>NW_022681462.1:16973658-18232658 GCF_009764315.1 Trachypithecus francoisi
TTTTTTTTTTTTTTTAAGTACAGGTTTTGCTAAGTAATCACCCTTAGTGAGCCTGTCTAGTTCAGCGTCCTGTGAGATGTTTGGTGACCAGCTCAGTGTATTCTTGTATTCTTGGTAGAGAATATTTCAGGAGACAAAAGTGCTTCTTCAGACCAGACCTCAAATAACAATTTTATTCTTTTTAATAAATAAGACCTCAGTAGGCGGACCTGATAACAGTGACAGTGAAAGGAAAATAGTGGCAAAATATGAGTTTCCAGCATGATGTTTCTCATTTATTTTCTTCTGTATGAATCAAAAGAATGTTTTACAAGACCATGTTCCCTTAATCACAGTGTTCCCTGGCTTTTATAGGATTGTCATAGCCAGAACCGCACTATTGCTTTTTCATAATATTTTCTTTTTGTTTCTTTCTTTTGAATTTCTTACAGGGCTGCAAAGTATGCCAGGGGAGTATGTAGCCCGGGGTGGTCCAATGGGTGTGAGTATGGGACAGCCAAGTTATACCCAACCCCAGATGCCCCCCCATCCTGCTCAGCTGCGTCATGGGCCCCCCATGCATACGTACATTCCTGGACACCCTCACCACCCAACAGTGATGATGCATGGAGGACCGCCCCACCCTGGAATGCCAATGTCAGCATCAAGCCCCACGGTTCTTAATACAGGAGACCCAACAATGAGTGGACAAGTCATGGACATTCATGCTCAGTAGCTTAAGGGAATATGCATTGTCTGCAATTGTGACTGATTTCAAATCATGTTTTTTCTGCAATGACTGTGGAGTTCCATTCTTGGCATCTACTCTGGACCAAGGAGCATCCCTAATTCTTCATAGGGACCTTAAAAAGCAGGAAATACCAACTGAAGTCAATTTGGGGGACATGCTAAATAACTATATAAGACATTAAGAGAACAAAGAGTGAAATATTGTAAATGCTATTATACTGTTATCCATATTACGTTGTTTCTTATAGATTTTTTAAAAAAAATGTGAAATTTTTCCACACTATGTGTGTTGTTTCCATAGCTCTTCACTTCCTCCAGAAGCCTCCTTACATTAAAAAGCCTTACAGTTATCCTGCAAGGGACAGGAAGGTCTGATTTGCAGGATTTTTAGAGCATTAAAATAACTATCAGGCAGAAGAATCTTTCTTCTCGCCTAGGATTTCAGCCATGCGCACGCTCTCTCTCTTTCTCTCTCTTTTCCTCTCTCTCCCTCTCTCTAGCCTGGGGCTTGAATTTGCATGTCTAATTCATTTACTCACCATATTTGAATTGGCCTGAACAGATGTAAATCGGGAAGGATGGGAAAAACTACAGTCATCAACAATGATTAATCAGCTGTTGCAGGCAGTGTCTTAAGGAGACTGGTAGGAGGAGGCATGGAAACCAAAAGGCTGTGTGTTTAGAAGCCTAATTGTCACATCAAGCATCATTGTCCCCATGCAACAACCACCACCTTATACATCACTTCCTGTTTTAAGCAGCTCTAAAACATAGACTGAAGATTTATTTTTAATATGTTGACTTTATTTCTGAGCAAAGCATCAGTCATGTGTGTATTTTTTCATAGTCCCACCTTGGAGCATTTATGTAGACATTGTAAATAAATTTTGTGCAAAAAGGACTGGAAAAATGAACTGTATTATTGCAATTTTTTTTGTAAAAGTAGCAGTTTGGTATGAGTTGGCATGCATACAAGATTTACTAAGTGGGATAAGCTAATTATACTTTTTGTTGTGGATAAACAAATGCTTGTTGATAGCCTTTTTCTATCAAGAAACCAAGGAGCTAATTATTAATAACAATCATTGCACACTGAGTCTTAGCGTTTCTGATGGAAACAGTTTGGATTGTATAATAACGCCAAGCCCAGTTGTAGTCGTTTGAGTGCAGTAATGAAATCTGGATCTAAAATAAAAACAAGATTATTTTTGTCATGCTGACTCCACTGCTTGAAACATTTGTTTACTGCCCCCCAGATTTTTAAAGATTAATGCAGTAAATAGAAAAATTAATTTTGGCTCCCTAAGCCATATATGTATTTGACAATTTTAACCACAAAATAAGTTATTTAACAATAACCACTGATTTCTTTAAGCTGACTTAATGAACTCCTAATATCAGCAAATTTGAGGCCTAAAGGCACTAAACTAACTCTAGACTCAGAATTACATCCAACAGAATTACTCATCTAATATCATTGAAATTATTCTTGCACATAAAGGCAACCTAAGTACAAAGTTAAGTCTTTTACTAAGGATGTTACCTAGGATGAGCAGTATATGTTTATTAGGAAATTAACTACACGAATTGAAGAGACCAGACTTCAAAATCTAATTTTTATAAATATGCTCTATGTTCTCATTGGATAAAACTGGTTATTAACCAATTTTCCAGAACAGCTGTACAAGACTTCAGCATGGCAGCGGGCTAAATGGTACAAAATAATATGTTTAAGCTGGAATAGCTTATAATTTTATTTAAATAAAATTGCTGCTATAAAAAGTGCTTCCTAAAGCTAAGGAAAATATACAAATATTTTAATTAAGGCAAATTCGTTTTAAAAAATAAACCTTTTAGCAGTGATTGCTTTGTAAACAAAGGATGGGTCGGAGGAGAGAGAGCCTTAAACTCAAGTCTGACACTCAGGCCCAAGTCACCCTATAAACCGGTCCTTAGCAATTCTATTTTCTATTCGGAAAAGAGAAACCAGCTGTGGGTTGGCTTTACTAGGTGATGTGTGATTGACTGACTCACCTGCTGGAGCAGCAATGCATTCTCACCTTTTGCTGGTTTCTAAACACGTGGATGCACAGAGAGCAAGGCTCAGCCTACTGCAGCCATCTCTGGCAGCGCCTCTACCCCTCCCCAGCCCATAGATGGGATTGTTTAAATCTCCCTTGTTGACCCACTGGTAATTCTTCCTCTACCTAAATAGTCGATATGAGTGAAATCATTCTCTTTTGATAGGTGGTTACTAGCAGTTAACAACCATTTATTTACTTTAAAAATTAATAATAAACTTTATAAACTAACCATCTGTTTGCTTCTCCTCCCCAGTACATGCCCGGGTGAGTTGGTTATTTTCAGCCTTTATTCCTGAGGAGGCTCAGGATGGGTGGGGGAGGGAAAGAAAGGGGAGGAGATGTGGTGGGGAGAGGGGGAGAGAGAGAGAGAGAGAGAGAGAGAGAGAGAGAGAGAGAGGCCCTAGGGGAGGGAGGTTTACAAGTGAAGAGTAGTTAGGGAATATGGTGACTCTGAAGAATCGAGACCAGCAGTGTCCAGGAATTAGAAAAAAGAAACTGCTATTTCCGTGCGTTCCCCGCTCTGTGAGCCATTTAGGTGAGAGCCTCGCTCTTCGCAGTTCCTTTCTTCCCCTGCCTCGATGCCCTCCCTTCCTCATGTAAATTTCAGAGCCAGCTCAGAGGTTATTGAGGACGCTTATCCGAAAGAGGCAAATAATAGAGGTGCTGAGAGTGTTTTTGATGTTTCTTAAAAGGCAAAACCAAAACGCCCTCCTCTAAACAAGGGCACAAAATTGTACCTGGTTTTTATTTTTATTTGGTGGAGTGGGGAGGGGGCTGGCTCTGGCTGAATAAGATTACTTTTTAGTATGATTTAATTTTTTGCAAAAAATTAAAAAATATTTTACTCTATCATATTTAATCAGCTGTAATTATAACACCTTCAAAATGAATAATATGCCTTGACAGTATTTTTATTGTTATTGTTCATTGCATGATGTTCGACTGCTTTAGAAGCACAGGAAAGAGAAGTAAACGCGCTACAAATGGGGAATTACCCTCGTTTAGCATTAAAATTCATTTAGATAAAATTGCCACAAACATTTAAATGGGAAGATTAGTTCCCCCTCACGCCTTATTGCACTCGCTCAATGGTTCCGTTAAGAACATTTTACACGTTGGAAATTCCGTCTTCTCAGACGGCTTGCTGTTTCCTAGTTACCCACATTCAAAGCAAAGGCAGCAGCAAAGGCAGCCGCAGCAGCAGCAGGAAAAAAAAAAAAAAAAGTTTTGGCAACTGGTCTGCAATTCATCCGCTGCTCGCCCCAGTCTCCCCTCCGCCCACTGCAGTCTGCCCCCACCCCTTCCCCTTCCCCACCCCTACCTCTTTCCCCTCATTATGTAATTCGCAGAGTGCCGTCCTCGAGGAAACACGTTGCCTAGTTGTGTAGTACTTACATACAATGTTAAAATACAAAGAAAGACCCCCAAATCAGTCGAGTCGGTTCCTCTCTGGGTCTCCCTCTCCCTCTCCTGTTCTAAAATGAGGGTTTAGCTTGAATGTGCTGAGTTTCTCACATCCCGTACCCTGAGGCCACAAGGCACGTTTTTTGGCTTTCGTTTCTGCCAGGACTTTTCCAGGAAATTCATCACTGCTTTTTGCTTGCATTAGAAACGCGTGAAAGAATTAGTTTGAAAAGTCCACGCACCGTCTAGCTTTTTCTCTCCCCTTTTCCTCCTCCTCCCCTCCTCCTCCTCCTCCCCTCCTCCTCCTCTTCCTCCTCCTTCTTCTTCCTCCTCCTCTTCCTCCTCCTTCTTCTTCCTCTTCCTCTTCTTCTCTCTTCTCCTCTCTCTCTTTTCCTCTCCCCGCCACTCTCGCACTCCCCCATCCTCCTCTCTCCCCCTCCCTTCGCAGAGCCACAGGAAAAGAGGAAAGTCGGCTTCGACTGCCATCTTTTGGGGATTTGGAAAAACGACTCGGTAGGAAACGGAGGGAGGCGGAGGTGCCGGAGTGGGGGAAACCCCCTTATTATCCAGTGTCGGAACTGGCTCCCTTAATCTGATGCTTAAATATTTGATGTGGAAAAATTACCCATAAAATTAGTTACTAACAATTTCAAATTGAAATCACTTATCGAATTATAAACGCATTAAAGCTGTATGGATGGTATTAGGAGTTCCTCAGGAGGCAGCGGGTGTCTCTTTGCAGTGAGCCGGGCGGGCAAGTTTCGCCCCAGGGAAAAGCGCCCCCAGCCGAGCCCGGGGGCAAGGCCGGGAGGGCGGCGCGGCAACCTGGGTGCAGGGTCCGGGTCAGGGGGACCGAGCGGGCGGCCAGGTCCGGGCGGAGGTTGCGGCTGGTTCGGCTCGTGGGGGCGGGGAGAAGGGGAGGGGAAGGAGCCTTGGTGGGAGGCTCCGACCCCGGAGCACAGGCGCCTACCAGCAAACTTCATAGTGAAGTCGAAGGATTCTGAAAAAGAAAAACACAAGCCCTGCCCTCCCCCTCCCTCTCGCGTCTCCCACGCGGCATGCAGACTTCGCGCTCAACTTTGCGATCTGGGTTAGTTGCTGTGTGCAGTGTGCCCCAAGTGTGCAGGAGGAGCGGGAGGGGAGAGGCTCCTGTCCTGGGGCTGGGCCCGGTTCCGTGCCGCGAGAGGAAATCCCGCGGGCAGCTGCGCGGAGGTCCAGTCAGGACGTGCTACTCCTGAGTCCCACGATGCGCTGGGTCCCGGCCTAGGCCCAGTGCGTGGGCGGGCAGGTCTTTGCCCGGAGACCACAGCTCTGGCCGGGGGCCCTGCACAGGCTCCTGCCTTACCCTCCTGCCCTCTCTTCACCCCCATCTGAGAGTATAGTCTAAGGGCCTATTGACTTTGTCTCTGGAGATGGGGCGACCAGGGGTCTGCGAAGGAGGCTGTGGAGAGGCACCTCCTGGGTGGGCGTCCTCTTTCCTCGGAACCTCTCAGAGTGCTTTGTAGTAGCCCGGAGACTTCCTAATAGACTTTGCCACATCGGGGCCCCAGACTCCAGAGTCCCATAGTGGCCCTGGGAGCGCGACCCAGAGAGCCTGGGGACTCGAGGGCACAGGGAATGCGCGCACGGCCAGCTAGGAGGGCGTTGGGCGGAGAGTGCCGGAGTCTGGAGCAGCAGCCGGGAAGCCGTAGACCGCACCCCGACGTCCTAGGCAGAAGCTCCTCAGGATCACTTTATAAGCTCTTCAAACTTTGCCCAGCCTTTCGGATACCCGCAGGCCCTTGGCCCATGGGAAGGCAGTAAAAACGTCACTTCATGCTGCAAAGCTCCCGGGTAGGAGCTTGGACGCCGATGGAGAGAGGCGTGGAACTGGGTAGTGGGGCGCCCTGCCTGGCTGGGCACTTTTCCTTGTCTCATTTTCGTCTCCCATGCCATGCCTTGCCCACTGGCTGCTAGCGGCGCGTTTCACTTAGGTTGGCCACGGAGAGGAGACTACGGGAGGCTGGGAATTCCAAGGTTTGGGGAAAAAGTAGTGAGCGAGAAAGGGGGAGTCAGGAAACTGAGGAAGACAGCTGATGACGGGGAGAGGGAGGGCTCCCTTTTCGGCCCGCTCTACCAGCCAAGGCGTCTGAAACATTCTCTCCCTAGGCGGAGCTGAAAGGAAAAACAAACAACGTATTGAGCAATCAGTTCGCCAACGTTTGAGCTTTAAAGAGCCTTTGCTCTGAAAATAGTACCCTGGGGGTCTCCGTCGGGAGATGGGGGAAGCATTTTTAGGGCCTCGATTCTGGCTTGCCGCGCCCCACGGGTCACCCCTCCGCGCGCTGACTCCTGACATCCTGGCGCGCTCAGCCCACTGCGGGGAAACTCGGGCGGTGAAGCCCTGGAGAAAAGGGATTTAGTTTTAAGCCAGTCTCCCATCGATCGGGTCGGTAATTTCTACCCCTGCCCACTCTCAAACACACTCACCTCTACCCTAAAGCATTAAGTTCATTACGCGAGCAATGATCTTAATCTCCAGGCGGAAAACGAGTCCCGGGACCTCGCCGATTGGGGAAGCAGGGAATAGTCACCTGCTTCGCGCACCCGCTTGGCCCGCTCCTCCCGGTGGGGGCCGTGTGTGGCAGGGATCGCCGAGCGGGGGTCCCTAACTCCACGCCGAGGGGGACTGGGCAGGTGTCAGAAACCCAGTGTCTGTTTTCTGCGGGGTGACGACCTCCTGGAAGGGTGGGATTGCTTTTGCTTGCTTTGCTTCTCCCCTCCCTCTGCCTTTCTTCCTAGGCCTCCCTCACACCTCAGTACTCTTTCTTCCTCCTCCCCTCCCCCAAAGTGGCAAGTTCCCCTTCTCCACCTAGCGTCCAGAGGTTCTGCCCCCTCCTAGTCCTCCGCAGCCTCAGGGCCGTCGCAGAAGTCTGGTAGCCCGACGCCTTTTTGCGCCCATCTACCTCACCCACCTTTCTGGGCATGGGTGGGTGGGGAATGATCAGTGAGGCCCCTTTGAAGCCGCTTGCTGAAGGCACCCAGAGGCTTTAAAGAACCAGATTTCTCTATTTAGGGGCGATCTCTGCGCCCATTGATAACTCCATCCCAAAGAAACCCAGCACAGCAGCAAACACTCCCAGCAGTCGCCTGCTCCTCAGCCCCCGCCTTGGCACAGAGCAGCGTCTGGCACTGCGGGGAGATGGAGGCGAGCCACGCGCACCCGTTCCCTTACTGGCCGACCCGCGAGGCGCCAGCTTGTTCTGGAGACTCAGTTTCCACTGGACAAAAGCAGGGGAAACACAACGCAAGGGCTGTGCAAATCCACGTTCCCGACACCCCTCCACCCCATCCCAATCTGATTTTTGAGACTTGCATTTTCAGGTAGTCCTAAACTGTGAACAGCGAGCTTTGTGTGTTATCTAGTGGGGGTGGGGATGAAAGGGGAGGAGACTCCCACTGCCCGTTCCAGTCTTTAATGTCTGAAATAACGAAATGCCTTGTGTAGCAGCTGCTGCTTGAGCCAAAACTAACTCTTTGGAAGACGGAAAAGAGTGAAAGGCAAAGAAAGACTGTTCATTTTTTTCCTTTTGGTGCCGTTTGGGATGTCATCTGTTTCCTTGGCGACTGTGTTCAGCCCCCGGAGCCCCTGGGCTCCTGGATTGTTAGGGGGGAAAAGCATGCTATTTCTGCACCGTCATTTATCACTGTCACCGCATAATGATTCCCCTTGCAGCCCCTTATTGATGTTTGTAATTGCATTATCTCATAAAGGAGGATGATCAATGAAACCGAGCCGTGCATTCTGGGGTCAGAGGAAGCCAAAGTACTGTTTGTCCCCTTTAATACAACAAGTACTCATTATCTTTAGGTCTGCATTCAAAAAATGATCTGATCTAGGGCTGACCCTGTCGGACATCCCAACACTTTCTAAAACGCGGTTTGTGTAACCTTTTGCTTAAATGCTAAATCAAGTACCTGTCTTGCATTTCAACGAAACAAGATGCTAAAACTGAATGAAAAAAAAAGCATTTCTTTTCTTTTTTCTCTGGGAGGGGTGCGATCCTCCGAAGGCGCACGAGATTTTACACTGTAACTGCTTGGTGTTATAATATAGAAATGGCAATCCTAATCCACGTGAGTCCTAATAAATGGGGAAAAAAATGGGGGTGAGGGGAAAAATGTAGGTAGCTGGGAGCTTTTAACAAGGTCAGTACTAAAAGACCAGAATAAAACCACATCCAGTTTAATTAATAATAGCTATAAACTGAAATAATTCCCCATGATTCTGCCCTTGCTTCTCCCTTTTACAGAGTCATATCTCTTCGGTTTAGATAAATGACTTTTGTGGCTGTTCGATTCTCACAACAACAATAACTAAATCAGTTGCACACTGTTATCTAAAACCATCTACAAACTCCAGCAAATAAAAAGAAGTTCATTTGTCTATTAAGGCAAGTATTTAGTTGAGCAGAAATGTCCCAGTAACACTGAATGGAGTTCATGTAATCCCATGAAAATCAAGTCATCTTGTTTCACTGAAGTAAATGAAAAAATACAAAGGAGAAAAGGTCCAAGTGTAATTTTAAACTAAATGCATTATTGGACTGTCACAGTGAAAACGTGATTGTTCGGCCGGGAAGGGGGCGGGGGGCGGCGAGTGGACATTAACTTAGCTTACACATTCAACTTAAAGGTTTTAGAAAGGAATGTATTCCAGATTTGGTGATCATTTGTGGAAAGAGGAGAAATTGAAACAATTCTAACCCATCATTTTAGTATACTAAGGGGAATCATTCCTTCAAAAGCAGAATTAAGCAAAGAGCTTATTTTAAACATTGAAAGTCTGTATTAGCAGAAAAAAAAAGTTTCCAATCTTCTGAAAATACATGTCCTCTCTATGTTAATAAGATGTTGACAGAGAGAGAGAGAGAGAGAGAGAGAGGGAGAGAGAGAGAGAGAGAGAGAGAGAGAGAGAGAGAAACTAAGTCCAGGTGTTTTATTTTTAAAGTTCTAGATATGTATAAATTAATGATAAAAATTAATGTTTTACATAAAAATATCTAAATGAAAAACTTTCATTATAGTTGAGAAAATGAGTATTTAGAGTGATCTCTGATAATTTTACACTTTGACATTAAACCTTAAATTGAATAATAAAATAAACGGCTAAAATATTCCCCCTTGGAAAAATAACTTTAAAAATAAAGCTAGAAAAGTTTTAACTGCGTTGAACCATCACTTTTTTCTCTGGAAGGCAGATCATCCTAAAGAGTATTATTTACCAGAAATTCTGTCAAGACACTTTGAAATAATATATGTTTGTATTATTTAATATTCTGACACTTTCGTTCTTTGAAAATGCTCAGACTGGAATGGATACGCAGCCATGCATATATGTAATATAAATGGTATCTTGTCGTTAACATAAAATATTAAAGAGAAAATAAAACTTTGGGCTTTGTCAGTTAAGATAGAATTTTTTAGCATAATACTTTGATTTTCAAAACATACAATTGAAACCCCTTGATTTTAACCAATCAACACAAGTCTTACTCTTATTTGGTTGGGGATCTGGCATCATATACTCTTTCTATTTTTAATATTTAGTATTTTAGCCTACGGTTAAAATAATGAAAAATTAGTCTCGTTTCAAAATTATTTATTTATGGAACGAACATGATTAAAACATAAACACACACACAAACTGCAGCTGCAACAGAAAAAAAAACTTGATTTATGGTTATTAAATCTTTGATCGCCATGTTAATGTTTCTTTTTCTACCTTTCATTTGCATTTTAATCTATCGAATCTTTACAATTTTGCTGCCTCCTATTTCAATGATTGATTACAGATCTGAAATAAGAAAAACCAAGCCTAGCTTTTCTTTTCCTTTCTTCACTTTCTTTTTTCTTTCTCTTTTTCTTTTTGTCCCCCTCCCTTTCCCCCCGGGTAGATTTCTGAAACTTTCTCTCAATGCTAATGTAGACAAGACAAATTAATTCTGCTCTTTTAAATGTCAAAGATATAAATAAAAAATGTTTTCTGTCCCAAACGTGAATATTTTCCCAGCTGCTTGTTTTCGAGTCGTAAAAGATCATCCCAGCAAAATGCAATTAACAGCGAAACACACACACATATACACACACACTCGGCGGTGCGGAATTTTTTTAAAGGACGTGTTGTTCTGAGTTAAAGAAAGGTGAGAAGTTCACCGTCCCTTCACCGTCAGTAGCCTCGCTGCGGCTCTCCTTTCTCTCTCTCTCTCTCTCTCTCTCTCTCTCTCTCCCCGTCTCTCTCTCTCTCTGTCTCTCTCTCTCTCTCTTCTCTCTCTCTCTCTCTCTCTCACACACACACACACACACACACACACACACACACACACACTCTCTCTCTCTCTCTCTCTCAGAGGTTTGGTCCCTAGTTCTATCTGTGATCTAAGTCACACAAACAAAAACAAGCCTGGTGGGGGCTTGCTGTTGTTGAGTTGATTTCTTGAGATAAGCGGTGTAAAGACAAAAGGGGGAGCAACGCAGGTCTGTTTGTTTTCTTTCCCTGCCGCCCCACTGTCCCTTTTCTCGTCTCCCCGCGCACCTCCCCAGACGCCCTGCCAGGGTGGCTCCCCGGATGAAGCGGTCATTTGCTGTCCGCTTTGCGGGGACGGGTCACTTTCCGCGCTGGCGTGAAAGCAAGTGTAGCGCTGCTTTTGGAAGGCGCCGGCCGGACGTCGGCTGGGCTCCTTCTCCCCGCGGGGCTGAGGACCCCCGGGGCTCTGCGAGGCTCTGGCCCCGAACAGATTGCGTCTCCCGCCTGGCTGCCTGTCGCAACTGGAGTGGGAACCGCGTAACTAACAGTTGCGCGCAGGAGGCGAGCCCTAGGTGTGAGCGCAGAGGCTCTCTCCCCAGCCCGCGGGTCTGGGAACCTTTCAGGACTCCCCCCTTCCCAACCCCTACCCGTGCGTCTGTTCCCTAGGTCGAGCCCCCCTGGTGAGGTTTTAATGACCGCGGACGCAGGGGAACCCGCACTTGAGCGAGGACAGACTTCTCAGGCGGGTCCACGCTGCTCGCGCTCGCGTCCGCGGGTAGCGCGCTGTGCCTGGGTCAAGGGGTGAGCTGCGAGAAGTAGGAGGGGTCACGACCCCCAGAAATCCCTCCATGGGCACACACACAATCAAGAATGGGGGTGAGGGTCTTGAGAGGTAGAACTACCCTAGGCAGGGCTTCTCCAACTCGGCCTTTGGACCCCGCGCGCGCCCAAGGGCGTGCCCACCGCGGAAGCACAGATCATCTTCCCCGGACTGGGTGTCCTGGAGCCTGCTTTGCTCCCTTTTTCCTAGCAGCCCCATAGCTGGCTGCCGCGTGGGGGGCGGTCTTCATTAACTTGGACGCCCAACGTGGTTGAAACAGAGAGGAGGAAAAAACACATTTGATCTGGGCCGACCCTTTGTCTTGAAGCAGATTAGGCAGCCTAGAAATAGAAGGAAAAACAAAGTCTAGGCAGGAAAACTTATTGTGTTCACGAAATATAAAAATGATCCGAGCGGTTTGGTACCTCAAGGGGTGAAGATAGATCCTTGTAGACGAGTGCGAAGACATGACTGGGAAGATTTAAAGTGAAAGAAACGGCAGATTATTAAGAAAGTAATAGTAAGGTGTCCCATACACTACAGTTTTATTGTTGGGTAGTAACTACCCGATTTATTTATTGCCGGGGCTATATAATAGAGATAATGACCACAAACTCAAGATAAATTCTTAGGCGCCCAGCCGGTCAATTCTTTTTTATTTAAGAGAGTGAGCCTGAAAGGTGAGCCTCATCCCCTCCCCTTCTCGAAGATCCGTCTTGCTTTCTACCATATTATAAGCATGACATGCAAATAAATGAGTGCTGCTGGGTCTGTGTGGGTAGGCCAGCAGGATTTATTTCAGGTGAGGGAGGAACACACACGGAATATGAATTTCCGCAGGAGCGGCGCGGTGATTCCTTCCCTCTCCCTCTCGGCCACCCTCTACTCAGGGTCTCCCTCCTTTTCTGTGGGAGCAGAGCGCATCCCCTGTTAAAAACATTAACGTGTCATGTCTCAACTCCCTATTCCTTGACATATAGGTCTGGGGAGGGATGGGGGCACTACAAAATGCAAAACGCATCCCCAAAGTAGGCTGGCTTGCTGGGACCGCTGAAAGCGATTCTGACGGACAAAGAGAAGGGTGAGTTGTAATCATGACTTCCAGTAGGGGAGCAGTATAGGAAGTATGTTGATATCATTTGGAAATACGCACAATGGTCCAAAAGTTTGCTGTCCCCGATCTGGCATGGGTCCTCCCCAGCCGGATGGACCCCAAGGGAAGGCCTCCTGGCACCTTGCGACCTGCCCGCCTCTCTTGGCCTCGGTTTCTCTCCCTAGGAGCCAGGTAAATACTCCCCTGGCCAGGTGATGGAGTTAAAGATGACCTTGCTCGTTGACCGCCAAGGTCGGAAGGGAGCTGGCGGCCTCAGGTGTAGGCTCCACCTGACGCCCTGGCCGCAATCATAGTCACCGGCTGGCCTTTCAGGGGGCGGCCTCCCAGAGCTGCTCTCCCAACCTGCGCTCTGCGACCACTCAGGCAGGTCCGGAACCTGCCAAGACGAAGTCAGTCAGCATCCTCTTCCGATCTTCTTTTTTTCTTCCTCATTTTTTGGATAATATTCAGACATACAGTGTTTCAGTCTCACAATAATCACTTACATGCAGAACTTCCTTTGATCTATGTTTGGCCAGAGTCGGGGGGAAACACCTGACAGTGAACTGCGGTGAAAAAGAGGCGCAGGGGAGATGGGAGAGCCAGACGCCTGGGGCGAGGGAGAAAGAGGTGCGTGTGGGGAGATGGAGACCTAGAGAGCAAGAAGTAGCAGATGGGGGAGGAACGTAAGGCGAGAAAGTGAAGAGCAGCTGCGAGCGGGAAGAGAAGAGGCTGCTCCTGTAATTTGGTGGTTTGTGTGAAGAATGGTATTATGAGGCTGAAAGAGAGGACAGTCCTCGTCAATCTTTTACAATATTGGTGTCATTCAAGCACAACTTTATTTTTGAACCAGATTATCTGTTCCAATGATTTCCATAAGAACATAAATTATAATCTTCAGAGCCTTCAATATTTCTTTTGGTACTTTATTACGTGTTGTTGCAGAGGCCATTTATGAAGTGAGTGATTCAACTTTTAATCTTTTGAACATTAAAGTGTATTCCACCGAGTTTCCTTTTCAAAATAATCTAAAATAACAAAAAGAAACTAAGCTCATTACATGAAAAAGTGACAAGCGTTTTTGCTCGCAGCCTGGCAAGTTGCCTTATTCACTTCAAAGGATGATGAACTAATTGTTTCCAGAGTTTATAAGTAATTAAGCTATTATTTGGGGAATTTATGTAACAGTTTTATTCACATTAGAACTTTCTATTTAAAATAGCCAGAGACAAATCTTCAAAAATGCCAAGATTTTAATAATTGAAAAGCCTTCTCATTATTGTTAATAGGGAAAACTATTTTTATTTTAAAAAGCACTGGAAAATGTAAACAAATATAGTTTTCTCCAGAGTACATGATAAGTGGAGATCATTATGGATAATTAATGCTGAAAGGAAAATGAACATGTAATGGCTTCCAAAAATTAAAACATTTGTAACTATCAAGTTAAGTTCTAAAAAGTTAATTTTTAAATCAGCTGAATTGATCTAAATATGCCTGGCAAGAAAAAAGATATGTATATATGTATTTACTGTCCTTTTAGAAATCTATAAAGAAAGTTTTAAACCTTAAATAATTTTAGCATTTTTAAACCAACTTTTGGTGCCTAGGCAATAAGAATTAATGCCCAGAGTTGCTAAGTGCTGTAGTTTCTCCAATTTTGCAACAAAGAAATATATTAATTCACCCATAGATTAAAATAAAGAAAACATTATAAAAATATTTTGAAATATATAATTCAAATACCACTTTCATAATATTTCAATGCATGTTTGTTAGTTTTAAATAATTAGGTTTGCCCTAAATGAAACAAAATTCATTAAAGGAAAAAGTAGGACTTTAAAAAGAAATGATGCATTATTTTGTAAAATTCAACAAAATATAAGACGCTTTAGTTTAATAGGCATTTGTATACCTAACAATATACTATTTTAACATAATTTTCCCATCAAGGTGGTATTAGCTCTCTTTGTTAGAAGATGCCTGTTTCATTGTCACATGAAGCATTTCAAAAATAATAAAATTTTCGTATTAGGAGGAAATATCTTTGAAGAATAACAAATACAAATGTGAAAATCCAAGTAAATGCCTATAAACTCTTATTTGAAGTAAAATAAATTTTCTGGAAGTTATTTGGAAAAAACTAAAGCATGTGGTAGTTCAATATTAATTCCCCTCACCATAAAAAAATTGGGAGTTATCTATAGCAATTATTACAAGAGGTAGAATATATGTATTAAATAGGAAAAAAAAAACATTTAGGACATATCCACTTGTTTCAAGTAAAATTCCTCTAAAGCAAAAGTCTGGAATTTGATGGAAATTGTATATAAAATGCTTTGTATAATTCATGGTCAGTGTTGTTTTGTGGACTCTATATAAACTGTGGCAATTTAGATCTGTCATCGTGTCGCAATGTCTGATTCAATATTTGCCGTAATATGTTCTCTTTATTAGTACAGACTAGCATTGCATTATTAAAAACAAAAACTAAAGCACCCTGGTTAGTAGTAATGCAATCCCAATTGTCTAACACCCTGCGATAATTGACCTTCTGGACTCCAGGCACTGGGATTCACTTTCAGACACTTAGCTGTTTAAACTGACTTCATTACAGGAAGACAATGGTGACTCTGTTGCAACTGACACCTGCACTATTTCACACAACACATGGGCCATACCTCGCCAAGTCAGCCACCACCATGATTCACACCAGAGCAGGAAGTCAGCTCAAGACAAATTTTATAATATGAATATACTGTTATGATTAAGGAGAAATGAATTCTTTTTGCATAGCTCTCTACAATCTTAAGGAGACAATTAGAAGCCTGTTTTCTGGTTTCCTTGTGTTACAATATTGCCATATGCAAAGATGTTTGCATTACTTTATTCTGAAGTTTAAAAGTTAAGGATTTTATGGCACACAGCATTCAAGGTGTCCATAATAACACAGCACATAGATAGAAAAATACTATTGTGGGAGGCTGAGGCAGGAGAATGGCGTGAACGCAGGGACGGAGCTTGCAGTGAGCCGAGATTGCGTCACTGCACTCCAGCCTGGGCGACAGAGCAAGACTCTGTCTAAAAAAAAAAAAAAAATAGTGTTGTATCACACCTATGCCCTCGTTGAAAAGAGTCCATTAGTGGAAAGGTTTGGGGGGCGGAGGTGGCTAGCTCAGTGACCAGACTTGCAGACACTCTGATTAGTCATCCTAAATGAATTGCTAGAACACATACAATTCATTCTCCATGGATCTTTCTCCTGATCTCTAAACAATAATAATATATTTATTTTTTATAAATCATTTTGTGCTGCAGAATATGGAAAAGCATTGTTTTAAATCATATTGAATAAAATAAAATCTCAGAGGGTTCTAGGTTTTTCTGAACTCATAGAGAGTCCTAGTTGTGAGTTCTAGATTTTTTTCTGACTCATAAGGGAATATTGCTCTGTCCTCAAAGTTCTAAGTGTCTCTTAGAATTCTGAGACACTTTTCTTTGCTCTTCTCTGGCCACCAGAAGGAAAGTGACAGTGCCTTATTGTTCCAAAGTATTTGCTGAAGGCAATTAATACCTTTATTGATTAAGTTGCTTCACTGAAATAAAAGGTGACTTTTCCACCAGTGACTAGATTGTGATCTAGTAGACTGAAAAATAACATGCCGTATTCCAAAGAGAGAAGCCCAACTTCTAAGGCACACCTCCACCCCTCTCCAGCTTGTAAAAATCCACAGATTTACTAGTTTTTATTTAAATTTTGTGTTATGCTAGCCTGGATCTTGTCTTAAATCCTTGAACATTTCTAGCATACTCCATCAAATGCTTTGTAAGACTGAAAAAATTCTCTGTATATTTGTGGGTTTTAGAATCTTGAGCAGTCAACAGGACACTGTAGATACTGAAATTAACAGGACATTGTCTGTGTCCTCAAGAGCTCATCTTAGTGTAGAACTGATAAAAACTCCACAATCCAAATCCATAGCAGTATACACAGGTGGTGTGGGAATACAAAAGTTAAACCAAGAAAATGGAAGAAGGGAGCCCCCAAAAGTCTTTGTCATTGGCTAAGGTTAGGGGGAGTAGAGATCAGGGTATGTTTTTACATCAGAGTTTAACCAAGTAAACAGAAACCACTCTGAGTGTATACAAGGGAAAGAATCGAATGCAGGAAATTGGTTACACAGGGTATAGGAGAGGCTGCAAAGCCCACCAAGTATCAGCAAGGCCACCCTGAGGCAGGAAATAGCAGGAAACTGTAGCCATTCCTAGACTGGAGGGACAGAGGGCGCAGGTGAGTCACCAGACTCCAGGGGGTGGGCCTACTTGGTAGAGATGTATCCAGGGCAGACATATCCAGTGAGAGCTGGAGCTATGGAAGGGATAAGGGAGGGAGACACATTCTGGAGTCCTGCAATCTAGAACAGAGCAAGGAAGGGTGAAGAATAGCTTTGAAAGGAGACAGTTCCAGGAGTGGCATTTCTTATTATATTTTTTTAAATGAAAACTTTCATATTCATTTCTGAAGATAGTCATTTGAGAATGCTGGAGAAGGAAGAGAAGAATGTTCCAGGCAAGGGCACTGAATTGGAAGAGAAAGTGACTTATTTAGAAAGTCACAAGTTTTCCAGTGCAGTCCTAGTAAAGAGGCAGATGTGGGACATTGTAGGACATGAGTTGAAGATTCTGACAGCCAAAGACATGAAATGACCAGTGGCTTCTGTAACAGCGTTACTTGCTCTCAATCATTAAGCCCCAGAGGCCGGGATTATAGATCCTATAGGGGTTAGCATTGCAAAGCGCTGCAAAAATAGAGACAAAGGTCTCCGTATAGGTGCAGTGCCGCCCACCAACAAATGGCATTTCTGTGAAGAAATACAGTCATCATCCTGGGCTGCCTTCAGTTAACTTATATTGTTATCTGATTCAACCACAAAGCCAGTGGAACATCGATTCAGTCATTTTAATGAAAAAATTAGACATTGCTCACTAACCCAAAGGAAACATCCTTGTAGCCAGTTTGGTGTTCAGAGGGCTAGATAAAAGGTTTTGTCTACTCCCAGATAATAGGAATAGCTCGGTCCACGACCTCACTGGTGTCAGTCTCATGAATGATAGTTTGAAGGAGATGGAAGTAGAGCCAGGGAGCTAAGAAACCAGTGAAAATACTGTTGTGATGATGGTGGGGATGGGAGGTGAACGTGATGATTACCAGAAGACATTAGGTGATAGGAGCACAGAGGAGGGGGATGAAATATTGAGAACCATGGCATGGTTTCTGGTTTGGAAAATTCAGCGGATTGTGGTTCCATTTGCTAGAAAGATAACCTTAGAAGAAAGAACAGATTGGAAAGGAGGATGTTAAACTTGTTTTAGATACTTTGAGATTAAAGTACTTTTGATTTACCAAGATAGAGATGCTCATTAGGACAATGAAAATATGGGTCTACATTTTAGTGGAGTCTGGGCTGGAGATAAAATTTCGGGAGGAGTTATTGGAGTAGGTGAGATCATTCACAATCTCTTTCAAGAAGTTTATGGTGAAAGAAAAGAAAGGAACGGCCCATCAGTAATAAAGGGGAAAAAGGATATATAATTTTGAAGATGGAAAATACTTGAACATATTTGTATAATGAAAGGAAGGAAGAGGATATGCTGAACTTGCAAGAAAGAGTGTTAAACAATGGAGAAATCCATCATCCAGGTGAAGAATGGAGGAATGGAGCTATTTCTCAGCAGGGGAAGAACCTGGCCTCCAAGGTTGAAGGCAGATAATGGGTAGAATTGTATGTCCAGGTGGGGGGTAGTGGAGGAAGAATTTGGGAGCAGTTCATACTTAAAACTTTCACCTTTTTTTTTTTTTGAGATGTGGGTAGAGATGTCATTTGATGATGAGTGAGGAAGTAGGAGGGTGACCACGTTGCAGTACTTAAAGGCCTGTCTCCCAGGAACCCCCTCAGTCCTGGACAAACTGAGAAGTTTGGCCACCCTAAAAGTAAAGGAAAGGGAAAGGCTTGAGATGAATGTGAAATATTAACAGTCATCATGGGAAATGGGAGAGGGAGCTGACCAGAAATGCGAAGCTTGCTAGCTGGCATCGAGAACTTACGTGGAACTGGAGATTAAGGGGCAAGGTTTTGTGCATGGCTGTGTGGTTTTCTTCAGCAATGCCTAAGCATACTGAGTTATCATTCCAGGAGACAGTATGTTCATGCATCCAGGTGTGTGTTTGAAGTACTTTTTAGAACCCAAAAGTATGTAACATCAGAGTTCTCATTCTGGGAACAGAAAGACAGAGTGAAATCAGCAGCAAGGTTGCCAGAACCCTATTAGGTAGAAGATGATTCTGTCAACGATGTACATCACTCTTGCTTCATGTTTGTAGTCAGCAAATGGCAGTTTTCACAATCCACAATATCTTGAGGTGCCCCTGCCGTGTAGGCATGTATTCATAATACCTCTTCTCTCTGGAAGGGTAATTTAAACACTGCAGTCATTAAGCAGTGTCTTGAGGTAAAAAGCACCCACATGCCTGTGGGTGAACATTATCTGTTACCCCAGCTCATCCACAAGGCGTGTCATGAGAATATTTTGCCTGTGTCATTGACTAAGTTATATACTTTTATATTGATAGGAATTTCACCTGTTGTTGGTTATATAAATAAAGAAAAATGTAAATATGTGACTGTCTGGCTGGTCATAGGGCAAATGGGACAATGAGCTCCCATAAGTAGATTCAAGTAAACATATGGAGTTTTGACTTTTCTTTTTGGAGCAACTACAATTGGATAGCTCCCAAATAGATGAAACAGTGTTTTCTCTGGTTTTTGCCCTATACCTGGGACAAACCAGTACCTCTAAGTTTCCAATACAGGACAGACAATAAGCTACAAACGGGACTCAAACTACATGATGAAAATCTGAAACTAAGCTTGGGTTGAGGAAGGTACTCAAATCTCGTCTGAAATTTGATGCAGTTTGGCTCAAAACTTTCCAGGAATTGGCTGAGGCTCTAGACAATAGACTGAATGGTGTTCCTCAAAATTCATGTGTTGAAGTCCTATCCCAGTACCTCAGAATATGACTGTGTTTGGAGATAGGGTCTTTAAAGAAGTAACTGAGGTTAAATGAGGTAATATGTATGGGCCCTAACCCAGTCTAACTGGTGTCTTTATAGGAGAGGAAGTTTGACATAAAAAGAGGCACTAGGGATGCTGGAGCACAGAGGAAGGACCCTGTAAGGACACAGTGAGAAAACGGCCATCTGCAAGCCAGGGAGAATGGCCCCAGAAGAAAGCAAACCCACTCATACCTTGCATATTAGTTCATTTTCATGTTGCTGATAAAGACATACCCAAGACTGGGTAATTTATAAAGAAAATGAGGTTTAATGGACTCAGAGTTCCACGTGGCTGGGGAGGCCTTACAATCATGGCAGAAGGTGAAGGGCACATCTTACATGGTAGCAGACAAGAGATAAATGAGAGCCAAGCAAAAGGGAAAGCCCCTTATAAAGTCATCAGATCTCATGAGACTTTTTGACTACCACGAGAACAGTATGGGGGAATTATCAATTGTCTCCCACCAGGGAGATTCAATTATCTCCCACCAGGTCCCTCCCACAACATATGGGAATTATGGGAGCTACAATTCAAGATGAGATTTGGGTGGGGACACGGCCAAACCGTATCACCTTAATTTCAGACTTCAAGCCTCCAGAATGCAAGAACATAAATTTTTGTTAAGTCACCAGGTCTGTGGTATTTTATTATGGAAGCCCTAGTAAAGCAATACAGGAAGGTTTAGAGTTTGAATTCCTCAGCAACCTCAGAAATTGTGGATGTATCAATTATTTTTTAATGTAAAAACAAATCTAGAAGATATCTACTGAGAAACTCTGTTTTTACTTCAACTTTATTTATCAAATATTTACCAAACACTTTTGTAGCACTTACCATGAGAGGTGCCTTCGTTATTCTTTTCAGCTCTTGAAACTTTCTTGCTCTCCTTCACTTCGTCCTGCATGTCTATCAGCATGAACACTATTAAAGTCATTTTAAAAATACACAATTTTTCAAATGACAATACTGAGTTTTTTTTTTTGAGGTGGAATCTTGCTCTGTTGCCAGGCTGGAGTGCAGTGGCACGATCTTGGCTCACTGCAACCTCTGCCTCCTGGGTTCAAGTGATTCTCCTGCCTCAGCCTCTTGAGCAGCTGGGACTATAGGTGTGTGCCACCACAAATCCAGCTAATTTTTGTATTTTTAGGAGAGACGGGGTTTTACCATGTTGGCCAGGATGGTCTCAATCTCTTGACCTTGTGATCCACCTACCTCAGCCTCCCAAAGTGCTGGGATTACAGGCATGAGCCACCACGCCCAGTGACAATACTGCATTTTTTTTTTTTTGAGACGCAGTCTTGCTCTGTCGCCCAAACTGGAGTGCAGTGGCTGGATCTCAGCTCACTGCAAGCTCCGCCTTTAGGGTTCACGCCATTCTCCTGGCTCAGCCTCCTGAGTAGCTGGGACTATAGGCGCCCGCCACCTCGCCCGGCTAGTTTTTTGTATTTTTTAGTAGAGACGGGGTTTCACTGGGTTAGCCAGGATGGTCTCGATCTCCTGACCTTGTGATCTGCTCGTTTCAGCCTCCCAAAGTGCTGGGATTACAGGCTTGAGCCACCACGCCCGGCAATACTGCATTTTTAACGAAGTTTACTTATGGCATCTGTAGGCAGTGTTTTCATTGTGTTTAGTAGGAATTAAGCCTGTATGTGAGCATAAAGCTATAGTCAATAATTTTACCCTCTTTATGACTGTGAAATTTGGGCCAGTGACCCTACCTGGTTAATTCTCTACAGTATTTAAGGTATCTATCTCAAGTTGATTCTAAGGTTGGGCACTTGTAATTAAAAATGCATTTCTAAAATACTGTAGAATGTTTAGAAATGTCAGCATGATGATGTTGACAGGGGAATCTCCATGGCATTAAGTTGTGTGTTTCTGTGTTGAGAGCAGATTCTACTAAAAGTATTGCAGAAGAGCAATAGAGTTCATGTTGATAGACATGCAGGATGAGGTGAAGGAGAGTAAGAAAGGTGAGCCTATTTGTAGCTGTTGGCTTAGAATAATCCATGCCGACCTGTAAGGTCTGCTTTAGTAACAATAACAGGTAATGTACTGAACCTGCTATAAGCAAAGGGATGTTCATTAAATGTTTTCCTTTGGTGAATCTTCCTGGTCATTGTTCTTGGAAATAATACGGAGGACTGGAAATTGGGAAATTTTATAAACTAATCCTGGTGTTCCCAGACTGGGCACGGTGGCGTAAGTCTGTAATCCCAGCACTTTGGGAGGCCGAGGCAGATGGATCACGAGGTCAGGAGATCGAGACCAATTTGGCTAACACGGTGAAACCCTGTCTCTACTAAAAATACAAAAAAATTTAGCCAGGCGTGGTGGCGGGCACCTGTACTCTCAGCTGTTGGGGAGGCTGAGGCAGGAGAATGGCGTGAACCCAGGAGGTGGAGCTTGCAGTGAGCCGAGATCGTGCCACTGCGCTCCAGCCTGGGTGACAGAGCAAGACTCCATCTCAAAAAAAAAAAAAAAAAAAAAAAAAAAAAAAAAATCCTAGTGTTCCCATTTACTTATTGTGTGGTTTTGGTAAAGTCAATCATAGCAAACATCAGTTTGTTAGCCTGTAAAATGGGGATGATTCTATCTTTGAACCCTACTTTAAAGGTGTTATGAGAAGAATATTAAATGACTGATGTGTATGTGTTGCTTTTTAAAACATGCTATCCAAATTTAAATATTATATTGTTATTGTAATTGCCATTAAATGGTTTAATTTAGTAATCCTTTGAAATGGCTTTCTCCAATTCTAATTGAAGTAGCAACTTGGGATCCCTTCAGTGATGAAAATCATAGCAAACACAATCTCTTGTTGATAAGGTTTCCCAGAAAGACCCCTGGTTCCACCATATTTCAGGGAGTATCTTCTGGAGCTTCGTCAACATCAACTTTTGTTTTCAGTCTTACATTGGACAATGCTGTTTTTCTACAAATGTCCCCAATATTATCTTTTTAAAACTCAGTTGAAGATGTAAATATTACCTCAGATGAAAAACTTTTATAACCTAATGTCAAGTTGCATGCGGGAATGTGTCATTTCAAAGTGTTGTGAGAAAGGCTCTTTCCCCTACAGTCTCTGATTCTATCCATGCTGTAGAACATCGGTCTCCAACCCCTGGGCCATGAGCCCTTACTGGTCAGTGGCTGTTAGGGACCAGGCCACCCAGCAGGAGGTGAGCCATGGGTGAGCGATTGAACCAGTAAAGCTTCATCTGTATTTACAGTCCCTCCCCACTGCTTGCATTACTGCCTAAGCTCTGCCTCCTGTCAGATCAGCTGTGGCATTAGATTCTCATAGGAGCATGAACCCTATTGTGAACGGTGCATGTGAGGGATCTAGGCTGTGTGCTCCTTATGAGAATCTAATGCCTGATGATCTGTCACTGTCTCCCATCATCCCCACATAGGATCATCTAGTTGCAGGAAAGCAAGTGCAGGGTTCCCACTAATTCTACATTATGGTGAGTTCTATAATTATTTCATTATATATTACAATGTAATAATACTAATAGAAATAAAGCACACAGTAAATGTAATGCACTTGAATTATTCAAAAATTATCCCCCCCGCCATCATGCAGGTCCATAGGAAAATTGTCTTTTATGAAACTGGTTCCTGCTGCCAAAAAGGTTGGGGACTGCTGCCGTACAACATTTATTTGAATAGATTAATGAACATAAGCCTTATCACTTTTTTTTTTTTTTGAGACAGAGTCTCTTGCCCATGTCACCCAGACTGGAGTGCAATAGCACAGTCGCAGCCCACTGCAACCTCCGAATCCTGGGTTCAAGAGATTCTCCTTGCCTTGGCTTCCCAAGTAGCTGGGATTAGAGGAGTGAGCCACCACATCAGCTAATTTTCTTTTTTTCTTTCTTTCTTTCTTTTTTTTTGAAACAGAGTCTCGCTCTGTCGCCCAGGCTGGAGTGCAGTGGCCGGATCTCAGCTCACTGCAAGCTCCGCCTCCCGGGTTTACGCCATTCTCCTGCCTCAGCCTCCCGAGTAGATGGGACTGCAGGCGCCCGCCACATTGCCCGGCTAGTTTTTTTGTATTTTTTTTAGTAGAGACGTGGTTTCACCGTGTTAGCCAGGATGCCCTCGATCTCCTGACCTCGTGATCCACCCGTCTCGGCCTCCCAAAGTGCTGGGATTACAGGCTTGAGCCACCGTGCCCGGCCAGCTAATTTTCTTTGTGTGTTTTCAGTAGAGACAGGGTTTCACCATGTTGGCGAGGCTGGTCTTGAACTCCTGACCTCAGGTGATCCGCCCACCTTGGCCTCCCAAAGTGCTGGGATTACACGTGTGAGCCACCACACCCAGCCTCAGTATGTATTAACAAAGCACATTAAGCATGTTGCTCTCATTTCCTGTGTTGAGACATAGATAAATGTTCATTAAATATGAAATAATTCCCATGAAATGCTGCTTTTGAACCCAAATTATAATTTGGGCAATGATCCAAACCATCTAGAGTCTTTGCCATGAATCTCAGGTGTGGGAGCAAACTAGAGTGTGTGTATGTGTGTGGAAGTGTGGGTTAGGGGGAGTTGTCATTGCTGGGATTGGAGGATTGGCATAGATTTAGAGGAGTTTAACTTTTTAAAAAACCCCTCTATTATGGAAAGTTTTCAAATGTACACAAAAGTCAAGATACTGGTATAACAGACTTCTATGTATTCATCACTCTATTTCAAGAATTACAATGATCAACATTTTGCATTTGCATTTTGGTCTTTTTTTATTTTTTTATTTTTAAGATGGAGACTCACTGTCACTCAGGCTGGAGGGCAGCAGCGTAATCTTGGCTCACTGAAAACTCTGCCTCCCAGGTTCAAGCAATTCTCCTCCTGCCTCATTCTCCTGAGCTGCTGGGATTACAGGTGTGTACCACCACCCTGGGCTAAGTTTTGTGTTTTTAGTAGAGATGGGATTTCACCATGTTGGCCAGGCTGGTCTTGAACTCCTGACCTCAAGTGATGCACCTGCCTCGGGCTCCGAAAGTGCTGGGATTACAGGTGTGAGCCACTGCACCCAGCCTGACATTTTGGTACTTTTGTTTCATCTATTCCCTCCCTTCTCTCTGTCTCTCTGTTACACACACTCTCTCTTGAGCTTTCTTCCTCCACTTGCTCTCATATTTTAAATCAATCAAACACTAGATATCAGTTTATCTCACTTTTAAATATTTCAGAATGCATATTTAACTAGTAGTGACTTTGTTTTGTTTTAATTTAAGAAAATAACTTTTTCATTTTGATGTAATTTTAAACTTACAGAGAAATTGTAAGACTAGTACAAGAAACTCCTAGAATCCTTTAATTCTTTACTCAGATATCACTAATTGTATACGACTTAATTTTCCTTTATCACTCTCTTTTTCATATAATTTATATACTTTTTTTATCTGAATAATTTGAAAGTAAGTTGGTGACAATATATTCTTTTTCTTTTTCTTTATCTTTATCTTTTATTTTTTTTTTTTGAGACGGAGTCTCACTCTGTCACCCAGGCTGGAGTGCTGTGGTGTGATCTTGGCTCACTGCAACCTCTGCCTCCCAGGTTCAAGTGATTCTTCTGCCTCCTAAGTAGCTGGGATTACAGGTGTGCACCAACACACCCAGCTAATTATTATTATTATTATTTTTTGTATTTTTAGTAGAGATGGGGTTTCACCATGTTGGCCAGGCTGGTCTCAAACTCCTGACCTTGTGATCTGCCCACGTTGGCCTCCCAAAGTGCTGGGATTATAAGCTCGAGCCACTGCACCCAGCCTAACATTATACTCTTTTACTACTAAATCAATTTGTATGTTTTATGAACAAAGAAATGTTGTTACATAACCACAGGATAACTACGAAAATCAGGAAACTTAACATCAATACAATACTATTATCTAATCCCCAGCCCATACTTAAATGTTATCAATTGCCACAATAATATCCTTTATATCATTTTTTCCCTAAGCCAGAGTCTACTCCAGGATTGTACATTACTTCTTGTCATGTCTCTTTAGTTTCCTTTAATCTGGAACAAGCAGTTCCTCAGCCTTTCTTGGTTTTTCTTGACCTTGACATTTTTGAAGAGTACAGACCAGTTATTCTGTGGAATGTCCCTTAGTTGGGGTTTGTTTGATGTTTGCTTATGATTGGATTTAGGTTATGCTTTGTTGGCAGGAGCACCACAGAAGGCATGTTGTGCCTTCAATACACAGTATCAGCTGGCACATAATGTCCGTTTGTCTCAGTAATGGTGACATTTACTTTAATCATTTTGATCACAAGTTACTGTCTGCCAAATAAGAGTTATTTTGAGATTATTATAGAAATATTCTGTTCTGCATCAAATGTTGGTCCATTAGTGTTAACACCCATTGATGATTCTCTATTATTTTAATATATTTATCAGTTGGCATTCTATTGTAAGGAAGCATTTTGCCTTTTTCAACTTTATTTATTCATGCACTTTTTTCTATTAAAATGGGCTAATGGATTCTTTTATTTAATAGGTTATGATTTATTACTACATTATTTATTTTTGATGCTTTTTATGTATTTTTAGAATTGGTCAGTGGAAACCACTCCAAGTTACCTCCTGTGTCTTTCTGATGTCCTAAAAGAGGCTTAACTTCATACCTTCCGTGTTGAAATGGAGACTGAGCTCAGCTCTCCTATTCACATGCTCAGTTTCCAGTAACAATAGACTTTCTATCCAAATCCTTCTGTTATTTTTTTTTTTAAAGTACATCCCTGGAGTGAGTCAGTGTGGTTAGTGGAGTAGCAGGAAAAGATTGAACTGTTCTCATATAGGGGAAAGCCCAGTTGATAGTCTCTTTGGGCCCCTCATGGCCGCTATCAAGAAAAGTGTTCCCCACTAAAAAGTCAAGCAACAGGCTTCCTAATTTCTGGCTTCTGTCTGAAACAGGCTTTTTGAGCCAGTTAATTGAACATAAATTACAAATGACCTTGGAGGGATTAACTTGCATTTTGGGGTCATCTCAGCTGTATAGCTATTTGGGTGCTTTCTGACTGCTTGTGCTTTTATATACTTTTCAGCAAAGTTAGAGATGAAAATGTAGCACTCAGTGACATTACAGGAATTGTTGACCTTCTCTGGTCAGTTTGAGGTCAAGGAATTAATGCAGAGAATTACCAGAAGATCTATAAATACACGTTTCTTACATGAGAGGTATCGTTAAAAAATGATGTTCATTTTACTTAACTGTTTCAGATCCATGTGTAGTATGTGAATAGCAGTCATATAAAGGAAACTCTAGTTTTGGGGAACAATAAAATAAGATTTAAATTAAACATGAAAAAAAAAACTACACAAGCAGTAGGTTTCCTAAAATTCCATTGTGATTGAGCCATTTTAATGTTAAAAATAGGATGATAAACCCATATTCAAAAGAAGAATTATTGTTCATGTCAAAGGCTAAAAACATTCTTTTGAGGTCAAGTCAGTCCTGAAAGTAACCAGGGTGGCCTATGTCTTATGTTTTGCTCAGCCTCTTTGGTATATCAAGAGGCTGAATTAGAAATTGGTATGCCAGCTTATCCCTGATGAATGAGTGGGAAGAGCATGACCTTCAGAAACACAGAACTGGGACCAAATAGCACTACTGACATTGATTAGTTCTCCATCTTTGGCAAGTTCTTTTATCATTCTAAGTGTCTGTTTTCTATCTATGAAGAGAGTGTCTCAGTCTGTGGCACTATAACAAAAATACCCAAGACTGGGCAATTAATAAGAATAGGAATTTATTCCATACCATTCTGGAGGCTGGGAAGTCCAAGATCAAGGCACCGGTAGAGTCTGTGTCTGTGACAACTGCTGTCTGCTTCCAAGATGGTACCGTGTTGCTGCATCCTCACATCGAAGAAGGGGCAGTCTCTGTGTCCTCTCAAGGCAGAAGAGCAGAAGGACAAAAAAGGGCCTATCTAGTTCCCCCAGTCCTTTTAAAAGGTCATTAATTTCATTCATAAGGGCTCTCTTCTCATGACTTAATCACTTCCAGGACCTCACATTTTAATGCTATTGCATAGGGGGATTAAATTTTGAGATGAGGGTGGGCGTGGTGGCTCATGTCTGCCTGTAATCTCAGCACTTTGGGAGGCCAAGGCGGGTGCATTGCCTGAGGTCAGGAGTTCGAAACCAGCCTGGCCAACATGGTGAAACCCTATCTCTACTAAAACCACAAAAATTAGCCAGATGTGTTGGCAGACACCTGTAATCCTTACTACTCGGGAGGCTGAGGCAGGAGAATCACTTGAACCCGGGGGGCGGAGGTTGCAGTGAGCCGAGAATGTGCCATTGCACTCCAGCCTGGGTGACAAGAGCGAGACTTTGTCTCAAATAATAATAATAATAAGAAGAAGAAGAAGAAGAAGAAAAATAAAACAAAATTTAAGATGAATTTTAGAGGAGACACAAACACCAAGCCATAGCAAAGGCTTAGCAATGTGCGGGATTAGTGCAAGGAATAAAAGCTATATAAAACTTTTATACAAAGTGTAATGTCAACACAGAGGCATAGAAGAGGCTCTCCATGAGTGTGATTTCTCATCTTTCCCACCCTTTCTTCTAACAGCATAACAATCACTATCATTTATTAATTGCTTACAACATGCCAGAATCTGATTTGAGTGCTCTACATGCATGATTTGTGAGAGAGGAATTATTATCTTCAATTTGCAGATGAGAAAAACCAAGATTTAGACACGTTAAGGACCCTTGACCAAATGTTGGTGCTGGGGTTTTACATTTGATGCCAGAGTCCAAGCTCTTAATCGTCTTGCTCTCTTGCCTCTCATAACTATGACTCTTTCAAACCATACACTTTATCTAAATTTGAAGTAGTAACTCATGGGTTTACACAATACTATTGAGTGGGTGCAGTTGAGAGTCCTAAGGTATGGCAAGGGAGACTTGAAAACCTGAACTAGAAGCAGAAATAATTAAGAGTGCAGGAGAAAAGACAGGGAAAGGTCACAGATAAACTTACCAGGTAAACAAGGGTAGAATACCACTCTCTGTGTTTCTGGAGCCTTTGATTGCTTACCTTATTTTAAATTAGAGGTTAAAAATATACGTGATTATCCTACACGTTTACCTATGTAACAAACATGCATATCCTGCACATGTACCCCAGAACTAAAAATAAAAATTAAAAGAAAAAATAAGTGATAAAAATACACATGGTTAGTTCTAACATTAGGTAGGTGCAAAAGTAATTGCGGTTTTTGTCATTAAAAGTAATGCTGCTATTTAGCTACTATTTCTTGAGCATGTATACATCAGGCATTACGTGCTTTGTGGGATTCTCACTTTAAAGTTATAGGAGCCCTATGAGGTATATTTTCCCCTTGTTCTTAGAATATGCCTTGAAAAATATTTCACACCCCAGTCATTTAAGCATTTCTGTGCAGAGGCTGCTTGTTGTCTACCCCAATACTGACTTTCCCTTCCTTCTTAAGAAGGGAACCTGAGTTTTAGTCAGGCCCCTTGCCATTCAGAATTAGAGATAATTCCCAGCCTCTCTTGCAGCTAAGTGTGGACATGTCCCAACTCTGGCCAAACAGATAGAAACAGAAGTGCTCTGTGGGGTTCTGGGAAAGCTGTTTAGAAGGAGTGGACTCCGCTAGGGGAAACCCCTTTGCCCTTCTTTTTTTGAACTTTTATTTTAGGTTTGGGGATACAGGTGAAGGTTTAGTATGCAGGTAAACTCATGTCATGGGGTTTGCTGTACAGATTATTTCGTCACTTGGGTCTTAAGCCCAGTACCCAATAGTTATATTTTCTCCTCCTCTCCCTCCTCCCAAACTCCACTCACAGGTAGACCCCAGTGTCTGTTGTTTCTCCTTTGCCCTTCTTTTTATTCCTACTTGTTAGGTAGCAATTGGAATGTTATAGCTAAGTTTTAGCAACTATCCTAAACCATCAAGTGGCTTTGAGGATAGAAACCACCCGGTAAGCTGGCAGAGCAGAAAGAGAGAAGCCTAAGGTTACTGATGACATCTTAAAGTTGCTTTACCAGTCCTGGGCTGCCTACCTCTAGTTTTACACAAGAAGGAAACTTAATTTCTTCTTTCCTTCCTTCCTCCCTCCCTTTGTTCCTCTCTCCTCTCCCTTGCTTCCCTCCGTTCCTTCCTTCCTTTCTCTCTTCTTCCTTTTCTTCCACCCTCTCCTTGCTCTTTTCCTTCCTCTCTCCCCTTCCTTCCTCCCTCTCTCTTTCTTTCTGTTTGCCACTGTTAGCTTGCTTTCTTCTCCTATATATAAGCAAGTAATTCTAATTACAGCTTCCAAATAGATGCCTAGCTTCCTATGGGCATATTTTGATATATTGGGAAAGCCTGTAAAGCTCTGAGGTTACTGGTTCAACCTTTAGTTGAATGCACTTAACTTACAAAATATTAAGCTATCACGGACATATACACAGTTGAATATTTTGGACCTTTATGTCCTTTAACATCTTTTCGGGCTACAGCACTTTTAGCAGTTAAAATATATTGATAGCAGACTCACAGTGTTTCCTCCATTTAATTCAAAGAAAGATGCATTTGGAAGAAAATTAAAGTCTTGCTGCTCTAAAGCTATTCCTATCAAGTCCATCAGAGACTGCACAGCATTCAAGGTCATGCTGCAAACAGATTTGGAATGGGTTTGATGCTTTTGTGATGAACGTTATTGCATCAAACAAGACTCAAAATTTATTCCAGGTGGGATCCACCCCCCGCCCCCAATCCCCATGCTATCTTAACATCAAACACAAAACTGACACTAAACAATGCTGTCCTCCTGATATACTGAACTTTGGGCACAAGTAGAAGGTGCCTAACAAAGACATGATTTCATACTTGGGTAAGTGGGTTGGTGAAAGTGAGTTTTCCACTTAAACGTGATCCATTTAAGGATAGCTAAATACATGCTCTCCTGCTTATTATATTTATGGTCATTTTTGTCTCAGCAAAAGATACTGTTATGGTGAAAATATATTACACGTGTCCTTTGCTGACTGAGAGAGTTAAAATGAATAGAACAACAAAGAAAAAAAGAAGACAAAAAATGGAAGAAATCTCAAACTTTATCACCAAAGCCTTACAAAGACAAATATGGGCAAAATACATATTTAGAGACTTTGGCAAAAGAAAATGCAAATTTGAGCAATTAGCCGAATAATTTAGCCAAAAATGGTTGAGAATATTTATTCTCTTTTAAAATCTTAATTGTCCATCCCATCATAGGCTAGATTTACTGAGTTTTCTAGACAAAGTCGTAAAGCTTTCCTTAACTTTGTGGGAACATGGGTTTTAACTACTCAGTAACCACTACCAGTGACTATTTGTCGAAAAGACACCATTTGCAAGACATTGCATTATCTTTGTGGTCATAAATGTATTGTCCTATGAGTTAAATGAAGATTGTTAATAGACTCATAGGATCATACAATTTCAGTATTTTCAGGAAATTTAGATCTATCTATTTCAATCCTTTAAATCCCTCCCGCAGCACCATTTTAAAGATGAGGAAACTGAGGCCCTGGAGACTTTTCAAAATCTCACAACTTGTACTTAAATTCCACTTGTAAAGTAATGGTGTTTTATACTTTTTACTAGTTTTCTAAAATGGTCCAGTGGAGAAAAAGAAGCTTTTGTTCATTACTTTGAATTTGTTTCTAGTTATGCTTGGTATCATGTTTTTCTTCTGTAAAGATTTATCAATAAGAAGATTATAAGATCAAAACCTTCCAAGGGTGAGTTTCCTTAACCTTGTTGAAAATTATTGATATTAGATATTATTACCTACAAGAGACATGGACTATGTGAAAAGACTTCTTTTATTTTCAGTGATAGTACGCTAAGCCTTGTAGCAAAACAGAAATAGCAAACTGCATATTGATTCCAAAGCAAATCAAGTTAAGTATCTTCTATGGACATATAGTCAGATAATAAAACTCAAGAAAATAATGTATGTTCTTCTCTATTTTCCACTAAACTAGAGAATCTCCTTTAAACTTTGTATGCAGTATGGAAATAAGGTTTCTGAAGTAACCATTACAACATGTTTTCATGAGTGTTTATTAAGAAGGCCCAAACATTTTTCAGTAATAAATCGGCTGACATATCTATAGATTTAAATCTTTTATTGGTTACTGATTAACTTAACTGCTCTGCCTGACAAATCTTTATAATAAATAAGCCAACCAGTGAGCATTTCACAATGAAACCAACTTTGTTTAAAGGACTATCAGTAAAACATGATTTATGCGCTAATGAATTTTGCAATCAGCATGTGGTGGTGTACAAGTTTCAACATGAATCTAAAATGCAGAACTCTGAAGACACTGAAGTTATTAAAAATCACACCACAACGCAACTACTTTTAATTAAAAAGAAATATATCACATTCATATTTAGCAGCAACATTATGGCATATGAAAAGGAGAACTCAGGGTTACTCTTTGAACATACTCTAACAAAATATGGCTGTTGCTACTATACTGGTTAATGATTCCTTCTCAAAATAAAATTCCTTGCTATGCTGATTCAGATTTTTTTAAAAATCAAAATAAGGAACAGTGTTTTTTTGTATACATATAAGCCAAGTAAATAGACAAGATGATCCATGATGATGATTCAGTACAATAAAAGTTGCTTATGGAGATATATATATATGTGTGTGTGTATATATGTGTGTGTGTGTGTGTGTATATATACACACTTTCAGTTTGATTGAATTCTTCTTGGGATGCCTATGTAAGTCACTGGACTTCTTGTCTCTGTTTGAATTAATTAAATTGTTGACAGTGAAATTGTCAAAAGTAGCTTTGGTACAAAAGATGATTCCCAGATCTTTTTTTCTAAAACTTAAAAAAAATTCTGACAAACTTGAAAAAGTTTTAAACATCTGTCTGAACAGATGTCAAAATGCAGAGTGTTATACCATTATGCTGTGTAAGTATCTGACACTGTTATTACTCTTCAGTTAAATATTCACAGTGAGATTTTATGATCTTTTTAAAAGAAAACTTGCATGAGAGAGTAACTTTATCTTGCACAACACATAAGCACTTTAAACAAATGAATTTCAGAGTAAACAATGAAAAATAACTTTTTGTGCTAGTTTTATATCATATTTTAATCACTTTGGATTTTCACATCAGGATTTTACAAGTCATTCAACAGTATGTAATGGATAATGAATCATGTTATTAATTTTGAATATTTCGCTGGAAAGAGAATTTTAGTGAGAGGCATATATAAATAGCACAGAGAATTACACATGGGAAAAACACGGCATTGCTAAATCCTAATTGTTGTGGAGTATATATTATAGTACAATAAATAATGTTTTTCAATAAATGAGAGATGAAAACTGTCGTGATACTATAAACGCAACAGTAATTTAGCAAGGAAGACTTCACTGAAAGGAATATTTAGATACAGACACGGGGTTGCTGAGACGTTATTTCATTCTGTGTTCATCTCTACCCCAAATCTTCTAGATTAGATATATTATAGTTAGTTTATTTGATGAACATTTTCATATTAGGATTATACGTGTCTGAAAATAGAATTTTTAATGCTTTTAATGTGATTAGGGAAGCAAAACCTCTCTTTTCTCCCTAGAAATTACTAGCCCCTTTTGCACTAAGTATCTACATCATGCAAACTGCCACAATTTCCTTGTATTGCCAGAGAGAATTCTTCAACAAAACACTGCAATTCTCTGTCAAAGAGACTAACAATAGCAAGAGCATCTCACTGATTTCTTAATGAGATGTGAATGGAAGTGTGAAGGTGAAAAGACAGATTCTAGGTTGTCAGATTCTAGGTTGACTGGCAAGGTGAGACCACTTCTTTAGCAAAAGGAACCCGCCTCCTTGAAACGTCATGTTTGATATAAACAGAATCTTCCCTCCCTTCCTGTCTTCCTTCTTTTCTTCTGTTTCATCCTTTACTTGGGGAGCCATCCTCATTTGTCTTAAAAATTCTGAGATGAATTCATTTGCTCTCGAAGCCATCAGACTTGATGTTGATCAATTTAAGTGGTGTAACTTTGGAAAACATCAACTTATGTGTTAATTTCCTTTGTAGCGAATATTTGGTGATAGCCTGGCCTCCAGGTCACACTGCATAGCCTACCTGCTATCAACATCATCATTATTGTTTTAATCGTTAAATTAAACTGAATGAAGTTGGTGATGAGCTGTCAAGAAGTCTCAGGGACAAGGGCATGCCATGCCCCATTTCTTCTTCTAAACACTTTGTACCTATTCATAAAAATGGAATGAGACTGTGTCTGGGAACCTATTGTACAGTGCAAAGCACAGACTTAAGGACAGATGATGCCAGTGGTGATTATGATGATGCCCAGTAATGTTGTTCATTTTTAGGCTAGAGATCTGGTAGCAGTCTTATGTTTTCCGATTAGGATACAGTCTTGAATAGCACAATTTGTACTGATATAAACTAGATTTAGCCATTCCCTGGGATTCTAAACTATTCTCTTGTGATGCCTCTTCCACTATTGTACAGAATTATTTAGCCAGGACAAGAAAAATTGATTATTTTTTCCCTCTTAGTTTTCTAAATGACATTGTCCAGATTAATTAGAAAATTGCCCAAATTTCTCTTTACTCTGCTATGTAGCACTTGCAAGAAGAAAAAAAGCCAATTTCATACAGAAGTTGCTTAAAATTAGTCAAAAGCAACCTTTGTTCCAGTCCTGTACACATTAAATAATTCTCATGGATCAAAATAGGAAGTGACCCTGAGAAGGAGGGAGAAGAGAGGAAGTTTGCAGATGGACTTTCTCCCCCACTGTCATTTTCAACCAGGTAAAATGGAGTTCAAAAGGCCCAAATTCTCAGCAGATTTGCACAGCACAGTAATAGCCTTTATGCTTGGAAATTTATGGGCCATGGACAGTTTATAAGAAACGATGTAGTTCATCAGAGAGCTAGACTGATGGGGCATATGGGAGCATTCTGCACAGGAAGTTGGGTTTTGGAATAATACTTACTTTGATAGAGTTGTTTTGTTAGCTAAGTAAAACAGTAGGGAAGCCAATGGCCACTTAGGCTTCAAACATAAATATATATTTATAAGTCACCCAGCTGCCTAATTGAGAGCCATAGTGTTTTCACTGAGTATATCTTCACCAGAAAGCAGTAGAAACAACAATATCATCAACAAAACCCCAGTCTTGGCATAGATTTATTTAATCAGTCTTTGATACTTTGGAGATAATTGAATGCTCTCTAAATGTTGCTCTTTTAAAGCCAGAGGGTGAGGGAATGGTTAAAAAGACGATTTTTTGTTTTTGTTTTTGTTTTTTGAAGTTCGGGGGTGTTCTTTTATATTTGAGGTGCAAAGATATGAAGTTAAGGTTTATATTACACTTGGGGTAGCAGAGGCTATTATCAGAGATTTGAAATTGCAGTTCTATGGACTCCTGAAGGGGAGAGTGGGGCAGCTCAGAGGAGCAAGGGTTGGGCATACAATTGTCTGGTGCTTTCAGGTTTCACAGAAGAAGGTTAAGCAGGAGGTGGCTTGTTAAATTTGAGCAGAGAACTGGAAAATAAGATTTCACACTCCTGAGATGGGGAAGGCTGGTGAGTTTGGAGTTTGTCTGGGAGATTTGAAAAAGGTCGAGTGTGCAATAAAGTTTCTGAAATTCTATTTTAGTGCTTATAAACACGAAAAAAGTAAGTGTTATGAAAAAAAGCAAAGGGCATTTTAAAACTCAAATAATTATTTGGCATGTCGAAATAAAATACACGTCCACTTCTGCTTGGCTGGACCTCCTAGAATTCAGGCCTTACTAACAATGTCTTGTTACTGTGTCCTCCATTCAAGCCCTCTCTTTCTTTTCTCAAGCTTTTTTTTTTTTTTTTTTTTCCTCTTTATGGCCACTGCTTTAATTATTCTCTCTTTGCATTAAGACCCTGAGCTGAACTTGTGTTGCAAGTGGCAGCATGGGAGTCAGAGATTTGGGTTCTAGTCTGAGGTCTGTTTCTTGGTGTGATCTTAAGGCAGGACACCAACTCTCGTTTGGCCCTTGCCTTCCAACTTGGAGGAACTGGGGGTCAGGTCCCTGAGGTCTTTCTTAGTTCTGACATTATTTTATCTTAGACTCAGTTTTGTAACTTCAGTTCTTTCCTTCTCTTCTGGGACAGGCGTGACCCTTTTATTCAACTTCCTTCCTTCCTGCCTGCCTGCCTTCCTTCCTTCCCGCCTTCCTTCCATTTCACTATGTTGCCCAGGCTGGTCTCGAACTTCCAGGCTCAAGAGATCCTCCCACTTCAGCCTCCCAAGTTGTTAGGATTACAGGTGTGAGCCACCACGCCTAGCCAATCAATTGCTTTTTATAAAAGTATTTATTAATGCTATTTGATCTACATTTACATTTAATTCTCTTTGTCAATTGTTTTTCTATTTTTTACTTCTGATTTTACTGGTATTCTTTTTGCTCCTTGGTTCCCTCTTTTGAGGCTGATTTTATCTTTAAATTATTATCTAATATAGAATATAATATTCTGTCTCTTCAAGCATTTATTTTTTCCTTGTCTTCAATGTTTGATTTTTAATAGGTAAAATAACACTAAACACATTTTAGGCATTTTATAAATATTTCTTGATTGATTGATTGGTTTAATAAGATTCCCCATGTTTCAGATTGCCCATCTTTTCAGGTTGGACTCAGGGCTATCTCCTGTGTTTTTGTAATTAGAGTTAAAGCCATCCTTCACCTACTATAATATGATTACTGGGTCAGGCAACTCACACCTGTGCAATCTCTTGTCTTAAATCCTCTATTCTTAAGGGGCTGACTTAAAAGATGACTCAGTCTCATTTCTTTTGCGCCCATCCAAAATGAACAGGAAACATAAAAGGCATTAAGTATATTGGATAGCAGTCAAACTTCTAATAGTTCAGTTGTGCTAGGAAAATTAAACTTTGTAGTGTCAGAAACTCCCAAATGCTTTTTTTTTTTTCAACTTTCAGCACTATAAAATGAGAGGTGTCTCTACTAAGAGTTACAAAATGTTCTGAAATAACAACTCACTGGAGAAATACAGATAAGAGTCCTTAAAAGTATAACCTCGAATTAGATTCACATTTCCCTGTACTATGGAACATTAAAAGAATTTAATAGCTTGAAGGAAATGTTACTCATTGCCCATTATCTTGCTACTAATCTACGTATTTCTAGGAAAATGTGATACATTTTGTACTATATTAAGCACATTTTATCATACACTTAAATAGACATTATTTATTTTTTAAATCCAGAAAGGCCAATGATTGGTCTTTGTTAATTAACATTTTATTAAATGGAACTCATGTTAGAGTAAAATAGAAGAAAACCTTTTTCTTCATACTGCTACAGTAAGTAGCTAGTCAGGCATGAGCAGGGCAGGAGAGGGCTCCCCAACACCATACCAGGAATGCCATCAAGTGATGGTCAGGTGGTTGTTAACGCTCGCTCTAAAATAATAATTGGTCACAGCTGGCACTAGGGAAAGGCCATCTCCCAATAGGTAGAAATACCTGAAACTGGTGAGCTGCAGTTTCCCAATAAAATCTCAGGAGTTGGGCAAGTGGACTCAAGCATGCGTATTAAGAGGCAAAATGGCAGAGTTTAACTGGTATATGACCTTCCTCTAGGAACGCAAGGCTGGTAAGGGAAAAACGACTCAAGTGAGCATGTGTACAACTTCAGTAAACACACTGCATGCGCTCCCCTCCCAAGGGCTAGCAGGCCACTGTGCATGTGGACAGCCCACCCCGAGGGAAGAATCAGGAGAGAAGTAACACAGGACCCCAGAAGTATGCCAGTACATAAAACTCCAAGTCAAAATGTCAAACCATGCACTTGACTCTCTCAAGTCGCCTGCTGGCCCTCTTCCAAGTGTATGTTACTTCTTCATATTCCTGCTTCAAAACTTTGTAATAAATGTTCACTACTGCTCTAAAACTTACCTCAGTCCGTGTCTCTGCCTTAGGCCCCTCAGTCTAATTCTTTCTTCTGAGGAGGCAAGAATCGAGATTGCTGCAGACCCTTATGGATATGGATTTGCTGCCAGTAACTAGTATTATTTAACTTATTTTGCTAAGATTTTCCAAGAGGTTTTATGTTTCTTGCAGTCCCACTATAATCTGGTTCTCAGTCTTGCCATTTCAAATTTCCTTTAAGGAGGTATTGGGTTTTGCTTTGAAACACCAACAAGTTGGTTGTCTCTAGAGGCTAAGGCCAAGCTCTTGCCTTAAGGGACATACCAAACAGCAATCAGAACTTTTTGATAAAAGAGGAGTTTGTAAATTAATTTACTAAAGGTTCATTATGGTATTCCCATAATATATTTTCCTGTAACTTTACCAATAACTTTTTTGGCTTGCATAACATTTTAGAATACTTATGCTTGTTAGAAACACCATGATTACATTAAAAAATTTTTTGTTGTTATCTATCCAATACTCATGATGCTAGGCTAAATCCTGCTGACAAGAAATACAAGCATTATATTGCAAAAAGTTACAGACATTGTAAAACCTTGGAAGATAGAGACTGGTTAATGAAATTACTGAAAAACCCAACTACATAGTATTACTCTTTTAGATATTTAAAATTAAATAAAAAGAACTGATCAGAATCCTTCTTAATTAAAGTTTGCTGGTATATGTCAGTAGTTGTCAATGTTATAAAGTGCAAAATAAGATTTTCCCATCAATTCAGTGAATTATTGTCTAATTATATTTTATTTATTTATTTTTGAGATAGAGTTTTGCTCTGTCACCCAGGCCGGAGTGCAGTGGCACAATCTCAATCTCGGCTCACTGCAACCTTTGCCTCCCAGGTTCAAGCAATTCTCCTGCCTTAGCCTCCTGAGTAGCTGGCATTACAGGTGCACAGCACCACACCCAGCTAATTTTTGTGTTTTTAGTAGAGACGGGGTTTCACCATGTTTGCCAAGCTGGTCTCAAACTCCTGACCTCAAGTGATCTGTCCACCTTAGCCTCCCAAAGTGCTGAGATTACAGGTGTGAACCACCATGCCCAACTTGTTGTCTAATTTTAAACAGTTTGATGCCTATGATGTATGCATTTGTTCATCAAAAGAAATTTAGAACAGTGAACCTCAAGGGGTGTAAAATTATTTTTTAAAGACAAGAGGAAGAATGATGGTTACTTTTGCTCTTAAGAAAAAGGAGATTATATTGTTTTGCAACCTATTTTTTAGGAAGGTCTGTGTCCTGGCTCTTTTCCTTCTAATTATGTTGGGAAGTACAATGACATGATAAGGCTTTTTAAAATTTATTTAAATAAATGAAAGTATTGTCTTAATGTAGTAGTGCATTCAGCCTTGATGTCTACAAACCTTCGGTATGTTGCAGTGATTTAAAAGTATCCTTACAATTCATATGTAAGGATGTTATATGTATTCCAAAAGAAAAACTATTAATGCTAATCCCGAGTAAAGCTGTGAGTCTTAAAGGGTGCCTTGTCCACCAAAAAGGCATTAGAATAGGTCCATTGGTTCAGGGATGTGGGAAGGATCTTGGCATACGCTTGGGCTTCAGGTGAAAAAATATGAGAGTCACCTGATGGAAATGGAAACACCATGACCAGGAAAAGGATCTGAAAGTTTCCTGCTCTCATGATGTGAACAATTCAAATCAACAAATTATGCTAAAAGAAGTCACAAAATAGGTGAAACATTTAGGATTCTAGCAGGAGCAAATGAAAACTTCTTTAAAAAAAAATACTTTAAGTTCTAGGGTACATATGCACAACATCCAGGTTTGTTACATATGTATACATGTGCCATGTCGGTTTGCTGCACCCATCAACTCATCATTTACATTAGGTATTTCTCCTAATGCTATCCCTCCCCCTGGCCTCCACCCCATGACAAGCCCTGGGATGTGATGTTCCCCACTCTGTGTCCTCATGTTCTCATTGTTCAATTCCCACCTATAAGTGACAACATGCGGTGTTTGCTTTTCTGTCCTTGTGATAGTTTGCTCAGAATGATGGTTTCCAGCTGCATCCATGTCCCTGCAAAGGACATGAACTCATCCTTTTTTATGGCTGCATGGTATTCCATGGTGTATATATGCCATATTTTCTTAATCCAGTCTGTCATTGATGGACATTTGGGTTGGTTCCAAGTCTTTGCTATTGTGAATAGTGCGACAATAAACATACCTGTGCATGTGTCTTTATAGTAGCATGATTTATAATCCTTTGGGTATATACCCAGTGATGGGATCACTGGGTCAAATGGTATTTCTAGTTCTGGATCCTTGAGGAATCAACCACACTGTCTTCCACAATGGTTGAACTAGTTTACACTCCCACCAACAGTGTAAAAGCGTTCCAATTTCTCCACATCCTCTCCAGCATCTGTTGTTTCCTGACTTTTTAGTGACTGCCATTCTAACTGGTGTGAGATGGTATCTCATTGTGGTTTTGATTTGCATTTCTCTGATGACCAGTGATGGTGAGCATTTTTTCATGTGTCTGTTGACTGCATAAATGTCTTCTTTTGAGAAGTCTCTGTTTATATCCTTCACCCACTTTTTGATGGGGTTGCTTGTTTTTTTCTTGTAAATTTGTTTAAGTTATTTGTAGATTCGGGATATTAGCCTTTTGTCAGATGGGTAGATTGCAAAAATTTTCTCCCATTCTGTAGGTTGCCTGTTCACTCTGATGGTAGTTTCTTTTGCTGTTCAGAACTCTTTAGTTTAATTAGATCCCATTTGTCTATTTTGGCTTTTGTTGCCATTACTTTTGGTGTTTTAGTCTTTGCCCATGTCTGTGTCTTGAATGCTATTGCCTAGGTTTTCTTCTAGGGTTTTTATGGTTTAGGTCTAACATTTAAGTCTTTAATCCATCTTGAATTAATTTTTGAATAAGAAGTAAGGAAGGGATCCAGTTTCAGCTTTCTACATATGGTTAGCCAGTTTTCCCAGCACTATTTATTAAATAGGGAATCCTTTTCCCATTTCTTGTTTTTGTCAGGTTTGTCAAAGATCAGATGGTTGTAGATGTGTGGTGTTATTTCTGAGGCCTCTGTTTTGTTCTGTTGGTCTATATGCCTGTTTTGGTACAAGTACTATGCTGCTTTGGTTACTGTAGCCTTGTAGTATAGTTTGAAGTCAGGTAGCATGATGCCTCCAGCTTTGTTCTTTTTGCTTAGGATTGTCTTGGCAATGTGGGCTCTTTTTTGTTCCATATGAACTTTAAAGTAGCTTTTTCCAATTCTGTGAAGAGACTCATTGGTAGCTTAATGGGTATGGCACTGAATCTATAAAATACCTTGAGCAGAATGGCCATTTTCATTATATTGACTCTTCCTATCCATGAGCATGGAATGTTCTTCCATTTATTTGTGTCCTCTTTTATTTTGTTGAGTAGTGGTTTGTGGTTCTCCTTGAAGAGGTCCTTTACATCCCTTGTAAGTTGGATTCCTAGGTATTTTGTTCTATTTGAAGCAAATGTGAATGGGAGTTCACTCATGATTTGGCTCTCTGTTTGTCTGTTATTGATGTATAAGAATGCTTGTGATTTTTGCACATTGATTTTGTATCCTGAGACTTTGCTGAAGTTGCTTATCAGCTTAAGGAGATTTTGGGCTGAGACGATGGGGTTTTCTAAATATACAATCATATCATCTGCAAAGAGGGACAATTTGACTTCCTCTTTTCCTAATTGAATACCGTTTATTTCTTTCTTTTGCCTGATTGCCCTGGTCAGAACTTCCAACACTATGTTGAATAGGAGTGGTGAGAGAGGGCATCCCCGTCTTACCAGTTTTCAAAGGGAATGCTTCCAGTTCTTGCCCATTCAGTATGATATTGGCTGTGGGTTTGTCATAAATAGCTCTTATTATTTCGAGATATGTTCCACCATTACCTAGTTTGTTGAGAGTTTTTAGCATGAAGAGCTGCTGAATTTTTTTGAAGGTCTTTTCTGCATCTATTGAGATAATCATGTGGTTTTTGTCATTGGTTCTGTTTATGTGATGGATTATGATTATTGATTTGTGTATGTTGAACCAGCCTTGCATCCCAGGGATGAAGTTGACCTGATTGTGGTGAATAAGCTTTTTGATGTACTGCTGGATCCAGTTTGCCAGTATTTTATTGAGGATTTTTGCATCGATGTTCATCAGGGATGTTGCTCTAAAATTCTCTTTTTTTGTTGTGTCTCTGCCAGGCTTTAGTATCAGGATGATGCGGGCCTCATAAAACGAGTTAGGGAGGATTTCCTCTTTCTCTATTGGTTGAAATAGTTTCAGAAGGAATGGTACCAGCTCCTCTTTGTACTTCTGGTAGAATTCGGTTATGAATCCATCTGGTCCTGGACTTTTTTTTTGTTGGTAGGCTATTAATTATTACCTCAATTTCAGAACCTATTATTGGTCTATTCAGAAATTCAACTTCTTCCTGGTTTAGTCTTGGGAGGGTGTATGCGTCCAGGAATTTATCCCTTTCTTCTAGATTTTCTAGTTTATTTGCATAGAGGTGTTTATAGTACTCTCTGATGGTAGTTTGTATTTCTGTGGGATCGGTGGTGATATCCCCTTTATTATATTTTATTGCGTCTATTTGACTCTTCTCTCTTTTCTTCTTTATTAGTCTTGCTAGCAGTCTATTAATTTTGTTGAGCTTTTCAAAAATCCAGCTTCTGGATTGATTGATTTTTTTTGAAGGGTTTTTTGTGTCTCTATCTTCTTCAATTCTGCTCTGATCTTAGTTATTTCATGCCTTCTACTAGCTTTTAAATTTGTTTGCTCTTGCTTCTGTAGTTCTTTTATTTGTGATGTTAGGGTGTTGATTTTAGATCTTTCCTGCTTTCTCTTGTGGGCATTTAATGCTATAAATTTCCCTGTACACACTGCTTTAAATGTACATTGTGTCTTTGTTCTCATTAGTTTCAAAGAACATCTTTATATCTGCCTTCATTTCATCATTTACCCAGTAGTCATTCGGGAGCAGGTTGTTCAGTTTCCATGTAGTTGTGCAGTTTTGAGTGAGTTTCTTAATCCTGAGTTCTAATTTGATTGCACCTTGGTCTGAGAGACATTTTGTTGTGATTTCTGTTCTTTTACATTTGCTGAGGAGTGCTTTACTTCCAACTATGTGGTCAGTTTTGGAATGAGTGTGATGTGGTGCTGAGAAGAATGTATATTCTGTTCACTTGGGGTGGAGAGTTCTGTAGATGTCTATTAGGTCTGCTTGGTGCAGAGCTGAGTTCATGTCCTGGATATCCTTGTTAACCTTCTGTCTCGTTGATCTGTGTAATATTGACAGTGGGTGTTAAAGTCTCCCATTATTATTGCATGGGAATGTAAGTGTCTTTGTAGGTCTCTAAGGACTTGCTTTATGAATCTGGATGCTCCTGTGTTGGGTGCATATATATTTAGGATATTTAGCTCTTATTGTTGAATTGATCCCTTTACCGTTACGTAATGCCCTTCTTTGTCTCTTTTGATCTTTGTTGGTTTAAAGTCTGTGTTATCAGAGACTAGGATTGCAACCCCTGCCTTTTTTTTTTGTTTTCTATTTGCTTGGTAGATCTTCTTTCATTTCTTTATTTTGAGCCTATGTGTGTCTCTGCACGTGAGATGGGTCTCCTGAATCACCACACTAACAGGTCTTGACTCTATCCAATTTGCCAATCTGTGGGGCATTTAGCCCATTTACATTTAAGGTTAATATTGTTATGTGTGAATTTGATCCTGCCATTATGATGTTAGCTGGTTATTTTGCTCATTAGTTGATGCAGTTTCTTCCTAGCATCAATGGTCTTTACAATTTGGCATGTTTTTGTAGTGGCTGGTACTGGTTTTTCCTTTCCATGTTTAGTGCTTCCTTCAGGAGCTCTCATAAGGCAGGCCTGGTGGTGACAATCACTCAGCATTTCCTTGTCTGTAAAGGGTTTTATTTCTTCTTCACTTATGAAGCTTACTTAGTAAGGCTGGATATGAAATTCCGGGTTGAAAATTCTTTTCTTTTCTTTTCTTTTTTTTTTTGAGATGGAGTCTCGCTCTGTCACCCAGGCTGGAGTGCAGTGGCCAGATCTGGGCTCACTGCAAGTTCCGCCTCCCTGGTTTATGCCATTCTCCTGCCTCAGCCTCCCGAGTAGCTGGGACTACAGGCACCTGCCACCTCACCCGACTAGGTTTTTTTTTTTTTTTTGTATTTTTTTAGTAGAGATGGGGTTTCACTGGGTTAGCCAGGATGGTCTCGATCTCCTGACCTCGTGATCTGCCCATCTCGGCCTCCCAAAGTGCTGGGATTACAGGCTTGAGCCACCGTGCCTGGCTGAAAACTCTTTTCTTTAAGAATGTTGAATATTGGTCTCCACTCTCTGCTGGCTTGTGGAGTTCCTGCCTAGAGATCTGCTGTTAGTCTGATGGGCTGCCCTTTGTGGGTAACCAGACCTTTCTCTATGGCTGCCCTTAACATTTTTTCCTTCATTTCAACCTTGGTGAATCTGACAATTATGTGTCTTGAGGTTGCTCTTCTCAAGGAGTATCTTTGTAGTGTTCTCTGTATTTCCTGAATTTGAATATTGGCCTGCCTTGCTAAGTTGGGAAAGTTCTCCTGGATAATGTCCTGAAGAGCGTTTTCCAACTTAGTCACTTTCAAGTATACCAATCAAACATAGATTTGGCCTTTTCACACAGTGCCATATTTCTTGGAGGCTCTGTTCATTTCTTTTTATTGTTTTTTCTCTAAACTTCTCTTCTCACTTTGTTTCATTAATTTGTTCTTCAGTCACTGATACCCTTTCTTCCACTTGATTGAATTGGCTATTGAAGATTGTGTATGCGTCATGTAGTTCTCATGCCATGGTTTTCAGCTCCATCAGGTCATTTAAGGTCTCTCTGAACTATTTATTCTAGTTAGCCATTTGTCTAATCTTTTGTCAAGGTTTTTCACTTCCTTGCAATGGGTTCAAACATCCTCCTTTAGCTTGGAGAAGTTTGTTATTACCGACCTTCTGAAGCCTACTTCTGTCAGCTCGTCAAAGTCATTCTCCGTCCAGCTTTGTTCCATCACTGGTGAGTAGCTGCGATCCTTTGGAGAGGAGGTGCTCTAGTTTTTAGAATTTTCAGCTTTTTTGATCTGCTTTCTCCCCATATTTGTGGTTTTATCTATCTTTTGTCTTTGTTGTTGGTGACCTACAGGTGCGGTTTTGGTGTGGATGTCCTTTTTGTTGATGTTGATGCTATTCCTTTCTGTTGGTTAGTTTTCCTCCTAACAGTCAGGACCCTCAGCTGCAGGTTTGTTGGAGTCTGCTAGAGGTCTACTCCAGACCCTGTTTGCCTGGGTATCACCAGCAGAGGCTGCAGAACAGCAAATATTGCAGAACAGCAAATATTGCTGCCTAGTCCTTCCTCTGGAAGCTTCATCCCAGAGGAGCACCCAGTTGTATGAGTTGTCAGTCAGCCCCTACTGGGAGGTGTCTCCCAGTCAGGCTACATGGGGGTCAGGGACCCACTTGAGGAGGCAGTCTGTCCATTCTCTGAGCTCAAACATTGTGCTGGGGGAACCATTGCTTTCTTCAGAGCTGTCAGACAGGGACGTTTAAGTCTGCAGAGGTTTCTGCTGCCTTTTGTTCAGCCATGCCCTTCCCCCAGAGGTGGAGTCTACAGAGGCAGGAGGCCTTGCTGAGCTGCAGTGGGCTCTGCCCATTTCGAGCTTTCCTGGCTGCTTTGTTTACCTACTCAAGCCTCAGCAATGGTGGATGCCCCTTCCCCTGCCAGGCTGCTGCCTTGCAGGTAGATCTCAGACTGCTGTGCTAGCAGTGAGCCAGGCTCCGTGGGTGTGGGACCCACTGAGCCAGGCACAGGATATAATCTCCTGGTGTGCCGTTTGCTAAGACCATTGAAAAAGTGCAATATTTGTGCGGAGTGTCCCATTTTTCCCGGTACTGTCTGTCATGGCTTTCCTTGGCTAGGAAAGGGAAATCCCCCAACCCCTTGTGCTTCCCGGGTGAGGTGATGCCCTGTCCTGCTTCAGCTCGCCCTCCATGGGCTGCACCCACTGTCCAACCAGTCACAATGAGATGAACCAGGTACCTCAGTTGGAAATGCAGAAATCACTCATCTTCTGCGTCAATCACACTGGGAGTTGCAGACCAGAGCTGTTCCTATTTGGCTATCTTGGAATGGAATGTGAAAACTGCTTTGTTAATATGCTTCCTTCACCTCCAGATTTCTCCCAAAATGAACTCCCATAGACTTCATAATGTGAAGATAAGAACCTCAATGAGGAAGAATCAGCAGACATAACAAATAGGAGATTTGTTATGAATGTAATGGCCCCCAAACTGGATATTATAGAATAATGTAAATAGGATTATGTATCCAATATGTTAATTAATTAAGGAAAAAAGAAGGAACTGAAATCACAAAGAAACATTAGAAAATCATGGAAAAAGTAGGGCCCTATTTATAAAATAGCAAAATAGAAGATAAAGAAATAAAAATATCATTGAAATTAAAAAATGTAAATACATTATTAATTTATGCTAATTTAAGCATTAGACAAATAGAATAATAAGACAGAAATGTATCTGAGCATGTATAAAGATTTATTGTTTGACAGATCAATGAAGAAAATTATAGAGTATTTAGCAATTACTGCTGTGTCAAATGATAGCCATCTGGAAAGAAAACTGGATTTCTGCTTTACACCAAATAAAAAATCAAAGTTGAGATACATTAAAGATCTAAAAAACACCCATATTTTCAACACCTTTGGGAAAATTATAGGAAAATATTATGTCAGGGTGTAGAAGAACTTTATAAGTAGTCGCAAATAAAATTGTGTCCTGCAAAAGAAAGAAGTTAGACCCCTACCTCACATCATATACAAAATTAACTAAAAAATGGATCAAAGGCCTAAATATAAGAACATCAAGCTATAAAGTTCTTAGAAGAAAAAAAAGTGTAGATCTTTGTCAACTTGGATTAGGCAATAGTTTCTTAGCTATGACAGCAAAAGAATAAACAAGAAAACAAATGGATAAATTGTACTTTATCAAACTTAAAAACGTTTATGTTTCAAAGGATACCATCAAGAAGGTAAAAAGAAAACCTATAGATTGTGAAAAATATTTGCAAACATATATCTAACAAAGTACCTGTGTCCAGAATATATAATGAACACTTAGAAATAAACAATAAAAAGACAACCCAATTAAAAATGGGCAAATGATTTCACTAGACATTTATCCAAAGAAGATATATAAGTGACCAATAAGCTCAGGAAAGGATGCTCAGCGTTGATAGAGAAATGCAAATCAAAGTCACACACAAAAAAGATACCATATCATTTTACACCCACTAGGATGGCTATAATAAAGATGGACAGTTGGAGTTTTGAGGAGTATGTGAAAAAAATTGAACACTCATACATGAATAGTGGAAATGTAAAATGCTCCAGCTGCTTTGGAAAACAGTCTGGTAATTCCTGAAAATATTAAATACAGAGTTTTCATATGACTCAGGAATTCTACTCCTAGGCAGAGTCTCAAGGTAATTGAAAATGTATGTCCACCTAAAACTTGTAGCAAATGTTCATACTGGTGTTAATTTTCATAGCCCCAAAGTGGAAACAACCCAAATTTCCATCAGTTGATGAGTGGATAAACAAAATGTGATATATCCATGCAATAGAATATTATTTGGCCATTAAAAGGAAGTACAGCTACATGTTACAACATGCATGAACCTTGAAGCCATTATGCTTAGTGAAGGAAACCATCACACAAAGCCACATATTATAAGATTTCATGTATATACAACATCCACAATGGGTAAATCCATAGAGAGAGTAGTAGATTCATGGTTGCCAAGGGCTGGGGGTGGGCAAAATTGCTAATTGGGAAGTGATTGCTAATTGGTATGAGATTTTTTTTGGGGGGGTGATAAAAATGTTCTGAAATTAAATAGTGGTGATAATTACACAACTTTAAATATACTCAAAACATGGAATTGCATACTTTAAAAAGATAAGTTTTATGTTATGTGAATTCCATCTGAATTTTAAAAAGAAGAAAAAAATTTAAAAAGATTGATTAACTTAATGTTGAAATTTAAAACAGTTTTATGAAAGAGCATATCTAACTAGCTATGTATCATTATCCAGGATATATAAATGACTCCTACAAATAAATGACACAAGGGCAAAATTTCCACCAAATAATATGCATTAGGTTGGAACAGGAATTTCACAGAAGAGGAAAACCAAATAATTAATAAAACACTTAATAATCAGTGATATGAAAACTAAAACAATGACAGACTTCCATGTGTATTCAAAGACATGCTAATAGCAAAACTTCAAAAAAGATATATGTCCAACAAAGAAAGAATGGATAAATTACAGTATATTCATTTAATGGAAGAAAGCAGTGGTATGGAAATGAATAAACTAGATCTATATGTACTACATGTGAATAAATATAAACTATAGGTACGTAAGTGAATAAATCTCAAAATTATAGTATTGAGTTAAATTTTAAAATACACTTAAATGTAACTTGCTACACAGCATGTTGTTTTGTGTACATCCTTATGTAATAACAGAGCAAAAATCTAGAGAGAAGATTCACAGCATTTTCAAATTATTGGCTAAATCTGGGGAGGAAGTGAAGTGAATGATCAGGAAGATAAAAGGACCCTTCTTTTTATTTTATTTTATCTTATTAATTAATGTATTTTATTTTACTTTATGTTCTGGGAAACATGTGCAGAACATGAAGGTTTGTTACATATATATACATGTGCCGTGGTGGTTTGCTGCACCCATCAACCTGTCATCTACATTAGGTATTCTCCTAATGCTAACCCTCCCCTGGTCCCCAATCCCTGACAGGCCCCAGTATGTGATGTTCCCCTCCCTGTGACCCTATGTTATCACTGTTCAACTCCCACCTATCAGTGAGAACATGCCGTGTTTGGCTTTCTGTTTCAGTGTTAGTTTGCAGAGAATGATGGTTTCCAGCTTCATCCATGTCCTTGCAAAGGACATGAACTCATTCTTTTTTATGGCTGCATAGTATTCCGTGGTGTATATGTACCACATTTTCTTTATCCAGTCTATCATTGATGGGCATTTGGGTTGGTTCCAAGTCTTTGCTATTGTGAATAGTGCGGCAATAGACATACATGTGCATGTGTCTTTATAGTGGAATAATTTATAATACTTTGGGTATATACCCAGTGATGGGATTGCTGGGTCAAATTGTACTTCTAGTTCTAGATCCTTGAGGAATCACTACACTGTCTTCCACAATGGTTGAACTAATTTACACTCCCACCAACAGTGTAAAAGTGTTCCTATTTCTCCACATCCTCTTCAGCGTCTGTTGTTTCCTGACTTTTTAATGAACGCCATTCTAACTGGTGTGAGATGGTATCTCATTGTGGTTTTGATTTGCGTATCTCTAATGACTAGTGATGATGAGCTTTTTTCATATGTTTGTTGGCCACATAAGTGTCTTCTTTTGAAAATTTTCTGTTCATATCCTTTGTGCTCTTTTTGATGGGGTTGTCTGATTTTTTCTTGTAAATTTGTTTACGTTTCTTGTAAATTCTGAAAATTAGCCCTTTGTCAGATGGATAGATTGCAAAAATTTTCTCCTATTCTCTAGGTTGTCTGTTCACTCTGATGATAGTTTCTTTTGCTGTTCAGAAGCTCTTTAGTTTAATTAGATCCCACTTGTCTATTTTGGCTTTCATTGCCATTGCTTTTGGTATTTTAGTCATGAAGTCTTTGCCCATACCTATTTCCTGAATGGTATCTCCTAGGTTTTCTTCTAGGGTTTTTATGGTTTTAGGTCTTACTTTTAAATCTTTAATCCATCTTGAGTTAATTTTTGTATAAGGTATAAGGAAGGGGTCCAGTTTCAGTTTTCTGCATATGGCTAGCCAGTTTTCCCAACACCATTTATTGAATAAGGAATCCTTTCCCCATTGCTTGTTTTTGTCAGCTTTGTCAAAGATCAGTTGGTTGTAGGTGTGTGGTGTTACTTCTGAGGCCTCTGTTCTGTTCTATTGGTCCATGTATCTACCAGTATGATGCTGTTTTGGTTACTGTAGTCTTGTAGTATAGTTTGAATCAGGTAGTGTGATGCCTCCAGGTTTGTTCTCTTTGCTTAGGATTGTCTTGGCTATATGGGCTCTTTTTTTATTCCATATGAAATTAAAGTATTTTTTCTAATTCTCTGAAGAAAGTCAATGGTAGCTTGATGGGAATGGTATTGAATTTATAAATTACTTTGGGCAGTATGGCCATTTTCATGATATTGATTCTTCTTATCCATGAGCATGGAGTGGTTTTCCATTTGTTTGTGTCCTTTCTTATTTCCTTGAGCAGTGGTTTGTAGTTCTCCTTGAAGAGGTCCTCCACATCCCTTTAAGGTGTATTTCAAGGTGTTTTATTATCTTTGTAGCAATTGTGAATCAGAGTTCACTCATGATTTGGCTCTCTTTGTCTATTATTCGTGTGTAGGAATGCTTGTGATTTTTGCACATTGATTTTATATCCTGAGACTTTGCTGAAGTTTAAGGAGTTTTTCGGCTGAGACGATGTGGTTTTCTAAATACAAAATCATGCCATCTGCAAACAGATAATTTGACTTCTCTTTCTATTTGAACACCCTTTATTTCTTTCTCTTGCCTGATTGCCCTGGCCAGAGCTTCCAATAATATGTTGAATAGGAGTGGCGGAGAGGCCATCTTTTCTTGGGCTGGTTTTCAAAGGGAATGTTTTCAGCTTTTGCTCATTCAGTATGATATTGACTGTGGGTTTGTCATAAATAGCTCTTATTATATTGAGATACATTCCATCAATACCAAGTTTATTGAGTGTTTGGAGCATTAAGGGGTTTTGAATTTTTATCAAAGGACTTTTCTGCATCTGTTGAGATAATCATGTGGTTTTTGTCACTGGTTCTGTTTATGTGATGGATTACATTTATTGATTTGCATATGTTGAACCAGCTTTGCATCCCATGGATGAAGCCGACTTGATCATAGTGGGCAAGCTTTTTAATATGTTGCTAGATTCGGTTTGCCAGTATTTTATTGAGGATTTTCACGTCAATATTCATCAGGGATATTGGTCTGAAATTTTCTTTTTTTGTTGTGTCTCCACTAGGTTTTGGTATCAGGATGATGCTGGCCTCCTAAAATGAGTTAGGGAGGAGCCCTCTTTTTCTACTGTTTGAAATAGTTTTAGAAGGAATGGTACCAGCTCCTCTTTGTACCTGTGGTAGAATTTGGCTGTGAATCCGTCTGGTCCTGGGCTTTTTTTGGTTGGTAGGTATTAATTACTGCCTCAATTTCAGAACTTGTTATTGGTCTATTTAGGGATTCGAATTCTTTCTGGTTTAGTCTTATGAGGGTGTATGTGTCCAGGAATGTATCCATTTCTTCCAGATTTTCTAGCTTATTTTTGTAGAACTCTTTAGAGTATTCTTTGATGGCAGTTTCCATTTCTGTGGGATCAGTGGTGATATCCCCTTTATCATTTTTTATTGTATCTATTTAATTCTTCTCTCTTTTGTTCTTTATTAGTCTGGCTAGCAGTCTATCAATTTTGTTAATCTTTTCAAAAAACCAGCTCCTGAATTCATCGATTTTTTTGAAGGGTTTTTTTTTTTTTTTTTTGGTGTCTATTTCCTTCATTTCTGCTCTGATCTAGTTATTTCTTGTCTTCTGCTAGCTTTTGGGTTTGTTTGCTGTTGCTTCTGTAGTTCTTTTAATTGTGATGTTAGTGAGTTGATTTTAGATCTTTCCCACTTTCTTCTGTCGGCATTTAGTGCTATAAATTTCCCTCTACACACTGTTGTAGCTGTGTCTGATATTCTGGTATATTGCATCTTTGTTCTCATTGGTTTCAAAGAATGTATTTATTTCTGCTTTGCAGGTTGTTGAGTTTCCATGTAGTTGTGTGGTTTTGAGTGAATTTCTGAAACCTGAGTTTTAATTTGATTGCACTGTGGTCTGAGAGACTGTTTGTTATGATTTCTGTTCTTTTGCATTTGCTGAGGAATGTTTTACTTCCAACCATGTGGTCAATTTTAGAATAAGTGCTATGTGGTGCTGAGAAGAATGTATATTCTGTTCACTTGGGGTGGAGAGTTCTGTAGATGTCTATTAGGTCTACTTGGTCGAGAGCTGAGTTCAAGTCCTGAATATCCTTGTTAATTTTCTGTCTCGATCTGTCTAATATTGACAGTAAGGTGTTAAAATTTCCCACTATTACTGTGTGGGAGTCTAAGTCTCTTTGTAGGTCTCTGAGAACTTGTTTTATGAATCTGGGTGCTCCTGTATTGGGCACATATGTATTTAGGATAGTTAGCTCTTCTTGTTGCATTGATCCCTTTACCATTATGTAATGCCCTTCCTTGTCTTTTTAAATTTTTGTTGGTTTGAAGTCTGTTTTATCAGAGACTAGGATTGCAACCCCTGCTTTTTTTTTTTTTTTTTTTTTTTTTTTTGCTTTCCATTTGCTTGGTAAATCTTCCTCTCTCCCTTTGTTTTGAGCCTATATGTATCTTTGCATGTGAGATGGGTATCCTGAATACAGCACACTGATGGGTCTTGACTCTATCCAATTTGCCAGTCTGTGTCTTTTAATTGGAGCATTTAGCCTATTTACATTTAAGATTAATATTGTTATGTGTGAATTTGATCTTGTCATTATGATGCTAGCTGGTGATTTTGCCCATTAGTAGATGCAGGTTCTTCTTAGCATCATTGGTCTTTACAATTTGGGATACTTTTGCAGTGGTTGGTACTGGTGTTTCCTTTCCATATTTAGTGCTTCTTTCAGGAACTCTTGTAAGGCAGGCCTGGTGGTGACAAACTCACTCAGCATTTTCTTGTCTGTAAAGGATTTTATTTCTCCTTCACTTTTGAAACTTAGTTTGGCTGGATATGAAATTCTGGGTTGAAAATTCTTTACTTTAAGAATGTTGAATATTGGCCCCCACTCTCTTCTGTCTTGTAGAGTTTCTGCAGAGAGATCTGCTGTTAGTCTGATGGGCTTCCCTTTGTGGGTAACCCGACCTTTCTCTCTGGTTGCCCTTAACATTTTTTTTCTTCATTTCAACCTTGGTGTATCTGGCGATTATGTGTCTTGGGATTGCTCTTCTTGAGGAGTATCTTTGTGGTGTTCTCTGTATTTCCTGAATTTGAATTGTTGATCTGTCTTGCTAGGTTGGGGAAGTTCTCCTGGATAATATCCTGAAGAGTGTTTTCCAGCTTGGTTCCATTCTCCTCGTCACTTTCAAGTACACCAATCAAATGTAGATTTGGTCTCTTCACATAGTCCTATAACTCTTGGAGGCTTTGTTTGTTCCTTTTCATTCTTTTTACTCCAGTCTTGTCTTCATGGTTTATTTCATTAAGTTGATCTTCAGTCTCTGAAATCCTTTCTTTCACTTGATCAATTTGGCTACCGAAACTTGTGTATGCTTCACGAAGTTCTTGTGCTATGTTTTTCAGCTCCATCAGGTCATTTATGTTCTTCCCTAAACTGGTTATTCTAGTTACCAGTTCCTGTAACCTTTTATCACAGTTCTTAGCTTCCTTGCACTGGGTTAGAACATGCTCCTTTACCTCTGAGGAGTTTATTATTATCCACCTTCTGAAGCCTACTTCTGTCAATTCATCAAACTCATTCTTTATACTGTTTTGTTCCCTTGCTATTGAGAAGTTGTGATTTTTTGGAGGATAAGGGGTACTCTGGTTTTTGGAATTTTCAGTCTTTTTGAGCTGTTTTTTTCCCATTTTCATGGATTTATCTACCTTTCATCTTTGATGTTGGTGACCTTCAGATGGGGTTTTTGAGTGAGGGTTCTTTTGGTTGATATTGATGCTATTGCTTTCTGTTTATTGGTTTTCCTTCTAACGTTGAAGACCCTCTTCTGTGGATCTGCTGGAGGTCCACTCCAGACCCTGTTTGTGTGGGTATCATCAGTGGAGGTTGCAGAACAGCAAAGATTGCTGCCTGCTCCTTCCTCTGAAAGGTTCGTGCCAGAGGGGCACCTGCCAGATGCCAGTCGGAGCTCTCCTGTATGAGGTGTCTGTTGACTTCTGCTGAGAGTTGTCTCTCAGAAGGCATGGGGGCCAGGGATCCACTTGAGGAGGCAGTCTGTCCCTTAGCAGAGCTCAAGCACTGTGCTTGGTGATCCTCTGCTCTCTTTAGAGCCAACAGGCAAGAATGTTTAAGTCTGCTGAAGCTGTATTCACAGCCACCCCTTCCCCCAGGTGCTCTGTCCCAGGGAGATGGGAATTTTATCTATAAGCCCCTGACTGGGGCTGCTGCTTTTCTTTCAGAGATGCCCCACCCAAAGAGGAGGAATCTAGAGATGCAGTCTGGCTACAGCGCATTTACAGAGCTGCGATGTGCTTCACCCGGTTCTAACTTCCCCTTGGCTTTGTTTACACTGTGAGGGGAAAGACGCCTACTGAAGCCTCAGTAATGGCAGACGTCCGTCTCCCCACCAAGCTCGAGCAGGTCAACTACAGACCGCTGTGCTGGCAGTGAGAATTTCAAGCCAGTGGATCTTAGCTTGTTGGGCACCATGGGGGTGGAATCTGCTGAGCAAGACCACTCAGCTCCTTAGCTTCAGCCCCCTTTCCAGGGGTGTGAATGGTTCTGTCTTACTGGTGTTTCAGGTGCCACTGGGGTATGAAAAAACTCTTGCAGCTAGCTTGGTGTCTTCCCAAACAGCTGGTCAGTTTTGTGCTTGAAACCCAAAGCCCTGGTGGCGTAGGCACCTGAGGAAATATCCTGGTTTGAGGGTTGAGAAGACTGTGGGAAAAGCTTAGTATCTGGGCCTGAATGCACCGTCCCTCATGGCACAGTCCCTCAAGGCTTCCCTTGGCAAGGGGAAGGAGTTCCCCAACCCCTTGTGCTTCCCAGGTGAGGCAATGCCCCACCCTGCTTGGGCTTGCCATCTGTGGGCTGCACCCACTGTCCAGACAGTCCCAATGAGATGAACTGCATACCTCAGTTGGAAATGCAGAAATCACCCACTTTCTTCATTGGTCTCGCTGGGAATTGCAGACTGGAGCTGTTCGTATTCGGCCATCTTGCCTAGTAGCCAACCCTTCTTTTTAAAATTTAACTTCTATTTTAAGTTCAGGGGTACATATGCAGGTTTGTTATAGAGGTAAACTTGTGTCATGATTATTTCATTACACAAGTAGTAAGCCTAGTACCTATTAGTTATTTTCCCTGATCCTGTCCCTCCTCCTAACCCTCTCCCCTCCAACAGGCCCCAGTGTGTGTTGTTCCCCTCTATGTGAATAAAAGGACACTTCTATTGCATTTTATTTCTTTTAAAATGTCAAAAGAGGACGGGCACTGTGGCACACACCTGTAATTCCAGAACTTTGGGAGGCTGAAGTGGGCAGATCCCTTGAGCCCAGAAGTTCAAGACCAACCTAGGCAACATGGTGAAACCCTTTCTAAAAAATACAAAAACAAGCTGGGCATGACAGTGCATGCCAAGTAGTCCAAGCTACTTGGCAGACTGAGGTGGGAGAATCACCTGAACCTGGGTAGATTGAGGCTGCAGTGAGCCATGATTGTACCACTGCATTCCAGCCTGGGTGACAGAGTAAGACCCACTTTAAGAGCAAGATCCGATTTCAAAAAAAGAAAACAAAAGCCAGAAGAAAGCATAGCATAATAAAAATAATTGTTATATTTGGTAATTGTCAAATATGGTATTTTAAATATTATTTTCTATTGTCAACATGACAGCTAAACATGGTGTCATGTTTATATTTATGTAATAATAATAATGTAGTAAGTTTTGTCACAGATGTGCCCAATGTTTGCCTTTTGTTGTTGTTATTTTTAAATTGCCTGTTTGAGTCCTTTGCCTACATTTATATGAGAATGACTAATGTATTGATTGGGAATTGTGTTTGGCCATGAATAACACAAACCTGGAAACAGTGGATTAAATACTTTTATTTTTTTCTCTCAGAATGAAAAGTCCAAAAGTCAAAAACCTAGGATTGGTACTGTGTCTCCATGATGCCAGTAGAGAAATGGACTCGTATCTTTCCACTAGGCCACCCTGGCATGTGCTTTTCATCCTTGGGATTATGAGATGGCTGCTCTGCTTCCAGAATCGAGTCCGTGTTTCAGGCAGGAAGAAATGAAAGAGCCAAGGATGAAATGTCCATGCCAGCCAAGTCTGCCCTCTCCCTCCTTTCCCATGCATCCACATATTTTAAAGAACCTTCCTGGAAGTCCCATCAAAAACTGTCCCCTCCCTTTTTTTTTTCAGTTGTCAGAACTAGGTCAGATGATGACTCGTATCCAGGAATTCAGCAGTGTTTGTTTAATCTTTCCCCCAAGCTGGGGTTATGTAGACAGGAATAAGAATGGATACTGGGAAGAGATCAGTAGGCTTTCGTAGCTGGCAAACAATGATGGTAACAATATTGATGATGATCATAATAAAAATCATCACAGTTACCATTTATTGTGTGTGTGCTGTGTGCCAGGTGTGTAAGCTCTGTACATTTTTCTTGTTTAATCTCCCAGATCCTTAAAGTACTTGTGTTGGCACCCATTTAGAACTGAGGAGACTGAGACTCATTAATGTGGAGTAACACGTTGAAAGTCGTGTGGGAGGCAATGCAAACTTGAATCCAGTTCTATTTAACTGTTAAGATTGTCTGGGACTGTACTGGCTTTAGCAGTGAAAGTCTCACATTCTAGGACACCTGTCAGTCATGGAACAGTGTGGCAGGGGTCACCTACTGAAGCTCAAACAGTATTAGGGTATAAGTTCAATTAATGTTTTTTGAATGGTTAATTTAATAAGTATTATTTATCATTTCTCATAAGTTTAAAGATTGCAATACATTAAGAATGCAACCTTTTCGTTATATGTATTTTCTTTTGCTTTGTAGCTTTTATGACTCTTTGATATACTGATATTTAAAAATTTTATGCATCAAATATGTTTTCCTTTATAATTTTTTCCTTTGCTTTTATGTTTAGATATTCTTTCCCATGCTATTGACCAAAAGTTATCTGCATTTTCTTCTGGTCCTTTTATAGTCTACTTTGCAATTCAAAGTGTAAAATGGGGATATGCAGGAATGGGCAAGGCTTGCATGCACATGTTCCATCTCCTAGGTTTGGGTGAGTGTTCAAAACTGTATGCTTGTATGTTTGAAATGTTTATCTCAGGAACTGATTTAAAATCCATGACTTAAGGGAATGAAAACTCTTTCCAATGCATTTCCAATGTGCAGTGCACATGTATCTGATCTGCAATTGGCAAATGTCAAAATGTGTCAGCTCATTTCATATTCTTTTAAACTATCCTTTGATTAAGGGAGTGCTGTATCAACTTATGTGAGCCTGCAGTCAAATCCACCTTCAAATTATTAGCACCTGGTGAGAAACGTCCTTCCCATTCTAAACACAAGTTCATCATGTCTTATTTGTAATTCATTTGATGATTTTGATATATCATTATAAATATTATATGTGACTAAGCCTTTACACTGGAGCTTTGTTCTTGTAAAAATGGTAGAAAATGTGAATTGCGTACTCTGTCTCTGATACAGATGTGTGGATCTAGACTAGGCAGGTATGGTGCTAGGCTGAGTAAATCACCAGTTCCAAATGTCTTTATGTTGGGAAACATGATGTCATTAATGTTTATCTTGTACCACTGGGTCTAACTTAGTTTTCTAGCCCATGGAGTGGGAAAATGTTTGTGAATTCATTGTTATTGACAAATAATTATTAGAAAATAAAATTAATACTCTAGTCTAAGTGTTGGCAAACTTTTTGTAAAGGGCCAGATGATAGCTATTTTAGGCTTTGCTGGTCATAAGATTTCTAATGCAACTGCTCAACTCTTCCTTTGTAAAAGCAGCAATAGACGATACATAAACAATGGGTTTGGCTGTGCTCCAATAAAACTTTATTTACAAAAACAGGTGGTCTACATGGTTTGGTCTGCAGACTGTATTTTGCCAACTACTGTGTAGTCAAATAATTGCTTCTTTCACAATTATTTCTTTTTTTTTTCAGAATTCTTTGAAAACTATGCATTAGATTCCTCATTGTTATATAAAAACTGTTTATTATTTCAAAGGTGGAAATTTATTGCTATCCTGGAATATATTAAACAAGTTCTCCTATAATTGATACTTTAAGACTTGAATGTCTTAAAGTTAAATTGGAAAGTTCTTTGCAAATTATTTCAAGGGAAGTATCATGGTGTAAACATTTCAGAATTGTTTGTTAGGAATAGGTTGTGCCAATTGCAAATGAAAAGTTAGTTTCTCAAAGCTTCTCTCATATTAGTGGCCCATAGCTTTCTTCCCAAACAAATCTTTCTATCTTTTGCCAAAAAGCTAGATATAGCTGTTAGTTTCAGTGGGCTCCACGTTTAAAGGCAGGAAAGCATATGGGTGCCATACATTTGTTAGTATTTGTCTCTACAAAAATCACAAAAATTGAACACTCCAGAGCTCTAAATTGCAAATTTGGATGGTCTGCCTTATTGCAGATCATAAAGGCAACGTGTGCAAGGTTCATCATATTGCTTCATGCTTTAGTAAATCAGAATGACTGACTGGAACTTTTACATCTTTTTTCGATGGATTCTCTCACGTTATAGACCGTAACCTGTGTGCCAATCTCTAATTGGATATCATTAATCACATTTCAATGCTAAATACAATTGGGGGATGTAGGTTTTATATTTATATGCCAAAATATGTACATTTTTAGGGGTAGGCAAGATACAAACATATATGTATATATGAACAAACAATATTTATATATATATATAATTTTTAATAATCAGCCTCCTATGGGCCCTGAATATCCATGAATTTTTATTTATGCAAAATTTCAATGCTATTAGTGCTGAGAGGAGGTTGGAATTCATGCTTTGAAAGACTTCACAGTCTATGATAGGGCTTTTGTTGTTGTTCTTGTATTTTTTGTTTGTTTTTATAGTCTTGGCAGACACTTGTTTATTGTTTGGTGGTTCCCTTATTTTTGGAAGCACCCTCAAAGCAGTTGGAGATAATATATTACAAATAAAGTGGATGTTCAAGCCGGAGATTTTTATCTTTGTTCAAAAATAAGGTGTAATGTTGTAGTAATAGGACTGAGTTTTTCCTGTTTTATAATGCTACTTCAAAAATTTATAGCACTAAATCCCCACAGGAGAAAGCAGGAAAGATCTAAAATCAACACCCTAACATCACAATTAAAAGAACTAGAGAAGCAAGAGCAAACAAACCCAAAACCTAGCAGAAGACAAGAAATAACTAAGATCAGAGCAGAACTGAAGGAGATAGAGACACAAAAAAACCCTTCAAAAAACCAATGAATTCAGGAGCTGGTTTTTGAAAAGATTAACAAAATTGATAGACCACTAGTCACACAAATAAAGAAGAAAAGAGGGAAGAATCAAATAGACACAATAAAAAATGATAAAGGGGATATCACCACTGATTCCACAGAAATACAAACTATCATGAGAGAATACTATACACACCTCTACGCAAATAAACTAGAAAACCTAGAAGAAATGGATAAATTCCTGGACACATACACCCTCCCAAGACTAAACCAGGAAGAAGTCGAGTCCCTAAATATTTATTACAATAACACGTTCTGAAATTAAGGCAGTAATTAATACCAATCAACCAAAAAAACCCCAGGACCAGGTGGATTCACAGCCAAATTCTACCACAAGTACAAAGAGGAGCTGGTACTATTCCTTCTGAAACTATTCCAAATAATAGAAAAAGAAGGAGTCCTCCCTAACTCATTTTAGGAGGCCAGCATCATCCTCACACCAAAACCTGGCAGAGACACAACAACAAAAGAAGAAAATTTCAGGCCCAGTACCCTTGATGAACATCAATGTGAACATCCTCAATAAAATACTGGCAAACTGAATCCAGCAGCACATCAAAAAGCTTATCTACCAGGACTTTTTAAATGCTTTAAGCAGTGGAAGGGTCACTGAAATACGTACTGCCTCCTAACATTAATTTTTGAAGAACAACTTTCATTTGAATATGGAAGCTAAGATTTGTTTTGAAAGTCTCATTACTCTATATTCTTGTAATATATATCTTGTAAAAATACACTTACACACTTCCTTAGAAATGTAATTTGGACAAAAATTACATTTCCGAAAAGAGTATTTCCAAATAGTCAAGTTTATTTTTAGTAATAAAAATTTTTATTTTTAGTAATAAACTAAGTTTATCTGTAAAACTAAGGGGCTGAAATTTAGCCAAACATAACAAAGTACATATATAAAAACAATAAAATAGACAATATTATCAACAGGATTTATAATTTTTGTCTTTCAAGATATCCATGGATGCTTTGCTGCTAATTTCTCAGACTAGTGCAAAGCTATATGATTTGATAATGGGAGTTTCCCTCCCAAGTATCTGTAACTTATACAGTGTTATCTTTGTGGGTGATATGCTGGGATATTCTGAAAAGTCATTCTTTTTCCTCACATAATGGAACCAAGTGCGGGAAGAAAGCAAGAAGAGCATAGTCAGGAAAAAGAGAAGCATTCAGAAAAACACCACATGGGGGTTTAAAAATTTTATAATAGATTTAACTTGAGGAAGATGAAGTCTTGTATTAACAAATAAATAGAAGCAACTGCAAATATGTTTGAATGGAGACTATGGTACATATTTTTCTTTGCTCCATTTCTTTTTATCTCTTAAAATTCATGTGTGCTCCTTCATACAAAAATTTATTGTTAATTTTCCAATTGCAAAAGTACTTAATAAAGAGCACTTTGAAAACAAAGTAAAACAGTAAGAATTACCTATCATTGATGACCTAGAGATATGAATAGTAAAACTTGAATTCATGCCTTCTCTTTTTTCCTTTTTCTTTACTTATATATCTTTTGTTTTTACAAAAAGAGGATCCATCACATCACATGTGTTTCATAAGTTGCCCTTTTATATAGCAGTGTACTTAAATATCTCTGACATCTTTTTTGTCAATGTGTTTTATTCTCAAAGTAATTTTAAAAATAGTTTTTATCTAGCTCATTTTTTAAATCTTAAAAGCAATGCGTATTTATTGCAAAATAATTCAGAAAATATACGTAAAAGAGATATCATCTTAGTACTACTGTCAACAGTTGCTGAAGTTTGTTTTACAGGACACTTGAAAGAAGTTATTTATAAGCCGGGTGTTGTGGTGCACACCTGTAATCCTAGCACTTTGGGAGGCCGAGGTAGGCGGATCACTTAAGGTCAGGAGTTTGAGACCAGCCTGGCCAACATGGTGAAACCCTGTCTCTACTAAAAATACAAAAATTAGCCAGGGCAAAGTGGTGGCGGGAGCCTGTAATCCCAGCTACTTGGGAGGCTAAGGCAGGAGAATCACTTGAGCCTGGGAGGCGGAGGCTGCAGTGAGTAGAGATCAAGCCACTGCACTCCAGCCTAGGTGACAGAGCAAGACTGCATCTGAAAAAAAAAAAAAAAAAAAAAAAAGAAGGTATTTATGCTAAAATATGTTTAGGAAATTGGGGGTTAAATGTACATAAACAAGTTTTCTTTTACTACAGGACTTCTCAGAGGCTTTAATGTGCTGATGTGTACTATGATATTCACACAAGGGAAGTAAAATGTAGTTTCCCAAACTTATTTGATGAGAGAAGCTTTATTTCAATAGATTAGTTTTTCTTAGCACACACTTTGGTATACAGTGTTCTTTACACACACACACAGGGGCATACTCAATCTTTATTTACTTATTACTAGGTGATTAATAATTGGATAATGAGCTTAATATATCATGGTTATCTATTCACATTAATAACTGATCCACATCATCATTTTAATGGCTGCCGAGTATACCACTGTTTTCATGCATCCAAATTTTTCAAAACAACTCCTTATTGATGGACATTTAAGCTGTTTCCGTTTTTTTTGCATTTGCAAATCATGCTGAATCAATACCTTTGTACATTTCTGTATATTTGTTCAATAATTTCTTTAGGATATACTCCTAACAAAGAGACAGTATGGGCCTTTTCATCTTATCTGTATTCTCAGATTAGTTTCTTTGCCTAGGAATAGGACAGCTTTAATAATACAATTAGGATAGTTTTTCATAATTAGGATAAATAATTGTCCACTCATGAAGTATGAATAGGATCAGAGTAAGCGATCAGAAAAATAGTTTCTTAAATACTTGCAATTATTCACAAGACTAATATGCATTTATGAAGGAATAATTATTAACACTTTCTAGATGGAAGCTTAATACAAATGATGTAAAAAATTAGAACCCAAATTCCAAAAATATTATTCTTCCCCCTGCCTTCTACAGAATAAAAAAGGTTAAAAGGAACAATACCTTCCGAATTTTAAATGAAAAAGAAACTCATTTTAAGTCCAAGTTAAGACATAGAAATAGACCCCTATTTATTTGTCTCTTCTCATTAATTAAAACCTGAAATACCCTATCCAGTGTTTTATGACTACTTTCTATCAAAAATCCCATAAGTTATTGCACTGGAGTTTACATAGGCTGAGATCTCATCCTGCTTTGAATAAAAAGTCAGAAAGCAAATCTGTTTGATCAGATTTGCTCTGAGTATTGGAGTCTACACTGAAGCTTTTGAACAATTATATACAGGACTGAGCAAAGGCTATTGTTTGCTTATGTGGTAGATTGGAATCGCGTATGTTAATGTTATCCACAAGAACACTTTTTAATTTATATCAAAATTGTATAAACAGGGTCACCAATGCTAAATGGGATGTCAATGACCTATGAAGATCAGAAAGTAAGCAAAGATCTTAAAATAAGCAAGTAACCTGAACACCTCGAGAATTGTTGTATATTGAAAGGCATTTGTTTACATCAAGAAAGGGAAAATTACTTAGTGCTAATTCAGTTTGTGGCAGGCTCCTTCTTTCTCAATCCATCAGCAAAATTTTGATGGACCAAAGTTTCACCCTGTCTATTTTAAAGGGCTGTGGAGAAAACCAACACGAACCAATGGTTCATTCACGTCCTTTGAATCATTCAGAAGCTACTTCCTTTATGGGCTATTTAACTTCAGGCCAAGTTCTTTTTTTCAGGATGAGCATCACTGAGGAAAGAGGATAGTCAGGAAACTTGAGTAAGATTAAAGGAGTAAGAGGACATGTTCAGGGATTTCTTTGAAGCCCAAACTCCCAACTTTAAAAGGAATTCCAGACAGATGGAGAACAACTGGGAACATGTTTTGGGGTGGGTGAGCCACATGTTTTGGTTTCAGGGGTGAAGGAGTGATGCGTCCAAAAAACGTTTGTGTAAAAAGAGGAGGATGAATTAAGAAAAAGAAACACTATTTTTTTAATGACGTATTAGATACATATGATTATGGATCTGAAACTGAGGTAAATTAAAAATTCACCAAAATATTGTCTTCCTCCCTTATCCTTGGGAATGCATTCCGAGAACCTCAGTGGGTTTCTGAAGCTGCAGGTGGTGCCAAACCCGACTGCTGCCAATAGAAACACCTTTCTGTTCATTTCTTCCACAAATTTAATGCCTTTTCTGTCTTAATTATTTATCACACACTGTAGCCTTAACATTTGTAGCTAAGGTGTGACAGCAAAACTGGTACAAATTTGTTTTTCCTTCTTCACAATTTAATGGATAGAAGACTTATTCTTACCATAGATCTTAGCATCCCCAGCATAGGATTTTTTTCTTCCCTTATTAAGTCCAGAACTTTCATCTTTTCACTTAAAGGAAGTATTTTATACCTTCTTTTTGGTGTATTCGAATGGCTAGCATCATTACTCTTGCCTTTCGGAGCCATTATTAAGTAAAAGAAGAGTTACTTGAACACAGCACTGGGATGCTGCAAAAGTCCATTTGATAACCGCACCAGTTACTATTAATAGGTGACTGACTGGAGGGTAGTGTAGACAGCCTTCCAAGTCACCAAGAACGTGATTCCAGAGGCAGTGTAGTATAGTGACTATGGCTCTGTGGTCATACTGCCTAGATTTGGATCCAGGCTCTTCGAGTTACACTGCGTGACTCTCAGGAGGTAATTTGACCTCTCTGTACCTGACTTTCCTTATCACTAAAATGAAAGTAATAATAGTTTCCACCTGCTAGGTTAGTTGTGAAGAGTAAATGAGCTATTAGGTGCAATGTGCTTAGAACAGTGCTTGACACATGTAGTAAGTCCTCAATGAACGTTAGTCATTTGTTTGAATAAAGACTCACTAAGCTAGATACACTTCTTCTTGTTCTCCCTCCCTTCCCTCCCCCTCCCTCCCTCCTCCCTCCCTCCCTCCCTCCCTCCCTCCCTTCCTTCCTTCCTTCCTTCCTTCACTTTCTCCTTCCATCCTTCCTCCCTCCCTTTGTCCCTCCCTCCCTCCCTCCCTTCCTTCCTTCCTCTTTCTATCTTATCTTTCTGTCTTTGAACAGGGCCTTACTTAGTAGCCTAGGCTGGAGTTCAGTGGCTCAATTTTGGTTCATTGCAGCCTCATACTCCTTGGTTTAAGCAATCCTCTCTGCTCAGTCTCCCAAGTAGCAGAAAACACAATCATGTGCCACCACATCTGGCTAATTTTTTGATTTTTTTTTTCTTTTTGGGGAGATGGAGTCTATGTTGCTCCTGGGCTCAAGAGATCCTCCCGCCTCAGGCTCCCAAAATGCTGAGATCACAGGTGTGAGCCACAGGGCCTGGCCACCATTCCTTTTGATATCTTAATTTATTTGGTTCTTAATGACTGTTTTTTTTTGTCAAGAGTCACTTCTCAAAATATAAAGTCTATTAATTATTTATATTTGAGTGGACCCACCCCAAAGCTGCTATCAATTAATAAATACTACAGCAGGGTTTAATTTGTTTCCATATTTACTCAATGGGATACCACTTTGGGGGAAGAGCAAGAAGTGCTGAACCAGTGGGAAGTATCCTAGGACAAACCTAACCCACCCTTTTCTACTTTATACTAAACAGCCCACCAATTCTAATTTTGCTAATTGCAAGGAAAATGTTAAGCCTACAATTTTTCATACAAAGCACTAAAGAAAGAACATGCTAATACAATTCTGTGAGATAAAATAGAAGGCTGTGATGCATTTTCTGGTTCCTTGCCTGAACGATGGGAAGAAAAAAGTGTCTTATTTGAAGGCAGTCATGAAAGAGGAGGAACTCATGAAAGAGTCGCATAGGTTGATTGTGAAAAAGATAATGTGGAGGAATTCCAGAGTCTCTGTTTTGGTTGCATGCTGTGGAAAGCCAAGTTAGCGTAGAGCTGAGGATGAATCCCAAACAACCACATGCTTGAGGCATCAAAAGACAGAGACAGGAAAGGAAAGACAGGCAGGCGCGAGCACACACACACACACACACACACACACACGCACACACTCTCTCTCTCTCTCTCTCTCTCAAAGGAATTATTTTAAAGCAGTAAACGTATCTTTTACTGAAATACCAAATTTTATTTTGTGTGTATTTTTTGTTTTTGAGTTATATACGTCAGAGACGGGCACTCTCATCCTCTCAATGTTTGAGTTTGTTCCAGTGTTGATCCAATCCTAACTGCAAGATTTGTTCAGTGAACAAAGACATGTATCTTTAAAGCCAAAGGTCGTTTCCCTAAAACAGTGATTCTCAAAATTTTCGATCTCATATCCTTATACAACTTTTTAAAATTATTGAGAATTTCATTTTATTATATCCATTGATATTTACCATATTAGAAACTGGAACTGAGAAAAAACTACTTATTCACTTATCTAAATCCCATTTCACATTTTGGCAAATTTTTTTTGTGAAAACACATTTTTCAAAACAAAAAAATAATGAGAAGAGTGGCAAAATGTTCAGCTTAATAGATGACAGATTCTCATATCGGTTTCTCGATTTAATTTGTTTTGTATTTCATGTCATGTAGTCTCTAGAAAACTCTGCTGTACTATAATGAGAGAACAAGAATGAAAATGGAAAGAACACTTTAGTATTTTGGGGGAAATAGTTTTGAATTCATAGACTTCCTGAATATGTCTCAGGAATACCCCAGGAATCTCCATACCGCACTTGGAGAACTACTATCCCAGGACAAAGTCGTACGCTTGGTCAAGACTGAGTGGCCTGATTTAATTGTTGCTGTTGTTATTGCATCACTATAGGTTATTGGTTTTAAAAAGCCCATCTCTTTACACTCTGAATTTGGAATATGTCTTACATTGAGAGTGACTTACTACAGCTGTTGGCCCAGTGGCAGTTGTGATGTAGTTATTACCTGCACAAGCCTGAATTTGGTCATAGCTATTCATACATCATCATTTTTATTGAATTATCTGCATTGTTGTTATTATGTGTTCAGAGTTTATTGTCATTTAAAGTCTCTTTCTCTCAGAATTTATAGTATAATATAGTTCTGAGATGAGAAGTTACTATAGATGCAGAAAGGCAAGAAGAGAGCAGTGGAGCATATATTTGACATTAAGAAAGCAATTTTGGGAGAAGGAGTAGGATTCTATATTTTCTTGCACAAGAACAACAATGTGCTTCATGGTACCAAAAAAGGCACTAAGTCCACACGTATCTGTGGCTGAATTGTGTGTGGTTAGTGAGAAATGTGCGAAGTGATTGCCTTTCATATGCCAAACCACACACCTAAAGACACAAAAACTTGCCAAATCTCTTGGTATCGAGGAAAGATGCTGCTCAGCAATGAGAGGATGATGTGACCAACTTACGTGTCATGCAGGATTATCATTAAGGTAGGGTGTCATTACTTAATTGGCAGCCTTTTTCCTTTCTTAGAGGTTCATGAAATAATTCATGTCTTTCCACTGATGACATCTTAGGTTGGATACAATACTCACAACAAAATTTTTAACTGGTGTATTAGTTTCCTAGACTTGTGATAACAGGTTACCACAAACCAGGTGACTTAACACAACAGAAATTTATTCCCTCACAGTTTTGGGGACTAGAAGCCTGAAATCAAGGTGTCAGCAGAGTCATGTACCCTCTAACACTGGTGGAATCCCTCCTTTCCTCCTTCTAGTTTCTGATAGTGGCTGTAATTCCTTGGTGTTTCTTATGGGCATGCAGGTGTATCATCCCAGTTTTTGCTTCTGTCATCACAGGATGGTCTCCTTGTGTACCTCTGTCTTCACATGGTGTTTTTCCCTCTTTGTAGGGACACCAGTCATATTGGATTAAGGGCTCACCCTACTCTAATATGACCTCATCTTAACTAATTACAACTATAAAATCTCTATTTCCAAAAAAGTCACATTCTGGGGTACTAGGGGTTAGGATTTCAACATGTCTTTTGGAAGGCTATAATTCAACCCATAACAACAGGTAAGGAACATAGCATTTCTATGTCTGTGGCAGAGAAAATTCTATGAGTTTCCAAATTCTGTTTTGTATCCCTCTCTCCTGGGCACAATAAAAATTTTATTTTCCAGTTCCCTTGCAGTAAGGCAAGAGTGTGTGACCAATTATGGGCAACGAAATATGAGAATAAGTGGCATGGCATGTGTCACTTCTGGGCTGAGGCTGTAAAAAGCTGCTGTGTGAGTTTTCAGTTTCTTGATTTTCCTCAGGTAGTGAGTGTAAGAGCAATGTGTTGAGCTAGCAAACCCATAAGATCACAGCAGCCTGGATCTCTAAGTCACTATATGGATGATGAAGCTCTACACTGTTGAGTCTGACCTAAAGCAATCTTTATATTGTGAGAAATGTGTATGTGTTAAACCACTGAGATTTTGGAGTCATTTGTCACAGAAGCATAATCTAGTCTATCCTGATTAACACGTGAAGATGCACCAAAAGGTAGAGGATGGCATGAAGTGATGAATTTCCAATTAACTTTCTGTAGCCATATCTATAAATTCTTTCTAAGGATGAAATACTCCTTTTAACATTCAAAAATCAATCAATGTTACACACCACATCAATAGAATAAAGGATAAAAACCACATGATTATCTCAATAGATGCAGAAAAAAACATTTGACAACATCCAACACTTTGTTATGATGAAAACACTGAACAAATGAAGGCAAGTCAACTTTCTCAACCTAATAAAGGGCATCTACAAAAAATCCATCACTATGATCATATATAATGGTGATTTCCTCCTGAGATTAAGAACAAAATGAGAATGTCCACTCTCATCAGTTCTGTTCAACATTTGTACTGGAGGTTTGCTAGCCAGAGCAATTAAGCAAGAAAACAAGATAAAGGCATCCAGACAGGAAGGGAAAAAGTAAAATTATTTTTATTCATATGTGATATGGTCTTATGTGTTAAAAATTTTAAGGAAGCCACAAAAAATGATTAAATATAATAAATGAATTGAGTAAAGTTGCAAGGTACAAGCTCAATATATGAAATCAATTTTATTTATATGTATTAGCAATGAACAAGCCAAAGTGAAGTTAAGAAAACAACTCAATTTATAATAGAATTAAAAGAATAAAATTCTTGGGAATACATTTAAAAAGTGCAAGATGTGCACACTGAAAACAATAAAACATTATTGAAAGATATTAAAGAAGATCTAAATAAATGGAAAGATATCCCATGTTCATAGATTGGAAGACAGTATTGGGTTTTGTTTGTTTGTTTGTTTGTTTACTTTCTTAAGTTGTATTTTAGGTTCAGGGGTACATGTCAAAGTTTGTTACATAGGTAAACTCATGTCAGAGGGGTTTGTTATACAGATTATTTCATCACCTGTGAATTAAGCCCAGTGCCCAATAATTACATTTTCTGTTCCTGATAATATTGCTAAGGTGATAATACTTCCCCAAATTGATCTATAGATTCACACAATTCCTATTAAATTCCAGTTGCCTTTTTTTTGGTAAAAGTTGATAACTAATGTTAAAATACATATGGAAATTCAAGGAACCCAGAACACCTAGAACAACCCTGAAAAACAGCAAAGTTGGAGGACTCACTCATCAGAATAAAATTAACAGGCTCACACATACTGCTTTTCAGAAAAACAACATCTTTATTTTAAACATAAAATTAATATATTCTTACTTGTACTAGTCAGGATAGGCAAGGTCATTCTTCATGAACAAACTCTCAAAATCTTAAAAGTTTAGAATAATAAGAGTTAATTTTTTGCTCTAATTAAGTATCCACTGGGGATTGGCTGAGAGTATAGATCCACATCTCATTTCCAAATCTAGGCTGATGGAACAGTCACTATCTCAAACTTGAGCCACCATCTCAAGGTTTTGTGTCAACAGAAAAGAGCTCAGAGGGATCCTGCACCAGCTATAAAACATTCCAGCCTGGAAGTGACACATACCATTTTTGCTTATAATTCTTTAGAAAGAACCAATTACATGGTGCCACTCAACCACAAGGAGTCTGGTATAATTCTTTCATGGGCTCCCATAACAAGGAAATGCAACTCTGTAGTGAAGAGATAGATTATCTCTTGTAAGAAAATCAAATGATACAAAACCATTTCACTCAGTAATACCCTGGAGATTATCACCATTAACAAGGTGGCATATATTTTCTAGACTCTTATAGGAATATACATATCCACACATACATAATTAAATTTTAAAAATCACACTAGAAATGTCATTCTAAAATCCGTTCCTCCCTGGGCCCCGAATCATATAACAGTCACATTTCTCCACGAAAAGACATATAATTTTACCTCACATCTTCTAGCTGCTGCAGGCTAGGATGGACTGTGATTTAATTCATTTACTCTGTATAGAGTTATATTTAGTTTCTTTCTAGTTTTTGATATTATTAAACACTTTGTAATCAATACTCTTGCACATGTATCTTAGCTAACAGTAAATGTTTATGACTGACTGAATAAAGATGTCAACAAATGAATGAATGAAGATAACCAATCACCAGTGATTTAAGACTCCAAACACACCATGAGAGAAGTAAAAAATGCATTATTCTAACCTTTTCCACGTTGTTCAGCATGTTCCAGAATGGCAATAAAGGCAGAGGAATTCTTAACTAAGTTAATGTAGCAGTTCATTCACATTAGCGTTTCTAGAGTTCGTTATACCCCTGGATTCCTGTTCAAGGAAAAAATTTTTTGATTATAAAACTTAATATCCACTCTGAGAGCCTGTGGAAATAGAAAGTAGATGGCAATGTTATTGCCCGAAGTCTGAAGCTCCCGAGACATGAACAAGATGGTAATGTGACCCCTCATTTACTTTTTATCTTCAGCTTCAATTTTTTAATCATCATGTATCTAGAATGACTAGTGATTTAAATGAGAAACTGGAATCTAAAGATAATCTGAGTTTTAGTAGTTTAAACCAATCACCAGTGCACCAGCTTGAAAAGCTTTGTGACTTTGACTGTGGAAGTATTTACAGTCCCAGGAGGAAAGTGTCTTTGGCAGCTCTCAGTTTTGATGGGTTAAGTAGTTTGTAGTTGGTCTTGGAGGGAGTGTTACTGTGGAAGATAAATGAGTTCCTCAGTTTATGAACTTACTCCCCAGGCTGCTCAACTCAGCTAAGCTCTCCTGGCAACTGCTCGATGGGGTTCTCACTGTGAGACAGTCAGCACCACGCTTGAAGCCCTGCAGGAAAAACAAACCCCACTGAACCAACCAAAATACTGGAGAGAACTTCAGTAGTTTCAGTAAATCCTAAATCAAAGAAGATGGGATGTGTGTGAATGTGTGTGTGTGTGCGCGCGTGCTTATCATACATCCTCATTCACATGAACTTTATAAGGACCCATCATAAAAGATGACTGAAAGCAACCAGAAAAACATTCTTCTTAGGCTGATCTATTTCATTTTCAATTCAAGCTGTATATAGTATGCATAGCATATTTTAAAGATCTGTTTAATTTTGGCAATTATATTTGAGTAGTTATTTTCTTAGTCTCTCTGTGTGTGTGTATGTGTGACGAGAGAGAGAAGGGGGGAGAGAGAGAGAGAGAGAGAGAGAGAGAGAGAGAGAGAGAGATTTGGCCAAGGAGATAATAAAGGGGAAGGTAAATAATATGAGGAATTATAGCAAATTATTATGTCTGATTTGGGAATATAGAACAGGAATGTATCAACTAACTAGGAATGCACTACAAAATGCCATAGACTGGGCTTATTTCTTACCGTCCTAGAGATAGAGAATTTTAAGATCAAGGTTCCAGCAAGGTAGACTTCATTCTGAACCTTTTTCTCATGGCTTGTAGGCAGCCACCATCTGAATGTGTGCTCACATGACTTATTTGTATGAGCACATGGAGAGAGAGAGGTGGAGAGAGGTGTGGGGAGGAGGAGGCAGCACATTAGCTCTCCAGTGTGCTTTCTTATAAGGGCACTAATCCCATCATGAGTGCTCCTCTCATTACTTCATCTAATCCTAACGATCTCCCCAAATCCCATCTTCAAACACCGTCACGCTGGGGGTTAGGGTTTCAACCAATGAATTTAGGGATGCACAAACATTCATTCCATAATAAGAGGTGTTAAATTCTTTGCTCACTTAATCAGTCCCCAAAAATTTCCTAGGAAACTGAAGTTTAAAACATTTCTATTTTGGACAATCTCCAGGTTAAAAATCTCCACTCTGAAAATGATGTCTACACAAACATTCTTTGTTGCCCCTCCATCTTACACAGGGTTGAAAGTCTTCACTTTCATTCCCACCCTCATCTCTTACATCAAATTCTTGTGAAGTTTTTAAAACGGTGGAGTCTGATAAAGATTAAAGAAAGAAGCAGGGAAAAGCAAATTTGAGAAACTGTTTCCAGGGGCCAACCCCTGGATACTCTCCTGTTTGCCAATTTCCTACTGCTACTACCCAAACCTTTAATTTGACTTCACTTTCTTACCTGTCTGAAATTTGACAATTAAAGATGCATTTAAGCTAACAAGCATTAGCATTTTAAAAATGCAAATGTGTGTATGTGTGTTTGTGTGTGTGTTGAGGAGAACATCATGTTAACAGACTATTAATTATTTTGACAATAGTAGGATATTGGTCAATCCAAGTCCTTTTCTTTCTAGCAGATGGTTGAAGCTAACTGCACTGAGATCACAGAAGTTGTAGGAAGAGGAAGAGATGGAGAATGGAGAAGTGGATATGGGGAGAGGTCAGAATCGTGCACCAATGTGTTCACCCCAGTACATATGGCAACTCAAAAGGCTCATGTCCCATAATGGACACTGTATAAATATTTGTTGGATGAGTGAAATGAAGAAAGACTATTGAAGTGTCTTTGCGGTAAATACTAAAAGTTGGGTGTTGGGTCTTATAAAACGATGCTGACACAGCATAACAACTTCTTTTAACCTTTGCCAAGATTTCCTGAGTGTAACTCCCTGTTTATCTTTCTTTTGATTTTCTATCAGTACATCCTGAGCTTGATCTTGGGGGTTATCCGACATGTTATTATCACTTAGATAAACTGTTCACTCTCTGTAACTTGCACCTGAAAATGAACAAGGCCAGCCTCTTGCAGAAAAGGGATGACCTTTGTCCTGTGCATAATTTACAAATATTTTCGCCATTCTGTAGGTTGTTTATTTATTCTATGATGGTTTCTTTCATTGTGTATGCAGAAGCTCTTTCGTTTAGCTAGATCCCATTTGTCAGTTTTTGCTTGCAATTGCTTTTGGCATCTTCCTCATGAAATATTTGCTTGTTCCTATGTCCAGAATGTTATTGCCTAGGTTGTCTTCCAGGATTGTTATAGTTTTGGGTTTTACATTTAAATCTTTAATCCACATTGAGTTTATTTTCATATGTGGAATAAGGAAGGGGTCCAGTTTTGATCTTCTGCATGTGGCTAGCCAGTTATCCCAGCACCATTTATTGAATAGGGAATCCTTTCCCCCTTGCTTGTTTTTGTCAGCTTTGTTGAAGATCATATAGTTGTAGATGTGTGACCTTTCTCATAAGGGCTCTCTATTCCTTTCCATTGGTCTATGTGTCAGTTCTTGTACTAGTGCCATGCTGATTGGATTACTGTAGCCCTATAGTAGAGTTTGAAGTCAGGTAACGTGATGCCTCCAGCTTTTTTTTTTTTTTTTTGCTTAGGATTACCTTAGCTATTCAGACTCTTTTTTGGTTCCATATTAATTTTAAAATAGTTTTTTTCTAGTTCTGTGAAGAATGTCATTGGTAGTTTAATAGGAATAGCATTGAATCTATAAATTGCTGTGGGCAGTATGGTCTTTTAAATAATATTGATTCTTCCTATCCATGAGCATGGTATATTTTTCCATTTGTTTGTGTCATCTCTGATTTCTTTGAATAGTGTTTTTTAATTCTCCCTGTAGAGATCTTTCACTTTCCTGGTTAGCTGTATTCCTAGGTATTTTATTCTTTTTGTGGCAATAGTGAATGGGATTGCATTCTTAATTTGGCTGGCAGCTTGGTTGTTGTTGGTATATAGGAATACTAGGGATTTTATCCTTTGCTTTTGTATCCTGAGATTGCTGAAGTTGTTTATCAGCTTAAGGAGCTTTTGGGCAGAGACTACGGGGTTTTCTCAATATACAATCATGTCATCTGCAAAGAGTGATTTCCTCTTTTCCTATTTGGAGACCCTCTATTTCTTTCTGTTGCCTGATTTCTCTTGCCAGGACTTTCAGTACAAATGTTGAATAGGAGTGGTGAGAGAGAGCATCCTTGTCTTATGCCAGTTTTCAAGGGGAATGTTTCCAGCTTTTGCCTGTAAAGTATGTTGCTGGCTGTGGGTTTGTCATAGATGGCTCTTATTACTTTGAGGTATGTTCCTTCAATACCTAGTTTATTGATAATTTTTTTTTTTTTGGGCTGGAGTGCAGTGGCCTGGATCTCAGCTCACTGCAAGCTTCGCCTCCTGGGTTCACGCCATTCTCCTGCCTCAGCCTCCCGAGTAGCTGGGACTACAGGCACCCGCCACCTCGCCCGGCTAGTTTTTTTTGTATTTTTTTAGTAGAGATGGGGTTTCACAGTGTTAGCCATGATGGTCTCGATCTCCTGACCTCGTGATCCGCCCGTCTCGGCCTCCCAAAGTGCTGGGATTACAGGCTTGAGCCACTGCGCCTGGCGTTATTGATAATTTTTAATGAAAGGGGTGTTGAATTTTATCCAAAGACTTTTCTGCATTTGTGGTTTTGTCTTTAGTTCTATTTATGTGATAAATCATATATATTGATTTGCGTATGTTGAACCAACCTTGCATTCACTCAAGTAGGGATAAGGCCTACTTGATTGTAGTGGATAAACTTTTCGATGTGCTGCTGGATTCAATTTGTCAGTATGTTGTTGAGGGATTTTTGCATTGATGTTCATCAAGGATATTGGCTTGACGTTTTCTTTTTCTGTTATGTCTGCCAGGTCTCAGTATCAGGATGATGCTGGCTTCATGTAATGAGTTAGGGAGGAGTCCCTCCTTCTCAAATTTTGGAATAGTTGCAGTAAGAATGGTACCAGCTCTTCATTGTACATCTGGTAGAATTCGGCTGTAAATCCATCTGGTCCTGGGCTTTTCTGGTTGGTGGGCTATTTATTACTGATTCCATTTCAGAGCTTGTTATTGGTCTGTTAATGGATTCACTTTTTCCTGGCTCAGTCTTGGGAGGGTGTATGTGCTCAGGAATTTATCAATTTCTTCTAGATTTTCTAGTTTATGTGCATAGTGGCATTCATAATATTCTCTGATGGTTATTTGTATTTCTATGGGGTCAGTGGTATTACCTCCTTTGTCATTTCTAATTGTGTTTATTTTGATCTTCTCTCTTTTCTCCTTTATTGTCTAGCTAGTGGTCTATCATTTTATTTTATTTTTTCAAAAAACGCAACTTCTGGATTCACTGATATTTTGAATGTTTTTTCCTGTCTCAACCTCTTTCAGTTCAGCTCTAATTTTGGTTATTTCTTGTCTTCTGCTAGCTTTGGGGTTGGTTTTCTCTTGGTTCTCTAGTTCTTTTAGTTGTGATGTTAGGTTGTTAAATTGATATCTTTCTAACTCTTTGATGTAGGCATTTCGTGCTATAAATTTTCCTCTTAACACTGCCTTAGCTGTGTCCCAGAGGTTCTGGTATGCTGTATCTTTGTTCTTACTACTTCCAAAATAACTTCTTGATTTCTACCTTAATTTCATTATGTATCCAAAAGTTATTCAGGAGCAGCATACTCAATTTCCATATAGTCATATGATTTTGAGCAAATTTCTTAGTCTTGATTTCTAATTTGATTTTGCTGTGGTCTGATGGAGTGCTTGTTATGATTTCAGTTCTTTTGCATTTGCTGAGCATTTTTTGTGTCTATGTGATTGATTTTACAGTATGTGCCACGTGGCGATGGGAAGAATGTATCTTCTGTAGTTTTTAGGTGGAGAGTTCTGTAGATGTCTAGCAGGTCCATCTGTAGATGTCTAGCAGGTCCACTTGATCCAGTGCTGAGTTCAGGTCCTAAATATCTTCATTAATTTTTTACCTTGATGATTTATCTAATACTGTCAGTGGGGTGTTGAAGTACCCCACTATTATTGTGTGGGAGTCTAAGTCTTTTTGAAGGTCTCAAAAAACTTGCTTTATGAATCTGGGTGCTTCTGTGTTGGTTGTATACATATTTAGGATAGTTAGGTCTTCTTGTTCAATTTGATCCTTTACCATTGTGTAATGACCTTCCTTCTCTTTTTTGATATTTGTTTGTTTAAAGTCTGTTTTGTGTGAAATTAGATTGCAACACTTGCTTTTTTTCTGTTTTCTATTTGCTTAGATTTTTCTTCTTCCCTTAATTTTGAACTTATGTGTGTCATTGCACGTGAGGTGTGTCTCTTAAAGAGAGCATACCAATGGGTCTTAGTTCTTTATCTACCTTGCCACTTAATGCCTTTTAGTTACGGCATTTAGCCCACTTACATTCAAGGTGAGTATTGATATGTGTAGATTTGGTCCTGGTGTCATGTTAGCTGGTTATTTTGCAGACTTATTTATATGTTTGCTTTACAGTGTCATTGGTCTGTATACTTAAGTGTGTTTTTGTAGCAATTGATAATGACCTTTCCTTTCCACATTTAGTGCTTCTTTCAGGAGACCTTGTAAGGCAGGTCTAATGGTGATGAATTCTCTCAGCATTTGCTTGTCTGAAAAGGATCTTATTTCTCCTTTGAATATAAGGCTTAGTTTGGATAGCTATGAAATTCTGTGTTGGAATTTGTTTTCTTTAAGGATGTTGGCTATAGGCTCCCAATTTCTTCTGGCTTATAAGGTTTCAGCTGGGAGGTCTGCTGTTAGTCGGATGGGCTTCCATTTGTAGGTGACCTGACCTTTCTCTCTAGCTGCCTTTAACATTTTTTCTTGCATTTTGACCTCGAAGAATCTGATGATAATGTGTCTTGAGGATGATCTTCTTGTGAAGTATCTTACCTGGGTTCTCTGCATTTCCTGAATTTGAATATTGACCTCTCTAGCTAGGCTGGGGAAGTGCTCATGGATGATATCCTGAAACATGTTTTACAAGTTGCTTATACTCTCCCCATTTCTTTCAGGGATACCAATGAGTCATAGATTTGGTCTCTTTACATAATCCCATACTTCTCAGAGATTTTGTTCATTCCTTTTTATTCTCTTTTCTCTATTCTTGTCTGGCTGTTTTATTTCAGAAAGCCAGTCTTCAAGCTCTGAGACGCTCTCTTCCACTTAGTCTATTCTGCTATTAATACTTGTGACTGCATTATGAAATCCCCGTAGTGTCAGGTGGGTTATGTTCTTTTCTATACTGGCTATTTTGTCTATCAACTCCAGCATCAGTTTACTGTGATCCTTAGCTTCCTTGGATTGGGTTTCAATGTACTCCTGCGTCTCAATGATCTTTGTTCCTATTTATATTCTGAATCATATTTCTGTCGTTTCAGCCATCTTAGCCTGGTTCAGAACCCTTGCTGGAGAGGTGGTGTGGTCATTTGGAGGAAAGGAGGCACTCTGGATTTTTGAGTTGTCAGGGTTTTTGCATTGCATTGGTTCCTTTTCATCTTTGTGGGCTGACGTTCCCTCAGTTTTTGAAGTTACTGAGCTTTGAAATGGGTTTTTTTTTCTTGTTTTATCTTACTATTTTATCTTATTTGATGACCTTGTGAGTTTGATTGTGGTATAAGGTTAAATTCAGCTGACTGGCTTAATTTCTGGAAGATTTTAGTGGGCCAGTGCTCAGCTCCCAACTCCTAAACTGTGTGCTCTAAATCTGGAGTACTTGTATCAGGCTCCAACTTTGTTCTTTGGCTCCTTGAGGTTAGGAATCCACTGTGGTGGGGGTGCTGAGGTGGTCCCAGACTGTTGGTCACTACACTCTAATTGGTAGTGTCATCCAGTTTCATAGTGTGGTGACAGTGGGATCTGTCCTAGTTCATATGTGCTAGCAACAGCTGCAGTGGCAGTGAGGTGGGGTGCACCCTCCTCAGCTGCAACAGGGTGCTAATGGATGCCAGGGTGCCTGCCTCCGTGTGGGTATTCACCACAGTAGTGGAGGCAACATGTCTCAAGGGGACCAGGGGCTCCTGCTGGCAACTGTGTATACAGTTGTGCTGATGGTGGTGTTGGCACGGGGTGGAGCCGCGGCAGGCACAGGTCTGTGTGTGTTCCCTGCACTGCAGGCAGGGGTGGTCGCTCAGGGCAGGGGAGCGTCTGCTGTTTTCTGTGCCTAGTTTCACTCTCGCAGCAGTGTTGGTGCAAGAGCAGGGCACTGGTGGGGTTGGGGCTTACTGGCTCTGTGCCTGTCAGGACTCTGACTGCAATGGCAGTCAGTATGGGGAAGTGGGATGGGCTGCACTCTCACTGCAGCAGGGGCAGGGCAGGGTGCATGCACACGCAGCATTGGTGGGGTAAGGAAGGCAATACCGGCCTGTGCACACAAGTCCAGCAAAATAATGTGGGTGGTTGCTGTGGGCACAGGGGAAGCTGCTGTGTGAGGAGTGGTTGAGCTGGTGCATGGCCATGGGGGCCACCCTGCTGGAGCACTCCACTGGTTAGGCATGGTTGCCAGTACCGGAGCCATGATGTGGGTTCCCAGGGCACCTGAGGCTGCCTTGCAAGCAGGCCTGGCCAGGCTGGGTCAGCAGGAGAGGTCAGCAGACCAAGGAGTGCCCAGATCAGACCAGGCTGGTCTGATGGGTAAGATCAATCTGCAAAGTTCAGGTCCGACAGTTCTTTTAGGGCTAAAGTCTCCTATGGGAGCTACTTGACCCTAGGCAGATGGCCGTCTCTGGCTGTGCTTTGCTACAGATGCAGTGGCACCAAACCATCTGAGTTCCACATCATTGCTGCCCCTACCACTTCTCTAAGCAGCTCTCCCTGCCAACTCAAGTGGTGGTTGAGGGGTCTCCTCCTGCAGTGATTCCAGAGCCCTGTGGTAAGAGTTAGTTGCTCCTTGCCAGGAGTTATTGGGAGCCAGGAATAAGTCCTGGTGTGCAGTAGCCCTGGGCAGCGTTCCCAGCTTTGTCTCCCTTCAGCCCATCTTCTGTGTCTTCCCTCTGTCCATCCTCGGGGCCTTCCCTCTGAAGATCTGTTAGGAGATGTGTTGGTCCCTCTGTGGCAGCTGTTCCAGTTGGCTGCATCTAGTCAGCCATCTTGCCCTCTCTCTGAATCCATACTTTCTATGGAAAGATTTTCCTAGCCAAACCCATCTTTGGCTTAATTTCATTGATATATTTATTTTTACGTAACCTTTAAAAAAGTGCATTATAAGTTATCTGTAAATTACCTACAATAAAATACACAGACCTTAAAGGTCCATTTGATGAATATTGACATTCACCATTTCATGTGTAACCACCACACAAAACAATATATAGGACATTTCTATCATTCAGAAACTTCCGTCCTTCCACTTTCCTGTCAACTGCCACACCCCACTCACATACAACTGCTTTCTAACAACTGTAACTAAAGATTAGTAGTGTCTGTTCTCAGACTTCATGTAAATGGAAACATACAGTATATATATATACACACACACACGCACACATATATATATACACATATATACATATTTCTATCTTCTTTGTATCAGTATGATGATTTTGAGGTTCATTCATGATGCTTTGTGTAACAGTATATTGTGCCTTTTTACTGTTGTGTAGTATTCCATTACACAGATTTACCTGAGTTTTAAACGGGCTTTGCAGGAATAAGAGCCTTTTCTCAAAATATGAATTAGAATATAATGACTGAAAGAGAAATGTAGAACTAAAGGGCAGAATGATCTGTGTTGAGTACTCACTATGGATTTCCTGTCATATTTCTCTCCTTATTTAGGAACTCATCATTCGTAGTGTCTGTGGATTTCTTCTTTCCTCTGTGTGTCAACTGCAGACTTACACTTGATAGCATTTTGGACACTAACCTTGCTTAACCTTGCACTAACCCTCTTGCTATCAATTTCAGACTCCCACACCTGGGTGCCAGACCCACACAACTGTTGCTATCACGACTACTCCAGCTCCTCAGACATGCCATCAGCCAAGGAGCTCCTTTGCCCAATTCACTCTAAGAACTGCAAGATGCAGCAGCAGTCCCACATCCTCGGCTGCATGTATCTGGCATGCAGGTGTTAGTTTTTATAGTGCACCAGGTGGGAGAGATGCCACTGGAGTAGGCAAGGTTCCCAGGTCCCTGTTTTGGGGATTGCTCTTTTCGTGTCCTCACACATACTGATTTGACTGTCAAGACAGACTGAGCTGGGTAGCTGAGGACAGAGGGGAAGGAACACTGCTCTTCATCTTGGGACTTGTCTTTGAGGGGCAACTGAACAATTTTTGATCAATTACTGAATAGCACAAGCCTGGATTCTCCAGAGAGGTGATTATGACATGAAATAAGCACACTCTACAGGTGTTTCTCGGATGTGTAACTCCAAATATACAGTTTTAAAGAAGTCATAAAATAAATGATTTTCCCAGAGAAACTGAAATTACATTCTGAAGGGTGACTTGGCATGATGTCCAGTTAGTTGATATATGACTTCTTGCAGGTATTCCTTTGCATCCCTGCTGCAGTGAAGAAAGCCATTACTACCAGGGAGAAGTGTGGGATTAGTCAGTGGCACATGGCTGTCACCACTTGTCTTACACTGTTGTTAATTTGTTTAACAATTCTGCTTAGCCATTTATTCACACAGTATTCCTTAGCAGCAAGGAGAAAAGTATCAGGGCAACCAAGCCATGGCTTGGAGCCACGACGTGTATAAATGGAAGGGTTAGTTTTACCCTACTGTTCTTTTCTTCCCCATCATTCTTTCTCCTCTCTTGAAACTCAGGCTCTCAATGGGTGAATATCATGTGGTATATTTACATAATGGGATAATATGCAATGATGAAAAATGTGTAAACTAGAGTAACATGTTTCGAAATGGATATATCTTTAAAAGTATGGAGTAAAACAAAAACTAAATTACATATGTACGATATGATGCCATTCATACAAAATTTTAAAATATACAACATGATTCTGTATGTTGTCTAGGGATAGTTATATACATGTAAATCTATAAAAATATGCTTCAGATTAATATCCTCCAAATTTAGAATCAGGGTTTCCTTTGGCTAGGGGGTTGGAGAGAGATGCACTTGGAAGGAGTACACAACTATGCTTGTAATGTTTAATTTTCTAAACTAGGCCGTGACTCAAATGTATTTGGTACATTGTTTTTCAGATATTTTTACATATTCAAAAATATTTTATGATAAATGAATAAAAGTTAGTTAATAAAATAAGATCATTGTTGGTTTATATTGTCTAAATCATTAAACTTCCAAAGGTTTAATATTCATTCATTTTCACCAGCTGCCAAGTTCAAGATTTTGGCAAAAAAATGAGATTGTTATGGAAGTGGGTGTTCTCTTTGTTCTCTGATTTTACAACCTTTTAATGTCAATGAATTGTTATTAGAAGGCAGTTTGACCCTCTGAGACAAATACATGGTATTATGTCCACCTAATTAATGATATAGGACACAGGATTTTAGATAAATGCTGGTGTAACCCCTTTTCTCATAGAATTCTGCAATTCCTGTATTCATTTATGAAATATTTATTGAGGCTGCTATGTCTATTGCTGTGGAGTAGGTATCAGGACAGGTGCAGGTAGAAAAAAATGTCACTTTACAAAATGTGAAATATAAAATGAGAAGTAGAGAAAAAACCATGATGAATTCTAGCCAGCTTGGAGAAAGGAAATGCAGCAAAGTACAATGGACAGAAACCTGTCAGGGGCATCTGTACAAGAATGGATAAATGGGGTGTGCTGAGTCATTTCACTTTGTCTGAGTCTGGTATGGGATGCTGCAAACTGGACATGGGTCAGGGCCTTCTGGAGCTGAGATCAAACTTCTCAGACCTCAGCCAGGGGCTTGCATTCCTTTCTGGATTATCAAGATCCTGTAGCTCAGATCCTGTGAGAAGAGCCCTTTGTCTAATGAGAACTTATGAAAGCCATGCTGGGGACCATGCTGGCCTAGTCTAGAGCTGTGGGCAATGCTGACATCCAGCACACTTGAGGATGCAAGGAGCACCCTACGAGAATGGAGATGCAAAGGCAGAGGAAGAGAAATGATGCAATTTCTTTTTCAGCTAGGGAGAAGGATAGCTGAAATGAACGAGATCTGTGAGGAAATTTATATTAGGGGATAAACAAATGAGTTCTGTGCCCGCCTCTTTAAGTCTCTTCAATGCCATGTTCATCTCTCTTTTTTGATTACCAGGTAGTGCTGTCCTCAGTCTCTTGGGGCATACTTCTTTCCCGATCTGGCACAAACGACCCCTCAGGGCTTAAAGACTTGCGAATGATGGATGATCAAGGTATGCATTTCTTAATCAAGCTGCTGTATTTGCCCATCTAAAGAACTGTTTAAAAAACACGTCTAGCAGATCTCTGCCTCCAATGCTCACATATTATTTAACTCCAACTTTTACTTTTGAAAAATCTAACTAAAATCTTATTCAGGCTGTGACCAAAGGAGAGGGCAGGCTAAAAAATGTCCTATGCAGGTGAAGGGCATTTTTTTTTTTTTAATTTTCAATTCAGTTGCTGATTTTGTTAGCTGCTATTCTGACCTTCCAGCTAACTTCAGGATTGTTTAGGTTAAGATTGAAAATGTAAATTTGCATGGCAAGAGTGCTTTTCCAAAGGATACTGTTTAGATAGCTCTTCAAATTGTTGGATGATAATGACTATTGTCCCTTACCTTTCAAAGCTGAAGGAAGGTCTGCAGCCTGTTTACCTGCCCAGCTTATCTGGTGAGAACCTACCACGTGTCCAGCCATGGGCTGGGTCCTTTCTACCCAATTAAACCCCTCTACCAGAATAGCAAAGATCAAGTTTCAAAAGTGTTATTCTCACGTATTTACAGATATTAGGGAGCAACCCAACAAAAAACAAAACAATATTGGTAATGCTATTCTAGAACATTCAACTTGTTTTACTCTTGCTGACATTTTCCTTCAAGAAAAGTAGTTTGATAGTGAAGATAGTGAAATGATGGGACTTTACAAGGACATCAGATCTACAGATTAAAAAAAAAAAAAGCCAGATGTGCAGGTCCATGTCTGTAGTCCCAGCTACTCAGGAAAAGATAGTGAGAGGATTGCTTGAGCCCAGGAGTTTAGATCAGCCTGGGCAATGTAGAAAGCCTTACCTAGTAAATCTCCAAGCAAGTCCCTCTAGAAATATTCTGGGTACAACTGTTTTCCTCTCTGGGACTTCTCTCTCATGCATTACACTGTCAGATTGATCCCCATCTCTGAAAGCCACCGTTGGGTCCCTGCTCCAGTCTGAACTCCTGGGAAATGTAGCATAGCTATTCCTCTTCAACCAAAGATTGGAAGCACTTACTTAACGGTAGGTTTATGGAATGAGAGGAAGTAGGTATTTGACCATTACTTGCCATTCTTCCCACTTGGAACATTTGGGCCTTTGTTGAGCTGTTCGTAGTGATAAGATGAAATAATAAGCCAGATTTCTATCCTACTCTTTGTTGTGCATAAGATGCTTTATTGAGTACTTCAGATTCACTAATATATGCACTGAACTAGTCATCCAATGTACATTAATTATCTACTGAGACCAAGACCAGAGTGATCTGCTCAATTGAAAACCATTCATATCTTTGAAAAATAAAATTTACTGCTTTTATACAATTTATAATAGTTCCCCCTTTTTTGGGTACTTAATATGTGTCAAGCCCTGACATGGTGTTTTTTTCATACATTATTGTTAACCACGACAACAATACAGAGAGGTTGATATTAACATACCTATTTCATAGATGAAGAAACTGGGGCTGAGAAATATTATGTGACTTGCTCAGACTTGTATAGACACCCAGTGGCAGCATTAGGGTAAAAACCCATTTCTTATCATATCTTGGAATCTGTTCTCTTTCCATTGAACCAAACTTCTTTCCTGTTCAAACCATCAATGTGGTCAGTCTGGACCTGGTTAGATCCCTGCAGCTGCTGAATCCACTTGCCTCGTTTGGAGCAACCAGAACAGAAATGTGTTTCATTGGCTTGAGCGAGAAAAATTCATTACAATAGATGTGCTTTATGTAAAGTGGCCCTCCTTTAAAAGGGATTTGCCTTTTCTATACAGCGTAGGACATTAGAAGGGTTTTGCCAAAATAATATACTTTCCAGTGTGAATCCTTTTCAGGGAACTTTTGGTTGTTTCTCTTATTATTACATGGGGTATCAAGCTGAAAGCTTTGCCATCCTGGCTACTGAATCCTCAGTCACAGTAAAGTTTTAATTTTAGTTTTTACTAGCATTGAAAATGCAGCAATAAGACACATAAACAGGACATCTAATCCATGAAGTCCTTTGGTACAAGGGAGATTTTCTATCTGCCACTTGGAAAACTTGTATGAAATAAACCCCAATTTGGGGTGTTTTTGGAGGGCAAAGGGTGATGTACCCTATCTGATTGGACTTAGTGATACATTTTAACCTGTGATTTATGCAACCTGACATTGACATTCATTTAGCTCAGATTACAAGTAAAGTAATTCACTCCCTAATGAAGTGTACCCTGCATGACATATTGACCATGGGAGCTGACAATCATTGCTTTAAAACAGGCATAGGTTACACTTTCTTTTGTCATTGAAAGTAGGTTATCAGTTAATAAACTTAAAACAGGGCCTGCTGACCTGCCATTCTTCCAGACGTATTTTATTAGAGCATCAGAAAAGCACATACCAAAATTTACATTGTAATGGAAAAAAGAGTGAAAAACTTCGTGAACTCACTGTTGTTCAGAGGAATAGCTTTTCCATGCATTTATACAAGTTCCTTCCAACTTTTTATTTTGGAAATCTTCAAACCTATAGAAAAGCAGAAAACATAGTACCGTGAACACCTGTGTACTCTTCACTTGGATTAATCAGTTAATATTTTATCACATGTGTATACTCTTTTTCATGTGTACACACACACACACACAATTTTAAAGTAAATTACAGACATTATGACACTTCACTCCTAAATACTTTAGCATGAATCATCTAAGAATCAGGACATTCTTCTCTATTACCAAAATATCATTATCATACACCTAAGAAAATTAACAATTCAATAACATAATCTAATATAAAGTCTGTATTCTAGTGTCCTCAATAGTCTCCAGAATTTATTTTAAACTTATCTTTTAAAAATCAGAATGCAGTAAAAAATTTCACCTTGCATTCGGTTGTTATGCATTTATACATAATTTTGTGGGGAATAAAAATGAAAGCACAAGAGCTTTGAGCCACAGTGATTGAAAGCACAGTGATAAAGTGTTGGTTATGTCTTATGCCAAAGTATTTTTCAAGGATCTCTCTTACAATGTATGTATCCCATGATAGTGGTCATTTTTTTTCCAAAATATTTCAATCAATTTCTCATTTGACTATATTTAAGTGGTAGGCACATGGAATATGCTATTACATATTCATATTTTTAGAAACCTAAGTCTCATTGAATAGTTGAGTGTTTTATTCTGTTTCCATATAAACTGCAGGATTAGAATTCCAAATCTAGAGGATTTGTTCCAACCCCACTTAAAAAGAGAGAGAGAAAAAAAAAACAAGAACTTTCCTGGGTAAAATGTTTTTCAGCATTATATTGAGAATGAATTATAAGTTTCAAATAATTGAATTTTCTTCTAATTTAGACTTTTCCTTATACTCCTGAAAGCAAAATGTGTTGTAATTAAACATGGAAAGAAAAATGAACATTCACTAGGGAAAATACAATGGTTTTATTACTGCCATGGACATTTAGAGATCAAGTTTAAGACAATGGTTGAATTCAGTGTTGCAAGTGCACTTCTCATCTATAATTACACATGTCTAAGGTCTTGTAAAGTGACTGTATAATTGCTTTAGAGTTGCATTTAAAGGAAATATTGAGAAACTGCATTGCATGAATTACAGTTTGCATGGATCTTATGTACTTTATTTTATGCCCTTGTACTTTCATTAGCAGTGCAAAAGCTATTGCAGAAAATAGAAGAGGGGAACTATGACCTTTTATGTTCACTTTGCAGAAGATAGTAACTTTGTTTTTAAAGAAACAAAACAATATTATCCTCTTCCATAATAAATCATAAAAAGGCTTATGAACAATGCTATCTATGTTGAAACAAAAAAAAAATCTTGTCCATTGGTGATTGCTATTGAATTTTAAAATTAGCTAGAAGTTTTTTCTCCGTCTTTATATGTGTATATATACACACATGTATATACATATATACATATACATACACACACACACACACACATATATATATATATTTTTTTGAGACAGAGTCTCGCTCTGTCACCCAGGCTGGAGTGCAGTGGCCCAATCTCCGCTCACTGCAAGCTCCGCCTCCCAGATTCATGCCATTCTCCTGCCGCAGCCTCCCGAGTAGCTGGGACTACAGGCGCCCGCCACCATGTCCAGCTAATTTCTTTCTGTAGTTTTAGTAGAGACGGGGTTTCACTGTGTTAGCCAGATGGTCTCGATCTCATGACTTTGTCGTCTGCCTGTCTTGGCCTCCCTATATTTATATTTTTTTAGAGACTGCCTCACTCTGTCAACCAGTCTGGAGTGACATGATAATAGTTCACTGCAGTCTTGATCTCCTGGGCGTAAGTAATCCTCCTACCTCAGCTTCTATAGTAGCTGGGACTACAGGTGTACCACACTACACTGGCCAGGAGTACTTAATATTATAATAGAAAGTAGATAGATGTTGTTGTAAGAACTGCCTGCCTGTTCTGGTCCACAGAGCCTTCCACATACACACATGCGTCCTGGTAGCTACACATACTTTCTATAAAGCTTAGGGTTCTTCTGGCCTCTCATAAGAAAATTCTGGGCTTAAAACATAGCTTCAAAGTGCTGCACTGCTCCCCTCACTAACAGATGGTCAAACTAAACACATGTCCATGTCAGCCTGGCTAAACTGGGTTGCAACTCTAGAGTATCAGCTTAGTACGTGTAGAGATCCTTAATTGTTTCACACACACACACACACACACACACACACACACACAACCCTAGACTTGTCTACACAATTGTCTATAATAAATCCAAGGTCTTCTTGCAGAAACATTTTGACTCATACTCCCAGATGGTGCTTCACTTGGTGAGGGAAATAGGACCTTTCTTTACTATTTTTGGTTTTGAGTACCTTCTTGGAGACAAGGTGTAGAAAGAAAAGTGTACAAATGATAAGTTTAGTGAGTTTTCACCAATTGAATGTCCCTGCATAACCAGCCTCAGATTTAAAAAAAAAAAAAAAATCGGAACATTTCCAGCACCTTAGTGACCTCCCTCATGCCCCTTCAATTCAGGAACCCAATAGGAACTTTAGTACCTCACTGATTTTAATCTCAGCAAATGAGCTTGCTCTACTTTTTGCCCAGTCCCATTAATGAACCCTTCTTCATTTTTAGTAACAACAGAAATGCAGAAGGCACGACTTCTTCATTTCTTAAAGCTGTCTTCAAGGGGTTCGTAAACATGATGGGAAAACTCTTGAGTGATGCAAATGTGGCTTTTCACCTTCATACTTGCAGAGTGACTGCTACTTCATACTCTGGAGGCATGTACCAAAAGGGTTGTAATGGGGGCAGAAGGGATTGTCCTGGGGCACGTACACAGTTGTATTGACATAGGTACCTTAGTTACAGCAGATAAAAAGCTAAAATTTTCTTAGTCAAATAAGCAGAGTATTTAAATGCATTAAATGCTGGGGAAATCTATAGCTAGCAGGAAATCCTGGATAATTAACTCTTCAAATGTCCAAAGGTAATGCGGACTTCTTTCTGTATCTACGAATCTTACTCTCCACATCGAGTGTTACTTCTCCAACCAGAAGAATCGCTTTGTGAAACAATTTGGGTTCTCTTTCTTGCTATTAACAGGACAACAAGGAATGGGATGGGGGAGGCAGAGGGGAAGGGGCGGTCAGTTAGACCTGGCCCTTCATGCTGATGGGTGGGCATAAAAGGGAATGGACTGGAACCATCCATATCTTTTCAAGGAGTTGTCAACTCAAACTTAAGAAAATAATTCTAGAGATGTTAATATTTTACCCTAAGCCTTTTGATTGTGCATGAAATGGAAGTGGGTGAGTTTTAGCATGTCACTGAAATTTGCCGTTGGTGCATATCCACCATTCTGAGAACTGTATCCTGCCTCTGTGATTTAGCATGACAACTGGATTATATTTATACAATTAATTAATGTTTGCTTGACCACTTTTATCCAATTTCTTTCCATAGCACATAAAAGAGAACCTGACATAAATTTCTCTTTCAAAACAATTGACTTAGCAACTGCTGACCTTCTGTTCTGTCATTCTAAGGATTGATTGGATATTGTTGAATTGTTTCATTCTACAGTAATTAAACATAAAATTAATTATGCTAGTAACCCATTATTTTTCTGAACCAAGGACTAAGTCATTTGTTTTTGCTTGGTTACTCAGAGAATCTGCCATTAGGTGAACAGGGAAAAGGAAATTGTACTGTTGCAAACAGAAACTAAATATTTTAAGGCACATTTTAATGGCTAAAATATCTGAAAGCTTCTCATTTCTATATGCACAGCATATTGAATTTGTTTAATGTAATTTAGGCCATAAATCTTTTACCTTATGATATGGTCATTTAAATATTTTCTCAGGTGGCTAATCATTTAGAAAACATGTCAAAGAAGAATATATGTTAAGAAAGAGAGATGGGTGAATAAAACTGGAAGCATCCGTAAAACCATCATGAATCTCTAATTCCTGATTTGGTTTGCTGCTTACCCGAAATGAAATTTACTTCACAAGTCATTTTCTTTGTTAGTTTTGTATAGAAAATGCTTAAAATTACCCTGATATTATGAGCATTAAATCTGATATTGAGAGGCATACAAGTATGGCGGGACTAAATTATCAAAATGTATGTGCTGATAGAGACCAAAATAGGTTTTTGCAGTTTTCATTAGTGCAGGTCATACTAATTTAATTAACATGATTGAAGACAGTATCACTAGATGAGGCAGCATATACCTAGCCCCGGCCTATAACTCACCCATAGGCTATAAAGTGATGCACCTGACACATGGGTATGCAATCTCACATATTTCACATTTGGACCCTGCCTTTTACTGCAAGGTTCCTATGGCTTTGGAATATGTGGTGAACTTCATCAGATGAAATTCCTGATGCTTTTCACAATTCACGATCCTGATCAGTCTTTTAAATATTGAGCAAATCCTTGGCTTTTACTTTATGCAATTTGGACTGTCATATTTATTATCTAGCCTGCTGAGCACCCTGTTTCTTTATGTGACAATTGTGCTTCCTCCTAAGTTTAGACTCCTCTCCTCCTAACCCGCCCGTGGTTCTGTGAATCATAATGGCCCACTTTCCTGGCCACAAGAGTGGGTGCGGTGACTAAGGGAGCCAATTAATGGCTCTTTTCAGGATTTGTCTAGTTGGAAATAATAGAGAAGACAACTTACCTACCCAACATCCATTCTTTCCTTTTCTCCTCTGAAGAAAATTCCATTAAAAAAAATAGTGGTAGTGTTTCCAGTTGAAAATATCCATCTCCTCACATTCTCCTGGAGTCAAATGTGATCATGTTCCCATTTCTGGCCAATGTGATTCAAATGGAAGTCTGCAGTGTAGGACTTCTGGCACGATATTGGTGTCCTGATAAAAGACTCAGTTGACAAGTGACTTTTGCCCTTACTCCTCTTCCATTTTCTGCCTGAAACTTATGCACCATGGACTAGTCTTAAGCCTGCTAAGAACAATGGAGTAGGAATCAACAAGACCCTGGATCATTGATGACTGGCTCAAGTAGCTGTGCCAGCCTTCATCTACTCCATTTCAGAATTCTTGTTATGAGAAAAATAAAACTTCTGTTTAGTTACGCTCATGTGAGTGGGTTGCTGTCATATGCAGCATGACATTGCCCTAATTGTTATAATTCTTTTCCTATATTAAGGTGGATTTGTAGAGAAGGCCAGCGTGAGAAAATGAGTCAACTTACAAAGAAAGAGTCAAGAGACCAATAGCAAGACCCGGTCTTGTGCCCTGAATTTTTACGCAGCCTGAGGTTATGTTATGTGAGCCCATGCAACCCTGCTCTGCTGAACTTTCCTAAAGTTGGTTTCTATCACAAATACAAGAATTCTTGGAAATACGAGAATAAAAACACACTCTCCATGCAACAGATCTTTAAAACCTTGAATTAGTTTTTCTTAGCACTAATTCCCTATTTTCTGGGATGGGAAGGAGGAGCCCTGAGTTCTTAAGTTGACAGTACAGGTTTAGGGGCTTTGGAACATCACTCAGCGTTTTTGAACCTCAGTCTTCTCATCTGCAAAACAATGTGAACAGATTAGAAGTTCTCTAGGGTAGCTTCAGTTCTAAATGACCATGACTCCATGCACATTTTCCAAAAATGTGAGCTGGAAGGGAGGATGTAAAATACAGAATTCAATTATGAAAGAAATGTACTCAGAGATTTACCATAAACACCTGCTCCTACAGAGTAATAAAAAGAATAAAGTTACAGCCCAAGTAGAGATTTTCTGTGGATAAGGTTGCACATGCTCTGGTTGTCAGTCTATAAAGGTGGTGTGTACAGAGTTAGGGAAAGAAACAGACTTTTCCTCAGGATTAAATTACTTCTAAGCATTGATGTTTAGATTTGAAGAAGACTTTCATCCTCAAATATGAAAACTATCATACTAATAACAACAATTACAGATAACTACATACTATGAACTATGCTATTTTGCATGCATTATCACATTTCATCCTCAGTGATGCTTTGAGATAGAGAATCATATTATTTCCATTTTATAACTATTTGCTATTTTTTAAGTTACTGTCAGAATAATTCCAAATTTGTAAATAGTTAAGGCTTATTTTTTGCTGTTTACAACAAAGCAGAGAAATCTGAATATCAGTGTTGATCTCAAAGAAATTTCTCCATTTTCTCACTACATATTAGAGGAAATGATGGGCTCCAAAGGAAATGTTGATTGGGAATTAATTGTGTAACTGCCTGCAAAACAATGTTGCCTATTAATATACCAGTGCAAGAGAAGAATTTCCTATTGTATAGATCAGTGAAAATCCAGAGGCCCTCAGTGAAGTAAAGTTGCATTGACTTTGGAGAATATCTGAGATAGACAAAATCTACATATTTAAATACAAAATTGTCTTTGTAACAAATGTTGATTAGACTTAAGAGACTGGGTTTTAAAAAGAGAAAAAAATCCTAACATTTGTTGAGCTCCTTCTGTGGAGCAGGCACTGGGCTACATCCTCTTCACACTGCATCTCATTTAGTCACCAAGGAAGCCCAGGGTAGTAGATATAATTGATTCCATTTTACAGAGGAAGAACAGAGGGACCGAGTACCTTGCTAAAAGTCACACAGGTGGGAACGAGTGAAAGGGGCTGTGAGCCCAGCTCTTTCAGCTGCCAGAGTCTGAGCTCTTGCAGCAGATGGGAGTGTGAGTGTCAGTTTTTCAAATTCCATCATGGGAACCCTGGAAAAAGTCAGATGTCTAGTGAATGAAGGGGAAGAATGAGCTGTAGATTGTGACTGGTCTTGTATTCTGAGCAGGCAGAGAGCTGAGATTAAAGAGTTTAACCTGAAGAAAATTTGTTGTGTTGGCTACTAACCAAATCTGTTTTCATTCTCCTGGAAGCTCTGGACCCATGTTGAAAGCAGACTTCCGGTAAGTTTTCCTGAGTTGATGTCTGGGCTTTTTCCTCAAAGGAGATAGATGTGAAGCTCTTAATCTGGTGCCTTCTAGCATGGGGAGCAGAAAGTCAGAAGCCAAGATGCCCTGGCTGATCTGTTCTTCTGTCTTGAGGAAAGAGTATACGTTAAACTATTTCCATCTGATGTAAATCTGAAACACTCTCTGCAGTGCGAGAAAACAGAGGAAAAATTTCTTATCACTCTGATTGAGGAACAAAGGAAGGTAAAATAATTATCTCGGTCCACCAAAAGGTAGAGAAATGGGTCTGGGCCCACCTGAACATATAGTGTGCTTTGTGCTCTCTCTCTTCTTCCCCTCTATTCAAGTAAGACCTGGAACCTCTTAAAAACCTCCAGGGAGGTAGGTAACAAACACTTCCTCTTACTAACCCTCTAAGCCCATCGTAGTGCTTAATAACCCTTATGTAAAGACTTTTCCCCTCTAGAGCAAACTTAAATCATTTGGCTTGCAGGTTAATTCTATTTTCTCTCTTCTCTCTAGTGAGGAGAAAGAACAGCTGTTTACCATCTTCCCAGAGTTGAATTGAACACACCGGAACAGAGAGGTATCAAATCACCCTCAGACTTTCATCATTCAGGCAAAATGGCATTGACATGTCAGTAGTTCTCAAAGTGGTTCTCTGAACAGCAGGATCAGTTTCCCCTGGGAACTTGTTAGATATGCAAATTCTCAGGCCCCACACCAGGCCTGCTGAATCAGAAATTCAGTAGGTGGCCCCAGAAGTTGGTGTTTTAACAAGTCTTCCAGGTAATTTTCATGCTATCTGAAGTCTGGGAGCTCAATAGTTATAAATGATATCATATGTAGATATTTTGATCAGATATGGGTGACTATTACTAATAATTATGTGAATAATTCATAATGTTTTTCTACATTTGTGTGTATGTCTGTATATAAGAATGTATATTATTATGTATTGATTTAAGTGAGATTTCTAGTTTGGAATCAGTTATTCTTGTAAGATATGGTGAAACTAGTGAGCATGAGAATTGAACCTTTGGCTCTGGCCTCATGGTTATACAACTAGCGAAAGTCTGAGAATTTCAGTTGTGTTATGACTTGTGTTAAAGAGTTATGGCCTGCAGAAAGTTTTGAGTTTCTTCCAAACATTTTAAATACTGTTGCTGTGCAATGGTAGTCCGTGCACAGTTTGTAACATCCCCATTTCAAATCTTCCTCTTTACAGAAACTCTCATGATACCATGATCAACGAGATGCTAAGCTGCCATGACCCAGGGGCCCTCTATACCTTTTCTACTAACTCTTGATAAAGTTGACCTATATTGAAGGACCTTCTCCTTGTTTTTCACTCAAGCATAGCTTTGGGAATCTTGCCTATACTAAAGTGAGATTAATGTTTTGAAACATTACTCAGACCCCTTAATTTGTCTTGATTATTCTCAGATTGTGTTGCATAGTCAACATAACTCCTGTTCTTCCCCCACAAGCTTTAATGAGGTATAATTGACCAATAAAATTGTATGAATTTAAGATGTTCAATGTGACGATTTGATATACTTATATATCCCTATTTTTTGAAGAAGCTGAGAAAACACATCCAGGCTGCAAGACTAGGACAAAAGATTTTCCATCATTTTTATATGGGTGTACATAAGCCAGCAGGAAATCTTTGTCAACCATACGCTTTTAGTCATAGATCATATCTGTTTTGTCACTGCTGCATAACTGTAACTAACCTTAGGCTTAGCACAGGTATGTAGTCAATGAAAACTCACTGAAAGAATGTATGAAGGAAAACATTTTTATGACTATTTCAATGGGGCAACTAGAAATTCTGCTTTAAATGACACCTGGAAGGATATATGAGAAATCTTGTAAAAAACTTTATAGAGCCTTTTAGAACACACTCACCGAGGAGCCGATTTTTTTTTAATGTTTAAAATGAGCATGTTCATTAGTTAAAAAAAAAAAAAATATATATATATATATATATATATATATAAAACTTAAAATATTTGGGGATCTCAACTCAGGTCATTAAGGTGTTCCAAAACATGGTATTTATCTGTTCAAATCCAACTTTTAGTAATAAATATTTGCCAAGATAGATGTACCCTAAATATCCAACAGTTTATTTAGCAAAATAACTTGTCTAGAATAATCAAGAGTTCTCAAAAAACTACTGGTTATGAATAAGATTGGCTATTAAGATATGAAATACATCATATTCTTTTCCAAATGTTTTGAACCCTTAAAGATATACTTTTCATGTTTTTCACTTATTTGCAATATTTTTGTCATGCATATTCTTCAAACAAAACCTTCTCATCATGTTATCTCTTTCCTTCCCCTGCTGTCACTTTGAGATATAAAGTGCTTTTTCTTTCAACAAAGTTGGGGGGAAAAGATCTTATTTTTAAACTAACTTGGAATGGTATAAATTTTTAAAAAATCAAACATTGATATATTAATAGCATGTACTCAACGTCAGACAGTGTTGTATTTCACAAATGTTAACTTATTTATTATTCACAGGAATTAGGTACAAACACTATCCTCATTTTGCAGGAAAATTTGGGCACAGAAAGGTTAGGTGATTTTCCCAAGGTCACACAGTCAGGAAAAAGAAGAACTGGGACTCAAACATAGATAGTTTGACTATAGTCCATGTACTTCCTATTGAACCATGAAGCCTTTCTGGGATTATGGCTCTATTTAGGTCATCCTAGGGTATTCTCTCCAATCTTGGGTTTGGGGTGGAGAGGTTCATGTTGAGGATTGATGGATTAGGAGCTGTAGCAGCTGCCCAGATTTTCCATTTTTCTGATACTAAAGTGGCGAGTTTAAGAAGCTGACATTTGTAAAAGATAATCATTTCTGAATTGGGAGAGGGGCGGTTTCCACTATTTAAATGAGACTTTCACAAGCAGAAATAAATGTGCTGAGAAAAATGTGATGTTTTATCTGAACTCCAATTACTTTATTTTTATTTATTTATTTATTTTTTGAGGCGGAGTCTCGCTCTGTCACCCAGGCTGGAGTGCAGTGGCCGGATCTCAGCTCACTACAAGCTCCGCCTCCCGGGTTTACGCCATTCTCCTGCCTCAGCCTCCCAAGTAGCTGGGACTACAGGCGCCCGCCACCTCGCCCGGCTAGTTTTTGTATTTTTAGTAGAGACGGGGTTTCACCGTGTTAGCCAGGATGGTCTCGATCTCCTGACCTCGTGATCTGCCCGTCTCGGCCTCCCAAAGTGCTGGGATTACAGGCTTGAGCCACCGCGCCCGGCCTACTTTATTTTTTTAAAATAGAAGTTAAAAGTCTCAGAGACTGTTGTCAATAAAGGCTTTGGCTGGAACTAGTATGTTTGCGTGCACCTCCCTCTCCTTCGGCTCTTTTCCTTCACCCAACCCTGTGGAAAGTAAAAATGCCAAGAAGAAAAATGGGGAAAGTGATGCTATTAAATATAGCACAGGTGCTATTTTCATAGGTGGTGGGAAGTTTTAGCTTTTCTATCTTTTACATTCTCTATGGAGCTTTATCACCATTTCTCAGAGATACACATACTGCAAGAGAGTCCAGGATGACTGGGGAATTGGGTTTTATTCACTTCACTTGTTTCAGGTAGGGGGGAAATTGTGAATGAGTGGGAAAACAGCAAGAGCCTACTAGATCAGTATCTGTCTTTAAAGTGGCATTCAATTCAATAAAATTTTTAGAGTGCAGGAGTAGAGTTTTCTGATTTTACTTATTTATTATGGCAAATCTTATTCAATTTTATTATAGAAAAATCAAAAAAGATAACTGCCATGAGTTTCAGCTTTCTTAAATCAGAACTTAATTTGGGAACTGCCCCCAAAAAATCTCCTCAAGAAAAATCTACCAATACTATTTTCAACTAAAATGGTAAGGAAAGATATTATAAAGTATTAAAATCATAAGGAATACCTTTTTATTCTGAGAGAAAGTAAGGTTTTATATAATTCAACTTGCAGAGTTCAGCATTTTGCAAATTAAGGCAGCAACATGTTGGAGCCTTTCCACTCTAGTCAATGGATAAACTCTTGATCCTTAATGTGTAATGAACGTATGCAAATAATGGAAAATATTTTCCATTATTCTGATTCTTTTGCTCATGTTACCAAAGATCGTTTCATAGTTTCAATCATTGAAGTTAGTTTTGCTTCCTTCTCTTACCTTAGTAAAAATATTCTAAATTTGTATTCAAAATCTTCGTATCCTTTTGGCTTCCAACTGAGAGTTGACAAATATTACAAAGAAGCGGTTAAAACCTGTCCGTTAAAACTTGTGACACTTAGACTATTTGTATACACATGATCTTCAAGGTTATAAGAAGGCAGTCCATTAATCCCTCTGTCTGGTCTTTATGTTTTCCCTTTACTCTTAAAATGAATGAAGTTGATAAGGAATAAATATCACTAGAACTGCATGATTTTGGACCAAGTTACCTGAATTTCCTGTTTGATAATATTCTGTTGAAGAACCATTTACTGGAGGAGCCAAATGCACATGTTCATGGTGGTGGTGAGGAGGAGGTGGTCAGGGATGGGGAAGGAAGGTGGGGGTGGATGGGGTGGAGAGCATTACAAAAAGAGACCACAGTGTTCTACCCTGCGCTGCTGGTGTTTTCAGATTAAGATGGGGGATTAAGGAATTTTACTCAGCAATTTGAGATGCTTTGTTAGGGACTGAGGAGATTTGAGCTGCTTTGTTCTCAAACCACATGTTAGTGAAAAAGCAAACAGGCTCTTAATCCTGACAGACAGCAGAACTTGACATCAATTTGCCCCTTGGGAGGTGACCAAGAGTTCTCTATGAAGGGCTAAAATGGCCAGCCCTTGTTTTCCTGGAGCCTAATGCCAACATTCCATCCTAACCTGTATTCCTCAGCAGTGGGGCTATAACTTATTTGGTTTGACTAACCAAGAGTTTCTAGATACTACGGACTTTCACATTATTTTAAAAAACAAAACAAAAAAACTTTTAAATGCAAATAACCTACAAGGTGGCAAATATTCAAAGAGTTTTCAAACACGGTTAATACTTTGGTCACTCAGTCTTGAAGTGAAATATAGAAAGGTTGAGTTTTTTTTTTTCCTTTTGAAAATAATGGATGGTTTCCTCTAACAATAAAATCACAGGGCAACATATCAATTTTGGAACCCATGGTTATGAAATAAACATCAATTCTTATGTAGATGTTTGAGGGAGATTCTCCTGAATAACCAGTTATATTTTAAGGTCATGTCCTTGAAAGTCACTGAAGTAGGACGAAAGCAAACAAAATGAATAGGAAAGAAATTAATGGCTTCTTAAAATGAATCGTATACATTATAAAACTTAAGTATACACAGTATATCATCTGGCACACAATCTGCAATTGTGGGATAAAGGCTCACTTTTCCATCTTGAGTTTGTGCCACCCTAATCCATTGACCAAAAGTGCACTTTTAGTGGCCTATTGATTTACTGAATGTTGGCATGCATAGGGAAGCCATTTTAAAAATCAGAATGGAAGCAGCAAATTTATAAAACACACTTTAAAGCAAATCTTTACATTACAAAGAGTTTCTAGTTGAATATTCAGCTTGAATCAATAGCTACTGTACTCTGGTAGGATGTAAAAATCTGCTACATCTTAATAATTGAAAAGCACATTTTGTCACCATTGCAAAGTTGCTACATATTGCACTATTTAAACACAGAACTTTGAGTCAAGCCAAGCCTCTGCTCCTGCTCAACCTTATCTCTTCCCTATAAACTCAGGAAAACTTACCTTTTCATATCGACACTATACGTGATTTTCTCCATTCTGCTATAAACTCAACATCTTTTTCTTAAATAACCATAGCGTTGTTCAAATAATCTTTTCTTTCAGCATTGGTGCAGCCCTCTTTATGTTCAAATAACGCTAAACTCATTTTTAAATGAGCATGAACACGTGATGATAGAATATCTTTATAAGAAAGTGAATGTCAGCTGGGCCTGGCAGCTCACACCTATATAATCCCAGCAGTTTGGGAGGATGAGGCAGGAGAATCACTTGAGTGCAGGAGTTTGAGACCAGCCTGGACAACATGGTAAAACCTCCTCTGTACAAAAAATACAAAAATTAGCTGAGTGTGGTGGCATGCACCTGTAGTCCCAGCTACTCAGGAGGCTGAGGAAAGAGGATCACCTGAGCCTGGGAGGGTGAGGGTGCAGTGAGCAAAGATGACCCAACTGTATCCCAGTCTGAGCAACAAAGTGAGAAATTGTCTTTAAAAAATCGATGTCACTTTATATTTCCAAAGAAAAATGGTTGTTTTTGATGTTGAAGCTTTAATTTGAGGAAAAAAATACCTGTGCACAGGACAATGGGAATGAGCCTAAAAAAGTGTTTGTATGCTTATTGCCAATTTGGGAGACGAGAGACAATTTCCAATATTTTGTATATCCTTAATTATTTATTATAAAAACCAGTGGGGACAGAAATCTGAAATTTAAAATATTATAAAGAGACACTTTCATTAATTTTATTTAAAATACTATATGCTTGGCTTTAGATGACTTTCGAGTTGTATTGTTTCTCTCTCCTTTATGAAGGTTTACCAGGCATATTAAAAGGATCAAATACAAGGTGAACTAAAATCAGAAACACAATATTCATTTATTTAACTCTGGTACAGTAGAGCAAATTCAGGGTGACTCAAGGGACACAATGTCTTGTAAAACATATGTACTTAATATAAGGGTCATAAAACTTATTAAATTAAAAGCTAGGTTAAAAATAGGAAGAAAATTTATGCTGCTGTCTAAAATAGCAATAATTTCCCTTTGGCCTTTCCCTTTCCAAGTAATATGGGTTCTGGTCAGGAGGAAAAAAAAAAAAAAAAAAAAGGCAACTTATAAAATCTTCATTTTGGAGGACCAAATGCAAATCTCTTTTAACTACACCATGCATTTTAACAGGCAAGTGATATGGCTGAAAATAGAGTAGTAAGAAGATAAAATGCTAAGCCTTAAAAAGTGTACTTGTGATGAGGATTCAAGGATATAGGTGGCATTATTCCTGAGTGCAAACAATAAACTCCATTCATGTTAGCTGGTATCCAGGAATAATAGCTTTAGGGGTATGGGGACAGTAGAAAAAATGTTAAAAAATAGTTGATTTGGCTTTGTGGCAGCAGGACAGTGAGTAGGGAGCACAAAGCGTGCATTGCTGTTCAGTCAGGGCACAGCAGTGCTTCCCTGGACAAAACTTTCTACCCTTGTCCAAGCAAAATTTGGGCTGTAACAAAATCTATGTAAACCAGAAAATTAAGTGAAGATTGACCTCCTATTTGTGTCTCACTCTGCTGCCTGTGGTCCACACCGGTGTAGTAAAGGATGCATTACCCTTACAAATAACTTCAGGATTTGAGAGTGAGGGTGGCCTCAACTTTGTAAGCACTTGCACTATTTTTTAATCCATGCAGCTAAAATATATTGAGTTTGCTTGAATGTTTATTCTGAACATGATAGCCATTTTCCTTGCTGGGGTTCCTAGGTATAACACCTTAGTAATTCGAAACCAAAATAAATATCAATTTCCTTCTACTGTAGTCACATGGGGGGTTGTTTGGAATTTTATCTTCACAGGAAAGTCTTATGGCTGTTGAGAAAGGGCTGTGCTGGTCATTTATCTGTTTGCTCTCAGACTCACTCCCATCCTTTCCTTGCTCTTTTGTCTTCCAGGGGGCTTAACCCTGCAAAGTACATTGCCATCTGGCTTCCACAAAGGTTCTGCAAAGGAGACGCTGGTTAGGGAGGAGGAGAGAAGCTGGGATAGGCATTCTCCCACTCTCCCACCTGCACTGAAAGTGCTTCTGCAATGGCTACCTCTCCCCTGAGGTCTCAGACCTGCCTTCTTCTCTTTGTCCTTCCAGTCAAGGGGTGGCAGTGGCTTTCTGTCTTGGTCAAACTCTTGGTGATCTCATCATCCCCATTTGGACTTTCAGTTCTTCCAACACTTTTGTAACTAGCTCCCTAGATTAAATCTCTAGGTTGAACTACTTGGTAGTGATTCTGTTTTTCCTGACTAATGCCAGGACCAACTGCTTTACAAAAATTATTTTCAGGTTATTAGTTTGAAAGATAAGAGATTCTGTTTGATGTCTTTGGGGGTCTTTGTCTGTTGGCCAGTGGGTAGGCTGTTAAGTCATAGAAGTCACTTCGGCAAGGTTCTCTTTTTGGTTGAAGTGAAGCAAACATGTCTGAAGATGAGAAAGTAAGAACTATTCAAGGTCTTTACAGGGTGGACATTTTAGGAATACAAGAGAAGGTGAACTGAAAGGGCCCTGTGGATATGTTGTTGATCTTGGCGAACTCCCCTGAGCTGCATAGCACTGACAATGGGGTGCTATTATAGCCTTTGGAGAAACTCAGCTAAAACCCCATAATCCATTTTTCTTTCATCCTTGCAGTCTTTTTTTTTTTTTTTTAAATTCTGTAATAAACTAGCCTGATAGTGTAAATAGCCTCATTTGAGCTAAGATGGGCAATATAAACACACACACTCAGCGATCAGTAGAGGAATTCTGAAAATCATACACCAGTTTCTCTTTCTTTCTCTTTTTCCTCTTCCTCTTCTTGCTCACATTTTCTAACGAAGTTAAAAGTTGGTTCTCATGATAAAACTTCATAGGCTGCTGTCTGGAATGAGTTTTCCTGAAAGAGCTCTAAATGCTGGGAGAAGGAGGGAATGTGGGGTGGGGTGGGGGAGAATCCAGACCTCAAACCCAATAGCTTTGCCATTCAAAATACCAGCTTGAAGGTTGACATTTGCAGGGACCTTGGGAGTATAGCATGTGGCGACTTTTATCCTGCTACTTCAGTGACAGCTGGACCTGGTCCAAACAACACTGCCAGTAACATTGTCATCGAGTGGGATAAGTGGAGCTGGAGGGGAACTTCCTTTTAGCTTTAGACTTTAGACTACAAAGTCTCAGAGCCTTTGGGCATTCATTCACCATTCAGTGCACTTACACTATCCTGAAGTTTATTTTCATCAGGCTGTTAGTAGGGCTTGGGAAACCTTGAAAATGGAATGCTCAGTTTTTGTGAAGATTTTCTTTTGAACCCACAGATTTTATGAAGTTTAAGCACATTGTTCATTGTGTAATTATAGATGAAATATTAGAGAAGTGGACTAATTATACACAATGCACTCAAACCCAATTAAATTAGCATCTGTGGTGAACGTAAGGATATTCTCTTTCACTAACAAGAAATACTTTCTGAACAACAGAGAATAAAATCATTAAATTGGATATGCTGTAGAGATTATAAATATCCTATTAGCATATAAAATGAGGATTAACCTTATTTAATCACTGCATGCCAGATCATCAACAGTCATGTTGCACCCCCATAATGTTGCTGTATTATTTCTACAAAAATAACAATAAAAAACCCTACTATTAATAAACACAGCTCTCAATAAATGCTGTTCTTGTCTACTAAATTAAACTGTTAGAGAAATTCAAGTATTCCCGTAATTGCTTAACAAAATAGCAAAAATACTTTTACCTATTCACTGTAATATTATGGCTGATTCAGATTTACGTCATCTAGTGACTGAAGAGGTGTGTCTTCCCGGCTGGGCAAATTAGCCTACTTCAAAATAAATAAAATATACTATCCATCCCAGCTAGCACCACAAGTGACCTTTTGAAAATGTAAATTAAGTGATTGCAAATACCAAGAGTGTATTCAAAATGAAAACATATGGGCTTGAGACATAGTGCCACCATTGCCCCGGGGATTAATTGGCAGACTATGAATCCAGGGATATCTACCTTTCAATCTGGGTCATTGGATATTCCATTGGAAGATACTCATGACCATTGTTTCTGTGACGACATCATCAAATCTGGATGGAGCAACAACAAAGGGGATTTGGGATTATCCAGATTCATGTTATAGCTTATTATGAATATTGATTGGATGCAGTAACAAAAGGCAAATGACAGCAAAGTTGAAGGCAGCCATTTTGTATATCATGTTCATAGATTGCCATCTTTCACAGCTGAGGGACAGAAACCAGTCAACAGGGATGGTTGATTCAAGAGGAAGTCTTTGTCAGAAGAGAGTGAAAGAGCTAAAACAATCTTCCTTGCTTTTTCTTTCTTCCCTATTTCTCTTTCTTCTCTTCTTCCCTCCCTCCCTTCCTTTGTTTTTTCCTTCCTTCCAAAGAGTTCTTTATATTTCTTCCAAAATTTGAAGGGCGTTTTTTCTTTCATTCTTGTGAAAACCATAATTACAGGGCCTGCAATATAAATGTATTTATAAATATTGAGAATAATTATGGCTATTACAACTTTGTATTTCTAATTTGGTGAATTAAAAAAGATCAACACATACAATTCTTTTTTAGTGGAACCCTTCCACTTAGTTTGGCTACTCATTCTTATTTGAGGAAGTAAGTTCAGTTTAAACTGTAAAATATCAGATGTAATTGGAAAGAAATTTAGAATAAACTGGAGGTAATCGGTCTGTGGGTGCATGGTAGGGTACACTGTCATGGGCCCATGGGCAGGGACTGAATCCAGGAATAAATGTGGAGGGCAGAAAAGTCTACCTGGGAAACTGAAATTTAATAAACACATCAAACACATGAAAGAAAACGTGATTTTATCACACTAGAAGTATATCTCTCAGTAAGCCAATTCAAAGAAAGAAAGCAGAATGCATGCGCAAGTCAAAGTCCTTTTTCATCCTCAGGACCAAAGCTGCTTAGCCAAGGAGTTTTTCTTTCTGTCCAGGTGCCACACACCATTTAAGTTTTTTTCCAGGTTCCTTGGATTTTAAAGCCACTTGCACTACATATATGTAGTGCAAAAAGAATATATATTCTTTTTATTTTGAGACGGAGTCTTGCTCTGCCCTGGCTGGAATGCAGTGGCACTATCTCAGCTCACTGCAACCTCTGCCTCCCGGGTTCAAGCGATTCTCCTTCCTCAGCCTCCCAAGTAGCTGGGATTACAGATATGTGCCACCACACCAGCTAATTTTTGTATTTTTAGTAGAGACGGGGATTCACCATGTTGGCCAGCCTGGTCTTGAACACCTAACCTCAAGTGATCCACCCTTCTTGGCCTCCCAAGAAGGGAGGGATTGTAGGCCTGAGCTGGGATTACAGGCCTGAGCCCAATGCACCCGGCCAATATATGTATATTTAGAAAATCTTCTGTGGCTCCTTTATTCTATAGAGAGAGCAATATGTTGTGAATACAGTGTTAATAATAACTACTATTTTTGCCCTTTTCGACCAAACCAACAATTGTGAGTTTTAGCTTTTATTTTTGTTCCCTTTAAGCTCAGTTAAAAAGTACTTTTGCCTTCCAGGAGCCATTTTTACAATTTATTTGAAGTGCTGGATGAATTAAAGAAAATCCTATGCCTTAACATTTTAGATGAACTGATAGATTTTCCATAACAGTATTACTTTAAAAGACTCTTTTTCTTCCCCCTTCTTCCAGGTCTCACTGGCACAGCAATTTAGCCTTGACTCAGAATTGTTACATTATGGGCAAATGGTTTGGTTGTGACACAGGATCGTTTTCAGAAAAGCAGCAGATAGTGTCTAGAGGCGGGAAAAAAGGTCTTTATTGAGAAGGTCAAAAGGGACATAAAGGCAAAAACTGACTTTCACCAAAACAGAACTGGAGACCAGGCCTCCAGTGTCCTTTTTGTAATGCATTGCTTGTTTTCAGGTCCCATGATAGAATTCTTCCATAACAGACAGAGGACTTTGTTAAATTGTAAATGAGTATCACTTCAAGCACTCTGTGGAAATATATTCTCCCCCTATAGCCCATACATTATTTCTGCTTAGTTATAGTGGCTTACATTTCCCGTAACTATCAGAGAGAACTTAATTCAACTCACACCACATCACTTTACAATTGTGCAGGTCTCTTAATCAACCTTTGTATCAGCCACGAATGTGCAGTATGACCTAATTTGAAAATGTCTCAAAGTGCTGACTCAAACTGTTAGTGAATAAAGGCTAGTCATTACCATTATGACACTAATGTGATGCAAAATAAAATTGAGTTGCATCAGCTGGACATTAGTTTGCAAAAATATTAGTGATTGAATCCATTTTCTGTTCATATTTTATTTATACTTATATATGTGTATATATATATATATACATATGCATATATTTATTTTTTGTTCGTTTGAAACAGGCTTGCGGCAAAATTATTGAGGACAGAGGAAGGAAGCCACATTTTAACACTAGAAAAAGACACTGGGTTAAAGGCTGATCATATGTATATCATGATCTCCTTTCTATAAGATGAAGACATGTTGCTGTTGAAATCTTATTAGGATATTCATATGCACATAAGCAATAACATATGAAAATTATCATCTTGTTCTGTACTCTGGTGCTAGATTCCAAGGTTTCTAACAGCCCTGGCACTTCTTACTACTTCATATTACTCAAAAATTCTGACTTTGTATTCACAAATAACAAAAATTTGAGAGTTATTTCTTTCATGGGCCTTCTTTCCTTCTTCTTTACTTGACAAAAAAATTACTTTGAGATAGAAATACCTTTAATAAACACTGTCATTAATTACTTGTGAACAAAAGAAAGTGAGATATAAAACTAGACATTATTTAGCCTCATCCCTACTGATAATACTTTGTGGAAAGCAACATCAATGATCTTTTTCTTACACAATTCAGAGGGTTTTGAGGAAAAACTCATGGGTTTATTTAATACCTATGTATCCCAAAGCTAGCACTGGTTTCAAATTCTAAGCTGATAAGTAGTCATTGAAAATAAATCAACAGGAAACTTTCTTAATTTAGAGAAATTTTCCTAATGGTAAATGAGAAACTCCACCCTGTATCTCATTTTGGGTCTCTGGAATTCTGAAAATCCTGAACATAAAAGTGATGTATTAGTGACAAAATACTTCTGATTCTATTTCTTTAGTGGTTCTAGCAAATCTAGCACACAAATACAAAGGAGATATGTTGTCCTTTAAAACTGTCAAGGAAAAGAAATTTTGGCTATCAGGAAATTATTTAACCTGCTTCCAATTGAGAGAATATATATCTTCATAGTATATCACCATAAGCGATCAGTGGAGAATACAGCTAAATTAAAATGCTGGCAAGCTCAGTTCATTCACTTTTTAGAAAAACAAGTAAAACCTTCCAGCAAGATGTGTAGAAATTTTCTACTACGTGATGACTTTCATATTTGAGTCCATTTTACATTGTGTAATATGTGACTTGGGCTGTTTTTATGACCTGTGCTTTATTACCACATTAAGACAATCAATCCACATTTCAAAAAAGAAAAAGTTTGAATAATTTCAAAGTGAACTTGCCAAAACCAGCATTCAGAAGCACGGGTGCTCACGCTCACAAACACAGGCACACTTTCAACTTACCTAAAAACGAGGATCGCCCTTTGCAGCTAAAATACAATCTTTCTTATTTTTAGGTTACCATGAGAAAAGGTATGTGGGTGTGATTCCTGCAAATAGATTGCCAGTTTCTTAACAGTTCATCATTCTTAAATGATAGAAGTATAGCAGCACCCTTCTGAAAAACATCTTTTCTGTAGATTTTACTTTGTCCATGCCAGGACAAATTGCGAGCTAAATTGAATAATTCTGAGATGTGAGACACCTCCACAACTGTCCTTGGACTACTAAGGAGCTGGCATTTCTCTTTGGAAGATGAGGGGAGAATGTTCCATGCCCTCTTAATTGATGATTTACTGTGCTTTCCCTTGGGACCACATCCGATGATCTGTAAGCTTGTTGAATTTTGAGGCAGATACTAAATATAATCAATATATAAAAATATAAAAAAAGGAGAGAAAAAATGGAATGAAAATTTATGACCTTAACATTCCTTCAGGGTCAAGCAATTTATCAAATTCTCTCACTTTCTGGTTTCAATTACACAGCCATTGTGGAAGGAACTTATTTTAGCAGGTTCATTTGCCTCAGTGGGGAATACAGGACTTTGGCCTAATGCTTCACCTTTAGTGCAGGCCATTTGAGCCTTAGAACAAATACCAATCATCACTCTTTGGGAAAAAAGAATCTGCATCGGCGTGGCCTATTGGAATGGGGTTTCTGTCAAGGTAAACGGTTGTCGGCAATGACTGTGGTAGAGTGGCGATAAATCCCATTTTATTGCTGAAAAATTCCAGCTTCTCTCCATGCCTGACAGCTCCCCACATTCTCATACCCATTTGGGCAATTTCTGCACTATGTCCATCTGGTTCTCATTACCTCTCAACCTGCCTGCATCTGATCCAGAAAAAGAGCAGGTCAGAAATGGGACTGGGGGGGGGGGGGGTGGTAAGAAACCAAGGTGATGAATAAAACAGAAAGCCAGGGGGTGGCCCATGGGGTTCGGGGAAGAGTTGAGGTTGGGCAGAGTGGGGATTCCAGCTAAGACTCTGAGTGGTTTTGAGAAGGAGCCATGTCAATTATTAAAAATGATCATGACAGAGTTGCAGCCAGAAGCCGGAGAAACCTGTATCTTTAGACTCAGGTATTAAAAAGACACCTGTTTTAAGGTGAAAGGGAGAGAGAGAGAGAATGTGGTAGGTAGAGGAGGGTGGAAAGGCGTCTCTATTAAGGGCACTGCCGGCTGGTTGTCAGAGAAGATGACCTGTTGTAGAAAAGCACAGAGCCGCGTGTACACAGTTGGCAGGCTTCTAAATATGCGGGCGGATCAAACTCTGCTAGAGATTCGATTTTGGTTCAAAAACATACGTTTTTGAGGACAAAGAAAACTCTTGGCTCTCCAACCTTATTGTCTCCATCTTTCAAAGAAGAATAATATTTAAAAACTAACTTGTGTTAATTAGGGCATTTAGAATGACGGGACTAGCACTGAGTCACTTGGGAATTCATAACCCGACATATAATCACTTTTGGAATGGAGTGCATTTACGCCTTCAGAAAGTTGCCCTCATTTTCTGAAGCTGAAATCCTTTTGATCATAATTACTTCTGACCTAAAATTACCCACAGTCACCATACAATGCCACGCTGGGACAAAAAAGAAATACACATTGTAAGTATCTGATAACAGATAAAAACTATCGGCCAACTTAAATAGTACCATAATTTAGACTACAATGAAACTATACAACTATATATTTCTGAATACAACATTTACTCATTATTATTATTATTTGGGTGCAGCGGGTGGGGCCATTGTCATAAATACTAAAATAAGAGTGGTTAAAGTATATTGAAGTATAAATGCTAAAGATCTGATAACTTTCCATACAAATTAGAATCAGATGAATGATTGCATGGCTGTAGTTATTTCACCACCTGTTTTGAAGTCAAATTTTGTATGTAAATGTCTTAAAACCAGGTATGATTGTGTATTCTTAAATATGTTGGAGAGCTGTGGCATTGTTATGATTTGTAGACAGAATCTCTCATGTTAGGTATGTTTGGATGGACATATTGAATGGTCTCTTAGTGCCTTCTGGATCCCAGGGGTCCAGAATGTATTTCAGGTCCTCAAAATGGACATTGTTGACAGTCAGAACCCCCAGTACTGCACTGAATGTCTGTTTTTTATTGGTTGAATTCCAATATCGAAATTACGTTAAATTTTAGTTGCTGAGCCAGACCCTTTAGACAAGAAATACTGCCTTCCAGTAATCGGGATTTAATTTCTAAATTTTCAAGTCATGAATGCTCAAAGGAGGTTTTATGAAATGTATCTGAAATTGTAAATGAATCCCACGTAGACATTTAAATTGGGAAGTTGTGGCTAAAAGTTTTAAATTAAAAAGACAAGATAATTTGGATTGACATACATTAGAAATCATAAAAATGGAAGTTTGTTACCTTTAAAATCAATATTTTAGTCAACAAATAAAATTCTAAAACAGACGTTTTCACATGGACATATTAAAAGGCATAAACCTTTAGCTAGGGTCACATATCTGTTAAAACGGTCTTGATTTTAATGGTGTCTCTAATTTGGAAAGTAATTTCAGATTCTTAGCCAAGAAGAATCTTGCTTGAACTTTACTTTTCTAGGCTGTACATATAGCAGAGAAACGTGATCATTTAAATTCTAAAGGATGTTTGTTTCTTTTAATAGCATAGCAGAGAATTAATGGCATGGGGGAGAGGGATGTGACAACTTAACCTGATGCTTGATAGCTGTTTACTTATGAATGTGTGCCACAGATTTCAGTGTCTGCAAAAGAAGGGGAAATAAAGAAACCGATGGCTTTTAGGGAACTTAAGACACATGGAAGAAAGTGCTTAGAAGGCTATTGAAATATTTACAAAACAAATCATTTACATTAACTTTCTTATGTGTAGAACCTGGAGTGCCCATGAAAAAAAACAGAACCAATTTTGGCTATGAGAAGTATTTCAGCATCAAAATGGTTAATAGTATTATAGCCTCAAAAGAGCCTATTGGCTCACCCTCAAGGATGCCCTGCAGTTGTTGTTAAAGTCATCAGATGAAGCTAGCCTTCTCAGCTAGCCTTTAGATTTGTCTGCTAACAGTAAAAATACTATAATAAATAGGTAACATATGTTGCCAGGCAAGGAAAAGTGATATAAATAAAGAGACTGGGAGACCCAAACCAAGTACAATGTGAAAAGAATTTAACTTTCAATCTATTTGCTGGCTAATTACCATTTGAAAAATAATTTGAAAGTGTTACTGTTATTTGCTGATATTCTTCCTCACTTTTCTTCTTTTCCTCTTCAGATTGCATTCTTACCCAAATACTCTTCGTGATTGCCTGCTTTGCGGCTTTGGGGTAAGTCCCAGTTTTCCACAACCTTAAGAAAAAAAATGCATAACATAAAAGATGCCAGAAAGACTTATGTGTCCTGATATTCGGGGTCTGTGAAATATACATGGGTTTGTTACTGGGGGTGGGAGGCATAATGAAATAAAGACAAGGGGTTTGTTTCTGCAAGGATCAAAAGTGTGCGAAAGTGTGCATATGCAAACGAGGCTCCCATCTGGAAAGCCACCTCTGGAATGGAAATGACAAAGCTTGGAACACACACAATCAATTATTTTCACCAGCATTTAAAATATAGAAAACAAAATCTGCTTTGGGAATTGACTGAATATTTTATTTAGCTTTTTTATTGAGACATCCTTTGAATAATGGCATAATATAAATAGTTTTACAAAGCAACAATATAATCAATCTCTAAACTAGAATATAAATCAAGGATTTCATTAACTGCTGGTAGCCAGTTTAAATTGTAGTCTTGTCCATAATGTCTATCTATCTATGTATGTCCAAGTTATATTAAAAACCTTTAAATGGCTTTGTAATATCAGCTACATCTAGCTATTATAATAATTAATGGTACTGTTTTATAAATCAATACATGTATTCTTGATAAATTCATATCCAGTTAATGGTGTAATTTAAATAAAAAATTAATGTAATAAAGGACATACAGAAATGGGCAGGAAATCTTTAAAGGTTAAGAGTCAAATTTGTCTAAATTCATTTTTAACCTGTTTTGGAAAAGTTTATATTTAAAATCAGCTGACACTTACCTTGTTTCTGTAAAACTAATCTTGCCATTTCTGGTGGTATCTAGTATTAAATTTGTAAGATGTTTTTTGACGTTGTTTTAATTACATAGTTGCAATACTGTGGAATATTTTACTGTCGTTGTACTCTTTTGTGACTATTGCATATTCTTCAGTAAAACAGAACAAAACAAACGAAAAACCTCATACCAGTAATTTATGTTTAATTCACAAATGCATGTAAATGATTTATTTTTTGAAAATCTCCAAAGCTATATACACATTTTATTTAAGGGGAGAAAAGACTGACTAGTTCAAATAATTTGCATGTGGAAGAGCCGAGCATTTTCACTGCTTTCGCTGAGTGAACATTCTAAGAATTTTAGAAAGAAAAGAAAAATGCATGAAGGAGTCTGAAATGTATTTTAACGCTGCACCCGGGTACAGGAACATTCTACCAAAAGATGAGTGTATTATAGTTCTAATTTAAAGAATACATACCCAAAGACGTATTTAATAAATAACAAGATTTAGAAAAACAACCGAAGGTTGTATGTTATCAAATACAATATCCAATCTTTCCAAATAAAATTTCATTGGGTTTCTAAGAGTAAGCGTTTTACAAAAAATATCTTTCAAAATTATGCAGACCAGTCTGCCCTGCCATCCTCCTTGACATGGTGCAGAAATGTTCCTTTAATCCACTGAGCTTTTTCTGACATTTTTCTTAACATTGCTGAGCCTTATTTAGAGCACCAAAGGAGGCGTGTGCAGTTTCCTTTGACACTGATGGGTATTTCAAAATGTTACAGAGAGAGGGGGGAAAAAAAGAAAGAAAAGATTTGCTGCCAGTCACTTCATCAATAGAGCTACAGAAGCAATTACTATTTGTTAAAAGTTTACATTTCAAATGAAGCTACATTTTAAAGAAGTCTCATCCTTTTAGAAGGACTGGTGCTTGGAAGAGAGAGGAAGAGAATGCACATTAGTGATTACATGTTAAAGTGCACTCAAGTACTGGAACCATTTAAAATGTATTGTGTTTTTAGTTGAAACCTGCAGCAAAACCACTCCTAAGAGGCTTAATTTAGGTTTTATAGGAGGAACATAAAAAAGACCAGGTTATAGCAACATGCTGAAATATGGGGTACATTTTAAATATCTTCATTTAAAAACGTATGTTTATTTCCCCTCCTGGGATCACTAACGTGTGTCTCCACAGAGAAAGCAAGAACATGCATTCTTAAAAATTATCTGTTAAAGGGATCACATTCCAAGACAGGTTTGGGCATTTTTATTACTACAGATAACCTCTTAATTATGTCACTGCCTTCCACTTGTTAATCAGGGACATTCAACATAGTTAACCATGGAGTGGTTGCCTTTAGAAGAATACATTATTATTAAGGATTAGAAACACATTTTATTCCCATAATCATATTACATGCATGGTTTTAGCACTGCTAAAACCCTATCTACCTGCTTTAAATACATAACATCTAAGAAAGGATCTAGATGCCTACAACAATGTTGTTCATTACTTCAAACTGTGCAGCTCACAAAAAGCTTCAAGAGACAGATAATTTTACTTTTCCCATCTCCTCGCTCCACCTCCCCCATGTCCCACGCAATTTCTATATGGATTGATTTTAGGTTTCCTGTGCAGCCACCAGTATCTGAGATACTCAGGTACTCTTTCAGAGACCAAGGTGTAAGTGAAGTAAATAAAATCATGTTTCACTGTTGCTTTATCAACCCTCCTAGGTAGTTTTTCTGCCAGCCAACCTGCACTGTTAAGACCCATAAAATTATGCAATAGTGACTTCTTTGGAGGTTCTCTAATCAGATAATGGCTGGTGTTAGGAGGCAAGGGCCCAAGGCAATGTTGCTGGTACTTAACACTGTGGTTGGTCATTACTTGTCTAGTAGAGACCAATAAACAGCTGATTACTATCCTATACGGAGCCAATATTTTACATTTATCCTAGTTATTTTTTCCTTTTCTTTTCAAGTTCTTACAACAGGAAGTATTTTTCAAGAAGATCTATGAGTAATAGCCTCCCAGGCACCTTAAAAATAAGAATATTCCTACTATGAAATGATGGCTTTTGTGGAAAGGTGGGAATGATTCTGGTTTTTACAAGAGCAAAGGTTTGATTTGTTTCAAGTCCATTTCTTTCAGACAGGGACACTCCCCCACACCATCCCTGCTGCTCCCTGTCCCTTTCCCCCTCTATGACAGGTTCACGGGCTGCAACTAAGGGATTTTAAAATGCAAAGGTTTATATTAATATTTGCACTCTGGCAATAACAGGCCCATTTTGCTTCCTCTGTAAGCCTGTGATAATTGATGTTTCATACCTGGAACTATGTTTCATTTATCTTTTTACTCATGAAGATAGCATATAAATAAAAGGTAATTTATGGAAAGGAACCAACCATTTGAAATAATAATCCTAAATCCAACCAGATAATCTTTTATAGCTGTAAGAGTCAGAGGTGGAGATTTCTAAACTTCTAAAGAAAACTTGATTGCAAAGAAGAAACCTGTGCATTTTTGAATGCTTATTGAATTTGAATGTCTGTGTGGGCCAAAACAGAATCAGAGGGACAAATGGAAACCAGGAAACAAAAGGTGTAAATTTTAGATGTGTTTTAAATTAATGTATTTAACGACCTATTAGACTCATTACAATTTTATTGACTTTCCCTTTACATTTGGATATAATTTTTTACTAGCCAATGCAAACTGCAAAATGGTGAGTCTCCTAAGGTGCCTTTCCTTTCCTGGGATCCTCATCTTAGAATGAACAGAGGCACATCAATAAGAACTGGACCTTGATTTCATAGCCTCATACAAAGCCAGGCAATTCTTGAGCCAAACAAACAAAGGGGGTGTAAGCGATTTCATTTATTTTGATAATCCTCCTCTTGCACGGGAGCATTTTGCTGTCTTTGTCAAAGTGAATGACAACAATTTGGCCAACTCTCTCTGAGCTGCACTCAACAGTGACAGGCAAATTATCAGAGGCCCTGCACTTCTTATTATCAGAGGAGAAGCCATCAGGGGGACGCATGGAGGATACCTCTCCCTTGTCACTATTTGTCAGTGGGACAAGGGCCACTGCTATGGGTAGCTGACAGGTAATTTCAACAATAACAATTACTCCTATTACTGGTGTCATAAACAATTCGCCCAAGGCATGACAATAGCAAAGCTTTATAATTCAATGCCATATAAATAAATGCCAGCAGGTAACAAGTAATTTAGCTCCAATCAAGCTTTCACCCCGGCATTAATATTGTTATTGTAAGAAAATGGAAAATTGAAAAAATTCAATATGTTAATGAATTAAGAGAGGTTCAAGGGCTAGACAAGAGGAGTTGGAAAAAGGAAACCAAAATTATTGTGGTATCATATTTGGTGCCATCCTGGGGGCCAAACATCAGTATAATTACTTTAAGACAAGAAGGGGAACTGGAGTGCCTTAGATCTCAGAGCAGGGAAAAATGTGACATGAGCTTTCAAAAAATCCACCTAACTCCAATTTCCAAAGAATATAAGTAGAAATATGAGAATGTATATATATAATGTAGCATTTCACTGGCTTTCTTTTTCTACCTGAAATATTTCATATGAAGCAGAAGCATGAGTATCAAAAGAATGTTTGCATCTGTTTAAGAAAATTGTATTGGTACCTGCTTCCTTTACATTAAGTCTCATAATGAAACTATTTTAATACTCCTTTTTTATCTGGGGTGAAGGTAAAGCTGAAAGTCATCTTTGCTCTCCAGCTGTCCACCTTTTGGAAGTGGACTAGAGGATACAGTCTTATCTTCATATGTAAAACTTCCCGATCAAACCAATTTGCAATTTTAGTATTTGTCCAGCAAGACAATGTGCCATCACAGTGACAGCAGTAAAAGAATTTGAAAATCTCTAATTAGGAGAGCTGCACACCAATTAACGCACGTCAAATTTCACTTCATCAAGTGCCACTCTAATTTTCCCTCTAAAAATTAATGGATTTTTTTTCTTTTGGTATGTGTGTGTGTCCCCTTAAGGCAATGTTGATTCAAATCTGCTCAAGATGCAGTGTTGCACAGCTAAGCATCTTCTTGATTACAATCCACCACACTTCTAACTGCGCTCATTCGCACTGCCACGGATACTTTGTCAACAGTCAAATTACACCACGCTGATAACAATGCATAATGGTGTTCCTCCTCCAGTCCCCTGTCAGGAGAGGGGCTTCATAAAAATGTGATGTTTTCTTCTCAACTGTATCTAAAGGAAGTTTGTATGACTAGGTCCCCAGTCAGGCCTTAATTTTAAAAATTAGTTTGTTAATTTCAAAAAAAGAAGAAGAAGAAGAAGCAGCAAAATGATGGCATACGAAAAGTCCTCACTGGAAAAAAAAAAAAAAATCAGCAAAGAATGAGGAATGGAGAATATCTATGGCCAAAGTTTTACTTAAACACCTTGTTCGGAGACATTTTCAAGAGCACTATTCTTGGTTAAAAACCAGATTTTTTTTTCTTTACTTCTGGTCTATAAACATTGGAAGCCTCTCTTGAACAGACTGTATTTAGATTGTGCTAGAAGTTTGTTTAACTGCCATATTTGCCAGAATCCTCAAAACATCACAGGACACAGAAGACAAATGACTTTGTGTGTGTGTAGGGGGGAGAGGGGGTGCGTAAGGGGGTCAGGATTGCATATTCCAGATAAATGTTGATTCACTTTTAACTATTTTTTATCCTAGTTGCTTGTTGCGGATTGGTGTGTCTGAGGCATCAGCACACGTGGGGGATATTTCTCACTGAAAAAGGAAAGAAAGAAATGCAGTGATTAGAAGATGATTTTACATTCAGTCTTTTTTGAGATTATTCAGATTTCTTATTTTTCAAAAACAATCGAAACCAGAACCAAACAAGGAAATTAAACAAAATTTTAAATCTATTCTCTTATAGATTCTTCAGTGAGTAGAGAATATTCACACGGGTTGACATCCCAGTCTTCTCAGCATGTAAGCATATTGTAATCCTATTTATTCACTAAAAATTTAAATTCCTCTGATCTACACTTTATTTTCTTTAATCTGCAGGTCGAATACAGCTTCTTATTCACTGATGACTAACTCAAAAATTTAAAACGATATTTTTAGGTTTGTATTTCCAAATATTAAAAGTGTCTTCCTTCTCTTATGGCCCCACCCCAGCATGTTCTTAAGTGGTCTATTTCAAACAAAAGAAAATGACATCCCCCTTTCAAGTAGCCAAACATTAGATTCTCTCAGAACTGACTGGGGATTCACTAGAAGTTTTGCAATTAGATTCATACAAATTGAATTATTTTCTTTTTTTCCAAACATCGTTCTTAGAACTTTATAAATGTAGCAATACTGGCTTCACAGTTTCATGTGGCTCGTTTACAAATAAAGGTATTTTAATAAAACTAAGTTCTGTGTACCTTTGAAAAACAAAAAGCTGGAACAATCTCATATTAAAACATTACAAAAGGATTGTAAAGGGAAATTTAAAGGGCGAAAACTTGATTATATAATGCAATCCAGCAGTAATCAATTTTACCTTCAATATCTTGCTTTTGTTTTCAAAATGCTAAATAAACAATACATAATGCATCCCTCATCAGCCAAACCATGGAGGCTCTGTGCTCAAATAACAGGAAACATATTCAATTTTCCTAACAGAAGACAGTTCATTAAGCTGTGCCACATCAAATAAAACTTTAATTTCTCCAGCATCAGAGTCGCAATGAAAGCAATTGAAGAAGATGAGCCATATGGTACTTCTATCAGCAAACACATATTGCTCATTCCCCCAAAGTTTTCTAATTCTGCTCCCCAGACCTGTGTAATATAGATAATGTGCTCCGAGAGCAGCAACCATGAGCTATCTAGTGTACACTTCTAATACTGTATTTAATGGGAAATAATGAATCATAAAAACCTAGAGAAGACGGCTTTTGCTAACCTAAATCTCAGCTGTAATTTCATTGTTCTGTGCCTAAGATGCTGTTTGCCCTTTCCAAACAACAGCAGTTGAACATAATTATGCTGCTTCGAACCTGGGCTTGAAAAACCATCCCTAATATAACCAACTTTCTATTAACTCCTGAAATTCTGAATTTAATGATGCACTGATACAGGCCTTGAGATAATCAAGCATGTGTCATTTAAAAATCCAAATAAGCATTTTTCCCTTTCTTCTCTTTGGTCAGACTGCTCAATGCTTTTATGCTTCCTCCTCCGCCCCCTGCTTGCGTCCATCCCCCACCCCCCCCCACCCCATGCAACAGGAGTGGCATGATTAAAAATGAGGAGATTTTCTTGTTATTAGCAAATTTGACATTTGCCTGATGAAATGCACATAAAATGTGAAAGCTACACAGTACTCAGAAGAATGTCTCCACTCCAATCCTAGCTACCAAGATGAAATAATTTAGGTAAAGGAAATGTAAAGGTCCTTGTACATCTCTTGCTGCGGAATGCTAGGGTTGTGTTATAAATGAAAGAACCAAATATTGCTGAGCTTTTAGAGTGATAGTATTTTGGCACATGTAAAGCGCGTACTGTTCCTCCTCTCACCTTAGCTGCTTTGACAATTCACTCAAACATGATACATATGCCCAAACACAGCAATGTATGTGTCGTGAGCCCAACCTTTCTCTGCTTTAAGATCTTGGGGCTGGGGCTTTGTTCATTTTTAGGAAAAAATGTTGCTTTTTCCTCTAACTAGGTCAGTAATTCCAGCTTTTCCATTTTTAAAGCTTATCAAATCAATATTTTACCAACATGATGCTAATTTAGAACATCATCAAATAACACCGTGGATACATATTGAAAACATATTTTAATGGTTTTGTTTGTTTTGGCATCATATGAACCAAGAACAATTAAATTAAAAAGAGACTTTTAAAAGTTAGAGATTGCCTTTTTAAAGCTTATTAAAATCAGCATGTTAACATGCCTGTCTCTGAATTAGCTCTCACACTTGATTGCCATCATTAAAACTAGTTGTTTGGGTGCTGCTCAAAGCCGATTCTTACTAGTTATTAACTTGAAATCTCTTTCCATTGAAATGTAAAAAGAAAAAAAAAAAAAAATTCAGTCTCACTAGTGGAAGAAACAGTCACCAACACATGAACTAGCACAGCAAGCCAGCAACATTAAACCACGAAAAGACCAACAGGTAAAATAACTACAGTAACATCTAAAACACACTCATGAAAAAAAAAAATCACAACAACAACAAAGAAGCAGTCCATTGATTATATTTCATGAATGCCTTAAAACAAATGTTTAAACAGTTTTCTGAAACAGTGCAGAAAACCTCTGCATGCTCCACTGGGTTGCAATGACAATGGTCTATTGCAATGTAAAACACGCTGGAGGATAAAAAGGTGCTTTTTGTTACCATTTTATCAAAGCTGTTCATCTTCGAGCTGCAGGCAGCATTTTGCTGGAATTGCAGATATTTCTCTGTCCAGGCTCCTTTGTTTGTGCATCTCATTTGCATATATTTATCTCCAGCTGAGGGTGCGTTCTGCTCATTAAGGCCTCCCTTCACATTATTTCATAAGCCAGCTGCTGAGAGGGATTTCACCTGTGGTGACTGAGAAAAGAGGGGTGAAAAACTAAATTCTTCATAAAAAGGAAATCTTCTGAGTCTCTTCCCCTATAAATGGGCACCATTTGTGTTAAACAGCCTCTTGTCATGATAGATGCCTCCAGAGGTCAGGGGTTAAAGTTGATTTGAAGGTCAGCAGTAAAACAACAGACAAACCAGACGCCAAACTGGTTCCTTAGCTGTCGGTGGGAGCTGTGGTACAACCAGGTCTTGAACCTTTTTCAACCTCTAATAAAACAGGGGATGAATCTGAAGTGGATCAACCAGGCCCCTGAGGAAGCAGCACAGAAAAACACAAATAATATCAATATCAGGCAGCCACAGGGAAACAATGGGGGCATTTCTCCGTGCTACATGCATGCTGCTATTGTTTCAAGGGCTGGGGAATTAATTCCACTTATTTATTTAAGGCGTGTCAACTCACTGCCTAAACCTGTTTCAGTGTCAAGATGAATAAAACTTTTATGGCTCATAAAATAGAGCCATTCATCTCAATGTTCTTTGTGGTGCGTTTTTTTTCTTTTCTTTTTTTTTTTTTTTTTTTTTTTTTTTTCCCCTGGCATACTGAGCTAGGCCTCTGCTCTGAAATGGTTACATCTGAACCCATTGGTGCTACGATCCACACCATATTAGAGAAAAAAATTATTTTACTGGCAAATGGATCTCAACAGAAATGACACGGGGAAGCATTTTAGCTACGATGTAATAGCTCCAAATATTCTTCTAAATAGTCCGCATGCAGTTGCATCTGTTTTGAGTATGCATTATTTACAAAGCAGAAGTTTTACTATTTTAGAGGAAAAGTTCAAAAGAGATAGCAGTAAAGATATTAGTTTTCTAAAATACTATGTCACGTATTTCATTTTACTTTAGAAATGGAACCCTGTTAGGATAGCTCTTTCCCATTCATCATTTTTTGCCCAAGTTTCCGCTGTTCCGTAGTCAGCTTATACTGATGTAATAATCAAATGCCTCCTTTAATTCAACTGCTTAGAATTTTATGCTTAATTTTCAGCATAAGATAGCACACATAAATGGAAAAGAAAATGTATTTATGTGCTTTTTGGATTATAAATTTTTTAAAAAGTTCAGTTATAGAATTAATTTTACTTTTGATTTCCTGACAAATGACTTTAATAATAATATAATACAAACAGGTTAACATTTCTAAAGGGCCGCACACAATGTGAAGCACATGTATTTTCTCATGCAGTTATTAATAATAATTCAATCTAAGTCACACAGGTCCCCTTAGAATGGACTGTAACAACATTATTATCCACAACATATTTTAGTTGAGACAAAATGTTCCAGTCACACAATATCACCACTATCGCAGATCATTATAGCTTTAACAGATGATATCATGGGAACATAGTTGCTTTATATCAAAATGAGTAAAAAGAAGCAATTCGATGATATTTCACAAATTTTCTAATCACAGCCTCAGTCATGCATATTAACATTTTTGCTCCATTGTAATGTAAATGGATTTGTGGAGGATTCACTTACTGTCTTGTCCTGGTTGCTTTGTTTTTGAGTTCTTTATTGAATATTGTAGCGTTTACCTATGACGCTGGATTATTTCTGATGTAGTCAGTTGGTAGGTAAGGGTTTTCTCCCACAAACTCAAGTTTTTTCAGCAAGTAGATCATTTGAGAATGGCTCCAAATAAAAGTTGTGCTTTCACATTTTGCTGGTACGCAAACATATGGCCCTGAGGAAGAGGGATTCATTTTGGGGTGCTAAGCACTGTTCAATATATAAGTGCTTTTTATTTTCCATTTGAACTGGTGCATGCTCCTTAGAGATGGACTGGTTGCTTTACATACTGGTGGCCCATTTACAAAGCAGCCCTGTTTGAAAACAGATGCTTTCAAGTGGGTCACCAGGCTCTAAGAAAAATATTTAAACTCATAATTGATTGGCTTTTGGTCATCTATGGCAATGTGTTCTCATTTAAACATAGAGCAGGGGATTTTTCTTCTATAACCAATTACAGTTTAAAAAATGCAACGAAGCTTGCTTCACACAAGGAGCTTAACTTGTGGTTGGAGAAATTTTCCAACTTATTAAATGTTGTTTATATCCTCATTTTTGTAGACTCTTTGTCTTCCCAAAGCATTTTATAACTCCCTCTGTAACTGACTTATCAATTTTCTTTCTGACCTTTCATTTTAAATTTAACCACACCCAAATCCCCAAACCCACAACCTCCAAGCAACTAGACTAGAGCGAAAATATACAATTTACTCTCTCCATATCTCCACCGATGTCTTTCGTTTTTCTTGTACTCTAATCTAATCGGTAATTCGTAAGCTTTGGCCAAATAGTTAAAAATGTTAAGTGCTAGCAAAGCCTTTTACCTCCCCCTCAGATCTGTCTCAGTTTATGGAATAGGTCCCAGTTTCCTCCTCTTCTCCTTCAGCCCGGGGTCTTCAGGTCAGAGCACTGTAAATACACACAGCCCTTGCTGGACCCATAAATCTGAGCAAAGGGCAGGCCTATATATTCAGATAAGCAGGGGCAGAGATAGGGGCTTGAAAGGAGGGAGAACTAGTGGAGTCTGAGGCTCTGCAGCCCTGTTCAGAGAACTGAACTCAAAAGACCAAGAATCCTTAGTGCGGAAGGAGGAATTTTGCCTTGAAACATCTCGTCTTATTTCTAATGGACGAGGTTGGCACTGCTTCCTCTTGGTTTATTTTATTTTTTCCACATTGCTTATATTCACATCCTTACTGAACGTATTATCTTAAAGACAATCAAATTAAACAATAAATTTAATTTATTTCCAATTTTTTTTTTCTTAAGTGTGTTTGTGTTTTGACCTCTGTGTGTGTGTGCATGTGTGGGTGTGTGAGTGATGTTTCTTGAAGTCATTTTACCAGAAATTCTTCTCTACTGTAATTTTTCAATCCCAAAGTTTTCGACTATGTAACTGTATTCTTAGTTACCACATTGAATCCCCAAGAAAAATACATCTAAAGGAGGAATGACAAAGTGACAAATAAATGCTTACATACCCTTCAGTCTTCAAGGCTTCCATTTTATTCCTGGGTTCAAGTATTTTCTGTTGGATTTTCACTTCTTGAAATTTTCAGTGACTCCTGGAAGACCATCGTTCTTGGGGGATGCACCCATTGTGACCACAGATAAGGTCACCGTGGAAAATCCTGGGCAAGATGACCATGGCTGAGAAGGTCCTTTCTATCACACTTGACAGAATCACTGCATGATTCTTCTTTAGATGCAATGAGTCGCACTACAGATTCATCTGGCTCATTTCAGACTCCAGGAAAATGTGTCACTCGATTTGTTTCCGAGCAATGTTTTCTATTTTATTGTCTATATGCATATACAATTTTAATCTGATTTCTCTAGGTTATTCTTTTTGGCTAATAGAGAATCGATTTTTTAAAAATGCGAATTCATGTTCCTCAAAAGGGGCTTCTTTTCTTTTTTTCCTTGGTTGAAAAGTTAGTGATAATTCCAGATAATTAAGAAAATTTTATGGAAAAAAATTGCCAAGAAAGTAATTGGGCTGGGAGCCCAGCATGTTACACCTACAGTAGAGCCTCATTTTTGACAAATCTCTTAAATGATAACAAAAATAATGATAATAATCATTATGTATCATTTATCAAGCACTTACTTTGGAAAGCAATGTACTAGGAACTTAAGATGTATATTAATTTTTATCTTTACAAGTGGTAAGTGATGTACTACTCTATAGTCTCAATCTTATAAATGAAAAAAACCCTCCGATTTGAAAAGTAAAGAGGCCGAGACGGGCGGATCACGAGGTCAGGAGATCGAGACCATCCTGGCTAATACGGTGAAACCCCGTCTCTATTAAAAATACAAAAACTAGCCGGGCGAGGTGGCGGGCGCCTGTAGTCCCAGCTACTTGGGAGGCTGAGGCAGGAGAATGGCGGAAACCCAGGAGGCGGAGCTTGCAGTGAGCTGAGATCTGGCCACTGCACTCCAGTCCGGGCGACAGAGCGAGACTCCGCCTCAAAAAAAAAAAAAAAGAAAAGAAAAGAAAAGTAAAGAAACTTAATCCAGAACACACATGGAAGCCCAGAATTTGAAAGTGGTTCTGGCTCTAGAGAGCTGTCTTCTGAGCTGCCTCTCATAGCCTCAGGTTCTGCATCTTCAGGATGAGTGTCTTGGGTGGAAGGGGGTCTATGTAGGGGTGATCTTCCATGGCCAGTTGATTTTCTCCAGCCCCTACTCTCCTGAGCCTAGCCTGAGCATTTTCAATAGCTCTCTGGCATCTGGGCCTGTCTCTTGAAGACCTCCTGGACCACATGTCTGAAATGGAACTCATAGATTCTCTACCTGCCGTGTCTGTACTCTGTGATCCATGTGATGTTTAATGGGAGGGAGCACCCTCGATTCTGTAGTCTAAGCTTAAGGCTAACTACCTACCTTGTTTCTCCTGTCATGATTATCATCCAACCCGGCAGAGAAGTGACCTGTGCAGGGGGTATTACAGTCTGACCACCTGGGTTTGAACCCGGACTCCCCTGATTACCAGCTGTGCAGTGCTGGACAAGTTACTTTACTCTTCTGTGCCTTGATATTTTTCATCTGTAAAATGGAGTCTATAATATTATTTATTATTTAAGGTGGTCTAGTTCAGACTGTTGGTAATGTTTGACAGAACTATTAAAATAGCCTTCAGGCTGCTGTTTCTGCAGTGAGGCTCTTCCTTTGATAATCCAGCCTCTCTGGATTGCAGAATAAAATAAATAATAAACATGATAATTTCCTGCTTAAAAATCTTTGAGACTCCCTACTGCCCTCAGGTCAAACTATTGAATCAGGAAAAGGCTTTCATTATTTTCCTCCAACTGCCCTTTCCAGAGTCATTTTCCACCATGACCCTCTAAGCAATTTCCACTCTAGCAGCAAAAAATTATACATGTGATGTTCTTTTTTGTCTCCAGACTTTTGTCTGTGCTGTGCTCTCTCTATCAGGAATGCCCTTCCTTCCAGTTTCCATGTAGCAAAAGTACATTTATCTTGCATGGCTCAGTTCAAAAGTCACTTTTTTTTTTTTTTAAGGCAGCATAAATTGAGTCAGTCACTTCTATAATGCATTCCTCTGTTTTAGAACCTAGTATGTTGATAGCAATCATATGCATGGTAATTATTTGTCTACCACTAGGCTGTGGACTGCTGTGGGGAGGGACTGTTTTTTTTTTAAACTTAATATCTTTTGTTCTAGGGCCCCACATGTAGTCGGAGCCTCCCAAATTTAGATTAATATATAAAATATCTTTCCTCACTCCTAAAAATGACTTAGAGCAAATGTGAATCAAATGACTGTAATGTTGTTAACTAGTTGAATTAACTCCTGTTAGCTTAAGATAATAAAGGCAGTGAACTTGTAACAAAATTAAATTAAAAACTGAAGTGCAATTATAGTGTTCTTACTGTCTCCAAGATAAAATCATGATATATTTTTTCCTAGCACACGTTACATTTTTTTCTGACATCATAAGAAAATCTGAGAATGGAAATCCTTTCAAGCATTTCATTTGATATAGAACATCTATATTCCATACAGCATTTCATTAGGAAAGGAGTCTGCTTTCTCTTATCTGCCCTTACTCTAAACATAATATCTTATGGAGACAGTATGTTTGTGGTTAAGATCATAAGCTCTGAATCTGGAATGTCTGGGTTTAAATGCTGGTGCTTCCATTTATAAGCTGTGTAATGGCTGGAAACAGTTTTCTTGGGGCCTGCTATCTCATCTATAAAATGGGTACCCTAGTAACATTCAGTGTAGAGAGAGGTTATGAGGATCAAATGAGTTAATGCATCTAGCACTTAGATGAGAGTTCATGTATCTCGCACTTAGAAGAAAGCCTGGCTTATACTAGATGCTCTAAAAATGTGTCTTCTTATTTAATTGGTGTTTATAAGAGAGGCACTTGAAATCCTGATAGAAAGGTGAGGAGGATTTCATCATCAGGGAACAGTGGAAAGAGATGGATGAGTCTTGAGAGCTTGTGAGAATGTCCCTTCACTTGTGTAAGGACCAGTTTATCTATTTCAGATATAATTCCAACACTTCCATGATTTAATGCTTCATTTCATCATTTTACACATGGAACTACGTGTAGGAACGAACCCAAGTATAAACTTAGCCATCAGGAAAATTAGCTCCAGAACTATCTTGCCTGAGTTTGAATCTCAGCTCCATGACATGCTGGCTGTCTCACCTTGGGCAAGTGTTTTCATTTATTAAAGATTAAATTTTTTCATCTGGCAAATGAGGAAAAAAGATTAATTTTTGCCTTTTACCTGTGGTGAGAATTAAATGAAAAACCATCATTCAACATGCTTATCACGGTGCCTGTCATGTAGTAAGTGCTTAATATGTTGACTACTAGTTTCATGTTGCAAATATTATTGAATATTTTTACCACATGGTGTGGTATTATCATGTAGTTATTGAAGAGAGTAAAAACATTTATTTATGTAGATTAAAAAACATAAGGTGAACACCTCTATACTCACCATCCCAGGTTGAAAAAATAAAAGGTTGCCAGTTTCTTAGAAGTCCCTGCAGACCTTTCTGGGCACATTCCCGTCTCTCTCTCCAGCGCGTTACTGTTCTCCTGGCCTTTGGATCATCATATACTTGCTTTACTTTATAATTTTAGTTCTTATAAATGTACCACTAAATAGTATGCTATTTGGTTTTGTCTTTTATGAATATTATAGTAATGTAATTGATACATATTTATATATTCTGTGTTTTGCACTCAGCAGATGCAGCTGGATTGATGCATGTACTATAGTTCATTTAGTGTCATGCTGAAGAGTATTTTATGATATCAACACCCTACAGTTTACTTTGCTATTATTTTTTCTATTGATGGACATGTGGACTGTTATTTATTTATTGCTATTACAAAGCCTGCTGTATAGAACATTCTTGTACATGTGCCCCTATAGAAGACTTTCTATATATACACCCTGGTGTCTATATAAAGACTTTCTTTAGGAAGTTAAACCTAGGAGTTGAGTTGCTCACTTGTAAGATATGGGAATATTCAAATTCACTTGGTAATGGTAAACTCTTTTCTAAGTGGCAGCACATGAAGGAGTTTTTGGCAGAAGATTATTAGGTACATATTTCGGATCCTCATAAAAATTATAAATGTGGTAGTTAGTCTCCAAGATTCCACAGTTTCAATATAAAATCCAAATCATCCACTTCTCTTGGTGTTCACACCCTTGTGTGGCCCCCTCCCACATTATGCCAAGGTTGGTCTGTGTGACCAGTATCATTCAGGAAGAGTGATGGTATTGTTGCTTCTGTTTTTGGACATCTTTCTTCTTGTCTCTTTTGCATCTCTCACTCTGGGGGACACAGCTTCCCTGTTGGAAGCAATTCTGTGGAGGGGTCCATGAGGTGAGGAGCAGAGGTCTCCAGCAAACAGCCAGTGAGGAACTGTAGCATGCCACCAGCCATGTGATTGAGCATAGGAGCCAATTTCTAGCTCCTTGGGTCTTGAGATGACTACAGTTTGAGAGCTTGACTAGAACCACATGAAAGATCCTGAACCAGAATTGCCCTGCTAAGCTGTACCTGGTCATGAGTCCACACACACACACACACACACACACTCACACACACACATACACAAATGTGAGGTTATAAGTATTTGTTGTCTTGAGCTAAGCTTTGAGGGAATTTTTTATGCAGCAAACATAACTAATATATATTCTATTAAAGAGGTGAAAAATTCCAGGTTCCCTTAAGGAATATGTGAAATAAAGTAGGATATTAAAACAAATAGATTTGAAAATGGGTAACATTAAAAGTTGATGCACCTATAATTCTAGGTGCTATTAAGTTAGTTAGCCATGTTAAAAAAAAAAACAAAAAACCATAGAGATGGGAGACCAAGGATAATTTGTGATTCATTATCTGTAGCAATGCATGTCAAGTGTGTTCACATTTTTTTTAGTTGATCTTGATTTATCATTATTAGAGTCCTTTAGATGTCTTTATAAGTTATTCTTGATGCAGAAACATTCATTATAACATACTAGCAAAAAAGAAGCCATTTAGTTATACAGAAATAAGAGAAAAGTTAAATACGTCATATATCTACTCAAGAGAATATTATAAAGTCATGATAAATATATATATATTTTTAAGTGACATATTCCCAGCATAATGTTAAATGACAAGAGCAGGATATGCTATACAAAGAGTATAAAACCAACTATTCAGTGACTTAAGGGTGAAAATGTCATCTCTTAGTTGTGAGACTACATGGGAATTTGTTTTCTTCATGAAACTTCTGTATTTTCAAAATCTAATAAACATATGTTAAGACTTCTATTGTTAGAAAAAAATGTATTTAGCATTGAAGAAATTACTCTTATGGCCAGGTGCGGTGGCTCAAGCCTGTAATCCCAGCACTTTGGGAGGCCAAGATGGGCAGATCACAAGGTCAGGAGATCGAGACCATTCTGGCTAACCCGGTGAAACCCTGTCTCTACTAAAAAATACAAAAAACTAGCCGGGCGAGGTGGCGGGCGCCTGTAGTCCCAGCTACTCGGGAGGCTGAGGCAGGAGAATGGCGTAAACCCAGGAGGCGGAGCTTGCAGTGAGCTGAGATCCGGCCACTGCACTCCAGCCTGGGCGACAGAGCGAGACTCCGTCTCAAAAAAAAAAAAAAAAAAAAAAGAAATTACTCTTAATTCATTTTTAGTAATACAAAGAAATGCGGACAGCAAACTTTGCCTTCAGATTGGGAAGAAAACCCATATCAAATATATATCAACAATGAGCATCTGGAAAGGTTCTGGTTGCTATTTCGAGTTGGCTTCCTTTCACATTATCTTGATCTTTGGATCTAATCATAGTCTTCAATCTTGTTATAATTGCTGGTCCTTTTGATTTCTCTTACAAAAGTGAAGATATATTCTAAGAAGTGTATCCTTAGATGATTTCATGGTTGTGTAAACATTATAGCATGTATTTACATTAACCTAAATATTATAGTATAGCCTACTACACACCTAGGCTGTGGTGGTCTAGTCTTTTGCTTCTAGTCTACAAATCCGTACAGTATGTTACTATTCTGAATACTGTAGGCAATTGAAACACAATGGTAAGGATTCGGATATTTAAACATAAATGTATAAGAATTGGTATATCCCAACATGCAAAAGGAAATGTTTTATGATAACATCTTACTATGGCTTCAATGTCACTGGGCCATAGATAGGAATTTTTCAGCTCTATTATACTCTTTCTTTTTTTTTTTTTTTTTTTTTGTTGAGACAGAGTCTCGCTCTGTCGCCCAGGCTGGAGTACAGTGGCCGGATCTCAGCTCACTGCAAGCTCCGCCTCCCGGGTTTACACCATTCTCCCGCCTCAGCCTCCCAAGTAGCTGGGATACAGGCGCCCGCCACCTCGCCTGGCTAGTTTTTCTTTGTGTGTGTATTTTTTAGTAGAGACAGGGTTTCACCGTGTTAGCCAGGATGGTCTCGATCTCCTGACCTCGTGATCTGCCCGTCTCGGCCTCCCAAAGTGCTGGGATTACAGGCTTAAGCCACCGCACCCAGCCAGCTCTATTATACTCTTATGGGACCACCATCATATATGTAATCCACTGTTGGTGGAAATGTCATCGGAAGGCATGACTTTTTTATTCATTGTTTTGTGGACTTCAGAGCTATTGGTGAATCAGGGTAAATTCACGGAATACTCTAAATTTAAATGTGACTAAAGTTTATATTCTTCAGTTTCTGCTCATGAAGTTGAGAAGAATAAGGTAAATGAGATTTCATGGAGGCACTGTGGAGGTGAGGGTTGCCTAATACCTTTTTATACCAGAAATGATTTTTATCTAAGGCAGTCAATGCTGGCATAATTGAAGAAGGAATTTAAGTTGAACAGGAGCTGGAGTCATTGCCTGAACAGTGACACTTCATGGCATCATAGGTATAGAAATTTTTGATATTAGTTAAAAAAGAAAAATTCTCAAAACTTAGTGTTTGAATAGACTGAAAGTGTTCTTTTTTGTTTTAAAAATGCTCTTTATAACAACATTTTTGCCCATTAAATTAAGCTTGGAAAAGACCTTAAAATAGAGTATTTAATTTGGAAGAATTAAGCAAAATTCCACCACGCAGGAACTGCTTCAACATGTTGGTGTATTTATTCTGATACTTATATTTCCTTTCTGCATTTCCATTACACCGTGGGCTTTTAGCTTGCATGCTTTGTTATTACTGTATATTTCCTTCTAGACTGTCAGTTCCTTGGGGACAGAGGCTATGTCTTTCTGGCTTATCATCTTTTCCTCACCTTAGCATTTAGTAGGTGCTTAATAAAAACATGTTGAATGACTACCTTGGTTGGACAATTACATGGAAAAGAGGAAATTCATGAGTAGAAAAATAAGTGAAAGTAAAGCTCTATGCCAGTTGAGACTATTGGCAATTTGAAGTGTCAGTGTCCTACTGCTGTTGGTCCCAGGTGCCATCAAAGGTAGGTGGAACCAAGGCCAGGTACCAGGTGCCACCCGAGTGCTTCAGGGCCAGTGCCAAGTGGAAGTTCTGGGAAGGTTTCTGTGAGGGTGCTCAGTCAGTGCCAAGGAAAGAGATCAAAGCTGGGTTTCTGAACTCCAAAAGGGCAAACCAGAAGAAGAAGCTCATAACTGAAGCTTTGGGCTTAGCGGGAAAATATCATGGCTTCTGGCTTTATTTGAAACCTCGAACACTAAATCATTGTTGCTTCTCAAAGCAGTGAGCTATTTTGTTTTATCATGTACAAAATACTGATCTCAGATATTTCAAGCAATTAGAAAACATAATTACCAGTTATGGCAAGCACTGGAATATATAATTTGGTGACTCTGCAAAGATCTAATCATTCCAACATCATGATTCCAAGTATTATTTTATTAATCATTGCATTTATAGAGAATCTCTTAGCCAGTATTTATTGTTTAGATTTTTCCAGTGCCCTCATCACTGAGGTCTCTGGTTGCGTGTGTAGAAGATTAAGAGATACAATAAACTAAGAAGAACAGATCAAGCAACACACACTAGACCTAGGCCAAACTAAATAAATATGTCTATTTCTAAGGCCTGGAATTCAACAAGAACAGAAACAAATTCTTGCATATAAAAAAGTAAAATTTTTACAAGAAAGAGATTTCAGCCTTAATTTGATCTGATTTTGTTTAAGTTAAGCAGTTTTTTATCTAAAAGCCAGTGTTGATAATTATTCTTTTCAATTATTTTTTCATATTATTTTTCCAACCATGGTTTGAAGATAATAGGAGCCATGAGGAAGCAGAACCAAGAAATTAAAAATAAAATTCTCCAAGTTGTGAATTGAGGACAAGGCATGTGTTTCCAACTCAAAACAAATAGCTTAAAATCCTTTTTGAATCTGGTGTTAATAAAATCAACCAGAACAAATTACAGCTAAACGCAATTCTTCCTAGTGTCAGTTACAAGCCAAATCCCCTAGTTTAGATTCTGAATTTTAATTTCTGATCATGGGTGAATTACTCACCTCCTTGTGCCTCAGTTTCCTCCCCTATAAAGTGGGGACAATAACAGTATCCATCTCACAGGGTTGCTGTGAGGATCCCACAAGGTAATATGTGTTAAGTTCTGAGAATAATGATGGACAAATAATAAGTGCTATATAAATAGCTGTAATTACGATTAAACAATGAAGCAAAATACTTGCCTGTTGTTCTGGATCATTTCATCTTTTTTTCTTTTCAAGAGAATGCATTTGTTCCTCTTTATAGTTTTACAGTTCATTTTATACTCATTCTTATCCTTCTGTGCAAGACTTCTTCTCTTGTTCCTGTGTTGGTAAGTCTTTCTTTTAACTAGCCTCTTATAAGGTAGAATGCTACAATATGCTGGGGCCAGAAAATGGCTCAAAGGTGTCTTTGTATTTTTTGACATTCTAGAATCAGCCACAGCATGTGATCCACATTACAAATCTGTAGGAAAATAAGAGCAATTTCTTAAAATCCTTTTGTGTTCTTATTTTTACTTTTTGAGACAGGGTCTCACTCTGTCACCCAAGCTGGAGTGCAGTGGCACGATTACAGCTCACTGTAGCCGTTATCAACCTCACTGGCTCAAGCAATCCTCTCACCTCTGCCTCCCAAGTAGCTGGGACCACAGGTGCACACCATCGTGCCTGGCTAATTTTTTAAATTTTTCATAGAGATGGGGGTCTCCTTATGTTGCCCTGACTGGTCTCAAACTCCTAGGCTCAAGTGATCCTCCCACCTCAGCCTTCCAAAGTGCTAAGATTATAGGCCTGAGCCACTGTGCCCAGCCTTTCTCTGTTCCTAAAATACATCTCTTTATAAATTTGTGTCCTGGAATGCAGGTGCTTGAGTACCTCATTTTGCTATTATTTAAAAATGGGGAATAAGAGAGAAATTTTTTTTATGTGAGTATCATTATTGACATGACTGTGCATAAGAAAGCTGAATATACTGGTTCTTTCCTGGGAGATCTGAAGTGAGAAACCAGTTGTCCATTTCACTGGCTCTTCACTTGGCCATCTCCTCCATGGTGAAGCTGTGCAGTGGACAGAGGTCTCTGGACAGTAGAAGCTGCACCCTGATGCTCTACCTGTTATTGCAGACTATTACATGGATGGTTATTTCAGTTCCCAAGCTTCAGTTACCCTGGCTATCCTATGTGAGCTGTACAACCCTACCTACATAAAAGCAAGAACTTTGTCCAGGGGGCATTGGACCAAGTGGTCCAGGACCCAACTCTTAGGTTGACTCAGTTTACTTGGTTTGCTGGAAAAGCCTTGTAATTCTTCCTACCTATTGAAACATCTTTAAAATCCAGCACTCAAACAAGAATATCTCTTGCCATGGACTTTTCCTAAATCTATTTGCCTTCAGCTATGGAACTGGGAAGCCTCTTTCAAAGGGACATTTTTCTTCTCCCACCCAAGCTGATAGTAACCTTGCTAAATGCCATTTGGATCATGTAGCTTCCCCTCAAAAAATCCTCCAATTGCTTTTCCTTGAGTATGGGGTACCATAACAGTATCTACATGTCATTCACAGCCCTTTGTGCTAGACCTCTGGGCTCTACTTTCCCACTAACATCTTGGCTTTGACCCTAATACGTGTGACACTTTCCCTCATTTGCTGTATTTTCTCTTCCTCATCCCTTGCCTTTGGATGGATTATTTTTTCTGTTGTTGAGGTATTGCTTTGCTTTTTTGCTAGGCTAAATCCTCCCCTTCCTATACATTAAACACAGGTGTCTTGTCCTCTGAGAAGTCTGTCCTGAACTCTAGGGTGAGCTGGATGATGCCCTCTGTGCCCATCCAGTGCTGACAGCATTAGCCACACTGTGTTATACCTGCCTTTTGGTTTTCATGTTGTTCATTGATCTGGAAGCTTCTGAGGACAGGGACTGAAACTTTTGTTTTGGCAACTCCTGCACCCAGTCCAGAGCCTGGCAGATGGTAAGAAGGTCACTAAATGCTTATTGAATAAATAAATAAATGAAGCCTAAATTTGATAAGTTCTCCCATATGATAATTAGAGACACCATGAATCTAGAGGACATTATGATTTTAGGCAGATTTATAGCTAGAGAAAAACTGTTCCCAAAGAATTTAGAGAAGGGAGACATAGATCAGATGATAAATGTATGATGGTTTATAAGAATTAGAAAGAATATAAAGTAAGATGCAGGGGCTCCTGAACCTGGGGAGGAGTTTTCAATAGGTAATATACTCAAATGAGTTAGCTTTGAAACAGATGAGGTGAAAAGTTCTGCTTTTAGGGATTAAAAAGTTCATTAAATTAATACAAATTGTTGGAGGAGAACTTGTCAAAATGAGCCAAGAGTGTAATAGAAGCTCTCTAAACTTTTATTATTATTAACAGTTTATTAAGCACCCAGTACCTGTTGAGCATTTTTAATAAGTGTTTTAAATGTATAATCTTATAGGATTTAGCCCTCATCACATCTCTATGAAGTAGGTCGCTGGTAATATTAGCCCTGTTTATGGATGAGGAGCTGAGGTTAAAGTATTGTAACCCACATGCCCAAGCTCACAGGGTTAGAAAAGGTGGGTCTGACTGGGTGAGTCCAAAGGCCATGGATTGGAGGAGGGACGGTCTCACTTCATTCTGCATTGTCAGATCGCGGGGAAAGATTAGTTCTATTTTGAGTGCCCATTTTAAGATGGTTATAGACAAACTAGAGGACATTCTGTAGGGGGAAGCTGTTGTGAATTTAGGAATGACCATTAATCACGTCTTGTTCTCTTACTCAGATTTCTGAACCAACTGGGAGATACATAAAGAAGTCAGACAAGGCTGGGTGCGGTGGCTCACACCTGTAATCCCAGCACTTTGGGGAGGCCAAGGCAGGCGGATCAGGAGGCCGAGGTCAGGAGATTAAGACCAATCTAGCTAACACGGTGAAACCCCATCTCTACTAAAATACAAAAAATTAGCCAGATGTGGTGACAGGCACCTGTAGTCCCAGCTACTCCGGAGGTTGAGGCAGGAGAATGGTGTGAACCTGGGAGGCAGAGCTTGCAGTGAGCTGAGATTGCGCCACTGCACTCGAGCCTAGTGACAGAGCAAGACTCCATCTCAAAACAAACAAACAAACAAAAACAAGTCAGACAAATAGAAATCCAAATGTCAGCTTTTTCAGAGGAAACTTGTGTTGTGGTTAAATAGATGGGCTAATCCTGTACCCCTAGCCCCACATTAAGTGTAGCCACCAGAACTGTGGGTTCACCATGGAAGGACCTAAGCCTGCCTGCTAAACTCACCACAGGCAGGGAGAAAATTGAACTCTGCAGGCTGGTCCGAAGCAGCAGGTGCCATAGACCTATATGGACTTAGCCAGCCATGCCCAGGGATATCTCTCAGATTCAACAATCAGGCCAGCTATTCCTCTTCTTATGGGCAGGAAGGAATCAGAGAGAGGGCAATAGTGTGACCCTAAATCTTCTCAGGGACACATAAAACCCAGGAATAAAGTCCTCATCCTTAGCCATGGCCAGGATGCTAATTGTCACATCAGTGGGACCAACGAGTGGAAAGACTGGTGTAAGGGTTAAATTTATGTGTCCAGTTGACTGGGCTGTGGTACCCAGATTTGGGGTCAAACATCAGTTGAATTGCTGTGAAGGTGTTTTGTAGATGTGATTAACACTTGAATCAGTAGACTTTGAGTAAAGCAGATGAACTTCCATAATACGTGTGGGCCATATCCAATCAGTTGAAGGTCTCAGGGGCCAGGAGAAATACTCCTCAAGACTACAATATCAACTCTTTCTTGAATTTCCAGCCTGCCCTACAGATTTCAGAGCTGCCAGTCCCCAAAATTCTGTGAGCCATTCTTTAAAGCCAGTCTCCCTCTCTCTCTCACTCTCTGTCTCTCTCTAGACATAGGTACATATATATAGATGGATGTATGTATACATATACACATACATATATATGAATGTCTCCTATTGGTTCTGTTTCTCTGAAGAGTTCTGATTAATACAATGTGGAATGTGGGAATGTGGAATCTGTAGCTGAGGAGTCAAGATGGTGATCATGGAAGCTCTTTTCACATTTCTGATGGGTTCCCACAGGACAAGCTATGTAGCATCTGAGATGGTTTAAATGGAGCGTGATAACCTTGTTGGTCGTATTATAGAAGAAATGCTAATGTTATGAGAAGGCTGACTCATGGCTGGCTGTTTGGGTCACTTTGAACTCTTTTAAGAGTAGTGAAGCTATTTTATGCTTCTGTTAAATAATCTAATGCCATTGTGGTTTTTTTTTCACATTTCATTGTTTGTGAATTTCTTTCACATCTCAGTTTATTGGTTTTCCCATAGTGAATAGCACACAGATAGGCAACTATGGAATTGAATTAAGAGTTTAATAATGGCTCATTAGGAACCAAATTTCAACTTTAAATGAGCACATATTTCTGTATTTTTTTGTGCTGCTTTGTTCCTATATGTATTTCTTTTAAAGTATCCATTTGTAAAAAATTACCAGCATTTTGGTAAAGTCCTGTATTACTTGGTTATTTAATTATAAATTAAAGTACATAGCTCACAGGATTTTTGGATTTTTGACCAGAACAAAGCAAGAAATTAAAATACAAACAAGAAAATAATCTAATTTGTAAAATAACATTTCTCTGAAATCAATTATCTAAAATTTTCACAGGAAATAAAATTAGGAGAAATCTGCTAAATTTATCCAAAAGAATACAAGAGTTTTGGAATATAAAAAAGTATTACTTCTTTAAATGCTAATGAATACCAGCTTTATCATTTCTAAAGAAGAGGATTTTGGTGTTATTTTTTTTCTCCCAGTGAAAAATTTTACGGCTCCTACCTGGTAAAGGGACATGGGCTTGAGCCTGATATTTGGGACTATATAAATAGCTGATCTGGAAATTTCAAGCCAATTTTATCCTCTTTCTTTCAACTGTAGTTTCATGCTCTCCCCTCTACTCCTTGAATTATCCCATGAACCCTCTTGGTCATTCAGGGTTGATGAAGCCATCATGCCATGGTCAGCTGCTTAACTTGGCACTCTGTGAGGGAGGAGGAATCTTTTTGAAGCCCTGCCACCATTGTCCTGTCCAGTTCATCTTGCAGGGCAGTGAACAAGAGCCTGAGCAGAAGGTATCAGAATCTTTGAAAATGGGACCCATCAGATGTTTCACATGTCCAAGTGTTCTGATGCATACTCAGGTTTGAGAGCTACTGGTTTATAGCAGTTCAGCTCCTCACCAACACAAATATATGCACATTTGTGGTATTCCTTCAGTAAAGACAGCTCTGGTCACATTGAAACAGTGAATATGTGCCTTTGTGTGTGTGTGTCTGTGTGTGCGTGTGTGTGTGTGTGTGTCTGGTGTTCAGGGGTAGAAGTGATAACCAGGATTGACAGCAATGTCCCATGAAGCAGGGGCAGGGCTAGTTTCTATGAACTATCTCCATTAATCTGTGGGCCTACGCTCCTGGAAAATATTCACTCAGGATCCCCAAGGCTACCTAGAGCAAAGGTGGCCCAGCCTGGGTCTTGGCATAGTATGATCTCAGGGTGTCCAGGCTGAGGACAAGGTGAATGTCCTGCCTCTGCTGCACTGGGCCTGGGAAGCCTGGTGTGCTCCTGCCCCCTCCTTGTCAGGGAACCCTGGACAGGGTCGGGGACCTGAGCTCAATTCCCAGACGCACCTCTATTGAGCTATGTGACCTTGGGTATGTCTCATGCTCCCTAGGCCATCTGTGGTGAGTAGGCCATATGACAGGCCATCTCAGGGAGGTGGGGAGGGATGGTACTCACCATACAGGCCTCCCTCACCTCTCTTCACCTCCTACTGTGTGCAGATTTCAGTATTGCACATCCTTCCACGAAGAACCTATCCTACCAGAAAAAAATGATAAAGCAGAAGGAAATGATTTATTGTTCACTTTCAGCTCGGAAACTCGACAGACAGGTCTTGACTTGCTGTCCTAACTTGGCAACCCTGTGGTGCTAGGTTTTATACATTATTTCAAAGGGCTAGAGTTCCCCTCTGAAGATTTGTTTTCTGGTGGTGGGCTTAGCAACTCTATTTTTTTCTTCTTAATCTATTTTCTTACACAAAGAACTAATGCCCCCAAGTACAATTGCACCCAGATTACTAGACTCTCAACTTAAACATTACCAAAAGCTATAATTTTGAAATTCTTTTATCTATCCCAAGCTAATAGCAGTTTTGCATGTCTTTATATTGTTTTCATCTGTTTCTTAGCCCCCCTTCTCTTGGGTTATTGTCTCTGGAATATGTGCGGGCTTGTTTAATTTTAGTGTTGAATTTGGGATATGGAAAAGATTACTCTTAATTATATTACTTACTTATTGAAACATAATATATTTATATGGACTTTCTGTGCTCCAGAAGCAGTGTGCTCTTTTATGAAGACATTGCTGGAGGTTGCCAAGGCGGGGATCTGAATTGAACAGGATCTGAATCTAAAGCAATCTAGGAGTAGATCTATCCCTCAGCATCTTCAAACCAGCTTCTCAAATACTTCTTTCAACATGAAACATTCACCCCAGCCCTGCAGCCAACCAGCTCAGTGCTATTTTTTTCTACAATTCAATGAACCTGTGAGGCCCCATCTAAAACAATCACCACAGCAGAACCTTGGGGTCTGACAAAGATTTCCCTCCCAGGGAGAATAAGGCATGTTGAATTGGTTTGAATCAATGGGGCATTTTTTCTCTTGTTGGCCTGGTGATTACAACCCTGTCTCTTAAACTGCACTGGGTCAAACCACAACCCAAATGACTTTTTAAAATGATATAATGCTATTAAAGAATAGAAAAGACATTCTTGGTCAAGCTATTACCAAGTAGAAAAGAAAAAAAAAGTCATCACTTTGAATTTCTTACTTTGTCAATAAAATTATCAACCTCGACTCCCTTTATGTTTCTTGGTGCCTGCTGTTAAGCCGTGCGTCAGAAACCCCCAGCTTTGGATGTTGTCATAGAGCCCAGACACCATATGCTCCTCTGTCATGAGAGCAGGACCAGCTACATGATTCGTGGGGGAGCCCATTGCAAAATGAAAGTGTGAGGCCCCCTGTTCAAAAATTATGTAGAATTTCAAGACAGCAACAGCAGAGCATTTAAGGAAGTGCTGGGCCCTTCGGAACTGCACAGGTCACACGTGCATGAAGCTAGACCTTGTTCCAAGACAGACCTAGTTGAGGAGGCAGAAGAATCCATTTCCTTCTCTCCTGCTTGTCAGCCCATGTTGTTTAGGTTTATCTCAGAGGTCTGCTTTCCCAACTCAATGAACTGCCTCTCTCCTTTCCAAATTTGCTCCTCATTTGGGACTCTCTCTAAACAAGGTGTGCAGCTCCGTGCAAAGTTAAGTCACACTGCCAAGTCCTCTAAGGCCTGATGAAAGCCTTGGGGCACCAGGAGGAGCAGAGAGGCAGCCCTTGCACCTCACCATGCTGCTCTGCTCTGCCAGAGGTAATTGCTTTGCAGATCCTCAACTACATCTCCAACTGTGGCGTTTTCTCTCCTTTGTCCTTCTGACAAAGTCTTTTATAATTCTCTTTAAATGTTCCAGGGCTTTTTTTTTTTTTTTTTTGCTTTTTCAAATAATTGTTATCAATGCCTACTAAAAGCCTTAGATCTTCTCCTCCTCCTTGTCTTCACTGTAAATATTTTCCCTACTCTTCAGCAGCAATATTATGGCTATACATAGTAACAAAATCTCTACAGCTATCTTAGTTTCTTTATTCTTGTGTTTTCAAAGACTCCCAAATCTTGCTCTATTGGTGTTTGTTGAACTTTTCTAGTAAGATAACTTTTAAAAGAAAGCTAAATACATATTTATAACTCTTCTATGAAAGTCTGCCTGCTATCCCTACTCCGAAATATATTAGTGATTTCTGAGCATAAAACATAGATTGATTTTGTGACATTATGAACTGGTAGTCATAGTTTGCTTAGTGATAACTATGCCAAACACAAGAGCATGTGGACATTGTTGCCTCTAAACCTAGCTGCATTCCCTGCAAATTGGATGTCCTCAGAGGAGAAGGGTAAGAGGATCCTTTATAGAATATTTTTGCTGATAGTGGTTGCCACTAGGCAATGACATTCACAGATGTTAGCAAATGGGTGGTTCAATTAAAAGGTTTCATAAATCAAGTTCAGGACCTCTGAATCACCCTACCACAGAAAATTGACAGATGCATTGAAAACGAAAATTAAATGCCAGGGCTGCATGAACCATTTCTTCCTGTTCTGTTCAATGTTACTACTTGTTTAGGGGGCACACTTGGAATTTCCACTTCTGCAAGTGGGACCCATTTCTCTATGAGCCTTAATTCCTCCTGGTGACAGGCTGAATATGGTAGTGACTATAGTCTCAGGAAGATACATCAGAAGCCATGCAGTCAGCTTCTCCAATACTTTCTTTCCTATTAATTTCTACATGACTTTGGTCACATCACCAGATGCCTTGATTTCCACATTTAAAAAATAATAATTGGGCCGGGCGCGGTGGCTCAAGCCTGTAATCCCAGCACTTTGGGAGGCCGAGACGGGCGGATCACGAGGTCAGGAGATCGAGACCATCCTGGCTAACACGGTGAAACCCCGTCTCTACTAAAAAAAAAAATACAAAAAATTAGCCGGGCGAGATGGCGGGCGCCTGTAGTCCCAGCTACTCGGGAGGCTGAGGCGAGAGAATGGCGTAAACCCGGGAGGCGGAGCTTGCAGTGAGCTGAGATCCGGCCACTGCACTCCAGCCTGGGCGACAGAGCGAGACTCCGTCTCAAAAAAAAAAAAAAAATAATTGTACCTGTAATCATGGTTTATTTTTTTCTTTGCAGGGATTTGAGTAATGTGGATAAAAGAAATACCTGTGAGAGAATTTAGAAATATTTGAAAGGAAGAACTCTTCCTTCAAATGTGTTTTGTTTTTAGAGATGGGGTCTTGCTATGTTGTTCAGGCAGGATTTGAACTCCTGGGTTTGAACCATCCTATCACCTGAGCCTCCAGAGTAACTGAGACTACAGGTGCATGCCACCGTACCCAACTCAAATGTGACTTTTTTTCTCTCTCTAGATCTTATTATGGGATTACCCACTCATTTCTTTGTTATTTTGAAAGACAAGACAGTAAGGTTTACACCTCTGAATGTTTTCTCACTATGTAAGCAAATTTGGACTTAGCTTTTGCATCCATGGCTTCTTGAAAAGAAAGTCTCCTTGAGCCTCTGAGGCTGAGTTCTTAGTACATTAACCCTCCCCTTCTGTGTTGCAACTGTGATATAGGAATGTCTAGTTAGCATCCTGATTTATTTGGTTTTGTTGAGTGTGTGTGTGTGTATTTTCCTTGAAGTGTTGTTGGTGTGGGCATGTATGTCTAATTAAAAAAGTAAATTGACAGGGTTACATAGATTGTTTTCCCATTCCCGGTCCAGGCACACCTCATTTTGTCGTGCTTTGCTTTATTGTACTTCATAGATATTGAGCTTTTAGAAATTATATATTTGTGTAACCCTACTTTAAGCAAGTCTATCAGTATCATTTTTTCAACAACATGTGCTCACTTCACGTCTGTACATCACATTTTGGTAATTCTCATAGTATTTCAAACTTTTTCATTAATATCTGTTATGGTGGTCTGCCATCAGTGATTTTTAATGTTACTGTTATACTTGTTTTAGGACATCACAAACTGTACTCATATAAGACACAGACTTAATTGATAAATGTTGCTTTTGTTCTGATTGCTCTACTGACTACCCAGTCCCTCATCTCTCTTCTTCTCCTTGGGCCTTCCTGTTCCCTGAGACACAACAGTACTGAATTTAGGCCAATTAATAACCCTACAATGATCTCTAAGTGTTCAAGTGAAAGAGTCACATATCTCTGACTTTAAATCAAAAGCTACAAATGATTAAGTGAGGAGGGAAGTTGAAAGTCAAGATAGGCTGAAGGCTAGGCCTCTTGTGCCAAATAGTCAAGTTGTCAATGCAAAGGAAATGTTCTTGTAGGAAATTAAAGGTTCTACTCCAATGAACACATGAATCATAAGAAAGCAAAACAGCCTTATTGTTGATATGGAGAGAGTTTGAATGATTTGGATAGAAGATCAAACCAACCACGACACTCCCTTAAGCCAAAGCCTATTTCCTGAGCAAGGCTCTAACTCCCTTCAATTCTGTGAAGCCTGAGAGAGGTGAGGATGCTGCAGAAGAAAATTTCAAAGCTGGCAGAGGTTGGTTGATGAGACTTAAGGAAAGAAATCATCTTTATAACATAAAAGTGCAAGGTGAAGCAGCAAGTGCTGATACAGAAGCTGCAGCAAGTTATCCAGGAGATCTAGCTAAGATCATTGATGACAGTGGCTACACTAAACAACAGCTTTTCAACGTAGACAAAAGAGCCTTCTATTGGAAGATGCCATTAAGCACCTTCTTAGCTAGAGGGAAGCCAGTGCCTAGCTTCAAAGGACAGGCTGACTCTCTTGTTAGGGGATAATGCAGATGGTGACTTTCAGTTGAAGCCAATGCTCATTTGCCATTTTGAAAATCCTATCGCCCTTCAGAATTATGCTAAATCTACTCTGCCTGTTCTCTATAAATGGAACCACAAAGTCTAGATTATAGCACATCTGCTGGTCATCCAAGAGCTCTGATGGGGATGTACAAGGAGATTAATGTTGTTTTCATGCCTGTTACCACAACATCTATTCTGTAGCCCATGGATCAAGGAGTAATTTTAACTTTCAAGTCTTTTTATGTAAGAAATACATTTCATAAGGCTATCACTGCCTTAGATAGTGATTCCTCTGATGGATCTGGGCAAAGTAAACTAAAAGTCTGCTGGAAATGACTTACCATTCTAAATGTTGTTAAGAACATTTGTGATTCATAGGTGGAGGTCAAAATACCAATATTAACAGGAATTTGGAAGAAGTTGATTTCAACCTTCATGAATGACTTTGAGGAACTCAAGACTTCAGTGGAGGAGGTAACTGCAGATGTGGTAGACATAGCAAGTGTGCTAGAATTAGAATTAGAGCCTGAAGGTGTGATTGAATTTCTGTAATCTCCTGATGAAACTTGAATGGATGAGGAATTGCTTCCTTGAGATGGACTCTATTCCTGGTAAAAATTCTGCGAATATTGTTGAAATGGTAACAAAAGATTTACAATATCACATAAACTTAGTTGATAAAGCAGTTGCAGGGTTCGAAAGGATTGACTCCAATTTTGAAAGAAGTTCTGCTGTGGGTAAAATGCTACTAAACAGCTTTGCATGCTAGAGACATCTTCCCTTAAAGGAAGAATAATTCAATGTGGTAAACTTTCTTTATTGTCATATTTGCTTTATTGCAGTGGTCTGGAACTCAACCTAAAATTTCTCAGAGGTATGCCTATACATCAGTTCCTTGAAGAATGACACTTTGTTAAATGTCGTTTTGTTATAACGTTGATGAAAAAATCACTTCCTGGCCGAAGCCAGTTTGTGTCCAGTTTGCGTGTTTTCTGTATGTCTACATGGGTTTTCTCTGGGTACTCAGCTTCCTCCCACATCCCAAAGATGTGCATGTCAGGTGAATAGGCATGTCTACATTGTCCCAGTGTAAGGGAGTATGGAGATGTGTGTGTGTGAGTGCACTGGGATGGGATAGCGACCTTTCCAGGACTGATTTCTACCCTGCCTCCTGAGCTGCTGGGATAGGGTCCAGCCACTGGTGACCCTGAACTGAAATGAGTGGGTTGAAAAATGAGGGAGTGAATGAATGAATGATTGAATGAATAGACATTATTGTAAAATGACAATTCATAACTTCTACAACAATCATGCAAATGCACCACAGTAAACAATGCATTCTGAATGCGCTCAGTAAGGCTGCCAGATTTGTTCTTGTTTGTTTGTAAACTGCACAGTGGTACTAGGTGCTCCTTACAATTTTTCCTTTGCAAACATTTATTTATTGATTCAATCCACCATCACTAGGACTGCTGTCACTCACTGATTCACCAAAAAATTGGGTAATTATCTTGTTTCTACTAATCTTTCTTTTTTAAAATTATTATTATACTTTAAGTTCTAGGGTACATGTGCACAACGTACAGGTTTGTTACATATGTATACATATGCCATGTTGGTGTGCACCCATTAACTCATCATTTACATTAGGTATATCTCCTAATGCTATCCCTCCCACCTCCCCTCATCCAACAACAGGCCCCAGTGTGTGATGTTCCCCTTCCTGTGTCCAAGTGTTCTCATTGTTTAATTCCCACCTATGAGTGAAAACATGCAGTGTTTGGTTTTCTGGTCTTGTGATAGTTTGCTGAGAATGATGGTATCCAGCTGCATCCATGTCCCTACAAAGGACAGGAACTCATCCTTTTTTATGGCTGCATAGTATTCCCTGGTATATATGTGCCACATTTTCTTAATCCAGTCTATCATTGATGGACATTTGGGTTAGTTCCAAGTCTTTAATATTGTGAAGAGTGCTGCAATAAACATACATGTGCATGTGTCTTTATAGCAGCATGATTTATAATCCTTTGGGTATATACCCAGTAATGGGATGGCTGGGTCAAATGGTATTTCTAGTTCTAGATCCTTGAGGAATCACCACACTGTCTTCCACAATGGTTGAACTAGTTTACAGTCCCAACAACTGTGTAAAAGTGTTTCTATTTCTCCACATCCTCTCCAGCACCTGTTGTTTCCTGACTTTTTAATGATTGCCATTCTAACTGGTGTGAGATGGTATCTCATTGTGGTTTTGATTTGCATTTCTCTGATGGCCAGTGATGATGAGCAGTTTTTCATGTGTCTGCTGGCTGCATAAATGTCTTCTTTTGAGAAGTGTATGTTCATATCGTTTGCCCACTTTTTGATGGGGTTGTTTGTTTTTTTCTTGTAAATTTATTTGAATTCTTTGTAGGTTTTGGATATTAGCCCTTTGTCAGATGAGTAGATTGCAAAATTTTTCTCCCATTCTGTAGGTTGCCTGTTCACTCTGATGGTAGTTCCTCTTGCTGTGCAGCTCTTTAGTTTAATTAGATCCTATTTCTCAATTTTGGCTTTTGTTGCCATTACTTTTGGTGTTTCAGACATGAAGTCCTTGCCCATGCCTATACCCTGAATAGTATTGCCTAGGTTTTCTTCTAGGGTTTTTTATGGTTTTAGGTCTAACATTTAAGTCTCTAATTCATCTTGAATTAATTTTTGTATAAGGTGTAAGGAAGGGATCCAGTTTCAGCTTTCTACTTATGGCTAGCAGTTTTCCCAGCACCATTTATTAAATAGGGAATCCTTTCCCCATTTCTTGTTTTTGTCAGGTTTGTCAAATCAGATGGTTGTAGATGTGTGGTATTATTTCTAAGGGTTCTGTTCTGTTCCATTGGTCTATATCTCTGTTTTGGTACCAGTACCATGCTGTTTGGGTTACTGTAGCCTCATAGTATAGTTTGAAGTCAGGTAGCGTGATGCCTCCAGCTTTGTTCTTTTGGCTTAGGATTGTCTTGGCAACGTGTGTTCTTTTTTGGTTCCATATGAACTTTAAAGTAGTTTTTTCCAATTCTGTGAAGAAAGTCATTGGTAGCTTAATGGGGATGGCATTGAATCTATAAATTACCTTAGGCAGTATGGCCATTTTCATGATATTGATTCTTCCTACCCATGAGCATGGAATGTTCTTCCATTTGTTTGTATCCTCTTTTATTTCATTGAGCAGTGGTTTGCAGTTCTCCTTGAAGAGGTCCTTCACATCCCTTGTAAGTTGGATTCCTAGGTATTTTGTTCTATTTGAAGCAAATGTGAATGGGAGTTCACTCATGATTTGGCTCTCTGTTTGTCTGTTATTGATGTATAAGAATGCTTGTGATTTTTGCACATTGATTTTGTATCCTGAGATTTTGTTGAAGTTGCTTACCAGCTTAAGGAGATTTGGGGCTGAGACAATGGGGTTTTCTAAATATGCAATCATGTCATCTGCAAAGAGGGACAATTTGAATTCCTCTTTTCCTAATTGAATACCCTTTATTTCTTTCTTTTGTCTAATTGCCCTGGCCAGAACTTCCAACACTATGTTGAATAGGAGTGGTAAGAGAGGGCATCCCTGTCTTGTGCCAGTTTTCAAGGGGAATGCTTCCAGTTTTTGCCCATTCAGTATGATATTGGCAGTGGGTTTGTCATAAATAGCTCTTATTATTTTGAGATATGTTCCATCAATACCGAATTTATTGAGCGTTTTTAGCATGAAGGGCTGTTGAATTTTGTCAAAGGCCTTTTCTGCATCTATTGAGATAATCATGTGGTTCTTGTCTTTGGTTCTGTTTATATGCTGTATTACATTTATTGATTGGTCTATGTTGAACCAGCCTTGCATCCCAGGGATGAAGCCCACTTGATCATGATGGATAAGCTTTTTGATGTGCTGCTCGATTCGGTTTGCCAGCATTTTATTCAGGATTTTTGCATCAATGTTCATCACGGATGTTGGTCTAAAATTCTACTTTTTTTGTTGTGTCTCTGCCAGGCTTTGGTATCAGGATGATGTTGGCCTCATAAAATGAGTTAGGGAGGATTCCCTCTTTTTCTATTGATTGGAATAGTTTCAGAAGGAATGGTACCAGCTCCTTCTTGTACCTCTGGTAGAATTTGGCTGTGAATCCGTCTGGTCCTGGACTTTTTTGGCTGGTAGGCTATTAATTATTGCCTCAATTTCACAGCCTGCTATTGATCTATTCAGGGATTCAACTTCTTCCTGGTTTAGTCTTGGGAGAGTGTATGTGTCCAGGAATTTATCCATTTCTTCTAGGTTTCTAGTTTATTTGCGTAGAGGTGTTTATAGTATTCTCTGATGGTAGTTTTTATTTCTGTGGGATTGGTGGTGATATCCCCTTTATCATTTTTTATTGCATCTATTTGATTCTTCTCTCTTTTCTTATCAGTCTTGCTAGCAGTCTATCAATTTTGTTAATCTTTTCAAAAAATCAGCTCCTGGATTCATTGATTTTTTGAAGGTTTTTTTTTTGTGTGTGTCTCTATCTCCTCCAGTTCTGCTCTGATCTTAGTTATTTCTTGCCTTCTGCTAGCTTTTGAATGTGTTTGCTCTTGCTTCTCTAGTTGTTTTAATTGTGATGTTAGGGTGTCAATTTTAGATCTTTCCTGCTTTCTCTTGTGGGCATTTAGTGCTATAAATTTCCCTCTGCACGCTGCTTTAAATGTGTCCCAGAGATTATGGTATGTTGTCTCTTTGTTCTCATTGGTTTCAAAGAATATCTTTATTTCTGCCTTCATTTCGTTATGTACCCAGTAGTCATTCAGGAGCGGGTTGTTCAGTTTCCATGTAGTTGAGGGGTTTTGAGTGAGTTTCTTAATCCTGAGTTCTAGTTTGATTGCACTGTGGTCTGAGAGACAGTTTGTTATAATTTCTGTTCTTTTCCATTTGCTGAGGAGTGCTTTTCTTCCAACTACATGGTCAATTTTGGAATAAGTGTGATGTGGTGCTGAGAAGAATGTATATTCTGTTGATTTGGGGTGGAGAGTTCTGTAGATGTCTATTAGGTCTGTTTGGTGCAGAGTTGAGTTCAATTCCTGGATATCCTTGTTAACTTTCTGTCTCGTTGATCTGTCTAATGTTGACAGTGGGGTGTTAAAATCTCCCATGATTATTGTGTGGGAGTCTAAGTCTCTTTGTAAGTCTCTAAGGACTTGCTTTATGAATCTGGGTGCTCCTGTATTGGGTGCATATATATTTAGGATAGTTAGCTCTTCTTGTTGCATTGATCCCTTTACCATTATGTAATGGCCTTCTTTGTCTGTTTTGATCTCTGTTGATTTAAAGTCTGTTTTTATCAGAGACTAGGATTGCAACCCCTGCCTTTTTTGTTTTCCATTTGCTTGCTAGACTTCCTCCATCCCTTTATTTTGAGCCTTTGTGTGTCTCTGCATATAAGATGGGTCTCCTGAATATAGCACACTGGTGGGTCTTGACTCTTTATCCAATTTGCCAGTCTGTGTCTTTTAATTGGAGTATTTAGCCCATTTAAATTTAAGGTTAATATTGTTATGTGTGAATTTGATCCTGTCATTATGATGTTCGCTGGTTATTTTGCTTGTTAGTTGATGCAGTTTCTTCCTAGCAGCGATGGTCTTTACATTTTGGCATGTTTTTGCAATGGCTGGTACTGGTTGTTCCTTTCCATGTTTAGTGCTTCCTTCAGGAGCCCTTGTAGGGCAGGCCTGGTGGTGATAAAATCTCTCAACATTTGCTCGTCTGTAAAGGATTTTATTTCTCCTTCACTGATGAAACTTAGTTTGGCTAGATATGAAATTCTGGGTTGAAAATTCTTTTCTTTAAGAATGTTGAATATTGGCCCCCACTCTCTTCTGGCTTGTAGAGTTTCTGCCAAGACATCCGCTGTTAGTCTGATGGGCCTCCCTTTGTGGGTAACCCGACCTTTCTCTCTGGCTGCCCTTAATATTTTTTCCTTCATTTCAACTTTGGTGAATCTGACAATTATGTGTCTTGGAGTTGCTCTTCTTGAGGAGTATCTTTGCGGTATTTTCTGTATTTCCTGAATTTGAATGTTGGCCTGCCTTGCTAGGTTGGGAAAGTTCTCCTGGATAATATCCTGCAGAGTGTTTTCCAACTTGGTTCCATTCTTCCCGTCACTTTAGTTACACCAATCAGATGTAGATTTAGTCTTTTCACATAGTACCATATTTCTTGGAGGCTTTGTTCATTTCTTTTTACTCTTTTTTCTGTAAACTTCTCTTCTCGCTTCATTTCATTCATGTGATCTTCAACCACTAATACCCTTTCTTCCAGTTGATCGAATAGGTTACTGAAGCTTGTGCATTTGGCATGTAGTTCTTGTGCCATGGTTTTCAGCTCTATCAGGTCATTTAAGGACTTTTCTACATTGGTTTTTCTAATTAGTCATTCGTCTAATCTCTTTTCAAGGTTTTTAGCTTCTTTGCGATGGGTTTGAACTTCCTCCTTTAGCCTGGGGAAGTTTGATTGTCTGAAGCCTTCTTCTCTCAACTCATCAAAGTCATTCTCCGTCCAGCTTTGTTCTGTTGCTGGCGAGGAGCTGCGTTCCTTTTGAGGGGGAGAGGCACTCTGATTTTTAGAATTTTCAGTTTTTCTGCTCTGTTTTTTCCCCATCTTTGTGGTTTTATTTACCTTTGGTCTTTGATGATGGTAACATACAGATGGGGTTTTGGTGTGGATGTCCTTTCTGTTTATTAGTTTTCCTTCTCACAATCAGGACCCTCAGCTGCAGGTCTGTTGGAGTTTGCTGGAGGTCCACTCTAGACCCTGTTTGCCTGGGTATCAGCAGCGGAGGCTGCAGAAGAGTGAATATTGCTGAACAGCAAATGTTGCTGCCTGATCGTTCCTCTGGAAGCTTCATCTCAGAGGGGTACCCAGCGTGTGAGATGTCAGTCTGCCCCTACTGGGGGGTGCCTCCCAGTTAGGCTACTTATGGGTCAGGGACCCACTTGAGGAGGCAGTCTGTCCGTTCTCAGATCTCAAACTCCATGCTGGGAGAACCATTACTCTCCTCAAAGCTGTGAAACAGGGATATTTAAATCTGCAGAGGTTTCTGCTGCCTTTTGTTTGCATATTCCCTGTCCCCAGAGGTGGAGTCTACAGAGGCAGGCAGGCCTCTTTGAGCTGTGGTGGGCTCCACACATTTTGACCTTCCCAACAGCTTTGTTTACCTACTCAAGCCTCAGCAATGGCAGGTGCCCCTCTCCCAGCCTGGCTGCTGCCTTGCAGTTAAATCTCAGACTGCTGTGCTAGCAATGAGGGAGGCCCTGTGGGCATGGGACCTTCCGAGCCAGGTGCGGGATATAATCTCCTGATATGCCGTTTGCTAACACCCTTGGAAAAGTGCAGTATTAGGGTGGGAGTGACCTGATTTTCCACGTACTGTGTGTCATGGTTTCCCTTTTGCTAGGAAAGGGTATTCCCTCACCTCTTATGCTTCCCAGGTGAGGCGATGCCTCGCCCTGCTTCTGCTCTTGCTCGGTGGGCTGCACCCACTGTCCTGCACCCACTGTCTGACACGCCCCAGTGAGATGAACCTGGTACCTCAGTTGGAAATGCAGCAATCATCCATCTTCTGTGTCGCTCATGCTGGGAGCTGTAGCTTGGAGCTGTTCCTATTCGGCCATCTTGGAACCACCCCTAATCTTTCTTAAGTACATATATCTCACATGTATTTCACTGTTTAACATTAGAAGTGTTTTGGTTTGGACTTTTTTAGAAGTTTGATGATATTTTGGGAACCAGAAATAGGCTGTAGGAACTTAATTCTTGTTTATATCAATTAGCCCATAGTAAAATTGGTTTTGCTTAATATTGCAGTTTCCAGAAACATATGAGTATTGTTAAGTGAGGACTTACTGTAATTGTTATGCAACTTCTGTTCTGATAACAACCCAGTTGGTGTTATTTTTAATGAAATGATACTGGAAGGAAATAGCCCTTTGCATTGCTGTAAACTAACAAGGCGTTCTCCTATCCGTGGCTCACTTATGGTTCCTCAGCACTTTGCTGCTCTTTGGCACTCTGGGCAGCAGATCTCATCTGCTGGTGTTTTCCCTTCTCTCTGTCATGCCATCAAATAATTTTTGCTAACGTGGTCCAGTTTCAGTTTGTTTCACCAGAAAATAAATTTTATTTCACAGCTTCATAGCTCTTTATCCTTCCCATGTTACTCCAAACACATACTCACTGGGTTTCCATAGTTCATCAAGTAATTTCTTACAGACTCTTTCTACGTTATAAGAACATTCCCTGTTTGCCTTCCTTGACATCTCTTTCTTAAACTCTTTTCTGACATCAAAATCCTCACTTCCTGGGAGAAAAGAGTTGTTGTGAAAAGAGCATACATGGGATTCAGAGTTTTTAGATTCCAGTGTTACCTCCTTCTGCAACTCACTAGCTGTGAAAATTTAAGCAATTGCTCCATCTTATTTTGCTTACTTGTAAATGGGAATGACAAACAGGACCTTCCCTGCAGAGGTACTGTGAGGATTACTTGAGATAATACATGTCAAAAGCTGTTCCTAGAGATTTCAAAATGTGTTCATTGTTATTTCAGCAGGTCGTTTTTCTTCTGGTTTTTACTTTGATAGACTCTCAATTCATGCAAATAATACATGGCCTATTTGCAGTTTAAATTTAATTACAGATTCACAAAATATGTGGTTACTTTCTCCTAACATTAATTGTTGGTAACAAGCCAGGTTTGGCCTTTTCTACCCAAGGAATTTAGAGTTGGAAATAAAAGGCAAAATTATAAGAAGGAGAACTAAGTATAGTTCAAGTCCTAAAGTATGCTAATTAACACATTTGTTTGCCTTTGGAACATCTGGGAAAACAACTATATACTAATTCTCTTAAAAATGATTTATTTAAACATTTGTGGAAGATTCAGGTGTGTGATTTTAATTGCACAATTAATTAATTATTGGTGAGGTCCTTTTATTTCTTCCTAGTAATCAACATAATAAAACGCTGTAGTATAAATTATGGCAGAAAAGAAAATTAATAAATGTAGTTACAGCTTTTAATTTTTATTCTGAAAGTATGTTTAAGCAATTGATTATTAATTTTTAACTAGATATTTTCTTCTTCTTCACTCTTTACTTTCCCCCTTCTCCCTCTTTTTGCTGATTAATTCATTCCTTCCTTCTTTCCTTCAGTTTATACAAATAAAACACAATAATGACAACAATGCTATATGAAAGGCCTTACCTAAAAATATTTAAGATGTAGAAGATGAAAACAAAGGAATGGACAGCAATGGCTAATCTGGTATTTGTCTATGAACTAATATGTAAGAAGGGAAAAAGGTTGCTGATTGTGTATGTGTGTGTATTTATGTTTGTTTGTTTATAAACAATCTGGCGCATTCATGCCCAGTGAAGAGTTAATTACAATCACGTTATTAGGACTCTTGTAAGAAAATAGTGTCATGTACATGGATATTCATTTCAGCATTCTTTGCAATAACAGAGCCCTAGAAACAACTTAAACACCTACCAATGGGGAAATGGTAAAATACATTATATTGCAGCATTAGGACAATGGCGTAGCTCCATTTGTGATGGAAATGTTTACATAAATGTTCATCAAGCTATAGGTTATGTGAAGAAAGCTTTGCTTAGAAGAACATAGTATTATGCCCCAATCATTGTGTGTGTGTGTGTATGTATGTTTATGTGTAGCTGAGCTTATATTTCTGTATACAGTAATTATCTGGGGAAGGAAATTAGAGTTCTGATTGAGACAAAGACATTTTTACTAATTGATTTTTTTAAAAAACAATCATATATATTACATCTTCACTTAAAAATACTACTTATAAAAGAACTTAGTCTTTTTGGCTTCAGAACTTGAGTATTAATCTAGGGTCTATCATTTCTTGGCATCATGATCTTAGGCAAGACATTTTATTTCTCTAAGCCTCAGTTTTCTCACCTGTAAAATGAAGATGATGATGTTCATCACACGAATGTTATGCAAATTAACTGAAAAAAGGTCTGTGAAAGTGCTTTCTAAGCTCTCAAGGGGTGATTACTATGGGGTACTTTTCTTAATAATCATCTTCCTCCACCTTTTCCACATAGTTCCTCCACAGCCCACTGCCTCAAGGAAGATGTCTGTCATTAAAGGGCAAATGATCTCCTTGGAATTCCTAGTTGGCCGGGAGCACTGCCTGAGAAGGAAGGCTGAGGAATTCAGGAAAGGTTTAAATTGGATTCCACCAACCTTTTCCCACAATTTGATGAGCATTTTAATTCTGTGCAACTGGACTCAGTGTTCCCAGGTCCTAACTCAACTCTGAAATGGGATTCAGAAATCCTCACTGCATTCTCACCTGTCCAGACAAGATGGAAAAGTCTAATTCCATTTCAATTCATTGTTTGTTCAACCAGTAGTTACTGGACACCAACTGTATGCTAGGTGCTCAGGGGAATTCATCAGTCCCCTGGAGTTTACAGTAGAGCAGACACAGCAAATACTTGTTACTATTGTGCACAGTCATGAGAACTTATTTTAAATAAAGGATGTTGGTGAATGAAACACGTTTACTAAATCCAACGGCTGCCGTCGCAAGAATATCCTGCAAATGCTAGCTTCTTGTTCTCTATTGTTAATATATGAAAAATGTACTGCCTTCCCGGGTGAGTAGAGACACTTCCTGTACATATTTTTCAAAATGTATCAATGGTCAAGGGGCCAGTAGGAGCTAGACATGAGGGTTTTCTAAGAGTTTCACCACACCTTCTATCCTGGGTCTATGAGTTTGATCCTTGCATCTCCAGGCATCTGCATAGGACTGTGAAAGTTAATGGGAGAAGCAGAACAAATGGAGATTTCTGGAGACAAGACAAAGACATCTTTTTAGGACTTAGCATTATTGATGAAAACTTGAGAGGAGTGACAGGTCATGAACCAACTTTGGATCTTCTTTCATAGAAAGATCATGATTCATATGCAGCAACTTCCTTCTCTTTCCAGCCCTCCCCCACTTGCCCTCTCCTGCAAACCTTCTTACTCACCGCAGAACTTCACTGTGAGAGAGCTTGAATTGAAATAATTCATGTCTGAAAAACAAACTTCTTGTTAGAACACAGACATCATTGACAATTAGCCAGGATTCCAATGAGAAAAAAGGGAGGCCCAGACAAGGTAAATGCATTTGTGTTTATATAACATGTGATGTGTTTTGAAGTTCTCCCCAAGGAGAAAGGCCTTCTCTTCTACTTCAAAAGTCATTTTCATGTTTTTGAAATTACTGGAAAATTATGGGCTAAACCCCCTTCACACGTAATTTATTTCACCCGGTATCTCATATTTTGTGATAACATGCAAATACCATATGTCGCACTTTCTCTTTATAGATGGAGGAGGGAGGGGAAGAGAACTGGCAGAATTATCACTAGGCACTGCAAAACCTTCCACTGAAATCCACGTTTACCACGGTGACATTTACTAGTTACGGCAGAGCTGATCAACTGCAGATTTTCCTGCTGCGGAGGCTAAATTGCAAGCTGCTCATAGTGCCATCAGATGCTGCTGAGTTTCTAGCCAATGAGAACTTTGGGAATACTTTCCTCCCTCCCTATTTTCCACTGCAGTAGAGCCCCCATGCCACCATGTGTGCAAAGTCGGCACACACTCAGCTGTGTTTGAACTTGATTGACCTCGCACAGCACTTTCTTAGAATAAATACAACTCCCATCATCTTATGGGTTCCAAATGCTCAAGCCAGAAATCCCAGGGCCTTCATTTTTGTTTTCCCTAACATGTATTTACTTTTCCAAATGAAATGGTCAATATCTAGGAGTATACATATTCATAAGACTGAAGAAAGCGGAAAAAAAAAAAACACATCTTGCATTCTGCTATTCTATTTCATTTGAGGCAAAATGTTTTATGCCAGGCCAAGTGAGTCAAAAACACAAAGCTATTATTCAGCCCATAGCTGCTTCAATCATTTCTTTACCAACAATGGTGAAAAGATGTGATTTTACAAGCAAACAGGAAGAAAAAGCTTGAACACACCCTGGGAACGTGTTTAAGACGTTGATTTATGTTTCGTGCTGAGTCTTACACCTGCAGTTCAAGCAAAACCCAACTTGGCTGCCCCACAGAGTCTGGTTTATTAGGTATCAAGGAGTCGCAAGAAGCCATGTAATTAAAACCGTAATTAACTGGAAAAGGAAAGTGCCACCTGAGTTTTGAGAGGCTGTCAATTTTATTTCCATTACAGCTCTCCTTCTGTTTCTCCTCTCAGACTTTTTCTTTTACTTTGCTTGATCAGAAAACAATATATACATACACACTATGTACATATTTGCTTTTTAATGTAGTTAAACCTGCATTAATGGCTACTTCTTATGGAAAAAGTCACAAGAGTTGTTACCTGCTTTGGGTTTTCCAGATCAATTTGATCAGAGGAGAGGGGAAACTGTATGAAATGTGACATCCAATATGGTACCTACCGGCCACATGTGGCTATGGAGCACTCGAACTGTGGTCAGTCACAATGAAGACGTGCTGTAAGTTTAAAATATATGTCAGCTATTGAAGATGCAGTACAAAACAGAATGTAAGAAATAGCTCAGTGATACTTTTTGTATTGATTGCTTGACAAGTGATATTATTTTGAACATATTGGGTTGTGTAAATATATATATATATATAAAATTTCACCTGTTTACGTTTTTTTTTTTTAGAATGACTACTATAACATTTAGAATTGGACATGGGACTCATGCTATATTTCTATTGGGCAGTGCTGATCTAGAGGTGAGGTACTGCATAGCCTGCTGAATTATGAAAAGATGCACTAGAAATACTTTTCTTGTCCTTTCTGCCATCCCGAGAGCTGAAAGGGTTCACCAGCAGGGGGGAATTAAGAGCAGTTGGTGGCAGTGTGCAAGGGTACTGGAACATGTTATTAAGGCATATGTTTATAATTGCCGGATTGTTCAACTCAATTTCTCAGTGAATGACTCAAAGGGAGATGTGGGAGCAGCACAACTGGAGCTTCAAGGGTCCTTTCTTCTGTAACTGCCCCTTGGCCAACAGAGGTTCAAACACACCATGAAATATGTGAGCACCAGAATGAGGAGTGCTAGAAACTTCACATGGAAGTACTGAAAAAGAGTTCAAAACCAACAAGCGTGCCTTAATTTGTGAATTCAAGTTCTGATAAAACAATCTTTTAAAGAGGTCAATCCATTTACATTTGATTCTGTCTGTAAACATCCGCTCACATTATTACACCATCTTTCTGAACCACGTCCCTGGTGGGTTATGAAAAGGATTTGTAATAAAGACATAATTATATAAAAGTTTTGAAGGTGGCTACTGGTGAGGGCTTTTTGGTAGTTTACATCTGAAACAGGCAAAAAATTTAAAAATAGCCTAGTCTTCCTCTTTTCCTTTTTTATTTTTTGGCCTGAGGAGGTAGCAGAGACAGTTTTGACACATCCAGAACTGAATGCAGTCAACAGAGTGAAAAGATAATCTAGAGGATGGGAGAAAATATTTGCAAAGTTTTCCACTGACAGGATTCATATCCAGAATATACAAGAAACTCAAACATCTCAACAGCAAAGACATAAACAATCGATTTAAAAAATGGGAAAATGACCTGAGTAGATATTTCTCTAAAGAAGACGTGCAAATGGCCAAGAAATATTTTTAAATGCTCAACATCATTAATCATCAGGGAAATGCAAATCAAAAACCCGCAATGAGTTAATATCTCACCTCAGGATGGCTATTATTATGAAAGACATAAAAGAACAAATGCTGGTGAGGATGCAGAGGAAAGGACCTCATGCACTGTTGGTGAGAATGTAGACTAGTACAGCCACTCTGGAGAACATTGTGGAGTTTCGTCAAAAAACTACAAATAAAACTACCACATGATCCAGCAACTCCACTACTGGGCATTTATCCAAAAGTAAGGAAATCAGTATATCAAGACATCTGCATCCCCATATTTATTGTAGCACTAGTCACAATAGCCAAGATAGGGATTCAACCTAGATGTTCCACAACAGATGACTGAATAATGAAAATGTGATACACAAACACACAAACACACACACACACAATGGAACACTATTCAGCCATAAAGAGAAAGAAAATCCTGTTATTTTCAGCAACATGGATGGTACTGGAGGACATTATGTTAAGTGAAATAATACAGAAAGAGAAATTTAAACACTGCATTTTCTCACTTATATGTGGAAGGTAAAAATAGATGATCTCGTAGAAGTAAAAAGTAGACAGAGGATACTAGAGGCTGGGAAGGTTAGGAGGAAGGGGAGGATAGAGAGAGATTTGTTAAAGGATACAAAACTCAGCCCGATAGGATGACTAAAGTCTAGTGTTCTATATCACTGTAGGAGGACTATAGTAATCTCTATATTATACAGTTTCAAATAGCAAGAAGGAGGATATTGAACGTTCCCAATGCAAAGGAATGACAAATGATTAAGATGATGGATGTGCCAGTTACCCTGACCTGATCTCTATACATGTCCTGAAATATCATGAGGTACCCCCAAAATACATACAATTATGTCAATTAAAAAAATAAAAAAAATTTAAAAAGAGGAATGCAGCATATTGTTTCTCTATTACCAATATAATAGTGACAAATCGATCAATTGAAATTACCCAAAGGAAGTTAAGACACTGAGAAGCCCTTTCTTTGGCCAGAGTGGGGGAAAATATTATGTGTCTTTCTAGCCTAAATCTTTCCCCACATCTCTGCAGTCACACATTCTTTAAGCTGCATTTATTACAAGGTAAGGGTCTCTGGAATCTTCCAGTTGAGAACAGGAATACGTCACTGCGTAATTTTGGGAAGTGAGCCTGAGGTACTCGGAACAGATGACACAGGGGTCTTAGGTCCTGATTCAGCTACAAGTCAGCAGGGCACCCCAGGACCATCTGCGTCCTATAAATTACAGTAACGCTGGCACATGCGGCTTGTAAATCACCCACGAACAGGCTTCACCTCGTGACACACGACATGAACCCTGTTGTATATTCCAATAAACTCCCATAAACCATCTGATATAAACTCCGGATTATGTTTCTTTAGGGGTTGGAATACTTAGACTTTTCTTTGATGGTCTGATTCCCTTTCACATGTGAAGTGAATACACACGGCATCTTCTAGTCCCTTTCCCATACACTAGCATTTTGCTATTTTTCAAGGGCAGAATTTTACTTAGTGGCTGACATGAGCAATTTTGTGAACTTTAAAGGACCAATCTTTTTTCCCCGTTGCCTTCTTTAATAAACTTGTTTCTTTCAACACCACTGTGAATGTCAAAGTCTTGTGGTTACTACACATGGAAAATACGATTTATAAACAGCAAATTAATGACCAAATTGTCAGTAACCAACTTCGCTGAATATAAATAAACGCTTATCATAAAGGGTCATATCACTTATATGGCTTTGCTGGGTTTCTGGCAATTTACACGGCTGCCTTCTACAATAGTTTTGTGGGTGTGTGTGCAGGAGCACGAGGAGAAAGAATAGCAGGAGTGGAGACAGCATTCAATTCCATTTATGGCTCCTCCATAAATGGGTCCAAGCAACTGTTTTTGGTTGGAACTCAGTGTTACCTTATTCATGGAGTCTGGTACTTCCTCCATCTTCAGGGAATTCTTTTCCGAGGAATTCCTTCTTAAGGCTCATCGCGCTAACTTGTGGTCCACGTGCCAGAAAAAGTGGCAGAAAAAAATACCTAAATATAAGCTCTTCCCAAGACATCAAGCTTTGCTTCTATTAAGAAATATGGTCATTTTCTTCCTTCTCTCTGCTTTTCATTTTTTAAAACAGTAATGACAAAACTACATTTTCATTTATTTTTGTCACATAATTAAAGTACTTTATTTGGACAATTCTTTCAGTTCGGGGTATTTTGATGTAACATTAAATTATTGTCTTTATGCCACTTTTTACAGATACACAGATGTAAATGAAAAGGAGAGACCATTATTTTGTTGTGGAATTTAAATGAAGCATAAAATATTTGTGAGACAAAATTCAGTAGCTGCTTAAGGGGCTAAAGCATGAGATAATTCAGAATTAATTTTATTAGTCTGATGTATCCTAGTCATATTTAGCTGAAAGTTATGTTAAGTTTCCACATTTGTTGTCTGAAAAATGCATTGATTATTATTTTCTATATAGTAACTCTCAAGCCCACATAAGGAAAACACAATGCTATTGTTAATGATTCAAGAATTGTAAAAGGTTCACATACTCCATAGAAATTAGGTAACTTTTTTCAAAGTTATAGTAGTTCCTTGAGATATAAACATCCTAAAATCACATAAAGTCTAAATGTTCAGGCTTTGCTGAGAAAATGCCCCTATGACTGAATGTAACACTCTTAGTGGAAAAGAGGTAAACATTAAATTTTACTCAGATACAGAGCAGCTCTACTATGAATCCAAAAACACAGCTTCCAGAAACTTCTAAATACATAGTAGCATTCCTTACTTATCACAATTTATTCTATAAATTTAGGGATTTATTGATTGTAGTGGAAACATTTGCAAATAATTTAAAAATTTCATGACACATTGCACATCTCAAAGGATTTCATTCAGTTCTTCTTTTTCAACTGCAATCAGTAATTTTTTTTCAAGACTCTTAATGTGTTGAACTAGGGTATAGTTAAGAGATTGTTGGAAATTCCCAGAAGGAGATTTAATAAAACAAATATGAACAAAGATGAACTTTGTAGAATTGTTATTTTCTTTCATTCACATAATTTTTGAACAAGTTCTGTTTCTGCTTTCTATTACATCTAAATAGTTCTCATTTTTATTCAACATCAAGAGAGATTAATGTGGGTGCATCAAATCAAAGTTTGGGTTCTTTGAACCTACCAAACTATTTTTTTCAAATATTTGGGGTCTGATAAAACCCAAAATACATACTAGCAGCACTTTTTCCATTAATTATTAAACCCACGTGCATTTTGAGAAAAATTTGATCCATATGGGTTCTGGTTCATTTATGCTTTACTCATCAAAATGCTTTTTCTTGAAGCCCATGTCCAAGAAATCTTTTGAGCCCTGTTAAGTTTTTTGAACTTTGCCAAGAATAAACAAAGTTGAACACCAGAAGATTCAAGTTGGTTTGTAATCCTATCCCTATGGAGTATTAGTGGGTTCTAAACTTGTATTAAATACATATTCTCATCCCTAATAGGTAGTTGGACATCTCCAGGGGAAGCTTGAGGCTTGATAGAGAAAGCAAAAGTCAGATATATGTCAACAAAACATCAGAAAAATCTCAGAATGCATCACAATTCATTAAAATTAATTTGATTATATTTTATTTTGAGTACATATGCAGAGATGTTCCCTTGAGTCAGAACTGGAAGGCTAAAAGGCATCTCAAGTGGGTAACCAAAAAAAAAAATTCAACAACAATTCCTAAATATTGGGATTTGGCTGAAAATAATCATGAGAAACATTCAAGTGCTTTTTGGGGGAAAAAAATGGGAATGTGGTCTATGGTGCTTTGTTTTTTTCTATTTCTTCCCTTTCGAGTATCTATTTTCTTCCCTTTCAAGTGTCTATTGTCATCGTTTTTTGCTTTTATTGTTTAAATTGTTTATTTTTGTGCCTTCTTTCTTCTCTGGAACTAACAGGCCAAGTCAAACTAAGGTCAGAAGTAGAGATTCCATTTTAAGGGACTAGCTTTTGATTAGTTTGGATTGTTAGTCTCAGAAATTCTAGAAGAGAAAAATTTAAAAATTATTACAAATAATATAATATATTACTTCTAGAGGCCATAGAAAATAAAATCTCCTAACACTGCCGTGATTGGGATTATATTTGGAAAGAGCCCTTGTCTTTTAGACAGTCCTATTGAAAAAAACAGTAGAGGCTGGGCGCGGTGGCTCAAGCCTGTAATCCCAGCACTTTGGGAGGCCGAGACGGGCGGATCACGAGGTCAGGAGATTGAGACCATCCTGGCTAACACGGTGAAACCCCGTCTCTACTAAAAATACAAAAACTAGCCGGGTGAGGTGGCGGGCGCCTGTAGTCCAACTACTCGGGAGGCTGAGGCAGGAGAATGGCGTAAACCCGGGAGGCGGAGCTTGCAGTGAGCTGAGATCGGCCACTGCACTCCAGTCGGGCGGACAGAGCAAGACTCCGCCTCAAAAAAAAAAAAAAAAGAAAAGAAAAAAACAGTAGAGGGGGCGGAGCAAGATGGCCGAATAGGAACAGCTCCAGTCTCCAACTCCCAGCGCGAGTAACACAGAAGACCGGTGATTTCTGCATTTTCAACTGAGGTACTGGGGTCATCTCTCTAGGGAGTGCCGGACAATCGGTGCTGGTCAGCTGCTGCAGCCTGACCAGCGTGAGCTGAAGCAGGGCGAGGCATCGCCTCACCTGGAAGCGCAAGGGGGAAGGAAATCCGTTTTCCTAGCCAGGGGAACTGAGACACATACACCTGGAAAATCGCGTAACTCTCACCCCAATACTGCGCTTTAAGGAAACAGGCACACCAGGAGAATATATCCCACACCTGGCCGGGAGGGTCCTCGCCACGGAGCCTCCCTCACTGCTAACACAGCAGTCTGCGGCGATCTATCCGCAAGGTAGCAGCGAGGCTGGGGGAGGGGCGCCCGCCATTGCTGAGGCTTAAGTAGGTAAACAAAGCCGCTGGGAAGCTCGAACTGGGTGGAGCTCACAGCAGCTCAAGGAAACCTGCCTGTCTCTGTAGACTCCACCTCTGGGGACAGCCCACAGCTGAGGTCCAATAGGGAAAGCAGCGGGGGCGGTGCAGAGGCGAACGACTCTGTCTGACAGCTTTGGGGAGAGCCGTGGATCTCCAACGCGGAGGTTGAGATCGAGAACGGACAGACTGCCTGCTCAGGTGGGTCCCTGACCCCTGAGTAGCCTAGCTGGGAGACATCCCCCACTAGGGGCAGTCTGACACCCCACACCTCACAGGGTGGAGTCATCCCTGAGAGGAAACTTCCAAAGGAAGAATCAGACAGGTACACTCGCTGCTCAGCAATATTCTATCTTGGCAACCTCTGCTGCTGATACCAAGGCAAACAGGGTCTGGAGTGGACCTCAAGCAATCTCCAACAGACCAACAGACAGTCCTTCTGACTGTCAGACGGAAAACTATCAAACAGGAAGGACACCTATACCAAAACCCCATCAGTACGTCACCATCATCAAAGACCAGAGACAGATAAAACCACAAAGATGGGGAAAAAGCAGGGCAGAAAAGCTGGAAATTCAAAAAATAAGAGCGCATCTCCCCCTGCAAAGGAGCGCAGCCCATCGCCAGCAACGGATCAAAGCTGGTCAGAGAATGACTTTGACGAGATGAGAGAAGAAGGCTTCAGTCCATCAAACTTCTCAGAGCTAAAGGAGGAATTACGTACCCAGCGCAAAGAAACTAAAAATCTTGAAAAAAAGTGGAAGAATGACAGCTAGACTAATTAATGCAGAGAAGATCATAAACGAAATGACAGAGATGAAAACCATGACATGAGAAATACGTGACAAATGCACAAGCTTCAGTAACCGACTCGATCAACTGGAAGAAAGAGTATCAGCGATTGAGGATCAAATGAATGAAATGAAGCGAGAAGAGAAACCAAAAGAAAAAAGAAGAAAAAGAAATGAACAAAGCCTGCAAGAAGTATGGGATTATGTATAAAGACCAAATCTACGTCTGATTGGGGTGCCTGAAAGTGAGGGGGAAAATGGAACCAAGTTGGAAAACACTCTTCAGGATATCATCCAGGAGAACTTCCCCAACCTAGTAGGGCAGGCCAACATTCAAATTCAGGAAATACAGAGAACGCCACAAAGATACTCCTCCAGAAGAGCAACTCCAAGACACATAATTGCCAGATTCACCAAAGTTGAAATGAAGGAAAAAATCTTAAGGGCAGCCAGAGAGAAAGGTCGGGTTACCCACAAAGGGAAGCCCATCAGACTAACAGCAGATCTCTCGGCAGAAACTCTACAAGCCAGAAGAGAGTGGGGGCCAATATTCAACGTTCTTAAAGAAAAGAATTTTCAACCCAGAATTTCATATCCAGCCAAACTAAGTTTATCAGTGAAGGAGAAATAAAATCCTTTACAGATAAGCAAATGCTTAGAGATTTTGTCACCACCAGGCCTGCCTTACAAGAGACCCTGAAGGAAGCCCTAAACATGGAAAGGAACAACCGGTACCAGCCATTGCAAAAACATGCCAAAATGTAAAGACCATCAAGGCTAGGAAGAAACTGCATCAACTAATGAGCAAAATAACCAGTTAATATCATAATGACAGGATCAAGTTCACACATAACAAATTAACCTTAATGTAAATGGACTAAATGCTCCAATTAAAAGACACAGACTGGCAAACTGGATAAAGAGTCAAGACCCATCAGTCTGCTGTATTCAGGAGACCATCTCACATGCAGAGACATACATAGGCTCAAAATAAAGGGATGGAGGAAAGATCTACCAAGCAAATGGAGAACAAAAAAAAGCAGGGGTTGCAATCCTAGTCTCTGATAAAACAGACTTTAAACCATCAAAGATCAAAAGAGACAAAGAAGGCCATTACATAATGGTAAAGGGATCAATTCAACAGGAAGAGCTAACTCTCCTAAATATATATGCACCCAATACAGGAGCACCCAGATTCATAAAGCAAGTCCTTAGAGACCTACAAAGAGACTTAGACTCCCATACATAATAATGGGAGATTCAACACTCCACTGTCAACATTAGACAGATCAACGAGACAGAAAGTTAACAAGGATATCCAGGAATTGAACTCATCTCTGCACCAAGCGGACCTAATAGACATCTATAGAACTCTCCACCCCAAATCAACAGAATATACATTCTTCTCAGCACCACATCGCACTTATTCCAAAATGACCACATAATTGGAAGTAAAGCACTCCTCAGCAAATGTACAAGAACAGAAATTATAACAAACTGTCTCTCAGACCACAGTGCAATCAAACTAGAACTCAGGACTAAGAAACTCAATCAAAACCGCTCAACTACATGGAAACTGAATAACCTGCTCCTGAATGACTACTGGGTACATAACGAAATGAAAGCAGAAATAAAGATGTTCTTTGAAACCAATGAGAACAAAGATACAACATACCAGAATCTCTGGGACACATTTAAGGCAGTGTGTAGAGGGAAATTTATAGCACTAAATGCCCACAAGAGAAAGCAGGAAAGATCTAAAATTGACACTTAACATCACAATTAAAAGAACTAGAGAGGCAAGAGCAAACACATTCAAAAGCTAGCAGAAGGCAAGAAATAACTAAGATCAGAGCAGAACTGAAGGAGATAGAGTCACAAAAAACCCTCCAAAAAATCAATGAATCCAGGAGTTGGTTTTTTGAAAAGATCAACAAAATTGACAGACCGCTAGCAGACTAATAAAGAAGAAAAGAGAGAGGAATCAAATAGACGCAATAAAAAATGATAAAGGGGATATCACCACCGACCCCACAGAAATACAAACAACCATCAGAGAATACTATAAATGCCTCTACGCAAATCAACTAGAAAATCTAGAAGAAATGGATAATTTCCTGGACACTTACACTCTCCCAAGACTGAACCAGGAAGAAGTTGAATCCCTGAATAGACCAATAACAGGCTCTGAAATTGAGGCAACAATTAATAGCCTACCACGAAAAAAAGTCCAGGACCAGATGGATTCACAGCTGAATTCTACCAGAAGTACAAGGAGGAGTGGTACCATTCCTTCTGAAACTATTCCAATCAATAGAAAAAGAGGGAATCCTCCCTAACTCATTTTATGAGGCCAACATCATCCTGATACCAAAGCCTGGCAGAGACACAACAAAAAAAGAGAATTTTAGACCAATATCCCTGATGAACATCGATGCAAAAATTCTCAATAAAATACTGGCAAACCGGATTCAGCAGCACATCAAAAAGCTTATCCACCATGATCAAGTGGGCTTCATCCCTGGGATGCAAGGCTGGTTCAACATTCGCAAATCAATAAACGTAATCCAGCATATAAACAGAACCAAAGACAAGAACCACATGATTATCTCAATAGATGCAGAAAAGGCTTTTGACAAAATTCAACAGCCCTTTATGCTAAAAACGCTCAATAAATTCGGTATTGATGGAACGTACCTCAAAATAATAAGAGCTATTTACGACAAACCCACAGCTAATATCATACTGAATGGGCAAAAACTGGAAAAATCCCTTTGAAAACTGGCACAAGACAGGGATGCCCTCTCTCACCACTCCTATTCAACATAGTGTTGGAAGTTCTGGCTAGGGCAATCAGGCAAGAGAAAGAATCAAGGGTATCCAGTTAGGAAAAGAAGAAGTCAAATTGTCCCTGTTTGCAGATGACATGATTGTATATTTAGAAAACCCATCGTCTCAGCCCAAAATCTCCTTAAGCTGATAAGCAACTTCAGCAAAGTCTCAGGATACAAAATTAATGTGCAAAAATCACAAGCATTCTTATACACCAGTAACAGACAAGCAGAGAGCCAAGTCAGGAATGAACTTCCATTCACAATTGCTTCAAAGAGAATAAAATACCTAGGAATCCAGCTTACAAGGGATGTAAAGGACCTCTTCAAGGAGAACTACAAACCACTGCTCAGTGAAATCAAAGAGGACACAAACAAATGGAAGAACATACCATGCTCATGGATAGGAAGAATCAATATCGTGAAAATGGCCATACTGCCCAAGGTTATTTATAGATTCAATGCCATCCCCATCAAGCTACCAATGAGTTTCTTCACAGAATTGGAAAAAACTGCTTTAAAGTTCATATGGAACCAAAAAAGAGCCCGCATTGCCAAGACAATCCTAGGTCAAAAGGACAAAGCTGGAGGCGTCACGCTACCTGACTTCAAACTATACTACAAGGCTACAGTAACCAAAACAGCATGGTACTGGTACCACAACAGAGAAATAGACCAGTGGAACAGAACAGAGTCCTCAGAAATAATACCACACATCTACAGCCATCTGATCTTTGACAAACCTGACAAAAACAAGAAATGGGGAAAGGATTCCCTATTTAATAAATGGTGCTGGGAAAATTGGCTAGCCACAAGTAGAAAGCTGAAACTGGATCCTTTCCTTACCCCTTATACGAAAATTAAATCAAGATGGATTAGAGACTTAAATGTTAGACCTAATACCATAAAAACCCTAGAAGAAAATCTAGGTAGTACCATTCAGGACATAGGCATGGGCAAGGACTTCATGTCTAAAACACCAAAAGCAACGGCAGCAAAAGCAAAATTGACAAATGGGATCTCATTAAACTAAAGAGCTTTTGCACAGCAAAAGAAACTACCATCAGAGTGAACAGGCAACCTACAGAATGGGAGAAAATTTTTGCAACCTACTCATCTGACAAAGGGCTAATATCCAGAATCTACAAAGAACTCAAACAAATATAAAGAAAAAAACAAACAACCCCATCAAAAAGTGGGGAAAGGATATGAACAGACATTTCTCAAAAGAAGACATCCATACAGCCAACAGACACATGAAAAAATGCTCATCATCACTCGCCATCAGAGAAATGCAAATCAAAACCACAATGAGATACCATCTCACACCAGTTAGAATGGCAATCGTTAAGAAGTCAGGAAACAATAGGTTGGAGAGGATGTGGAGAAATAGGAACACTTTTACACTGTTGGTGGGATTGTAAACTAGTTCAACCATTATGGAAAACAGTATGGCGATTCCTCAAGGATCTAGAACTAGATGTACCATATGACCCAGCCATCCCACTACTGGGTATATACCCAAAGGATTATAAATTACTCTACTACAAAGACACATGCACACGTATGTTCATTGCGGCACTATTCACAATAGCAAAGACTTGGAATCAACCCAAATGTCCATCTGTGACAGACTGGATTAAGAAAATGTGGCACATATACACCATGGAATACTATGCAGCCATCAAAAAGGATGAGTTTGCGTCCTTTGTAGGGACATGGATGCAGCTGGAAACCATCATTCTTAGCAAACTATCACAAGAACAGAAAACCAAACACCGCATGTTCTCACTCATAGGTGGGAACTGAACAATGAGATCACTTGGACTCGGAAGGGGAACATCACACACTGGGGCCTATCATGGGGAGGGGGGAGAGGGAGGGATTGCATTGGGATACATGATATAACGTTATGCACATGTACCCTAGAACTTAAAGTATAATAAAAAAAAAAAAAGAAAAAAACAGTAATTATATATATATGTATATATATATAAGAATATATCTATATATTAATGAAATGGCATGATCATTGTATTTATTTCAAAACAGAGTATGCATTAAGGATATAGGTGGAGGTATCGATGAAGCAAAATAACTGTCGTTGCTGGATGCTGGGCATGCTGGTGTTCATTATATCACTTGTTTTCCTTTAGTTTATACATTGGATGACTTCTATGCCTACTATACAGGCTTTGGGTCCACTCAGTCAAAGCTGTAGTCACGCCTGGATCAATATCTAGTCTCAGCTACTCCAAGTATCTCTCCTGCCTCATGGGACATCTGCAGAAACCTACCATCATTATGATGCAGAAATATATTTTGAAAGTATGAGGAAATTAGCACCCCTTGGTGCTGACTTGTGGGGAGAAGGAGCTGCTGGACAATTCTGAAGGATATCTCACACAGCCCCTTAGACAATCCCTAGAATAATTGCACCTTCAGTTCCCACAGTGTGATCAGCTTGATAATATATTATTAGATGGGTATTTACCCCTTTCCTGTCACAGTCTTCCTGGTGTCCTTCTCCTGTTTCTTAGAATTTCTTCCTAAAATAAACTACCTGCATTGAGCCCTTATGATAATTTCTAAACACATATAGTCTTAGCCCAAACCTGTCTCAGGCTAAGAGCATTTTTATGCTTAAATTTTTTCATAATAAAAAGTTTTAATAAATGTTTTGCTTTACCTTTTTATATCCCTAATACAATCCAAATTTTATTTAAAAATATAGGAACAAGCATTACTTTAACAATTAGAATTTTATATTGCTACTACTCTCTTAGAAGTTATATTTATGTTTCATTTCTCCCATAGAATTTTAATATTGTTATGATGTAAAGTCTTTTATTGACTATTCAATCATGATTTTCTGTCACAAAAATATGCATATAAATTTATTTTATTAATTTTTAAATTTCCTGTAACCATAAGCCTTGAAGCATTGAAATATTTATTCTAGATTGAGTTAATATTACATATACCTATTACACTCAATTGATCAAAAATAATAATATATTTCAAAGTTTAAGAAACTATTATTAAACATAAAAAGTAAAATTTATTGGAAACACATCTGTTAGTGAAAGGGATACAGCTTTCAGTTCATATGTTGTGGAAAAATATTACCAGAATGAGAAAGCCTTCAGCATCAATTTTGTTTTTTTCTTTTCATTGTTAAAGATGAAAATTTTGAGAAAATTTGCTCGTATAAATGGGTAAGAAGAAGAAATTTTTAAATAGCAGTGTTACTCAGTTTCTTGAAATCATTTTGAGTTGTGTTAAAAATCATATTGTGGTATATAATCAAAAATTATTTTTATTGGAATATTGGCAACATGATTAGTTTTTCCTGCAATTTTATTGATAATGAAAAATTGGAAACCTACTTTCTTATCAAAGGATTTATTAGAGTCATTAACTTTATCAAGACACCAATATTTTGAAGCATTGCTTGTTTGGCCTTGCATCCTGGGAAGTGCACTGCAAAAAAATAGTATGGTTGAGAGATGTCATTCTTTTATAAAGTAGGAGAGGAACAGTTGTGAAGGGGAGGCTTTTTAAAATGTGAGCTTTTATTTAAATTTAGATGTAATTTATATATCATAAAATTTACACTTCAAAATTGTACAATTCAGTGGTTTCTAGTAGTTTCCCAAAGTTGTGCAACCATTAGCCCTACTTAATTTCAGACTATTTTTATTACCCCAAAAAGAAACTCAGTAATTATTAGCAGCCACACATAGTTTTCTCTCTGCAAGTTCCTGGAAATCACTAAGGTACTTTCTGTCTCTATGGATTGCTTATTCTGGATATTTCATATGTAGTAAGTGGAACAATACACTATGTGACCTTTTATGCCTGGCTTCTTTCACTTAACACAGTGTTTTCAAGGTTTATCCATGTTGTGGCGTGTATCAGCATTTCATTCATTTTTATGACTGAATCATGTTCCACTGTATGTATATATCATATTTTGTTCATTCACTGATTGATGGGTATTTTGGTTGTTTTGACTTTTTGGCTGTTAGGAAAAGTGCTGCTATGAACATTCATGCTTTTTGTGGAGGTGTTTTCTATTCTCTTGGGTATCTGCCTGGGAGTGGAATTGCTGAGTTATGTGGTAACTGTTACACTTAACTTTCTGGGGCACTAACAAACTGTTTTCCAAAGTGTAGGTAGCATATTACACTCCCACCAGCCATGTATGGGGATTTCAGTACTTTACATCCTCACTAACACTCATTATTTTCTGGGTTTTTGATTATAGCCATCTTAATGGGCATGAAGTGATATCTCATTGTGATTTTGATTTGCATTTCCCCAGTGGGTGGTGATATTAAACATCTATTTATTTCCATTTCCATATCTTTGGAGGATTATCTATTCAAATCTTTTGCCTATTGCTAATTGAGTTATTTATACTTTTACTGTTTAGTTGCACATGTTCTTTATATTTTCTAGATCTAAGTTCCTTATCAGTTATACGATTCACAAATATTTTCTCCCATTCTGTGGATTATTTATTTTTTCACTTTATTGATAATGTCCTTTGATGCACAAAAGTTTTAAATTTCAATGAAGTCTAATTTGCCTATTATTTCTTGTTATTGCTTGTGTGTTTGGTGTCATGTCTGAGAAACCATTGTCTAATCCTAGGTTATAAAGAGTTACACCTATGTTTTCTTCTAAGAGTTATATAGTTTTAGCTCTTATATCTAGGTCTTTGGTACATCCATTTTGAGGTATATGGTATGAGGTAGGGGCCCAACTTCGTTCTTTTGCATGTGGATACCCAGTTGTCCCAAAGTCAGCTGTTGAAAGGCTTTTTTTTTCCCCCATTGAATTGTCTTGGTACCCTTGTCAACAATCAATTGACCATAAACATATGGGCTTATTTCTAGACTCTCAATTCTATTTCTTTCATCTGTATGTCTAGTGGTACCATACAATCTTGATTTCCATAGCTTTATATCAAGTTTTGTAACAGTGTGAGTCCTCTCACTTTGTTATTTTTTCAAGATTGTTTTGGCTATTCTGTGTCTCTTGCAGTTTCTGTATGAAATTTGCCATAGCTTCTAAATTTCTTCTTTTTTTTTTTCTTTGAAGTCTCACTCTGTCGCCCAGGCTGGAGTGCAGTGGTGCAATCTCGGCTCACTGCAATCTCTGCCTCCCGGGTTCAAGCAGTTCTCCTGCCACAGCCTCCTGAGTAGGTGGGACTATAGGTGCCCACCACCATACCCGGCTAAATTTTTGTATTTTCAGCGGAGACAGGATTTCACCATGTTAGCCAGGATGGTCTCCATCTCTTGACCTCATGATCCCCCCACCTCGGCCTCCCAAAGTGCTGGGATTACAGGCATGAGCCACAGCGCCCGGCCTATATTGCCATCTTAACGATATAGTTGACCCCGAACAAGGTGAGGGTTAGGATCACCGACCCCCAACACAGTAGAAAATCCATGTATAACTTTTGACCCTCTCCCAACTTAACTACTAATAGTCTACTGTTGACTGGAGGCCTTATGGATAACATAAACACTCTATTAACTCATATGTGGTATGTTATATGTATTATATACTGTATTTTTAAAATGAAGTAAGCTAGAGAAAAGAAAATATTATTAAGACAATTGTTTAAGGAGAAGAAAATCTATTTACTATTCATTAAGTGGAAATGGATCACCATAAAGAGCATTTTCAGGTTGAGTAGGTTGAGGAAGAGAAGGAGGAAGAGGGGTTGATCTTGCTGTCTCAGGGGCAGCAGAGGTGGAAGAGGTGGAGAGGGTGGAAGTGGGGAGGCCACTGAGGCAGACACACTCAGTGTAACACATATGTTTTATTGAAAAATATCTGTGTTTAAGTGGACGTATGCAGTTCAAACCAATATTGTTTAGGGGTCAACTGTATTAAGTCTTCTAATCCATCAACACCGAATATCTTTTTCTTAAAGTCTCGTTTAATTTCTTCCAACATGGTTGTAGTTTTTAGTATGTAGTCTTGCCCTTTTATTCGTTAAATATTTGTTCAATTATTTATTTTGTGATGTTACTGTATGTGAAATTACTTTCTTAATTCCATTTTCAGATTGTTTGTTACTAGTGTATAGATATACAGCTGATTTTTGTGTATTGATCTTATACTCTGCAACCTCACTGAACTTGTTTATTAGTTCTGATAGCTGTTTTGTATATTCTTCAGGCTTTTCAATAAGCAAGATAAGGTCATTTGCAAATAGAGATAGTCTTATGTCTTCTTTTCCAATCTGGATACCTTTTTTTTTTGTTTTGCCTAATTGCTCTGGATTGAATCTCCAGTACAACAATGAATAGAAGTAGTGACAGCAGATAGCCTTGTATTGTTCCTGTTCTTAGAAAAAATATAACGTTAGCGTTATGTTTTTGTAAGTGCCGTTTATCAAGGTGAGGAAGTTCCTTCTATTCTTAGGTCTTTAATCCCTCCATTTTGAAGTATATGATATAAGGAAGGGGCCCAACTTATTTTCAATGTGGATATCCAGTTGTCCCAAAGCCACTTGTTGAAAGGCTTTAGTGTGATATATGTATGTGTGTGTGTTTTATCACAAAAGGATATTGTTGGATCTTGGCAAATGCTTTTCTGCATTCTTAAGGTAAAGTTTTTTTCCATGACTTGATTAATATAGAATATTACATTGATCGATTTTCACACATTGAACTGACCTGTCTTCTTGGAATAAATCCCACTTGTTTATGCTATATAATCCTTTTTACACATTGTTGGATTTGGTCTGCTCACATTGTGTGGAGAGTTTTTGTGTCTGTATTCATAAGGCCTATTGGTCTGTACTTTTCTTTCTTTTAAGTAATTGATTTGCCTGGTTTTGGCATCAGGGTAATACTGACCTCATAGAATGAGTTAAGAATTGTTCTCACTCAAGGCCTATTGGTCTATAGTGTTCTTTCTTTTTAGTAATTGATTTACCTGGTTTTGGTATCAGGGTAATACTGACCTCATAGAATGAGTTAAGAATTATTCTCACTCCTTCCATTTTTTGTAAGAGTTTCCAAAGGATTGGTTTAGTTCTTTCTTAGGCAGATCAGTTTTATAGAAGTGGAGAAAAGTCTAAACAATGTGGTTATAAGGCACTAATTACTTATGTCAGGCTTTTAGATATTTGAATATGCATCTTATTTTCAAAAATATTGTAAAGTCATTTATTTATTAAACAAATTTATTTTGTTTAGTCATTTATTTATTAAACAAAAATTACAAAAATGTTTTGTAAAGCAATTTATTTATTAAACAAATATTTATTCAACATCTACTGTGTGCTAGGCCCTGTGGTAGGAGCTACAGGTGAAACAGAACAACATGATCTATGCCCCATAGAAGGTAACAGTCCAGTGACAATGAGAGACAAGAAACAAGTGAAACAAATAAACAAAAGCCAAACAAATACTTACTGTTGGCAAGGAAATTACCTATATGTCTCTCTAACACAACCTCCTTAATGTCAGAAACAGTGGCTTAAATGCATTCTGTACCCAATAAAGGTGGAATCATTTATTTTGGTATGATTGTTGCCCTATAGCTTGGCTGAGAAGGTTAGGTTACACACATGGAGTAATAAGAGAATTATTTAAGACAAAATAGGATTTTATAGTTCTCCTGCTATAGTAAGGGAAAGGAATATATTAAGGTTTGAAAACCTAACTCTCCAAGTCTGATGTATAAGGCAGATAACAACTTAACACTACATCTTATCCACAAAGTTAACCATTGTTCAGATGGTGGCTCTTAACATCAGGGTTTCTTAAATTGTCACATGCAGGGAAAAAAAAAAAAAACACCTAGAGATCTTCTTAAAATGATGATTTTGATCCCACAAGTCTGTGGGACCACAAAATCCTGCATTTCTAAAACACTTCCAGATACTGGCTGTGCTACTGGTCCACAGACCTTACTTTGAGTGACGACGTTTTATCTCCCTTCCTCTTGCCTGAAAGCAAAGAACCAAGAGATATCTGGTGAATTAGATAGGAAAAATTTCCTTCAGATTTTCCAAGGTAACTGAGTGGCTACAAAACTACCCATTGATGAGACAGCTAGAAAAATCACCTGAGTCTTCGTATAACTCAGAGTAACATATGAGAAAACCAGCAGAGAGGGAGCAGGGAATGCTTATCCTCTTGAATGATGTTATTTATGCCAAAACTTAATTATAAGCAAACATCCATCTTTCCTGTCAAACAATGCAATGCACATAGGCCAAATCATTTTTAATGTAAATATAAATGATTCTTGTGTGTAGCCATTGGGGAGATGGTTAATGGGGGGAGGGAGGAGGAGGATGGATAGTTAATTCTACTTTGTAAAGGGAAAATTGCCTCAATGCCTTGAAATTCTCTACCTATTAGAAAAAAAGAAAAAAACCATAAAACATTGGTGATTGGGAATTGGCTTCCTAGTGTCCACAATGCAGGGATTTGCCTTGAAGAATTTTACTTTATTTCTGCCTTCCAGTCAGATATTCAACCTAGAAATATGTGTTTCTTTTTTCAGCATGATGATTTTCCCCCCCTCATTTATATGGTTGTGTTTTCTGGCACATTTCTGTTCCCACAAACAGTTCTCTGGAGTTTTATCTATGAAGAAGCTTTTAAGTAAAAGATCAATTTGGTAAAAACCAAAATTATTCATTGAAACCAATATACTATGCTGTGAAATCAGAAAATATAGAAACCATGAACTCTTCTTATTGGTACATAAACTCATGCATTTGAGACCTTTGCAAAATTGAAATCACTCAATTTCAAATGCTCTTAAAGTACCAGGTAACGCTGTGAATCTTGATAGAAGAAAATAGGGAACAAGACTAACAAGGGGTATTGGGCATGGGTCCAGCAGGGAGCTGATTCAAGAGAGGAAAGAGTATGCATATTGACCAACCCAGTAATCGGGATTAAAAGTATTCACTTTGGTCTATAATCTAATATATATACAGGTATACAATGCAATTTTTACAAATAATAGGCAGAAATATGTCCAATAATTTTTGAAAAGCATTCCAAAATCAACTTCCATTAACATGCATTTTTATGCCTGCTAATACGTTTGGGACTGTATTGGAGAATGTAAAGGATACAAAAAGGGATAGGGCATTGCTCCTAAATTCAAGGAAATTATGAACAAACTGCTAAAGTGAGGCTCATCTTGAAGGGAAATGTGAAGAGAGAAAGAGAGAGAGAGAGAGAAAGAGCGCTCACCTCTGTCTATGATGCCTAGGAGATTTTCTAGAGAACATGTGTTTAGGAGGTAGGGGATCAGAGAGTTGAGTCATCTCCCTAAATTGAGAGAAGGACAGGCTCTGGCCTGGTCCCAGGCATTAGAGGGCCCCCTCCAACTCTCCTTGTTGTGTCCCCCCTATGAAACAAGAGTCTGCTGGGCCAAATGCGTGTGCCCACATAGAGCCCAGCTCTCTTCTAGACATGCTTCAGGTCCAGGCACTTGGAACCATGGGATTGCCTACTTCAGTGACCCTGGATTGGCTTCCAGGGCTGTACAGGTGCGGATGCCTCACTGCTACAGGGCACACTGAGGCTCTCCATCTGCTGGCCAACTCTTGGGAATGTTCCCAGTGTCCTCAGCACTCTGAAGATGATTTCTGTGAGGCCATGTGGAGGGAGAAGGGTGCTCATGTTAAAAAGGAAAGTTGATGCCCAGTGCATACTTACACTTTTTTATATCAACCAACTTCTGGTTCTGACGGAAAATTGGAATTGAAATCAAACTTGAGACTCTTAGCTCAGTATACTTTGCCTGTTTCACATTTTCTTCACTGTATGTTTGCATTTTCTCCCCGAATTTAACTTTAAGGTTTTTCTTGGAAACAGCACTGAAGTAGAAAAAATAACTGGAATAAATTTTCTTTCCACCAACTCTGGCCATTTCTCTCACATCCTTCATACCATTTCCTATTCCCTTCTTTTAGTTTGAAGGAAATCAGAAAGGAGAGAGGACAGGCCAAAAAGGGAAAGAGAGAAAGAGGAGCAAAAAGAAAAGATTTCCCTGGTGCTCCTCGCATCTCTGCTCTGGGGCTACTTGCCAAGGTATAGAATTATAACTGCTGATGAGCAGAGAGGAAGACTGCTCTTCATTCTTTCTTTCTCCAATCTCCAGAGCTGACATGGAATTAAGAGAATCTCCTTCTTTATCCACAGCCAAGAGCAGACACTGGTGGCAGTAATCCATACTTCATGCTAGGTAGGAGTTTCTGACTTAGTTTCACGGTTTGGGGAAAAAAATGCCTTCTGCAATGTTTTCCTAGGTGTGACTTTTCTAAAGAAAAGCTTCAGTTGTTTCCACAGTGGCCTTGTGGCTGGCACTATTGCCTGCCTCACTGCCAGCCGCTAGGGAGCCTGTTTTGGCAGGAGAGGTGGTGGAGATGTTTCCTTTATGCTCTATCTGTATACTTTTATAATTATTGGCTGATATGGTTTGGCCTTGTGTCTCAACCAAAATCTCATCTTGAATTGTAGTTCCCATAATCCCCACATGTTGTTTGAGGGACCAGGTGGAGATAATTGAATCATGGGGCAGTTCCCACAATCCTGTTCTCGACAGTGAGTGAATTCTCAGGAGATATGATGATTTTATAAGGGGCTTCCTTCTTTGCTTGGCACTCATTCTCTCTCCTGCCACTCTGTGAAAAGGTGCCTTCTGCCATGACTGTAAGTTTCCTGAGGCCTCCCCAGTCATGTGGAGCTGTGAGTCAATTACAACTCTTTTCTTTATAAATTACCCAGTCTCAGGCATTTCCTAATAGCAATGTGAGAATGGACTAATACACGGGCTGTGTGTCAGAAGCTACTGCTTTGATCTTATTGCCCTATTTCTGTATCCATTAGATCCCTATTTGAAAATGTCTTTCTCCTTCTTCCTTATGAATTCACAAAATTTGAACTTAAATGTTCTCCATTTTCTCCAGTATCATCAAGCTGGCCTTGTGATAGGTGACATATTTTGGAACAAATGACCAGGGCACCATTAAAAAATTCATTTGCCATGTCTCTTAGATCCTAGAGTGTCATAACATTAGTAGAAACTTCTAAAAGAGGGAAGATAGTAACTCCAGCCAACATTTTCAGTACACCCTTTTAAGGGAAATCTCAATAGCAAATGAATTGTACCAGTCAGCCAGTAAAAATTGACCGCCTTTAAAAGGTTGCTTAGGCCTGGAGTGAGTTAAAAATAAAGTGTAGAATGTAGTCACTGCCCACAACAGGATAGGAGATAGTAAGAGTTGTCTTAGACAAATAACCAGAAATGTTTCTTACTGTATGTCCTTGGCTTTAGGTTGTAGAGGGTGGTTTTTGTTTGTTTGTTTGTTTGTTTTTGAGATGCAGTCTTGCTCTGTAGCACAGGCTGGAGTGCAGTGGCACGATCTCGGCTCACTGCAACCTCTGCCTCCTGGGTCCCGGTTCAAGCCATTCCCCTGCCTCAGCCTCCTGAGTAGCTGGGATTACAGGAACGTACCACCATTCCCAGCGAATTTTTGTATTTTTAGTAGAGATGGGGTTTCACCATGTTGGCCAGGCTGGTCTTGAACTCCTGACCTCGTGATTCGCCCACCTCAGCCTCCCAAGTGCTGGGATTACAGGCGTGAGCCACCGCGCCCGGCCTATAGAGGGTATTTCTATGTTTGAGGTCAAATTCAGATAGTAAACATTATATGCTGGGTCAATTATTCCCTAGATCTGAGGGATAAAATTTGTCCAAAGAGGTTTTAAGACCAAATAAATTACAGGGAGACCTATTTCCTCTTAACTGGTATAGAATTAGCCTGGCTTATTATGGACTTCTCTTTCCAAACAAACAAATATGCAAACAAGCCAATACAAACATGTAGGTTACACACACCAACTAAAGAACATCAACACAACCAACAAGGCAAATGGGAGTGTGTTTTTCCAGGTGGAGAAATGAAAAGTCAACATGTTAGAGGAGTTCTGGGAGATTTTGAAAGTAAATGTGTGACCTGTACATTTATTCAAATATGACATTTCCTGAACTGTGGTTATTCAGATATAGTTTTGAGAGCCATAACATGTGTGCTATGGAAAAAAAAAAAAGGTAGGGCAAACATGGTATTTTATTTCATGGGATCTAAGAAACTTTGATTATAAGATGCACCATTTTTTTTATGGACTGCTAAGGAAGAAAAAGCACTGCTAATTAAACTATGTCATGCTATTGATTCTAAGATGCAGCCCAATTTCACAGATGTTAAAATGTAGAAAACAAACATGAGTCTTAGGATTGATGAAATTTGGTATATCTTCTCTTTTAAAGATTTATAACACATTTTAATAGCTTTGAGAAATCCCACAGGAAAGAAATCTGTTTAATTCAGCTTTCTCTTCTTTTTCTAACACGAATACTTTTACTGGGCAAATGTCTGTATGAATTCATGCATTTAGCATGTTTGATGGATTTACTTCATTCTCCATGCAAATCCCCTCACTCTCCAGGCTCTCTGGTAACCTTCCAGCCTTTGGGCTTTCCTGATGCTCTGAGTTCTAAGCATCCTGGATTACCTTTCTAACTCTGAACACCTATTTGCCATTATTCTTCTTTCACCAATGATTATACGTATAGTCTTGTTTCTGCCAAAAAATACAAAATTACTTCTTCTCTGACACTTCCAATGCAAGTGTGACCTGCTTGAAGCAAAAGATGATTGCTACTTTGTTTTTTACTGACCTCAGGACCTACCACAGAGCTTTCCACACGTAATTAACTAATAAGTGATGCTGATTGATGGGATTTTCAGGTAAATATGCATCTATTTCTAGACACTAAAGGGAAAATAAACTCTTCCTGGAATTTCACTTATGGAACTCAATGGCAATCATGGTTGTAAAAGGAGAGAGATATTTGAAGAGAGAAAAGGTAGAGAGTTGATTAAAGAAAAAAAAACAAAAAACGAGGTAGTAAGTAGTGTGTACACAAAAGAACATGAGAAGCGAGTTAGACTGATGGCCACATTTAGGATTTGAGCACTAGGCTGTGCTTCTTCTCTAGAGTAGAGATCAGCAAACTATAGCCCATGGAACAAATATGATCAGTTTCCAGGTTTTATTAAACAATGTCTTATTGAAACATAACCATGACTATTTGTTTACATATAGTTTATGGTGTCTTCCATGCTACAGTGGCAGAATCAAGTAGTTGCAAAAAAGACCTTATGGCCTACAAAAGCAGAAAATAAACTACCTGACTCTTTATAGAATACGTTTTCTGTTCCCTGCCCTACAGCAAGGACACCTGCCCAGTAATAATGTGGGAGAGAGTTTTCACTGTATGGAGCCTATTTCTCTCTTCCTTCTGCCTACTTTCAATGCCAAGGGAAGGCTATGATAATGTTTCATGGTACCTAGTGTTTTCACTTTCTTCCTGGAAATCCCAGTGTTGTGTAAAAGAAAGAAGAAAGAAGAGGACATGCATGGCAGAGCTACCCATGCCTTGAGAGCTCAGATAGACTATTGGCCCTAGTTCCCTGGCAAGTGGAATGTGAAGATGATGCTAGAATAATATGTTAAATGTATCTTCCTTTTCTGGGAAAGCAGCTTTTTAGCTGTATCACTACTCATGCCCATTGTACATATATCTTGTTAAAGGTTTTATTGCTTCAAAATGAGCTTCTGGTTGAGATAATAGTATTGAATCAAGATTTAGTTTATATTGAAACAGTTTGATTGGAATATCATAATTTGAGGAAGCAAGGAAAAGGCCAAAAGTACTTACATTGGATGTAATTTAGTAAAAATGGAAAGTTCAGGCGTTTCTGGCATATAGAGTACATTTATAGCATTTTGGCTTTTCACATTCATCTTTTAAAGTTCCCAGTTACAACATTTTCTTTTCTTGGCCCCTTAAAAATAATGAATAATTTTTCTCTGTACCCATAGCTTGAAATATTTTGTTATGTGTTAATTCAGAAGATAAAATTTCTCTTGAAAATGCTCACTTTGGTCTGAATATTATAAATGAAAAGTCTTAGAGCTAGAATTCTAAAATTACCTCTATCATTGGGTTCACATCATTCAATTGCTTTGAGAGTCTTACTTAGGAGTCTGGAAGTGGTCACCATCCGTTCAGGATATCAACTCCAGAGCTGAGTTCTCATTGAGTGAGTACCCCCATAGGCTTCACATTTTGAAAAATTAGCATTAAGTGCTTTTTAGTAAGCATTAAAAGTCAAACTTTGAAAAGTCATGCCCACCCTCCATCCTGGGAGGATCGCATGTCTTGGAACTCCTAAAAAGATCTCTGTCAGTGTCTGTTGTCCATCAAATATTTGATTTGATATTTTTCTACTTCTAGGCCGTTGGTAGTATATTTTCTTGCTTTCTTTATGTTCAAAATTGCCATCGCTTTGACTACTGAAATGTGAAAGGAACTTTTGTATCACTTCTCTTTGGAAGTGTTAAGAGCCCACGTGCAAATTCCCTGTACCACTTCCTCTTTTTGCAGCCATAACAGTCAGCAGCATTTCAAATAGTATGGGCTCTGCAAATCTGCGTTCCAGAGTGGAGTGGTGTGCAGAAGAGCTCTCTGCCCACTTGTGCAGGATATGTAGTTAGAGCAAAAAAACAAACCTTTGTTGTTTAAGCCACTGGGATATGTAGTTTCATTTGTCACTGCAGTGTAACCTGGCCCTTCCTGATTGATTCAGTATCTCTAAGATGGCTCATTCATTTATTTATTTAACTCTTCATGGTGAGAGTAGGCTCTATCAAGAAACAATCAATTAGTTTTCAAAGAGACTCATATGAACACATGGGCATGGCAGTTTAGTCAATGGTTTCATATTTGTATGCCTCTGGGATACAATATATACTCTGTATTGTCTGCTTACTTTGTGTTGTTGTAGTTGTTCTCTATTTATTTTATTCCCAAGGAAAAACACATTTGAAGGAATACTTTAGAAACTGAATGTGTTAAAGGCAGTCCAGCAGTCCTTGGAGAAAGCAACCCTAAGAAGGAATTGAATGGTATTAGGCCTGGGGGAAATGCAGCTAGAGAGTAACAAGCTATTAGCAAATTGGGTTGCTTTCAGCATAACATAACACAGCATAACAGGATAATATAAATACGGATTAGCACTCACTCCAAGTTTTTATTACAAGAGGTACAGTTGATATGAGTGGAGGAGTAGCTGAGATGAAGATTTAGAAAGAAAAACACATTTTTGTGTATGTCAGACCATCCATTTCTGGGCTCAGTTTTAAGCTCAGGCATTATGATTGTTAACAATTTGTCACCTTTTTAAACTTAGAGAGACTAAGGCTCTTGCCACACTCTTGAAAAGCATGCACTTGTTTTAGTTGCAGAGCTATCTTTCTTTTCTCTTCTGTTTAGTGGGCAGCAATCTCTTCCAACAGCTTTCTGTCAGGACTAGGCACTTCCAGACCTCTGAGAAGGCAGCTGCTGGAGAAAAGAAGCCACTTAACTGGTCAGTGTAGGTTTGTGCCTGTGTAGAACAAAGTGATGTTCTTTGCCTATTGTTCCATCTATAGCCACACGCACATATTAGCAGCAATAATAAAATATTGCTGCATTATCCCCAAAGTATAGGTCTCTGATAAGATAAAAGCTTTTTTCCCAGAGGGGTTGGTTAGTGTAAGGGACTGGGAGATTGGAAAGGAAGGAAATATATTAACCCCGTGGTTCTGATAGAAATGGCCTCTTCCATTACAAAGAAAATGCACACGTTAAACATGTGTGACTAGCAAAATCATAAGAGATCGGTTACCATCTCACTATACTTATCTTAGTTTATAGGACTAGTAAATGGTTAGAATGCTGCAGACTGCTCCAATAAGAAGAGGCCCATGAAAGAGATACAATGAGTTAGATAATAAAAACAAAACAAATAAACAAAAAAAGAATCAGAGCAAGAGACATTATTGGGTAAGTGGAAACTCAGAAAATACCCCAAATATCTACAGTGTTCCTTGTGAGATTCACACAAGAATTCCTTCTTTTCATGGCCTTGGATGAATCTATTATTTCTGGATAATTTTCCTTTATTACAGTCTTTGGTGTGAGAATATATGTAACATACATGTAAGTAATGAAGCAGAATAATACAATAAACAGCTGTGAAGTCACCACCCCATTTTAGAACTGCAAACATTACTGCAATTGCTTATATAATCCTCTCATATCCCACATCCCGCCTCCCAGCCTGAGGACGAATTTGTGTTTCAGATTTCTTGCTTTATTAAAACCATTTACATATACACATACACTCACACCTCCACGTCGTGTATTGCTTTGTTTTACTTTTTTTGAGCTTTTTAAATATGGTATACCTTGTGTTGTCTACTGAGACTTGCTATTCTTACTCAATATTCTGTTTCTAAGATTCACCCATGTTGTTTGTGGGCTTCTAGTCCAGTTATTTTTCCTGCTCTATAATTTTCCATTGTGGGACCATACTACAGTTTGTTCATCCATTCTCCTGTTAGTGGGCATTTGAGGAGTTGTTTCCTGGTTTTCTGCTGCTGTGAACAGAGCTTCTATGATTGTTCTTGTTCATGTCTCCTGGGGTACATGGGCAGAAGTTTTTCTGGAGTATTACTCTGGGTTGTACTGTGTATGAACATTCAATTTTACACTGTAATGTCACATTTTCTTCAAAAATAGTTGTGCCAGTTTGCTTTCTTACCATCAATGTATATGAATAAAAATTCCTATAAATCCATACCTTCCAATCTTTGATATCATGTCTTAACTTATGCCAATCTAGTGTATAAATGGTATCACATTGTGGTCCTAATCTGCATCTCCATGATTGCTAATGAGTTTGAGCATCTTGGCAAATATTTATTAGCAATTTATGTCACCCCTGACTTTTTTTTTTTTTTTTTAATTAGCAAGGTAACTATCTATTCAGCTCTCCTTAGAAGAGAAAGAGAAGTCAGTTGATTGAAGTCTTGTAATTAGGTTCAAAACTTGTTGGTGATAGATGACTGAAAGCTAAAATGAGTACAATTGCTTCTCCTTATGATAGCAGAATAGGGCTCTAGAGTGTCCATAGAGTTTCTTAAAAATTCTATAATTTTGTATTAATCTGTATGTAATAAGGAACATTGAACTACATCAATAATGATATGTGACAAGTGAGAGTTTTCTGTATTCCTATCAGTTGGTACTTCATAGTTGCAAGCAACAGAAAACCACTTTGGCTATCTAAGAAGATTATTTATAGCAATTCTGTTCACAATAGCAAAAAAAAAAAAAACTAGAAACACTGAAATGTCCATTAACAGGAGAATGGATGAATCCATTGTTGGAGAGCAGGGCATCCTGAATGATGGTCCCAGTGAGACTGCACATGGTCCCAGAAAGAATCTAGATGCTGTTTCCAAAAGAAAGGAGGGCATGGGTGTTAGGTTGGAAACAACAGACTTCGAACACCTTGACTCACTAAGGTCTTTCTTAGGTGGAAAGGCTAAAAGCCATTGTTGGTTCCCAAAGAAGACAAATGGAAATTTGATTTTTTTAAATGTATTTTTAACATAATCCATCATGAGCAAATAATGGAGTTGGATTATATTTTTTTAAACTATACTGACATTCCTTTTGGCTGAGGTTTTCTAGGCTCAGCTAATAGCCAACGAAAGAAGTTAATTTGTGCTAAGATGTGAAGATGGCAATGACCTGGTCCAGGGTAGGAGTATGCCCCAACCCCAGTGCTGGGTTGGACCCATGGGTACTGGTGGCTTGAATGTTAATGAGCACATTCATGTCCCCTTCCTAGTTAATTGTAAACCACTGGGACAGAAACTAGATCTCCAGTCACAAAAAAATTGAAAACTGCTCTCATAACCCAGGGGAATGGCTGGCTGCTAAGATTTCTCTGGGTCCTATCATTGGCAGAAGCCTTGTTTAAATTCTATCTCTTCATCAGAGTTTGAAGTTGGCATGAAGTTTATATGAGCAGTAAATCCAAAATCTGAGCAAGTCAGATACTAAGTGCCTTGGTTCTGGCACGGCCCCCCTAAAGCCTGGGAGGTAGAAGGTGTTAAGATTGTAAAATCCAGTTACCTTTACACATAGCATCAGAGGTAAGGGCAGCCCCATTTGAAACTGAAAGGAGGTATGACCCACAGCAAGGCGGTATATAATTAGAGTCATTTTGCTCTAACTTTTATGTTTAGAAGGAGACTTATCTTATCAAAGAATTTGACAAAAATAATTAAGATATAAAAACAATAACAGAATTTTAAATAGCAGTGTCAATAATAACAAAGATAATAGCTACCACTTACTGATTTTCTCCTCTGTATCTTGCAAAGTACCTTATGTGTCATATCTCTGACCCTTACAGTAATTTTTTCAGTAGGGTTCCTATTCCTATTTTAGTTAAGAAAGCTGAAGTGCACATTAGTTAAATAACTTGCAAAAGGTAACAAGCAATATTGCTGGTGATGCCACATTTGAAATAGTAGAATAAAAATTATGCACAAAATGAATTTTAGTACACATTTGACTTTCTCCTGAAAAGATACAGTATTTGATTATATATGGAATTTGATAACTATGACTGGGATTTCTTTGCAGGATTACATCAATATACCCTGATAGTAATTGTGTATGAAACAATTAGGATTGAAACAGTTTATTTTTAATTGGTGAAGGAAAATTATGTATCACTGGTTGCTTTCTCTCCTTGATAAAACGCTTTTGACGTTTAGTGTCCCACTTGTGAAATGGCTTTGGCAAACCCCTTTTTTCTACTTCCTTAAGTGGTGTGGAGTAGAAGGCAGCTCAGATGAAGCCTGCCTTTTGACTGGATAGAAAAAAAGAGGGACTGGAAAATGTCAACTTATTTGGTGAAAGAGAGTCCTATGTTTGGATCTGCTACGATTTGATCTCTAAAATCCTGGGGCATTCAAAAAATGTGACCTGTCTGGATAGTAGCATCATAACAACACTATTAAAATTCTGTTATTTCATTTAAGCAAAATATCTAGATTTAATAAACTTTAAAGCCTCTTATATACAAGAAAGTTTAATAAAACCCAAGAAAACCATGGTCCTTTCTCCCGCTTTAATTTATTGCTTATTGGCCGACAACACTCTGATGGAAGCCACCAGGCCTGGGTGTGCTATTCCTCTGGTTCATGCACCACGGACTGGAACTCTGTGTTTTGTGCAGCCGTTATCTTTCAACTCTCACTCTGATCAGCAGTCTTGCACAGCTTGATCTCCCCTTTAATTTAGAATTTTTCTTGTTTTTTGGCTGCTGGCTGCCTTCAGAAAGGAATGAGCATTCTCAGTGAGTAAATGTAACTAACTCCCCAACCCTCACCCTCTTCCCACCCCAGCAATCATTAGTCAGAACATCTGTTCACCCTGCATTTAGAACATGATAGAGCTCACACTGGGATTTTTGGTTAGGATCTTTTAAACATCAATTATTTACTAGACTGAAAGATCCTGAAAAGAAGGAACTGCATCCTATACTCAACTGTAATTCTGAACCTGAGCATAAGGCCTAGTACCTATTAGGGCCAAGACAATAGTTGTTCAATTGCATTGAATATTTACATCTGAGACAGTAACTCAAGTGGGTCCCTAGACGAGAAGAACCAGAAGTGCCACATTTTGTCATAGAGATTTATGTTATAACTTATCCTTCATTGGGGAAGAACCTTGTTAATAACCTTATTCTTTTTGCATCATTCCTCTTACACATTTAACTCTGAGGGGCAGTAGTGAGAGTTCAGTTCTTGAGCCAGACACATGTGGAACAGATCCCAGCTTTGTTGCTTTCTAGCTGGGTACCTCTGGGCAAATTGCTTCAGCATTCTAAGCCTCAGTGTTCTCATCTCTAAAAGGGACCTATATAGTCACAACTATCTTAGTGTAGAGTTTTGAGCTGGTATCAGTAAAGTATATGTAGTGAGTGCTCAGCAAATGATTGCTATAATGATTACTATTTTACAACCAGAATCAAAATTGATATTTATACCACAGTGAACCTGTAGCCAGCTTTTCCATTCAGCTTCATAGATATGAATTTTGCACCATCTGAAACAGTTATTCAAAGAAATAATTATTTGCTTTACTTTCATGTACCATCAACAGACATTCAACGATAGTTGCAACAGCATGATTATTTTCTGGCATAAAATGAATCTTTTGCCTTAGTAACCGTCTTCAAAAGTATACTTTTAATTGGCCATAAGATGTAGATCTCAAAACAAGTTTTACTTTATTTTTTATTTGTTTTGTTTATTATTTTCTTTTATTGAATACCAAGTCTTGCAGTGTGTACCAGTCAGCCATTGCTGAAAAACAAACCATTCCAAACACACAGTGACTTGAAATAAAATTCATTTATTCTCACCCACATAATTGTGGGTTGTATAAAAGTTGGCTGATCCAGGTTGGACTTGGCTCGTTGGCTCTGCTTTAAATTGCAGGTCTGGCTAAGTCCAAGTTCTTATTCCATGTTGGGTTCATGTCTACTCCATATGTGTTCTTTCATTCTGGGTGTAAGCTCTTCTCATGTTGATACTACAGGCACAGAGGCAGGCACATTTTAAGCCATTGTTTATATCACACCTGCTAACACCCCACAGGCAAAGCAAGTTACATAGTTGAATTAAGGTCAGAGAAATATGTTTATCCTGTAGAGACAGAGGGTCAGAAATAAATATATTGAGAAATAATTAATTTACCAGGAAGTACAACAACATGGGAAATTCTAAATTAAGACCAGTGGATTTGTGAATAATTTCTTTCTCCAGGGAATTTGATAGCAATAGTGACTGAAAAAGAGACTCATTTTAGGGGTACATCTTCAACCAAGCTTGTATCCTAAGTGCTCGGAATTTAGACTGTTCCATTCCATATGTCTAAGAGGGGGGGTATGCAAGAGAGCTTTAAAAACCCAGCACTTAAGAAAATAGACTGACGTGAGTCCTAGGGGATGTTTCTAAAGAGATCGCTATTACTTGTAGCAAATACAATTTATGCTTCGTGCAAGAGTACTATTTTGGGCTTGTTTTGTTTTGTTTGGAGAGAAAAAGTAAGTTGTGCTGTGTTTGGTTTCATGATTTTACTTCTGAAATACCATGTTGGGCCTTGCCTATTTGGGTTAGTAGAAGCTTTTATTTTGGGAGATTTTTCAGTATCCAGGTTATAGGAAAAATAAAACATTAACACATACTGCATTCTAGATTTCCAGGTGTGTGTATTTTTTGGGAGGTGGGTGAGTTGGCATTGGGCAATGTGTCTACTCACACTTCTGCTTGCTTTCAATGAGGTCTTATAAAGAAGAACTGTCTTGAGGTCCACTGTTGGCCATGGATAGCTTTATTTAATAAAATATGGTGACTGAAAACAGGTCATTTAGACATTTACCACCTGCAGGGAAAGGAATGTGTTTGGACAAGGAATTTGTGTTTTTTGAGAGTGCAATTGTATTAAAATAAACACTTCTGGAGCCAGGTTTTTCCTTCCTCCTCCTCAAGATCAGCAAGCTGAGGGCCTCTCAGCTTCTCTCCTTTGGGTCCCATGTGTGAGAGAGAGGCTGACTTAACTGTGTGGGATGTAGCTTGGGCACTGGACTATTTAAATCTTTCCTGGTGAATTAATTGTGCAGCCAGTGTTGTGAACCTCTAACCTAAAGTCTTGCTAATGCCATCTTTGTCATCAGAAAAGCTCACTGCCTATAGATCAGCATTCAGTGCTATCTCCAGTGGTAGGGTGGGAATAACTGACTGAATGTTGTCATTGTGGCTGGAGATTTGCATGTTATCTCACTGGATTTAATCTTCGCAAAAACCCCACAAGGTGGATATTGTTGTCCTCATTCTACTGATGAGCAAACAGAACCTCAGAGAAGGATATAGCTTGCCCTCAAACATAGAGCTTTTAATCAAAAGGTTAGGATTTTAGTCTCAACTATTATATTCAAGGCCCTGGACCCTTCCTTACTCTGAAATAAAACTGAGTAGTCACTGTATTTGCCAGCCTCTAAGCTGCCTTCTAAGATGGAGAGCAGTTTCTCATAGATGAGTGTGTGGAGGGACATATAAACAGCAGAGTGAATATTAAGCTAAGATAGGAACAGGCAGCAGTAGCTTGATTCAGATGCAAATTGAAGCTAGGCATGATAAATAAAGAACCGGGAGAGTAAAGGATTAGATTGGAGGTGGGTAGCTGTAACCCATACAGTCATGCACCAAATAACAATGTTTCAGTCAGGGATGGACTGTATATACAATGGTGGTCCTATAAGATTATAATGTGGCCAAAAAAAATTCTATTGCCTAGTGATGTTGTAGCTGTGTTAATGTCACAGTGCAGTGCATTACTCATGTGTTCTTGGTGATGCTGTTGTAAAAAAATCCCACTGTGCTGCCACTCACATAAAAGTATAGACGGCAAAAATTCATATGAAAAAATGCTCAACATCAAAGTACAAACCACTGCTCAAGGACATGAGAGAGGACACAAACAAATGGAAAAACATTCCATCCTCATGGATAGGAAGAATCAGTATCATGAAAATGGCCATACTGCTGAAAGTAATTTATAGATTCAATGCTATTACCATCAAATGAACGTTGACATTCTTCACAGAATTAGAAAAACTACTTTAAAATTCATATGAAACCAAAAAAGAGCCTGTATAGCTCAGACAATCCTAAGCAAAAAGAACAAAGCTGGAGGTATCATGCTACCTGACTTCAAACTATACTACAATGCTACAATAACCAAAACAGTATGGTACTGGTACCAAAACAGACATACAGACCAATGGAACAGAATAGAGACCTCATAAATAAGACCACACATTTACAACTATTTGAGCATCAACAAACCTGACATAAACAAGCAATGGGGAAGGGTTCCCTATTGAATAAATGATGCTGGGAAAACTATCTAGCCATATGCAGAAAACTGAAACTGGATCCCTTCCTTACACCTTATACAAAAATTAACTCAAGATCGATTAAAGACTTAAATGTAAAATCTAAAACCATAAAAACCCTAGAAGAAAACCTAGGCAATACTATTCAGGACATAGGCATGGGCAAAGACTTTATGATGAAATTGCCAAAAAAAATTGCAACAAAAGCTAAAATTGACAAATGGGATCTAATTGAAGAACTTCTGCACAGCAGAAGAAACTATCATCAGAGTGAACAGGCAACCTTCAGAATGGGAGAAAATTTTTGCAGTCTACCTATCTGACAAAAGTCTAATATCCAGAATTTACAAGGACCTTAAACAAATTTAAAAGAAAAAAACAAAAAACCCCATCAAAAAGTGAGAAAAGGATATGAACAAACACTTCTCAAATGAAGACATTGATGTGGCCAACAAACATATAAAAAAAAGCTCAACATCACTGATCATTATAGAAAAGCAAATGAAAACCACAATGAGATACCATCTCATTCCAGTCAGAATGGCAATTATTAAAAAGTCAAGGAAAAAAATATTCTGGTGAGGCTATGGAGAAACAGGAATGCTTTTGTACTGTTGGTGGGAATGTAAATTAGTTCAGCCATTGTGGAAGACAGCGTGGCAATTCCTCAAGAAACTAGAATCAGAAATACCATTTGAGTCAGCAATCCCATTACTGGGTATAAACGCAAAGGACTATAAATCATTCTATTATCAAGATACATGCACACATATGTTTATTACCGCACTATTCGCAATAGCAAAAACATGGAAACAACCCAAATTTCCATCAATGATAGACTGGATAAAGAAAACGTTGTACATATACACCATGAAATATTGTGCAACCATGAAAAGGAATGAGATCATGTCCTTTGCAGGGACATGGATGAAGCTGGAAGCCATCATCCTCAGCAAACAAACACAGGAACAGAAAACCAAATACCACATGTTCTCACTCACAAGTGGGAGTTGAACAATGAGAACACATTGACACAGGGAGGGCAACAACACACACTGGAGTCTATTGGGGGTTGGGGTGAGGGGAGGGAGAGCATCAGGACAAAAGCTCATGCATACAGGGCTTAAAACCTAGGTGATGGGTTGATAGATGCGGCAAACCACCATGGCATACACATACCTATGTAACAAACCTGCACGTTCTGCACATGTATGTGGAACTTAAAGTAAAAAAAGAAAATTAAAGAAAGAAAAAATGTTCGGCACCATTAATGATAAGAGAAATACAAATCAAAACTGCAATGAGATATCATCTCAAGCCAGTTAACATGCCTTTTATCAAAAAGATAGGTAATAACAGATGCTGGAGATGATATGGAGAAAGGGAGAACCTTGTACACTGTTGATCGGGATGTGAATTGCTACAGCCACTATGGACAACAGTAGTGAGGTTCCTCAAAAAACTGAAAATAGAGTTACCATATGACTCAACAATTCCACTATTGAGTATATGTCCAAAAGAAAGGAAATCAATATATCAGAAAGATATCTGTACTCCTGTGTCTATTGCAACACTTTTCACAATAGCCAAAATATAAAATCATCCTAACTGCCTATCAATGGATGAATGGATACAGAAAATGTGATACATACATATATAGAATGAAATATTATTCAGCCATAAAAATGAATAAAATCTTGTCATTTGCAGCAACATGGATGGAACTGGAGGTCATTATATTAAGTGAAATAAGCCAGGCATGGAAAGACAAATATCACATGTTCTCACTCATATGTGAGAGCTAAAAAAGTGGATCTCATGAAGATAGAAAGTAGATTGATGGTTACCAGAAGCCAGGAATGGTGGTAGAGAGGGGACTTGAAGAGAAATTGATTAATGAGTACAAATATGTAGTTTGATTGAAGAAATAAGAGTTAATATTAGATAGATCAGTAGGGTGACTGTAGTTTACAATAATCTATTGTACATTTCAAAATACCTAGACAAGAATAATTAAAATGTTTCTAGAATAAATAAAAAATAAAATTTGAAAGTGACAGATATGTCAAAAACACTAATTTGATATTTACAAATTATATGAATATATTAAATCATCACATGTACTCTAAAATAATGTACCTCAATTATGTAGCAATACAAATAAAAGAAAACAAGAAAATAAAAAAATAAATAAAATGGATTCGTAAATCTAGATAAGGAACATATAGGAATTCCTTGTATTATTCTTGTGAGTTTTCTGTAAGCTTGGCATTCTATGAAAACAAAATGTAAAAGAATAAATTAATGTTAAGAAAAGGCTGTGAAACAATTTTCTTCATTTTAAATGAGCATTCATAAAGCATTTATTAAACTGTTTAGGGAGGTAAACGGAAAACATAGCACATACAATTATATATAGTACATAATAATAATAACAGTTATATCACTGTTATATGGTATTTATACTTTTTATTGTTATTTTGGAGTCAACTTCTTCTCCTGATTAAAAAAAAAATCTAGATTAACTGTAAGACAGACTCAGGAATTTCCTTCAGGAGGTATTCTAGAGAAAGGCACTGTTATAGGAGATAATGCTCCATGCATGTTATTGCTCCTGAAGACCTTCCAATGGGACAAGATGTGGAGGTGGAAGACAGTGATATTGATGATCCTGACCCTGTGTAGGCCTAGGCTAATTTGTATGTTTATGTTGTAGCTTTTAACTAAGATAATTTTAAAGTAAAAAATAAAATAAAAGATTTTAAAAGAAGAAAAAACATACAGAAAAGGATATGAAAAAAATATTTTGTACAGCTGTGCACGGTGTTTGTGTTTTAAACTAAGTGCTTTTACAAAAGAGTCAAAATAGTTAAAATTTAAGTTTATAAGGCAAAAAAGTTACAATAAGTTAAGATTAACTTAATTTTGAAGAAAGAAAAGCAATTTTTATGAATTTAGTGAACTTTAAGTGTATAGTGTTTATAAACTCTACAATAGTACACAGTAATGTCTTGGGCTTTCACATTCACTCATTACTCACTCACAGACTCACCCAGAGCAACTTCCAGTCCTGCAAGCTCCATTCATGGTAAGTGCCCTATTCAGGTGTTTAATCTTTGATACTGTATTTTTACTGTACCTTTACTATGTTTAAATACACAAATACTTATCATTGTATTACAATTTCCATACAGTATTTAGTATAGTACCATGATCTACAGGTTTGTAGCCTAGGAGCAATAGGCTATGCCACATAGTCTAGGTGTGTAGCAGGCTGTACCATCTAGGTGTGGGTAAGTCACTCTGATGTTCACACAAAGATGAAATTGCCAAGCAGTGCATTTCTTAAAACTCATCCCATTGTTTAGTGATGCATGACTGTACCTGTATTGGCTAAAGAAAACTCGCCAGATGTTTCTTTGATTACAGAATGGTGGATGGGAAAAATGGAAATTTCCAAAAATGTTGAAACATTGGGAGAGAGGCTGTTGAAATGGGATTCTGGGGATTGGGAGAATAGAGGATAGGCAAGAGATGATTCCAGAGGAGCTGCTTTGGAGAAAGTTTGGAGATGGATGTGAGGTGAAGAGAAGGGGAATCAAAGAGGTGCTTGAGATCAAGAGAAAGGTATGTGTTGAGCTGGGGAAGCCGGGTGAGCAAGGCTCTCGGAAGGAACAGTCCTCCAGACTGAGGCCTGACCTTGTCTAGATATTTAACACAGGAAGTCCCTGTTTTCACAGTGATGGCTGGGGAGGGGCCAGGTCTGTTTCAACCCCTCTTCATCCTAAATTCATAAAACAAAACATAAACCTCAGAAGAAAAAAGATCAAATGAGATGAGTGAGAGGTATAGAGAACGGGGAGCAAGACCATGAACTCAGATAATGAGCAATAATGACAAGATAGGCTTTCCTCTAGTTTTCTCTAAAATTTTGCTAGGTAGTGACAACATGAACATTTAGGACTGTAGGTTTTACTTGGATGTTTTAGTTTAGATGTGGGTTTATCCCTCAGAGCTGAAAGTATTAATACTTCCAGACACTGAGCTGTACTGCTCTTGTAGTTTGTTTCTTGTTAATGTTTCTGAATTAGATCTGGAGTGACACACTATTAAAGTTCCTCTTTGGTCTCTCAAGGCTGAAGAGTGATTTTTGCCTTCTTGTAGTATATTAATAAATTAGAAAGCTTCATTTACATTCTCAATTCACTAATAATAAAATCTTATTGTGTTGCAGCAAAGTGCGCTTTTATCGATTATTTGTATTTGTTTGTACATACTCCTATTTTATTCTTACAAAAGTCTTCTGAAATTGTCGGAATGGGTTTCATTATCCCCAATTTACAGATAGAGAAACTGAGGAGGTTTGATGTGGTTGTGTGATCTGCCCTAGGATCCTGATTAGTAAGTTCCTCAGTCAGCAAATTAACTGGCTTGCCTGAAGGGAGCTACAGTGTGGTCTTTGTGCGGCACATTTTGCTCTTCAAAGTGTTTTCTGGTCTAGAGCCATGTTTGGTCCATGGGAACCCTGAGTAAGATAAGGCAAGTATTCCTAGCCATTTCCGGGATGCGGAAGCTGGGTCCTTGAGAGAAGATGTCGTGTTCTCAAGTTCTCTGGGCTAGGCACAACTAAGTTCTCCCAGGACTTTTGGTTTTACATTGGGATTCCTATCTTTTATGATGATTAAACAATGCTGGTGAATAATCCATTTTCCTGGAGGAAAAGAAGGGAAACAGAGGAAAAGCAAGGACTGCTGCCACTGGGAATGAGATTTTCCTACTTACTCTTTCTGAATTGTAATAGAATGGGTGGAATGCACTGATGCTGATTCTTTAAGAACAACATTCCCACTTCAAATTAAATGGCGGGTTATTTTAATGATGATGATCTTAAACTTTGTATGCACGTTTAACTCCAAACTCTTCAATTCTGTCAAAACCAGATCTTTCCGTTTCAGTCATTTTCTTTTCCTCTTTTTAGTGATTTTTTTCTGCCTCACACCATTGCATGCACCCCCTTCACAGTTATTCAAGAAGCACAGCGTTCACTGAAGAAAGAGAGGACAAGATGATCCACTAGCGTGGAGGGAACTGAGTATTTTCACTTCAATCTCATTTTTCTTATTTTTAATTTCCAGTTTTGTGTTTGCTTTATAATGGATATGACATATTGGTAAGTTAGTGTATTACATATATATAAAACATGTAATATATGTGTGTGTATATATATATGTCACATAACCACACAGACATAATGAGGTGAGTGCACAATATATTTTAAGTTTTGGTGTGTATGTTCATAAAAGTTTGGATAACTCTAGTGTTATGAGTTGAATTGTTTTCCCCCCAAAATAATGTATTGAAGGCTTTAACCCTCAGTATCTCAGAATGTGCCCTTGTTTGGAAGTCACATTCTGATTTAATTAGTTCACATGCAGATTTAATAAGATGAGGTCACATTGGAGTAAGATAGGCCCTATTCCCAATATAACTGGCATTCATATTAAAACAACAGTCATATGAAGACCCAGAGAAACAGGGAAAATGTCCAGTGAAGATAGAAAAAGAGGTTGGATATCTACAAGTCAAGGAGTACCGTGGTGATATGGTTTGACTCTGCGTCCCCACCTAGATCTCATGTTGAATTGTAATCCCCAATGTTGGGGGAGGGACCTGGGGGGGGACGATTAGGTCATGGGGGCAGATTTTCCTCTTGCTGTTCTCATGATAGTGAGTAAGTTCTCACATGATCTGATTGTTTTAAAGTGAGTTGCACTTCCCTCTTCACTCTGTCTCTCTGGCTGCCATGTGAAGATGTGCTTGCTTCCCCTTTGCCTGTCCATCATGATTGTAAGTTTCCTGAGGTCTCCCAGCCATGCTTCCTGTACAGCCTGGGGAACTGTGAGTCAATTAAACCTCTTTTCTTTATAAATTACCCAGTCTCAAGTAGTTCTTTTTAACAGTGTGAGAGTGGTCTAATACACAAGGATTGCCCACCATCCGCAGAAGTGAGGACAGATGCATTGGACAGGCTATCACTCAAAGCAGAAGGAACCAGCCTTGCTGCCGCCTTGGTTTCAGACTTCTAGCCTCCAGAACTTTGAGACAATACATTTCTGTTGTTGTAAGCCACCCAACTTGTGGTACTTTGTTATTGCAGTGCTCAGAAAATAATATACCTAGTTGATGTCGACAAAAAGTCACCAGAAATAGTTTAAGAAAATTTGACAAAAGGACTCAGGATGAGAAAATATGTCAAGTGCTTTTGAAAGATATCCCATTATTAGGGGAAAACCATAAGCATCTCCACAAAAGTATTGTGTTCAGCAAAGTGCTTGAGAGATTGGGAAGTGCTGTCAGCCTTTCAGAACAAGTTGAGTGGTTGAAGAAAGACATTGGGAGCTTGAAAGAGAAACCAGAGAGGCCTGGGGATAATTTCTGCTGGTTTATTTTTTTTCCCATTTGTTTATTTTCTACAAGTCAGATTTTGGAGCAATTAGCAAAATATCATGCAAATATTCCCAGTGTGACTACACATGAATAACTTTAATTCTGCTGAACATTTGTCTTGTTGCTACAAAATACATCTGCTATTTGCATTAACTTAATCTGTTAAGATATTGTGAACTAAACCACAGACTTCCAGAGACATTTAGGAAGCAACTTCCCATTTTTATTGGACACTTTTGACTAGTGAAATCTGCTTTTGTGATCACGTGACCCACCCCAGGAACACCTCTTTTCCCAGTGCTGTTTCAGACAATATAAAAAGAAACATAATGGAGCATCACATAGGGGAAGTGTTGGTAGAGCAGAAGGATGCTTATCAGCAACAGAAACAAGCAGTGGAATGAATAATTATAGAAAATGGGGTAACACATGGATATGCATTCTGTGTATTTGAAAGAGGGACAGAAAAGATTGAACTTTTGACATGTGTAAAGTACCGTGTTACGTACTTCACATACTTTATATTATGTCAATCCCATGACCATCCCATAGGGTAGACCTTAGGGAGTCAAATCATTTACTCAACATTAAACACAAAATAAGGAACAGAGTCGGGGTTTTGTTCATTCAACAAATTCACCTACTATATGCCAAATAATGTTTTATTAATTGGGTGTAAAGAGGTAAAGAAAAAAAAAAGAAGATGACAAAGAAGAAAGGCCACTGCTCCTAAGGAATTTAATTCTAGTTGTGAGATCCAGACATAAAAGTAAGCAGACAAATACAGAAAACACTTTCAGGGAGAGATGAATGTTTTTAATAAAGCTGTGTAATATGATAGTAAGTACCTGGCAGAGAGACTTCTTTAGACACTGTGATCATGGAAGATATCTTGAAGGAGGTAACAGTAGCTGAGACTGGACCCAGTTATGTAAAGAAGAATATTCTAGGGAGTAAGAAGACCAAGTGCTACAGGTCAGGATAGAGAAAAGTAAGAGATGCAACTGGAATGTTTTCAGCAAGAGGTGATGTGACTCATTACAATTTCTACAAGATTACCTTCGCCGCTATGTAAAGAACAGATTGTGCAGGGGAAGAAATTGAGATACTGGTCCAGAGGCAGTTGTTTTTGTCCAGGTGGGCATGGATGGTGCCTTAGACCAGGGTGGAGGTAATGAAGATGCAAGGAATGGACAGATTGTACATGTATTTTGAAAGCAGGTGCTATGGTTTGGATATGTCCCCCAAATTTGAATACGTCCTAGGTAAATGGCATCTGCTGGTAAATAGTAGAGGCTGGACTTTATCCCTGGAACCCTCCATCTGAGCTAAGGATCATAGGCCAGTCATTTAAGGTCTCTGTAGAATAAGAATAACAACAGGGTCTCTTTTATAAAGTTTTTGTTATAAAGAGACAGGGTTAAAAACACAGCTTTTTAATAAAGTTGTTAAAAGAGACAGGGTCTCTTTTATAAAGTTGCTGTAAAGTTCAATATATGTAAGAAATAAGAGTGTCTGGCTCATAGAAAGTTGTCTATCTATCTATCTATCTATCTATCTTATTTAAGTGGATATGTCCAGTATTTGAACATAGGGTTGAGTTATGCCCAAGCCCATGCTCATTATTTGTAAGTTGGAAGAAAAGGGTAAAGTTGATTAAAGTTTAGTGCTAGGGACACCTACTCTCTCTCTCCTTTATCAATGAGCTCCCTACTGGTTTTCTGCTTCCCAACCATGCTATGGCCAAGGTCTGTCTAAACCCACTAAACCCCCCAAAGCATGGCATTTCCTGGACCTAAAGCCTACATAGTCTCCCCATTGCCCATAACATATAAAACCCATGGACCTTAACTCGGACTTAATGAATGACCTCCATAGTTTGACCTCAAGTGCCATTTTTGGTCCTTTCTCCTCATGTTACTTTCCTGGCCCAAATTAGTTTTCTCATTATAAGAGGAAAATGATATTCACTTTCCATATTTGTATAGTCATTCATTAATTTATTTATTTTAAAGCTGCCTTTTATGCACTAGCATTGTGCTAAGAGTAGGGGCAATTGAGATTAATTTATATGTTGGTTCTGCCCTTGAGATGTTCTTGATCAAGTGACAAAGGCATATGTAAAGCACACTTTGTAATACAACACAGTGTAACAAGTATACAGTACATACAAGATGACAGACACCCACAGGGGGGCGTGGCAGGGAGATGAAGACAACGGAGAGCCCACTTGCAAGGTGAAGGCAAGAGTTAGGAGGATGAAAAGAGGAAGAGCGTTCTAGCAGGGGAATCTGCCTGCCCAATGGCAGGGAGGCATGATGCTTACGTCTTATGTTATGGTTTCACTCTCCTTTTTTCATACCAATTTTTTATCTAGTCCTGTGACCCCTTGACTTTCAAGGCTACCACTCCAGTTACACTGCAACCTGAGGTCTCATAAATTCAGAATGCTATTGTGATTGAAAGTATGGACCTTGGAGTTGAGGTAAAATACACCGTTTTTGGCCCCACCAATGAATATCTGCTTGAGCTTAAGTGAGTTCTTTATCCTTGCTGAGTCTTGGTTTCCTCATGTGTGAAATGTGGATAATGAAAAAACCCTACCTTATAGTGGTGGGGGGAGGTTAAATGAGGTAATACATGTAAGTCTCTTCTGACAATGTCCTCTTTGTGTGCTGCTCCTTTATGTATTTCCATTCCCACCCTACAAATTCAACACATGACCTAGGGACAGCATGTACCACGACACAGTTGCTCAGTGAACTAACACATGCACACATGGATCTGGCATTATTAGTTTCTTGACTTCCTATCCTCAATCTGTGGCTAAGGTTTTAATTATGCTTCAGTAAATGACAAATTATTTAGATAGAGTTTCCTTCTGGATCAAGACTTTTAAAACATTTATTTATCCAGCATATAAACAGAACCAAAGACAAGAACCACATGATTATCTCAATAGATGCAGAAAAGGCTTTTGACAAAATTCAACAGCCCTTCATGCTAAAAACGCTCAATAAATTCAGTATTGATGGAACGTATCTCAAAATAATAAGAGCTATTTATGACAAACCCACAGCTAATATTATACTGAATGGGCAAAAACTGGAAAAATTCCCTTTGAAAACTGGCACAAGACAGGGATGCCCTCTCTCACCACTCCTATTCAACATAGTGTTGGAAGTTCTGGCTAGGGCAATCAGGCAAGAGAAAGAATAAAGGGTATCCAGTTAGGAAAAGAAGTCAAATTGTCCCTGTTTGCAGATGACATGATTGTATATTTAGAAAACCCCATTGTCTCAGCCCAAAATCTCCTTAAGCTGATAAGAAACTTCAGCAAAGTCTCAGGATGCAAAATTAATGTGCAAAAATCACAGGCATTCTTATACACCAGTAACAGACAAACAGAGAGCCAAATCATGAATGAACTTCCATTCACAATTGCTTCAAAGAGAATAAAATACCTAGGAATCCAACTTACAAGGGATGTAAAGGACCTCTTCAAGGAGAACTACAAACTAAATAAAAGAGGACACAAACAAATGGAAGAACATACCATGCTCATGGATAGGAAGAATCAATATCGTGAAAATGGCCATACTGCCCAAGGTTATTTATAGATTCAATGCCATCCCCATCAAGCTACCAATGAGTTTCTTCACAGAATTGGAAAAAACGGCTTTAAAGTTCATATGGAACCAAAAAAGAGCCTGCATTGCCAAGACAATCCTAAGTCAAAAGGACAAAGCTGGAAGCGTCATGCTACCTGACTTCAAACTATACTACAAGGCTACAGTAACCAAAACAGCATGGTACTGGTACCACAACAGAGATATAGACCAATGGAACAGAACAGAGTCCTCAGAAATAATACCACACATCTACAGCCATCTGATCTTTGACAAACCTGAGAGAAACAAGAAATGGGGAAAGGATTCCCTATTTAATAAATGGTGCTGGGAAAATTGGCTAGCCATAAGTAGAAAGCTGAAACTGGATCCTTTCCTTACTCCTTATACGAAGATTAATTCAAGATGGATTAGAGACTTAAATGTTAGACCTAATACCATAAAAACCCTAGAAGAAAACCTAGGTAGTACCATTCAGGACATAGGCATGGGCAAGGACTTCATGTCTAAAACACCAAAAGCAACGGCAACAAAAGCAAAAATTGACAAATGGGATCTAATTAAACTAAAGAGCATCTGCACAGCAAAAGAAACTACCATCAGAGTGAACAGGCAACCTACAGAATGGGACAAAATTTTTGCAATCTACTCATCTGACAAAGGGCTAATATCCAGAATCTACAAAGAACTCAAACAAATTTACAAGAAAAAAACAAACAACCCCATCAAAAAGTGGGCAAAGGATATGAACAGACATTTCTCAAAAGAAGACATTCATACAGCCAACAGACACATGAAAAAATGCTCATCATCACTCGCCATCAGAGAAATGCAAATCCAAACCACAATGAGATACCATCTCACACCAGTTAGAATGGCAATCATTAAAAAGTCAGGAAACAACAGATGTTGGAGAGGATGTGGAGAAATAGGAACACTTTTACACTGTTGGTGGGATTGTAAACTAGTTCAACCATTATGGAAAACAGTATGGCAATTCCTCAAGGATCTAGAACTAGATGTACCATATGACCCAGCCATCCCACTACTGGGTATATACCCAAAGGATTATAAATCATGCTGCTCTAAAGACACATGCACACGTATGTTTATTGCGGCACTATTCACAATAGCAAAGACTTGGAATCAACCCAAATGTCCATCTGTGACAGACTGGATTAAGAAAATGTGGCACATATACACCATGGAATACTATGCAGCCATAAAAAAGGATGAGTTTGCGTCCTTTGTAGGGACATGGATGCAGCTGGAAACCATTCTTAGCAAACTATCACAAGAACAGAAAACCAAACACCCCATGTTCTCACTCATAGGTGGGAACTGAACAATGAGATCACTTGGACTCGGGAAGGGGAACATCACACACCGGGGCCTATCATGGGGAGGGGGGAGGGGGGAGGGATTGCATTGGGAGTTATACCTGATAGAAATGATGAATTGATGGGTGCTGACGAGTTGATGGGTGCAGCACACCAACATGGCACAACTATACGTATGTAACAAACCTGCACGTTATGCACATGTACCCTAGAACTTAAAGTATAATAAAAAAAATTTAAAAAACACATTTATTTAATTATTATTATTTTTAAACCTCTAAATCCCTATTCCTGGGAAATGTCCACTTTGGAATTTCTTTTCCCAGAAGGAGCAATTCAACAGCTTTTAGAAGATTATGATTCAACAGGGACTGTTCAAGTTAAGACATAGGCTCCTCTGAGGCTTCAGTACAAGGAAGGCACGTTTAAGGCCTTGTTAACAGAAGTATGAATGTTCATAATAGAACCTTCCATATCTTTTGTATCCCAGACTCATTCCTCTTCTGTAACACTCTGATCTGCATTACTTTATCAGCTGTACCTCCAGGGGCTTTGCTGATAATTCACAAAAGAAATAAATCTGCTATTGGCCCTTGTTCCCCAATTATTAGGTTAGTGCAAAAGTGAAAGTAATTGAGGTTGTTGGCATTACTTTCAATGTCAGAACTGCAATTCCTTTTGCACTGACCTAATAGTTCTCCAATGTATCCAGGATCACTTTCCAGTTTTTCTTCAGCTTTGATTTCTCAGTGCAGTGGGATGTGATTGAAGTGCAAGGCTTGGTTCATCAACAGTGAGCGCTGCTATTGCAGTCACACGAAGAACTTCAACTTCAGACGGGTCTTAGGAAAGGTCATCCCAGGAGAGGACACCTCTGCTGCTTCCACACCAGGAAATGTCCTTGTAGAGTGTCATTAAATGAAATAATCACTTGAGTTTATTTCTTATGGTATACTACAGAAATCTACTGAGCTGAAGTGGGTGGGATTTACTGACAACAAAGCCCAAACAAATGTACACAATAGACAGAAGTAGATCAGAGAAGTTGGCTGTATTTGTAATTGGAAATTCATGTTTTTAAAGTCTTGCTCCAAGAAATTGACATTTTAGAAACAATGTCTAATTTTACTAGTTGATTTGTTCTGTTTTTCAGAGGTTGAGTGGCATGGGGGAGTGGATCATAAAAGTGAATACACACACACACTTAGCTCTGTGTGTTTCCTTTGTGATATTTTTGAAACACATATTGACTTTTGCCCCTAAATTATTTGTTTGAGAGTGCTGAAGGAGCTTATTATTTATTTCTTCAATCAAATCAGTAGAGATGTGGGGCTTTCTTTCTTTATAGCTGACACACCCACTGTAACACACCTAGTGGGTATTTAAGACACCCACTTTCTTTTCTTTGTTCACTCCCTAAATGTCTGAAAAAGTTGCAATTTCTCCATTAGATTGCTCTTTCACAGTTTGAGTCACAGTTAGCACAATTGCAGAAAATCTCTGGTCCCCACTTTGAATTCCCCTTTAATGTCCCTCCCCAGAAATTCTTGTTTAGACTCTGTTTCCAAGTTGAATAACCAGAGAGGTATCGTGCAGCCTTTAATCTGAGATCAAGAGGTTGTCTGCTTAAGAAACAGCATGGTTCCATACATGTGGTACTAGGAATTGTGCTGCTTCGTTTCAAAAAGACCTGAGGAGGTAGAGGAGGTAGGGATGTGTGTGTGTGTTTTGTGTGTGTGTGTGTGTGTGTACTGTAGCTGAAATATGCTGTTCTTTTTCTCAGAAAAGACAAAGATCACATCTTGGTTCTCAATGCAGCTGACAAGACAGATATTAATCCATGACTTTGAATTCTAAAATCAAAAGTACTTCTTGGAGACTTACTTGGTATCTAGTGGTAACCCCCTCCTCAAAGAGCTCACAGCTACATGAAGAGACAGGAAATAAGAACCTATGGCAAGAATGAACAGGACACATGGAGTAGAACCCTTCAAACAACTTTATTTTTATCCCCACCTCTTCCTTTAAACCTGTTCAATAACTGAACTGGATGAAAACTCAGAGTCCTGCTGCTTTTTTATTTACTTTCAGGTGATGAAAGTCTAATGGCCCCTTTGAGGGGAAAAAAGTCATTAGGATCAGTGCAAAGCAATGTTTCTATCCTCTTGCAAAGGTAAGTCTTTACCTCTGTTCTCCAACTTCTCCAAGTGACCCTTTCTCCCTTTCTTGCTCACCTCTTCCCTGCTCTAAGGACTCATCGCAGGCCCTTCTGAGGTTAGAGAGAAAAGTCAGAGAAACAGGACCGTTCTTTCATGACTTGTACTGTTGTAAGGTGACTTTGCTTTCTCTGGGCTAGAAACCATAACAGATGATTAAAGATGACTTTCTTCTGGGGAAACAGTTCATAGCTGTGCAGAGATTACTTGCTGGACACTCCCTACCCTTCTCTTGACACCAGGGCTGTGTATTTCTTGACTTACCCTTTCTTGCACCTACCTTTATCTCCACTTCCTCTGCCAGCCTGTTACTGCTGGGGCCCTCATCTCCTCCATAAGGCATAATTGTTTTTAAAAATGACCTCAGTCTGATTCTCCTGGGGACAAGTGACATCTGGTCCACAGGATTTCCCACATTTAACCAGTCATTGGAGGGAAGTGCGATTCACTCACAGGCTGCTGAACTTCCTCCTGTTGTGTATAGGTTGTATAGTGATTAGGACTATGAGAGAAGAGAGAAGTAGAGAGATCTCAGTGTTCTCTGCATGTGGGTGGCAGTCTTAGGGCAGACTTTGGGGAGGAAAAGTCTGTTTCTAGGATAAAGAATGGAAAAAAACGTGGACTATCATAGGAGACTGGATCTGCGTGCTCTTTGCTGTAGACATTATGAGAGTTCCAGGCTGTTCCTCGCAGCCCTTTCATTAGGTTTGGGTGAATAGGTAGCATTCTCCTCGCATTGCCAAGAGGGGAGATTTTAGGCTGCTGAACAGCTATTACCAAAATATTTTTTTTCATAATTCCAACTCTCCTAATTATTTTGTATTCTCCTTGTGCGGGGAAAGAAGGTTGTTAACTTTGGAAGCCTGTCATTAGTTATTTCCTTTGCAGATTTGCATCTTGCACTTCACGTTGGTGTTTCATAGGTACTGAATTTTGGTACTTCACTTTTAATCTTTATCACCTTGATACATGTGTTTTATGGTTGAGGCCGTAAGATTTGACCTCCTGTTGTGTATAGGTTATATAGTGATTAGGACTATGAGAGAAGAGAGAAGTAGAGAGATCTCAGTGTTCTCTGCATGTGGGTGGCAGTCTTAGGGCAGACTTTGGGGAGAAAGAGTCTGTTTCTGGGATAAAGAATGGAAAAAAACATGGACTATCATAGGAGACTGGAAAGGATTTGCAGTTAAGGGGGAATTGTGTCAGTTCAGCCTCGAGAGGAGCTGGAGCAAGCCTATGGATGTGAGAAGGCAGAATGGCCTTCTACGATGGCAGGATTCCAAGATGACCCCCAGTGACAGCCTTGAGTGGGGTGACCAGGACTTGTGATATGATGGGATGTCACTCATGAGATTATGTTATATTATATGCAAAGGTGAACTGAGTTTTGCAGATGTAGTTAGGGTTCTTAATTAGCTGACATGGAGTTAATCAAAAGGGAGGTTTTTCTGGGTGCATTTGACCTAAGGAGGTGAGCCTTTAGATAAGAGAGACTATCCTGCTGACCTGGAAGAAACTATACAGTCATTTTGTGAACTGCCCAGGGGGAAAGGTAGCCTCTAGGAGCTGAGGACTCCAATCCTCAGATAAAATCCCAGACTTGGATGCCTCCTTGGTTACAGCCGTTGGAGTTCCTGAGCACAGGACCCAGCTAGGGCACGTCTGGATTCCGGACCCATGGAAATTGAAATAATAAATGGCATTGTTTTAAACTGCTCAGTTTGCTACTCAGCCACCACACCTCTCTTCATGAAACTGCTTTATGTTGGAACATGTTGAGAGGCAAGGATACAAGAGCTAGGGAAGGGCCTAGTTAGGTAGGATTTAGGATGCCAGACTTGATGAGAGTGATGGTAATTCAGTATAGACCCAGACATGTGTTACAAATATCTGGTTTGCTCATGTTTCATATTCTTTATGGGTTGGCTAGGGGTGTTTCTTAACATTATCCCACCCCAGAACCCATGCCAATGGGCATTTCCTCTGCCATGGCTGAAGACAAATAAGAGAATATAATAAATTGTAAAAACACGTTTATGACTTCTGCCTGAAAATGCCATATTTTCCTTTTGCTCATGTTTTACTGGCCAGAGGAAGTTGCACAGATACACTGAACTTCCAAGGCTCTGTGTGTGAATGAACCAGACATATTTATTGAACTTTATTGGTGTAAAATAGTTACTTTAGATTCTTGAACAAGAAGCTGACTTGATGACAGCCAACCTCTTAATTTATATCCCAGCGCCTTCCTTCCCATCCCACACTCTGAGAAGGTGTGCAAGGCTCCACTGCAAACATGTGAGTTTAGTATTGGCTGTTCGATCCTAGACAGAACAGTGACCAACACTAGACAAATATATATATATATCTTTTCTTGTTAACACAAGAAACATCCTCTGTTAGAAAAAGAATAAAAGATGTTTCTTGCCGCAGTAGTCCTGCTGGATCTAAAATGGATTTTGAAAAGCCCATATTTACTCTAGGAGTTTCCATTTTCCTGCCTCTTTTATGCCTTCGTGCACTCTTTCTCACCTCTTCTGAGAGTCAGTTTTCTAGTTAATTCAGGATCAGATGAGGATGACTCAGCAGATCTTCAAAGCTAGATGATAGGGAAAATTATGAGAGGTATTCTAGTCAAAATGGTTGCACTATGCCTTAGAAAAGAGTGCAAGAAAATAGAGGTATAGAAGCTTACCCAGCATTACCAGTTGGATTTATTCCAGTTAGTAATAATATTACCACAGCCTTTAAAATTTTTAGGGCACTTTCATCTCTCCGATGGCTGATACAGAGAGGACAATTGTTATGACTTCGCTCATGATACATAAAAAATTGCGAGACAGAAAATGTTTGACTTGCTTTTCTTCTTCCCCTTCTTCCATCAAAATGATCTCTTAGAAAAAAAAAAGATTTCTGGTATTTTAGTTCGCCAAGAATTATCTGAATTTTAAGCTTTCAGGTGAAATGGAGTTTATCTTCTCTGCGAAAGTTATTTCAGGCATAAAGAAAGATATGGTGGAGACTGGTACGCAATGGTAAAATTACAGACAGGGATTGCCATCCTATTGATCCTTTGGAGGCTTGGCATGGGTGAGGGAGCCAGAAAATGACTTCGAAAGCGAGAAGATGTATGAACATGCAGAATGTGACAAACCCAGCAAGTGGCCAGGGAAATGGAGGGAGAAATTGGACAGAAGGCCTTACAGAATTCAGAGAAGGAGAGAAGTCCAAAAGGAGGAAAGGGTACACTGTCAAACCCCATAGAGAAAACTGATGAAAGGAAGAAGGTAAAGAGTTCTGTGGATGTAGCAAGTCAAGGTCACTACTGACCCAGTCAAGAACCAGTTTGCAGAGGAGTAATGGAAGCCAGATTGTGGGACACAGACTGATTTCCAAGAAGGTGTAAAGGGAATTGGTGAACAGGATCATAGATATGGTAAGAAGTACAACCTCAAGATAATGGTTGAAGTTCTTACTGCGCAGGAGATCTACCTGTTTATAGGTAGAACAAAATAGTATCAGTAGAGAAGGCAAAGTCCGTTGCACACGTGAGATATGATGCTGTTGCTGGAGTCAGGTCCCTGCAGAGGCTGAACCTCAAGTGCAAACATCAGTCCCTAACAGGAAGAGGGAGCTCTTCTCTAGAGGTGAAGTCTTGTGGAAGGAAGAATGGGTCTCAGAAAGGAGGTGGGGAGGGGCTGGAAAGTGAGGCCATCCACTTCTGGAGGGCTCAGTTTACTTTATAACCAGACAGAAAGCTCATCTGCAGGGAAGGGAAGATGAAGCCCCAGGGCCTGTGTAATTTTGCAAAAAAATGCTGTAGTGCTCATTTTGGAGAATTTAGGTAACATGGAAATGCTTTCTTGCCTTTGAATAAGGCAGAAGGGAAACCAAGTCCGGGAAGTTCTTTGAACCAGCTCTCCCGTCACATCTTGTCTTATCCCTGGCCGGTCTTGAAATACTATGTCAAAAGTAGGGAATAATGTAAGACTAGTACCTTCGATCAGGTCTGAAGGAACCACGGCTTGGACAGAGACCTGGCCCTGTGACTTCTGTGAGTGTTACCGGGGTATGAATATGAAACTTGTGAGTTCACCTTTTTAATTTTGGCACATGTAAGTCATGAAGAATATGACGTTGATGTCTCTTTTCACATTTGCATCTGGGAGAAAGATAGTTTGCTTCAGTCAATCAAGAGAACTTTCTTCTTTGTTAAACTTTGTGAGGGGTTTTTGGTTTGAGTTTAGTGCTTTTCTTTTGGAGAAATGTGTTTTACGTTTACGGGGATTTGTCATTTGTTCTGTCAAAGAGCATCTCATAAAAGACACTTTTTTTTTTTTTTTTTTTTTTGCAGCTGTTGTCAGTAGAACTGGAGGAGGGGTTTTCATCTACATAGATTAGGTTGATGTACCAATCTCTTTCTTCTCTGGGGTTTTTAAGAAATCTTCCATGATTGGTTAAGCATGAGGAATCTCCCTGTGACAGCTCTATAAAGAAAGAAAGACAATAAAGACAACCTAATAGGGAGTCAGTTGATGAAGATTTTTGTCTGGAATAAATTTAGCGCATCTCATAAAGTTTTTATAGATGCTACCTTTCAGATGCTTAGAATATTATCATCCATCCCAACATTTCTCTCTTCCTGATTTTTCTTACTCTTGCCTAAAAAGACCAACAACCAAAAAACAAAAACTTTAAGGATGTTCTTCTGTGTCTGTTTTAAGCTCTTAGCAGAATTCTTTAAATGGCTGATTTTTCTTTTTCCACTGCTTGGTGATCTTTTCCTATGGGATTTCATTAGAGTCTTCCACAAAAATCTGACAATTAGTGGGTGTCACAATGAAATTTGTGATTTGTATTTTTACTTGGCTTGACATATAAGCCTCAAAAGGCCCTGCATAAACATGAGGTTTTGGTATTTTTGTGTCAAAATGAAAGAAAAATGAAATTATAATACAGATAAAATATCTGATTACTTTCAATTAATAGAACAGAAAGTTACCCCAAACGTAGCTTGCAGCAACTAAAAGCAAGCCACCTAAAAATTCTAAAAAATGTAGAGTTAGGAGCTACATTATTCAGAATAATACATACCCTTTAATGCTGAGGGTTTTCTTGTGGGTATTAGATCCTCCTTCTCTTTCCCCCATCCTCCTTCTCTCTTGTCTGTTTTGGGAAGCAGGGAGTGTCAGTTCACAAGGAAGCAAGTATTCTAGGGCAGCTGCAGAGGAAATATGTATGTGCCAGGTAAAAATATATTCATATGTTTCCACATGGATGGTGCTGGATGAGCCTGGCTTAATGTCCCCCGGGTCTGAGGAGTTGTGAGACTCTCTAGCATATTTTATTATTTAATGGGATAGAGAGTGTGTCCTCACAGTGAGGCACCCATCATAGTCACAATCCTTCCTAATACCCTTTGCATAAAAAACTGAATTCTTTTCTTCATTTTCTGCAAAAAAGTGGGAGAGGGTAAAAGGAATCTGAATCAAGAGAGAGTTATCTCCTGGAAATCTTCCTCTTCCCTCTTTATAAGTTAAATGTTTTGATAAGTTAAATGAAGCTTCCCTTTTCATAGCAAGAAAAGAGCAGTGAAAGTGTGTTTTAATTTTTTTTCTCTTTCAGAGAGAGAAGCATATTGGGGTCATAAAATCATACCTTTCCTATGATGTTGCCATTGCTTCTTTATGTCCACAAGAAGAAACCAGGTATTCAAGGATTTGAGATTCGTTTTTCTTAAAACTTTAACAAATATATATATACATATATTTATACATATATACATTTATACATATAGTTATATAGGAGCTACGTCTGGGGGACTGATCTCAGGTGCTTATAGTAATCCCTGGTCTCCAGATAGGTGGAAATCACCATATGGAACTTTAGACTTGGAACTTTATTCTGGTTGCTAAGACAGATAACAGAAAAGAAACAGTATTGCTCTGGGAGTTCAAAATTGTGAGCCTTCCTAACAGCAACACCATTTGCTCATGGTGTAACCTTGGGTGAGTGAAGTGACTTAATCTGGCTGCATCTCTATTCTTCTGTAAAATGTGGATAGTAACCCCTGTCCTACTTATCTCATGAGTGTGGCATGAGTCAGGTAGTGCAGGGCATGTGGCCGCCTTAGTGTAGAAGTAAAAGTGCTTTGTAAACTGAAGAAGCTTATGACTGAGTGCTTTCTCTGTGCCTGGCCCTGTGCTGGGCTCTCTAGTAAATGCCCAAGATCTACAAACCACAGTCCTCACTTCTCAGTGGGCTGAGCGGTTAATTCAAAGAAGGAAAAAGCAGTGACAGTGTCAAGTACCTCAGCATGGCTGTCCTAGTAAGCAGTAGGCAGGTGTATTTAATGTAGTAGCCCTCAAACTCCCTCAGAGGTATATGGACTGTGGAGCTGGGGGCAATAAAGGACAAGGAGTTGCCATTTTTTTATTGTCTCTGAAACATACACTCCCTTCCTTCTCTCTCCACATTTTAAAATCTCTAAAACCAGTTGTCTTTTACAGTTAGGGGTTGGTTATAGTTTAAATAGTGGCTCTTTTTTTTGTTAGTAGTAGAGAAAATAATGGTATGCTTTACAATCTGTGGAGTCTTACATTCAATACAATACTGTACAGGAAGAAAACGACCATATCTGTGATATCTGACGCCACTAAGTTCAACATTGAGAAGAATTTTAAAGAGCCTCTCAGCATCAAAACAATTGAACCTATCATCAAAATAATTTTATAAATTGGGAAAGAGAGATTTCACATGGTTGTCTTTATCCAGAGCTTTTGATTTTGACTTTAAGAGGATACAACTGCTTTATTCTCTTTAGAAATTAATTAATTTCTATAATTTATTTTTAGAAATAGAATCCTATCTAGGGGAAGAAAAAAAAAAAAAAAACTAAGACAAGAAATTACGCCAGACGTGAAGAGAAATCCCTGGGTTCGTAGCCATGAACTTTTATCTTGAACACTGCTTTCAAATCCAGGCAGTCAGTTCTAAGTCAACACTGTGCTGCTTCCATCTTTTTTTTGACTGACATACTTTTCTTTTTTCTTTATACTCTGTATACTAGGACTGAAAAGTCATATTGGTGACCACTATAGCTTGGGAATCAAAAGCAGGCTGGGATTGGCAGTGAAGGAAAATGAGAGAAGAAGTTTGTGTAGGGGAGAAAAGACATTTCCTCTATCCCATTAAGATCTGTGTTTGGACCTGAAAATTAAACAGACAAAAGACAGATTAACAGGAAAGGCTTACAGATTGTATTTGACGTTAATATTTCTACATGTACACAGATGGTTCACATATAAGAAATGAAGACCCCAAAACATGAATAGGCCTGAGAGCCGATATACCATTTTAGCAAAGAATGATAAAGTTTTTGTGGAGATGTGACAATGCAGAAGAAAAAGGAGTTTGGGCTAGAAATGGTAAGTTATGAAAAAGTTACTGGGAAACATAGAAGAGGAGTAATGGAAGATTATCTCTGAAGATTTGTAGAAATTCATCTCAGCTTTGATTCCCTCTCTCCGGTGATAAGAATGTTCTCTTCTTCCTGGTACAGAGAGAGCAACTTTCTCATGGAAAATTTATGCCCTGCTTTTAGAGAAAAAGGGAAGTCAAAGAGCCCTTCCTGCAGCTTTTTCTCAATGGCCTTCAGCTCAAAATAATCAATATGCAAGAATAGTATTTTTGGGATGGCATACTTTGATTTCTTTCATTTGTTCACATTCTTACACAGTCATGCATTGGCTAATGATGAGGATACATTCTGAGAAACATTTCATCAGGTGATTTTGTCATCGTGTAAATATCATCCATTATACTTACACAAACCTAGATGGTATAGTCCACTACACACCTAGGTTATATGGTCTAGCCTATTGCTTCTAGGCTACAAACCTGTACAGCATGTTACTGTACTGAACTGTACTGTACATGTACTGTACTGTACTGTAGCCAATTGTAACATAGTGGTAAGTATTTGTGTATACTTAAACACAGAAGAGGTACAGTAAAAATACGGTATAAAAGATTTTAAAAATTGTACCCCTGTATAGGGCACCTGTATTATAACTTTATGGGAACACCATTGTACATGCAGTCCACTGTTGAGGGAAACCTCATTATGTGGTGCAAGACCGTACTTTCCTTGAAAGAGGAAATTGGATCTACTTACCATTTTTAAACGCTTCTTAAATTTTCACTTGGCCTTTTGCCCTAGGGTTCCAATATATGGTAGACTCCTCAGGGCACCCCAGTGCCTGGTCTGAATTGATTCCTGGCTTTAGGATCACAATCCTCTTCCGGCATTTTTTTTTCTTCTTCTGTGCCTTGACCTTTTTGGTGGTTGTTGTTAACAAAGCTGACTTCCATCTTGACCTGCTCCCCATTCCTGCTTGTTCCAGCAGGTAGGTTGAGACCCTCAGTTCTATCAGCTCCCTAGCCCTACCATTCCTTGCCATCTTTCTTGGGAAAATCAATTTTTTTTCTATGTCCTAGCAGTTTAGAATCAGACAGCCTCTGGGTTCAAATTCGGTCTTTCCTAATTAGCATCTCTATTGTTTCCTCAGTTGTCAGCACTGAGCATATGAAAGTTATTCTTTGTGTAATCTTCTTTTTACATCTTGTTGTAGTGGTGGTCAGGCTAGTAATATTTGGGGACAAGGTGGGCCTTGCAGTACTACTCACATTAATTTGTGATGGCATTTCTGTGCTCTTTGAAACATCTAGCAGCCCTTCTCAAAATTTTCTAGAGGATTAAGTCCTCATGCCTGAAGACATCCATTGTATGTAATAAATTAACCTATCTCCTCTGCATCTAGAACAGCACTGGCTAAGTACTTCCCTTGGGAGAATTGAGAAAATAGTGACTGAAATCATTTTCTGTGGGACTTAATTCTCTCAAGAAACCTTGTTTGGGAAGAATGGTTAAAGAATAGATTTCCATAATTTATGATGTTGAGCTTACATTTGAAAGCTGTTTGATTTAGAAGAATGAGTGTGACTCAAAAGGGAAGGAAGCTAATACATGAATTCCAAATATAGCATGTTTGTAAGGCATTCTGAAGACTCTATCTGCAAGAGGAATTTTTCTGTTGTTTATAGCTATCCTCTGTAGACCTGATCCTGAAACCTATTTCCCAAGTAGTAATCTTTATTTTTATATCATTGAGCCTCAATGCTGATCATAGACTTTCCTTGCAGGTGGTGCTAAATGAGAATGTTGATGCACTTATTTTGGAAGCCACTGGGGAATGCCGTCCAGAATTTTAGCTGATCTTACTTTCACTGCACTCTTTTTATGGAAAATATATTTTTGGTTGACATTCAAAAAAGAGACAAGAACGGGCAGATGTCTGGAATAAGACTGCCACATCAAGTCTTCCCTTTCATTTGCCTCTCCATGACAAGCAAAGTAGTGTTTGGAGATGTGGGAAAACTTTCCAAACTCATTTGAATTGTAAAGACACAAACCCCAAAAGTACATAGATGGTGCTGGTTGTTCTGAACTGTGGTGGGGAATTTTGGATCAGAATTATTACTCAGACTGGAGAGAGAAGGTGGTTAGGCACTTTCTCTTTGACAACATCCAGACCTTATGGAGTAGATGGGAACAGAATGGTGAAATCAGAAAGAAGGGTGGATGAATTTTCCCCAAATACATCATATGGTTAAAGAAGGAGAAAGAGAACTTGCTAGAACTCTGAAGGGGCTTCTTGGCTAGAATGCATTTACCTTTGGAAATAAAAAGGTGTTTCCAGTGGTCTTTTGGAAGCTGTATGTACTAGTCTGTTCTCCTATTGCTATAAAGCAATAACCGAGACTGGGTAATTTATAAACGAAAAAGGTCTAATTGGCTCACGGTTCTGCAGGCATAGCAACATCTGCTTCTGGGAAGGCCTTAGTAAGCTTATATTCGTGGGAGAGGTTGAAGCGAAAGCAGGCACATCAAATAGCAAAAGCAGGAACGAGAGAGTGCAGTGGGAGGTGCTACACACTTTTAAATGACCAGATCTCAGTAGAACTCACTCTCTGTTGATTTGACAGTATCAAGGGGGATGGTGCTAAACCATTCATGAGAAATCCACTCCGGATAATGCAGTCATCTCCCACCAGGCTCCAACTCCAACACTGGAGATTACATTTCAATATGAGAAACTGGGTGGAGACACACATCCAAACTATATCACTGTCCATCATTAATGGTTTTTCAGGCTCTTTGAAATGTTCTCTGACTGTATTATTACAGACTCATTTTGATTCAGGAGAAACAGAAAAAGAGTGAACATGAATGGGATCTGTTAGCAAGAAAAGCAGCACTATGACATTCTCAATAAGCCCCACATTCAGAGCACATACCCCCAGCTCATTCCAACACAAGTTACACTAATTTAACATCATGGTGACTCTGGTATAGTGAAACTTTAATTTATGGCTAGAAATTGGCACAGCCATTTCACTTTTTGCAGTCTTGTACTTAGTCTTTTTCAAGGGGCATTAATGTTTAAGCTATTTAGCTAAATGAAAATTATTTTTATGAAAAGGTTAAGTGATCTATACTCTTGTATTTAGGAGATATTTTGCTTTTCCTGTAGAGATTTGTCTTCACTTTAAAGTTTAAACATGAAATAAGCCATGGAAAGAAAAAAGAAAAAGACAAAGAAAAAGTGGAATAGTAAATCAGAAGAATTTCTCTTTCAACACCTCCTTCAAATGAGCCTACAATTAGATAGGGATTGTCAACATCACATGCATTTGCCAAAGCCTAATCATGTTTTTTGGATTTAGTGGAAGTAGGGATATTAGGGGAAGAGAAAGTTAGACAGGAAATTCTGTGCTTGGAAACCTAACTGTTTCTGTGTGTTTATGAACAAACTAAACAAAATTGATAGTCCTCTGAACATCCAGCTGACCTCACCTGTGGGAAATCCCTGGCTGTCCTCTGGCAATGAACTTTTAAATAGCTCAACTGATTGAAAAGCAGGGTTGAGGAGGCGATTTTTAAAAATTCCTGGTAAATTTGTAAAACAGGCTATAAAAGAAAGCATTTTTCTAATTCTTCGGTTGTTTATTTATTTATTTATTTTATTTTATTTGAGATGGAGTCTTGCTCTGTCACCCAGGATGGAGTGCAGTGATACAATCTCAGCTCACTGCAACCTCCGCCTCCCAGGCTCACACCATTCTCCTGCCTCAGCCTCCTGAGTAGCTGGGACTACAGGCGCCCACCACCACGCCCGGCTAATTTTTTACATTTTTAGTAGATATGGGGTTTCACCGTGTTAGCCAGGATAGTGTTGATATCCTGACCTTGTGATCCGCCTGCCGCAGCCTCCCAGAGTGCTGGGATTACAGGCGTGAGCCACCGCGCCCGGCTCTTCTGTTGTTTATTGCCAGGTATCATAGACCTAAGTGCTTCTCCACCTATCCCCATTCACATCTAGATAGCAGCAACTTCATAGATGGGAAAAACTTTCTAACAAATAACATACCAGTATTATGGGACATTTTGTGATCCATTTAGTTGAAAACAGTTTTGGGGAGTCATTTCAAAATGGGAAAAATCAGAGCCTACAGTAAATGAAGTTGTTCCTGTGTTACCTGAGGAGCAAGTTAAGGAGGGAGGGATGGGCACCATCACAGGATGCAAAAACTCAGGGAGAGATAAGATCCATGACATCAATCAAAACCAGAAGCACTGGACTTACTGCTACAACATTACTTTACCTTGACTTGCACAGGTTACGAGGAGATGTTCTGTGTATCCCATTCTGAGTCCAGGATCAGAGGGATGATCCACTGGCTGGTTAGGTTTAAAAATACCCTAGTAGGTGTCTTCTAGTATCTAATTCCTGGGCTGGATAGAATTTTTACCATCAGCTTCATTCTGAAGGTATCGCTAGAAATTCAGCCTCACACTGATCTTTGAAAACTGAGCTGGTAGCTTTTGGGGGGCTGCTAACGAGAATCATACAATGACACTAAAGAAAGATCTGAATGAACATGCCAGATGACTGCATTTGTATTCACTGAATTGGCTGTAAGATGAATCGTGTTTGGGGCTGCCTTAGCACGCAGCCTCTCCTAAAATTTGGCTGTAGCACCTATTGAAATAGAATGGAAGATAAAAGTGGTTTCAAGAGTGTGATGAAATGATTGTGTTATTGAAATGCTAATTTAGATGTGGCAATTGCCTAAGAGATGACTCTGCCTGTGAGACAGCCTGCACATCTGAGCCCATATCCGATGAAAACCTTTCCTCCAGTGTTGTGTGTTTGCATGTGTGTGCGTGCATATACACAGATGTCTTATTCTTTGACAAGCCCTTTTACGAGTGTCAATCTTGGTATGTTTCCACCCAGGGGATTTTTCTGTCACTACTTTAGCATACATTTTTAATTATTGTTGGTTGAACACAATCTCTCCTTTTCAAATACCATTGCATGCTTGACAAGATTTGGAACCTTCTAGAAAAGGGTCCCAGGCTCAGAGGCTCTGATAACGAACTAGCAACTAATTTGCTTGACTAGAGCATCCACCTAAGGCAAAGGGAAGAAAGTGGAGTGTGGCCAACTCAGGACCAGTCTAGTGGAGAGGCCGTTCTCAGAGACCTTTGACCGAGACCCCTCAGGTGAAATGGCCTCCTCCAATCACCTCAGTTAGCCCCCCCTGCAGTCCTGAGGCACTGTTGTCACTGTGGATAAACAAACCTCAATATCTGAACCACAGGCTCTCCCTGCAGCAATGCAAATCAAAAAGTATATACATATTTTGAAACAAGACAAAGGCATAGGTTTTTAAAGCTCAGCATGGTGATAAATAAAAATGTGCAGCAAATCTGCCATTTGTGTGTGACATCTGAGGGGCAATTCATCAGGACTTAAGTTTACTTGTAAAGAAGATAATCATGAAAAATTGTCAATATCACACTAATTGTGGGGGATATTTATTCTGTTCAAGTTGCTTTCTCCATTAGCACAATCGCTAAAATGCACCATTTGTCCTCTGGAGTATTTACACTTTCCTTTCCCTAATTATGAATGTGGAGGCTGCTGAAGCAGAATACCTGAGAAGTAAAAAGGATCTAGAGTGAAACGGAAAAAAAAAAAAAAACCCACGACAGAGATGAAAAATGCCATGTTGGAGCTTGCAACCCCTGGCTCAGCAAGGCCTTCCAGGTCATTCATCTTGCCTTTGATTTGTCTGCCTTTTCATTTCAAATAGGTTTACAGGTTTTTAGCTGAAATCAATTAAAGAGAGCCAATTGGCAGGGTTAGCACTTGTGGTGTTTATGGTGCGCATTGTATTGATTTATGCTGCTCAGCAGCTACAGTGAAAAGCAAACTATATGAAGAGGAAGGGAAACCTCAGGCTGGGGAGGGATTACAGTGCATAGGATTAGTTCAAGGACAGTAATGAACAACGCCATAAAGAAAACTGCTGACTCTACAAGTTCAAGCAATAGGAGTATTTTTGTGAGAAAGACAGACTCATGGCTATAATGTAGTGACAAGTAATTATGCAAGATGCTTAGTATCAATTGACAGTGCAGGAAGGACCCTTTCATTTGAAGTAGCAGAAAAGGATGCAGGGAAAGGGAACACATTAGGTGGTTGTGTTGTGGCTTCTTTAGGCTTCACCTTCCGGGCAAAGACAAACACATAGCTGGGTGGAGCCTAAGAGAATGAGTTCCAGGAGAACAGAGTATGAAGTTATTGAGTAGTGAGACAAGGATGATTTTTTTCTTTTTTTCTTTTTTTTTGAGACCGAGTCTGGCTCTGTCGCCCAGGCTGGATTGCAGTGGCACAATCTCAGCTCACTGCAAGCTCCGCCTCCTAGGTTCACGCCATTTTCCTGCCGCAGCCTCCTGAGTAGCTGGACTACAGGCACCCACCACCACACCAGGCTAATTTTTTGTGTTTTGTAGTAGAGATGGGGTTTTCACCGTGTTAGTCAGGATGGTCTTGATCTCCTGACCTCGTGATCCACCCGCCTCGGCCTCCCAAAGTGCTGGGATTACAGGCATGAGCCACCCTGCCCAGCCAAGATGAGGAGGACATTTAAAAAATCTTACAATATTGGAAATAGCTGGTTGGTCACTTAAGCCTGGCAGGGTCAAAATATTGAGTGAGATATTCTGGAAAATGGGAAGCGTTGTGGGAAATACCCATGCAATGAAAGTGATAAAGAAAAACACTGGGTAACTTCTGAGGTCCTTTCCTGCCTTCTAGCTTTACAAGGCATAGAATATTCACTGTGATGTCCATCGTCTTGAAGAGTTGATGACTTATGTGCTCAATGATATAACATCATCTGAATTGGTAGGCGGTAGAGAGTGGGCAAAGTATTGGCATTTTTGAACATAAGACTAAAAGATTCTAATTTTGGGATGGGAGGGTGAGGAGAACCATAGCTTTTTTGTTTGTAGGCCTCTGTAGCGCAGGCTCATGAAATTCAGGAATGGTAATCGAAAACTCTTTTGACATGTCTTATAGATTCTTGGAGACAAAAGCTTTGATTATCAAAGAAAAAAATGTTTAAACAAGTTAAATGACCAGTTTGGTTTGAAAAATAGCTCAGGCTGCATTGTCCTGTAAGACTTTTATGACTTAATGTTAAACTTCATAAAGACAGGTGAGCCAGGTGCAGCCTTGAATATTTGCAATGATAACAATAATAATTATGAGGTGTTAATATTCAGGGCTTGCCTTTGTTGAATAGCTTATCCTTTTTTTTTTAGGTGCCATACATGCATTGACTCTTTGATTATCAGACATCCTGTGAGGTTATGTAAGGTTAGGCATCATTATCCCCGTCTGAAAGACGAAGGAATAGCCTCACGTAGCTTAAGGGATTTATTGTGGCAACTGAAAAGGGGAAGGAGTAGAAACGAATGAACAATTATTGAAGACTTATGACTCATCAGATCTTGGACTAGAATATGCATATGTGTGTAAGGCCTCAAAACTACAATCGAATCTCATTTTTTACAGGAGATGAAACTGGACTCGAACAGGTGGAGCAAATTAACCCCTCGCCAGTAACAAGCAAGAGAGGACACTGGGTTTTGAACCCAGGTACCAAACTCTAGCTACTCATCTATACTTTCTCTCTCTTGACCATAATGGCTATTTTGTTAAAAAGAAATTTCCCTGGTCCAGAACAGAAGGAGCTTAGGAGTTTTCACTCCATCCTAATAATAAGTAAAAAGCTGTGCAAACAAAAAAATCAACAACTCTTCTCAGATCCTTCCTTGTCCCCATAATTGGACGGACAGGCAAATACACCTTACAGGAGCAGAAACCCGGATGGAAACAAGTACTGGGGTGGGAAAACTTGAACTGTAATTGACAAATTGCTGGAGGCTCAGTGTGGACAAGTTCAAGAGGTAAACATTTCAGGTGGATCCAGTTATTGAGGGAGTCCTCACACTTTTGTGAATTGTATCTCTGAAAGCTCTATCAGGCAGGTTCTCACAGCGAGGATCAGATAAAAGTAATCCCCTTGGGCTTCCTGTATAGAGAGGGAAAAAGCGACCATCTTGAAATATACCAGAGCATTCTGTTCTTAAGGAGGCCTTCCCTCAGCAGAAGCTATTTTACCAGAGCCTCATCTATGCAGGTATTATTGTGAGAGCCTAACCTACCTGGGGAAAGTGAAATAGCTTTATCCCGTTCCAGCCTTCCACGTGGACGAATAGGTAGAGACAGAGGACTTTTGGGGCAGTAAAAATACTCTGTATAATACTACACGGTAATGTCATTATACATTTGTCCAACCCCGCATAAAGTACACCAAGGTGAACCCTAGTGTAAACTCTAGTCTTTGGATGATTATGATGTGTCAGTGTAGGGTCCTCAATTGTAGCAAATGTACCACTCTGGTGGGGGTTGCTGATGGTGGGTGAGGCTGTGCATATGTGGGGGAAGGCGGTACATTGGAACTTGCTGTACTTACTGCTAAATTTTACTGTGAACCTAAAACTGCTCTAAAAAAATAAAGGTTATTTAAAAAAAGGAGATTCCACTTAAGCCTCAGGATCCACTCAGGGCAAACTGGAGAAGCACTGTGATCAGTTTGTAGTTCTTGTCTTCTTTCAGTGTAGATGAGCTCCCTTTCAGTTTATATCCTTCTTCCTCTGAATAACTTTTCCCTATCTTCCATAGTACAGTCAGGCCATAGCCTCTTCTTGTCTCCCAAAACCTATGGTAATTTCCTTTGTCACTGCACGTGGAAGTAAGACAATCACATAATTTATTGTCCGAATCAGGACAATTTTGAGATGAAAGAAGCTGCTATTAATAATTACTCCACGAAAACAGGGATACTGTGAGTTGTCCAAGGCAAAACAGAGAGAATGGTCACTCTACTTATGGCTGCAAGATTTCCAAGGGGAGCTGAGTTTGGGTATGTGTGCCTGTGTATGTGGATAGTGGATTACACCCAGTTTGGTAGTGACCTTAATTACTCTACCAGTAAGCAGTGGGCTCCTCAAGGGTATCCACCTTACTTTTCCTGGCATACAATGTCTCCACCATTTAGTAAGAGTTCATAGAATGAATGAATAAGCTAAAGGATTAGGTACTTTTCTTCTTTGTTTCTTCCATATCAGCTTCCTGTATTCGGGTTTCTGATTCCATCAATGGGTTTTCTGTTTGTTCAGCATACTTCACTCTGTCTTCGTGATATCATTCCTCTTAGACATGACATTCTCAATAACTATTTATTATCTCTCACGTTGGTTTTTTCTTTCAGATTTCTTGCTTTTTCGTCTAAAGTCACACTAAACCAGAATTTGTAACAAATTTGTGTCCTGGGATTTGGAAGTTGGGTTGGTAGTACCAACCTGATGAAGTGTGGTAGAGAAAAGCTTCTAAATTAGTGTATTATGGAACATATATTTAGCATGCATATTACAGGAGAAAACAAGAAGTGGAGTTGATTTAGAGGACTACTGTGGAGTTGATAAAGAAAAAATACGTGATAAGGTCTTGATAACACAAAATAATCTTTTAAACCAACCAAATGAACAAACAAAATACAGCAGATTCTCATTACAAGGGCTGGATATAGATAATTTTAAGCCTGGATCAGGCTAAGCATAGGGAAATACACAGTATAACTGAGAACCTGGATTGCAAGTTAGAAAATCTAAGTTCTAACTTCGGCTGAGAGGAGTGGCTGTGTGGCTTAACCTTCGAGGCTCTAATTTTCTTCATCTGTGATGGGAGGGAATTCAGACTACATACTCTTTGGGGCCTCTTCTAGATGTAATGGTCCTTTTCATGATTTTTTGAAGGTACTTAAGCTGGAACACCACAGAAGCAGAAGAGGCAGCTTACACTGTGGCTTGAATCCAAAGAGACATTGCTTCCTAGGCCTGTACGACTCTATTCTCATAGTATGGAAGCCTCAGACCTTCTGTGTCTTGCTCATATATTTATTGGAAGGATCAATTACCTTCAGAAACAGGGCTCAGAATGTCCTAGCTTGGAGAAATTTAGACCAACCACATAATTTCACAAGAAAGAAGCTAATACTCAGATAGAGAAACATATCAAAATTCATAGAGCCATGTCAGAGTGGAACATTTACTAAACCCTATGTCTCCTGACATTGCCAAGTCTTCTGACACTCCACCTCATTCAATCACTCACTTATTCATTCAATAATTTCTGAGAGTGTACTATTCAGTCAACACCTTTTACACCTGTCAGGATTCAAAAATATGAAGAAGAAATAATCCCTATTTACAAACAAGGTCTTTTAAGACATATGTGTTGATAAAGCTCATTGTTGACATTTCTTTTGCAGTTGTTTTCATTCATCAGCTGCCTGCCTTAATATTACCACTGGAGAATTTTGTACGTTTGTTTTTCTGGTGTGGATGGCATGGCAGAATGGTAGATACTGCATGGATTAGGCTGCAGAAACAATAGCCCTCCATCCTCTATCCCCTGCCAAATAGAACAGCTTACAAAATGAGTGTATTATTTTCTAATTTTATGGGCAAACAGAAGCTTTGCTCCCTTCAGCTTTTCAAGGACCCAGATGGAGGTTGTGCTGTTTTTAATACAGACTTACAGGGTTACTCGTGGTACCACTATTTGGCCAAGTGAAAGGAAAGAGAACAGATGATCGCTTGTAGTCATTTTATGGACCACACCTTGCCATGGCACTGAACACTTTTCTCACATTCTGTTGGCTAGAACCTAGTCACATGACCACACATAAAGGTAGGCTGGAAAACAGAGTCTAGCTCAGTGCTCAGAAAATTAAAAAAAAAAAATCGGTTTCAGCGAACTGTCAGCAGTCTTTGCCACATTGCTCTATGCGTAAACCTCACCATCTATTAAACCATTCTGTGAATTCCTATCCAGATTTAGTTCCCTTGTGGAGGGTGATTTGTATCTATTCTTAAATGGGGGTATTCATCCCTATTGAAAGTTAACATACTTGCTTTTTCTGTGCTAGATGTCTTTAGAATTCTGCAAGGAAATAAACAGTTCAATATTGCTGTTTAATAATCGAATACAGACAAAGAGCTGTAAAGTTTTATCTCTCTGTCTTGCCTGATTTATTCCTCACCATGGACAATATACATCTTTTAAAAAATTTATTTTACTTTGAGTTCTGGGATACATGTGGAGAATGTGCAGGTTTGTTACATAGGTATAGATGTGCCGCAGTGGTTTGCTGCACCCATCAACCCATCATCTAGGTTTTAAGCCCAGCCTGCATTAGGTATTTGTCCTAATGCTCTCCCTCCTCTTACCCTCCCACCCCCGACAGGCCACAGTGTGTGATGTTCCCCTCCCTGTTTCCATGTGTTCTCATTTTTCAGCCCCGACTCATGAGTGAGAACATGTGGTATTTGGTTTTCTGTTCCTGTGTTAGTTTGCTGAGAATGATGGCTTCTAGCTTCATCTATGTCCCTGCAAAGGACATGAACTCATTCTTTTTTATGGCTGCATAGTATTCCATGGTGTATATGGGCCCCTTTTTTTTTCTTTTATCCGGTCTATCATTGATGGGCATTTGGATTGGTTCCAAGTCTTTGCTATTGTAAATAGTGTTGCAATAAATACACGTGTGCAAACATGCATCATTACACAACATCTCACTTACATAATACTTTTATTAAAATAAGCAAAAAAACAAAAACAGCAATGGCAACAACAAAAACCCCTGCCTTACCTTAGAGGTAGTTCTGAGGAGTTAAATGAAGGGAGTTTTTTAAATATTTATTTTATATATTTTAAAACTTTTATTTTAAGTTCAGGGGTACAAGTGCAGGTTTGTTACATAGGTAAGCTTGTGTCATGGGAGTTTGTTGCACAGATTATTTCATCACTCAGGCATTAAGCCTAGGACCCATTAGTTATTTTTCCTGGTCCTCTCCCTCCTCCCAAACTCCACTCTCCAAAAGGCCCCAGTGTGTGTGTTGTTCCCCCTACGTGTCTATGTGTTCTCATCACTTAGCTCCCACTTAAGGTGAGAATATGCGGTATTTGGTTTTCTGTTCCTATGTTAGTTTGCTAAGGATAAGAGAGTTAATTACACATATTTTTTAAAAACTGAAAGAAAGATTACTGGAGAAATAACTTCTGTTTCATGAGAGGAATGCATTTATATAATTATGGAAATACGATTTTGCCTACCATTAACAAATCAACATTAGAAAATTTTTAACCCCCCAGCAATCTTTTTCAGCAACATCTGCGACCTCATCGCTAAATTTAAAATATGAAATTTGATCATGACATAGGTATGAGTGCTAGACCAGATTATGATATGTTTTTAAAGAGGTAGAAAGGGAATCCTGGACTGAGGGAGTCACTTGAGTATAATTTTAATTTAAAATGCCCCAGAAAACAGTAAATACTCTTTGTCTAGATTTCTATATGGCTTATTTCTGTACTTTATTTTCTATTCATATGTTTTTTTTTGGGAAGACCTCTACAACTACCCTATCAAATATAGCCTCTCCCGTTACTCTCTACTCACCTTACTAGCTTTATTTTTATTTTTATAGCACTTTTGCTTGCTTGCGTTACATTATATATTCAATTGCTTGTTCGTTATTGTCTTTATTCATCACTAGAATATAAGCTCAAGGAGGGCAGAAACTTGATCTGTCTTGTTTATTATTGTGTCCCCAGCAACCTTGAACAAATAGTACCTGAAATAGACTAGATGCTCAATAGACTTTGGTTGAATAAATGACTTGCTTGTTTCATGTAGATGCAAGATTACTTAATGGCCATGATGGAGGCAATGGGCATTGGTTATGACCCATAAGTGCTATTCTGGGTGGTTACATGCCCAGAGCCATTGTAAACCTGTGCTGGTTAAGCCTTTGCTGCTGAAATGACTGCCCAAAACTTAGTGGCTCAAAGCAACAATATTTACTCAGCTTATGATTCTGTAGGTCTGCAATTTTGGCTGGGATTTAAGCTGGGTGGTTCTTTTCACCTTGGCTAGGCTCATTCATGCATCTGTGGTCAGGTCTGAGTCAGCTAGGTAACTCTGCTTCCAGAGTTGGCTGACTGTCACCTGTGGTAATGGGGGTGACTAAGTCATGTGTCTCTCATCATGTAGCAAGCCAGACCAAGCTCCACATTGCACATGCTCAGGATTTCAGAGTTAGAGCAGAAAGTGGAAAGCCTTTTGAGGCGTATGTTCAAAACAGGTACAATGAACTTCTGATGCAATCTATTGGCTGGAGCATGCCATAATGGCAGCCTAGATTCAAATGATGGAGAAACAGATTTCACCTTTAAAAGGCTGGAGCAGCAAAGTCTGATTTTAAGAAAATGAACCTGGGAAATGCAAGAGTTTGTGACCACTTTTGAAATCTATCACCAAGCCTTTATTGTTTTGCCCTGAAGGACCTCCTGATCTTGTCCAGATTCATTTTCCACTAAAACGTGATAAAATCAAGGTAACTAAATGTAGAAAGTTCAAATGCATATCTAGGAGCAACATCCTCATCTGCATAAAGAAGCCTTTTCTGTGAGGGAGGACTGATTGTTCGCCATCTAATAGCCATTTCATTTTCCTTCTCCCCCACAATATTAATTATATTCTACTCTGCATGCATCTCTGCTCAGCTATCTACCTTACCTCTCAATAAAAAGAGATAGTGTTTCAAAATAAATAGCCTGATACACTGTGAAGATGCTGCAGGTACTTAGAAACAATATTTTCTAAATATGTATAAGCTATATTTCAAAATCTGTTACATTCAGTGAATGATGTAAATAAATATCAAACCTGCAAGTCACCATCCCACAGCTCCAGTGCAGCAAGTCCAATTACTCATCTGTAAACAGACAAGTCATCATTTAAAACTCTGTCCTCTGACTTAGAACTCTGTCTTTGGATTCTATCCAGCTAAACAAACCTAAAGTGTAAAACTTGTTTTTTCTTACTAAAAGAAATAAGAATTTATTTATTATGAGGGAGAATGACAGTGTTTATTTTATTTGCTTTTGAATTGCTTTAGGACATAAGAAAAATCCTCTGTGCAAACTGGTCCAAATCTCAATTGGAAGAGGGTAGAGGGACATGGGGGTGGGAACAGGAGGTGAGAAAAATGAAAGAGGAAACAGAGCATTTTTGCAGAGAGCTTGAGCTTAATTTTCTTGAAATGCTCCAGGCTTGCAGAACTGCAGGCTGGAAAGACAGGTCAGCCAGATGTCAACACTTAGGTCACAGTTCTGGAACAGTGTTCTTCTTCCCTTACATGGTTGCAGGATATGAGGATGAGAGGGAAGCAGGAAAACCCCCAAGTAATTCACATTATGTGTCCTTGTAGACCATCCACACTCTCGACTCCCTCTCTGTCCTGGCAATGCTCATCTCCCAAGAGACCAGATCCAGATCTAGGAAGAGAGATAAGAAGTCTGCACTAAAAGCCTGGACATAGTGAAGTTCATAGATGGAGTTTAGGCACTAGGCTATGAAGGTTTTGGGAAGGAATTGTTCAGTGTGGTGTGGGATTTTGTAGGTCTTCCATGGAATCTTTAAAGGTAGGGAGCAGATGAATCTAGAAAAAGTACCTCTGGCAAGATGAGCAAAATTGAAAAGCTAGAAATGCATGTCAGGTACTTATGGCTCTTGAGAAGGTGACACTGAATGCAGAGGGAAGGTGGTCTGCAGGCAGAGAGGTTTGTGTTGGGGAGCAGTGAGGGCTTTGACGGTAGAGACTAGGTGGGGGGCTTGGGATTTATTCTAGCGGTAATAGGAATCCACTGAGGACTTTTATACCAATATTTAAAAATGAGCATGTGAGATGTGGACACGAGAGTTGTGTGACACCTTCTAGCAAGATTGAAAGTCCAAGATCCAAGCACCCTGTTCCCAGTGATGTATCTTAGCAAAGATACAAGGAACAAAACATGGCCTATTGACCATCTATAAACCACCAGAATGATGAAGAATTTCTGTGTCAGTGGTAGATACTGACTAACAAGGGAAGAAACTGAGTCAATCTCTCTGTTTCCCCATCTCTCTCTCTCTGAGGTTATTATATTCAAGGCACAGTCATAGGATTACACTCTCTAGGAGTGATGGCTAATTTTAAGGCTTTTTGTCAAGAGTGCAGAGAACGATCCTTTTGGAAACTCACTGTGTTTGACAACTTGAAACCATCTCCTTTTAGTTTCTCCACTTCCCACAGTGTTTGCTGCTGGTATTGTACTATAAATCTTTACAGGCAAATTATTTAAACAAACAAATAAATGAACAAATAAACAAGCCTCTTGAGCTAATAAAATATCCCCTCCATCATTCCTCACACCAGCCTCTTTTCTCTCAATATAGTTTTCATTTATTCAGAGCAATCCTTTCTGATTACTTATATTAGTTCTCTCTTTTCCAACTACTCTCAGGCAGATTACTGTATGGCAAGGGCCGCTACTGAGTTTTTATCTTTACTTTTTTGTAAAAAGTATCAGATCAACCCATCTGTTTCCACTGTCCTCCAAGCAGATAAAGGTTCTCAGTGAAAAGTAGTATTTTTTATTTCACAGAGGTGTAAAAGCCCCCTTTAACTCCTTTCTCAGATTTTACTAGATACATATAAAAATCTTCAAAAAGTTATTAACTTTCCATATTATGCAATTATAATCATTTATTGCAGAAAAAAATCAAATCACAGGTAAATATAGAGGAGAATAAAATCAAAGAGAATTCAAATTTACAGAGGTAACGATCAGTAATGTATGGATGTATGGCATCTACTGTTTTGTTCTATGTGCGTACACACACACACACACACACACACACATTCTTATACTCAGATTTTGATCTAGGAATCAAAGAGATATAAAAATTGTTTTATTTTTCTAAGCATTTTTAGACAAAATTTGAGTTACAGTCAGTATTATTCAAGATGTAGGAAAATATATGACATTGCTGTGTTATTTATATAGAGTCCATTATGAGCAACTTAAAATATCAATATTTTCCTGGTTTGTTCAAGCTTGGAAACACTTAGAGCTTCTTCACCAAATTTAATACTTTTTAAAAAAAAAAATCAAGGTCATAATAAGTATTACTGGAGAAGGAAAACAGACCAGCTGGTAATTATTGTGGAGCCAGCTACTAAAAAGGGTTACAGATCTTTTAATAAGTCTGTTAGCATTTGCGGTACTGTCTCCTTGCACCCCAATTTGAGATTTTACAGCCTCGACATAAATATTTTTAAAGATCCAAATTGGTTCTTTGAGATGTGAACCACAGAACCGGTTTTCTTTGCTTAAAAAAGGTAGTCCCATTGCTTAGAAGCAGTCAAGTGCTTTAGCCTTAAAGATACAGTTTATCCAAAGAAAAGGAATTGTAATCAATGCAACATACAGTCTTGTTGAATACATTCTCCTCAGCAACAACTTAGCAGTTATTAAAGCACCTCTCCAGAAACAGAAATAACTTAAAATGCCTTAAATCTATTGTGTTATTTTCCCCAAAGGTTTATTATGAGTAAAAGATACCTTCTGAGTCTAAAAAGAAACACTTTGGAAATTAATACAACCTAGGAAAAAAACTAGTAGCTGTAATTAGTCTGTACACTCAAAAAACATACAACAAAATATCTATATGAGAGTGGAACACATTTTTGTCTGAACTTAGTTCTGATTCAGTATAGTTTTTTTTCTTAAGTTACAATAATGTAACTTAAAAAGTTTCTGGTAATATTTATTGTATATAGCCTAGAAGATGAAAAGAATGTAACTATTATTCTTGGTTTGTTTTGAGGTTATTTACTTAGGGCTAAGCACCTCATTTTTCTTGTGTACAAAAAGTAATTATGCAGTCAAAAGAAATATAGCTCATATACTTCAAAACATATGAAAAATGTAAAACTTTATTACACACATTAATTTCTAACAAAGGACATCTCTAGCATCAGTATAACTGGGACAAGCCCGATAACTGATGTATCTATTCGGATGTTTCTCCCAAATGGGTTTTATAAAGGCAAACAAACAAATAAACAATTTCTTCTTTTATATCTGCCTCTCTTTTATAAATTTTCACTTCCCAATATAGGCAATAGTTTTGGGAATTTGTGTGTGTGTGTGTGTGTGCATATGTGTGTCTGCATGTGTGTGTGTGCGTGCACACATGTACATTAATATATTCTGTTTGTTAGTCTTGCTAGTCCCTCATTTCTCATTTCTAATATGTTGTAAAGCAAAGATATGAAAACCTGCAAATTATGAACTAAATACGTTCATGGTTTTCCAACTTGGATCTTGCCCATCCTGACCTAATGGAAATGTCAGCATATTCTTGGAAAGTCACGGTTAGTGTGAGTGAGCCAGGCCTGTTCTGGTTGCCCTCATTTTTTCACTCCCCGAGCAGTGGCTCCTGGATAACAAGGTCTGGATTCTTGCCACTCTCGGCAGGAAGATTTGTGGCTTGACTTTGGTTGTCTCAGGGGTCATGGTCGACGCACTGGGGGCATCAGGCTGCACAATAGGGTACGCAGCTCATGCAAAAGTAAGGGGTGGGTGGTTCTCACCCCGTACACACTAAGTAATAACTGGAGAAACCTTTTGATCAATGAAAGAAAAAGAAATAAAAGCAATACAGCAAACCTTACCTTATGTAAGGGAACAGAACATAAGATTTTAAACTGTCAAGCCAGAAGCAGTTCATGGAATCCCCTAATCCTGGCTAAATATGCCAGAATTATCTGATATTTGAAGCTATTTAGTTTTGAATGTAAGTAAACAAGAAGTTTGTGAGAGAAAGTGTAAGTATATGTGTGTGTATATGTGCTTGAGAGTTGGTGAAGCCTCAGGGAGTGGCTTAGAGTCATGAGAAATATCACGAGGAAAAGGAATAAATAGTTCCCTTCAGGATAAGGGAATCTATGGTAATATAAAATTTTTCAGCAATAAGAAGCTTTGCACTCATCGAGTTCCAGCAACATGATATTCTGAACATCTAAATAAGATAAAATCTGTAGGCTACCTTGATGAGTAACTGATTTGATGATACAATGATTTAATTTCACAAACCAGATTATTTTGAAGAAAACAACTGATACAGAAGTCAAACATTACTGAAATATAATATGATTTCTCCCCTTTTATTCTTTCTTTGTTTCCTTCTGCAGTAGTAGTAGTAAGGGAAAATCTTCAGAGAGTGTTAGCTATGTATGGTTTTTAAGAATTTTCTGAATGTGATTTTTAGGAGGTCCAATTAGACTCTGGATGGAATGTCAATACTCCAACCTTAACTTGCCAGAGAAGAAATAGCAAGCTTGAGTTTGACATCCTCCCTCTTGTTCTTTTCAGCTTCCCTTATATGATGTCCAGTGTGTTTCTGGGTGGTTGGATAGGAACTGATACAAAGAGATTCCTGAAGAAGTTGTCATTCAAGTGCAAAAAAAGTCACCTTGACATCTAAAAATTAAACTTGTAAGCTGTTAAATAAGAACAATTACTCTATAGTTAATACAATTGCACTTACGCACATTCTTAGGTGATTTTTGATATCATAAAGGCCTATATCTCTTTAAAACAGTCAAGAATATCTTTAAGCCAGGTGTCTGTAGGTTCATGTCTGTAATCCCAGTGACTCAGGAGACAGAGATGGAAGGATTGCTTGAGCCCAGGTCCTGAGTTCAAGACCAGCCTGGGCAATATAGCATAAAAAAGGAACGAAATCTTTAAAAAGAAAGACCCTCAAGTTTGCCTGTTTGTTGTCAGATTACACACTATTTATGGAGATGACTCTAAGAAATGTTAAGTTTCTGGTGAAACTTTCCAAGGTCTTTCACCCTCCACTGAGGGTCAATTTTATATATTAGATGTAGTGTCAAGAGCCCACAGTACTGTCAGGGGCTCATAAAAGTATTAACTTCTTTTAAAATCAGAACGAAAAGTGAATTTTTGTTCTGATTTTAAGAAGAAAATGTTTGTGTGTGTAGTAGTATATCCAGCACTGTGATAGAATACAATTCACTATTTCTTCAGGGAAGAAAGGTCCATAAAGGCAAAAGTGCCTCTAGCGCTCGTGGAAGTCACAGCATGACCCTGCCTCCATTCACGTGTCTTGCTCTCTAAAACCTGCTTCCCTGTTTGCACTTTGAAAATTCATAAGGTTCAATTTCTTTATCTGCCAAATGAGAGTGTTATCTCATAAGGCTATTCTGAAGATTAAATAAAAGCAAACCCAAGAGCATTTTGTAAACTGTAGAAAACCTTTCACAAGTGATATCCCGTTATTATTGTCTTGGTTGTAATCATTATTGTGTGTCTGGTCATGGGAGCCAGAAGTCTGGGATTAAATTTGAATCCTGTCTCTCTATCTCTTCTTCCAAATGGCTACCAGCTCCTCTGATTTCTACCTATGCATGTCTCTGAAACCCACTTTTTCTCTTCCTTTCCCATTGTTATCATACTTTCTCTCTCTTTTTAAACCTTTTTTATTATGGAGAATTTAGACATAGAAAAAGAAAAAAGTCTAACAAATCTTATGTCCCCATTACTGAACCCCCAAAATCCATCTTGCTCTATTCATATCCCCAACCAGTTTTGAGACAAATCTCAGGCATCATGTAATTGTATCTACACATCTTTCAATATGTTTCAGTACAAGATACAAACTTTTTAAAAAATCACTGCAATACTATTATAACCCCTAAAAATAGCAATAACTCTTCAATTCATTAAATATGTAGTCAGGGTTCATATTTACAATGGTCTTACAAATGTCATAAATTTTAAAAAATACTTTTTATCAGTCAGACTCCAAATAAGGTTGTAACATTGTGATTTGTTGGCCCGTAGGTTCCCTCTCAATCTCTTTTTTATTTCTCTGCCATTTATTTACTTATTAATCTTTTACCTATGCTGCTGCTCTAGCTGTCTTATACTTCCAAACTCTTTTCTCTCTGATTTGCCTTCCATGTTGCTACTGAAATGATGTACAATGGATTAATTCATATGATTCTTATGCTTAAAATACTTCACTGGCTTTAACATGTCTACAGGATGAAGACTACGTGTGTATTTATTAATGCAAGGTACTGTTAACCTTCAATAATATGGGGTAAACACACTTTTCCAGATTTTTAAAAAATTGAACTTTGATTTTAAGTTCAGGGGCTTTGTACTTTGATTTAAGTACATGTGCAGGTTTGTTACATAGGTAAGCTTGTGTCATGGGATTTATTATACAAATTATTTCACTATCCAGGTATAAAGTCTAGTACCCAGTAGTTATTTTTTTCTGGTCCTCTCCCTCCTCCCAGCCTCCACGCTCTGAAAGACCCCCAGTGTGTGTTGTTCCCCTCTCTGTGTCCATGTGTTCTCATCACTTAGCTCCCACTTGTAAGTGAGAACATGTGGTATTTGGTTTTCTGTTCTTGCATTAGTTTGCTAAGGATAATGGCCTCCAGTTCCATCCATGTCCCTGCAAAGAACATGATATCTCTTTTTTTATGGCCACATAGCATTCCACAGTGTATATGTACCACATTTTTTCTATCCAGTCTATCATTGATGGACATTTAGGTTAATTCCATGTCTTTGCTATTGTGAATAGTGCTGCAGTGAACATATGCATGCATGTGTCTTTATGGTAGAACTATTTGTGTTCCTTCCAGTGTGTACCCAGTAATGGGATTGCTAGGTTGAATGATAGTTCAGTTTTTAGGTCTTTGAGGAATTGCCACAGTGTTTTCCATAATGGCTGAACTCCCACCAACAGCATATAAGCATTCCTTTTTCTCCATAATCTCATCAGCATCTGTTATGTTTTGACTTTTTCATAACAGCCATTTTGACTGGTGTGAGATGATATCTCATTGTGGCTTTGATTTGTATTTTTCTAATGATCAGTGATATTGAGCTTTTTTCATTATGCGTGTTGGGTGCATATATGTCTTCTTTTGAAAAGTGTCTGTTCGTGTCGTTTGCTCACTTTTTAACAGGGTTGTTTGTATTCATCCTGTAAACTGGTTTACACACTTTCCCAGATTAATTTTCAACTATCTCTCCTATACCTATGACCATATACCTCCACATCCAACCCTTGAACTCCAGGCCCAAATGCATTATTATCTTTCAGGACCATACTCAGACTTTCCAGAAAAGCCTTTTATTCCAGAAAAGCTCTCCTCTGTCTTCTCTGCCTATCAAAATCTTACTCATTCTTTCCAGATCATTTTGAATTTCACTTCCTTTCTGATAACTTTGCCAATGCTTTAGATTTAAATTTCCCCGCCTCTACCTCCTCTGTGCTTCCATATACATTTTGATGATATATTTCTAATGCTGGTGATAATGACAGCATCCAAAAACTTAAATACTTTAACTCATTTAATGTTCCCATCTACCCTATACAGAAGGTACTATTGGCCAGGCTTGGTGGCTCACATCTATAATCCCAGCACTTTGTGAGGCAGAGGTGGGAGGATCGCTTCAGCTCAGGAGTTTGAGACCAGCCTGGGCAACATAGTGAGACCTCATCGCTACTAAAAATTAAAAAAAAAAAAAAATTAGTCAACCACTGAGGTGTGTACCTGTAGTCCAAGCTACTCGGGAGGCTGAGATGAGAGGATTTCTTGGGAGGTCAAAGCTGCAGTGAGCTGTGATCACACCAATGTGAGCAGCATGGGTGACAGAGTGAGAGACTGTCTCAGTAAAAGGTACTATTATTATTCCTATTTTCAGACAGGAAAATAGCAATATTAGCTAATGTTTATGCAGTACCCACTGAGTTCTAGACACTGTTCTCTCCAAATATAATTCTTATGGAGCCTCCTTGATGTGGGTTCTACTATTGTCTTTATGATATACTCCAGGCAAATGAGGCACAGAGATGTTAGATAACTTTGCCCGATGTCCTACGGTTAGTAAGTGGCAGAGCAGCACCTGGAATGCAGGTTGTTTGCCTCTGGAGCCCATACCCTGAACCACCGTGCTAAGCTGCAATTATGATGAAAAATAGTTCTTGTTAAAAAGACGTGAGTACATGTGTGTGTCTGTGGTGTTATTCTATAGTTCTACCTCTGATGCATATATTTCTCAAGGCCAGCACTTGTCTAATTTCTCTAGCACAATACCGTGCACATATTAGACAGTTAAATAGTCAATGAATTAAATATCTTGATTTAGCTCTGAAGTACTTAGCAACTAAAAAATTATTTAAAATGAAGAGCTATAATTTCTGAAATTCCATACAATTAAATATAAAATCAAGATCAAGTTTACCAAAAGTGAAAGGATTTACATATTTTAGCAGCATATATATTATGTAAAGCAAGACACATTACCATTGAGCTAGAATATGCTAATAACTAAATTGCATGCATTCCTCTGCAGTTCTTAAGGAAATGCATGACAGAAAGTATGGAATATTAAGCTATAAAATGATGCATATTTCCAGGTTTCCCTTGATATGAGGTATTTCACGAACAGGCCCATTGTCATTATGTAGGTGTCCTAACTGTAATGTATGGAATATTTATTGAAAGGTAGACAAATTATTTCATTTACTCATGCAGCAATCACGGCTGAAACTTGAATAGATTTGGGGAGAAGACGGGATGAATTGTTGTAATTGTTTTTGAGATTGCTTTGACTGCTCCAGTTTAGAAAAGAAGCAAAGTAACTGATGCCTCCTCCCAGGGTCTGAGGTTGTCATTCATTTGAAATTAAGATGGTTAATGAAACTACAGAATCACTGGTTTTAGGATGATTGAGCATCAAGACAGATGCCATTCACTTCAATCTTGAAGACATCTTGTACATTCTTCAGTGAGATTCTTCCAGCTTATTGCCAAATACCGTAGGAAGATTGTTGCCTTTCTAAAGAATAATAATTCAGTGTGGTTTTTAATTTTAATAAAGAGTTGGAGAAATTCATGGGTAAGAAATAGAAGCCAAACGCGATGAAATTGGTTTTTAGCTCTGAACTATGAATTCCTGGATGACACTGAGCTGAGAAGTTTTGTGATTCCATCCTTTGGAGCTCTCTCAGGGACAAGGTCTATGGCACAGAGAGCTCCTCAAACCCCTGGTACCGTGAATGGGGTCTACACTCCCAATTTCTAATGGCTTAACTTCATTTTGTAGGAATGATTTCTGCTTTTCCAAAGTAGCAGAGAGAGAGAGAGAGAGAGGGTGCTGGTGTCTGCAGATACCCTCACCTCCTGCAAAAACAAAACAAAACAAAACAAAAAACCCCTTAACTAATAACACCTCACTCCAGGAATAAGACCTAAAATCAGAACAATTTTGGAATCCTAATGACTTATCTAACTGATCTCAGAGCAGATCAGATCTCTGCTTTGCTCCCTGCATTCTTGATTTCCTAGCAGGCAACACATCCTTAAAAATTACCTGCGGCAGCCGGGCACAGTGGCTCACGCCTGTAATCCCAGCACTTTGGGAGGCTGAGGCGGGTGGATCACAAGGTCAGGAGATCAAGACCATCCTGACTAACACGGTGAAACCCCGTATCTACTACAAATACAAAAAATTAGCCGGGCGTGGTGGCAGGCACCTGTAGTCCCAGCTACTCAGGAGGCTGCGGCAGGAGAATGGCGTGAACCCAGGAGGCGGAGCTTGCAGTGAGCTGAGATCATGCCACTGCACTCCAGCCTGGGCGATGGAGCAAGACTCCATCTCAAATACATAAATAAATAAATAAATAAATAAAATAAAAATTAAAAAAATTACATTCAGCTTATTTGCCATCTTTTGCCATAGACCTTTCTACATTACTTTATCCAAGACAGGTACAATCCTAAACTTCCAAGGTGTTAGAATTCCAAAAAAATGTAACATATGTAGCCCATCCAAGTTTGGCTTGAGCCTAACAAATAAAAGTCAATTTTTAAAAAGGACTTAACTCAGCATTTGCTAGGGATTGAGACATGACCTTTCTGCAGCTGCGTGTTTACATCTGTATGGACAGGAGAGAAAGAGTAAAATTTTTGGTTCGTGTTGTCCTAAGAAATAGATAAAAGCCAGTGGTTGTTTAGTGGAAAAGAATGGTCTTTTGTGAACATCTCACATGCTTTTTCATTGGTGGTTACTGTTCAGTTGGACAGGTTAAGCATTGTTAGTATTACTGGGTTCCATGCTACAGATAATGCAAGCAAGCATGGACTTTGTGTCCTAAAGTTTGTTATATAGTTCAGATTTTAACTGTTCTGTGCTTTTTTTTCATATTAGAAAATTCATGAATCAGAATGATGTCCTTTCTCTGACCATGTATCAGGCCTGTCTTTTGATTTTATAAGAGGTGTCATTGTATTTAATAAGCCTTCCTTCAAGAAGCTTATAATCTAGTTTTTCATGGTTCATAGCTCTGTGTGGAATTTAACAACTTCCTGGTAAGCGATGTGCACAAAGATATGGAAATTATGAGTAGCCCTGGCGGTGGTGGTATTGTTGCAAAATAAGATAGTGGAGGCTGGACATGGTGGCTCGCGCCTGTAATCCCAGCACTTTGGGAGCCAGAGGCGGGAGGATCACCAGGTCAAAAGATCGAGACCAGCCTGACCAACATGGTGAAACCCCATCTCTACTAAAAATACAAAAATTAGTTGAGCGTGGTGGTGCTCACCTGTAGTCCCAGCTACTCAGGAGGCTGAGGCAGGAGAATTGCTTGAACCTGGGAGGCAGATGTTGCAGTGAGCTGAGATCACGCCACTGCACTCCAGCCTGGTGACAGAGCAAGACTCCATCTCCCCCCCTCCCCCGAAAAAAAAAGATAGTGGAAATGATTTATCAAGACACAAAGAATGGCAATACACCAGAATAAGTCATTTATGTTTGTAACAGTAAACCCCAAAGATGAAAGGAATCCAAGATTAATATGACCAAAGGCAGATGCATAAAGGAAGGTAAAGTTCACAATCATTTTGGCATTCAGGAAAGCCCTGAGAAGTGCAAGCCCTCATGAAACTTCTTCCCCAGAAATAATTCTTTTTAAGGAGGGGGGAAGAGGAATGTTCAGAGTTGCTGGCCTAGAGCCTAGAGCTTCATTCCTTGAATTTATACTCCCTTTTCTCCCTTTTGGCGAATCTTCAAACACTACAAAGAATGGAGGGGTTAAGATCTTTCCTAAATGCGGCCCCTCAAATGTTGATTTTTATATGTGTTTTTCTTATAAGACTTTGGATGTTAATGTAACACTCCAAAGATGTATTTCCAAATTCCAAATCATCTGTACTCTCTCCCAATTCTGATTTAGAATACCCTCAAAGTTTTTTGAGTCTGTTAATTTGTCTTGAAAACTGAGAAAAGTATTACGTAGCGTTTTCCAAGGCTATGAAAGGATGATTTTGTTTTCCTTTGGTTTAAGAAAGTTTTCAGGTTTAGGAAAATGAAGTGGATAATAGAAAGTAGGGGTCAGGTAAAGCCAGTTGGTATTGAAGAGGGTGAAAACTTTTCAGAAATATGTATTTTTTTCTTGATGAGCTGTACGATTAGATCTTTCCCCCAGCAAATCATTCCCACTAAATTCATTTACTGTGAGCAAAAGACAAAAAACCACCACAAAGGAGTTTCAGCCTTAACTTTTAATTTGCTGGGTTTTGTCAGTTTATGTCACAGCATTAATTTTCTTTTCCACCTAGGAGAAAAGATCATAAGTTATTAATATTACTCTTCTTCACTCTGTCCAGGGGGAAGGGAGAAAATACCCCTATCACTAACACCCAGTTGTTAGAGCATAGAATAAAAGAAAAGTGAGATTCAGATGTAGAACAAACTTTCCCTATGTGGTATTATACACAGAGGAGGGGGGATTTTGCACTGCAAGTGTGTTCTAGAAGTTGATTTTTCATCAGGAACCCCCTACTTGCTAATTAGATATATGTCCCAGCCAATATATTGTTGTGAGCCTGAGTATGCAACTCTCTTAGAGGCCCTGTTAAAGTTTTGGTGATATTTTCACAAGTAGGAGTTTTTTGCTTTCTATCCCTTATTTGCCCATTCTTTATAAACTAAATGTTGTACACTCAAAAATTAAATTTGATGGCACTTCACCCAGCTCTCAGAAATATCTTCTGCCTCTCATCCTTGAATCTGAAGAGACTGAGCAGGGCCACATGTTGATTTACTCTTTAAAAGTTTGTAAAATGCCTTTAAATGAAAGAGGAGTATACTAGTTAGCATGCTAAACCCTGTTTGTAATCTGCAACCTTACAAGGAGACAAAGCAGCTCTGGCATCCCCTAATATACCTGCAATAAAGATAAGATGATGGCCCTTGAAGTAAACATAAAATAATTGTACATAAAGCTGTATGCAAAAAGGCTTTGTTCCTAAATACTGAAAAGGCAGTCACCCTGAAACAATGGGGCAAATTAGCATGCAGCCAGCCCAAGGCTCTTAGCTGCACACACACGCACACACACAAGCTCCCAGTGACAAATGCTTGGTGCTCGCTGGGAGGTCAACACTAAGAATCTTTCTTGGGAAGGCAGCATGTCAGATTTCAGACACTTTCCCTACAAATGGGCTTTTGGTGCTCAAAGGGGGGGCTTTCTGATCCAGATAATAAAGTCCATTTACATGAAAAGATGCCGCTTTCAATGACATGATTAATTTCGGAAATACCTGGCATCTGAATGAAGCTGAGACTTCAAGAAATGACTGATGATGAGAAAAGATAATTAGGCAAATGTCAAGAGTCCAGTGTTGTGCTTGGTGACAGGGGCTGGCCTGTCTAGGTTATCGTATACTCATTCAAAATGGAAATGAAAGGTCTTTGTGGAAAGTTGGGGATGATCAACCTACAGTTACATATAAACTCTTTTTAGCTCATGTTTCTCTGGTTTTTACCCCATCGTGACCAATAGGGAGCTGATGCTTACCTTCAGTGACTTCTCAGCGAATCCCAGACAAAGCTGGACTTGTTTTTCATGAGGTCTGCAAAATGCAAATTTATCTTGTCTTACATGTCATTTGTTCAAAAGTAACCTCTCTGTTCTGAGCCCTTTCAAAAATCTCACTGACTTCTCCTCCCCTCCAAAAAAAAAAAAAAAAAAAAAAAATGCCAAACACCATTTAATACTCTGCAGAAAGAACTTTGAAGACAAAGACAAAGGCTGAAGTGGGAGGTAATGCAAATCTACTCCCCCTACATTGTTTTTGAGCCCTTTCTTCCTTTTTTTTTTTAAAAAACAAAAACAAAAACAAAACAAAAAAAAAACCCAGCAGTTTTTTCATTGGTGAATTGGAGGATGACAATGACTCTAGAGACTAGTGGTCTCCACAGGATAGAATTAATGGAAAGCAGGACACTCTCAGCGGACTGGGACTGAGGGAATAGTTTTCCAATGGAACCTTTTCAGATAGAGTTTGTAACTGTGGCAAGAGAGAGGGGGTTCTTGCCTTACTTTTTCTGCCTTGCTGTACATCTTAATTTCTCCAAAAAGATGTTCATTAAAGACCATATGTTTGTACATATACCAAGGTGGTCCATGAATGCGTGTTAGCAATCCTAACCTCTCCACTTCACTCCTTTTTCTTTTGCCTGACTAGTTCCTATAGGAGAAAGGTGACTCTCCATGAAGCCATCTCCAGGCAGTGGAATCCCTGAAGAAGGGAAGATCCCAAGAAGATCCTTGCTAGCCATTTAGGCCCAGGCATGCTAAGTAAGGTTTATATCTGATATTAGTTAATGGCTACTATGGGTTGAAGTAGGTCCCCCTGCCTCAAAAGATATGCCAAAGTCCTAACCCACAGTACTTCAAAATTATTACCCTATTTGGAAATAAGGTCATTGCAGATATATTTAGTAAAGAAGAGATCATACTGAAGAAAGGGGGCCCTTAGCTCAATCTGCCCAATGTTGCTATCAGAACACAACATGAAGGTGCACGGGGAGAACACCAAGTGGCTACAGAGGCAGACATTACAGTGACACAGCTGCAAGCCAAGGAATGCCAGGGATTGGTGTCCACCACCAGAAGCTAGGAAAGGCAAGGAGGGAGTATCCCCTACAGATTTCAGAGGGAGTAAGTTCCTACTAACACCTGAATTTGGGACTTCTGGCTTCCAGCACTGTGACAATACATTTCTGATTTAAACCACCTAGTGTGTGATACTTTGTTACAGCAGTTCTAGGTATTGTTGGAGGAAATGAACAAAATAGTTATATCATTCAACATAGCAGGCCTGTGAAGAACTAGAAATATTGTCTTTTTCCCTTACCTGATTCCTTATCATCTTAACCCAATTCCAACAAAGCAGATAGATAGATAGATAGATATTTATGAAGAGACAGTGTCGCCTGTCACAAATAGTGACATGAAACCCCATATTGGAAAGAAGAAAAGGGGGCCGGGGGCCGTGACTCACACCTGTAATCCCAGCACTTTGGGAGGCCGAGGCAGATGGATCACTTAAGGCCAAGAGTTCGAGACCAGCCTGGACAACAAGGTGCAACACTGTCTCTACTAAAAATACAAAAATTAGCCAGGCATGGTGGCTGATGCCTGTAGTTAGCTACTCAGGAGGCTGAGGCATGAGAATTGCTTGAGCCCAGGAAATGGAGGTTGCAGTGAGCCAAGATCATGCCATTGCACTATTATACTCCAGTCTGGGAGACAGAGTGAAACTCCGTCAAGAAGAAGAAGAAGGGAGAAGAAAGGAGAAAGAAGAGGAAGAGGAGGAGGAAGAGTGGGGAGGAGGAGAGGGAGGAGGAGGGGAGGTGGAGGGGGAGGAGGGGGAGGGGAGGAAGGGGAGGAAGAGAAAGAAGGGGAGGAAGAGGAGAACCTGCCTCTAAAAGATGGTATAACTGTAAACGTACTGCAAGCATACATAAAAATGCTCATCAAGTGTCAGGGCAGCCCCCCAGAATGAAATACTCAGTGTTTTTAGTGAAATACTATACATTAAGTACATTAAGTGCACTATATGAAACTCATTAGTCTGTAACATAAAATGCCATTTAAAGCAAGACATGAAAGTAGAAACAAACCCAAGTGTCAATCTGCTTTATTCCTTTGGAGAAAATATATTAAAACATATTCATAACAAGTATGTGAGGTCCTTGTCTAAATCTGTTTCTAATAGTGGAATAAAACTGGAAAGCATTGAAATTACTAATTGTGTGGAAATTTCTACTTGCAGTGGGATCCTTCCATCCTTTCAGGATAATTTTAAAAAGCTATGATCCCCAAATCATAAAGCTTGATTATTACTATATTAGTAAATATCTATAATTTGGCATGAGTTAATTTCCTTCAAGTTTTCAAAACTTGCTTTAGCGATTATATTGCTTAGTGGCAGGTTGTGCAAATAGCAATGTATTAAGGATAAAAAACAAAAGAGACTACTACTGTTTATAATTCATTTATATGACATAGCATAGACATATTTACTCAAGTATGACATTTCTTTGGTTTTGAGTCTCTGCTACTGTTCAAACCATTTAGCTTGGCAAATAAACAATTTTAAAATCGAAAGATGCTTTTTGATTTGGGGACTAAAACATTGCATGGATAGGAGAGGGTCCTACAATCCAAATACAATATGATTGCATTTTCTTATTTGCTTTTAATCATTTGTAAATCCTGAGATGCTTAACATTTTATGTTTAAATATTATCTCAGTAGAAAGCTTTTCCCCTGCTTATGCATAATTTCATCTGGAAATTATTATCTCCCACTTATAATGCATCAAAAACTAGAAACATTTTTGCTCCTTAATGGTGTAGAAATTAGTCTAATTTTAAAGCACTCAAGAATATAATTATTTACATGTACTAGAAATATTAACTAGAACTATTTGATCAAGGTATATGGAAAGTTGGAAAAAAGAAAAACATTTTTTGAAGTTATAAATAGCTGACTACATTAAATGTTACCTAAAAAGAAATAATTAGGTTACATGAACATTCTGGATAATAGAAAAATGTGTTCCTAGAATACTTTGAAAATTAAATGTGTTTCCATATTTTCAAAATAGTGTAAAATACTTCAAGATCATTTATTTTCTGTTAAAGCTAGTATGTGTGTAAACATTTCTTTGGTATTGTTGGGGGCGATAGAAAAAAATAAATGAAGTGTTAATTTAGTAAATGTGTTGCCAGTTGTGCTAAAATTGAATGCAATGCATATATGTCAATTGGATGTATATATAAGTGTAATAGTTTTATCATTATTATGAAATGTGCTTGGTTTATAAATGCATTTGCTTGTTATGATTATTCCTATACTCAGCTAAAATGAGATTTATCATTTTTCTCCTTTTGTGTATAAAAGTACAGTTTATATTTCCTCTGTGATTGATTATATTCCGGAAAGGTCTTGTGATTAAGCATATAGTACATTTTTTTATTGAGTTATTTCACACACCAATGGCAGGGCCCAAAGGGTATTCTGGGTTTACAGGAATTTTCTAATACACGTGTTCCCTTCTGCATTAAAGCTGCTAATTAGTGCTTTTAAATAGCTCAACATTGAATTGTTGGAAGGCACCATATCAGGGCTAATATAAAACTGTTTATGTGGAAGAATATATACAATAAGAAGGTGTTAAACCCAACACAAATTGAGTGGCAGGGGGTTTCCACTAGTGCTAATTTTATGTTTGTTTTGTCTCATTCAAAGTTAAGATTCCTGTGTTATAATTGTGATGTGGAACATGCTGTATTTACGGATGGACTGAAATGTGTCTATTTATGAGCTGCATTTGTCTAGCAAAGAAGTCAATGGGTAGTTTTATCAGGCAATAGCTATTCCTAAACACTAGTTTTTATTTTTAACAGGACATATGGGTACTTAAAAAAAAAAAAATATATATATATAATAACTATGTTATATAAGACATGTTAAAATTCCAATTCCTGATAAGTATGTTTAGTGAGATTTTTATTGTATTTTGATATGCTAATTGAACAGGGCAATAATACATTAATAGAATTTTGAATGTCTCCAGGCAGTTTCACTACAAAAATCAAATGTACATGTGTTTAAACAAATCCAAGAGTTTTGTTATCTTAAGTCAGTTTCTGCTGACTTGTGAATGAATCAAGCTGGAGGAAACCTTAAGAGGTGATTTATTAACTCCTGTGTCCTTAATTTTCACACAGATAGAACAATTGGGAAATTTTTATATTCTTAGGCCCTTCTAGAAAAATTTCTCTTTCCCTCATCACCTCTGTCGAAGTTTATTGATTGGTTTCACAACATGACTACATCATCATTTTTGTAGCTGCCTGGCCAGATCATCTCAACTTGAGAACAGAAGGACCTCCGGGCAACCTATGGGGAAGCATGTTTCCTTAATGTGAGTCTTTCTTTCATCAAAGCACACTATTTTCAAAAATGCATTCTGTCAAGCTTTATTTCTTACCATAGTCCCTTCTAATACTCTCTGTGTAAGGCTGAGAGTTAGGAAGGATTTGTCAATTTGATTTTTGTTTCATTTTTAGTGCTTTTTAAAAAAACTTTGTTGTGCTTTTGAATATGAATGCTTGGGAGTTCCATGATGCTGGACGTGGAGAAGGATATATTTCTTATAGACATTCAGCTGGATTTGGGGAAAGTCAGATGGCCAACCACATGTCAAATCTTTGGCGGAAAAAACCCCACATAATCAATAAACTCTTACCAAGTTTAAGAAAAAAAGAAAAGTCATAAATTGCCAATGTCAGGAGTTGGAAAGGAGATAGCACTACAGATCCTTCAGGTATCAAAAACAACAAAAGACAGAGAACAACTTTGAGAATGAGATTGAAGACTCATGTGGAATGAATTACTAAAAGTAGACAATGTATCCCACCTGACACAAGATGAAATCGAAAATATGAAGAGTCCTAGATATATAACTACTATTGAATCTGCAATTTAAATCTTGCCACAAAGAAATCATTACACTTAGTTGGCTTCACTGGTAAATTCTCACATACATTGAAAGAAGAAATAATACCAATCTCATACAAATGCTGTTAAAGAATAGGAAAACAGGAAACAATTCCCAACCTACTTTATGAAACTAGCAGTGTATTGATACCAAATCTCCACAAATAATATGAGAGATAAATTATAGGCTGATTCCTCTCATGAATCTGGATGCAAAAATAGTAAATAACATCTTTAGAAATCTTAATCTAGTGATTTGTAAAAAGGATAATACATCACAACCAAGTGGTGTTTATTCAAACAATGCAACGCTGGTTTAACATTTGAAAAAAATGACACAATATAATTCACCACATTAATAAAACAAATAATTATATGACTATATTAATTGGTATAGCAGAAAGCACATTTATGATAAAAAAAGAAATCTCAGCTAACTAGAAATAGAAAGGAATTTCCTTAATGTAATAGAGTATGTACAGGAAACTTCTAGTAAAAATTGTTCTTCATGGTGAAATGTTGAGAACTTTCTGCTTTATATAGGAACAAAATGGTGCTGTCACCACTTCTATTTAATGTAGTGCTGAAGGTCCTATCCATAGCAATAAAGCAAGGAAAAAAGAGATAGATGAATTAGAGAGGAAATTATAAAACTGTCATTATTCATGGATGACATGATTGTCTATACGGAAAATTCAAAACAGTATACAGATAATCTATGAAACTTAATAAGTAAATTTATTAAGGTTTCTGGATACAAGTTCAACAAATAGAGTTCCTTTAATATTGCAATGAATAAGCCAATATTTATACAGTTATCAACTAAAGCCCACATTTCATTCAGATTTCCTTAGTTTGTTATCTAATGCCCTTTTTCTATTATAGGATCTCATCCAAGATACCATGTTACATTTAGTTGTTAGGCCTCTTTAGGCTCCTCTTGACTATGACAATTTCTTAGACTTTCCTTGGTTTTAATGACCTTGACATTTTGAGAAGTAGTGGTTAGGTATTTTGTAGACTCCCTCTCTATTGGAATTTGTTTGATTTTGATTTTTTTAAATGACTAGACTGTGGTTATGACTTTTTGGAAGAAAGACCATAGAGGTAAAGTGCCATTTAAATCATGTTATCTAAAGGGCACACACTATCAGCATGATTTATCGCTGTTGATGTTGACCTTGATCACCTGGTTGAGGTGATGTTTGCCAGGATTTTCCATTTGCTCTACCCTACCTTCCCTTCTATACTAAACTTTTTAAATGGAGTCACTGTGGGCAGCCCCCACTGAAAAAGTGGGAATTTATGTTCCCTTTTGTTAAGGGATGGGTATCCATATAAATTATTTTTAACTCTTTTACAAGAGAGATGTATCTCTTTCCCTGTATTTATTTATTCAATAATTTATTGATATCAGTATTGACTCATGGATATTTCTTTTATATTTTAGCTTGTGATCCAGTAAATACAATTTTGTTTTGTTTTCTTGTGCAAATTGTTCCAGCTTTGACTGTTGAGAGCTCTTTCAGTTGGCACCTGTGTTCCTTTGACATGCTCTCATCAATGTGTGATTTTTTCTTCTGTTTTTGAGCACTTTCTTACTTTCTGGCTCTCTGACATGCTCCAGTCCTAGAATTAGGCATTTCTCCAAGGATCTCTGGTTCATTTCATTTTATTTTTATGTACAGCCATCAATTAAAAAATAATGTTTTAATAAAATAAAGCAATTCCAAATGCTTAAGAAAAAAAAGATCAAAAAGAGGTTTAAGACTAATATACCGAAAGCTTCAGAATATTATTAAAATAAACTAAAAAGATCTGAATAAATAGAGGAACAGAATTGGAGATCCAATATTGTAAAGGTGTTTATTTCCCATATAAATTGATCCATAGATTCAATTCAATTTCAATCAAAATCTCAGAGGAAATACTGTGAAAATTGACAGGTTCATTCTAAAATTTATAGTAAAAGTAAAGGGTCAAAAATATCAAGATAATCTTGAAGGAGAAGAACTTAATATAAAGCCACAGTAAGTAAGAAAGTGTGGCACTGGCTAAAGGATAAACAAGTAATGAAATAAAGAAATGTTCCGGCCTGGCGCTGTGGCTCACGCCTGTAATCGCAGCACTTCGGGAGGCCGAGGCAGGCAGATCACGAGGTCAGGAATCGAGACCATCCTGGCTAACACGGTGAAACCCTGTCTCTACTAAAAATACATAAACAATTAGCCAGGCAGGCGTGGTGGTGGGTGCCTGTAGTCCCAGCTACTCGGGAGGCCGAGGCGGGAGAACAGCGTGAACCCAGGAGGCGGAGCTTGCAGTGAGCCGAGATAGTGCCACTGCACTCCAGCCTGGGCAACAGAGCGAGACTCCATCTCAAAAAAAAAAAAAAAAAAAAGAAAGAAAGAAATGTTCCAACAAAATAGAGTCTTGAAAAAAATTACATATGTACAGCCATTTCTACTCTCTAACATTTTAATATAAACAGTTCAAACATAAAGAAAATTTGAAAGAAGTTTACAGTGAGTATATCCACCACCTAGATTCTACCATTATTATTTATAATGCTTGCTTATTGGATATGTATCTATCCATTAATCTGTCATATTTCTTGTATCCCAAAATAAATTGCAGACATTACTACATTTCAACCTAAATATTTCAGCATGAATAATATTAACTAGAGTTCAATATTTCTTTACAATTCTTTACTTTTGATGTAAACTTCATATATGATAAAATATACAATTATGGCTAAAATTGCTGAAATTTAAGAAATTCATATACCTGTGTAGCATAATCCCCATCAAGTTATAAAATATACCTATTATATCAGGAAGAATGTATCTATTATTTCATCATGTCTGTTCCCAGTCACTCCGTGTTGCATTCCTCAGAGACAATAACAATTTGGATCTTTTTCACTATAGCATTGTTTGTATGCTCTGGGATTTCATATAAATGGAATCATACAGTGTGTTCTACTCTTGTATCTAGCTTCTTTCATTCAGCTTAATATTTTTGATTTATCCATGTTTTTGCACATATTGAGAGTTTATACATTTTTACAGAGTAGTATTTCATTGTATTAAAATATTAGTTTGTTTATCCCTTCTATTGATGGACAATGGGCAGTTTCCAGTTTTTTTCTATTATGACTAAAACTGCCATGAATGTTATTTTTATGTACTTTGTGAACATAGGATTTAATTTCCATTGCATAAATATCTAGGGGTGAAATTGATGTGTCATGGGGTAAGTCTATGTATAGTTTTACAGGAAACTGCCAGAACTTTTTCCAAAATAGCTGTAATGTATTACAGCCTTCTCAAGTACCTAGTTTAGGGTACAGAGAAAGCAAGTGAAAATGCAGAGAATACACTGCCACATCTGTTCTTGAATCCAAATTTTCCTAGTTAGTTTTCTTTTCTCTGCTTCTTACAATCTTCTTATGCTTGCTTTATAGATAAAATTAAAGGATTTTAGCTGTACTTAGTGGGATAAATGGGGAGAAATGTGTCTTCTTTTTCTCGTTTGAAGTTGGAAATGTATTGCTATTTTTATTTTATTTCATCTTGAGTATGCATTTCATCTTGAGTATGCTGATAATAGGTGGGAACAGGGTCAGTCAGGCAGGGTCTCTGTATGACTTTCCTGGCAGAGGAAGGACAGAGCTTGCTGTGAGTTTGAAGATAGAAAACACAGCAGTCAGAGTATGAGTAAGAGAAAAGACACAGTAGCAAGTTCATGACTAAGAGGAATTTTCTGATCTCTGTTTTATGGGTAGATGCTTTGAAAGAAAAAGGCTCAGATCACTATTGAGGGGTGCCAGTTGATGGGAAGGGGCATATGAGCAGAGCACAGCATGAGTAGCTCAGAACAACAGCAAAGAAACAAGTGAGATGTGCATCTGTGAGTAGTTCCTAAGGTGTTCACGACATCGTTAAATGGTGTTTTCCAAAACCAAACACTAGTAGAAGCAAGGCAAGGGCAGTGACAAAGTAATTGCCTCTAGTTGCAGGATGTGATGTAAGAAAACAAGAGAATTCCCCATGTCCCCAAATTCACTGGCCTGCCTTTGTCTTCAATAGTCACAACTTTAGCTGCAGAGAGGAATCTGTCAGATATAATCCAGGCAGGTGAAATGTTGAAAAGAAATCTGACATTGAGCTCGGGTTAGTTTTGAGTAAAGTACTTGAGTTGGGAAGAAACACGCAAGACAAAGGAACCACAAGAAATATATTTTTATAATTAATAAGGGGGCACCAGAGAAGGTGATCTTTTTCTTTGTAAGAGAGAACAGTAAGATGGGAACCAATAGAAAATAAAGACAAATAGTAGAGATAAAACTTTTAGTAATCACAGTGCAGAAAAAACATTATTATTGGTATAGAAAAATACCTTCTTTTCCTTGTTTTCAGTTACTACTCACAGATTGTGATATGGTTTGGCTCTGTGTCCCCACCCATATCTCATGTTGATTTGTAATTCCCAATGGTAAGGGAGGAACCTGGTGGGAGGTGATTGGATAATGGGGGCAAATTTCCTCCTTTCTGTTTTCATGATAGTGAGTGAGTTCTCAAGAGATCTCATGATTTAAAAGTGTGTGGCATTTCCCCCTTCTCTCTCTCTCTCTCTCCTGCTCTAACACATAAATATGTGCTCACTTCCCCTTCGCCTTCTCCCATAATTGTAAGTTTCCTTAGGCCTCCCAATCATGTTTCCTGTACAGCCTGTAGAACTGTGAGTCAATGAAACCTCTTTTTTTTTTTTTTTTTTTAAATAAATTACCCCATCTCAGGTAGTTCTTTATAGCAGTGTGAGAACGAACTAATATGGAAAATTGTCACCAGGGGTGGGGTACTCTTATAAAGATACCTGAAAATGTGGAAGCAGCTATGGAACTGTGTAACAGGCAGAGGCTGGAACAGTTTGGAGGGCTCAGAAGAAAACAGGAAGATGAGGGAATGTTTGGAACTTCCTAGAGACTTGTCAAATGGTTGTGACCAAGATGCTGATAGTCATATGGACAGTGAAGTCCAGACTGAGGTGGTTTCAGAAGGAGATGAGGAACTTATTGGGAACTGGAGTAAAAGTCACTCGTGCTATTCTTTAACATATATAGAATATAATTATCTATAAGCATTATAAAAATTACTTTATATAAATATATAAAATTATATAATTATATCTAATATAAATTTATTTATTTATATTGCATAATTAATTTTTATGATATTTTAATTATATTTATAATCCTTAAAAATTTTCAATGAGTTGCATAACACTGAGGTTAACCATCCTTTTCTATGTTTAATAGTCATGTGCTTTTTCTTTCTAATATTTGCATGTTCATATAATTCACACATATTCTTATACATAACTTTTTGTGTCCATTTTTCTTACTGATTTAAAAAAGCTTTTTGTGTATTGAGGACAAATCTCATTCACAAACATGATTTTTCAAGAAATACGACTATTTTCAAATAGTGAACTTAATTTATATTATAAATCTTTATTTCTGTGGATGCCAAAAACTAAACTTTAAACAATGTATGGTTTCCCCTCATTTTCTTCCCAGACATGAAATACAAGCTTTATTGGGCACTAATGATTGCAAGCTTATAGCTAAGGAACAAGATTTGACTGGCTGACGTGCTGTTACTTGACATGTGAGGATTTAAAGAAAATTGGAGCCAACATTTAAAAATTAAAATATTTCACTTTCAAAAAAGTGAAAACTTGCAGTTCTTGTTGAGAAGTCAGAATATCTGTCCTTATTGGGCCTACATTCTTGCAAGAAAGCGATTGCCTTGAGCTGAGAGGCAGCTACCCATTTCAAAGGGTGCATGTGTGCCCCGTTTAATAGGGTTGTATCAGATTTATTTAAAAATGATGGAACATATATGTATATGCATGTGTGTGTAGGTACTGAATTTCCACATGTTTACATATGCACCTATCAATAAATATGTAAGCATATATGCTATGTGCTTATAGAAAGAATTTCCATTAGGATATAAATCACAACAAACTATTGTTGTTATATACTCCTCCCCGTTATTATACACCCGCATATTTCACTCATTAATGTTACCTGTCTAGTTCCTGTAACTGTTTGAGTTTCCAATCTTTCCTAAACATTATGGAAAACATACTCATGATAAGTAACCTTTTAAAAATTGATACTTTAAAATGTTATCATCTGGGAATCGTTAGTAGAAGATATTCTTATATTAAGCATATATTATTCAGACTATATCGACAGGAACCTTTTTGATCACCTGAGACCATCCGTAATTGGCTGCCTTATTTCATCCATTCATCTCATTAAAAAAAGTATTTATTTTTTTTGTGCGTACATAGTAGGTGTATATATATGTATATTTATGGGGTACATGAGACGTTTTGATACAGGCGTGGAAGGTGAAATCAGCACATCATGAAGAATGAGGAATCCATCCCCTCAAGCATTTGTCCACTGTGTTGCAAACAATGCATTCATCTCTTGTGGAATGTTTGCCTGGATGTTCTATTCACACTATTGGCCCTTCCGCACCTCCCAGGAGCTGAATTTGATACGATGAGCTTTGTCCTACCCTCTCTAACTTTTGTGAAGTTATGTATGTATATGTAAGATATATTTTTAATCCATATTTATGTTTTTGTAATCTGTATCAACATGTTTGATAAATGAAAATAGTCTGAAGCTCAGTTCTTTTCCTGAGTATGTGACATTTATCCCCTAGAAATCTTTTGTGCTACACAAGTAAAGAAGTCACAGAGTAAAGGTGGTGTGAAAAGGAAGGCAGGCATTGTTTAATAGACAGACTGAGGTCAGAAGAAAAGAGAAATATAAATAAGTTATATGCATATATTATGTTCCAAGGAATGTTAGTGGTCTGTAAAGAACAATGAGCTATCTTTCTACATCTCTGAGTTCTGAACTACTGAGAAATAGACCTAAAGAGCTAGATATGCAAATGGATGGCAATTATGGAAAACCTAATTGAAATTGCATAGGGAGACTATTAATTCTTATTGCCAGACACTGAATTGCTAAAGTGAAGTGGTTATGAGGTTTTAACCAATTTTATTCACAGTTATTTAAGTAACAGTATTATAAAACTATTATGAAAAATTCTGTTTTTGTGGATCCAAGGCCAGAAAAAAGAAAACAAATATTTTCAATACATACAGTGTTTCTGTTTTTCCCTGCTCAGGGTGGACAAATTGTAGTTACTATTTCAGATATTATATACTTAACATTCGTGGACTGCTTTTTAAAAAATTTTATTTTTAATTTTTGTGAGTACAGATTAGGTGTATATATTTTGTTTTTTGATTTTGCACCATCTCTTACTTGGTATGGACTTAGTGTATGACATGCAGGAGCTGTTTTCTTCAAAGGGAAAAGCTGACATCCTCCAGCTTGTAAAAAGTTTATAACAATATGTGTTTATAAATTACTTACTTTGAGATGGACAGGTGAGAGGGACTATATAATTGCCAAATATTACTATCTGTCTAAATCTATCTGAGTGAACAAATCTTTTTAATGCCCATTTTAATGACACAGTTGTTCCATATGGTGGACTTCAGATGCATAAAAAAATCCAGAGTTAGTACATTCCCTGGAGAGAACCAGACTGTCCAGGTGTGCCATATTTTAAACTCAGGGTAGAATTAAGAGGCACAGCTTTTCAAAATTCAGGCCCAAACAGCAGCTCAGATCAAGTTAATTTCTCTATTGTTTCAGACAACACAGGGCTCTTTAGTTAAACAAAACCATGTACTGAAAAGGTGGTCCTAATCATTTTATGTGTTTGAGTCAGCATGGATTTTAGTAAGAGGAAGTCCCTGGAGCTGAGGTTGAGTTATTTGCATAATTTTTCTTAAGTTTCTTAAAGACTCAGACTGGGCTTCTTTCTGGTGATTCCATGAAGATGGTGTACCCCAGAGAGGTCTTTGATGGCATCTTTTAGATCTTGATGTGTTTTTTCCATTGTGGTTCAGAGCTTTTCATGGCCTTTAGTTTGATAGATAGAACAATGAGGCACAGGCACCAAGGTCTGCCAACCTCAGAAATTATGGTACATTCAGAAAATAGATTTTATTTTAAGAAGAGCGTAATTATTACTAAGACAGATTCCTTTTTCCTCTTTCGTGTTATATTTCTTGTGGAAGTTGATTCCTCTTTTTTCAATTGATTTAAACTTTCTCTTGCAAAATAACTCAAATGTTGAATGCAGTGTCTTGTGGAAGTCTGACACCATTAAGGACTGGAAGAGAAAAGTGTGAACAAGACAGTGCAACCAAGATGATTGCTCTTTGATATGCTGGTGGAAGGGTCTACTTAGCTTGGTGGGTTTACCTCTTGACTGATGCAATAGTCAAGGCATAGACAAAATGAGGACAATGTGGACCACGTTGACCCCAAGTCATGTGTACAGGTGATATTATCTAACCTAGGTAGCAAATGAGTGCTTTGAGCACAGAGAAGATGGAAAGAGAGTCAGACCTTGGAATATGATCCAACCCACCTAATTTCTTGTCCTGATTCTCAACTAGAAAAAAATAGTCTGTGTTCTCCTTTTAATAACTACTGTGTACTAACTTTGTGTACAGTTTACAAAGTCAGGTTTCTTAAAACCAATCTGAGGCTCAAGGGGAAGGCTGTTATTATTAGAAGCTACAGACTAGGAGAAAAGTCTTTATGAAGCTGGGTCTTGGACCTCTGGAAAGAGCCCCCTCTAGTACCTTGAAGGGGTGCAACATGAGACTGATTTTAGAAGTGGAAAATAACTGGAAACTGGAAATAACTGCCATTTCCAAAGCAAAGGGCTGTAGCTGGGGTGATGCCAACTAGAACAGTGAGCAAACAGGAAGAAGCATGCCCCTTCTGCCACTTGAGGTTTTCTGTTTCTTTCTGTCATTCCCATTAGTAGAACACAGTAGGAAGCCAGCTAGCCAAGGAGAAAGGATGTTTGTAGAGTCCCATGCCCAGCATCCCAAAGCTGAACATAGAAAGGTGGGTTTGAAGCCGAAAGACATAGTACATCCCCCTATCCTTTTTTTAACTTTTGTTTCAGGTTCAGGGGTACATGTGCATGTTTGTTATACAGGTAAATTGTGTGTCACAGGGGTTTGGTGTACAGATTATTTTAGCACCCAGGTAATAAGCATAGTACCTGATTAGGTAGTTTTTCAATCCTCAACTTCCTCCCTCTCTCCACCCTCAAGTAGGCCCTGTGTCTGTTGTTCCCTTCTTTGTGTCCATATGTATGCAATGTTTAGCTTCTACTTATAAGTGAGATCATGTGGTATTTGATTTTCTGTTTCTGCATTAATTTGCTTAACATAATGGCCTTCAACTCCATCCATGTCTTTTGCAGCAACGTGGATGGAATATAGTAGAAAACAAAAGTGTTTACAAAAAAAAAAAACCATAGGTGGGGGGCGGAGGAGGAGGAAGGGGAGGGAGCTCGGTTTTGTTTTTAAATAGAACTGAAGAAAAACATTGAAAAATCAGGAGATGATGTCCAACCCTTTTTGCAAGACAAAGCCCTCCATTATTTGTGCCTCTGTAGTTTCGTTTTGAATTCCTTTTTTCTCTTCTGGGTGCTGATACTTCTCTCCATCCTTACATTGCTAGGTTTTATTATGTTTTGTGGGTTTTTTTTTTTTAGTTTGTTTAACCTTGTGTCACTACCTCAGTTTGCCTCCATGTCCCTTACACACAAGCAAAATACTCCTTCAGTGGAGTGTCCACCAAGACACAATATGGCCTCCAGGAGAAGCCCCGCAGTTTTCTTCACATCAACTTCCCAGTCCCAAAGCCCCAGCTGTCCTTGTACTCTGGTTCATCATCACTCGCTTTGGTGTACTTGTTCCCAGCATCAGTCCCACAGGCTCAGGTGTGGTAATGACAGTGGGGGATGTGGGTTGCTGGGCTGCCGCACAGCAGCAGGGCTAGCCTCTTCCACCTTTGCAGACTCCTCTGAGCCCTAGTTTTCTTCCACAACATTCATTACTGCAGTGACCTCGGCCTTTCTTCTCAGTCCATGAGGCCAGGTGTAGCCCTCTGAGGTCCAGCTCAGCATCTTCAGCATTTTTTCCTTGGAATTCCGCATCCAATTAGTTGCCAATCCTTTCAATTTCACCCCTAAGAGCTGCGATGCCTTTTTTCTTTTTAGCTGATACTACTCTCATTTAAACCTTTATTACTTCTTGTCTAACTCATTTCAGAAGCTTCCTAATGGGTTTCCTCTGTTGTTCCTACCTTTTCCCTTATTAATCCAGATGAATCCACTCAGATCATTGCTCTGATTATGACTCTCTGCTGATCCAGATACTGGGATGAAGTCAAAATTCCTTGGCATGGCTCTCAAGGCTTTTCACAACCTCATCATCCAACTTTTCAGACACGGCTGAAAGATATGAGATGATGGGTACGTAAATTTGCTTGTCTGTGGTTAACCACTATATATAAGTGTATACAACCACTATATGTAGGTTTCCAAACATCATTTGTACAGCATATATATATATATATATATATACATACACAATAAAACAAGCAAAACAGGCTTATCTTAAAGAATCTTCACTCTATAACCTCTGCATACCTAGCTCTACTCAGGACTTCTGACTTGCCAAAGGCCTCTAGATTATTCTTTCCTCTGGGCCCATGGTCATTTAGCTTCTGCCTCGAATGCATTTCTCACCTTCACTTGATGCTTCAAGACTTTACTTAAATGTTATTTACTTCCATGAAGAAAGTATTGGAGCTTATCACAGACTCAGCACAGTTCATTGCAAAGCTTTACAAAACTTACTAAGCACTTAGTTATTCTGCAAGGCGCTATTAAAGTTATCATTTTCAACAGATACATTGTTTTAAAACGCAGTAAATTTTTAGAAGTCAATGAATTTTTGGAAGGTAAAAGAATTTGTGATTTTCTTTTCCTTTTAGTATATGCTTTATATACTTCCACCTTTATCTTTTCATTTTCTTAAAGATAACAGTGGAAGTATACAAAACATACTATATATGTATACAAATTATATAAAGAATAGCTCCTGCAGAAATGATGAGGATGGTGATGACAATTATTGCTAACATTTATTGAGCACTTACTATACGTTAAGCACTAACTTTGTTAACTTGCCCTTAACTTGTGTGAGCTTGTTTGATTCGTACAACCCCCCAGTGAAGTTCATACTACATGATTCCCATTCCACAGCTAAGGATCCTGAAGACAGGAAGCCTAAATCACATGCCCAGCTAATATGTGTTGGGTCCAGAATTTAAATCAGGGAATCTGTCTTCAGAGCCCATGCCATTGACCCTTAAATAGCACCTTACAATGAAATTGCATATATATTTCCACCTTTATCTTTTCTTCTTCTTAAAGATAAAAGTGGAAGTATATTAAACATATACTAAAAGGGCCATCAATAATTCTTTCCTGTCAGGAAATCAGTGAAAACTGTATCATCTATCTGTCTGTCTATCTATCTATCTATCTATCTATCTATCTCATCTCTATCTATCTATCTATCTATCTATCTATCTATCTCTATCTATCTATCTTCTTAAACCCTCTTAAACCCAAAGAAGACACTTTACTTAGAAGTAGGGGCAGTTTACAGAAATCTGAGACACAGATTCCATACCTGAAAGTGAGAATGTACATAAAGGAAATATTGACAGGAGGAAGAGCAAATGCAGAGGAACTGACACATTAACCAGAAGTTAAATGATAGAGACATGGGCATGATTATGTGTGTGTGTGTGTGTGTGTGTGTGTGTGTATGAGCTAATGGAATGTGTGAAAAAGATAATATAATCATTGGGCATGAAATAGATGCAACTTAAGGCTTTTCAATAAAGCTTTGTTAGGGGATAACCCAAGAATACTCCAGAAGAAGGGGAAAGAGAAATTGAACAAATTTTAGAGGCAATGTTGAACAAGTGAAAATAACTTAAAAAATCACAGATAGCTGAGTTTTACCTGAGATTTACTCAGCAATGTAGAATTCAGAAAATAAAATAGAGAAGGGAGATTTCTTAAAATTAAATTATTTATTAAAATGAAATCAATTTCTTGTGAAGTTGGAACTTGGGAGTCTCAGAGGCAATGGATAACTCTGATAAGGATGGTGATGATAACGCTTGCTACAATTTATTGGGCACTATGTGTCAGGCACTAACTTAATTAACTTGCCCTTGACTTGTGTGATGTTTGATTTGTACACCTCAGTGAAGCTCATTCTACAAGATCCCTATTTCACAGGAAAAAATCCTGAAACAGGAAGTCTGAGTCATAGGCCCAGCTGACACATACTGGGTCCAGAATTCAAATCAGGGAGAGTCTGGCTCCGGAACCCATGCCATTGACCCCCAAATAGCACCTTACAATGCAAAGAAAGGACAGATTCTTAGAAGTAATGGGTTTATTGACAGAGGAAATAAGCCTCTTCTACAGGTTTCTAACGTAACTTTGACATAAAATGAGGGCAAGGGCAAGGGAAATTGACAAAGGTGATGACACAAGTCCTATTAACTAGTTTGTTACTGAGAGGGACGGGGAGGACTTGTGAGTCCTGAGAGCTCCCCCTGAACAATGCTGCCTTCAGTCCAAATTATTGCTGAATGAAGGGGAGGGGCAGGGTGGCTAGGTGATCAAAAGCCCTTCAGAGAAGGAGGTGGAATGGCAGCCATGGGCCCTTCTCTGTCTCCAGAAGTTCACTGTGCTGAATTTAATAATTGCTTCCTATTATTGCCTGACTGTCTGTTCCAAATAAATCTACCTGATTGGGATGGATTTGGTGTGGGAATATCTGTTCCAGCCTACTAGCCAGCACCTTTCCTGAGATTTCCCTGTCCATATTTATTAAGCAGATTGGGCGATAATTCAGGCTGGGTTCAGGTTCTCCTCCTGGTTTAAGAATTACAAAAATTAGTGCTGATCGTAGACCCAAAAGTCAGCGTTTTGTTTTTAGCTCATCCTTGCCCCTTCTTAGCAATGGAGGCAGAAGTACCTTGCTTTGGGGTATGAAACCTGATTATCAAACATCAGCGCTCTTCGTACATTTCAGAAAGTGACAACTTTTAGGGGCAAATTTTCATTTTTTCACTTTGATCTTGCCCTCTGAAAGTGGCTGTGTTTCTGGTTATACTTGTAGCTTCAGTCATTCTCAAGCAGACCCTTTAAAAATAACCCAATAGAGCCTAAGGAGGGGGCATCAGTGATTTTCCTTGGCACTACTTGTTGGTTTAGGAGATTTTTTTCTCTTTTAATGAGTTAATGTCAAAAAATGAACATGGAGTTGGAGTCTTCCAGTGTCCCATTTTCTACCTCACTGTGGGAAGCAGGATAATACAGAAAAAGCTCTCTGTTCTTCTTAAAAATGGAATCTTCATACTGCCAACTGCTCTGCTAGCTACAGACATGTTTCTGGGTCTCCCCAAGTCCTAAACTCACCACAAGTGCATGATCCAGCCACCAAAGAGCAGTGCTTTTGTTCTAGGAGTCACTGTCTCATTTGTTGTTGATAGTGTTGCTATTAAGCTCTTACTATGGGCCAGACACTCTTGTAAGCACTTTATCTGCAGTAACCATTCAGTATTCACAAAAAGCCCTATTAGCAAGTACAATTATTGGTCATCCCACTTAGTAGAGATGAAAGTCAAGACTTAAGGAGACTAAATACTTACCCAATGCCATATAGTCAGTAAGCTGAGACTGAAGCACAGATCCATCAGACCCCAGTACTGGTGCTCAATTCACTCTCCTCTTCCACCTTTCAGTCTTTAACCATCATGGCACAACGTAGGGGTCAGCAGAATACCATCAGCACAGAAGACAAGGAGAGCAGAAAAGAGCTATAGGGTGGATTTAAGGCCGTGGCAGCCTCGGAAAGACTTTTGAAGTGTAGAAGATAATTTGGCCGTACTGGCCATGTGCTAATGCTAGAAGACAAGCAGTCAATCAACATTTTCAGAGGCAGCAGCAGAGGCTCCCAGCTCTGAGAGGTAGCACCTGAAGGCTGGACTATATCTACCCATCTCACTTAACCCTTACAATGCCACTCCCAACACCATTCCCATTTTACTAATGGAGAAACCGGGCTGAAGTAGTTATCTTACCTACCAGAGGTCACAAAGTTAGAAAGTGTCAGGGCACGTATGTCAGCCCAGCTGGAGACAGAAGGTCAGAAGGAAGAAAGTGGAATGTGACCAGCATATATATCCTGAAATCATTTGGGGAAAGATTTCTATATAAAGAGAGAGAATGCACAGAACCAACATGGAATCTGCTTCTCCCTTTCTCTGTATCTGTAACTTTCTTTCTCTTTCTCTCTGCCCCTCACCTCCTGTCCCTGTCTCTTCCCTTCCCTATACACACACACAACCCTAGTGCAGTTGAAAAGGAAAAAAAAAAAAACTGAAACAATAAGATTTTTAAGGAGGAAAACCAAGCAGTATTACTGTATTACTTTTCAACTTGTTTAATTTTTGAGAGCCTATCTAGTAAAGTGAGGGAGATTAGTATGCTTTATCTAGAAAGACCATTAGTGACTGGGTGTGGTGGCTCATGCCTGTAATCCCAGCACTTTGGGAGGCCAAGGCGGGAGGTCAGGAGTTCAAGACCATCCTGGCTAACATGGTGAAACCCTGTCTCTACTAAAAATACAAAAATTAGCCAGACATGGTGTCAGGCACCTGTAAAATCAGCTACTCGGAAGGCTGAGGCAGAGAATTCCCGAACCTAGGAGGCAGAGGTTGCAATGAACAAAGATCGTGCCACTTACACTCCAATCTGGGCAACAGAGTGAGACTCTGTCTCAAAAAAAGAAAAAAGAAAAGGAAAGACAGACCATTAGTGATTTAATTGTATCTTTGATAGTGGGTCTACTTTTTGATTCCTTAAATATGTTAGAATTATCAGTGGTATGTACGTGATCCTACATAATGTAAAAGTCATATTTAATTAAATTAATGTAAGTGAAATAGTTCAGTTGGCTTATCTTGTTCATTTTCTCTAACTAAATATCAACTTACACTAAAAATTTTATTAATCACAGTAATGAGAATTTTTATATTAAATATATATATTACGTTTAGTTTCAACGTTAATAGTCTACATTATTTTAATAAATTGTACTAAGGGAGTATATATGGAATAAGTCTCTCATGCAGATTTTATTGGTTGCTGCATAGTTAATAGACACTAACGTGATCAGAGCCTGGATGTGATCATAAGATCAGTAGTTAAAATGATTGAAATACAAATTAGGAGCTGGAATAATTGTTTGTTAGAAGCTCAGATAATAACTATTTGGTAATGCTCAGAGGGTTGGAGAAGTTGGAGAAATAAAACATTGAAATGTACAGCAGTAGCAGGGGAAAGAAACATTTTGAGGCAGACAAAGCCACGGTATGCTTTTCTGCTAATTACTCCTGTCTTTCTCTCTTGCTCCGTGGAGGGCTGACACACACCTCTGCCCTCCCTTATCTCGCCCCTCTGGATTCCTCAGTGGCCTCCTACTCCACTTCTGTCTTTCTCTGCTCCTGGCTTCTTTACTCACAGTCTGTAAGTCCTCACTGATGATGACAAACACCATGCGATCATCTTATTATTAACATGTCTGATTCTTTGAGAACTGGTAGAAAAAGCACTCTTGTTTCTTATGGGCTGGAATTATCTTTCTTCTAGGCCAGGGTTGGCACATCTTCCTGTCAGGGACTCTCATTGATGCTAAAATATTTTAAGCTTTGTGGCTAATACAATTCTCATTGGAATGGTTCAACTCTGCTCTTATGGGTTTAGAAAGCAGCCATTAGACAACAGTATGCAAATGGGTATGGCTGTGTGACAATAAAACTTTACAAGAGCAGACATCAAGCTGAATTTGGCCTACTTGCCATAGTTTGCCACCTCCTGTTCTATGTTGTCTAATGTCCTGTTAACCCAAAGACACATTTAGCTTTTCTCTTAAAGGGAAATTCTCCGTTGAAATGTCGTTCTCAACAATGGGGTTATAATGAATTTCTTATATTTGTGTGTGTGCTGTGCATTCCTGACAAGGTGAAATGGACAATTCTTAATAAAATAGAAGCAATATACACTCCATGCCCTGATAGGCCTGGAAGTTAATTTTAAAAGAGTGAGATTGTATTTAAAAGACTAAATCAACTTTTCTGTCTTATGCAGCAATGAAGACTTTCTCCAGATTGGTGAACAGGCCTAATCCTGAAGACAGACTTTTTGGGTAATTTTGATAGTGAATTTTCCTATCTAGACTTTTGCCTTTTTCTCCTAAATTCTTGATAGAGTTACTGGAAAACCATTTTCCTCTTTGTGGAGCCCTTGCCTCCTCCCTATCCTCTACACTCCTATTAATTCTCCTGCCTCCTTCATCTTTTAGGAAATTTTTCTTGCTGGTTTGACTGGAAAAGTTCAGGCTTGTTTTCCATGGGGGTTTTGGTGCATGTGAGCAATGTGTCCTCTCAATCTCTTGACGACTGAGCGGACACATTAAGGAAGTTAGAGATTTCTGACAGCAGTCTACATTACACTTCAAAGTCTCTGACAGTGGCTTTTGCATAAAGGGCCCCTGATTTCCTTTTCTTCCACTCAACTGGAAACTGTATAATTTTAACATTGTTTCCTCTTAATCTCTTCCCCAGATCAACTATTTCAACTTTTGACTTCAATTACTCATTTTCAATGCTTGGGTGTGTTAAATTCATTAATTTCTATTAAACTCCCTTAATTTACTCACTATGGGCAAAGCACTGTGAAAGACAATGTTGATGGAGACAAAGATTTAAGATACCTTCTGCCCTTGAGGCACTAATCATTAACTTAAAATATAAAGTTCCATGTGGTAAGCCCTAAATGAGTGGCATAAAGGAAGTTGGTAAAGTTTAAGGGATGTAAAGGCTATTGTTTTAGGGGCTAGAGTGTACTAGAGGAAATTTTGCTCCATAGTATCCATGCTGCTTACATGTCAACAGTACCCAACTTGCTTTGGGGTTACCATACCTCTTTAGTCTTAGCCCATTTACTCACTATGACACTGACTTTATTCCTAGGGGTGTCTCATGTTCCAAGCCAAGATAATGCTCCCAGTCCACCCACCTGACCCAGTTGGGTTTACTAATACTCATAAAACCCTAATCCGGATCTCAGATTTTTTCTTTGTGCCACCCAAGAGGCAGTTTCCCTCTTCTGTTGTACTGGGTTTTTGTGACAAAGGTGTCTTGAAGCTATTGTGGGCCACCACGCAGATCTGCAAATATAGCCAACCCAAAGCAGACCGGTGAGGACCTGAGTTCTGCTGACATCATTTCAGGTCTACATCAGTCTGGAACTGAAGCTAAACCAGACTCTTCATCTTCATGAGCCATATATCTTTTAGCTTAAGCCAGTTTAAGTTGAGGTTTCTGCCACTTGCAACAGAAATGTTGATAAAGCATATGGCAGTCGGGCTTGGACTTGAACGAGGAGAGTATCTTCACAGGTAAGGATGGGATCATAGCTTCCAAACATTTTTATTTACCTACAAACTTCTGTATCTAATAGTGTTGAATACAATTTTCAAGTTGGATTAAAACACTGATTCAAAAGATGCTGGAGTTGGAAGCACTCTCTGTATTCGTCACATTGCCCACAGACACTTACATCATTGTAGGAATAAAAAAAAATCAAAACTGGAAAGGGCATGTCTGAGCATTTTAACATATTTCCTGCTGGAACACACTCACATTCCCTGGTGGCATCTCCACTAGCAATCTACATTGCACTTCAAAGTCTCTACAGTTGGCTTACTTTTTCACCTGGCATTTCTGGGCTTCCAACCTGATGGGGTTTCTTAGCAGAAAATTGCTATTTTTTATCCCTCTCTGGATGTGTGAGAGGAGAGAAGAAAATTAACATTTTTGGAAATCCACTATGTATCTCAAGTTATAAAGTATCTCATTTAATGTTTGCCATAACTCTAAACAGAAATTACTATGTTCTCTTTAATGATGAAGAAAGACTTGAAGGGCTTATTTAACTTAGCAAGATTGCATAGCAAGTCCACTGAAAGATCAGGATTTGAATCTAGGTACTGTTGACTCCAAAGCCCCTACTGATTGCTTTACAGTCAGTATGCTGATAGCATTTTCTGCATTATCACTGGCTAACAAGTCATACTCTAGCTTCAACTTCTACCCATTGCCTAAGGTAGAGGAGCTGCGGAAAGATCAAGGAAGAATGTCTCTGCTTTGGCTCCTCTGTTGCCCTTAGTGGGGCTAGGTCATTAGTGTGGCCCAGTGTCCAAGCTCTTTTCTGCAGCTTCCAGGGGCATCATTGTCTTTGGGGGCAGTTGATTTACATCCCTCATGATTGGTGGTGATGCCTTAAGACTGAGAGTGTGGTGTAGTGGTTGTGACTTTTGGCTGCTGTGAGTCTCTGCAGCTTCTGTTGTTAGCAGCAGCAGCTGTTGGGGAGGGGTAAAGGAGGTCTCCAGCACTTGTCACCTCTTCAAGCGCTTCCGGGCCGCTCACAGCTGGACAGCCCAGATTCTATCAACACTCTTTAGAGTGCTGTTCACAGCTGGATTCTTGGTCAGCTCTGACACTGCACAGCTTTTTCAAATAACACTACTTCCAAAGACCATGTTCAAAGTCAGCACTTTTACTCTCCCCATTGACACCAGCCTTATATTGAGACACTGTCCCTTAACTAGCAAACCTGAAGGACCCAGTGCACCCACTCGGCAGAGCCCAAGGGCAAGTATCCACGCAAGTTAGCAGTTGTCTCTAATTCCTCCAACTTCATTAATCACACAGACCAAACTCCAAGATCATTCCTGAAAATCCAGCCATTTGCAAGGATAGACAAATAAACTAAAGTTTGGTGGCTAATTTCCTAGACTTGGAGTAGGAGGGCTCTGCATTTGAATCCAAGTTCTGCCACCTAATAACTGTTATTACTAGACTTCTCTGGAGCTTATTACTCTCATGCACAAAATGGGAATAAGTCCTACTTATATGGTTAGGCTTTGTGTCCTCAACAAATCTCCTCTTGAATTGTTATCCCCAGGTGTTGAGGGAGAGACCTGGTAGGAGTTGATTGGATCATAGGGGTGGTTTCCGCCACGCTGTTCTCATGATAGTGACTGAGTTGTCACGAGATCTGATGGTTTTATAAGGGGCTCTTCCCCACTTCTTTCTCATGCTCACTCTCTCTCCTGCCACCTTGTGAAGAAAGTGCCTGCTTTCCCTTCTGCCATGACTGTAAGTTTCTAGAGTCCTCCCCAGTCACGTGGACCTGTGAGTCAATTACACCTTCTTTGTTTATAAATTGCCCAGTCTTGGATAATATCTTTACAGCAGTGTGCGAACCGACTAATACATCTATTTCATGGGGTTTTGTGAATATTAAATAAAAAAAGTAAAGGTGCTTAGTATTAATACACAGTATGTACTTGGAACATAGTAACTATTACTGCTGGGTATTCTTGGTTCTACTATTATCTCTTCATCTTCACTTGGAACCTATATCTTTAGATAATAAAAATACAAAGGATCTTACGACTATGATGAATCTTGATATTTTGCACTTCAACTTTCCAGATATGGGTGGAAAAGAATCTCTAACACTCTAGGGTGTATCCTGAAGATATCCCTGTATTTAGTTGTTGAAACCAAACAACTTTGCCTCAAGTGACTTAACTCTCTATTGTTATAGTGCGACTTACTCTGGGGTGGGGGGTGGAGCTCACATTCTGGAAAGTAGAACTTGCAAAGAGGGATGAGTTTCAGGGTCAGTGATTGATCCTCTTTGCTGTGCTTTGCAAAGTCCACAGGTCCTCAAAGGAATATCAAGACCTTTTACCCAAGCCCCATTTGCTCTACAGGCAGAGAATTACTTTCAGAATAATGTTTTTGTTTTTTAGAATAATGTTTTAGAATAATGTTTTGTGTTGTGTTGTTGTTGTTGTTGTTTTAAATTGGGTCCTACAGTCTTGAATTTTCTGAAAGATTTTCTGCCGTGCAGGATTTCTTAAATCAGAAATTTAAGAAAGTCATGACATCCATATTGCTGAGTTAGAAGGAATCTTGATTCCATGCTACAGCTTTCTTTGATAGGAGTGGGGCAGGTATAAGCATATGTGGAAGGGAGGAAGATGGCAAGATTCCTCAGGATCTTGGAGATTCTATCATCACATATCTCTCCTAGGTTTGATTTTAAACTTGCTTAGAGTTGACATGGAACTATCATCTGAAGAGCTCTATTAGAATCAAACCTCTTTCCAGAAGGCAGGCAGCATTTCTGCTCACATTCTTTTCCTTGGAATTATGTTATCTTTGGCAGTCAAACACCAGCTTACTAGCATGCTCTGGTACTGAAGACCTTTCTGTTTTTCAGTTGAGTGCAGAACTGTGGGATGGCTAATACTTTTAGGATAGTAGAATTAAAGCAGAGAAAGAGCACATTGATTGATCCTCTGCTGAAAATGGGCTGCATAGGTTGAATGAAAAGGAGGGTTACTTAATGGGTCCAGTTCTGTTATAGATATTCTAAGTCTGGAAGGAAATACAAAGCTCAGTTTTTTACTTAAGGAACTTATGTTTGTGTTGGCAAGGGAAGACTAAGGCACATGAAGCAACAGGCTAGATGAGGGAGTGTGTGATTAAGTGACAACCGAATGGTACAGACAGAAAGTGCTCCAGGGGCTGGCCTTGGGAGAGATGGCAGAGACAGCTAAGTGTTGACAGGTTTGTAGTGATCTGATGCATTTGTGAGATGCTTGCCCAGGGTTACAAATGCAGTTGTGACTGTGAACATGGCAGATTCCAAAAATCACATTTCAGTGACGATTTCATTTTTCTCAAGTCCCAAGTCCCTGTTGATTGAGGAAATCACATTGGAAACATTTCAAGATCACAGGATAGTATTCTGTGCTTTCTAAGAAGCTATTTAACTGATAATTTCAACAGTTCTCAAGCTTTAGTAGACTTGTACATTTCTAAATGCATGAGACCAGAATCTGCCTTACTTCCAGTGACTAACCACATGACCTCAAGCTTGTATACCTGTTAAGTTTTCCTTACTCTGCTGCATGGGGGTGACAGTACTATCCTCATAGGGTTGTTATGAGGCTCATAGGAAGATAATGCATACAAAGTGCTTGGTACATGGAAGGGGTTTGGGAGCAAGACAGGTTTATCGTGGTCATTAGTGGACTGGAAAGAAACACCTTTGACATGAATATAAAATCAGAAAATGTGGAATCAGCAAGGTATCAGAGTGGTCACCTGGGCCAAATCTTCATTTCATAGCTGAGGAAACAAAGGCTAAGATAAACTAAATTATTTGCTCAATAATTCAGAGCCAACCAGCAATAGAGTTGGACAAACAACCATGTCTCTTAACTGGCATTCCATACATTTCTCTGTCACACGACTGCCTACCTGGATGGGCATGACAAGTCACTGAGTCCAGCAGCTCTTTTCCTTCCTTCTGCCTCTTTCTTTCACTGTCCTCCTCCAATACCATCAATACCCACTCTGTGTGAGATTGAAAAGTAAACAAGATGCAGTTCTTGCTGTCAAGGAATTGACACCACAGACAATCTAGCTGCTCTCATGGTTCTCAGATTCACTGGGGGAAGGGGGTAAATGAGGAGATGGTCTGACACGGAGACTGAAGCTCAAAGGGAGAGACAAGCCAGGGGAATTGTTCAAGTTGGGGTCTAAGGGTAGGAAGATTGAGCTCACATCCTTGCCTTAACCTTGAGCACATTACTGAAATGCTATTTGTGCATAAAACAGGGTTGATAATAGTATCTACTTTCTAGTGTTGTGCAGATAAATGAGGATGTACTATAATGCTTGGCATGTAACAAACATTCTGTCAATGTTAGCTGCATTTACATAGAGAAGGCACCAGTGGTATGGTGTGTAGGAGATAGCAGAATACTAAAAACAGAATCATGGAATCATGAGAAGGGATGTCTAATGCCAAGGAGTAATCCTATTTCAACCCTTGGAGGAAAGTCCTTGTCAACAGTGATTTCTTTGCTTTCAGGGAGTGTCCCCAAGATATTGCACCACTCAGAAGACTCAAAGTTACTAAAGCCTTTTTCTAAAGAACGAATTTGTTCACCCTTTCAACTTGGCACCCCACAGGGAGATGTAGCTCAACAATATGGGACCACCTGAATTTTCTTGGCAGTCAAGTTGATCTGAACTCCTTAAAATCATATTTTTGTCTGATGATTATTTCTTAAATCAGTTTCTGTTCAGTCGCTTTATCTGGGTACCTGAGCTCCCCTTGTTACTTCCAGCTGTATTTCAGATCCATTTTTTAATCAGCCCTATTATTGCACAGTCTTTTCAGATTTTTTCTCAGTGTAATAAGAATACCCACCACTTCCTTTTACAGTGATTTATGACTTTATTAAGGCTCTTAGATTTCTGTTCAGATTTCTAATCTGTTGACTTGGGTTATTTTGTATGATTTAATTATCATCAGAGGTTTTGCTAAAGGTAGAGACACCTGAATTTAATTAATGCACTGTTTGCATATCTCACATCATAAATAATGATGCTCAGTAAATTACATCTTAATACTAATCCCATAGTACTCCTTATAAAATCTCCCTGTATTTAAAGCCCTGCCATTGATCAAATCCTCATCGATAGCACTTAACATCTAAATTTTTCCCTAGGACCTTTCTGACCACTATGATGTTTCTTTTCTTTTACTCAATTATATAATAGTTATATCCAGCACTTTTAAAAGTTGACTGGTAAAGATGGAGAGCAAGGAGAGCAAGACAATTTGATTTATTCTCTGAGGTTTTCTTCTGCAGACACACAAATATTAAGAATCCAGTGGGGGTATCAGGAACTAATTCACATATTTCTAATTTCTTAATCACAAATAAACACAAAGATCGCTGTGGGTTATGGTGAAGTTCATAGGCCACTGTCCAGAATACAGTTCCTTCAAACTGTGCAATTCAAAGTCACCACTTTAATAAATTATTTCAATTTTACTTTCATCAAAGAGTTAAAAAGCCAAAGCCTTTTAGCATCTCATTTCACTTATACACATAGCCCATTATAACCTGCATAAACAAGGATGACAAGTTGAGATTAATGAGAGTCCCCAAGTGACAGAACAATTTAATTGTCAGAAATCATAGAAGCTGAACTTTACCAGTGTATTTATGTAAGACAGCCATAGTCTAAAAACTTCCCTAATTGATTATGACCAATAAGTAATCACTTGGAAAGCAGTTTTCTGGTATACAAATAATAAATGACTCATAATAGTTAATTGAGGTATTAAGATGCATAAGGGAAGAATATTAGATTGACTAGATAAATGATTCATAATGCAAGGCAAATAATTGGTGAGTTCATACTCTTAAGTAGAATGTAGCTCATAAGCAACACTGAAAGTACATCAAATAAAGGGAACTGTGTTTGCTAAATGAACTCCCAGCTAATTGGGTACTTTAGCTATGTGCACTCCAGACTCCAATGGATCCTTGCTTTCAGGCAAAACAGTCCTCTTATAGATCTGTCTAAGCCAGAATTCTTACCTTGGATCCTGCAAACCCTGCAACATGAGGGTGAGGTTGGAGGGTGGAAGCAGTAAGTGGAGCAGCCAGACACATGTGGAAAGTAGATTGCATTGTGGCTGAGCTGATAATATGGCACCCAACCCTAAATTTCAAGGCTAGGTCTCTGAGTGGCCAGCGGCCCAGTGTTCAGGGGTCCAGAGCAACTGCTGTGCTGTCCCTTTATCACTCCCCCTGTTCTGGGCTGACCTTACTAGAAGGTGGCAGGAGTTGCTTTCTGTGACAGAACTTTGAGAATCCTCTGCACCTAAATAGATCTCTACCTCAGTTTGTGCTAGATTGTTCTCCCTCTCAAATACCAGATGTTTAATGCCTTGTCTTTTCAGAGTAGCTCAGATGGATATAATTAACAGTTTGCAGAGATGAGAGCAAGTCCCTGCCAATAGGAAATGTAGGAGATGCTGGGAGGAGACACATGAGACCATTGGAAACTGAGGAAGAGAGTGAGATAGTCGAAGGGAAAATTTTCTTAATTCATGACTTTGCAAGTGGCTGTCTCAGGCCATACGTCCCAGTCCCAGACTTACCATACCCCAGGCCCTATTTCAAGTTTCACCAAAAGAAAAAAGAAGAGAAGAGGGAAGGAAATAAGAGGGAAAAGATGGAGAAATGGGGGAAGAAGAGGGACAGGAGGCGGAGGAGAAGAAAGAAAAAGGAGAGGAATGAGAGAAGGTGAAGAAGTAATTAAGTAATTTATTAACTAACTAATTAAGAGTATAGGTTCTAGAACTACTGTGTTGTGATTGTGGACACATCACTTGACCGTTTTTTGTCTCAGTATTTTATCTGTAAAATGGGGAGATAACAGGTCCTCCCTTGTAGTGACTTTGGTTATTAAATGAGTTCATACAAAATAAAGTTCTTAGAGCAGTTCCTGGCACAAAGCAGTCAATGAGCAATAGCTATTGTCATTTCTAAGCATTTTTCCATACATGCCAGACACTGGTATCTAACCTTCAGTGGGTTATGTAATTTTATCAATGTAACAGCAAAAATGAAGTGGCTGAAACCAAGCTTTCAAGTGCCAGGTTATTTTGTTATTGTTGTTTTGTTTTAAAAATTTTTAATTTTGGGGTACATAGTAGATGTATATATTTATGAGGTAAATGAGATGTTTACAATGAATAATAATCACATCAGGGTAAATGAGGTATCCCTCACCTCAAGCATTTATTCTTTCTTTGTGCTATGATGTTCCAGTTTCATTCTTTTATTTTGAAGTTCACAATTAATTATTGTTCACTGCAGTTGCCTTATTGTGCTACTGAGCACTAGATCTAATTCACTCTTTCTAACTATATTTTTGTACCCATTAACCATCCCCACTTGCCCCCATTCCCCGACCCCCCACTACCCTTCCCTGCCTCTGGTAACCATCATTCTACTCTCTGTCTTCACGAGTTCAGTTGTTTGACGTGTTAGTTCCCACAAATAAGTGAGAACATGTAAGTTTGTCTCTCCATGCCTGGCTTATTTCACTTATCATAACGACCTCCATTTCCATCCACATTGTTGCGAATGACAGAATCTCATTTTCTTTATGACTGAATAGTACTCCATTGTGTATACGTACTCTTTATATCTGCAAAATAGGATTTTAAAATCCTATTTTTTAAAAAATTATCTTCTGCTGATAGTACACTGATGGTAAACTTCTCCAGTAGCAAACTGGGTATTCCCCCTTGACTTCATCTTAGTTGATTTAAAAATAATGACATATTTAATTCACTCAGGTGAGAGATAAGCGGTATTTGTCATGTGACTACAAAATATGTGACCAACACAATCGTAGGTAGATGATGCCTTATCTGATGTAATCCCCACCAAAACTTTGAGCAATAGAAGATATTCTCTTTTTATTTTGAAAACGAGAAGCTGAATTTGGTCAAGATTAAGTGACCAAACTCTGTGCTTTGTACCCTTCCCTGCTGGGGCCTCCTCATTCCCAATTTTGCCTCACACATATTCTGGCACAGAAGTGAGCACTGAATAAATGCCAGTAGAATTCAATTCTACAAATGCTTGAGTTAGGCTTCATGGTTAATGGGTGAATACATTTAGATAGAATAACACTTTTCCATTCTCCCAACTATAACACCAACACTCAGTGCCTGATGGTGGTTTGGGAGCATTAGTTAGAATAGGAGACTGTGGTTACATACATACTTATTCTAACTGTAAAGTTAAATTGATTTATTGAATGCATACCTATAATATGAATGTATTGTAGCTATAATATTGGGTACATATGTGTACATAGCTACAATATTGAGTACATATGTGTACTCCCAATTATCTGGGAGTTCACTAAGCAATACAATGAATACAATAATAAACATATAAAGAAAATCTTTTGGATTTTAGTACAAATTGTGAATTTAGAAACAGGTCACAACTCTCCTCTGGGAAAATTCCTGTGATGGCCTCTCATGTTCCTTGGGGCAATAAGCCACAGTTCTTAGAGGTATCTGCCTTTCTTTGAGCATGTACTGCTCCTCTCCAGATATCTGTATAGCTCATATCTTCACTCCTAGAAATCTTAGCTGAAATGTCAGTCATCTTCTCAATGAGGTCTACTGTCGTCACTTTTTCTTTTATTTGTTGATATACGGTCTTTCTCTGTTGCTCAGACTGGAGTGCAGCGGTGTGATCTCAGCTCACTGCAACCTCAACCTCTTGGGCTCAAGCGATCCTCCCACCTCAGCTTCCTCAGTAACCGGGACCACAGGTGCACATCACCATGCCCAACTAATTTTTGTATTTTTTGTAGAGATGGGGTTTCACTGTGTTGCCCAGGCTGGTCTTGAACTCCTGAGCTCAAGGGAGCTGCCAGCATTGGCCTCCCAAAATGATGAGATTATAGGCGTGAGCCATGGTGCCTGGCCCCTCATCACTTTATTTAAGAAGGCAAGCTACCTTAATCCCCAACTCTAGCTTCCTAACTCTTAACTCCCTTAGCCTACTAAATTTTCTCTTTCTTCCTTAGCACATAACATGTTTTAGCTTATGGAAGAACTTTCTCATTTGTTATCTTTATTGTTCATTGAGCCTCCCCCCGGCCCCAGGAGAATGTAATCCAGGAGGGCCTGGATCCATCTCTTTTATTCATGGATATATTACAAGTACCAAGAAGTGCATCTGTTCAATAAAGCCTGAATGAATGAACAGATAACAAAAAATATTTGTTGAATGACTAGAGGGTAACTTAACTTTTCCTCAGATAATTCAGTATTTATAATAAAGTTTAAGAAATGCTTTTGATTAAACTATTCTCTTTATCTTAAAGTTAATAATGATCAACTCCAGATATTTTTAAAAACTGTTCTCATTTTATTTTCTGTCCTGCCTTTCTAATTTTCACCTAAAGATGTAAAACTAAATATACTATTTGTTCACTTTGCAAGTACAAAAAACTCAAATATGAAAAATTTGACTTCTAATGTTTGGTGACTGTCAGATGCAAAGAGAATGTGCTGCCATCTTCCTCTGTCCAACCCGTTTTCACCCACAAGGCAATCCAAGCACTAAGGTGTCAGTCGTGTGCTCAGGACTGCTCTGCTGATAAGTGGTTGGGATTTGGAGGAGACACCTAAATACTGATGGTTGACCTCCCAGCACTTCTTGTTGGACTCTATCACACTACCCTATCAACCTGGTTAGTATGTTATGCATGTCACTCTACTAGTGACAATAGGGGAATTTATTTCTTAAATCTCATGAATGTCTTTTCTCCTTCTTCTCTTCTTGTATCATCTCTCAGACAAAGGAGTTAGGTGAACTGCACAGTGAAGAGAGCTCCTGCTGTGGTGGTCCAGCTCTCATCTGGCACTTCTGCTTGATAAGCTCAGAGCAGTTCTTTTAGACTGCCTCTTGTAGGCATGCTTGAAAAATAACCCAGTTAGCATTCCCCTAGCCTCCATCTATGATTTCATTGGGAAACTATGCATTAGATACTTTGGAAATAAATATACACAAGAAATTACAACTCAGTTTGAATGACCCTCTACCTTGGAATGTCTAGAACTGTGAGTTATACGGCCAAGAAATATGTCCAGGCCTGCTGGCTCAAAAAGTTGCTATTCCTTATATGGAATCTGGACAGACAGGGAAGCTGAAGTTGTATAAACTAAACGGAGATTTTTTTTTTTTTTCCCAGCCACTTACGTACCTCATCCTTGACCTATTTCATTTATAGGTTCCTTTAAGATATGCTGCCTTGAGAGTTCATTGCCTTCTTGCCCGTCCTCCAACAATTTTCAGAATAGCCAGTGCTTTACATGGATTTTAATTATATTGGAAAATCCAAGGAAAGGACCAGAAAGGCCATGAGGGTGGTGATGCAATTATATCAGTAAAAGGTTAGACCTGCTAACAGTGAGGGGATCTGGTTAGAGTAACCCAAATACAGTCGATTCATTACTGTTGGAAATTTTAAAATGTAGACATTCAGAAATGTTTAGTCTGGTTTTCAGTAAGGAAGAAGGACAAGTAGATTCAGACAAGGACCTGCATGCAACACAATAAGTACTTTTTTTTTTTTACTGTATTTCCTTGATAATGGAGAAAATGAAACAACAAGCTATGAACTTAAAGCTAGAAAGAGAAATTCTATTTTTTGATAGGAGTAGTTATTTTTTCTTACACAATGTAAGTGTATGGAGACACAATGTAATGAATGGGGACATTTTGCAATCTTGCTTACACAGAATATTTTAAAGTAAGCAATTCAGAACACTCGGGGTACGTTTGCTTTCGCTAATCCTTGTCAGCAGTTCTGAAGTCTTTCTAGGTTCAAATCCCAGCTATACCGTTAACTGGGATAAGTTTCTTATGCTCTCTAAACTTCAGTTTTCTCACTTAGAAAATGAGGATTAAAAATCGTACCTACTGAACAGAATAGTTGGAAGAGTTTAACAAGTTAAGACAACATAAATAACAGAGACTGATGAGTACTTAGTGTCACATAAATACAAACAATTATTACCCTTACTAGCCATATTTATGGATTAAATGGAGCTTTCGAAAAGTAGAAAGTAGATCATAAAAAAGTCCCGTTCGTAATGAAAAGTGGACCCCTGAGTCTGAACACACTGCCTTGTTACTCAAAATTTCTTCTTTTCTAGACTTAGGTGTATATTTTCAGTAGAAGTGGAGAAAAATGACAGTTACCTAAACAATCCAAAGGAAGTGCTGAATCTTTGCATTTCTTATTGCAGTTCTTCAGATGAAAACTTGTGTTTCCTAGATGCTTAAATTAGAGTATGATCTTACGCTTGTACTTCATGAGGTTGCATTGGGATGTAGATATTTACGGATTGACCTACAGACTAAAAAACAAAGCAGAAAAACAAAACAAAACCAGGCAAAATATTCTTCTTCTTAAAGTCTGGATGATGATATTAACTTATACGGCTTTCATTTCAAGGCATTTTTTTTTTTTTCAAAGTGCGGATTCGCCTAAGAGCAGGCTTCACTCAGGGTACCCCGAAAGCACGTGGAAGTGACCCCACTCACTCATGTGAAAGAGAAAAGCTCACCTTTGAGAAACATATTAGAATTCCAAAATGAGTAAATCTGAAAGAAGATATTTTAGTTGTAGCACACATATTGGTTTTGTGATTTAAGACTGGTGTTTTTATTTTAAATGCACAGCAGGAGGAAAAGGTGGCGCCGTAAGCGTTTCTATGCTTAGCGCCTCTACAGGTCTGATCGAGCCCTGGTCTTGCAGATCATTATAATACTTTTATAGCTATTTAGGTATTTTGTCACCAAAATAAATATATCTTTTACTTTTAGGCAAGTCTAAAGGAGGGAATCTCAAATTTGTTTACAAGCTCAGGAATGGAATAAAATGAGTACCAAATATTTCTATATCACTTGAAACCACCATTCATTGTTAGAGGTGCTGATATCATTTAGGCTCTGGGTAATTTTGATTTTGATAAACCTGATCTTCTAGTTTTTAAAATCTCTAATCACCAAGCATCTAGTTTTTGCTCATTAGAGAAGCTAATGCTCTCATAATACTTTATATTTTCCATTTTCAGCAAAGCTAGCTTTAAATATTTCCTAATGCTAATGGCTGATTTGTCTAAGCATTTTAGCTGAATCTAATCTTTTATTACTGTTGATGCTCATCTCTATTTTCAGAGGGTTAATTTGCTGACTTTCTGCAAAGTTCAGTTTTCGTTACATGTCTGATCAAGCTTAACAATAATTTCCTATATTATATCAGCCAAAGGAATGTTTGTTTATGAGCTTAGAGTCATATTTATTAACATCCATGATTAACTGGAAATTGCCCCATGTGGTATTTCCATCCACAAATGTGTTTTGATTAGAAAAGGGACAATTATTCCATTTGCATTTGATTCTAACACAAATGGTATAATTTTCAGCTCTCTAAGTAGTGAAACAATTAGTAGTGAAGAAAAGAGAAGGTAAGGCCTTAGAAAGACTTGCATTGTGGCTGTGGCTTTCTTGTCGATTAGACCCTGGTATAATTTTGTTTTTGGTAGCACATTTCTATAAAATAATTGGTATTGATAATTACCTTAATTGTTCATATACTCTGTAGAGTATCACTGGGGCATTATCTATTACGTTGCCTGACATTGATTATTGTGTACTTTCAAACATATTTCATACTCTTTAGGATTGACTGTCTATTTAGATTTAATACTTGACAAATATTACGCATGTAGAAATCCAGTAAACAGGAAAAAATATATTTTGAGAAGGTGATTTATGTTCTCTTTAATTCCAAGTACTTTCTCTGACGCTTTCATGACCTGATCTAAATCTCCAAGTTCACTTTTTTTATCCGGTAGAATAGAATTTAGCTTCTCACGGATTGCTTGGACACATGGCAAGCGATTCTTTCTGAGGGTGTGATGCCACGGGAATCTGGAATCTGACTTTTTAAAGCTCTGCCTGAATGATTAGTAGCTCAGGGTGGTCTTTAGAAGCTTTAGTGCCAGCATAGAGTCTCATGGATCCCCAAGGCATGACTGGTCTGGTTAGCCTCTCCAGAACTGCTGACACAGGAGTCACCTCCTTGGAACTGTTTGTGGACCCAGTCACTTTCCCTGGAGATAAGGACGACCTTTTCGAACCAACATTCTTGCACCTTCCTGATAGACTGGGGGTTACTCTTTTATTTGCAATTCAGAATGAAAACTTTGATAAGATTATCTGACTTTTGTTGTTGTCTTCCTCGGGTTGAGAGCTAACTAGGCACGTAAGTTTTGGTTCTATTATCTTTTTAGGCTGGGTCTAACAGAATGACAGAAAGGCACCAGTAGCTAGCACGATTCCCAACAGTCTCTATAACAGTGACTCACTGAACGAATGAATGAATGAATGAATGAACAAATGAGTTTTTCAGATACCTGTGTGACCACGGACTTGATGCTCCCATTTCAAGCTTCTATGATATCAGATTTTTTTTTTTAATACCCTGTTTGGTCAATTAGCTGCACCCAAAAGTTTTGCTCTAATTCCTAGAAAACTTCGTATGAATTGGAAACGCCTCTTTCTTTTGATCAGCTTTAATCTGCATAGAACCCCCTCTTTGTGCCAGAATGCCAGCTTTAATAAATCAGGCAGCTCAAATTGAATAAATCTATTTAAATACTTATAAAATATTAAGGATGCATTTGGGAAAAGCCTCTAAGGTTATTGTGGCCCCCGTGCACCTCACAGTAACTAATTTATTAAGCAGTTTGCAAACCTGGGAAGAAAGGAAAAAGAAAAATGGTTTCATAAACCAAGAGCAGAAGCCAATTTTTCAGCTCAGATGATGAAAGGAAACATGCATTTCTAATCAAAAAGACAGATAAGCCTTCTCTCTCCCACCATTCCCTCACCGGCAAAGTGCCTTTTCATCATCAACAACACTCCATTCCTAATGGCTGCCTGGGCCTTTCTGTACCTTCTCCATACACTGGTAATGTACACACAGCATCCCTTTGAAACAAGAGCCCATTAGCTGTGGCAGACTACCTTTTCACATGACTCTCTTCTGTTGCAAGTCATCAGCACAGTGTTAAATCATTCTTACTGAGCATGCTCAGAACCCTGTCAGAGAGATAAACTGATATTTAGAGCCATAGCATGAAAATTGGTTTTCAGCTCCCTTGAAGGACAGCTAAAAAAAAAAAGGAGGAAAAAAAAAAAAAGGGAAAAGGTCATAAACTAGACAGGTAACACCAAGCTCATTTTTTCTACCTTGGAGCTTTTCTTCTTTGGATTTCTTTGGGTGATCGTTTGTGACTCTCATTGTGATGCATGTCATGGCTGTCCTTTTGTGCATAGAGTCAGGATCCACATATTGTTGTTGTTAGATATTCCAGGTCATCCTGCCCCCCACCCAACACTTGGTATTACTCCCCTCCTCCAACAAGTCAATACACATCTGTATTAATGACAGCTGTCATTTTAAATGAGTTTGGCCTGCCTTGTAGGGTTCAGAAGTGTTATCTTTCCATTATTCTTCATTCTATCATGCACAGGTGTCGCAAAGGGGAGCAGTCATGGGGGCCTATAGAGAATCCTACCTCACAGGTCCTTAGTCTTAATGGCTTAATGGTCTCATCATTTTCCCACATGCCACCCTGAAAGAGGGCCCCCTTGTTCCTCCTGCCTCTTTCCACGTGGGTTTATCAGGCATAAATTTTATATAATAATAACTGGTTTTTGTTTAATACAACATATGTAAAGCATATGGAAATGGTTGGAAACAAGAAAGATAGAGCTTGTAAGGGTCACTTTGTTATTTATTTTTAAGAGCCAGAGTCAACAAATTGCACAGTAAACCTAGCTATGGCTTATCCTAGACTCATCCACCACGTTTATGCAGGAAGTAATAAACATAAACATAGTAATAATAGCAGTCATTTATTAATAATAAATTACTAATTTATTAATAAAAGAAATGGTGTATTACTTTTATTACGTAAAAGTAATAAACATAGTGTCAGAGTGCAGTGCTGGTTTTCAAAGACCCACTGACTGGAAAAGAAAGGGTTTATTAAGGTTAGCCTATATTTTCTTTTACTTAGGGTAAGCAGGAGGAGGGGACTTGATTTCTGACATGTTGCACATTTATTTGGAGTCATTCGTTATTTTAGGCCTAGATTCCTAAGTGCATTTTCTTAAGGTGCTTATATGCATCCTGTATCCATGTCTTTCTTCCCCCAGGAAGCTGGTTGGGACATGCTCAAAAATGGGGCTTGAGTGAATTATTTTTCTGCCAGTGAGTGTGGTGGAAGGAACTAGAGACTGTCATCTTTACTGGCAGGCATGGTGACATTTCCCCATGGCTCTGAGTAATGCAGGGGGAGATCAAGACCAAGTTGAGTATTGCTATTTCCGAGCATAATTCATTTCCTTGACATCACTAATGCCTTCTGACATTTCTCACCATAGCCAGGGCCTCTGGGGACAGAGCCCTGTGTGGCTACAGTTGCTCTGATCTGGCCCAGTTCAGTTAGCTTCAGACATTAGCATGTGGGAGTTTCTGGGGCCCTGTGATTTTCTTTAGATGGAGTTGCTCCCTTTAATGGGTCACCACCTGAATCATCAATGCTTTGATGAAGCATTCAGCCAAGTAAGGGCAAAGCATAACCGTCAGAGAACTAATACTGACTTTCCCCACCCTGCACCGCAACCACTCACCAGGCAAGAGGCAGGAGAAAGCCTGGCAGTTGCACTGGCTTTTCTGATGATAAGATTCACCTGGTCATACAAAGACTGCCCTCTTCCAGAGAAAATCGGATTCAGAATGTTTCCCCTGAAGCCTGAGAATCTGGCTTTACTAGGAGCCCCCAGTGATTTTCCTCAACAGGAAAGGGTCTTTGTAAGGATTTTGGGGAAAGTTCTTACATGCCCAAAATTCCTGCCTGGACAGCAAGTTGATGGGCATTTTGGCTCATTAAATGAACAAAGTTTACTGGATAAAATGATCCCAAAGAACAAGCTCAAGTATCAGAGAAGGGTAAAGGGAGGAAAGAAGAACGTGACCAGATGAAAAAAAGTGTATCAAACCTCCAGAAAACTCTATAAAACTCAAGGCAATGGTGGGGGTGAGGGGGTTGGATGGGGGAATGAAAGGAGACTCAAACCCCAAGATAGTTATCTCTGCCTTCTTGCAAGGGCTGGTTTTAACCACTTTCTTGTACCTTTTGCTGGTGTCATTTGTCAAACCTTTGAATAAAAGTTGCAAAGCGAGGTTATTTAGTGGGTACTTTCATCCATCTCCAATTATTGATCAGAGTAGGGGGTGTTTTGCCATTCCTTGGGTCTCCAGCCTGTTGCCTGCTTTTGTTCTATCCTGTAAGGCTCAGCACCAAGCTGGAGTGGAGTGAGGCGCCCACCCCCTCCTCTGCTCCCAGCCCCCCAGGCCTTTCAAACAAAGCCCTTTGCTGCCTGTTGCATGTACCTTCTGGGTGTGCTCTCCTGGAGTCTGCTTTAGAGACTTCCTCTTGTGGGGATTTACCGATTTGAAACAAATCCCTTAGCTTTGGTCCTGAATCCCATAATTTTCAACTGTGTGATGATCAGAGTTGTTCATCAGCCTTAATAACAATGTGGTAGAAGCAGCTTTCTTCCTGCTGCTGTTCTGTCACTGCTGTACCACTTGCTGCATCCCTGCGGGTGCCTCCTGCTCTCTGCCACCAAGCTCAAGTGTCTGCAGTTGACCTCACCAATTGTTGAAAGGAAGGATGGGCACAGGTACATGGGTCAGATGGAAACAAGAATATCCTCATGTACAAGATTTGGCCCCTTATGTTAAATCCAAAGACAACTGAAAATGTCAGTGACTAAAGTTTATGGAGCACTTAGCATGCTCCAGGCAGTATTCCAAGGATTGTGCATGGGTTAATTATTAATCCTCACAACAACCCTACCAGGTCAGTAATATTATCAAGCACATTTCTCAGATCCAGTCCATGATCACATGCACAGGAGGTGAGAAAATGGACTCAGGCCCGCAGGCCACCAACATGAGACCTACTGAGCATGTGGCTGGTCTTGAAGGGAGGTGGGAATTTGACGGAGGATAGTATCTCTAGACAAGGGGAGGAGGCATAAGGGACTCTGTGGGTTGAACAGGCAGCAAGAAAGCACTCGGAGAAGCATTCTAGATGACAACTTGTGTGAAATAAAAAAAAAAAAAATCCAAGTAAAGGTTTCAGGAAAGGCCAGTATCTGGAACTGTAAGATGATTGGAAATCATCCTTTGCCTTGGACCAACTGAAATGCACAGAAACAAGGCATAGGTGGCAAGTAAGGCCAGTGGAGTGATCAGGAAGAGGGACAGAGGGCATGTATAAGCTGTCACCGCTGCAGGTTCACTCAGGGCTGAGTCTGGAACCAAGCAATCATGACTTGATGCCAGTGAAGAGAATAATTGTATTGATTACTATATGAATTTGAATATAAACACTTTGAAATGTTGAATTTTGAATTCACTTGGTCCTTTATGAACTTTGCACATAACTTAATTTCCAAAAGTATTTATCTGATTTAAATTGTATATAAGATGATGATACTGGTTTCATTGCTAAGGGTATCTTTTTCCTGGCCCACATACATTATTTTTCTTTTTAGCCTTTCTTTAAAACGATGCAAGGGGTGATAGTATTATATTATCTAGCACATTTAATGCAAACCACATATGTATTTTGAAAATTCATATTTTTTATTTTTTTTAGAAACAAGGTCTTATTTTGTTGCCCAGGCTTGAGTGCAGTGGTGACTGTAGCCATTAACTTCTGGGCTCAAGGGATCCTCCAATTTCAGTCTCCCAAGTAGCTGGGACTACAACCATGAACTACCATGCTCGACTAATTACTTTTTTATTTTTTGTAGAGTTGGGTCTTGCTGTGTTGCCCAGGTTGATCTCAATCTCCTTTCCTCAAGCAATCTCTCCACCTCGGTCTCCCCAAGTGCTGGGATTACAGGCAGGAGCCACCACACCAGATCCTAAACATGTTTGCTAGACACATTAAAAACATTAAAAAAAAGTAGAGAAAATTATTTTCAACAATATATTTTATTTAATCCAATATACCAAAATATAATTTCAACATTTATTCAACATAAGACATTAATAAAAAATTTTTACATTATTTTTCTTGAACCAGGTCTTTGAAATCAGGAGTGTATTTTACATTCTTGGTACATCTTAGTTCCAACTAGTCACATTGCAAGTGCTCAATGGCCACACGTGGTTCGTGGCTATTATGTTGTGGGGGCACAATTCTAGTGGCTGAGAGTCACTCCACTGGTCATATTCTGGCTCTCTCGCCTTTTAGCTTACAGCCTTAGAAAAGTTAGTTAACCTCTGTCAGCCTCATTTTTCTCACCGTAGAGATAATAATAAGGACCAAATGAGTTCACACATGAAACTGCAATGAACCTGGGCACAGTTTTGAGCTCCTGGGATGCCCTCAATGAATTTCAACCATGCCAGGACTATTACAGCAAAGCTACTGCCTACGCTGGCTTCCATCATTCAGAACTTGCCCAGACTAAATGTAATGTTCAGTTTCTGAGAACATTAGACTCTCCTTTTCTCTCTATAATTTTTGATTATACACACGCACAGACACATATCTGTATTATATCTTTATTTTAATCTAGCAATTCTCAATCTTTTATGCCCCACACCCCTCGCCCAGGGAACATTTGGTCATGTCAGGAGATGTTTCTGTTGTCACAACTGGGGGTGCGGGTGCTACTGGCGACCTAGTGGGTGCTGTTAAGCATCTTACAATGCACAAGGCAGCCCCTCCATGACCCCAAATTTCAATAGTGCTGAGGGTTGGAAATCATTTTAACCAGACTAAAATGTGGACACACATGTGTATATGTGCCTTTATTGTTCTTTGATGTCATTTGGGACAATTTAGAAGGTAGATTATAAGTAAACTATCCATGATCCTTGTGATGTCTGTTACTTGTTGTGTAGAGGGACTCTGCACAAGAAATTCCCTACGCAGGCTTCTTCAGGCTTGCGGGAGGGGAGGCAATATGGTTTAGGGAGTCAGATGTGGGAGGCAGATGAGCTCCCACACTCCTGTGACCCGCCACCAGTCAGTGGAGGCTCCACCATTGTGGGGCTGATTGGAACATGACAAGAGTTTGGCTGCTGCTGGACTTGCTTGCTTGCCAGGAGAGAGTGCCATGTGAAAGCTGACAGCTGCCTTCCTGCCCCCTGGAGTCTGCAGGGTCACAGGAGCCAAGAGAAGGAGCAGCAGCCCTGCAGTGCCAGCTCTGGGGCAGGTGGCCCCATGACAAGGGCCCTTCCCACTACTTTCCCCCAGTTATAAGCTGTGACACATTTACTCAATTCACTCCAAGACTGTTGAGAAATGGTTCCACCGCCCCCCTTGTAGCTCATTTTAGAGTGCCCTGTTTATTCGTAGGCTTCCTTGGGGATTTGTAGGCTCCAAGCTGCAATGGCTTGCTTTTTCTCCCTTGTGTTCTCTTGGGAAGTCCTTGCCGGGGTTTCTTCTAGTCTTGGTTTCTACAGTTCTGTGCTTCTTCCTCTTAGTATTGTGCTATTTTCCCTTAAGTTTTTTTTCCCGTTAAAGCCTTTTAGGTTTCTTGGGTTTGTTTTAGAAATATCATTGTATACTGCATTGGCCTCGAGGCTCATTTCATAAAAAGGCCCAACGGAGGGGGGATTTCAGTTTCCTTTGCTCTAGATTGTACAGAAAACTGACTTGTGGATCTTCTTGCTGCAAAAAGCTGCTTTAGTGCTTTCTTGATTTCTGCCTTCTCGGGGGTAGCTGTTTTATTTGTGATTTCCTGGCTAACTGTTGATGATGTCTGTCATTCCCAGTGACTAGAAAGGATCCCTCACACTGCCCTCTGTTCATGAAGGTGGATATGTGGTTGTGGAGAAATACAACATTGTGAAGCAACTTCAGCTTCTCATGCTGTACCTGGTAGCAGGGCTGGTATAGCAGAGACGCCCTGACTGCAAATTGCAGTGGCCACTGGTTCTGGTGACCTAGTTCTAACCCACTCCGGACCAAAAGACCACACTCAACAAAAGAGTATGAGCTGGAAGCAGAATCTCCTTATTGTCCACTAAAATTCAAAGTAAGCACGGGCCCCAAAAGGAAATATTCTGGCTTTAAGACCATGTCTGGTGAACAGACGAATTAAAGCCAAGTGGCTGGCTAGTTGCCTTGCCAATGCTGGGGAGCTATTCCTCTCCCGCATGGCTTCTACTCTTACCGAATAATCAGGTTCCTTCTGGCCACCTGGAAAATGCAGAATCAAACACCTGTTTAAGTAGAAGTGGTGAGCTCTGGGCCTGCCACCACCAATCCATCTGCAGCGCACGACATAACATTCACCAGCTGCTTTGCTTAGCATGAGGTGGGAGCACGACGCTTTGATGAAAGCATCAACAACACACTTAAACCACCACTGAGTCCAATGATTTCCACATCAGTGGGGAGGCACAGGCTTGCAACCTGGAGCCTGCCAAGGTTTGCCCAGGCTGGGGGATGGGAGGGAGGCTGCAGGAGCACAGCCCAAGCTCAAGTGAGCCTGGCCCCGCTGCTGACCTCCTGAGACCTCAGGCTGCAGCAGTCCTTCTTCGGGAGCAGACTGTGGCTTGGCTAAGCCAGCATTTGGATTCTAGAAAAATTAGGGCATTCTGTTGGAAGCAGCCATGGAGATCATCATTTTACATAGAGCAATTCTCGCCTTTGTCTGGGTAGAGCTCAGCTTATGAAGAAAGCCTGAGGAAAGAGGAAAGGGGAAAGGTTTTATTTTTTGCCTCTGCATTTGGGCGTGTGTTTGCATTTTGCGTTTATGCAGGGCGTTTACATTTTTCCTTTTGGTTAAGGTGATGTTGAATCTGTACTCCTTTAATTTCATTGTCACCATTCTGGTCCTAATACAAACGGTCTTTAAACACAATTAATCATGTGGTGCAAGGCAAACTGCATACTCTTTCCCAATACACAGATTCCCTATATTCTCAGTAGCTGATGCCATTCTAGAGAATCTCAGGTTTTTCTGAGGGGTGGTGCCAGAGGAAATATCAGAGCCTGCTTCTTAAAACAATTTATGAATAATTGAGTAACAACAAGGGAATCGTTCATCTTTTTTTCTGGCTAATGTTTGCATTGAGGCAGAATCAGAAATGGAACTGTATCTTTTATTGAGTGCTTAGTATGTGCTAGGCACTATTCTAAGTGTCTTCTATTAATTAAGTAATTTAATCTTCACCAGACTACAAGGGAGATATGACAGTTTTGCAGTTGAAAAATCAGATGCACAGAGAGGGTAAGTAACCTCTCAAAAGTCACGTTGCCAGCAAGTGCTGGAGACAGGTTGTGAATCAGGGCCATCTGGGTTGAGAGCTGGCAAACCAGGCTGCATCCCAGACAGCTGGAATCCCATGATTGTATCGGTTTAGAAACGAATTCATTTGTAAACATTTAATGGTGAGGCAATTCTAAAGTACATGCTTCCAACATGTAGGCAACTCTTTCTCGGGAAGCCTAAGTACTTTCTCCTAAAAGTCTTACTCAGGATCCTGGAGAGGGGAGGTTTTGAGTCATCTCCTCTATATGAGTTAACTGGGTTCTCACACACTTCAGGGGCTATCCTAGTCCCCTGGGGGATTTCCAGTCCTATCTACTTCAAACTGCTCAGAACTCTGTGAGCAAAATAATTTGCTGATGTGATGTGAAGGAAATGTGGGAATTGCACAGTGTGGAAAAGCAAGGACATATTTCCAGCCCCCGAATGGTTTGCACGAGGAGAGGTGAGGCTGCCTCCCCATCTGTCTGTCTTCCTCCCACCTCTAGTTGTCTGCTTCCTTCTGGAGTTGCCTGCTATCCTAATGTGTCCCAGGTATCCATTTGTTCCACTAGCATGAGGGAGCAATTGTCTTCAGCCTGTGGAGTGTGACTGTTTGGCCCAGGGCCCGAATCAAAGTCTTTAGTCACCACACTTGACAAAGGGATTTATCACCAATGGAAAGACAAATCAATCTACTGAACCTTAACTTGGTATTTCTCTGGGAGTCATACCAAGGCTCAGAAGGTCACTCTCTAGCATTAAAAGACCAAGGTTTTCCGAGACCAATGCTATCCATTATAACTTCCCCATAGCCAAGAAATATTCCTTATTGACTAATAACATAAGGGGTAGAAGAATGAGGGCACTGGAGAACCCTTTGCAGTGAATTGATCTTTCACACATGTTAGCTGAGGACCAGAGGCCAGGATGGGCGAAGCCTTGGTAGGAACCCCCACCTGCTCCATGTGTGCCAGAAAAACTCTGATTTTAATATAAAGTAGACTATTTCCTACGTTTTATTTAATTCAATTCCAATGGGAGGAGAAGGCAGAAAAAAACAAATACAGGAGACATAGAATGTAGCCTCAACTCTCCACTGATTAATTGTGTGACCTTGAAAAAGTCACCAAAGGGCTCTCAACTCAGTTTCCTCACACACCACATCAGGGATTGGGCCAGATAATCTGTTATCTTCTGCTCAGCAATAATAGTAATAGTTATAATTTCAATGTGTGTGGATGCGGTTATGCTTCCATTTTTCTTTGGGAGTCTAAAGAAAGTTGAAGATTCTTCAAATCATGAAAAATTTAAGGCGCAACCAAGTTTATCATTTTCACTACAGATCGTGTGTTTGTATATATTCAACCGCTGGAACATAATATAACATTTTTCTTTAGTAATTTCAAAACACATGCCATGTGCTGCATGGAGATTTCTAGGACTTCTACAATCGCTAACTTTAACACTCACCTCTAATATATTCCGACTTAAAGTGTGCAACCTTGTTTAAAATGCACTGCTAAAGCATATATTTTCATGTATTGCTATGTCTGAATGCATGATAACCAGGTCGAAAATCAAATTATCTGTGTTAGGGTGAATATTATAGTGTGAATACTGCCTGCTGTGCTGTGAATGAATCTTGTAAACACAATCAAATGCATCTTTCCCTTTCTCACGCATTCAGACCCCCACCCTGCTTGGAGAGGCAATTCTTCACCTTCCGCTTCCCATTGTCACAGCAGTTCATGTTTACCGTGGGTGACATCTTCAGCTTCCATGCAGCGTGAGCTCTTCCAGGTTGCAACTGAGCATTCTTCTCCAAACATCAGCCTTCAGATTAAAGCTGTTTCATGAATAATGAAAAATAAATAAATATCATCCTTATTTCAGAAGTTTGTGAAATGCTTTGTTTAACTACAAGTGTCTGCTGAGAAATTTCTGTTCCCTTAAACTGTTTTACTGAGGGCAAAGGGTAGATGTTTAAAGAGAGTCATGTTTGCTCCATTGAGAATTTACTTAATTATCCAAATAGTGGAGGAGAGGGATGCTGTGTGACATTCAGAGAAGACCCCAAACTTCAGGAAGGGTAAGCCAGCAGACAGCTAAGGGCTTTCAGGGAGGAGAGTGAGCCCTCTGCTAAGTCACAAGCCCCAAGAATGTGCTTTTCAGTCATGGTCCTACAGCTGTCTAAACACTTTGTGAGCAGCCACGATAGTCATTTATAGAGTGCCCAGCTTAGATAATGAAGAAGCACTAAGGGAAGACTTCGGCTGAAGAAAGAGGCTCTGTTGTTCCAGTGCCATACAAGGCAAGATTGCTGTGAGATCGGAGCAAGGATGACCCGTGCACGGTTGTCCAGGATCTCTCCTCCTGCTGGCAGCATCCTTGCCTGATGTTGCCAAATCTCCAAAGTTCGCAACTGCAATGTTCAGAAAGGGAAAATAAACTGTGAGTTATGGGGTTACCCTGACCAGTTCTTCCTGTAACCACTCAGTTAATCTCTCCCTTAGCAAAACAGTAAAGGTGCTGGTATTAGAGATGGATTGCTCTCTCTTCCCTGCCCTTTCTTTCTTCTTTTCATACCTGTTCTTATCCGAACCCCCAGCACTCATTGCCCACAAAGGACCTACAGCTCTCAAACAGGTCTCCACCCACTTCTCACTGCACAGCACCCACGCTGGGCAGCCCTTCAGTACTTTCCTGGGCTCCTCACTCTCCCTGTCTGCCTGTCTGTGGATCTCTGGTCAATCAGTTATACACTTGATCTTAGCCAAAAAGCTGAGACATGAGGATAAATCAGTTCTGATGTCTGAGTATCTGATGGGGTTTCGTGGATTACCCTCCTCAGGCAGGGTTCCCTTCTTGTCAGAAGCGTTCAATGCCATTGTCCAAAGGAAGAAGCGATGGTGACATTACAGGCATTGGGGCAGCCTGGGATCCTTTTAGCTGTGGATATTAAAGCTGTTTTGTGAATAATGAAAAATTATTATTCAGGCAGCCGCCTAACCACAGACTAATGCTGGTTGTTCCTGGGAAACTTCCTTGTTGATTTATCATAGACTTTGGAGGTTGAATACTTGCAAGCCCTCTCAAGAATAACAGGAATCATCATTCAGGGATGTGTGTGACCCTACTGATCCCCTAGTCTTTGCAAGTGGTGAAAATAAAGCTAGAATGAACCTTAAGTTAAGTTTTAAAGGGGAGGAAAACATCACCATGGGAGATTCTTTATGCTCAATGTGGATGAGAAAAGGGGGTTCTCACGGCTGATGAATGATGCTGTGTTATTAGCAGCCTGTATACAGGACAAAGTAAGTTTTTAAAAAATGTATCTGACAGAACTACCTCCATTCTCCTGCAGACTTCTCCTCCAGGCATTGACTGATGTCAGCAAAAAGCAATCCAGGAAAATGCTAGAGAAATGCAGGGATCAGCTTGAAGCATGTAACCCTGAAGATGACAATGCTTCTTCATTTTCACCTGCACCCTCATTTCCAGCATAACCCCACACTTTCAAATGTGCAGTCTGTTTCACCCACTTAAGGTAGACCCATCATCTGAGGAACAATAAGTCAGGACTCCGCCACTTTTAAACAATCCCCAGAACTCAAGGTTTGGTACTTCTGAGGACTCCATCTGGGAGACTTCAAGATGGAAAGGAGTTGAGAATTCCCAGAAAAACATGAAAAACAGGAAACAGGATCCCCTATGGCCTCTGAGCTCTTGCTTCACATCCATTACCCACAACTCAGCACAGAATTGTGCCTCTGGAAGAAAGCAGGTTTTCTATGCTCTCCCAATAAAAGCCGTAACAGTTACCTTCTGTTTATGCTTACTGAGTGCCAGGTACTATGCTAAGTGCTGTACACATATTATTGTATTTATTTATTTACTTTGTTTTGTGTTTTTTGGGATTTTTTGAGACAGAATCTTGCTTTGTCACCCAGACTGGAGTGCAGTGGCACGATCTCAGCTCACTGCAACCTCCACCTCCTGGGTTCCAGCAATTCTCGTGCCTCAGCCTCCTGAGTAGCTGAGACTACAGGCCCATGCCACCATGCCCAGCTAATTTTTGTATTTTTAGTAGAGATGGGGTTTCACCATGTTGTCCAGAATGGTCTCGAACTCCTGGCCTCAAGCGATCCGCCCACCTGGACATGCCAAAGTGTTGGGATTACAGGCGTGAGCCACTGCACCTGGCCCATATGTTGTTGTATTTAATCCTCAGACATCCCCGTTATTGTCCTCCTATTACAGATAGGCTCACAGAGGCTTAAAGAAGTTAATCACTTGCTTAAGTTTATACAGTTGGTGAGTAGCAGAGCTGGGATTTAAACTGAGACAGCCAGACTCTAGAGACTATGAAAGAACGTGGGTGTGCATGTATCTCTGTGTGAACAAACCCCTAATAAACCCCTAAAGGGCAGGGACATTGTTTTGTTCTTTGCTATAAACTGTCATCTAAAAAATAGTCCTTGACATATAGTAGACACTTTATAAATATTGGTTGAATACCTGATGAGATTAAAGCTAAAGCTTAATTGATTTCAAAACTTAAAGAAAAAAAAAAACAGATATTTATCTTTTTATTTTAACATTTCAAATGATGGGTGTCATATTATTTTATTATCTTAAAGTTCTTATGCAAATAAAGAAACTGGGGCTTAGAGAATTAAAGAGACTTAGACAATTCTCACAGCCAGTTAGTGATAACCATAAAAACAACTAACATGTCACCACTGCTGTGTACCAGGCACTGTGCTCTTACTTTACATTTATTAAATTATTTAATCCTGAGAATAATCCAGAGATGTAGCTTCTATTATCTCACCCCCCACACACACTTTTTTGTATACTTTAAGTTCTGGGATACATGTGCAGAGTGTGCAGCTTTGTTACATAGGTATACACGTTCCCTGCACCCATCAACCCATCATCTATATTAGGTATTTCTCATAATGCTATGCCTCCCGTAGCCCCCCACCTCCCGACAGGCCCCAGTGTATGATTTCCCCTCCCTGTGTCCGTGTGTTCTCAGTGTTCAACTCCCACTTATGAGTGAGAACATGCGGTGTTTGGTTTTCTGTTCCTATATTAGTTTGCTGAGAATGATGGTTTCCAGCTTCATTCATGTCCCTGCAAAGGACACGAACTCGTCCTTTTTTGTGGCTACATAGTATTCCATGGTGTATATGTGCCACATTTTCTTTATCCAGTCTATCATTGATGGGCATTTGGGGTGGTGCCAAGTCCTGTTACTGGGATAAACATATGTGTGCATGTACCTTTATAGTAGAATGATTTATAATCCTTTGGGTATATACCCAGTAATGGGATTGTTGGGTCAAATGGTATTTCTGGTTCTAGATCCTTGAGGAATCACCACACTGTCTTCCACAATGGTTGGACTAATTTACATTCCCATCAATAGTGTAAAAGCATTCCTATTTCTCCACATCCTCTCCAGCATCTGTTGTTTCCTGACTTTTTAATGATCACCATTCTAACTGGCGTGATATGGTATCTCATTGTGGTTTTGATTTGCATGTCTCTAACGACCAGGGATGATGAGCTTTTTTTTCATGTTGTTGGCTACATGTCTTCTTTTGAAAAGTGTCTGTTCATATCCTTTGCCCACTTTTTGATGTTTGTTTGTTTTTTTCTTGTGTATTTGTTTAAGTTCTTTTGTAGATTCAGGATATTAGCCCTTTGTCAGATGGGTAGATGGCAAAAATGTTCTCCCATTCTATAAGTTGCCTGTTCACTCTGATGATAGTTTCTTTTGCTGTGCAGAAGCTCTTTAGTTTAATTAGATCCCATTTGTCGATTTGGCTTTTGTTGCCATTGCTTTTAGTGTTTTATTCATGAAGCCTTTGCCCATGCCTATGTCCTGAATGGTATTGCCTAGGTTTTCTTCTAGGGTTTTTATAATATTAGGTCCTACATTTAAATCTTTAATCCATCTTGAGTTAATTTTTGTATAAAGTGTAAGGAAGGGGTCCAGTTTCAGTTTTCTGCATATGGCTAGCCAATTTTCCCAGCACCATTTATTAAATAGGGAATCCTTTCCCCATTGCTTATTGTTGTCAGGTTTGTCAACGATCAGATGGTTGTAGATGTGTGGCATTATTTCTGAGGGTTCTGTTCTCTTCCATTGGTCTATATCTCTGTTTTGGTACCAGTACCATGCTATTTTGGTTACTGTGGCCCTGTAGCATAGTTTGAAGTCAGGTAGCGTGATGCCTCCAGCTTTGTTCTTTTTGCTTAGAATTATCTTGGCTATCCAAGCTCTTTTTTGTTCCATATGAAATTTAAGGTAGTTTTTTTCTAATTCTGTAAAGAAAGTCAGTGGTAGCTTAATGGGGATAGCATTGAATCTATAAATTACTTTGGGCAATGTGGCCGTTTTCATGATGTTGATTCTCCTATCCATGAGAATGGAATGTTTTTCCATTTGTTTGTGTCCTTTCTTATTTCCTTGAGCAGTGGTTTGTAGTTCTCCTTGAAGAGGTCCTTCACATCCCTTGTAAGTTGTGTTCCTAAGTATTTTATTCTCTTTGTAACAATTGTGAATGGGAGTTCACTCATGATTTGGTTCTCTATTATTGGTGTATAGGAATGCTTGTAATTTTTGCACATTTATTTTATATCCTGAGAATTTGCTAAAGTTGTGTATCAGCTTAAGGAGATTTTGGGCTGAGATGATGGGGTTTTCTAAATATACAATCATGTCATCTGCAAACAGACAATTTGACTTTCTCTCTTTCTGTTTGAATACTTTCATTTCTTTCTCTTGCCTGATTGCCCTGGCCAGAACTTCCAATACTACGTTGAAAAGGAGTGGTGAGAGAGGGCATCCTTGTCTTATGCCAGTATTCAAAGGGAATGCTTCCAGATTTTGCCCATTCAATATGATATTTGCTGTGGGTTTGTCATAAACTGTTCTTATTATTTTGAAATACATTCCATCAGTACCTAGTTTATTGAGAGTTTTTAGCATGAAGGAATGTTGAATTTTATCGCAGGCCTTTTCTGCATCTATTGAGATAATCATGTGGTTTTGTCATTGGTTCTGTTTATATGCTGGATTACGTTTATTGACTTGTATATGTCGAACAAGCCTTGCATCCCAGGGATGAAGCCCACTTGATCATGGTGGATAAGCTTTTTGATGTGCTGCTGGATTCAGTTTGCCAGTATTTTGTTGAGGATTTTTGCATCGATGTTCATCAAGGATATTGACTTGAGATTTTCTTTTTTGTGTGTGTCTCTGCCAGGTTTTGGTATCAGGATGATGCTGGACTCATAAAATGAAATAAGGAGGAATCCCTCTATTTCTATTGTTTGGAATAGTTTCAGAAGGAGTGGTACCAGCTCGTCTTTGTACCTCTGGTAGAATTCAGCTGTGAATCCATCTGGTCCTTGGCTTTTTTTGATTGGTAGGGTATTATTTACTGCCTCAATTTTAGAACTTGTTATTTGTCTATTCAGGGATTTGACTTCTTCCTGGTTTAGTCTTGGGAGAGTGTATGTGTCCAGGAATTTATCCATTTCTTCTAGATCTTTTAGTTTATTGGCATAGAGGTGTTTATAGTGTTCTCTGGTGGTAGTTTCTATTTCTGTGGGATTGGTACTGATAACCCCTTTATCATTTTTTATTGTGTCTATTTGATTCTTCTCTCTTTTCTTCTTTATTCGTTTGGCTAGCAATCTATCTATTTTGTTAATCTTTTCAAAAAACCAGCTTCTGGATTCATTGATTTTTTTTTGAAGAGTTTTTCCTGTCTCTATCTCCTTCAGTTCTGCTCTGATCTTAGTTATTTCTTGCCTTCTGCTAGCTTTGGAATTTGTTTGCTCTTCCTTCTCTAGTTCTTTTAATTGTGATGTTAGGGTGTTGATTTTGGATCTTTCCTGCTTTCTCCTATGGTCATTTAGTGCTAAAATTTCCCTCTAAACAATGCTTTATCTGTGTCCCAGAGATTCTGATATGTTGCATCTTTGTTCTCATTGGTTTCAAATATCTTATTTATTTCGGCCCTAATTTTTTTATTTACCCAGTAGTCATTCAGTAGCCGGTGGTTCAGTTTCCACGTAGTTGTGTGGTTTTGAGTGAGTTTCTTATTCCTGAGTTCTAATTTGATTGCACTGTGGTCTGAGAGACTGTTTGTTATGATTTCCGTTCTTTTGCATTTGCTGAGGAGTTCTCTACTGCTAATTATGTGGTCAATTTTATAATAAGTGTAATTGGTGCTGAGAAGAATGTATATTCTGTTGATTTGGGGTGGAGAGTTCTGTAGATGTATATTAGGTATGCTTGGTCCAGAGCTGAGTTCAAGTCCTGAATATTGTTGTTAATTTTCTGTCTTGTTGATCTGTCTAATATTGACAGTAGGGGTAGGGTGTTAAGGTCTCCCACTATTATTGTGTGGGAGTCTAAGTCTCTTTGTAGGTCTCTAAGAACTTGCTTTATGAATCTGGGTGCTCCTGTATTGGGTGCATATATATTCACCCTAGGATAGTTAGCTTTTCTTTTTGCATTGACTCATTTTTTGTTATGTAATGCCCTTGTTTATCTTTTCTCATCTTTGTTGGTTTAAAGGCTGTTATATCAGAGACTAGGATTGCAACCCCTGCTTTTTTTTACTTTCCATTTGCTTGGTAAATATTCCTCCATCCCTTTATTTTGAGCCTATGTGTGTCTTTGCATGTGAAAATGGTCTCCTGAATACAGCACACCGATGGGTCTTGATTCTTCATCCAATTTGCCAATCTGTGTCTTTTAATTGAGGCATTTAGCGCCCATTTACTTTTAAGGTTAATATTGTTACATGTGAATTTGATCCTGTCATTATGATGCTAGCTGGTTATTTTGCTCCTTAGTTGATGCAGTTTCTTCATAGTGTCGATGGTCTTTACAATTTGGTATGTTTTTCCAGTGGCTGGTACCAGTTGTTCTTTTCCATGTTCAGTGCTTTCTTCAGGAGCTCTTGTAAGGCAGGCCTGGTGATGACAAAATCTCTTAGCATTTGCTTGTCTGTAAAAGATTTTATTTCTCCTTTGCTTATGAAGCTTAGTTTGGCTGGATCTGTAATTCTGGGTTAAAAATTATTTTCTTTAAGAATATTGATTATTGGCCCCACTCTCTTCTGGCTTGGCTTGTAGCTTAGAGAGAGATCTAGTTTTCTTAGAGAGAGATCCACTCTTAGTCTTCACTCAATATTCTGCAGAAAGATCCACTCTTAGTCTGATGGGCTTCCCTTTGTGGGTAACCCAACCTTTCTCTCTGGCTGCTTTCAACATTTTTTCCTGCATTTCAACCTTAGTGAACCTGACGATTATGTGTCTTGGGGTTGCTCTTCTCTTTGTGTTGTTCTCTGTATTTCCTGCATTTGAATGGTGACCTGTCTTGCTAGGTTGGGGAAATTCTCCTGGATAATATCCTGAAGTGTGTTTTTTAACTTGGTTTCATTCTTCTGGTCACTTTCAGGTCCACCAGTCAAACAGGTTTGGCCTTTTCACATAGTCCCATATTTCTGGGAGGCTTTTTTCATTCTTTTTTGTTCTTTTTTCTCTATTCTTGTCTTCATGTTTTATTTCATTCAGTCAATCTTCTATCTCTGATATCCTTCCTTCTGCTTGATTGATTCAGCTATTGATAGTTGTGTATGTTTCACGAAGTTCTTGTGCTATGTTTTTCAGCTCCATGAGGTCATTTATGTTCTTCTCTAAACTTGTTATTCTAGTTAGCAATTCCTGTAACCTTTTATCAAGGTTCTCCTTGATAAAACATTAGGTTAGAAGATGCTCCTCTAGCTCAGAGGAGTTTGTTATTACCCACCTTCTGAAGCCTTACTTCTGTCAATTCATCAAACTCATTCTTCATCCAGTTTTCCTCCCTTGCTAGCGAGGAGTTATGATCCTTTGGAGAAGAGGCATTCTGGTTTTTGGAATTTTCAACCTTTTTGCCCTGGTTTTTCCTCATCTTTGTGGATTTATCTACCTTTGGTCTTTGATATTGGTGAGTTTTGGATGGGGTTTCTATGTGGACGTCCTTTTTGTTGATGTTGATGCTATTCCTTTCTGTTTGTTAGTTTTTCTTCTAAGAGGCCCCTCTGCTGCAGGTCTGCTGGAGTTTGCTGGAGGTCCACTCCAGACCCTGTTTGTGTGGATATCACCAGTGGAGCCTGCAGAACAGCAAAGATTGCTGCTTGTTCCTTCCTCTGGAAGCTTCACCCCAGAGGGGCACCTACCAGATACCAGCCAGAGCTCTCCTGTATGAGGTGTCTGTCAACCCTGCTTGGAGGTGTAGCCAGAGCTCTCCTGTATGAGGTCTGTCGACCCTGCACGGAGGTGTCTCCCAGTCAGGAGGCACGGGGGTCAGGGACCCACTTGAGGAGGCAGTCTGTCCCTTAGCAGAGCTCAAGCGCTGTGCTGGGAGATCTGCTGCTCTCTTCAGAGCTGGCAGGCAGGAATGTTTAAGTCTGCTGAAGCTGTGCCCATAGCTGCTCCTTCCCCCAGGTGCTTTGTCCCAGGAACATGGGAGTTTTATCTATAAGTCCCTGACTGGGGCTGCTGCCTTTCTTTCAGAGATGCCCTGCCCAGAGAGAAGGAATCTAGAGAGCATCTCCTGTTTATAGAAGTAGGAATTCAAACACAGAGAGGCTAAGAGCTAGCATTTACATGTTTATACATGCTACATGGGAGAATTAAATCAACATGAAGCCAGGACTGGACTCCCATGTCTTAACAGTTATTCTTATATTTTGATACAACGTTTTACTGAAAAGGGGACCTAATATATTAATCTTTCTCCATCTGACAGAACTTAAGAGCCAGATAAGGTAACAGACATTCCTGGAGTCACACAGTACCTAACCAATGACAAAATCAGCCCACATATTGCCCTGCCCAATGAGTTAGACACTGGCCATATGTGGCTATCTAAATTTTAATTAATTAAAAGTAAATAAAGTTAAAAATTCATTTCCTCAAGTTGCACTAGCCACATTCTACGTGTTCAATAGTCCACATGTATTTAATGGATATCATAAGGGATGGGACAGATGATAGATTTCACTACCTCTGTTTTGCTCTCCTCATGTGCTTATATTCCTGTCAGTAGCACAATATGCATGTGTTTCTCCACGAGATATGACTGTGTGCTTTGGAACCAATGCTCTGCATTTATCCATTCATCCTTGGTTTCCTTATGTTATAGGCTCAACATTGTCCTAGGCAACATGGGGCTCTTTGAAGAGCTTTATGCTTAACTTAAAGAGCTAAGACCTTCGTTTGTGAAACAACAGCACAATTTAGAGTAAACATAATAAACCCATAGATGTATGTTATTATGAAGAGTTTACAAAGGACTTTCATATGCTATTCTGTCATTTGAACGTCAGAATAACCACAAGATAGAATTGTATACATTTTATACATGAGAAAGCTGGAGTCCTGCAAGTTCAAATAATCAACTTGAATTCCCATGTCAAGGCCTAGATTCGATCATTCATGTATGCGTGGACATATTGGAGGAATTCAAAGCAATATATATTACCAGGGAGGGAAATTTTCTGATTTTCATTGTTGATGTCTAGTCTATACCTGGTCCAGGAAGGGCAAAGATGAGTAAGTCATGAATGAAGCATGGTCTCTGCCCACTCAGAGCTTATAATCCAATTGGGAAAGTAAGTCCCGTGTATCAGTAGATAAAGCATAAGTTAGCAAGTAGCAAATGTCGTGGTATTGTGCAGTTTTGCTCTTTGTTGTAGGCTCATTAACATGAGGCCTACCACATAGTAGGCTCTCAATAAACATTTGCAAAATAAGTTTTTGTGTGCATGTAGTCAATGCTTAAGTCCAGGCAAGGGAACAAGGAAATGTATGTAACAATCCAAAACCCCGAAATGTGACTCCATCTATTTATGTAGTTGTCAATTAAAATGTACACTGACTTCTTTCATTGCTTGAGCTGTTTTTCTGATAGCAGTTTTTACATAAACACAACTTTACCTCAGGAAATTGACTAGGGCACCAGATTGCCAAGAAAGACTAAAACTATTGAGGGAAACAGCAAAAACAGTTTGTATTTAAAATAAAAATAGGAATGGAGGAATGATACAGGAGAACTAGTCACAGACAGCTTGCTGTTGGACCCAAAATGGAAGAGACTTTTGGAAAATGTTTGGGAAGATAAGATTGCTACTTGATTTTAGGTATTTTTGTCACTTGACCTGATTGCTAGTGGAAGAAAAAACTGGTTTCTGTAAAATATATTGAAAGCTTCTTGAATGAGTCTCAATATCCAAGAAAAATTTTTAATTGGGTATAAACAAACTTTGTCCTACAAATAATGTCAGTGTTTCATTAGGATTAATTCTTGTTTTTCGAATTTTGAGAACTTAAGAATTTAGTAGGTCTATGTTTTATGCATCTTCATCATCCCAGTAGAGAATGCATGAATTAGCAAGTAGATGAATTATATTTGGGAGCAATTCTAATCTAATTCCAATCAGAGATAAAGATGTAATTGTAATGGTTTGGCACTATCTTTTTAAAAAACAAGTTTTTTTTTTTTTTTTCTTTTCTTGCTCTGTTGCCCAGGCTGGAGTTAAGTGGCTCAACACTGCAGCATTGAACTCCTTGCCTCAAGAGATCCTCCCACTTTGGCCTCTTAAAGTGCTGGGATTACAGGTGTAAGCACCACGCCCTGCCAAATACAAGTTCATGGTTCTGAGGGGAGAAGCCTACAAGTAGGTATAACAGGCTGCAATCTCCTGAACCACTTGAGTGAAACTGGTCCCAAAGCTGAAATAGTCTGAAACCTTGAAGTAGATGATGTTTAACTCTGATATTCACACATTCCTTTCACTTTCTCTTGTCCAGGTCCTGCCTTAGAAAGCAATTTATGCCTGATATCTTCACAGGAGCATCTACAATTTAAATTAGGGCAGAGAGAGAGAGCCCCTAGGGGATAATTCTCTAGTAGCTTAATTGTGAATACTGCCATCCTTTCATATGTGAATTTCTACAACAGCCTCCTAATAGGTCGCTCTGCCTCCAGGTCTTGTCCTCTGCAACTCATCTATCACGTCTCTTTACACACTAGCTCTTCATTGCTGATAGAATAAAGTAGGCCTAGCATCATCTGAAATCAACCTGCTTGTAAAACCTAATTTCTAACTTCTCCACTCCAGACAATCCTCTCAGCTCATTCCTTTATAATTATATTAATATTTAATGCTCTTTAAAGCTTTGACCATCTCCCCTTCCTAAAATTGCATCTCCTAGTGCATGCATTGCCCTGGCATATAGTAAAATGCAATACTTACTGAATGGATGGATGGATAGATAGATTTCATCCTTGCTTTTCTTCCAATCTTAACTCCTATACAAAGCTTTTACTTTACTAACACATTTTATATTTATTTAGCCTTGCTTTGAATCCTAGACTACTTTTCTCTACCTATTATTTAGCACTCAGCATGTACTGACTTGTATTGTTAATTATTAGTTAATTAATTAATTAAATCGATGACCATTGTTTTGTTTCTGTAATGTACCAGGTACTGAACTAGGCACTGGGGATAGAAACAAAGGAACTTCCTGTTTATTGTAAGGTGCTTTCGGTGCAGAGGGGAACAGATAAGAAAATCACCAGTCACTGCTTTAAAAGGTATACACAGAGAGTGTTGTGTGAACTTGGGAAAATCAAGAGGAGAGGGATTCAATAAAATCTGGGGGGCTCAGGAAATACTCAGTCCCCAAGAGATGATAATGCTTGTTTCATGCATTTGAAATGTGTTTCATTTGTGTGTGTCTTCTTTCCAAGTCTACCTGGACAGGGTTTTGTTTTTTCTATTTTTGTTTTGTATTTGCTGAGAGCTTCACATCTAGTAATAATATTCATCCTTTGACTTTTTGAGTTGCTTTACCATGATTAAAGAGATTTCATACCCTTATCTTAATTAGTTATCAAAAAATTCATCTGATTTTTTTGGATATCAGGACAGGTAAAGGAGACCACAGGATCCAAGAGCAATATTCATTCAGTCTCATCTTCAGCATGCATTTAGGAGGGAGGTTTTCTGATGCCTACTGAGTGCTCAATCCCACTGAGCAAGTTGAAGGGATGGGTTATTTAGGGGAGATGGAGATCTTCTGGTCTGCTTTTATTAATGGCTCTGAGCTGAATCAGCTCCACCTTACATGATAGCTGATCCAGCCCTTATTTTTGAAAGGGTAAGATTCATTCCCTACAGGTCAGGTAGAAATGACATTTGGAGAAGCCAGCTTTAAGAAACATCTGGAGGTGTGAGGCTAGATAAATGGTCTAAGCAAGAGGCATTCTTTTTCAAACGTGTCATACAAAAGTTATGATAGGAGTATTCCAGCTGCAGCAGAGAACTGGAGTCTTCCCAAGGGTAAGGAAAGAGGAGACATTTATGCTGACAAATAGAGATCAGTATCAAAGACTCTCAAGTTTAAAAAGTTAAATTATGATGAGTTTTGGTGCGAGCTCTCATGCCAAAAGAACTTTTCCTTCTAAATGTCAGGTTACTCCTCCTTTACTTCTGCTAGTGGAGTTTTCCTTGTCTTCAGGAAAGTACTATATAAATATGGCAGAAATATGTTCCTGGGTCATAAGAGAAAGAAAAAAAAGTCCGCCTCAAGTTGCAGCACAGTGCAAGTTTGTAATCCCAGAACTTTTCTCCAGCTCTCAATATCTAATCCTTGAAGCCACTTGGTGAAACTCAAAGATTACATGGTAACTTGACTAATAATTTAAGAGCTGCCAAAAGAAGAAAATATAGTCTCCCCTCCTCCTGAGGAAAGATCCATGAGTCACAGACCTAAAATCTCCAGCATTTAGGCAGCAAATGTAGAAGCACTGAGCAGAAAATATCCAAACTCTTTCAAAACTGGAAGAAACCCAATATATTGAAGGCACAAAGATTTGTAGCCATCACTCACCCATGTAAGGTCCCAGCACACTCATGAGTCTGGGATGGTCCAAATCAGGGTTGTCAGTTTTCAGTGGGGCAACTTTCTTGAACAGAGGGCCATGAAAATATCAATTTTCTCTGTTCATGTTGCTGTTGATTTGTTTTATTCAAGAGACCATTAAAAACAAAGCTTTGGACACTTAAATGTGAGGCCTGTTTGTCTTAATAGCTTCATTTACTTGCAAAGTTGGTTCTGGTCTTAGGTTGCAAAGTAATGACACTGTGGTCAAGATATGTGCATGCATGTTATGATAGATGCATTGGTTAATTCACTGTAGTTTGTTACTGTTATGACCATTTTATCCCTGTATTGAAGAGAATGAAGTAGGACACATTGTGGGATTAAGAGCATGGGTTTTGAGGTTAGGCACATTTGGCCAATCTAATCACAAGTTCCATGACCTTAGACAAGTTTTTTAAACCTATCTAAGAATTAGTTTCTTCATCTGTAAAATGATGATAACTCAAGCTAGGATGTGGAATTACAAGACAGATTTAATGAGATAATATATATAAAGCTCTTAGCAGGGTGGTAGGCATATCATCAGCACTCAGTAAGTAGTAGGTGTTATTTTTGCTGCTATAGCTATTGCTACCATCATCTAACTACCATGAACTCTTATTGAATCTATACTCTCATCTAAGACACTAGATTCTTTTTATGCTTCTAGTGATAGTTTATCGGTACTTGTCAATGCACTAAGCACATGAGGTGCTTTGATCGTGGGAATTAAGAGTCCCAAGCTCTATATGTGATCTCAAGGATGGTGTATCCTTCTGGTTGAGCCAATTAACAAGAGGGATGGACATGTTGAAGTATGACAAGCAGAATTACTTTAGGATAGTAAAACTAAGTCATTTATGGAAAAACTGAGAAAACTGAGGATATTCAGTAGAGAGATAACCCGGGAGGAATATCATAGCCCCTTTCAGATATGTGAGGAGTTATAGTGTCAAATAGAGATTGAACCGGGTCAGAGCTTCTCAGTCTCAGTGGTATTGACATGCTGGGTTGGATAATTCTATGTGTTGACCTGTGACTTATATGGTGTTTAACAGTACTACTGGCCTCTCTATACTCTATATTTCAGTAGCATTTTTGGTAGTTGTAACAACCAAAATGTCTCCAGACTTTACCAAATGTCTTCTGAGAGCCAAAAATCTGGGAGCCTTCTGGGAGCCAATCCCTTTGTTTGAAAATCACTGGACTAGATTAATCTTATATAACAGAGCAGAACTATGACCAGTTTATGGAAATGCCCACAAGGATGCTCTTGGTTGATCCCAAGGAGGACCTTATTACTACTATCCAGCAAGTTCCCGCAACAGAACTGACACTTCAGAGGTCAGTGAGCTCCCAGTCACTGGAGGCATTCAATCTCAAGCTGATAAGCTGTTGGGGTTTTCTTAAATAGAGTGTTCATTTGGGGAAGATTGTTGATCTTCATTTTTTCTATCTTCCTAATTCTCTCAAACTCTACATTCTTTATTAAATAAATTTCTGTCATCTCAGATGGTCTAGCCCATCCTTAACAAGCAGTTATAAGGAGAGGACTAACATCCAAAGAGGACACCAAAGGTCTGATCTCAGATCCCCTTCTAATTGTGATTTGCTATTTGTGAATTTCTAAACTTCACTGGGCATAAGGATCCCAGATGCTTTTTCTTATTCAAATCCAACATTCCATGGTTCTGGAATGTTGTTCCCTAACTGTAATGTCAAACCAGAAAATTTCCCTGTCACTGCTTCTTCTTTATAGTTCATGGTTTAATTGACAATCTGGAGGAGCTCTCATTGACTCAGATCTAGAGATTCTGTTTGCTGAGGTGCTTAGTTCTTAAAATCTGAAGGAGAAGAATAAGATTAAAACTCAAGGTTTTTGGCAGATACACAGGTAGATATTGCCTTTCACTGACAAATAAGAAACATTGTTGAGCCTCAAAACTATTTTCTGCAAAACCCTAATGCTGGATTCCCCATCTGCTAGAAACCCTAGAAGATAATCTATGTATAGTGATTGAACTTAACAAAATAAAGTATTCTTCCATGTAGTGGGTTTTATGCCTTGAAAATTCAGCATTTACTGTGTGTCTTCTAACACTGTTATGGTTTTCAAATATTTTAAATTTAGGACACTTTTCATTTTCTATGTAAAGTCTCTAATAGGATTATATTATGTTATCACAGGTCCTGCTTGCCATATAGCTCACTGACCAAGTCTTTCTAATATTAAGAGATAGGATCTACACACTTTCACGTAATGCTAGATGAATATGTCTATTGCAAAGGCAACAAACTGCTTTTGAAAGAGGATAATATGTTCTATAATTGTGAGATCCATGCTCACCTCTTCCTACCAAATTAACCATAACATCATCTGCCTAAAATGTATCCACATCTGTGGTTCAGAGATCTGTCTCATCTGATATCCTCCTTGAGGCTAATAAACAAACCAAAGACGGAACCAGTCCAAACACAAAGAGGCTACAGATAAAAAACAGAGCATGGCAAGAGGAAGAAAATACTTGAACTTTTAAAGCAAGGATGCCACCCACTTTTAGATTTATAATAGATGGTCCAATAGCATTTTAAAGTGACTGTATCCGTTAGAATAGGCGAGGTTATAATGCAGTAACAACCCCCAAATTTCAGTCTCTTAACAATAAAAGGTTATTTCTTGTTCCCAGCCATCTTGGGTCTACTTCAGTACTGCTCCATGTTCTGTTTACTCTACGATCCAGTTGACAGAGCAATTTTTCTTTGAGACATTGCTGGTCATTGAGCAGAGGGAAAAAGAAAGCTTGGAGACCACATACTGGTTCCCAAAGCTTTCGCAAGTCAGTGACACATATTTCCTGCATATTTTACTGACTGTAGAAAGTCCTGTGGCCAAGCCCCATCAACAGAGGAGAGAAATGTAATTCTCCTTCATTCAAGCTTCAATATTATAAGCTTTCATGGCCCTTTTCCTGTGGAATTAATCACTGTTCAGCAACAAGCTGAACCATGTAAACTTAAAAAATGGGAGAACACCTGTGTGTGCCCATGGATGATGCAGAATTTGGATCAGCATTTCTTTGTCTGAGGATCTTTTCTTTTCCCTGCTGAGTTGGATGGGGAATCTGAAGCCCTGTCATCTTTCCCATAGCCCCCTGCTAACTTTGAGAGAGAAGGCACCAGCTGTGTTCCCTGATGGAGTAGGGATGGCAGCTGCAAGCTGAAACACCATGTTGTCTCATGTAGTTTCTCTGTCAGTGCATCTATGGATGTGTGACCACCTTGCTAACTAACCACTTGTAGAGGCATTTAAAATCCATGTGTCTGGCCTTCTTACAGCAAGATCATTCCACAGGAGCTGAGCTTGAGTATGTGGCACTGATGAGCTGCTGTCTATCTAGTTAGTTTGCCTTTGTGGGCTTCTCTCTCTTTCCAGTTTCCATTGCTTATGACATGAGTGTTGTCGAAATTGTGTCAGAGTAAAAATCCCTCATCGACTGTAAAAGGAGAAAAACAGGCAAATGTGGCATGTAACTTGTCTGCATAAATCTCCTATGTTGCTTCACCCCTTTATGCAATAAAACAGCTCATCCCGAAGTTCTCTTCATCGCACATCAGAACGCAAATTCATTGTTTTCTTTCCTCTGTGTCATAAAACAGCAATGCCTCCTAAGTATTTGACAAGCTTCTATTGTACAAAAGCTCCAGAGTATCCCCAAAGAACAAACTTGCAACTTCAAGACTTGATGGTGTCAAATGCTAAATGGTATCTTGTTTGGGCAGCCAGAGGGCATAATTAGATTTGAAGTCATCATCTATAATCTACTAAATTCATGATTTTATGATATGATTAGGCATGCTCTTCTCTGCAATGGCCTAAAAATAAGATAATGCAATGGAAACGGAATTTATTGGATATATAAACAGCCCTCACTCTGAGATGGTGCTTTGTCTAGGTCAGATTTCTTGTGATTGGCAGGAAGCTGTGACAGCTCGTATTGTATGTTTATAAGAGGAACATGGGTAGAAATGGTCAATTAGAACTGCCACTCAGCCTCTCCTCACCGTGGCTGCCGTTGGGCTGCCTCTTGAGCTCTGAACTAGCTGTTAAAATGGGGAAATCCTGCTCCCCAATGTCATTGGGTTAAGTAGGGTGATACTAGGAAAATTCTAATTGCATGCCCACACCTCTAAAGTTACAACCCAGCAAAAATGAACCAACTTAATGCTTGTGGGATAGAATTAACCATCCTCCAGTTTAAGTACAGGATAGTTCGAGTGGAATATTTCCTCTCTCAATTTTCTTCATAACCACTGAGAGACATCTGTCTCTTTCCCCACTGCATAACCCTCTCCTCTATGCACAAAAATCTTCCCCTACCCCCACTACACAAAGACACACTCCCTTCCAGAAGTATGTAAGGACACAGCCATGTATGGGATGTTTTTCTCATCTTTCTTCTTCCAGTGTCCTGATTTCAAGGTGAATGGGGTCAGTAGAGAGAGCAGCTGGTAGGAGCCAGTCTTTAGCTGATTTCCTCCTCAAGTTGTGGGGGCTGCTGCCAAGTCATTCATCTCACCCTGCATGTCTGTTGAAATGTTGCAAAAGAAAACAGAAGGTGAGTTCAGTCCAACGTGGGCAACTCAACAGACAGGCGGGAAAGGCATACAAAAGTTTAATCAATGCCATTCCAAAGAAAGTGTCTTAGTACTGAAAGTGAGCTAAAAGAGTGTTGGGTTTGGAGCTGGAAAGTAAGATTTTCTTGAAGTGGTCTTTGGAGTTAAACAAGCTAGAAAGACTAAGTGAAGAAAAACAGAAAATAATAGAAGAGAGTAGAGAAGAGGAGAGGAGGAGAGAAAAGAGAGGGAGAGAGGAAGAAAGGGAATACGTAGAGAAGAGGAGAGAGGAGAGGGAAGACAGACCATTCTAATCACAAGGGATAGATGGAGATTAAGGAGGGAAACTCTCCTGGGGGGTCAAAATGGTCTAGAGCCTTTTCCTAACGGACTGAGTTAAAAAAGAAGAAAGAAGCACCTAGATAGATTGGATATACAGTAAGCTTAAGCTAAGGAAATGGGTAAACAATTAATCTTGAGGTGGACCATGAGGAGACAGAGTGTGTTGGAGCATTCTTCTACAAATACCCCTTTCTTCCATAAGTCACAGTTCTCTCTGCAACCCCTTGGGTTGGGGACCCAGATGAAAACTGAAGAAAAAGGGGTATCAAAGAGCCACCCTGTGCTGTTGGTTGACAGCTGCTTTATGTCCTGTTTTCTGGGTACTACTGAAACCATCTCCAGGTCTAGACAGGAAGCATAGGAGGTCTTGGCCCTCCCGCTGCTCATGCAAGAGGGAGAGCCTCCAGCAGGTCCACCCAGCCTACTCCCTTTTGTCCAGTGTGAGACTTTCACTTCTGACAGCTCATTTTGAGCAGGAGTTTATGTTGGGTTAATTCTATCAGAATATAAATGCTTTGTCCTCTTCGATACAAAGGACTGTATTGAATACTTTCGTGGCTCATTTTATGGACTCAGACTGGGCTAAAATGGCAAAAAATAAATAAATAAAAATAAAAAAGCCAGGGGCTGAGTTGCTGCTATGGAGTTGATTAGATAGGAACAATGAGTTTAGATGAGACGGGAAAATGTGGGTGAATGATCCTACTACTAGTCATGTGAGTCATGTGGTTGTGGCCAACATTTAGAGCCCTTAGAGTTCAGAAAGAGTGGGGCTGCTCAGGAATGGGCCTTGGAGGTAGAAAGATTCATCCTGGCCCTTGAAGTATGAAGAGGGAACTGCAGAAGGAGTAGGACCAGGAAAGCATCCTATATTAGGCTAAGGCAAGGTCACGAAAGAATTTTATGAATTATATTTTGGAATTCTCTCTTCCTTCTCTTCTTTTCTGCTTCACTACTTATCAAATTAGCACCCTCTTGCCATTTAATGAACTTTTGATATGTTTCTTTAACCTGTCAAGTTTATGAGGGGGAAATTCCATGGCAATTCCTTATAATTTATAACACAGTTTGCTCAGGATATAGTAAGTATGTTATGAGGTTCTGCAGTATATCTGACAATGCTGTAAACACTGGAAATCAGGAAAAGAGGTCCACATACTCATGTACATTTATTAAGTAGCTGCAAGTGAAAACCCTGGGGGGATAGCACTGAAGAAAGCAGGAAGAAGCCTGCCCTCATGTGGCTTCCATTTCAGTGGGCATGGAGACAATAAAGAAATTTACACCAAGGTGTGTAAGACAGTAACAGATAATAGCCAGTGTTATGAATAGGAAGAAGGGTAACAGGCATGCTGGTGGCTGTGATTTTATGTTTCTATTTCATATGGGTGGTCAGGGAAATTTTTCTGAGGAGCTGGCATTTGAGCAAAGACCTGACTGAAGAAAGGGGAGCATCCAGGCAGATCTCTGTGGAAAAAGCCTTTTAGGCAGATGAAATGGTCAGCGTGAAGATTCAGGTCGACACATCCATGACCTGTTCAAGGAATAGTTGGGAGGCCACATGACTGAACCTGCAGAAGGTGGAGATGAGGTCAGAGGTGGCCAGAGCACATGAGACCTTTTGGAAAATGTTAAGTCTTTCTGATTTTATTCTAAATATGATGGAAAACTGTTGAAGAGTTTTGGCTAAAGGAATATGAACAAATATATTACAATATGCAGAATACGCTGGAGTGGGATGAAAGCTGAAAAGACAGAAAACCAATAAAGCACAGAGCTTTGCAGAAGCCACAATCTAACAGGGCAACAGAAGTGGCGAGAAGTGCTCGAATATAGTGTGATGAGGACCCAAGTAGCGGAATGTTGGAGTTCAGTGGATACACCAGGGAGGTGGAAATGAGCTTGGCCAGGGGATCCAAGGATGGTCTCACAGAGAATTTACATGTCAGATGCATCTTGAAGATTGAGCAGGGATTTTTTGGATACAAGAAGCTGAAACAAGCCTGACTCACAGAGGAGCAGCACATCACAAAGGAAGAGGCACCAGAGAATGTAGCTTGTTTTAAGGACACCAAGCTGTTGAGGATGACTGGATCACAAGTGAGCATGGTGATTGGCAAGAGGTGGCCAGAAAAGCTAAAGCATGGAAAGCCTCATTTGTGGGTGACTTTATTGTGTAACAATAGAGGAGGAACCAGTAGAGTTATGAGCAGTGAAATAAAAAAGCAGCATTTCTGTTTTGGAAAGGTGACTCTGCCAGCAGTGTGAGGGGAGGTAGCTGTTTCTACTTCATCTGGAATTTGGAGTCATATAGAACAGAATTCAAATGCCACCTAGAATAGTTATTTGCTGGGTGATCATATATAAGTTTCTTAATATCTCTTAGCCTTGATTTCCTTGTTTATAATTGGGAAAAAACAACTATCTTCTTCAGGAGAGCTGTGAAGATTAAATTTTAAAAGTGTTTAAGACTGGGCATGGTGGCTCAAGCCTGTAATCCCAGCACTTTGAGAGGCCAAGGTGGGTGGATCACTTGAGGTCAGGAGTTCAAGACTAGCCTGGCTAGCATGGTGAAACCCCGTCTTTACTAAAAACACAAAAATTAGTTGGGCATGGTGGTGGGTGCCTGTAGTCCCAGCTACCCGGGAGGCTGAGGCAGGAGAATTGCTTGAACCTGGGAGGCAGAGGTTACAGTGAGCCAAGATCTCACCACTGTACTCCAGCATGGACGACAGAGTGAGACTCTGTCTTGAAAAACAAAAACAATCAAACAAGCAAATACAAAAAGGTGTTTATCATAATAACTAGGTTATCATAAGGCATCAATTATTTAGAGTTACTTTTATTATTACAAAGAATTGGGATGGAGACAAATGCGAGCCAGGCATACTGGTGAGGAGACTGTCACATGAAGCTGGGAAACACATGCCAAGCATCCAAACGGTGATAGCAGGGGAAGAAGGGATGAAGAAGACATTAAAGAAATATTATAGACTGCAATTGACAGAATTTGATTTTTTTTTTTTTTTGATCATGAGCATTGAGATGTTGGGGATGACTGGATCACAATTGAGCATGGTGATCCCCAAGAGGTGATAACATTTTCTATAAATGCCCAAGGAGATTAGTGTGTAATGTGACCATTTTCAAAATCCAGGAGAATAAAGGAGGAAAGATTATCCAAAGACTTCTTCAGCTCTCAAGTGGGATGTGCTTTACTATTCCATTAAGACTACTCACAAAGGGAAAGAGGTAATTCCCCCAAAGAAACCCAAGAACTGTCAAAGAGGAGAAATAGACCTAAGGTAAAAAAATGTAAAAATAAAATTACAAATGTCAGCTAAAATGTCTTAGACTGGGCTCTTTGAATGTGTGGGAGTGAATTTGTGTTTTGTTGGAGGGCTATCCTAGTATTATCAAAATTAGTGAATGTGTGAATGGTCTTTGATGCTGCGGCTGAAAGCGGTGATGGTATTGATGATATTGATGATGATCTGATCTTTTCTAAGATGATACACAATTGTCCATACTTAGGGAAAGTCCTTCCAGGACTTAGGTACACTTTTGTCAGCCTTCCCACTGCTGCAATTCTGTCATGCATCCCTGGGGACTGACACTACAGTGTTGTGAAGTCATAGATGGTGCCTCATTCAATGTTACCACCTTCAAATGTGACTCAATTCAATCCTGGAGCTCATAGAAATTGCCATATAAAAATGACATTTATTTTTGGTCAAAATTGTAGGTAACTTCTGCATTTTTCTGAATTGGCTTTAGGAGAAATACAACAAGAGATGAGGTGGCAGAGCAGTACTTTTGTGAGCAGCCCAGAGAAAGGTCTTCATTCTGCCTATTTCCCTGGTTGAACTCAAGCAAAAAGCTTGCCCTGCTGAACTGCACTGAACACACAATTTTGCCAGATAATTTCTTCGATATCAAAGAACTAAGTTTGTTTAAGCCTAAGCCACATTGCAAACAATGGTACTTCCTGGATGAAGCATGAGTAATTAGCTGTGAGGGTCATTGCTGTTTGGCCCCCGAACCATATTGACGTTTCAAGACATAGTATAGAAATGCACATAGTTTTCATACAATAAAAGTTAGCCTCTTAATGAACATCTTATCAGGGAAGCCCAGCTACAATGTATTTCTAGAACCTCATAATGATTGCATTTACTTTATGTTTTGGTGCTCTTCAGCTGAAAAGAAAAAAAAAATGGCTGGAGAAAAATGTCAGGTTAAAGTTCTATGGTATGACCAAAGCAAAAACTACTACAGTATTGTCACATGCGAATGAACTACAAAGCAAATACCCTCAATTTTTTCTCATAAATATTCGGCAAAGTGTCAGCATTTTCCTTGAAGTGGCAGCAAATCCATGAGTGGGAGGTCTTCTGTTCCACAGCTGCTTATGACCATTGTTATGTCTGGGCATAAATTACAGAAGTCAGGATTTCAACCATGGTGGAAAAGTCTATAAAGATTTCTGTCCTTTATTAACCACTAGGTTTATGAATGGAGTTAAAAGTTTTAAACAGGAACAAAAATGTGGTAAGTGCTCTCGAAGGCATTATGTGGAAATTTTTTCACAGTAGTGGAGACCAAGCAGAGAGGGAGAGAGAAAGAGAAGACATTTAAACAAGCTGCACACATAAATGACTCTAGGAGAGAAGGAATAAAAATCCACAGGTCTTCCAAGAGCTGGCAGGGGCCACCCGCCAGTCATAGCAAACAGGAGTAGTACTCTTTCTGTGCTAAGTAAATAAACTTAATTGTACGTTTGTAAGACCACGGAAGGTCTAAACCAATAATTTTTTTCCAAAGTCTGAAATATCTCTATTAAAAAGTTCATAGAAATGAGAGCTGTCTCTTTAAAATCAATACCAAATTGGTTAGGGCTTATAACTGCTCAGAACAGAGCTAAGGGGCAAGCTGTTAAAACAATATGGTTTTTATAAACAAACTTGACATTGCAAACTTAATGCAAAACCCTATGTGTGCAGCATCACTTGTGTGTACAACTTGTTTAAATTAGAGCTGTAGGAAAAAGGAAGTAAAATCGACTTATTAACCTTTTGTTTAACAATTCTTACACACTATATTTTGAAGTAGAGGATGGTGTCTCCCTAGCCTTCCAAAAGTTAAGAATCTGTCAGCATTTTCTCCTGAAAATTTTTATGCATATTTTTGAAAGTCCAGCTCTAAGTATGTACTCTATACATGAAATATGTTTTTGCTACAGACTTACCTGAGGTGTCAAAAAATTCATTGCACTGCATTGAACTTAGAGAAACATTGTAAACAATACTTAACTAAGGTTCTTCCTTCTCCCTGGTACTTAAAGATTGAAAATAGAGGTGGTTTCTTTTTTCTCTGGAAATTTATTAACCAATATTCCCTCACTCCGATTCAATCTCCTTTGGTATTTGAAGAGAAACCACAAAACACTAGTTGTTAATATTGTTTTAAGTCTCACCCTCTTGCTTCACTGTATCTTTGGTCAGATCTGCTTTTAATATGCCACTTTGCAAGTTTAATTAAAATCATAACAGCTCAGTCCTATGAGTTTGGACAACACTGGATATCAGCACAGATTTCAGGGATTACGAAACAGACATAAAATCTCTCTTAAAATTGAGCAGTTGGCTTAACCAATAATGTAGCCTGAAAAGTCTGTTTCTTAAACACATAAATATTTAACATGACTCAAATGCAATTGCTCTTACTATAATTATTCCAAAAGATCATGTGTTGCTCTTGAGAGTGCTTTTCTGAATGACACAGTTCTTATTTGAGTCTGGACCACCTTCCTTGTGCAAGAAATCAGTTTGGGTGTGCTCTCAGAATGACCTGAAACACATTGCCTCCCTCTGCTCCTGAAAATCCCAACTGGTGGTTTGTCACCCACGGCCTATTGCATTCTTAAGCTTACAAACATTTTTAAGTCTTTTAGATGTGCCACAGGATTTTATTTTTGATGATAATGTTTATTTGCATGTAGCCATAACTGCTGAAGCAGTCAGACTACAGCCACATTAGTGTTTTGCCCCTTATGGTGGAAGATGGTTAAGGATGGCCTGGTGCAATTTGAGCTTGGAAAAGATTTACCAGATGGGATGATTTTGAAGAGGTTTGATCATTATCTTGGATGTGGAACATATAGTACTTTCTGCATGATTTATCTGAAGTGATTAACTACTGTATTGCTTATTTCCACAGTGCATTCTGTGATCTTCCTGGAATCATGCAGGGTATGCTTAGTTCTACTCTATTAATTATATGGGGTATCTTCAAATCTTTCTTCTATTGTTTTGCTATTAAGCATTAACTAAACATTTTCTTTGGCCTGTTATTCCTTTGTAAGATTGTGGCATTGCCTTGTTCAGTGCCTCCTTCCTGTCCCGAGGGGAGGCATTTTTTGGAATATACAAACTTATACCTCTAAAATATTAAGAAGAAAATCTCTCACTAAAAATACAATGTGATTTCAACCACAAAGAAGATGTTAAATTTCATTTTGACATGATGAGTTTTACACACACCCACAGAAGTCTGATACTGGGAGGTGAGCTAAGGACAGGGTATCCGTTTAAGCTTTAACTGTTGCTGGGGTTTGTGGGATTCAAGCAAACCCTAAATGCTAGAAGAACATCTCTTCAGATTTAAATTTAGTGAATAAAAACTCATTTGGTTTATACTCAAATATTTTGTTTTCTTGCTCCCAAGTTTCTTAGTAGTTATAGAGATGCTGGCAGAGGGAAAAAAGCTTTATGTGAATGTGTCCTATTCAGAAATTTTCCTGAATGATCACTGCCAAGGTCTTTGAATTTGCTGTTCTTAAAAATGGAGACCTGTATTATAGTCAAGGTTGGGGCTAAAATTATTAACTTCTCTCCTCTATACCGAATAAAATCATGCCTGGCTTGTAATTTACTTGCATTAAGAAACCAAGTAGAGAACTTGTCCTACTTACAACCAATCTTCTCATTGTATAGTTTAGGACATCTGTAAATTCAATTTGATGAGTTCAGACAGAATTTCATATGTGCAAAAGAATAAAATATCATCATCTGATTGTTGCCTATCTGACCTTGAAAGTAAAATGGGTGTCAAGCCATAATTTTTGGACCTCTCATTTGTAACACATAATGAAGAGTCAGAAAGGATTTATTTTTAGAGATATTTCAGGAGCACCAGTTTGAACCACATTAAATTATTTCCTATTTTCTTTACTTACCACCTTGCAAACACTGCCAGACCTTCAGGGAATATTTTTCTACTTTTCAGTGCCAACAGAAAATTGAGCCTAGCACAGATACCTATACTGATAGCCCATGTTGGATCCAGGATGAAATGTTTTCAAAACTTTAGTGATTGTGTTACACTACTATGCTTTATGTTAACGCTCACTGACTACAGCAGCTGATGATACTCAGCCTCATGAAATGTAATCTGCTACTTATATTTCAGGGAGATACACTTCTACAGAATCTAACTCTGGGTAGCTATCTGCTTATTCTCCTCCTTCCTGTCAGAGAGTGACACCAGCAGTAATTAAGTTTGAAAACTTACTGTCATTCTGATTCTTGTTATTAGGAACCCATTAAATTCAAAAAAAAAAATTAGTCTATCTTATGCTCAGTGCTTAGCTTGATCCTTCCTTCCTTCCTTCCTTCCTTCCTTCCTTCCTTCCTTCCTTCCTTCCGAAATGTGCAGAAAATGAAATTAGGACATTAACAATAACAAAGGGTTATTGTTTCCTTTAAAATTTATGGCACACATCAATATCATTTGTTTATACATTTTTTATTGCAAAACAAATATATTTCTCTGTAACGTAGACAAATTAGGCAGTATAGAAAAGCACAAATGCAAAAATATTATTCATATATCTATTACTCAGAGAAAGCAATGTTTTGAATATTTTGTTGCATGTGCTGTAGTCTTAAAAATTATGTTAAATTGCACAAGATATTAAGCAACCTATTTTATTTACTAAACAGTAATTGTCAGTATTTTCACATGGTATTTTTTTCTACATCAATATTATAATTGAAGTATCTCTCTCATGACACAGTTGTATCACAATTCGTTTACCCAATTACCTATTTTTGTTCATTTAGAACATTTTCAGTTCTCACTGGTACAAATTCTGAGTTGATTTTCTATGGAATAGCTGAATTTTTACTGTTTTGTAGAAGATCTTCACATCTTAAAGACATTAACGTTTGGGTGTATGTATTTGTGATATATATTTAAAAATTTTCCAATTTGAATGTGATCTTTTAATTTTTATAACTTATTTTTACTTAAAACAATTATTTCTTTATATAGTGAAATATGTTTTTCTTTATCCATATTCAATTATATAACATATATTATCACTTTTAAAGTTTTGCTAAGTAAATTTTCTTAATTATTATTACTTAAAAAGTATTTTCTAGTCTCGCCAATTTATTCTTTTTGATGAATATTATAACTGTTTTGTGATGTTTCAAAAGGATGTACAGGGGTGAGTGGATTTTCATTATGTGTACACATTCATTTTTATATAACAGATATTTTAATGTAGTGAGTCAATCTGGCAATATGTCATAGCTATTCATTTTTTGAAATTTCATTTTCTGCACATTTCTTTGAACTTATAGAGTTTTGAACTTTTTGTTAATTTGTATGGAATTTTCAAATATTTCTAACTGGTTATTGACCGCACACAAAAAATCTCATTTAATTTTCCATATTCCTTATTTTAAAATAATTATTTTTGTGTTCAACTTAGAAAATGTAAAATACAAAGAAATTTAACTCCACCACAAACGCATCGTTCAAAAATATTTACTTTTCTTATATCAATATCTATGTTGGCAATCTTCTCTATCTTTTTAATATACATATGTTTAGACACTCTTTTTCTTCAAAATAATTGGGGCCATACTCTTCATTGTCTTCTGTAAACTGTATTTTCTACTAAAATATATATTTATAACTTTTTTCTCACTCTACTTTATGGGCGGTACAATATTTCCTAATCCATCTATATTGTTGAATATTTATATGGCTTCTGACTTTTGCATATTAGAAATTGTTATATAACTTGCATAGAGACCTACAGATATCAATAATGATTTCTTGAGAATCTGTTTCCAGGAGAGGAGTTGCTGTATTAGTGGGCATTCAAACTTTGAAGCTTATTATAGATATTGCACAATCTTCCAAAATTATTTTTCCAATTTACTCTTCTATGAGCAGCGTTCATTTATCTTATAAACCCTGGATATAAATATTAGTCATTTTTATTTCAAATGTTATCAATCTTACTTGTCTAGTAAAAGCAGTAATTAACTAATTACATTTGCAGACAACAAACTTAGTTATTTTTGTTCTTTGTTTGGCAATTTTCCCACTGATGACATTTGCCCATTTTTGGGTATTGATAGATTTGTCTTTTGTCTACAATTTTCAACAGGTTTTATGCATTAGGAATATAGAATCTGTGATAAATTTTAATTATTTTAGAGATCTCTAGTTGTCCTAAATTTTAGTTTTTTTAAAGATCTTTTCTATGGATTTGAATTTACAAAATTTTTCATCACCATGAAATTATATATGTTTTAGCCTATTATTATTTTGAGTGGCATTATGCTTCTTTACTTTTAATTTAAAGTTTAAATTATTGCTAATGTACTTGGAGTATGCTGTGAAATTTATTTTTTCTAAATATTAGGAAATTGTACCCATCCACTTATAGAGTAATCCATCCTTATTACACTTATAGGAAAGTTATTACGTGGTGTACACTTTCAAACTTTTCGTTGTTTATGCTCCTTTTTCTTACATGTATTATTACATAAGAACCTCCAGAATAGAAATAAATAATTATTAAACATTAGGCTTATTGTTTTCGAATTTAATGAAAATGATTCCAGTATTTCACATTTATTATGATATTAAGTATTGTGTGTGCTGTTATGGACGCTTTTAGTATTTAAGGAATTGTTTTAGTATTCTTATCTAGCTTTTTTAAAAATCAGGAATGATTATTGAATATTATCAAATTCTTTTACAACACCTCTCAACTGGTAGTGTTTGTTTAAAACACTTTAACTTTGCTGTGGTACGTTATACAATTCACCTGCCAGAAATAAAAGTGATTTTCTCATAATTTATTATTCTTTTAGCATAGTATTAGATTCAATTTGCCAGGGGTCTTTTTGTTTGTTTGCTTTATTCACACTGTTCGTATTCTGTTTCTTTCTACTCTACTTATACCCTATTATTACTGGGTTTCGTAATCAGTGATGTAGAAACTTTGGGAAATAAATCAGAGAGATTTTCATATTTTTGTTCCTCTGAAATTACTTAAACCATATAGGACAACAAAGAACAAACTTTGTGTGTGTGTGTGTTATGTGTGTGTGTGTGTGTGTGTGTGTGTGTATGTGTTTCTGCAGTATCGTCTGCAGAAAATGGAATAAACAGATCTTTCGTGGACAGTTCAATGAGTTTTGTCAAAAGCATACACTCATGTAACCTACATCCAAGGCAAGATACAGAACATTGCCATCCCTGCAGAAGGGTCCAGCATGCTGCTTGCCAGTCAGTTTCCACCGCACATCCCAAAGGTGTATGTCCTGATGTCTATCATCTGTCTGTTCTTGTACTTCATATAAATTAAATCATGTGTTTGAGATTTGTTCATGTTGTTGCATATATCCATGATTCATTTCTTTGTATTGTCAAGTAGTGTCCATTGTATGAACATACTCCAATTTGTTTATCTATTTATCCAAGAGTCTCTAATTTTTTAGGCTCTTATACAGCTTTTTTATTTATAAGACTAAATAAATGTATTTTAATACAAGTCTCATACAAGTTTTTCATGGCTCTATGCTTTTATTCTTCTTAGCTGAATAGCTAATAGTAAAATATTTGGGTTATAGGATAGATAACTAGTTCAACTTTATAAAAAACTGCCAGTTTTCCAAAGGTTGTAACTTTTGCAATCCTATCAACAAAGTATCTGGGCTTCATTTGCTCCACACCTCACTAACATTTGGTATTGTTAATCTCTCTAATTTTACCACTATTGTTGGGGTATGACTGTATGTCGGGATTTTTATTTGCATTTTTTTGATCGGCTCCCAGGCCATGGACTGGTACCGGCATTAGATCCTCATAAGAGTGTGAACCCTATTGTGAACTGTTCATGTGAGGAATGTAGGTTGTGTGTTCCTTAAGAAAATCTAATGCCTGATGATCTGTCACTGTCTCCTATCATCCCCAGATGGGACCATCTAGGTGTAGGAAAACAAGCTTAGGGCACCCACTGATTCGATATTGTGTTGAGTTATATAATTATTTTATTATATGTTACAATGTAAAAATAATAGAAATTAAGTCTGCAATAAATGTAATGCACTTGAATCATCTTGAAACTATCCCCTCCTGGGTCCAAGGAAAACTTGTCTTCCACAAAATCAGTCCCTGGTGCAAAAATTTGGGGACTGCTGTTTTTGATGACTAATTGTATTAAAGCATCATTTCATGTGGTTTTTGGTCATTCATTTATCTTCATTTGTGAGGTGTCTGTCCAAATATTTTGCTCATTTTTGAAATTGGGTAGTCTTTATTATTGATTTGCAGGAGTTCTTTACCTATTGTGGATATGAGTCCTTTGTTAGGTAAATGTATTGTAAATATTTCCTTCCTGGCTTCAGCTTGCTCCATTTATTTTCTTAACATTTTGGCATAATAATTAAGTTTTATATAAGACATTTAAAAATATGTATCTTATTTAATATATATTTGTTCATATCTTTCTATTTTAACATGTAGATTATTCATTTTTATTCATAATTAACATAAAGTAATTTTAATTTAGGTTTTCTCTTTGAATAAAAAGTTACTGAAGAATAAGATTTTTAGTACTCAGAACATTTAGGGATTGCCTCCACTGAAGAGCCACTGTACCCAATGCCACACTCCTTTCTCTGGTGAACCAAGGCCAGTTTAACTCTTTTATGTTTATTGCTATGAATGATATGTTTGGCCTACAACCCAACTCTCTCACCAGAACTTCGGATGGCATGAAAGGGTCATTATATCACAGCTGTACTACATCTTCTGTCTAATCCTGCCTCCTTTCCTTCCCCATTATTGATATTGATCCTCTTGAATGCTAATCTCTAGCTTAGAATCTGTTTTTCTGGGAGCTTTATGTGCAATAATTACTAACAATGGTGTGTGTGTGTGTGTGTGTGTATCTGTGTCTCCAATAAAATAATCACATTTTGTAATTACAAGGGTATTGCAAAAACAAAACAAAACAGTAACAACAACAACAGCAACAAAAACAAAAGCAGGATGTATTTAGATTCTTTTTCTAGCAGATACAAAGCCTGATACATTTATTAAACTCAGTGTTAATATGCGTTGTTATAGGACTGAATATTTGTGTCCCCCCACCTCCAAATTCATGTTAAAATTGTAACACTCAATGTGATGGTATTAGGAAGTGGGGCCTTTGGGAGGTGATTAGGTCATGAGGGTGGAGCCCTCATGAACGAGATTAGTGCCCTTATAAAATAGACCCCAGATCTGGCTTGCCTTCTTCCCACTATGTGAGAATACAACAAAAAACCAGCCATCTGCAACTAGGAAGAGGAATCGCAGCAGAATCCAAGGATGCTAGCATCCTGATCTTGGACTTTCAGCTTCCAGAACTGTAAGAAATGAGTTTCTGTTGTGTTAGTCACTCAATATATATTTTATTATGGCACCCTGAGATAAAACATTTATCATATCATGTTTTCCTTACTTTTGTTTGTGTTTTGACTACTTGACTCATCAAAGAACATTGTCTTCATTCTCCTTTTATTGACATTTAAAAATTTATTCTTAAATATTTTATATATTTATCTTATATTTTGGCATAATAATATTGCCTATGTAGAGAGTAATAGCAATATATTATTAGTGAATTGTATCCTATATCAGCAGGAATTAGTCCTCTCCCTGGGTTTTTGCCTTATTTTTTGCCTTAATTAAAAATATTTGATATTAATGTTGCAGCATTTTTATTTATTGTAATTTATATTTGTCTAGATTTTTACTGCTAACTTATTTGTGTTGTCTTCATTTAGATATGTTCTTGAAAATTGAAGAAGTTGTATCTTCTAAATCAACATGAGTGTTTTTTTAAAAAGAATGTTTAATTCTTTCATGTTTATTGTTATTACTGAAATATTTAGCCTTATGCCTGACACTTTCTAAGGTTTTGTTAGTATTACTTTCCTATTATTTTGTTGTTTTCTGAATTTATGACTTAAGTCATGCTTTCTTTGCTATATCCTTTTTTACTGTAATAACACCAATATATTTTGTTTTCATTCAATTACTGATTACCTTCCAGGTTTTCAAAAGCATTCTTTAATCTATTTTGTTTCAATTTTAGAGTAAAAAAAGATAGTTTGTAATCTCCCACTATAGAAGAGGGGACATTTATTAGGTTTTTATTTCTTTCCAGGTCTTCTCAATTTTTGGATTTTGGATTCTGTTAGTATAATCTGGTGTCTACAATCAATATTATTATTGAAGTTTTACTTTATAGTATACATTTTTCTTAAAAATCATTTTAGTTATTACATTTTTGTTCCATTTTATAAATTTAATTTTCTGTTTTTAATTTTTATATAGTTTCTTAATCTTTAAAATGTTTTTTACTACTACTGTATTTTTAATTTACTTGACATTGTCCTTATTATACATATCCCTCTTTTCTTGTACTGCCTTTTTATTTTAGTCTATTTCATTCTTCAAGTTTTTTTGTCTGTCATTTCATAGAATTTATGTGTTTTTGCATTCAAATGAGCACACTACATAATTTACTGAAATAATCAGAGATTTTTTCTAATTTTCAAAGCAAGCAAAATTATCTCTTGTTAATTTTTTATGTGCTATAATACCTGCCATTGTATTTTAGATATCCTGTGGGCTCAATAATTTTGGTTCTTTGAATTGTAACCTCAAATTAGGATTCAGCATATGCTCTTACCTTGGACTCTCAACTCTAGCTTTTTTATTCTTAAATCCAATTTGAACCTCATATCCTGACTAAATATATAGTCATGCATGTATTTATATATTAAATGTGTAAATATATATTAAAGATGAAGACACATTTTGAGAAATGCATCATTAGGCGATTTTGTCATGTGAACATGCTACAGCGTACATACACAACATAGGTGGCACAGCCTGCTACACACTTAGATTACATGGTATAACCTACAGCTTCTAGCAAACCTATAGAGCATGATCTAATCATCTCTAAACATAGAACAGGAAAAATACAGCATTATAATCTTATGGGACCACTGTCATGTATATACATATATAATGTATATTATATATAATGTATATATAACATGTATATTATATATAATGTATATTATATAATGTATTATTTATATTATATGTATATTTTATATAATGTATTATGTATATATAATATGTATCTCATATATACATTATATATACATATTACATTACTTGTTTTCTCCTGCTCAAAAATACTCACTGACTTTTAATGCCTATAAAGTACAGACTGCTTAACCTGGCATTAAAAACTCTTACATTATCTGCCTCTATTTTTATTTTATATGATTTAAAAAAATTTTACTACACTTGATCTCAGCCAAAGGCTAAGTGCTTTTTAAAATTTTTAATTGACAAATAATAACTGTATATGGTGTACATTGTGATATTTTGATAAATGTATACCTTATGGAACGATTAAATCAAACTAACATATTCATCCCCTTGTAATACATATATTTTTTCTCTTAAGAACATTTAAAATCTATTCTTTTAGCAATTTGAAATGTACAACACATTATTAATAACTATAGTCACCTCACCATGCTTACAATAGATCACTAAAATTTATTTCCCCTGTCTAACTGAAATTTTGTACCCTTCGATCAACACCTCTCCTCTCATTCTTCCCCTCCAGCCTTTGGTAAACACCATTCTATTATCTGCTTCTATGAGTTTCACTTTTTTAGATTCCACATGTACATAAAATCATGCAGTTTTTGTCTTCCTTGACTGGCTTATTTCACTTAGCATAATGTCCTCCAGATTCATTCATGTTGTCATAAATGACAAAATTTCCTTCATTTTTAAAGGCTGAATAATACTCCATTGTGTGTAAGTACATTTTCTTTATCCATTCATCTGTTGATGGACACTTAGTTTGCTTCCATATCTTGGATATTGTGAATAATGCTTCAATGAATGTGGGGGTGCAGATAATCTCTTTGATATATTGATTTCAATTAGTTGGGTATATACCCAGAAGTGGGACTGTTGAATCTTACAGTGATTCTATTTTTAGTTTGTTGAGGAAGTTCCGTACTGTCTTTCATAATGGCTGTACTAATATACATTCCTGCCAACATTACAAACGTTCCCATTTTCCTAAATCCTCACCAATGTGGATGCTGTCCATGCTGTCTTTTGCCTTTTTTATGATAGTCACCTAACAGTTGTGAGGTGATATCTTATTATGGTTTTAATTTGCATTCCCTGATGATTTGAGATGTTGAGCTTTTTTATATATGTATACCCTTTTCCTATTTTAAAATCAGATTGTTTGTTTTCTTGCTATTTTAGTTGTTTGATTTCCTTATGTCTTTTGGATATTAGCCTTTTATCAGATGTTTGTTCTATAAATATTTTCTCTAAGTCCATGGGTTGTCTACGAATTCTGCTAATTGTTTTCTTTGCTGTGCAGAAGCATTTTGATTTAATACAATTCCAGTTGTCTATTTTTGCTTGTGTTACCTGTGCTTTTGAGTCCTATTAAAAAAAATCATTGTCCAAACCAAAGTCCTGGCACTTTCCCCCATGTTTACTTCTAGTAGTTTTACAGTTTCAGATCTTGATTTTAAGTCTTTAATCCATTTTGAGTAGGCTTTTTTATATAATGTGAGGTAAGTGTTCAGTTTTATTCTTCCATATGAGGATATATAATTTTCCCAAAACTATTTATTGAAGAGACTGTCCTTTCCCCATTTTGTATTCTTAGCACCTTCATTGAAAATCAATTGACTGTAAATGTATGGGTTTATTTCTGGGCTCTCTGCCCTGTTCTATTGGTCAGTGTTTCTGTTTTTAGTCCAGTATCATGTAGTTTTGATTACTATAGCTTTGAAGTATATTTTGAAGTCAGGTAATGTGATGTACCTGGCTTTGTTCTTCTTGCTCAAGATTGCTTTGGCTATTCTGTGTCTTTTGTGGTTCCGTAACAATTTCACAATTGTTTTCTATTTCTATGAAAACTGACATTGGAATTTTGATAGAGATTGCATTGAATGAATAGCTTTGGGTAGTATGGACATCTTAATAATATTAAGTCTTCCAATCCTTAAACATGGAATAACTTCCCTTTATTTGTTTTGTCTTCTATTTCTTTTATCAATGTTAATTTTATATCCTGCAAATTTACTGATTTTATTTGCCAGTAATAGCAGTTTTTTTGGTGAAGTTTTTAGGCTTTTCTATATGTAATATAATATCATCAACAAACACAGAAACTTTCACTTCTTTCTTTCCTATTTGAATGCCTTTTGTTTCTTTTTCTTACCTAACTGTCCTGGCTAGGACTTCCAGCAGTATGTAGAAGAGAAGTTACCTGCTCTATTTTGAAATTCAGTTGCCACTCTCCACCCATTCCATATAGTTACTCATTTCTACTCATTTACCCAGCTCTTTCCCTTACCAGAAATTCTACCCTTACCTGTCTGTTTGATGCTTAGGTAGTCCTCAGATCACACTTTCAGTTCTTCCTCTTGCATAAAGATTTTCTGGATCACTTCTCCCTGAAATGACCTGCCCTTAATCTGAACTCTCCAGTTATTACATATTTGTTTCATCAGGCACTTCTCTTTTATTACCTTGCAATTGTTGGTTATTTTGGTAGGTGTGGTTATCTGATCTCCCCGTGGGACTCTGAAGATAAGGGTCATTGTAGCTGTTGCTGTTGTTGTTACATGGTTAAAACCCTCTGATTCCTAGCTGAGAGCTTAGCCTTCATTGTTTCTACAATGGATATTTGCTTTTTGATATACATGAAATTTACCCATCATTCTCAGACATATCTATTTCTGATTCTCATTGTTCTATTAAAATGAAAAAAAAAAATTCAGAAAACAATGCCAAAATCAGTGCATAAACAAAATGCACCGTGTAAGAGAAATTACTTACCAGTCTGTAATGAAGGTAATGGTTCAGCAGCACTTTAAAAAATTATTCTAATTTTCTGTTTTAAACTGTGGCTCTTTAATAAAGCATTGACATCCTCCCTCTTCTGACTCCAGTCCGTTTTGCAGCTTCATTGTTCTCTGGCAAAGGTTGCTTGAGGTTTGTCATCGTCTTTCAACTCAACTTTGAGAACCAGAATTTAGACTATGGTTCCCACACCTTGATCAGTTATTGGGTCCAAAGGCTTTTAAGGCTAAGTCAGGCATAGTAATAGTTTACAAGACTAAATTCTTTGGCAAGGAAAATGACATCTGTAGAAAGACGGGAATTTTTTTAATCTTTTTTTTTTTTTTTTAATGAGTTACTGCAGATGGGACTGGTGATTTTCCTTGGCATTGAATTTTATGTCACACAAAGCCGTGTGCTCTTCTAAAAACATTGCCACAATTTGTTGACTCTTTGTCAAAAGTTTTGACAGTTTGTTGGCATATGATATATTCCTGCACCTGTCTGGATGAACTTAAAATTTTGTGTATTTAAAAGAAATATTTATAAATACTTCAGCATTTAACATGGGTTCAAGAGTACTTAGTGATTATTTAGAACACCTAAATTTTGAAATCCAATCCTAGGTCTTTTGGGGGGTGGTTAACTTAGTTTCTTTGGCAGTCATATTAAGGAATAAGAGGACACTTCCAAATAGCTCAGTGATTTTTTTCCCCAGTGAGTTTTTAGTCCCATCAACTTTTTTTTCATAATAAGCATGTAAGATCTTTTGAGTTGCTATTTTTAAATGAGGTGTTTATTTTGTCCTTTAAAAACAAAGATTGAGACCTGTTCAGTGCATACCCCTTTTAAGAATACTCTCTCTCATACTGTCCGTTTCCTTGTGGCTAGAATAATTGAGTTTTGTGGTTGTCATTTTAATCAAGATATAAAATCATTGAACAATCCACAAGTGTTGGCTGTAACATTTGGGCATCCTGTGATTTTTTTTTTTTTTTTTTTTTCAGAAAGAATAATCTGTAACTTTTCCTTAGCTGGGGATTAAGGACAGCCATGCCAAATGCTGAATAAGAGTTTCATACATGGGCATGTAATTGAGTGCAGTGTTGATGCCATCCTACTCCTGGTATTTAAGTAGTTTAAATATATTAAAACACAAATGTTACCAAGGGTTGTTAGTCTTTTCACTTCTTTAATGATAGGGTTTCCGAGGGAAAGTATGGCATAATAAAGTTGGAATGGGTTCCACTTCTTCCTGATGCTTGCTAGCTGTGTCTCTTTATATAAGTCACTTGTCCTTTCTGAATCATCAAATACAGATCTCTCAAGAATGGCTATGAGGATCAACTGAAATGATACATGAATCATTAATAAATTGTTATTCTTGTTAGCCAGGAAGAAGGGGCATGTGTAATCTATTGGCCATTTCAGAATGAAGCTGTATAATGTATCTGTGTGGCAAAAGGAGACCCATGAATGAAAATGGGGCAGTTGGAGAAAATGGGTTCAGCTATGAAGAGTAAATATTCTGCATTGGTCTTCCCATCATTGTCCATCACTCTTTTCCTGCTGTAATTAAAAGGAAAATTGCATCCAAGGAAGAGTGAGTGAATATAGTGGTCCACATATCCCTTTGAGTACCAGCATTTCTGACAGTGTGCTGGAAGCTGTGGCTGTCTTTAAGACTATTAGGAAGACTGAATTTCCTGAAATTGATCTCCAGAACGATTTTGTGTGGCCAGAAATGTTCATTGAATAGAGATGTGAGAGGAGACACAAATAAACAAAGTATGCATTTCTATTTTAAAATAGATGTGAAGTTAGGAAGAAGAAATGAGAATTGGCTCTCGGCTAAAGGCTTTGGAGTTGGAGGAACCGCATTTTGTCTTACTCTTAATTTCATAGACCATGAAACTGAGTTTCTGAGAGAAACTGACTTGTAGGGTGAGTTCACACCCTGGTTTGTTGAGTTCCTGTCGCTGCAGCTTAATTTGCCTTCGCACCTTCCTTTCACACTCACAAGTGTCTGGTTTACACAATACATTACACGACCACCAACAGTAGCAGCAGCAGCAGCAGGGCTAAGACTGCTCTCCAGATTGGCCTCTCCCACTACTTTACTATTGTTTTTTCCTTAAGTGTGCTGGAATTTATTCTGTTTCTCAAATAGGAATTTGAAATTATATTTTAAAAAATAATCTTGAATACAAAAAAATTAGCCAGGCATGGTGGTGTGTGCCTGTAGTCCCAGCTACTTGGGAGGCTGAGGCAGGAGAAGCTCTTGAACCCAGGAGGCTGACGTTGCAGTGAGCCGAGATTGCACCACTGCACTCCAGCCTGGGCAACAAGAGCGAAAACTCTGTCTCAAATAATGATAATAATAATTTTGAGATTTTTTTAAACATAATTTTGAAATTATTTTGCCCATGTGGGTGCTGACACAATCAGAGATGTTTGTTTAAACTTTAAGAGGAACATGAAAGATTTCAGAAACACTAAGAGAGTTAGGGCAAGACATTAATGGGAAGAGACTTTTGGGCAAACTTGGTCAAATAACATACTTGATGTTCATTTGGTCAGGAAATAAGTAAGTACCTATGTGTCTTCCATCCTATACGAGAGGTTACCAGTCCATGTTTTATTGCATTCTTTTTATATCTTTTTGTCAAATAAGCAAATAATTATTGATCACTTTATAAAGTAAGGCATTTTGAAATTATTAAAGAAGTGGCAGTGGATGATTCTCTAGGAAACACCAACAGCTTTAAGAGTTATAGCCACCATTTTCTTAACCTATGAATTTTCATTTAATCTGGGACAGTCATGTTAAACTAATGGTGAACACCCCCCAACATGAATTTCACTTGCACTCTTGACAGTTCAAGATGGTTTTGGGATCAGATATTAGTCACCTGAAAGATATTTGGAATATTTGGGTAAGTTGGTGGCTGGGTGGAGGGAAAGGAAGGAGGAAGGAGAGAATTTCCTGGTACTACTTAAATCACAACATCTAGTTCATTTCCTACATGAGCCCAGACCACGCAGGCAGCACTGCCTGTGGAAGGAAGAAAGAGCCTTGTGTGCTCACTACACAGGCCTGAGGTGCTGTGTGACCTTATCCTTGAGCGGTCAGAAGCACGTCAGAAAGCCTTCCACCACGGCTAGTGAATAAGAGCGCTGTAAAACCTTAGAACACAGGACCTAATGGCTTAATGGTTTTGGCACTGCCTTGATTTGCAGGGGCCTATCTTCTTACATAGTCCATGAGCTGTTTCCAACCTGCACTTGATTCCCTTTGTGGAGGGAGAAACAGATGCGCAGTTGGCAAACTGGGAGTCTAATTCAAACATCTAAACAGCACTGCTTGGAGGAATTCAGGATGGTGTCCAAGAGTAGGAAGGGAAATGTATTTGAGAACAGGGACTCTTAAAGCTTACTTTTGTCCTCTGCTCCCCCACCTCCGCTCCTATACTGTCTTTGGCATAGCTTAGTCATTAATAGCAGTCATTAGTGGTGAGTGACCTGGAAGAAGCAGAAAGTGGGGATGGGTCATATGTGGTGAAGGTCTTTGGCAGCTAATAAGGAGGCTTTCTGAAGTTGCTTCCCCAGTTGGATGGGATGGAAACTTTTATGAGCTTGAGTCACATTCAAACAGATAGGGTTTTGTAACTTAGCATTGTGCAAGTTATCTGGAGCTAGAAACCTCTGGGAATTAGATGTCTTTCAATTTCCAGGGTGTAATGTATATAAAAGCCTCCTTAGGCATGATCTTTCCCCCAAAAAATACCTTCTCCCAAGGATGTCTTGGGAAATTTTATCCCATGTTTACCGAAATGTTTAACTTCTTATCAGTTGAACGAAGGGTTAGTTTGTATGTAAGACACACAACTGAAAAACCACAGGGCTAGAGCTACCCAAGTCCAAAGAGTTTCCCAGGAGGGCAACTTCCAGATCCAGACATCAGGCTTCTAAAATCATTTAAAGTTGACATAAAGTGATCCTATTCACAGGTTATAAACAACTTTTTACTTTTAAGCCGTAACAATTAGGAACTGTTTATTTTAGTTTTGTAAGTGGGTACACTCAATAGGTTCCACACAGGGCATCTATCCCAATCTCGGCCATCACTCGGGTCTCCTTCTTTCTTCTCTCTGCCCAGCCGAATCTCCCAAATTCATCACGACTCCCAGCCCCCACCACGCACACTCTGAAAGTGGCCAGATTGACCAAGTGAAAATACAGAACACCTTGTTAAATTTGAATTTCAGGTGACAAAAGCCCACAAATCCTTTCTTTTAGCCTAGGTATATTCTAGGCAATATTTGAAGCATATTTATACTAAAAGATTATATATTGTTTATGTAAAAATTAAATGTAGCTGGACTTCCTATATTTTATCTAGCAATCCTATCCCCACTCATAGCCTTTACAAAGTAGAAACATTTATAGTATATTTAAGTTGAAACTGCCTTGTAAGCTCAGTTGAGATCATAACAGAAAAATGTATGATAACATAACAACTCCAAATACTTGGAACACTTGGAATTTTTCAAAGTTTTTTTTTTGTGTGTGTGTGTGGCAGGGTGTGGGTCGGGGGGTGGGGGTGTTCTTTCTTTATTCCCTAAGATGCATATAGAGAGTCTAGAAGTCAGTAACTATCTTGAATTAAATGGGGATCTTTTAAAGTAACTTCTCTGTTCTAGCAATCCTGTAATACGTTTAAATCTCAGCTTGGCATCCATCCACACCCACAAGTAAAAATATTTTTCTTTGATCAAGGATACAACGGAAAGGGTGAACATCAAGGGACTCCTTTCTTATCTATATGTAGCTAATTCAGATAAAATCCTGTAAGTTATGAAAAAACAAACAATAGTAGAATAGTTTGCCATCTTCAAAATCTGGGAAACAGATTAGGTCTCTAGACTGAGAAAAAACATGCTTATATTTAGCTATGTGCTTTTCCATCAGAATTCAAGCTAATCTAAAGGAAAAGAAAGCAGAGTAATGGTTGCTTGAGGATGGGATGGGAAGTGGGAAGGGCAGAAGAGAGGGCTTTGCAATGACATAAGAAAACTTTTCAGGATGACGGATATATGTACCATCTTGGTTGTGGTGATGTTTTCATGGATATACACATATTTCAAAACTTATCATATTATACCATAAAATGTGCAGCTTATTGTTTTAATTATACCTCAGTAAAGTTGACACAAATTTTATTTGTTACAAAATAAAACTAACACATGATTAACTCTATTATAATTTTAAAGAAATTAAGGAAGTCATTTTACCTATTAGAATGCCTGGAATTAAGAAGCTTTCTATGAAGGTAAGATGTATGTCTTACTTACCTCAATTGCTAAAACCTCAGGTCCTGGTACATAGGACAGGTACATAGTATATTTTGAACAAGTTGTTAAATAGAAGCCATATAATCCCAGAATATAGCAGAGAGAAGGATATGCTGGTTAGGATAGGAAGGTGTGTTAATTATGTGTGGCTGTTAGGAACAGAATACCAACCAGTGGATAAGTCACACAAGTATTTATTCTTCCATGCAGTACTAGTTCAGAAATAGGCATCCCAAGGCTGTTGGGTGGCTCTCCAAAAGTGTTAGGAACTCAAGATTCTTCTGTTTCTTCTGCTTCACAACACATGGTTCCCATTCTCAAGGATAACTAATTTTCACAGATGACAGATGGAGTTGCAGCCATTACAATTGACTTCTAGACTGCAGGAAGGGGATGGCAGCCCCTTTCTGCTAAGACTGTGCCTTTGAAGTGGCTTTATCTGGAGACCCACATGACATTTTAATATTTCATTGGCTGCACTGAATGGCAAGGGAGGGTGGAGAAGGTAGACTAGTTTTCAGATGCCAACGTGTACAAGTGAAAAGCAGGTTTTGGAAAACAAGGAAGAAGAGAACGAGCATTGGGTAGCCACTAGCTGACCCTACCATAGAAGGACTTGATATTACTTTTATGATTACTGTTGATCTTGTTCTTGGAATCAAGGTTGAATGTTAATCATTTCAGGTTTATAGAACACTTTTCTAGGTGACTCTTCTAACTACAGAAGTCTTTTATTTCACTATAAACATCGGCCAGACAGCAAGTGGATTGAAAGAAAAGAGGCTAACCTAGAAGAAACTAACAACACTGAATTCCATCTTAAAGACTCCTACCAAGCAAGGAATACAGGTCAAAGGCCATTATAATGAAAATATTGCCCGGATTCTTTTATTTTGTTTTATTGCATATTTCTTAAGACAAATGGATTATTGCCTAGGGCTCCAAAATCTTTTCTATATAGAGATTTTTGTCACAATAGTATTTGTTGTGATGAAATTTGACCTATATTATACTTCTTTACGTCTGCTGCCTAATTTCCCTTAGGGCAGTGGTTTTCAAAATTTTTTAGATGGGGAAAACTTTCATTAGAATAAAATCTTGTGGAATAATACAAATAAAATAAATAAAATGGATGTGGCTCTAGATGAAAGATTGTGAGTAGAAGTAACCCTCAAACCCCACGACTCATATAGTCTCCCATCACCACCCACTTGTGTAGACCACATATGTATGTTCGAACCATGGCTTAAGATCTTGTAAATGATTTATTTTTAGTAACATTTAAATCCCATGTAGTAAATACTAAGAAACAGTTCTGGAAAATATTTTCCTTCACTAACTCATTTTTTAAGATACAGTTAAATCTTCCAATTTGTACATCAGTTAAGAATTTGAGAATTAATAACAATTTGGTGTTTTTAAATGGTGTCTTGGCTTGAAAAACAGAAGCTAGTCAACCACTGAGGTTATGCTGTTGTAAGTTCTTATTTTAGCATGGAAATACAGCTCTTCCTTGCATTATGATGGCACACATACTTTCACTCTAATAGGAGGGAAACGTCTACGCTCATCCGTCATTAAAGAATAGGCTTTCCAATGGGCGCAGTGGCTCACACCTGTAATCTCAGCACTTTGGGAGGCTAGGCGGGTGGATCACGAGGTCAGGAGATCGAGACCACGGTGAAACCCCGTCTCTACTAAAAAATACAAAAAAAAATTGGCTGGGCATGGTGGCGGGCGCCTGTAGTCCCAGCTACTCAGGAGGCTGAGGCAGGAGAATGGCGTGAACCCGGGAGGCGGAGCTTGCAGTGAGCCGAGATCGCGCCACTGCACTCCAGCCCGGGAGACAGAGCGAGTCTCAAAAGAAAAAAAAAGGCCGGGCGCGGTGGCTCAAGCCTGTAATCCCAGCACTTTGGGAGGCCGAGACGGGCGGATCACGAGGTCAGGAGATCGACACCATCCTGGCTAACACGGTGAAACCCCGTCTCTACTAAAAAATACAAAAAAATAGCCGGCGAGGTGGCGGGCGCCTGTAGTCCCAGCTACTCGGGAGGCTGAGGCAGGAGAATGGCGTGAACCCGGGAGGCGGAGCTTGCAGTGAGCTGAGATCCGGCCACTGCACTCCAGACTGGGTGACAGAGCAAGACTCCGTCTCAAAAAAAAAAAAAAGAAAGAAAAGACGTAGGCTTTCAGAAAGTGGAGAACTTTATTGGATTGTCGTTGTTTCTTTTGTTTTGCTTTGCTTGTCATATCCATAACTAAACTTTGTGGAATTCATGAAAAATAAGATCTGAAGTTCTTATTTAATAAATATAATTAAAAATAAAAAAATGTTTAGAGAAGATGTATCTTTGGAAATAAGATTATTTTTTAAAATTGCACTTTTTTATTATTGTATTGTTGTGAAATAGGGACCCTTTTTTTTTCCAAAGGAAAACAGAAAGAACATGGGTATGGATAATTTTAGGAGACAATTTGGCATTTGCTAAAACAAATAAGGACTCAACACCAAAAGAATTCTGATTATAGTCTAATACAATGCATAACAGTATCTATTTTTGGCTGTATAAAGTAACTCTATAAAAAGTTACTTTGTATTCAAATAGGTTATTAAACTTACTTGTGTTGTATGCACATCTACATTACTGTCTAAGTCAGTGGTGTTCAAGGGGACAGTACTGTCCTCACACATGGCAGTTAAGAAGCATATGGGGGTGCTTGTAGATTGTTAGTGTTTGCAGTGTGGTACTGGCAACTAGTGAATGGGGCATGGGTGCTACATGTCCTGCGATGCTCTAGAAAGTCCTTCAAACAACCCATCACCCATGACCTGCAGGACTTGTGGATGTCCCACTAGACACCTACTCGGTCTTATATATAAACACAAAGTATCTTTTGCATGACTTAAATGTACACTGACACTAAACATTAGCAAGAGATTTAGCTTTATTTTGTTCACAGTTCTATTGAGATCTGTTTCCTATTTGAGAATGTCATGTCACTGAGGAGAACCATTTACGGCATGGACTTCACCACCAGCGCTCTGTGTGTAGCATTCTTAGTGATGATTCAAAGAACAGGTAGAAGCATCTTCTAGGGGACTTCTCTCTGAGCATGACATGCTGAACTGGAGATTATTTTCTTAAGAACTATTTTACTTTCATTGCTCCTTTATATTTGATTACGCATGTTGGCAATTTACAATTCCTATTTATTTTCTTTCAGGAGAGTAAAGGGGGTTATAACAAGGAGATGCTGGTTCTGATACAGTTGAGAGCCACTATCTCAGAGTTTCACAACCTTGGCACCATTGACATTTTGGGCTGGAGTATTCTTTTGTGTTGTTGTTTTGTTGCTTTTTAAATTTTTTAATTAATTATTTTATTTTTAAAATTTTGTTTTAAAGTGACACATAAGTGTATATATTTATGGGATACAGTGTGATATTTGATGCATGTATGCATTCTGCAGTGATCAACTCAGGGTATTTAGCATATCCATTGTCTCATACATTTATCATTTCTATGTGGTGAGAACATCCAAACTTCTTCTAGCTATTTTGAAATATACAGTACAATATTGTTAACCTTAGTCACCCTAGTGAGCAATGGAACACCAGAACTTATTTTTCCTATACAACTGTAACTTTGTACCCATTGACTAATCTCTCCCTAACCCCCTCCCCAGCCTCTAGTAACCACTATTCTGCTATTTGGAAAATTCTTTGTCGTGGGGATCTATCCTGTGCACTGTGGAATCTTCAGCACTATCCCTTGCCTCTACTCACTGGATGCCAGTAGCAGCCTCCTTCCCTGTCCTCCTCAAGTTAAGACAACCAAAAATATCTTATGATATTGCCAAATGTCCCCTGAGGGATAACATGGACCGTGGTTGAGCATCACTGAACTAGTATGAGAGACGATAAGAATTCTAGAATTGTCAGATGTGTTCCTTTTTTCATTCCACCATTACATATTGATGAAAGCCTTGGCTATGTTCTTTGAAATTGCTGCCCATGGTTATGTGGTGAACCCCAACATCCTAGTTTCCTTCAGTAGCCAATCGTGACCATACTAGCTTATTTCAAACCTTTTGGACATCTCTTTTAGGAAGAAGGACACTGAACCTGGAAGATCTGCATGTTAGCCCAGGTTTTCCGTAACCTACTTGTGTGACCTTGGGCAACTCATTTCATGACTCTGGGCTGCAACTGCATCTGCATAAAGTAAAGGGTTGGGTTAGATAATCTGAAGTGCCTTCAGTTCTGAAAGGTTTTAATTCATTTCTTTCTGACTCACCTCTTTAAAAATCTGTTCATAGGTGGGAACTGAACAATGAGATCACTTGGACTTGGGAAGGGGAACATCACACACCCGGGCCTATCATGGGGAGGGGGGAGGGGGGAGGGATTGCATTGGGAGTTATACCTGATAGAAATGATGAATTGATGGGTGCTGACGAGTTGATGGGTGCAGCACACCAACATGGCACAAATATACATATGTAACAAACCTACATGTTATGCACATGTACCCTAGAACTTAAAGTATAATAAAAAAATTAAAATAAATAAATAATAAAAATTAAAAATCTAAAATAATAATAATAATAATTTAGATGCCTCTAAGATATTGTACACACAAATGAAGCAAATGAAATGGAAAATACTTTTAAGAGGCAGATTTTCTTGTACCCAAATAGAGCCTGCCTTTTCTACATAGCTGTCTTCGCACCGAAAAGGATTAAAACTTAAAATTTTCTTTAAGTAGGATCTAACATGTAAAAATTTAGAATATAGTAAATGCTAATTGAAAATAGTATTATAGTAGTGACTTTTATACTATACAGTCTCTGATTTGAAAAAAGCTAATGAAGATAATTTACAGACAAAAAAAAATCTGTTCAATTGTTGGCAATTCTATATGCAATTTGGCAAGAGACACCTCAAACATACTAATAAAGTATAAAGTGAGTTGAAAAAATTGACATTAATTTAAAAATATCATTCAGAGGATTTTTAAGTAGTCCAACTAAAGTTAGAAAAACAGATTAATTGCTGCTTAACAGAATCTAAAATTGTTTTAAACCCTTGTTTGTAAGAACCTGGCTCAGAAATTGAGAAAAAAAAAAGTCTCATTGGCATAATAATAATAAAGGAATATGCCTGGACCTTTTTGGGGAGCAGAGTGAGCCAATAATTTGGCCGTAATCAGGATAATGAGGAACAGAAAACTTGAGGACTTAAAATGAGAGGAGTATCTATATCAATGAGTCTACCTCTAAAAGGCCAAACCACATGGATAACAGATGAAAAGCAAGCAAGTTGTAAGCTGTTTCTCCCACACAGCTAAATACTTGGATATTTAGAGATATAGAGCTTACAAATAATTGGCTGAAATTTCACATTTTTTTCCAGTAGCTTTGACATAAGAAAGATAGGGCTGACTTACCCCTCTTAGATATGGAGACAACAGGCACCTCTAAATCTAAGAGATTTCAATTACGGATATTCCCTATTTTCTCTTTCCTCAGCTATCAATGGGTCCTGAAGGAAGTCTATTGGTCAATGATGATAACTGTGAATCAAACGCCGAACTGAAAAAAGCATTGCAATCTTGCTGAAGGAGAAAGAAACTTACTAAAAATCTACTGTATGTCAGGCATACATCAGAATGGCTTGCAGGGTCAGCATTGTCATTCCCATTTTCAGATGAAGAAACTGAGTCTTTGAGATGGCTTACCCAACTTTACTTAACTCCTAATGGGAGCCTGAAACTTTCTGGTTCCCATGTCCACACTGTTTCCAATGAGCACTCTTTCATGTCCACACTCTTTCCAGTAAGGGTCTATACTAAGAGATCCTTAGGTTAGCTGAGGGTAGTTCCAGGGTTAGAATTGTTGTATGGCCAACCTCTGGTCAAGACACAGTTGGAAGTTTATAAAGTTTGGGCAACTTGTGTTTGGTTCTTCTTTTTGTCTCTCTCCTTCCCCTTTCTTCATTCTTTGCCCACTTGAAGATCCAACTCTACTCGTGACATCAGTATCTCCAGACTGCTTTCTAGATGCTCATGAGTTCCATAACACCATATCTCATCAGAACAGTTCTCATGGACTCCTTCCTGAGTTACGCATCCCGAATTTCATTTTCTTAAGACTCTGCTCTCTGCTGGATGGTGATGTGTGGTCATGGCTTTGCAGACACAGCAGCCTTCTACTGGGTTAGTTGACTAGCCTTCAGAAGACTAGACATTTTAACTGAGATACAAGTCCACCCAAGCACATTAGAGAGAGGTTGGAGTAATGCTGCAGATATCGGGCACTAGGGTCTTGATGATTAAGTAGGAAGGTCACCTCTTTAACAGGGCTATCAACATTTTAATGGGGATTAAAGTCCTGAGCTCAAGTGGTAAAACCGATAAGACATTTCAGGATAGTGATTTTAAGAAGGGCAATAAAAGAACAACTGGGCCTTTCTTGGTCTCTTAAAACATATCCTCTACTAGACCAAATTCTTCCTGATGATAAACCAATTTTTGATCAAGACAATAAATGTCTGGGTGCATATGTCTAAGCTGGCTTAATTGGAACACAAAAAAAGGAACTTTAATGTTTCAGTAATAAAGACTTCCAGCAGGACACATAGCAGCAACTATTTGTGAGTTAGTTAGACTAGGCTCCATGTGATCTCAGCTTCTGCAGGATAAAGATGTCAATTATTTCATTGTACTCAAAGAGTTTCTATTAATTAATCAATCATCCAATGCTTTCTGAGCACTTGCTGTGCCCAAGGCCTTGTGCTGGGGTAGAGATAAAGGGTCTTACTAACATACGAAGGACTTAAAGTAATTGAATATATTCACAAAACTATGTAATTTAATGTGAGGTTTTGCAGCAGGACATGGAATTGATATATGTATTATATACTCATGTATTAGTTTATTCATTCGACAAAAATTTATATGAAGGCAGAATATTCCAGATACCATGCCAGACATTGTGAGATATAACTGAGAAACAGATGCAGTCTGAACTCCAAGGGACAGTATTTTGGTAAAGAACACAGGTACAGTATGATGCTTCCAGTAAAATGGGATTAGGACTATGAAAAGATCAGTTATCTGGGCAAGTTTTACCGTGAAAGCACACAGGTCAGGTGGGTGGCTAGACCTTGTCTTGAGGTGATAACAAAAGCATTCTGGAGGAGGTGATGCCCAAGGGAGATCTGGTGGATAAGGAGTGAGCCAGGCCAAATGTGGAGGGGTGGGGGCAGGAAGGAAGGAGGGAACAGTATGTACAAGGACTGGAAACAAGAGAGGCTGGCCAAGTGTGGGGCAGTCAATAGCTCAGTATGGTAAGAAGTTAGAATTTAAGACATGCAAATTGTGGATAATGTAAGTGGAGAGGGAAAGAAAGGCTGATTCATGAAGATAGTTGAATTCATGCCAGGGTGTTTAGATGTTATTTTGGGGACAATGGCGAATCACAGATGAATTTTAATTACGGCAGCCATTTCAATCATTATAATGTGGTGTATATGGGAAAACAAAGTAATTTTGCTTCTCTGGAAAACATAGTAGGCCAACAGAAATGCCTGAAGCTAATAACCAAACTACCTTGAAGATTTTGACTCATCTGTGGTGGTAATTGTGGCATGAAGTGTTCAGAAGTGTTTTTTGTTTTTTCCATGGATCTCTCTTTGGTGAGATTCCTTAGGAAATAAATAAAAGACACTTTTGAATAAGAAGTTAGTAAAAGTCATAAAGGACTTGAGTTAGAGTAGATATTGTGCAGCTGTGTCTGGCTGAAGCCAGAAAGTGAAAATTAAGCAGCTGACACATATCTCCTTATAACTTTCATTGAACAGACAACCTCCCCTGACCCCCACCACTCATGTCTTACTCTACGTACATTTTTTAATGTGAAAAGGATTTAAAATGTTCTAAACTTAATAAAATATACAACTTGACCTGGTTAATCTGAACCAGTTTGCAAACTCCCTTTATATTTGGATAAAAAAATAAACCTTCAGATTAACAAACTCTTGGCAAATTCCTTGCCTCTCATTTTAGTGAAGTCTTTACTAGTTACATTTCCGGATCCCCAGACATGGGGATGAATTAAGCCTGGAAAAACCAGGCAGGGCTGTAATTACATTAAGCATTTTTTTTTTTTTTTTTTTTTTTTGCAATGAGAAAAAGTGTGTCAGAGCATAAAGATATCCTTAAGGTGACATTTGCTTTGACCTGCCAAGTTTTGGACTATGCCCCAGGTTCTTGGATCCAATAATAGAGAACATTTAGCCAAAGACACTTTCTACCTTTCTGATCATTACAGATTTTGTCATTAATGTAAGTGATAATGCTCCTGGCTAGACAAATTGAAGGGTAGAGGTGGGTGGTTCAGAGAAAGCTGGAAGAACCTCAGTTGACCTAAGTTTTCAGACTCCAGCTTTAAAGTTGCTTGAGAAACCGGGGTCTGGTGAACAAGTGAGGGAAAGTGCATTAGGGAAAGTGTTGTCATCCTTGAATTGGAGAGCAGTCAGATATCCCTCTTATTTCCTCCCTAACATCCTTCCAAATTTTCCCCATGACTTAACTTTGTCCAGAGGCCTTTCCTAAGATGGAATCTACTTCCATCTTAATTGTTTTCATAGAGTTATTCCAGTTGGAATGATACAATATTGCTTTCAACTAGGTTTATGTTCCTACTTAGGTTTTGTTTTTCTTTTTCTATGATGGTTCTGCATCTTCTGCCTTGCTCTTGGCACTGCTCAATGCTATCTGTACAATATGTGATTAATACTTTGTTGAGGGCATTGTGAAAGAACTTAATGCTCAGTAAGAGAAAATGTAGAAAGCCAGCACCCAATCACCTTGCAGGAAATTTTCCCTGCATAATCACATTTATTACTCTCATAAAATATAACACTATCCTTATTACTATTGGCAGTAAAAGAAAGCCTCTAATGTATACCTTTTCTACCACACCTCATACACTTAACTATTAAGGGAATTCTAAATAGAGGCATGGAAAGACATGGAAAAGGCCAAATTCTTCCAATGGGAGCCAAATGACCTGGAGTGTGGAAGTTTTATTCTGAACTTAAAGTGGTCTGGGAAAACATAAACCTTGATATCTGAAATGTGACCCAGTGGGCCCTCCAGTGTTTTGAAATGGAGTCCTCCTTTTAAAATCTTCCCCTAGTCTCTCTTTGAGGAAAAGTAGTCTGAAGCTTACTTTCAAAGCCCTTAAGTGTAAAAATAAACACGCATTCAGTCAATAGGGCCCCTGATGCCTTACTATACCACAACACATGTTTGAGTCATAAATCATGAATCTGACAGGTCTATGATGATGCATTGTGTTAATACATCATAATGACAATACTGACGATGTATTAGTGCAATATATCCTGAAAGCCTATCACTTTAGAATTCTGTGTTTACAGATAGCAAAGGAAGGATCTGAGGGTGGTGAAACTGAGAAAGAGAGAGGCACATGGGAGGGTCAAGAATGACGATCATCTTTTTTTTTCTGACAAAGCAAGAGCCAGAAAGGGAAATCAAGTTTCCACTTCTTGGGCACGAATACCTTCCCTTTCTCAGTAGTTGTGTCATGTATGCAACTCTTGGAGGTGTATACTCTACTGAATCTAGGTCATACCACTAGGTGTTGGCAGATCCAGACTGGATGCAGACTTCTGAGTGTCAGCCACACACTTTTCCTAACACCTCCAGGCTTTAGGGTGAATGAAATATATCCTAAGTACACAAAACTCTGTTCTAAATGATCCCGTTGACCAAATGTTTTGGTTATGTTTGCACATGCTGGTGTGTGCTAGTGTTTACAGTCCTTAGCAGTGAGTGGCCTTTTCTTCCTAGGCTTCTGGTAAAGGATGGAGTTTGATGCAGAGCCTAGGAGTGGCAATGCAATCATTTCATTTGTTGGGCATTCACTGTTAGAACAGTTTGGGCCCCAGTGTTTATTACACCTGGCCCATCAGACCAAGCCAAGTGTTAATCACATATCTGCCTCTTTTGCAAACCAATTGATCAGGGCTATTTGCTTTTTTTTCCAGGAGAATATTTGACAATGATAAAAAGAGTTAGTCCTTAGGTTTAGCTTATGGTCTTGCCTATAAAATAAATGAATTATATGGCTATTGTGCCATCTTTGCAATGGGAACAACTGGAAAAATTGCATGCTCTTTGTGAAAGAAACCTCCTGTATATCATATCTATCAAATTTTCAATTGTCTGTCACTTCCAGTTAACTCATAATTGGCTTTGAAATTCTTCACTTAATTCATTGCAATTCAATTATAAGACTTCCAAAAACAAACAAACAAAAAAACAAAATAAAGAAAGAAGTTAAGTAGAGTGACAAAAGTTATTCATTTAGAAGTGCAATGATCATACTGAGGGAGAGAAGGAAACTCAGTGGAATTGATATGTCTATGATTAGGAGATAGACTGAGACTTATTTTTGTATCACTGAAGAGTAAACTAAAAATTTAAATTAGATTATACAATGCTGGTTATTTATACATACACATAGTCAAGTAAATCTGTATGTAAGGACAAGCATCTTACTTTTAAAATTCAAATTACAAATAAGTTTACTGAAATACACAGATAAGTACATTCTTAAAATTAGCAAAACAGCATTTCTTCTTCAACCAATTCTGGAATTCAGATTTTGCCAATGATGGCAAGTGTCTACATGGTATAAGCAAAAGTTTGATACATATGAAAGTCAAGCAAGAAAGTGGACAGTTCTTACCTGTTGGCATTTTGACACTATACTGTCACATTTTGTGAGTGTATGTTTTGCTACATAGAGCCTATTTCTGTGGACTTGCAAATAGTCTGTTTCTTTGTAGACTTGCTGTATAGATGCAGGTAGAGATTTTTTACATCTTCCACATATCTGTATTTCCAAAGTGTGGACCCTTGATGCCTGGCTATTGGCGATGTTGATGTTTGCTGATATAATACATTTCTGATATCTTGACTTCCTCACCCTCCCCACCTCCAAACTTGAGATTTACAAGTATGTTTTGAGAACATTCGATGAAAATTAATAATAGATGCTTTTATGGAGATACACAGTTTTCAGAACCAGATTATATATTTAAAAATACTCAGATATTTTCTATTCAGTTTCTACCAGTAAGTGTGGCAGTCTGGGGTAGGAGGAACTTTATTACCTCCCACTGAGTGCTAGGGGACCGTAAGGTAAATAACTGACTCTCCCTCAATGGCTGTCTTGCAGCCTGATGGAGTGAGTATCTACAGAGGGACATTTACTCTCAGAGCTCACCAACTGTGGCTCCCTCCCGCCTGAGCAGGATCCACTGACCATCACCTTTGATGGTTATTGCTGCCCGAAGAATTGTAAGGTTGCTGTAGAGAATAATGGCAAAACCCAAGGGTCCTGGGGCAAGACTCCAGAACTTTGAAGGTCCTCAGCTCTCTGACCAGTGGGCTTGTGGTAATATTTGTTGCTCTTGGCCTTGGAGCCAATCTGTTCCACACCCAAATGAGCATCTGGAGAAAGTATGACTTCTAAGAACTGTTCCCAGAGGCCATATCTGTCTCTCCATTACCAGAATAAAAATAGCCCTGGCTACTCCAACATACCCAGCTAATGAAAAGCTGTCTTATTTAGCCCAGTCGACTTATATCAATGACCTATAGGTCGACTTTCTCCTGCCCTCTTACATTTCCCACCAAATCAAGGGCATAGAGGACTTAAACATCTGTTTAAAAAATTCTCCTCGTTGTCATTCCCCAGGATTTATACATCATTTTGCTCTTATAAATCTACAAGGTATTAATGCATGAGACCCAGGGGAGGGTACATGGACGGACATGGAGAAAAGCTTTCCTTTCTTGCTCCAGGGCCACAGACATCTTAGGGCCTCCGTTTCCTTGTTTGTATAATGAAAACTTGTATTAATGAAAATTAAGGTTATGTCAAGCAGTATCTTATGCTTAGGCCATATCATTATAACATTTAATAGTAAAGTGAAAAAACATATACTGTACTATCACAATTACAGAAAACAGCTTTGAGGCCTACGGATTTTTCTGCAGTTGGTGATGTTAAACCTGCACTCTGTAATGAGATAACAAATCCTTTTTGTTTCCCACCACTATCAGAAACATATTCCAAGGCAATCAGACCCTAAGCAAGTCCTCTCACACCAAATTTCCCCAAACTGTCTAAACCGAAGTTGGGGTTCATCCATTTAGAATCCCTGTGGGACTGTTGTGTCTTTTCACATGGCCACAGCCCACTCCTGCTTGGTCAGTATTCTATGGTGTACTTCTTCATCAAACTGCCAAAATTCTAGTTAAGGCTTCTATTTGGGGAAACTCAACCTGAAAATTTGTATTCGAACACTAAAACATACCCATGTTTCTGTTTTATGTCCTAAGACATGAACTCAAATGGGAAGTTCCTTTTCCTGGGCTTCTGAAATAGTATATCACTGTAGTGTGGAGAGAAAAAATTGTATCTAAAACCCAAATCGCCTCCATGAGAGGGTGGGTTCTTGACCTCAGAATTTTTGCTTTGATGAGAGACTCAATGAGTTGGCCTCAGAGACATTTAGAAGGGGAAAATACAAGGAAATTAAGAAGAATGTGGAATTTCTGGAGCAATCTTGTGAGTCAACAGAAAAAGAGAAATGAGAGAAGAAAGAGAAGCAATTGGATAATAACAAGCTAGGTGAAGGGGCTAGTATTGTGCCATGTGGACTTTCAGGAACAGGGACTGCCCCCGTTGGTGGTCTGTGTTGCTGTGACATAAACACCCTCCTGCTCTCTGCATGCCACATCCCAGCTGGAATAAAGTCTCTGTGCACACAAGTGTATTGTGTTGATACAATGATTGTAGAGCTGGAGGAAGCAGCTGAGTTTTTCATTTAGGTGCTCTTTGGGCACAGTAGGCCCAGAATGGCAAGATCACCCCTTCCCTGAACTGATCTAGGAAACCTAAGAAGTTCAATCCAGAGGTAACTATGAGAACACCACTTCTGAGAATTTGCAAGAATCTCAGGGACTCTTTCAGGCTTCCATAAAGCATGGAATGTGAGGCTGGTGACTATCTTATCTCCATTGTAAAGGTCAGGGAGACCCCAGCTGACATATGGGTTCCATTATGGGGGAAGACTTTTGTTACAGCAGCGTTGGGAATTAAGCTAATCTCTTTGTATCAGACTTTATCTGTTTGTGGTAATATTTTGTGGAATAAGATAAGCCCTGGAATATATTCAGATGTGGGTGATAAGTGATTTTATAAGTCGGTTTTGCTCAACATGGACTATTTGACTTCTAATGCAAATCTCCCTCCTCCCATACCACCCCCTGAGAACACACACAAAGAAGAAACCCTTCATCACCACTTTCTCTCCCATCCCACCTCTAAATTCAGGTGAAACAGTGAATGCCTGCTGCTGTCAATTGACTTGTGATTTTCCTTCTCTCGCGTGGCTCACCATTTTGAATCATTTTCCCCATCCTAATTTCCCTGCAGCAGGTTCTGTTGTCTGCCTTCAACCCTTGCCTATCCTCATGGCCAGCCCCTCCTCTGCGAAGAGGGGGCTTCACTTCCTCTTACATCTTCAATGCACCACAGTGACCTTAGAGGCTGATGCAGGTGCTTTGGGAGACCAGTTCATCAAGTGCTACAGACAGCGAGGGCTGGGGTGAGCCATCAGCCCCTCAAAACTATGGTCTAGAACTGCCCTGGACCAGATTAGTAATGGTGACCTGGAGGTGAAAGGCTCTGTATTCCATTACCAGTCTCCTGAGTAATCTACCTAATTCAGTATCCTTTCATTTAATTGAAACATTATTTTCTCTCTGTTAGCCAGGGCACTCAAGCTGGTATAGCAGTGTTAATCTTTCAGCTGATTTCCATCTTTGCAGAATTACCTTTCTAGCAATTAGACCCACTGGTATAAATTTGCTTTGCTCCTTCCTGGAGTTCAACATTAAAATGGAAATCTCCAAGCTCAACACGTTTTCCTCCAGGCTGACCCAGGGCAGGTATTAATTAACTGGGGTGTCGTGAGAAGGTTGAGCTGAAAAAGCCAAGTAGGAGAATGCTACTCTTGGGATGTCTCTGCGGCCAGCAGATGGACTAAAGAGGGTGAGACCTGGATGGAGAAGAATCGCATTTAAAGTTATGTGAAATGGCCGCACTATTAGTGAACTGGGGAGTAGAACAATGGTTGTTCTGAAAGTACATCAGTATGTTCAGGTAACAAATCTTCTGCATCCTTTGTTGAAGTGTGAATGTAGCTAATTTGTGAACATTCTCTAAGACACACAGGGTTACGGGGATAAACCATCTCAGCTTGTTGGGGACTGAGAGGTTCTGGGACTAGAGAGACTTTCTGTGTAAAATTGTCGAAGTCCTGCAAAAACTAGGATGTGTCGGTCACCCTGTTAGGTCCAAGTTGTTGTTTTAAGCAGTCTCATTCTGTCACCCAGGCTGGAGTGCAGAGGCATGATCTTGGTTCACTGCAACCTCCACCTCCCAGGTTCAAGCGATTCTTCTGCCTCAGCCTCCTGAGTAGCTGGACCACAGCTGGCTAATTTTTGTATTTTTAGTGGAGATAGGCTTTCACCAAGTTGGCCAGGCTGGTCTCGAACTTCTGACCTCAAGTGATCTGCCCGCCTTAGCCTCCCAAAGTGCTGGGATTATAGGTGTGATACACCAGTTGATGTCTCACATTTCTTGCCAAATGGCAACAATAAGTTGATACTCACCCTCTCATTTTCTGTCATTTGACTTTTTTGAAATCTGGTGTCTGCTCCTACAATAACAGAGAAATGAACTCTGGATTTTCAAGGTGGACAGGATTGCTAATTGTCAAATCCAGTGACCTTCTCTTAGAACTTGCCCTCTCTCTAGCATTGAACACAACTGTATACATCTCTTTTTTGAACTCTCTTCATTTGATTTCTAGGGCTGTGAAATTTTCTTATTCTTGTTTCACACCATGTCTCTTTGTCCATTGCTTGAATTTGCACTGGCAGGCATGGCTGTTCTTTCTCTGCAGTTATTCCTGTAGATGCTGCTGGTAATCTTCCTATTGCTTCTCATTCCTGCATTTTATGCTCTGCTTTATGCTGCCAGGGCTGGGAGTTAGCAAATTCTTATTTCCTTGGGGTCACTTGCCAGCTGGTTTGCCATTTGGCTCTGTCAGTAGAGGCACTTGGGGGAGGTCAGAGGGCAGGAGAAAACTAGAAACCTCCTTCTCCTGACTCCAGCAGGGTGGCAGTCACTCACGGGGACAGGTGGTTGCCATGGCACAACAGAATGTAGGGGGTTCTAGTCTCCAGAAGCCTGGGCAGGGGCGTGTCTTCCCAGAAGCTCAAGCCCTGGTCAATGGTGAGTCTGGAACTAAACTTTGATAGCTTTGCCAATAGCACAGAAGCCAGTGAAGCTGAAGGCTCCTGCCCAGGTGCATTCAACACTTGCATCCTCTGGCTATTGGCAACCCCACCTGTTGCTCTTCTAGCCCTTTCGATATTGTCATAACCAATTCTGTGCCCTTATGTGTGAAATATACAGAATGGTTTGTGGCTTCCTGACTGAGTCTTGACTGATCTACTCTTGGGCTTTCAATTTTTGTTTGTTTGTTTGTTTGTTTGTTTTAGCGGGGGTGGGGAAGGATCCTTACTCTGTAGCCCAGGATGGAGTGCGGTGGCACAATCTCGACTCACTACAACCTCTGCCTCCCAGGTTCAAGTGATTCTCCTGTCTCCACCTCCTGAGTAACTGGAACACAGACACATGCCACCAAGCCTGGCTACTTTTTGTATTTTTAGTAGGGATGGGGTTTTGCCATGTTGTCCAAGCTGGTCTCAAACTCCTGACCACAAGTAATCTACCCATCTCAGCTTCCCAAAGTGGGATTTCCCAAAGTGGGAATTCTTAATGATATATAAAAGACTCAACCTCAGGTCTGCATCAAAAACCACTGTCAGGACCTATCTACATGACTGTAATACTAGTTTATACTATACTACTCATCCTACAACTCTTGATCTTCCTTCCCAATTACTAAAACAGCGACTAGTGACAAAACTATCATTCTTCTATTTATCGTGGACACTTGCCACTCCCTTGCTTCCAAAACCTAATCAATCATCCATTCTTGTCTTTTTATTAAAAAAACAAAAGTATTTCACATGGGTCATTTTGTTTCCTTTCCTTGGTTTTGGCCTTTGTAACCTCAAGTCTGAACAAAAGCAGTATCTTTCTCATTTGTTAAGAAAATACTATTAATACCTGCTGTCTTGTAAAGTAGTGGCTACCGTGGAGAAAGTACTTATTTACATGATTTCCAGACAAATTGCCTTGACTCTAGGATACATGCTGTCTCCTCCTGCAGATGAGGTGACTGAAGCTTAGAGGTTAACTTTTCAAAAGTCACAGGGGTATTAAGTGGAAGAGCCTGGATCTGAACCTAGGACCTTGTCACTCTATAACATATGTGTTTTCCTTCAGTCCCACCCTTTTTAGTCTCTTCAACATCAAATCTGTCACATAACCAGCCTGGTTAATATTCCTAAAGTTTACTTTTAAATCACCTGACTCATAGACAGGATTCAGTGAATACTTACTGAATAAACTGAACATACTACTCCTCTAATTAAACACTTTTGAAATAAAGTTTTAACAGCTTGATTGTGGTATAAAAGGCATATAATGATCTACACATATTCAAAGTGTACAGTATAATAGTTTTTGACATATATAAACCTGTGAAATTAATCATTACCATAATCAAGATAATGGACGTCTCCATCATTTCCTAAAGGTTCTTCATGCCCTTTCTCATTTCTCACTCCCACCTCTCTCCACACCTACCCCCTACCTTATCCCCCAGTGATTCCAAGGAAAGCACTGATCTGCTTTCTTTCACATAGATTTGTTTGCATTTTCTAGAATTTTATATAAATGGAATCAGAGAGTGTGTAAGATTTTTTTCTCTAGCTTCTCTCACTCAATGTACCTATTTTGAAACTCATCCATGTTATTTCAAGTATAGTTATTTTTATTGTTAGTGATAGCCTATTATATAAACATTAATTTGTCAATTCATTCACTTGATGATAGCCACTTAAGTTTCTAGTTTTTAGCTATGACAAATAAAGCTTCCATTCAGCATTCACTTATTAAGTCTTTGTCTAGGCATATGCTTTTGTTTCTCTTGGGTCAATGTATAGAAATGGCATGGCTGGGTCATGCGGTAAGTGTATGTTTAACTTTTTAAGAAACTGTCAAACTGTTTTCAAGTAGTTGTATCATTTTACATGCCCACCAGCAGTGTATGAAAATTCCTGTTGTTCCACATTCTTGTTAACACTTGGTATGAACGGTCTTTTCAATATTAGCCATTGTAAAAGATATGGTAGTATCACATCATGGTTTAAATTTTCAGCTTCCTAATGACTAATAATGTTGAGCATCTTCATGTGCTTTTTGTCATCCACACATCTTTGCTGAAGCGTCTGTTCAAATATTTTGCCCATTAAAAAATTAAGTTGTTTGAATTTGAGATTTCTCATTATATTTTAGATTCAATTCTTTATCAGATATGTGATTTGCAAATATTTTCTCCTAGTCCACGTCTTGTCTTTTCATCATTGTCTTCTAAAGAGCAGAATTTCTTACTTTTCATGAAGTCTAGTTTATCAAATTTTTGTTTAGTGCATCATGTTTTGGTATTATATCTAAGAAAGTTTGACCTAACACAAATTCACAAAGATTTCCTCCTATTCTTTTTCCTAGAGGTTTTAGTGTCAGGTTTTACATTTAGCTCTGTAATTCATTTCAAGTTAACTTTTGTATACAGTTGTATTGGTTGAGGTATAGTTTTTGCCAATGAATATCCCATCTTTTTAGCACCATTTGTTGAAAAGATTGTACTTTCTCTATTTAATTGTCTTTGTACCTTCATTGAAAATCAATTGACCGTATTTATATGGATCTGTTTCTTCTCAGTTCTGTTTCAATGATCTATTTGTCTATGTTAATGTTGATAGCACAATCACTCTAAAATCAGTCTTGATGTTAGGTACTGTAAGTCCTCCAGCTTTATCTTTTTGAAAGTTTTCTGGTCTATCTTAGGTCTTTTGTATTTCTATGTGAATTTTAGAAACAGCTTACCAATTTCTACAAGATCTTGCTAGGATTTAGTTGTGATTGTATTGACTCTATAGACAATTTTAGGGGAAATTGACTCCTTGATAATATTAAGCCTTCCAGTCTATAAACATGGTATGTTTCTCCATTTACTTAGATCTTCTTTAATTTCTCTCAGCATTGTCTTATAAATTTTATTATATAAATTTTATGTATCCTTTTGATGCTAATATAAATGGTGTTGAGTTTTTAAAAATTCATTTTCTGAATGTTAATTGTTAGTCCATAGAAATACAATTTTCCCCAAATCTACAAACTTGCTAAACTCACATTAGTGATTTTAAAAGCGATTATATAAGATGTTGTATATAGACTATGATGTAACCTACTAATAAAGATAGTTTTACTTCTTTCTTTCTAATCTGGATGCCTTTTTTCTTGCCTTATTAAACTGGCGAGAACCTCTAATGTTATATTGAATAGAAGTGTTGAGAGTAGACATTCTTGTCTTGTTCCTGATCTTAAGGGGAAAAGCCTCCAATGTCTTCATTTTAAGTTTATTGTTTGATATAAGTTTCTTATAAGTTCCCTTTATCAGACTAAGGAAATTTCCTTCTATGCCTAATTTATCAAAAAGTTAATCCTATTTTCATGTGTTCCTATAAATATTCTTGAACTTGGTCAAATATTTTTTCACTATCAATTCCTGGCTTTTGAATTTCAAAAGCCTGTGTCTCATGGTCATGAGACTAACTCATGTTTACGTAAAATAGATTTTGCAGAAGTGCTAACTGCTTTTCCGCTCACTCCAGCCTTTCCTACGTGGCTAAAGAGGAGAAAGAATGAACAGGGTGGGAAAAGGGAAGCAGACCTGCAAGGACTTTCTAGACAGGGGCCACTTCTTTTTCTAGCCTCTAATCCAATGAGTAGGAGGTTCCTGGAACCATGAGTCGGCCAATGTTCCATCGTATTTATCATGTTATGCCTTTGCTACCATGTTAGTTGATCTTGCTTTTACAAATGGTTATTCACGTCACCATTTTACTGGTTAAGTGGATTATTTTGCTTTTACTTTTATTCAATGCCATCTAGCTTTTTATTATTTACTTAAAAAATTTAAAAGGTGTGTAAGATAATTTTCATCTTGTCTACTTAATTTTAAATCTAATCATTTTATTATTTGTTTTATCTTCAGCTTAGTTCAAATTTGAAAGCAAGAATCATTGACTTGAGGGTGGGATCTGTGAGAACTATCTATAGTTTAAACAGGAGTGGCTGGAAGACTTTCCATTTCCCACGTCCTCTTCGGTAGATTTTTCTTTTCTTTTTTTTTTTTTTTTTTTTTTTTTTTTTGAGACGGAGTCTTGCTCTGTCGCCCGGGCTGGAGTGCAGTGGCCGGATCTCAGCTCACTGCAAGCTCCGCCTCCCGGGTTTACGCCATTCTCCTGCCTCAGCCTCCCGAGTAGCTGGGACTACAGGCGCCCGCCACCTCGCCCGGCTAGCTTTTTGTATTTTTCAGTAGAGACAGGGATTCACCGTGTTAGCCAGGATGGTCTCAAACTCCTGACCTCGTGATCCGCCCATCTCGGCCTCCCAAAGTGCTGGGATTACAGGCTTGAGCCACCGCTCCCGGCCTCAACATTCCTCAGGGCTGCAGCACTGCAGGGAGCGCTGCTCAAAATCGTGTTCTATGTAAATGTTAGGAGGAAACTGCTCCACGAATTCCGTTCACATTTGCATACAATACAATGTGCATAATCTCTGAAGTTGCACAACAGTGATACTGGCCACCTTGCAAAGATGATACACTTCATTTTAAAGTCTTTCAACGGAAGAAAACAATAGCTGCATGGGTCAATCTCTCCTCCAAAGATCACATTAATCCTGCATTCAGTCACAGCACAGCCAAACCACTGAAATAATGTTTTCTTTTCACAGCACAAATCATCCAAATCCTTTACAGGGATATGAATTATTTAAATTGATGATCTCTTTCAGTACAACCACTGAAAAACAGGTAAATAATATGCATAGTATAAGAGAAATTGTATAGGAAGTTTCCAGCCAGAAAGGGCTCTCAAATAACTCATTTATTTCATTTTTGTTTACAATTTCTAAAAATTCCAATGTTTTTATGTTATTTTAAAAAGTGGATAAAATGTAGAAAAGCAAGATAAGAATATGGAACTAAAAGCTAAAAATGTGAATTAAATAGCATATGTCATTTAAGTTTAATTTTGATAATGACCCAAATTACCTTAAAGGTAAGCAGTTATTGGCCAGGCGCGGTGGCTCATGCCTGTAATCCCAGCACTTTGGGAGGCCGAGGCGGGCAGATCACGAGGTCAGGAGATTGAGACCATCCTAGCTAACACAGTGAAACCCTGTCTCTACTAAAAATACAACAACGAAAAAAAATTAGCTGCGCATGGTGGCGGGCACCTGTAGTTCCAGCTACTCGGGAGGCTGAGGCAGGAGAATGGTGTGAATCCGGGAGGTGGCAGAGCTTGCAGTGAGCAGAGATCAGGCTACTGCACTCCAGCCTGGGCAACAGAGTGAGACTCGGTCTCAAAAAAAGGTAAGCAGTTGTCAATAGATGCTTCTTACAGGCAGAATTTTAAAAAGTTCTCTAAGTGTATAGACTGAAGGCAAAAATCAAATTGGTTGGAGCTGGAATTAAGGTTAAGAGTGTTATCCAGAGGAAGGCAGCACCTAAGTGATGAATGATCCATACACACACACACACACACACGCACACACAAAACAAACACAATTTCATTGAATACTTGTCCAGTCTTACTCTATAATTACACATGACAGTTTCCTAAAGAACACCTCTGAGGGTAAGTGAACTGATGGCAGCCTCCTTTACTTTGTAGACCTAACTTTCTACAAAGTAATTTGATTGACATTCACTACTTCCTCCATAGATGTTATGACCGCCAACCCAATGAGATTCTTAGTAAATAAACCTTCCAAATACCCTATCTGAGGCTCACCATTGTAAGGACTCTATCCCTGTTGTGGGTCCTATCTAACTGATCCCCTCATTAAGTGCTTGTATACATTCCATTTTTTTCTCTGCAGTTTTTCTAGGTGGACAGAGCTCTTTAGTAGGGGCTGCAGAAGACACTATATAGATGGTCGATGAAGTACTTCAGAAGTGTGCAGTGTTGTGGGGAGAAAGATTTGCATACATGAAAGATCTGCATGTAGTCAAGTGATAGAATCAATTGGATGATATTCTGTAGCCAGTTATACCCGCCCACCTTCCCACACAGAAAAGATTCCATTGAATTTCGCTTGTGAAAGAATCACATGGCCTGCTGCGTACAGAATAAATTATAGAGGGACAACTATAGAACCAAGGAAACTAATTAGGAGGCTTCAAGGAGAAGCCAGGCAAGAGATGATGGTGGCTTGGACTAGGGGATAATGAGTATATATGTAGATGTAGGTAGAGAGTATATATGTATATATGTAGGTAGAGAGTATATGTATTTTGGTGTTAACATTTTCTCTCTCTCTCTTTTATAAAAAACATTTTAGCATCTTTGAAATTGGAATGAGTCTTGTGATTGATGGCTTCTTACCATCACTACAGAACAGGAGACATAGAGATGTAGTTGCCACTTTTCTGCATGCACACATAGTTGGTTTTGCATTTTTATTCTCACTCAATTGCATCACAGGTTCCTGGAGCTTTGCAGCTTCAGTTCAAAATCTGCAGGAAGCAGAGCATTGTGTTGCCCACTACTCTTAATGTCACTATGGATGATATTTTGTGGAAAACCATGTACTTGTATGATTCTGAATGGAAAGCAATTAAGAAGCTAGGTTTTGAAATGAATAATCTTTTTGGAAACTTTAACCAACTTATTTCACATACATTTTCCTTATACTGAATAATGATATATGGCAAACTTATGTTTACATAAGTGTAGAGGTCTTCAAATACATATAAAATAAATTTCTAAGCAATAGCACTGGTCATAGATTGCTAGATTTTTTTTCTTTCTTAGGGGTGGATAAGATAATCATGTACCTCACAATTGCTGGTAGCTTAGATTCTATAAATTACTGTATTTTCAGGGTAGATTTAATGAGAAGAATGAGAGGAAAAGAGCCAAGAATGACTCCAAACTGCTTTGTCAGAGCAACCAATAACCTGGAGCTCCCAGTCACATGGAAAGGGATAATTGTCCAGAGAGGAGAGTGGGGCAGGAGTCCTTCTTGGGACATGTAAGATTTGAGATGCTTCTTAGGCATCTGCATTAGTTTTCTAGGGCTGTTGTGACAAAATACTAAAACTGGGTGGCTTAAAATAACAAACATTTATTGCCTCACAGTTGTGGAAGCTAGAAGTCTGAAATAAAGGTGTCATCATGTTCTCTTTGGTGACTGTAAGGAGGAACCCTTCCTTGCCCCTTCTAGCTCCTGGTGTTTGCCCACAAGCCTCATTATTCTTTGACTTGTCCATGCATGCCTCCAGGCACATTGTCCTCTTCTCCCTCTGCATCTTCACATCATCTTCTGTCTGTATGTGTCTGTCTCTGTATCTGAATTTTCCCTTTTATGAGGACACCAGTCATATCAGATCAGGGTCCACCCTAATGACCTCATTTTAACTTGATTACCTCTGTAAATACTTTATTTGCAAATTAAGTCACATTCTGAGGTACTGACACTTCAACGTATCTTTCAGGGGCTGGGGGAGACACAATTCGATCCATAACAGCATCAAGTAAAGATGTCAAATAGACAGATGTCAATGAGGCCGTCTGAAGTTAGGAGAGAGGTTTGGTCTGGAGACAAAAATGTGGGAGTCATCACCATTCTAAATGGTATAAATAAGACTGGGTGAGATCACCAGAAAGTGAGTGTAAACAGAATGAAATCTGAAGTCATTTAGAAGTTGGAAACTGTGGAAGAAGTGTCAGCATGTCATATTGGGTAGATGCGGTCTAGTGCCTCGTGTAGGTGGAACTTATAAACATAATGAGTCTGCCAACCTCAGAAGAGCTTTGAACTAATTTTTTAAAATGCCTATTACTGAAGAGAATAGGGCTAAGTAGGTATTCCTAAGTCAGTTTGTCTAAATAAAAACTACTCTCAAAAACACAGTCAGATAACTGGTGTTACATTTCAGTAGAACATCCCATTAAAACTCACTAAAGAATAAAAGATAATAGGCATGGATTCTGCAGAGTCCAAAAGAGTCTAACCTTAAGTGGGCAGGCTTTCAGTTACAATTTATGAAAATTTTTTGGATTATATAGTCACACAAGTAAGTTTTCCAAAAGTAAAATTTTCTAGTTGTGATGGAATATAGAGTTGAGTGTCGTTTTCTAACTTCCTGCTGACAGATGAGGAAAGAGAGGTCTGGAGCTACCCAGGGACTAACCCAGCTAAGACGGCATACCTAAAAGGACGTGACCCAAGGCCAACAGAGTCCCTTTGCTTCCAGTTCAGTGTGCTTTCTAGCACACTGCATCATTACACAATTGAAAGAAAAAACACCAGAGAAGTTATGAGAAGAGTCATAACTTTAAACACAAATCAAAGCCTTATTCCAGTAACAACAAAGTAAAAATGTATAAAGATCACCGTTGCATATCAGATTGCCATGGATATTTTGTCACCATTTCATGGATCTTTAGAGTGTCACTGGACAGTAACCTAGCTTGAGAAATTCAGTTTAAATGTTGTTAGAAACAAAAATAAGATAAAGTAAAGCTGCATCCTCCACTTAGGGCAGTTTGGTGTGAAGGCAAAGAGGACACTGAAAAGACTTTCATGAGGTGAATGCTTAAGTCTTGTTCAGTTACTCTCAAGAATTAATAAACTAAACATTAAGATTATTTGAGGATCAAAATATGATCATTCTCTCCAAATAATATGATCACCCCTCCTTGTGAATAACCCTTAAACTTTATCAGTATCTTTCACTTTCAATTTGGTATAGGCTCAAACTTACAGCACTTCCATAATAAAGGTTAATATCTCTCTCTCTCTCTCTTTGTATGTGTCTGTGTCTCAGAAAGAAAGTTCCTCAGTAAAAAGCTACTCACTAAGTAAAAAAAAAAGTTGAAGCTTTGCAGTTAGACCTCAATTCATACTTTAGACTATTACTGATCAGCTATGTGACATTTCCAGGTTTCTTGATTTCTCTGGGGTTCAGACATCCCTAATTTGAGAATTGGGATGATATTACTCACTTGTAAAGACGGCTGTGCAATATAAATGACTTAGTTAAGATATATGAAATCTTAACACGGCACTTGGTACTTACTAAATATCCATAAATGGCTTCACAGTAAATATTTGTTTCAGCCATTTTTCTTCCTGTGGACAACATCTCTGCCACTGTTTATTTTCTAGTCTATCCAGATCAGATTGTTTTATTCACCTTATTGTCATAGGTAGTAAAAACCAATACAAATATGTTTTATAATGTTGTGTTTCTTTTTATTCAAGAATCATAAACATTTACAATCCTTCAGACACCTTTTTAGTTGATCTCTTTTTGTATTCTTGATTCCATTCAAGTTACAGAATAAGTAGCTCTTGTTTATGTATCAGCATATATCTGTTTACTACTTAAGACAAATACTGTTTTCCTTCTATTGAGTAAAAGAAAGAGTTGCTTTTATAGAGTATAAATCTGAATTCATTTCATACCTTTACTTCACCCTAACTGCACAGACACCGCCTTCAGGGTATATAGTATATAATCAATTTAGGAAAAAATAATTTTGAAAAAAATCCCATTTCATTGTGGTTTCTCACATATTTTTAAATGACTTAAGCTATTTTTCAAAAAGCTACTTAAAAGCTTTCTAACAAAAATTTAGATCTTTTCTCTATACAATCACTACCCTGCCTATGAGGTTTAGACAGTAGCTTTGCTTAAGAAATATCATCTAAATTTTGTCAGAAACATAAATAAAGTGAAATAAAACTCCCCTTCGACTTGAGGCAGTTTTATAAAAAAGCAAAGAGGAAATGAAAATGATTTCCAAAAATGTATTCTTTTGCTGCATGCTCAAACCTGAGTCCTTTTTGCCTAGCGTTCATTTTAAAAAGAGCCAGTTAGACTAAGGCGGGCAGATCATTTGAGGTCAGGAGTTCAAGACCAGCCTGGCCAACATGGTGAAACCCTGTCTCTACTAAAAATACAGAAATTAGCCAGGTGTGGTGGCGGGTGCCTGTAATCTCAGCTACTAGGGAGGCTGAGGCAGGAGAATCGCTTGAACCCGGGAGACAGAGGTTACAGTGAGCCGAGGTTGTGCCACTGCATTCCAGCCTGGGTGACAGAGCAAGACTCTGTCTCAAATAAATAAATTAATTAAAATGAAAAAATAAAAAGAACCAGTTGTGAATGATTGGGTGCCAGAAGTTCAGCACCTTTAGCTTGAGGACTTGAGGACTGTAATGAGAGGGGGGCTAGCTATTGTCTGTACATCTGATGGTTCCGGGAACTTGCCTAGGGAACGCTTCATCACCAAAGAAACACTTCCCTCACATCAAGTCTAGCGTCTTTGCATGTACAACTCATTTGACAAGCACCAGCTGTAAATAAGTCTGCACTCAGGAGCAGGAATATGTAGAGTCCTAGCACCTTCCGTAAGAATTATAAATTGCCCAATTTCAGGATGGAGTGAGATGCTTTAACAAAAGTTCAGAACAGCGGCAGATCTGGTACCAAATCTATTGCACACTAATTGTTTCAGTGAGATAATTTTGAGGTAATTACACCTCACCAACCCACAAGTAACCTCGCTCAAGCTGTACTTAATCCAGTGTAGCTTGCTATTTTCAAAAGGTCAGGAAATCTCTTTCCTCACCTCTAACTGCTCACCTTTCTTGGGTGCACTATGGGGATGCATAATTCCAACGGAGTGGAAATTCAGTCGGTAAATGAACCCTAGACATAAATATTCATGGCAAAAACTTTTGGAAAAAAGTCAAGAAATGAGGCTAAGTAAATCACACCCCACCTCTAGAGGTGACTAAGATATGCTCTGACAATTTGCATGGATTTGCTTAAAATCTTTGCTCTGTTATTTAAGAACTATTTTCATGGCAACGAACACATCCCCTGGGCCAGTATTTGGGCACCACCTTCATGCTTTGGCTTATTGAAGAAGAAAGCAAGTGCATTTGGAGCCTCTCAAATTCTTCTTATTCCTGTGACACTTTATTCCTTCTCTACGGTTCTGGTCCTTAAAAAAATAATTCAAAGATTTAAACATTTTCTAATGCAGACAAATATGTCTCAACTAACACAAAATTACTTGGAAGCTTGGAACTTTTTGTACACTGTGAAGCCTGCTGTTGAATTCATTCATTGCCAAAACTGGCTAAACAACACTCAAACATTGATTCTAATGTATTTTATAAATTATAAATTCTACTAAGTCAATAACCCTGCTCCCCTTTCCCATTCAAAATATGTATGTAGGTGTGAGATGTGTTTTATTATAAAAACAGCCATCCTTTAGTAATAACAATGACTTTTCTCTTTATTACTTATATGGTTTGGCTCTGTGTCCCCACCTAATCTCATGTCAACTTGTGATCCCATGTGTGGAAGAAAGAACCTAGTAGAAGGTGATTGGATCATAAAGGTGGATTTTCCCCTTGCTGTTCTCATGATAGTGAGTGAGCTCTTCCAAGATTTGGTTGTTTAAAAGTGTGTAGCACTTCCCCCTTTGCTGTCTCTCTCTCCTGCTCTGCCATAGTAAGACATGCTTGCCTCCCCTTCACCTTCTTCCATGATTGTAAGTTTCCTGAGGCCTCCCCAGTCATACTGCCTGTACAGCCTGCAGAACTGTCAGTCACTTAAACCTCTTTCCTTCATAAATTATCCAGTCTCAGGTAGTTCTTTGTAGCAGTGTGAGAATGGACTGATACAATCATAAACACCAGACTTAATTTTTATACTCTTTAACCCAAAGATGCTTTCAAAAAGTTACCTTTCATTCAAGACTCAACACACAGAAACATCCTGGTGTGACTACAGTTGCAGAAGCAATACGTAAGGGGAAGACCTTTTATGATGCTTTACTTTGTACTTGACCTTCTTATGCCTTGGGAAAATTAGTAACAATGTCCCTTGTCAGGATGAGCTATGCACTAAGAACCATCCTGGGAGGAACCAGAAATTTTGGTTCTTTTTAGCATTTGATAATCAAACAGTGCAAGTAGCTATGCCTTGTGGTCTTGTGTTGTTGGACTTTGCCCAGTGGCAGTCAGTGTAAACTTGCCTGTCATAATTAACCAAATTCAGGATAAAGCAGAATTTCTTAATTCTATGCTATTAAAGTTGTTAAAATATTGATATACAAGTAATTGTTTTGTCTTATTTTTGTTCTCTTGTTTCTTTGTTGTACCATTGACTAGTGTGGGTAAACCCTTAATCCGATGAATTTGAACATTGGATTTAAGGATTAAAATCACAACTACCAGATAAAACTGTGAGAGTTCTGTTATGATCCCCCTGGTGGCACTCTTTTTTGGCAACACTTTCTTTTTAACTATAGATTAGCTTAGAAGGAGGTATGTGGCTCTAGTATGCTCCAAAAATGTCTACCTTGTTCTTTATAGTTTTCTCAATTCTGCCACATGATATAAAAAGAAAAATAATATCTTTTTACAAATTCTTGTGGTAATACTCTATGTAATTATATAAATAGCTTTGAAGAAGTCTACTTGATTACTTTCTTGAAAATTGTGGATTAACACACTAAAAGGTCACCTTATCCTTCCACTACCAAATTGTAAAAGAGGAAGACAGAATATATGTGTTTAGTGGCTCTTGTAAATGTGATGCCATATCTTGTATTTTTCATCCTTGATTGTGGCAAGACCACAGGGCTGTAGAACAGGACTATGTCATCTTATGCTTGCTTTATGTGTGACCTTAGGCAAGTTGCTTCCCCTCCTCTTGGACTCAGTTTCCTTACTCTTATAGCTGCTGGTCCAGCAGGTGTTCAGGAAACGGTTTGGAAAATGACTCCTTTCTGCCTTAAAATATAATGTTTTAGGTGGACGAAAATGAATGTTCCTTCTTTGGGATCTGGGCCTTCCATCTTAAAAGATCTATTTCCCATCACATTTTCTATAGTATGTGCTTATGAGCCTCAGGTGGAAAACAAGCAGTTAGCCTTTGGAAGGGCTACAGGTATATGCAACCTTCCTGACATATAAATTGTTTTAAAACGGATTTGGTGAGACATGAATATACCATTCCAAATTCAAACCCAAACTCAAAATTTTTCTTTCTGTTTCTTATTTTCCAGGGATTTCCAAGAATAGTCATTTCATAGTTCAGTTGTGAAATAAAATCCTCATATCACCATCCAGGGATGTTGAACCATAACTAAGGGGAACTAGAAAATGTATAATTTGCTCTCTTATGGCTTTCACTATGATCTTGTGAGGTTTTTATTATTACTATTTTTAGTAACCATCTCAGCAATATAATCAGAGCAAAAAAGATTCTAAAGGCACAAATCAAAGAGGAATCTTAGTTTTCAGTAGGAATATTTTCTCAGTCTCCTTTCTTCAATCTTCTGGTTTCATAAAAGAGGTGATGTCATAATTTATGATGTTAAGCTGACTAGTGAAATGTCATTGTAGAAGTGATGTTTTAATTGATGATGTTAGGCTGGTTAGCAAGAAAGTGTCAAATGTCACTTTTCTGACATAAACTGGCAGTTACGATTATATAATATCAATTATTCTTTGGAAAACTGCATTAGATCAGTTAGAGCTGAACCAATTTAGTTTAAGCAGGTTCATATTTTTTTTCCTAGCTACTCATCCAGTTCTAATTATTAGGAGTAAGATACACTTTGGATGTAGTTTAGACTTTGATAATGTTCTCTTTGGAAAGGTAATGGGTGTCTTACATGGCCTTTGTGTTGCAAAAAGAGGTACAAGCAAAGTCTGTAATGACCTTCCTGAAAGGAGGCTGCACCTTGAATTGCTTTAGCAAATCATCCTCCTCCCAAATTAAAACTCTTGGAATTATTTTAATTGTCAATTGCAATTTAAGTGAAATATGACATTGTGAAGGAATAGTTTTTAAAAAGTCTTAGCTTATTTTGGTTTTCTATGCATGTCAGCTGCTAAGTTAATTTAAATTTAACCACAAAATACTAAGCACACTTGCCTCTGCCCTTTCCTTTGCTTTCCAAGTAAAAAGAAAAAAAGGGAAGTGAAGAAACGTTTTCTCAGATTCTTTCTCCTTTACTAGGACATCATTTTGAAAATGTGATGAGTTAATTAGAAGGATATAGGAACTCACAACTCAAAAACTGAATGATTAGATTAATAGTAATAACAAATACCATGATATCAATAGCTACTATTTGTTGCAATTGCTATATCCAGGCACTGTGCTAATCCTGTAGATGTAGTCCCTTATTTATTCCTCACAACAAATCTGTGAGCTAGATATGATTGGTATCATTTTGCATACGAGAAAAAAGGAGGCTTGCAAGTACTTTGGAATGAATCAGAAAATAAACATTTTGTAAATGTTAAGTATTTTCAGGAGTATTAGTATCGTTTGGTGGAAGGCAATCATGGGGAAATACATCAACGGAGGGAGTCACCTTTCTCAGCCTCTGTCATGATCATACCCAAGGTGAAGCATGGCAGCTGAATCCCAGTGTGAAAGCTCAGTGCTAGCATAAAGAAGAGCAAGGAGAAGTTGGTGAAGCTGGGGCAAAGTGAGGATATGTGTGTGTGCAGGTGTGTATGTTTGTGCATTAATTTGCATGTGCATGTTTGTGTGCATGTATGTATGCACAGGTATGTGCAAATGTAGACTTGTGTGTACACGTTTGCGCACATGTACATACACATATGTGCACCTATGTTTGGGGAGTAGGAACCAGGATGGGGAGGAAGTATAGAGTAGTGCCAAGACAGGAGTGATATCAGCCTCCTTTAACATGTCTAGTGCAACCTGACCAGCAGGTACAGATTTAAGAACAGACCATCCTTCTAGAGCAGGGTCCAGGAGGTGCCATGTTGAGCTTGGCATTAACTATCCAATGTCTGGATTTTGGGCTGGTACAGTGGGGTACACTGTCTACAGTGGGGTAGACTTATGGGGGAGGGGTTAGAGGGACTAAGGCAGCAGGTAGGCTCTGAGGGGGTGGTGTATACTTACCACGTGGCAAAGCTGTATTTCAAAAACTGAAGAGCAGATACAGTCCTACCATTCAAAGCTGAGGACATGAACTCGTAGATTATTGGCCTTCTCTTGTTGCTGCCATATCTCCTATTTCCAGTTCTATCCACACTTACTCAAAAATGAGCTGCCTTCTTTCCACTGCTATAGAAGGGATTTCCTCCAAAACATTAAGCTCATAGATTTTTTTCAAACACTTTAGTTCTACAGGACTGCTTTCCTTCTTACAGGTATTATGACTTTGTCTGTGTGTGTGTGCACGCGCGTGTGTGTGCGCGCGCGCGTGTGTGCGTGTGTGTGCGCGCACGTGCGTGTGTGTGTGTGTGTGAAAACTAGAAAAAATTCAAACCTGGGGCTGAATCAGTCCATCGGAATCACAAAGGAATGTGAAGTTGTAAGACAATATCAGACATTCTAGAACTTGGGTGAATGGTTTTCACATTCCCTCTCGGATTCTGTCAAACCACATCACAAAAAGAAATTAATCAATAAACATATCAAATGAGAAAACATCACATTCTTGTCCTTGGCAGCATTGTATGGCTTCATGATGCTTCCTCATGGCAGGTTATTGTATGTGCCTCGGTCCAAGTCTCGTCCCTTTGTTCTCTTCTCCTTCTCTACCTTGGTTTCACCTTGGTTTAGGAGCAAAGCCAAAGTATTTCATTTAGAATCTGAGGAAAAGACAGAAATGGTTCCTGGAATTTTGAACTTTCCTCTCTTGCTCCAACCTACAAGAAAGGCAACTCCGGAGAAAGTGGGACAAATAACAACTAACACTTGTCTAGTATTTTGTGATTTTGCAAAGTGCTATTATAGATAAACTCACTGTTTCTTACAACAGCTTTGTGACATCATGATTATTGTTTCCCCTGGCAGAAAACAAAATGTCTCAAATAAGTTAAGCAAACAGCTAATAGGTTTTCTGAGATACCATGATGTCTCTAATGTAATGTGGGATTTTTAAACTTATCCTCACTCTGGTTATTAGGGGAAATCCTCAGCACCCATGCCAGGACTCTAAAATCATGTAGGCTTGAACTTTCCTTGATTTAAATAATGACCATGACTCGCTCGCTCGCTCAATTACTCACTCCAGTTCCAATGGAGACTTGAGGTCAGTGGGTTAGTGCTTTTTCTTTTTTCCCTTTTTCTATTCCAGAAAATAAATACCTTTTTGAGATACGTTTTATTGAGCAAATGCTGATTGACCTTCTATTATGTGCCAAACGCTGTCCTATGGCTTGGAATATGATTGTTAGCCAAATCATGCCTTTCTACAGTTTGCATTCTCATGGAGTGGGGCCTAAAGAAATTTTGATAATGAATTGTGGCACTAGGTGTTCTATGACAGTTCTTTTCATCAGAAACAAGTCACTAGATTTAGCTCACAAGCAAAGAGAGAGGATTGCACTCGGCATGTGTACCAGTAGTTGGTGGTCTTGGGAAGCCATTTTAAAGAAATTTCCATCAAAGGATCTGAGAATGTCTCTCAGAGGTCCAAAATATCCCTCCCCAACAATGACATGCTTAATAAATAAAATCTATAAGCCAACTTCTCCCTTCATATGATTTTCTGTGTCTCATAGCTTCAATGTCTATCTCTTAATTTCCACTAAGAAACAAGCAACTAAAGACTTGAGGTGTTACCCTTCTGAGGGTTAATTCCCTCTCCACAAGGGTTTTCCACAGCTGAAAATCTTTTTATTAGATAACTCTTAAGCATCATATCTGATCTTCTAAGCCACACCTATATCCTGTGGCAGCCACTGTTGAAACCAACAGTTCTGTGTAGGCTCCAGTCAGTTTCCAGTAGGTATGGCTTTGCTTCAGGCCCGAAATGCACACCTCTTGCCTCCCGCAGGTGCGGACTTTCTTTACTGATGTCACTGCATTGAGAACTGTAGAAATTTAGTGTCCAAGAATATGCATCCGGAAAGTGGGAGTGCTTAACACCAGGTTAGAAGAAATGTTCACCAATGGGGACTGGAAGTCAATGGGTAAATGCTTCTTCATTTGACTTTTCCTGCCTCAGGAACATTTTGCAAAGCATTTCATTCTGCTTCTCAGATGAGCTCACAGGACTGAACGACTGGTCACCCATGGTAATATACTTGCATGGACTCTCTCTCCTCCCTTGTTTTATTCTGGTTCCCTGGAACTACATTTCCAAATAAATTACTCACACATGGCCTTTTTCTTACACTTTGCTTCTTATGGAATCTAGGTGAAAACAGTCTTTAGCTTTAATGGCTCAAAAAAGAGTGGAATCAATGCATTACTGATGATGAAATTCTCTGCTATATACAATACACCTAAGCTTCAGTAGTTACAATGGCATTTTATGAGGTATGTGACTTACAAGACGTTGCCCATGCTGGGCACTGGAATATTCATTCTCATAGTCAGTTACCACACTGGGCTCATACATTTCTATTGTGATAGAGGGTTTTAAAAATTTGAGCCATATAAAATGAAGATGACGACAACAACAAAAACAATGAGTAAGACTCACTCTATAATGAGAATCATATGATATTTTGTAAGTATTTATACACATGCACTTATTCTGGGCAAAGTTATGAGGATGAACACCAGGAATGACATTTGGTGCAGGCTGAAACTCAGGGGCAGAAGGGTCAGCAGGCCCTGAGTTCTCTGCCCACCCTGCAGGGCTGTGCTTGACCAAAGAAGCTACTGGATATACCATGAAGCTATTACTCCCTTGAAGGAACCTCAGTCTCGACTGCTATCCCTTTTTATAAGGCTATTGTGTGAGAATACTTAGTTTAGGACCAATGTTTTTAAGGATGTTCTGAAAAAAATATAGATGACCAGCATCTGGAAATCTTAGGATTTCTGGTTACTTAGGAAGTGATTTGAGTGCAGTCTCTCATGCAGTCTCACACCCCATTACCAAAGAAGGAGGCCATTAGTCCCAGCTAGGTCATTTTAAGTGAAGCCAAGGTCATTGTCAGAGAGCTCCAAGGTCATTTATCAGAAAATCCTACCCACCTCTTTACAAAATATAACAGATACACAGTGGGCTTGGGTGATGATTTTCCACTTCCTCACACTTTAGGATTTAGTGATAACCTTTAGCCAGTGTCTCCAAGAGAATATTCTTGAATGGCTCCTCATTCTTTATTTGCCATATTTGGCTCCTCTTCCACATCATTTATCATTTATACCTCTTGGTTGGGCAAGGTATGCTTCTGCTTTCAAAGGTTTTATTATTGAGTGTTATTCTTCCTTAGGCCCTTCACAAGAGCAGAGTCATCAAGTTGAGTCCTCATCAAGTGATTTTCATGAAAAGTTGCCCGCATCCATCATCCTCTGTGGAGTGCTAGCTGTGGTTGGCTCTAGGAGGTTGCTGTACCTCTCTAGCTCTTAAAGCCATCCTGCAATGTCTGCCTTCTCCGTTGCTGGATTAATAGGTTCTCCTATGGACTTTGAAATTGGCTTGGTGGGTATTGGAGCCATGCAGAAAAAAGGACATTAAAACATTTCTTTTCCAAAAAAAAATTTTTTTTTGCTCGCAATTGGAATTGAAAAGAAGTTCCATTTTTGTAATGTGACAAGGTACTCTCTGTGAATAACACCATTAAATTTCCTGTCGGCTACCCTGGCATAAGAGGAGATCTAAAGTGTTACCATTTCATTTCGTTGCTTTGTAGGTTTCACTAGGTAACATGATAAGCATGTCATGTCAGGGCAGCGATATTGTGGGCACCTGAGAGATCTTCTCAGTTCCTTTGGTAGGAAAGCTTCTAAAATGGCCCCAGTGATCTCCGCCTCCTGGCATCCCTGTCCTTCTACAGACTCCTTCCCTTGTATGTGGTCTGAAGCTAGTGACTTGCTTCTAATGCAGAAGTGATGGTGACTTCCATCTGGAAGGCACCCTCTCTTTTCTTTTCATTTTGATTGCTTTGATGAAGCCGGCTCCCATATTAGAGCATGTGACATCATATGGCAAAGAATTGAGGGAGGTCTCCAACCAACACACAGCAAGGAAAGAAACCCCCAGCCCAACAGTCACGAGGAACTGAATCCTGCTAACAAATGAGACAGTCAGCTAGGAAGCACATCTTTTCAGTTAAAGATGAGATGACCACAGGCCTGGCTGACAAGATGATTGCCTCCTGAGAGAGACCCTAAAGCCGAAGACCCAGCTCATCCAGCCCAGATTCCTGATCCACAGATAAATAAATGGTTTTGGGGTACTTCATTACACTGCAATAGGTAATGAATGCAGTCCTGCTCCAATTACAGGGGTTAGGAGGCTGTCTCTCTTTTTTTAGCCATTGCAACAGCATCCTCTGGTCATAATGCCCAGGAAATGTCTGTAATCTATGATCTCCTTTGAATGCAGGCAGCCATTTTCCACTCCTGGATCACTAAGCAACATTCAACCTGTCAGAAAATAGGGCATACAAATTCTATTATAGCCACTATATTTAACACAGGAGCCTGGATAATAAGGTCAGAGACGTATTTTACAGCCTTAGCCTGGCATCACATCTTTTCTGGACTAAGGGCATTTTATATGGTTCTGATTGAAAATAGCAGTTATTTTTCCCCCTGATCAGTTATCTTTACTGAAAATGTACATTGCTGCCGCTCCTGACAAGGAGGACTTGTATTAGACACCATGGGCTTGCACCTGAATACCCAAGTGATGCATTACATGAATATAATTTACATAATGAGCCAGGCAAAAGGCATGTGTTAGAGTGTACATGCTTGTCAACATTTAAAAATCTTGCAATCCTGACAGAGAGCTGCCTCTTAGAGTGAAGAAAAGAGTGACACTCATCCCTCCAGCCTTCAAACTCTTATCTGTTGCCATGCCACAAATATTACTCATGGAGGAAATTCAGATAATTCACACCAAGAAATAAACCTGTTACGGTTAAAATGTTTATAAAACTAGCATATTGGACTTATCTGGCTACCTTAGAGCAGATTTTTTTCTAATTTTTCAATAAATATGAAAGATTAAATTCAAGCGCCAAGAGGACTTTATGGTTAAGTCACAATTTATAAGTGGGCATTAATTAACATCAGATAAAAATGAGATTCCTAAGGAGTTATATTTTGCCTTCTCATTAGTGGCTGTTTTATCATTATAAACCTTACTAGAATGAATAATTAAGAAATTATAATAAATAACTATATTATAGAAAGGCCCTGGGATAATGAAAACTACAGTGTTTGGCACAAGTTTTAGTCAAGACCTCTAGATCTGGGTCACATGCCATCGCTTTGGCTACATTTATAACCTAAAGATTGACTAGGCTGTAACAATTAAACTTGAATTTCAGGATTATTTTAACTTTTTATTAGGTTTGAACATCCTGAGATCAGGTAAAATGAGCTCTAGAGATTCAGGTGGAGTTTTCAGATTACTGGTATATTTTTTTTTTTTTTTTTTTTTTTTGAGACAGGGTCTCACTGTTTTACCCAGGCTGGACTGCAGTGGCACAGTCACAGCTCACTGCAGCCTTGACTTCTTGGGCTCAAGTGATCCTCTCACCTCAGCCTCCTGAGTTACTGGGACTGTAGGCATGCACCACCATGTCTAGCTAATTTTTAATTTTTTTCTTTTTCTTTTTTTTATAGAAACAGATACTATATTGCCCAGGTTGGTCTCTAATTTTTGGGCTCAAGTGATCCTCTCCCACTTTCCACCTCAGCCTTGCAAAGTGCTAGGATTACAGGAGTGAGCCACCATGCCCAGCCTACCGGTAGTTTTAAATAAACTTGCGTGTGGACTTGAATTGAATACATACCACACCAACTGAAAAGTGAAATATTTCCTGGTTTGCTTTTTACCCCATATTTTGAGATTTAGGGATTTACTTTTATGATATCAAAATGTATCTCCTTGATAGAAGAAAAAAATCACAAAAATGGCGATTTTGCTCCTCAGAAATTCCACCCAACTCCATCTCCCCAAGATATACCTTGTTTTTATTAATTCCACCTTTTCAAAAGGCAATACAATTTATAAAATAAACACTTTTATTGTCCCTTTTAAATTTTTAGTTCTTGTCCTAAATAAAGTATTTTGAGGTATCTTTTTGATACTGCAAGTACTACTGTTACCTTGATCTAGTCACTAAGTATTAATAAGTGCAGCACCAGACCAGGGACCACACCATCAGCTTCCCAGGCTAACTCCTGTACCTGAAATAAGGAGGCCGGGAATGCAAAAAGAATAAAAAATTCTGACATGCTGTGGCATTTATTTGCCCTATAACCTACTGACCTAGACAGATTTTCTGGGATAGAAAAGCATAAGCCAAATGCTGACCTAAATGGAACCTATCAATCCTGCTCAAATGTTAGCCACTTAGTAATTACCTTACACAGTAATGCCAAAATAATCAAAAGGCCTTTCCTTTTGGAATGAAAGGTGGTCATCTGTACTTTCTGGAGGCTGTTGCCCTTACCAGTCTCTGGTGCTATCCTGCAAGTGGACAATGATAGCGTTGATAAATGGGGCTTCCCCCAGCCTGCTGGCTTTCTCTCTTGACCTTCACTTCCAGTGTCTTCCCACTTCAGGTCCTTGCATTCGAAGTTGCTTTTGCTAGAAGGCTCTTCCTCACTGTTCTTCAAATAATCTTCATTTGGCTGGCCTCTTTCATTGAAGGATCCAATCAAAGGCTACTCTCTGTGATTAACCATTCATACTTTTCAGTTACCTTTGGGTTTTGGGCAGATGCATTTCTTGAGTCTCAAATCCCAAATCCATTATTTACTAGCTACGTACACTTAGACAACTTATTAAGCTTATCTGTACTATAAGTGTAGATGGATGTATTCATATTTATCCTTCATTATTCCAAAAATATTTTAAGATAACAAAATCTGTTTCTATTATTTAGGTGTTTCTCATTTGTAGTGGCTTGACATTTCTCTTTTTCTTCTCAATGGCCATAATTTGATTCTAGGACCCATGTAACTCCAGTGGGTTTTCCTTTTTCCTTCATATTTTATTATCAGGCCACAGTTATTTATATGTCTTACTCCTCTTTTTAAGCTGATATTGACAATTTATGTAAAGCAAATGCTGAGTCTCAAAGGCCTGAATTAATTGAGGGTTTGATACCAAAGTTTAGACAAACTGGGCAAATTACTGTAACTGAAAATAAAGGCTTTTTGGTGGTGGGAAAATTTGGCACATATTTCTCAGACTTAGGTCGTCTATGTTGTTTTATTGTATGATAGTTGCTCAGAATTTTATTTCATTTCAGATGTAAAATTATTTGGAAATTTATAAGATTTGGGACCATTCTATCAACTGTATTTAAAAATCTGCTGTATGACTATTGATAGGAATGAGTGAGTTCTGAATTATTTTCCACTGGAACAGAATTTGTTGGTCATTGGTTGGTGACATTCTTGGGTGTCTTTGGTTGATAATTTTGAAGAGACCACATTCGTAGCAGTGAACTGATATACAAAAGAAGTTAACAAACTGTGAGTTCTTCTTTATGAGTTGTTGTAATACAGACAGGCTGCTGAAAACTTTTACTGTTGACTCATGAGATGAACATTAAAACTAATTTGTACTGTTTGTTTTGTTTTGCTAATTTTTGATGAAGTTGTTTAAACGCCTTTTGAAACAAGACATGAAAGATGCATCTACCATCTACAAGTTGCATCTTCTATCTGTGCCATGTGTCTGTGTAGTATGTCTGGACTCCTAAGAGCTAAATTAGCTAATAATTGAATATCTGCAATGTGAAAAAATAATTAGCTCATTAAATTTGTAATATAATATGGGGAACTTCTGACAACAAAATTAGTTAATTTAACATTCTTGAGTTGTTTACTTTGAAAGAAAAAGTTTGGTAAGCAATGAGATATAACAGTCTTAAGATAGGAAAAGGGTAATTACAAATGGAGAATAAGAGAATCAAGGCACATCCTGAACAGATCTGGTAAAAAGGATGTTCTATCTTTGAACTCTAAAAATGTTCATTTACCTTGGATTGCATACCTTTTTCTGAATTAAACAGCCCAATCAGTAAATAGAATACCAAGACAAAAAAATAAATAAAATATCTAAACACACAGAGCCAAGAGGTTTCTGGATAATGAAAGAAATGTAGAACTTCTTTTAGGATTAGGATTCTTTTTTTTTTAGAAATGCCTTGTGATTATGATGTTCAAATTCCCAACTTAAGAAAGATGAGGTAGGTGACACTACTATGTCCCTTGTTAGATAAAGAAAATAGTGACAATGATAAAAGGATTTCATAATTGAGGTTTTAAAAATTCCATTGAGATGATACGGTTTTACCTGATAACCCCAGCTACATATCTGACCAGCTGCAATTATCTATTTTGTATGAGTAAATACATTTCTTCCTTATCTTTGTCGCATGCAAGAAATCTCCACCCACTAGAATGATTTTGTGACACAGTGACCTATTGAACAGAGACTCCCTTTAAAACTATGCATTCCATTGCATGTCTTCAACCTTTATCTAGGGCTGTCATTCTCTTTGTAGGCTGCACATTAAAGTTACCAGGGAAGCTTTTAAAATATGTCCATGCCTGAATCCTAACCACAGAAATCCCAATTTAATTGTTCTGTGGTAGAATCCAGGCAATGGCATTTTAAGAACACCTCACTAAGGTGCAGTCAGGTTGTGCAACATTTTGTGTACAGCCAGGTTGGTGATTTTATTTTCGCGCAGCCAGGTTGATGATTTTAATTCTCTTTCTCTCATGGCAATTGTTGAGCACCCTTAAAGGACCAGATAGTCTCAACCTTGTTCAAGTTCACACATGAGGCTTACGCAACAGGGAGATCACCTACAACCCCAAGTTCTTTTCATCACAACCCTTCACTCAGCATGAAGAGGAGAGGAGTCTGAAAAGCGTTTCCTTTTAGCAGGCTCGGCTTCTCTGTGTTGGCAAGGTGCCCCGGGAGAACTGGCTTTCAGGCATGCACGCAATGGAATGCAATATGGACCTTGACATTAATCAGACTGTGTCTTTTCTTCTTCTCTGCAAAAGCACAGCACAGCCATAAGGTGAAAAGATGGGGCAGTTTCATCCTGGCTGGATTTCCCCTTCTCTCTCTGTTGTTGGGGAGCAAGAAGCCCTGAACTTCAAGGACTTATAATAATGTTTAACAACAAGCAAAGAGCTCTGGTCAGATTTCTGGAGGGAAAAGCAGTGCGAGGTTGGAAGTCACCATTTTCTTCTTGCTTGGGAAATGAAGCTTTTAATTTTTTTCTAGCTATGCTATCTCTACTGCGTTTTATGTCAGGAAATATGCACCTGGTGATAGCCTGTTGCTGAAGTAAACGTCAGGCTTTTTTCCCTCTCTTCCTCTTTCTGGTTTCCTCCTGAAACTTGGGTTCATGACAGCTTGTTGTTGGGCAGGGCATTAGCCTTTTGTAATTTATTGCTTTTAGATTAAATCTGGGGAAACTCAATATTGCAGTTGAATGATTAGAGCAATACCCTTTGGAGTAATAAATTTTCTTTGGTGCTGTGCATCTCCAGATCATGTTTCCCTTCTAATTACATTTACATAAATGATATTCTGTAAAATTAAATTAACATTCAAACGGTTACACTGGCAGGGAGAGACAAAAATTAGTTACCAAGTTGCATCTCTTTAAAAAAATCTAGTTCTTTTCATAATATGAATCACTACCCACTCTCAAGTGTCAGCAATCAGCACAACCTCGGTGCCAGAACTGCACAGGGATGTTTGTCACCACTTAATGGAGATGTTTTGTTTCTTTCTTGGAGATTTAGACTGTAAAGCCTCATTAGACAGTGAGTATAGTGACTTTTCAAACTTGGCTGCTAATGAATTGCTAATTTTTTTTCAAGCTTCTTGCCTTGAAATTCTGCAGTGGTCATGGGGAATGTCCAAATTGAATATGCACACAGAACTTTGTTATGGTCTTTGCCTTCCTTGCCACCCACCCAGAATCTTTTTCAAGCTTTGGTTTTCCAGCCTAGGCATTAACAGAAGGCCTGTCACGGGTGACATCAGGATCTTCCTACTCTTTTATGATCTCTTTACTACTTCAGGATGTTTCCATTATAAAGAGTGTGGGTTTCTTTAGAAGTTGCACTACTTGGAGGGGTTGAATCAGAATAGTTAAAAATCTACAGCTTCCTTGTCTTGGCTAAGAATGTTACCTCCACCATGTTTATCCTCAGAACAACTTCAGAACCATATCCATTATGACTTTCAGTAAAACCAATCAGTGCCATGTCTAAATGGATGATCCATCCATTTTACAACATGTTGATCGATGCAAAAAGTCATTTTATTTATGTTAAAACATAAATTGACTACATGCTATTTTTATTAAAAAAAAAAACAAAACATTAAATTACTGCAAAAGAAGCATCTCTTCAGGTCCTTGAGGTTCAAGTGAAGAGATGCTTACATGGAGTGCTGGTGGCACGAACCGCAGCTGCTTTCTTCTCCCTGTTAAGCATCAGAACCTGTGATTCCTCATTCCCTGGATTTGGCAAGACTTTGACCACAATTATACCCCTAGATCATAGTTACATGCATTGAAATGTCTGATAAAATGTGCCTGTCAGGGGTCCACTCTCACAATAACCTTTTAGCGACCATCATTATAACATAAGATGATGCAATTAAAAGAAGAAAGCAAATACCTCTTTTCAAAGAAGCCTGTCCTTCCCAGATCCTCGCTCAGATCAGTCTACTTGGACTCCACCACATCTAATGGAATTTCTCATAATCTCTTCTTTCTTGGGCTTACATTCACTTAAGACTCAATTATTCATTTCACATGTTTGTGCTGAGCACCAGCAATGGGCCAAGTATTGTGACTGTCACTGGAGATAAAATGGGAAGCAAAATATGTAGACTAGGAATGGTGGCTCACACCTGTAATCCCAGCACTTTGGGAGGCTGAGGCAGGTGGATCACTTGAGGTCAAAAGTTCGAGACCAGCCTGGCCAACATAGTTAAACCCTCTCTCTACTAAAAATACAAGAAAAATTAGCTGGATGTGTTGTCATGTGCCTGTAGCCCTAGTTAACTGGAAGGCTGAGGCAGGAGAATCGCTGGAACCCGGGAAGTGGAAGTTGCAGTAAACTGAGATCGGGCCACTGTACTCCAGCCTAGGCGACAGAGCAAGACCGTCTCAAAAATAAAAAACAAAAAAAAAAAAGAAAAAAAGTAAATGTAGCTCTTGTTTCATAGAGATTACAGTCTGCATGGAAAGACAGATGTATAGATGTTAATTAAATAATCATATTGATAAATATTTAATTACAAACTGATAACAAACACAGTCTTAAGGAGAATATAAACTCAAAGAATCTATCTGAAACTGAAGATGAGGGGTGAAGCTTGAGATCAGGGAAATCTTTCTAAGCAAGTGAGACTTTAGTTGAACTGAGATGTCAAATATGGGTCTAGGTGAACCAGGAGTCATGAAGAGTAGTCCCAGGAGGGAGGTGTGGTGACTTTGCCAGTTCAAAAGAACAGCATGAGCTCATGCCCTGCACCAGGAGGGAGCCTGCCATGTTTGATACCAAAGGAGGGCCATTGTGGCTGGATTAAAGGAAGCTTGGGGAAAAAGGTAATGAGGTTAGTGAGACCCATTAAGTGAGATATAAAGCAAGACCCGAAGTCATGCTAATGATTTTGGTTTTATTGTCAGAACAACTTGAAATCACGGAAATGTAATAACGATGGGGGGGTAACATAGTCATATTTCCATTTTTAAAGATCACTCAGTATGGGAAATGGATTGTGGAGTAATCAGAGTGGCTGTGGGGAGACCTCTTAGGAAGAAATTACAGTAGTTCAGTATTCTAAATAGGAGGAGTAGTCACAGAGATGGGAAAAAAGTGAATGAAGTCAAAACATAATTCAGAGATAAGTTTGGTAATAGATTGTGGTGGGAGAAGGATAAGCCAGTGGCAAGAATGTCTCTTGGCTGTCTCGCTTTATAAATAAATGAGTAATGGATGATGGAACAATTAGGGAACATGACAACAGACCTTCCATGCATGATATTGTAGGAAAACTTCACATACTACTTTGACCCTGCCATTGATAATGACTTGCTGACCTTACCATTTCAGCTCCCTCTTTCACTGTCAGCTGCCACAGTCCCATTGTCTTGAATCTTGAGAAGAGCTATAAGCTATCAAAGATGATACTTAACTTGAAACTCAGTTCTTCTATCTGGGCTTTATCTGGCAAAAAGGGCTTCCTGCCTTCTAATTGATTTATTCATTATTTCTCTTGTATCAAGAGTTGATTTATAGTATATCCAAAGACATGTACTAATGAACCATGTCATAATGGAGTTCGACACTGTGCAAATGCCTATAGTTCATTTTATACCTCTCATGCAGCACTTACATTATGCCATAAATCACAGTTTGTTTCTTACTTGCCTTATCTCCCCTATAAGAATTCAAGCTCCTTGAAGACAGGGATGTTGCTTTGTGTAGTTTTATGCCTTGCATAGTACCTAACATAGTGCGACTCACATAAGTACACATCAATATGTATTCACTGATTCTGTCTTCAATGACCAGGGGCTGAGGGCTCCCTAGGAAGAGCAATTGCAGTTATCCAGGTGTAGGGTGATAAGAAATTGAGGTAGGAAATAAAGGAATACCAATATCTGGCATGGAGTAAATATCCAATATCTATTTGTTGATTGATTGAATTTTAAGAAGAATTGACAGGTAAAGAGGGAAAAGGTCAAAGTGAAGGATGGGAAATATGCCCATAGTTAATAAAAAATGCCACTCTCCTTCATACCTCACCTCTGGTGTATGCGCTTCCTTTGCCCGCAACTCCATAACATTGCTTCCTCTTCTTCCTATGGGATTCAGCCCAGTGGTCACACCATGAATAGCCCTTTCCTCATTGGCTTGTCACAGGTGGTGGTATCTTCCTTTACAATCTCGTTAATCATACAGACGATTCTGTCATTCAACACCTTTTTTTCCTATTTAAGGTATACACCTCTCTATTCTCATGGAATTTCACAGGGTCAGCTTCCAGCACAGAAGAGACACAATAACAGGACAGATGGGTAGAAGGATAGAGGGATGAATAGGGATCCACACACAGCTGAGCTTAATTTCGGCAGTACTTATGTTACTATCCTACCTCTAAAATACATAAATGTGATTGTTTTACCTGCCTGATGTTCCTTTTTAAAGAAAAAATAACTGTTAAAAAATTATAGAATTACTTTATTCTAGAATTACAAAGTTCAGGTTAAATGTAGCTACAGCTGGGATATGAGTCAGAAAACAAGAATTCTATCCTTTTGTGTCTAAAAGCTCAATGGCTTTGGACAAACCACCTAAACAATGGTTTTAGTGCTATTTTCTTTAAAATAGGAATAATAGTCTATCAGGCAATACATGTGGAAGCAAATTATCAACTGGGACTGTATAGACATAATGGAGTGTCACACCAGTACTGGTTGCTGCTGCTGATGTGAGGGAAGTTGGTGGTAGTGACCACCAAGCTGTCATTCATCCCATACACAATTATTGGGTGCATAGTGTGTACCTGGTATGGTGCTAGGTGCTTTGGAAAGGAGGAGAAGTTTTAGAAGATGTGGTTCGTGTTCTCAAATTATTTTTGATACAGATAAGAGAAAAGACTAAAGCAAATTAAAGGCAAAATATGTGCAAGTGCAGGATCACATACAATCAGATCATTTGTGCCATTTCAGGTTTCAGAAAGAAGTGGGTGAACAAGGGTATGCTTTCATTTTTATACCAGGAGAGGCATCCCTTCCTTTGCTCTTCAGAGCCACCATTGGGTTTTTCATGATCTGATTGATGAGCCCTCATATCAGGATCTACTAACAGGTACTTCCCTTCTTTGTCATTCACCTACTTTCTTCACTGCAACTCAGTTCTGAACACCCCATGCAGCTGAGACCTTTGGCTCAATCCCTCCAAACACCACCTGCATGCTATGGAGGACCAAATGCTCCTGCAGTCTTGGCTTTCCCAGGTGGGATGCTGGGTGCAGCTCTCAGAGCTGGATCCAGCCTGCTGGCCTCTCACTGCCTCCATCTGGGCCTGCTGTCAGTGGATGGATGCCCAAAGCATGGGCTCACCCACCCGAGGTGAACAAATGGGACCAGTGCTCCAGAGCTCCTTGGGGAGAGCTATGAAGACTGGTCACTGGAACCCTTCATTGCCTGTGACTTATACACCAGGGAAAGGTTAGAGAAATTTATGAGTGGGCACCATATGCCAGCCCAACATCTGCTTCCTCATATGGGGCATGAATACAGGACAGTGCTAAGTGCATTAAAGATGAGCCTCAGGCATACACACACAGAAAAATGCAGTTTAACTGCTTAGGGGGATGAAGATTCCAAGGCACTATTAGGAGGAGTTTTCATACTCATTTTTTCAAATTGTAGAACACAAAATATAAATACAGGTAATGCTGTTCTCTTTAGGGGTGCTGAGAGTCCCTGAATCCTTTCCTTAGTCTTCTTCCAGGGGTCCCTTGAGCTACTCCCGTTGGTGTTGTGATTCTAAAACACACAGTTTCAAAACAACTCTTTTGGTTGGTTGAGAAAGGAGAGCTTACTTTTTTTCTTTCAGTATTTTCTGCATTAAACCCTGGGGAAAGACTTACCACATTTAAACATAAAATGTTTAGATGAGGGTTCATCACAGGTTGGACCTTGTTTATCAATATCTCAATGAAGTCAGTTATGAAATTTACTTGAAGTAATCAATCAGCATTCTTTTGATAAGCTGACTGCTTTGCAGAAGAGAGGGAAGTACAGTGTTGGGATCTTGATGTTGTCCTTTAAACTTTCCAAATCTACTGGACAGCAAAGTCATGTTTCTACTATACTATTGCTCAGAGTCAGGTTGTAATATCCAAGTCTTGGTTGATAGTGTCATGCAGGCAGTCATGAAAGTAGGAGGAAAATGGTGGAGTTACAATGATAGTATCACCCTCAGATTTTGCCACTTTGGTTTTAAAAATGGTGATGATGGATATCACTTTGGAGCCTAGATTTTCTCAGGACTGTACATGACAGGGTTCTTTGGAGTAATTATTTAATTATTTAAATATTCATCCGAAAGAAATAAAAGTCATTGTAATATTTTAGCTAATGAAAACCTATTCTGACAAGCCACTGTTACATAATTTGGATTTGGTCAGAATTTGAAAATTTGTCTTTCTGAGAGTAAAATGATGAGGTAATTAGTAAATGTCCAGGCTCTTTCACTTGTGTGCCATTGGACAAATTGCTTCTCTGGGTGTAAGTTTCTTCATCTCTGAAAGGGGGATAATACACAGATATGGTTTGGCTGTGTCCCCACCTAAATCTCATCTTGAATTGTGGCTCCCATAATTCCCACATGTTGTAGGAGGGACCTAGTGGGAGATAATTGAATCATGGGGAAAGTTTCCCCCATACTTTTCTCATGGTAGTCAATAAGTCTCACAAGATCTGATGGTATAAGGGGTTCCCCCTTTTGCTTGATTCTCATTCTCTCTTGATTGCCACCATATAAGATGTGCCTTTCACCTTCCACCATGATTATGAGGTCTCCCCAGCCACGTGGAACTTTGAGTCTATTAAACCTCTTTTTCTTTATAAATCATCCAGTCTCGAGTATGTCTTTATCAGCAGTGTGAAAATGAAATAATACATACAGTAATATAACCCAACTTATAGGATGGTTGGAATGATTAAACCCAAACTTATGGAGCACTTGGAAAAGTGGCACTCAAAAAAAATTGTAAAGCAAGTCACTGTTCAGGCAGCATGGCATAGTGAATTATATTATGAATCAGGCATGTGAGTTCTAATCCCAGTTCTACCACTAAATGTGTCTGTTAATGCCCTGGGACTTTGGTCCCTTGACCTATAAAAAGGGGTGTTTGGGCCAGTTGAATTTGAAGTCACTTCTGATTCTAACAGTCTACGGAGTTCTGAACTATTTGGGTCAATGGATTGCTAAGAATTTTGTCTTTTGAACTGATTGATAGTCAGCATATGACCTTTTGACATAAAATAGTGTGCTAATTTCCTCCCTTTTTGACATCTCACTTCCTCTATTTATTCCTGGTGTCCATGAATTCCACCACTTAAAGGAAAATTAAGAACTAGTTTGACTTGTAATAGAGAAATACTGAATTTTTTTTAAAAGTTTCATTTTTCTGCTGCTCTATTTTGTAAAAAGTAGTAGCTTAAAGATATGAATCTAATGAGAGGCATAGAGAAAATGGTCAGTTTTCCAGCTCTTCCTAATTTAAGATTTCACAATATTATTTTATTAGTTTGAAGTGAATTTCTAGAATTTTAGGCATCTTTATAGCATAAATGTTAGGTTGAAAACATTCTAAAACAAAATATGACATGTTTAGTCATTTTGATGACTTTTTATTCATTTTTTAATGTTTTTATTTTCCATTGATTTGGAAATTCCAAAAGTAACAGATTTTGAGCTTATACCATGGGTTTGAAGTGATACATGACAGTATCATCCATTTCAGGACATTTTATACATTGGAGTCAATATTAAAACTTCTATTTATATGTTTTAATCCAACTCTACTGTTATAATCCTGTATATGCTTTATAAAGAACATGATACATTATTATTATGTACAGTAGTACCTATGGCACTGCATGCTCAAACATGATTTTGGTTGGGGATCTAATGAAAAAGGTTTGGAGGCCACCTCTTTGGACAAGTATAGCATGCAACACTGGTCCTAATGGGCTGTAAGTTTGATCAAATAGTTTTATGTTCATAAATTCATAAATTGAGCATTTATTGAGCACATACTGTATGCCTGATCCCATGCTAAGCATTTGCTGTTCATATGATTTTGTTTATAAGTTGTGCTTCCCAAACTGGAAGTGGTAAGTTTACATGGTACATTGTTGGGAAAGACCAAACACAGGGCCGTAGGATGGAGTTTATTTGTATCAGATTGTCCTCTCTTTACTTGAGTGGCTTTAATCTTTTACCTCCACTCTTCTTGCATGCATGTTTGGCAAATTGATAAGTGTGAGACAATCAAACACAATGCGTATGTCTGAAAACAAATGACAAGAGACATTCTCACAGGACTGACAGGGGGAAGTTCACTCCTGCAAAGTTTGGCACTTTGTGGTTGGCTGGCTGACCGCTAGGAGAAGGAAGATTAGAGAAGATTGAAAAGAGGCTGGCTGGAATCAGAAATAATGGACTAAGTTTTAGAGGGCAGCTGGAGGAGGCTCAGCATTCCAGCTATTCAGCTACTCTCCAAAGACAGTGTAATGTGTCATCATTAAGGTTTAGAAGTCATAAGAGAAAGAGTTAAAGTTTAGGGTATCTTAGGACCCCAAATTAATTATGCGTTTCTTATATGAGGTAGAATATCTATGACATTTTCCAAGGCAGCATGCGGGCTCCTAAACTTACAACATACATCTATCTTTAGGGAGCTTGTATTTTATTGGAAACATGGTCCTGAAGGGCTGCTGATGCATATGAACAAGTACAGTCTTGAATTTGGAGTCTAAACCATCTTAAACAAGATTGGTGGAATTTGTATGGAAGGTTAGAAAGAGAGAAATAGGAAGGCTAATGGGAAATAGCTTACCTGATTCAGAACTCAAAAATGCAAGTAATGCACAGATACAATGATTGAGTTACCAACATGATTTAGACCAATATCAAATACTGTCATGGAGCTCATGTTAGACTAGGAGTTTATTCAATGCATGCATTTGATAAAAACATACTTAGCACCTGCCACATGCTGGGCATTGTTGTTAATCCTTGGGATATGTAAGGGAACAAAATGATAACAAAGAGAAAAGAAAATTTTTAAAATCCTTAACATTTTGTAGCTCATACCCAGTGAGGTGTCAATGAAGGTGACAATATATTTGCGACATTTTAGGACAAAGTAAACATGAGTCATAGGTGAGAATTAGCAATGTGACAGTCTACTCACTCTATGTGGTACATCACCATGATGCTGTGAATTCTCTTCAGAACCATCTATAGTAAGAGAGGAAGAGCCAGGCGTAGACAGAGAAATGGCATCAGAAAAATCTGGATTCAAATCTTGGCTCTACCACTTATTAGCAGTCTAATCTTGGTCAAGGAATTAAACTCTTTGCTTTAGACTCTTTGTCCGTAAAATGAGGATGAGAACACCCATCTCACTTGTGTGTGGTACAGATTAAGTAAGAAACCATATACAAAATGCTCCACAGGAGCTGGCTTATAGTAAAAACTTAATAATTTATATATCTTCCTTTTACTTCCTAGTTATCTATGACAATTATATAACTTTCTTCCATACTCTTAAGAATGGTATATAGGCCATGTTATTACCTTTTTTACATTTGAGGTAAACCAAGGCAAAGAGCAGTTGGGTGAATGTTTTGACCATGAATAATTCTGATCTCTGCTCATCAGACAGCCTTCTGTAATAATCTTGATTAATCTGCCTTTTTCTTTTCATTTTAGTCAACCATTTGAGGCTGACCACTGAGGTTTCTGCCATTGGCAATCTTTTCATATTTTTCTATTCATTTTGATCAAAATGCTTCTTAGTGGAATGGTTGAAATGAAACAACCACGAAGACTTATGTGCAAAACGTGGAAGGAGACAATGAGGGTCTGATGTTCTTAAATATGTCTCTGCAACTCTGCAGGCAAAAAAGTAGGTCCTGCCTCTGGGATAGTAGGACCTCTGTGGGTTCAAAGTTCCAGCTCAAGGTGAGTAGACTCTAGTAATTTCATAGAGCTGCTGGGACTGTTGAATGAAGTAATATCTAGAATGTCAAGCATTTTGCTTGGCACATAGTAGGTACTGGCTTTTCCTTCCTCTGTGCCTGGCAACACCATAAAATAAAACTCAGCTTTCACGAGATTACATGGTAGATGAAGCAACTTTGAATACACATTGTTCTATATCAAGGTAGGAAACATGGTAACTTCATGTGAAAATGAGGAATTTATAGAACAAAAGAGCTATGTTCTTCAGTAACACTGGTATCCTTACAGCTGGAAAGACATTTTTCTTAAGTGGTTGGAGCTTGTCATTTGGCTAGATACATCCTATTTATGGTGACTTTCTCTAAAGCTCATGATTAATGTGGGCTTTTAAAAATTGTTTTTCTTTGTGTTATGTTTCTCTCCAGTATGGTGGAATGCTGGTTTTAATTAAATTTAGGAAGGAAGAGAAGGGGGGTTGGGTGGCCTGACAAAGTTGAAGAACATCAGTGAAAATCACATTTATGTTTGGAGCATGGCATTTGAAAATAGAATAAATAATATGAAAGAGAGGACTTCTCCAAATGGGAAAATAATGAATATGCATGTTGTATATGATTCTCATTTTGGCTGAAGATGGGATTCTTGCTTGGGAAAAAGTTTCTTTATTTAATTATTAACTCTATGTATTTTATACATACCACCCCAAGAATCACCTTTCTGTTTTATTTTCCTCCAGAATAAGTCATTATTTTGTAGAAGTGAATTTTGCTCTTTAATTAATCATATGTTTACTTATGCAACTTTAGCTATGATGTAATTGAAACTTGGAGCAAGGCTATTCCGCACTGGGCTAAGGTTAATTATGCAGTGATTAAACTATATTACTTTTGGCTAAAATTTACCTTTATTCAGCATACTTTTTTTTTTTTTAACAAAAAGTACAAATTAGTAGCATAAATAAGATTACTTAGGAAAAAATTTGTTTTCAAGCATTTAAATAACCTACTTTCATTTATAACAGCTATGTTAATTAGAAACTAGTCTCATCTATTTCTCAAAGCAATTCCTTAAGAACTTTCAGTTGGTAACAGCATGAATGGATAGACTCAGACTAGCTGAAATCATTGTGGGTATTTGGGAGTCATAAAACAGCAGTTCTTCAAAATATTTCCTTATCTAGATTTTTTTAAACGGTTTCAGCCTGACCTTCCCCTTGGCTAGTTCAAATAAGTAAAATTAGTCTGCATTCCTAAATCATTCCTGAATGTTCTAAGTCCCAACTTCCAATCAGTGGTGTCTGCCTGGCAGTATACTTCCTTGTAGGCTGCCTCTCACCTGAGGCAGTAACCAAGCTCACTAAGAAGGCTGATTAACCCCCTCTCTGAAATAAGATTAGGATTTAAAGTGTGCATTTTTTAATGAAAAGGAAAACTCTAAATTTAAGGCAGTCATGCTTCTTGTAGGGAGGTCAAAGAGTGAGTTGATTATGGGGTGAGGGAGATGAAGAAGGGAGGAGGAAGATTTATGCGCTCTGTGGTATTTGAAACCAATTTGCAATTGGCCCCTGGAGTCCAGAGATTTACATATTGTGTAGTTTGAAAAAATGGATGTGAAATTGTAGAGTAACACTCAAAAGTGCCTCTTATAAGCTTTCTTGGTCAATAGGCTCCCTGATTAATTTTAAGAAGAAAATAAAAAATTGAATATTGAACAAAATTATTTTGCTTGAATACATAACCATTTATCTGGCAATATTGGGCAGTGGCTAAAGGTACAAATTCAAGTATTCATGAAGCTTTGTGAATCTGAGGAAGTTTCTTAGCTTATTTATGACTCAGCAATATAAAAAGGGTAATAATAGTAATGAATTAAACCCTACCCACTCAGTGTAAAAGAATTCAACACTATATGTTTGTTAAAAGAGGAGGGAAGAGAACAATAATTTAAATTGCAAGAATGATTCCATCTGCCATTGAACTCAATATGTATTTTCCCTGGTAAACATGAGATGGGAGATAGGAATCTGCTTTTTCCTCATTTTGTCTTATTTCCTGAAGTCCTTTTGCAATATAAGCATTTCAGCTAGCTTAGTGTGCTTCTACTCTTTAAAGATACAGTATACACTTTTGTGCAATAGGATCCTAAATGCATAAGCTACTGTTTATACCTGGGGATCCACGGACCAGTGATGGAGGTCAACTGGCTGGGCCCTTCTTTTTGAGAAATGTTTGATCTGTCATTAACATGATACCTTTCTTCCCTACACCTTTTCGGTAAGAATACAGATGGTTTATGTTTTCTGCTTTACATGTTGACTTTAGAACTTCACTAAGTATGATGTAACTCCACCTTTATGGCTACTCTTAAAAGGTAGTTGGTTCATAGAAACTGAAAGTGGAAGAGTGGTTAGCAAAGGTTGGAGGGAAGGAGAAATGGAGAGTTATTGTTTAATGGGTACAGAGTTTCTGTTTTAGGATGATGAAAAAGTTTTAGAGATAGATAGTGGTGATGGCTGCACAACACTGTGGATGCACTTAATACCACTGAAATGTATGCTTAAAATTGGTTAAAGTGGTAAATTGTATGTTATGTATATTTTACCACAATAACAACAAAAAAGCAGTTGAGTAATTTCCATGAGAAAATAATACATAGCAAGCGATTAGCACAAAGTCATGAAGAGCCAATGCAAATTAACTACAATTACTAAGGGGATAATTTGGTTACTATTACTATTCGGCTATGGTTTGTACATCAGGACTATCTACCTGATTTTATGCCTTTTGACTCAGTCTAATTCATACACAAGCAGAGATGGGATGAAATGTTTCTCCTGGCCCCTAGGTATATTTTGGGGCATAAATCTCAGAATTCCTTTCTGGATCCCATTAAGTCCTTGCTCTCTCTCTCTCCTGCTACCCACATCTCCTGTGTTCCTCTGTGTACCCAGTGTGGGCATGCTTTTTGGGTTTTTGCTTCCACTTCTTCTCTATAATCACTATTTGGACTTGTCTATGTTACTCTATTATTCTTTGTTCTCAAAATCATATGGGGTTCCTTTTCCCATTTCCTCTACTTCATTGCCCAGGATCATTTTCCATATGATGAGCCTCAGTCCTCAATCCTCAGTGCAATGATTAGTGACTCAACTGAATGACCTATGTACCAGGCTCTGTCCCAGCCCTCTTTCAAGAGGTTCAGACATAGTTTCCCGAGTAGGGACCCAGAGGCCTCAGGAGCTTCCTTTTAGAACCATTTAAGGCTAATCTTCTAATTGGGACACAGTCCCTGCATGTGCCTGGGAAAAGTAAGAAAACAGAGATTGAGGACCTGGTGTGAAGAAGGCCAGGAATTAGAGAAAATGCAAAGGGAGCCAAGGTCAGAAAAAAAAATAGTGGAATAAGAATGACAGAAGGTGTTGAGAACATAGAGAAACCACACTGAGGTCAAGGAAATGAACAAAGTTCTGTATAGACAACTCTGACCCGAGACTCAGTGGCTAATTATCTCTCTGAGCATAGCCGACTGTTTAAAGTTGCAGACCAATTCCCTCCTCTACCAATCTTCTCCCCTCTTACAATGGCTGCAGCTGAATCTGCATTAGAGTGTGTAGAATCAGAGAGAGAATGTAACTCATTGTCTTATTTTCAGATAAGGCATGACCCAGAAAGGGAAAATGCTTGGCTCCTGCTAACCCAGCTGTTCAAGTGTGTGGAGAGGAGGAGGGAGGGGGATCTGGACTTCAACTCAAATCTCACTATTTTCAGTAGTCCCCTTGTGCTCCGTGGACTCCCATGGGTGAGGGCCATGATGATGGAGTTGTGTAGAACCATACCGAATATAACACCATATGCACTGCAGCAGGTAATAAATGCTTCTTGATGATGGTGGCAATGAAGATGATGGTGTTTATGGCCATAGAGAAAACTCCATTTAGATGAAATTAAATGATACTGCATGGATGAGAGAGGAAAATGCCAAGCTATTTAGTGGCTGACATGTAAGATGAATTTGGTAATGAAGCTCGGGGACTTATCAGGCCAGAAAACTGCATTCTCTCATTATATAGCCCTTAATGACCCACTTATTACTAATATAAAGGGAAAGATATACATATAAACACATGTTCCTGAATGTTTGGCTGCAAGAAATGAAACCAGTACACCAGCTTGAGGGGTTAGCAACAGACGCTGTTTCTGTATGAATGATCAAATTTGCTGTTTTCCAGCTGGAAAATGACAACTGAAGTAAAAGGGTAAAGGATGATTTGACTATACTTATACAAAAGACAGGAGAGAGTAATGTAAAGAGAGCAGGTGGAGCTGGCTAGCTCTAAGAATTGCTATGGGGAACCTGGAAGAGGAAATAGATTTATTTGGAAACATGACTTATGTCTTCTTTTCAGATGTGCACTTCTAAAAGTACTCAATTTTTCACTTATATGGCAATTCTCTGACAAACTGAATTATCCAAGATATCACTGAAAACTATCAGGGAAACCAAAATGGAAGCCACATCTATTGGCAAAATCATATGCACTTCACTCATTAAGAGTTCTTCTTAGGTCCTTGCTCAGAGTTCATTCACTCTTATCTGACACCCAATCTTAAAGAGTTACCTAGTTTCCTATCTTACAGTAAATTATAAGCAGTGCAACATAAGGTGTGAATGGCACATTCTTTAGGACCAGAGCAAGTGACACCTGACACTTGAAAATGAGAGGAAAGAAAGAAAACCATGCAACAAATAAACAAAAGAAACTTAGAATAAAAAATACCATAGTGATGTGTTGTCATTTACTTCAGAGAAGTTCCCACACATCACTTTGCTGATTTATATCATAGCCAAAGGAACTTTGTGTCAGTCATGGCATCTGAAGATTTAGAGGGTTAGACCAGACAATCTCCAAGGCCCCTCCAAAAAAAAAAAAAAAAAAAAAGTGTTTTCAAAAAAGATTTTGATGCTATCTTCACTGCAAAGACCATATTCAGACATGGTGTAAAAATATGGGCCCCTCCTCCCCCCAAAAATGTTGGCAGTTGAAGAATTAATCTCAGTTATCTGGAAAGGTGTCTTCCCTGGAACACTATACCATGCTGCTGTCCCATTGATGTGACCTTGTTTTGACTTTGCCAGAATTAGAATCCTGTGTCTACCATGTATTAGTGAATGACCCTAGGCAAGGTACCACCCATTGCTAATCCCAGTTTCTTCATTTGTAAATTGAAAATTACAATATCTACCACTTAGAGCTGTTCTAAGTCTTAGTGGCTTGAACCAATGTGTGTCTAGTGCTTAGTGGCTAAAACATAGGAAATGTTCAATGAAAAATATTTATTGCTGTGTTTTTGGCAGTAATAATAACAATAATTTCCCCTTCTACTTTGGTTTATGTGCACACTGCAGGTATAAAGGATGAAGTTGTAGGGCAGGAAGTCTTATGACACTCGGAACAGCTACTCAATGGAAATCACAAACAGAATGAGTTTCATCCACATGTCGAGACACTACTACCAACAAAGCTATTTCAGAGAACCTATCCTAAATACCTAGCTGTCTCTTCCACTTAAAGCAAGGTATGTATTAGTTTAACCTTATTCAGCTTATATGATAATTTTGCAAACTTTATTTCATTTGGCCTCTACCATAAACTTGTGAAAGAGGTACAGACCACCCCATATCACAGATGAGGAATGAGCTATTTAGGATTTAAGTAACTTGTCTATATTTAACCAGCTCTTAAAGAGAAATAAACTTGAAATTTATACTCTGACTCTAATGGTATCTCCTTTTGGTAATGCTGCCCACATACTACAGTTGATAGCTTACAGTAGAGTTGTTAATGATTTGGGAAAGAATTGGTCTTGGGACTATGTGGGTTTTTTACTGCTTTAGAGAATACCTTGAAACTGCATAGAATTGGATGAGAAATTCACAGTAATTCAGAGAAAACTGAATCAAAGCTTTATTTTGTCCAACAAATACTTTATCTATAGATAATTTGATAGTACAAATAAAATATGAGAATTTTTTTCTCTTTAAATAATTGGAGAGAAAAGGGGGCAGTTCCAAGATGACAGAATAGGAACAGCTCCTGTCTACAGCTCCCAGTGTGAGTGATGCAGAAGATGGGTGATTTCTGCATTTCCAACTGAGGTACCAAGTTCATCTCACTGGGGCTTGTCGGACAGTGGGTGCAGCCCACAGAGCATGAGCTGAAGCAGGGTGAGGCATCGCCTTACCTGGGAAGCACAAGGGGTCAGGGAATTCCCTTTCCTAACCAAGGGAAGCTGTGACAGACAGCACCTGGAAAATCGGGTCACTCCCACTCTAATACTGCGCTTTTCCAACGGTCTTAGCAAACAGCACACCAGGAGATTATATCCCATGCCTGGCTCTGAGGGTCCCATGCCTGGCTCAGAGGGTCCCACGCCCATGGAGCCTCACTCATTGCTAGCACAGCAGTCTGAAGTCGAACTGCAAGGTGGTAGCAAGGCTGGGGTAGGGGCGCCCGCCATTGCTGAGGCTTGAGTAGGTAAACAAAGCCGCCAGGAAGTTTCAACTGGCTGGAGCCCACCGCCTCTCAAGGAGGCCTGCCTGCCTCTATAGACTCCACCTCTTGGGACAGGGCATAGCCAAACAAAAGGCAGTAGAAACCTCTGCAGACTTAAATGTCCCTGTCTGACAGCTTGGTAGAGAGTAGTGGCTCTCCCAGCACAGAGTTTGAGATATGAGAACAGACAGACTGCCTCCTCAAGTGGGCCACTGACACCTGAGTAGCCTAACTGGAAGGCCCCCCAGTAGCCGCAGGCTGACACCTCACATGACTGGGTACCCCTCTGAGATGAAGCTTCCAGAGGAAAGATCAGGCACCAATATTTGCTATTCAGCAATATTCGCTGTTTTGCAACCTCTGCTGCTCATACCCAGGCAAACAGGGTCTGGAGTGGACATCCAGCAAATTCCAACAGACCTGCAGCTGAGGGTCCTGACTGTTAGAAGGAAAACTAACAAACACAAAGGACATCCACACCAAAACTCCATCTGTACGTCACCATCATCAAAGACCAAAGGTAGATAAAACCACAAAGATGGGGAAAAAACAGAGCAGAAAAGCTGAAAATTCTAAAAATCAAAGCACCTCTCTCCCTCCAAAGGAATGCAGCTCCTCACCAGCAACAGAACAAAGCTGGACAGAGAATGACTTTGGAGAGCTGAGAGAAGACTTCAGATGATTAAACTTCTCCGAGATAAAGGAGGAGTTTTGAACCTGTTGCAAAGAAGGTAAAAACCTTGAAAAAAAGATTAGATGAATGGCTAACTAGAATAACCAGTGTAGAGAAGTCCTTAAATAACCTGATAGAGCTGAAAACCTTGGCACAAGAACTATGTGACAAATGCACAAGCTTCAGTAGCCGATTCGATCAACTGGAAGAAAGGGTATCAGTGATTGAAGATCAAACGGATGAAATAAAGTGAGAAGAGAAGTTTAGAGAAAAAAGAGTAAAAAGAAATGAACAAAGACTCTAAGAAATATGGGACTATGTGAAAAGACCAAATCTGTCTGATTGGTGTACCTGAAAGTGATGGGGAGAATGGAACCAAGATGGAAAACACTCTGCAGGATAATATCCAGGAGAACTTCCCCAACCTAGCAAGGCAGGCCAACATTCAAATTCAGGAAATACAGAGAACGCCACAAAGATACTCTTCGAGAAGACACATAATTGTCAGATTCACCAAAGTTGAAATGAAGGAAAAAATGTTAAGGGCAGTCAGAGAGAAAGGTTGGGTTACCCACAAAGGGAGACCCATCAGACTAACAGCAGATCTCTCGGCAGAAACTCTACAAGCCAGAAGAGAGTGGGGGCCAATATTCAACATTCTTAAAGAAAAGAATTTTCTACCCAGAATTTCATATACAGCCAAACTAAGCTTCATAAGTAAAGGAAAAATAAAATCCTTTACAGACAAGCAAATGCTGAGAGATTTTGTCACCACCAGGTCTGCCCTAGGAGAGCTCCTAAAGGAAGCACTAAACATGGAAAGGAACAACCAGTACCAGCCACTGCAAAAACATGCCAAAATGTAAAGACCATCAATGCTAGGAAGAAACTGCATCAATTAACGAGCAAAATAATCAGCTAACATAATAACAGGAACAAATTCACACATAACAATATTAACTTAAATGTAAATGGGCTAAATGCTCCAATTACAAGACAGAGACTGGCAAATTGGATAGAGTCAAGACCCATCAGTGTGCTGTATTCAGGAGACCCATCTCACATGCAAAGACACACATAGGCTCAAAATAAAGGGATGGAGGAAGATCTACCAAGCAAATGGAAAACAAAAAAGAGCAGGGGTTGCAATGCTAGTCTCTGATAAAACAGACTTTAAACCAACAAAGATCAAAAGAGACAAAGAAGGCCATTACATATGGTAAAGGGATCAATGCAACAAGAAGAGCTAACTATCCTACATATATATGCACCCAATACGGGAGCACCCAGATTCATAAAACAAGTCCTTAGAGACTTACAAAGAGACTTAGAATCCCACACAATAATAATGGGAAACTTTAACACCCCACTGTCAACATTAGACAGATCAATGAGACAGAAAGTTAACAAGGATATCCAGGAATTGAACTCAGCTCTGCACCAAGCGGACCTAGTAGACATCTACAGAACTCACCACCCCAAATCAACAGAATATAAACTCTTCTCAGCACCACATCGCACTTATTCCAAAATTGACCACATAGTTGGAAGTAAAGCACTCCTCTGCAAATGTAAAAGAACAGAAATTATAACAAACTCTCTCTCAGACCACAGTGCAATCAAACTAGAACTCAAGATTAAGAAACTCACTCAAAACCCCTCAACTACATGGAAACTGAACAACCTGCTCCTGAATGACTACTGGGTACGTAATGAAATGAAGGCAGAAATAAAGATGTTCTTTGAAACCGATGGGAACAAAGACACAACGTACCATAATCTCTGGGACACATTTAAAGCCATGTGTAGAGGGAAATTATAGCACTAAATGCCCACAAGAGAAAGTAGGAAAGATCTACAATTGACACCCTAACATTACAATTAAAAGAACTAGAGAAGCAAGAGCAAACACATTCAAAAGCTAGCAGAAGGCAAGAAATAACTAAGAGCAGAACTGAAGGAGACAGAGACACAAATAACCCTTCAAAAAATCAGTGAATCCAGGAGCTGGTTGTTTGAAAAGATTAACAAAATTGATAGACCACTAGCAAGACTAATAAAGAAGAAAAGAGAGAAGAATCAAATAGACACAATAAAGAATGATAAAGGGGATATCACCACCAATACCACAGAAATACAAACTACCATCAGAGAATACTATAAACACTTCTACACAAATAAACTAGAAAACCTAGAAGAAATGGACAAATTCCTGGACACATACATCCTCCCAAGACTAAACCAGGAAGAAGTTGAATCCCTGAATAGACCAATAACAGGCTCTAAAATTGAGGCAGTAATTAATAACCTACCAACCAAAAAAAATCCAGGACCAGACGGATTCACAGCCAAATTCTACCAGAGGTACAAGGAGGAGTTGGTACATTCCTTCTGAAACTATTCCAATCAATAGAAAAAGAGGGAATCCTCCCTAACTCATTTTATGAGGCCAGTGTCATCCTGATACCAAAGCCTGGCAGAGACACACACACAGAAATAGAATTTTAGACCAATATCCCTCACGAACATCGATGCAAAAGGCCTCAATAAAATACTGGCACACTGAATCCAGCAGCACATCAAAAAGCGTATCCACTATGATCAAGAGGGCTTCATCCCTGGGATGCAAGGCTGGTTCAACATACGCAAATCAATAAACGTATTTCAGCATATAAACAGATCCAAAGAAAAAAACCGCATGATTATCTCAATAGATGCAGAAAAGGCCTCTGACAAAATGCAACAACCCTTCATGCTAAAAACTCTCAATAAATTAGGCATAGATGGGATATCTCAAAATAATAAGAGCCATTTATGACAAACCCACAGCCAATATCATACTGAATGGGCAAAAACTGGAAGTATTACCTTTGAAAACTGGCACAAGATGGGGATGCCCTCTCTCACCACTCCTATTCAGCATAGTGTTGGAAGTTCTGGCCAGGGCAATCAGGCAGGAGAAAGAAATAAAGGGTATTCAATTAGGAACAGAGGAAGTCAAATTGTCCCTGTTTGCAGATGACATGATTGTATATTTAGAAAACCCCATCGTCTCAGCCCAAAATCTCCTTAAGCTAATAAGCAACTTCAGCAAAGTCTCAGGATACAAAATCAAAGTGCAAAAATCACCAGCATTCTTATACAGCAATAAAAGACGAACAGAGAGCCAAATCATGAGTGAACTCCCATTCACAATTGCTTCAAATAGAATAAAATACTTAGGAATCCAACTTACCAGCGATGTGAAGGGCCTCTTCAAGGAGAATTTCAAACCACTGCTCAATGAAATAAAAGAGGACATAAAGAAATGGAAGAACATTCCATGTTCATGGATAGGAAGAATCAATATTGTGAAAATTGTCATACTGCACAAGGTAATTTAGAGATTCAATGCCATTCCCATAAAGCGACCAATGACTTTCTTCACATAATTGGAAAAAAGCTACTTTAAAGTGCATATGGAACCAAAAAAGAGCCCACAATGCCAAGACAATCCTAAGCCAAAAGAACAAACCTGGAGGCATCACACTGCCTGACTTCAAACTATACTTCAAGGTTACAGTAACCAAAACAGCATGGTACTGGTACCAAAACAGAGATATAGACCAATGGAACAGAACAGAGCCCTCAGAAATAATACCACACATCTACAACCATCTGATCTTTGGCAAACCTAACAAAAACAAGAAATGGGGAAAGGATTCCCTATTTAATAAATGGTACTGGGAAAACTGGCTAGCCATAAGTAGAAAGCTGAAACTGGATCCCTTCCTTACACCTTATACAAAAATTAATTCAAGATGGATTAAAGACTTAAATGTTAGACCTAAACCATAAAAACCCTAGAGGAAAACCTAGGCAATACCATTCAGGACATAGGCGTGTGCAAGGACTTCATGTCTAAAACACCAAAAGCAATGGCAACAAGCCAAAATTGACAAATGGGATCTAATTAAACTAAAGAACTTCTGCACAGCAAAAGAAACTACCATCAGAGTGAACAGGCAACCTACAGAATGGGAGAAAATTTTTGCAATCTACTCATCTGACAAAGGGCTAATATCCAGAACCTACAAAGAACTCAAATAAATTTATAAGAGAAAAACAAACAACTCCATCAAAAAGTGGGCAAAGGATATGAACAGTTACTTCTCAAAAGAAGACATTTATGCAGCCAACAGACACATGAAAAAATGCTCATCATCACTGGCCATCAGAAAAATGCAAATCAAAACCACAATGAGATACCATCTCACACCAGTTTGAATGGCGATCATTAAAAAGTCAGGAAACAGGTGCTGGAGAGGATGTGGAGAAATAGGAACACTTTTACACTGTTGGTGGGACTGTAAACTAGTTCAACCTTTGTGGAAGACAGTGTGGCACTTCCTCTAGGATCTAGAACTAGAAATACCATTTGACCCAGGCATCCCATTACTGGGTATATACCCAAAGGATTATAAATCATGCTGTTATAAAGACACATGCACATGTATGTTTATTGCAGTACTATTCACAATAGTAAAGACTTGGAACCAACACAAATGTCCATCAATGATAGACTGGATTAAGAAAATGTGGCACATATATACCATGGAATACTACGCAGCCATAAAAAAGGATGAGTTCATGTCCTTTGTAGGGACATGGATGCAGTTGGAAACCATCATTCTCAGCAAACTATTGCAAGAACAGAAAACCAAACACCGTGTGTTCTTACTCATGGGTGGGAATTAAACAATGAGAACACTTGGACACAGGGCGAGGAACATCACACACCGGGGACTGTTGTGGGGTGGGGGGAGGGGTGAGGGATAGCATTGGGAGATATATCTAATGTAAATGACGAGTTAATGGGTGCAGCACACCAACATGGCATGTGAATACATATGTAACAAACCTGCATGTTGTGCACATGTACCCTAGAACTTAAAGTATAATAAAAAAAAAAATAATGGGAGAGAAAAGGATGTTTTCAAGCATCTTTAAACTTATTTGGAAACATCATTTTCATATAAAAATCCAACCACCAGTTACAAATCAGCCTTGTCCGAATTGAAGGAAGTCTGCAGAGATGTAAACTGGTGAAGGGCTTAGTGGAATGTATTGGCTTAGTAGGTATTGAGTTTGATATAAAAAAAGCATATTTTATGTAAAATAATGCATCTTTTCCCTTTTACCTGTTTTCTTACTAAACCAAATAACCCTTTCTCCCAATTAAAAAAGCAGGAAAGAGAAAAGGAAGACAGGAAATGAATATTTATTGGGCATCTAAACAGAAACATATACTTTAATAGGCACTTTTACATGTTAACTCATTTAATTCTAAAAATAGTCTTCTGCATTAAGTACTCATTATTCTTTGAATTCAAAAGAATAAGTCTTCAGGAATTTGTACAACAGATATTCTGAATGTATTTGTGATCCTATGTGAAGGGTTAGAATCAAGTCACACATTTCCCAAAAATATGTTTTGTTTGGCCTGCCATATTGTTTTTAAAATTTTGAGCCAATTTCCAGCTTAAAGAAAAGTCAGAAACTCTGGCAGTGGTGGGCCTACATCCAAAATTGCACCAAGTGGTTGGAGTACAGCAAGGACTGCCCTTTCCACAGCCTGTGATACCTAGTTTGCAACAGCCACGCTCTGGCCTATTCTGCTTGGTGATATTTTCTCCCATGTCTTTGTCAGTGTTTTGATGGAGATCCAAAAATGATGACAATCTTCTGTGTGGATTGTTACCGAAGAGCTTCGAATGTACTTATTTGTTGACCATATATGTCAATTTTCAGATGAGAGCAAAATTGAATGGGGGGCAGTTGTTTGGAGCATCTTCTGAGGACAGCACTGTCTAATGGAAATCACTTACCTTTTTGTTTTTGCTGCACCTCAATGACACTGGAGCAGATGTTGAAAGCTCTGGTCACCCTCTTCCATTCCTCTCTGCCCATCTTCAGCAAATATTTACAAAGCAGTTGGTGTGTGCTCAGCAGTGTGAGAGAGATATAGAGGTGACTGATGAGTACCTGCCCTCAAGGAACATATAGCCCAGAAGAGGATTAAAACATCAGAGGATATAACTGCAATGTGAGAAGCTCTATCTATAGCAAGAACAAACAAGGACCCAACATATATAGGAAAGGCTGATTAATTCAGACTTAGGGGATCTGGGTGGGTTTTTATAGCAAAAGTATTATTTAATTAAGTCAGAAGTCTGAGTAGACATTTTTATCATGGTAATATATATGTAATATAAAATTTACCAGTTTTTAAGTGCATAATCAGTGACATTAAATACCTTCAAAATGTTGTACTACCATCACTACCATCCATTGGGTAGACTTTTGATGGGTAAAGAAAGTGGTATTATCAGGTTCAGTCACATGCATTTGTAGAACAACATGAACTAATTTACTCATCTGCTGCCTCAACCCAAAGAGGATTTGATATATAGTATAAGAAAATGTAGCATACAATAAATCCAATCTATAAAGTTTTATATAATTAGAGCAAATAAATGAATGTAAAGCTAGAAGACAAATTTGTTCACAGAAATTTTCTATAAATTGGAAACAAATTTGTGTACAAGCTTTATAGCTATGAAAGTGAAGGGAATGCATGATTTAGCTACTTGGGAGGCTGAGGCAGGAGACTGGCGGGAACCCGGGAGGCGGAGCTTGCAGTGAGCCGAGATCGCGCCATTGCACTCCAGCCTGGGCGACAGAGCGAGACTCCGTATCAAAAAAAAAAAAAAAAAAATCCTTTAATGTACAATGGTTGTTGTAGAGGTTTTTTTCTGAAATCATTTGTGCTCCTCTCATATAGTTGTTGTACCCTATATTTGCACAAACTGGGTTACTTCTGATTTTCTTATTTTAAAGTGACCAGGGATTTTTAAAAGATATGCTACTTCTTTGAGATATTTCAGAGCTCAGCACCTAAGTAATTTATTTATTTTAAAAGGAACATTTATATTAATTTCATTTAAAATGACATATTTTATAATTTTTATAGTTACAAGGATAACAGTAATAGTAATGGTTAAGAAATGCTTACTATGGACCAGAAAGTGGACTAAATATTTTGCATTTATGATTTAACTTTATCCTCACAACATAGCTATGATGTATGTACTTTTTCCCCCTCTGCAAAGTGAGGCATACAGAAATTAACTCTAATAAAATGATCTTTTGTCTCATATTCACATTCACATTTTGCATTGACCAATCTTCCCGTTGAGGGGACTATGTTAGATAATAGTCCCTGTTCTTCCTACCTCATGAAGGGGGTTGGAATAAATACGATACCTTGTATTATTTCATGACATGACCTGTGAAAGTAAAGAACTAGATAGAGTTAAGGCATTCAGTTAAAAAGTGAAATCTGAGGTCCACAAGCAAAGTCATCAGGTAACAGGCAGGAGGGATTGATGACTGGGAGGAGGGAGGAGGCAGAGTTCAAACTGGCTGTTTGCTTTTATTTTTGACACGGGATCTCGCTCTATCACCCAGGCTGGAGTGCAGCGGTGTGATCTTGGCCCACTGCAGCCTCCACCTCCTGAGCTTAAATCATCTTCCCACCTTATTCCCCTGAGTATCTGGGACTACAGGCCTGCATCACCATACTCAGCTAAATTTTGTATTTTCTTTAAAGACACTGTTTTGCTATGTTACCCAGACTGGTCTTGAACTTCTGGGCTCAAGCAATTCTCCTGCCTCAGCCTCCCAAAGTGTGGGGATTGCAGGCATGAGCCACTGGGCCTGACCTAACTCTTTTTCTTTTTGACTTATGTGGCTGGGTGGACTACAAAGCCAGGCGTGAGATAGCAAGTGCATTAGTCTGTTCTCACATTGCTATAAAGAACTACCTGAGACTGGTTGATTTCTAAAGAAAAGAGATTTAATTGACTCACAGTTCCATAGGCTGTACACGAAGTATGGCAGAGGAGGCCTCAGGAAACTTTCAATCACGGTGGAAGGTGAAGGGAAAGCAGGCACGTCTTACATGACCAGAGAAGGAGAGAGTGAAGGGGAAGGTGCCACACACCTTTAAACAACTGGATTTCATGAGAACTCACTCACTATCATGAGAACAGCAGGGGGAAAATCTGCCCCCATGATCAAATCACCTCTCACCAGGCCCCTCCTCCAACACTCCAACACTGGGGATTATAAAACAACATGAGATTTGGGCAAGGACATACATTCAAACCATATCAGTAACAATAACAATACTCTAGAGCAAGGGGTTGGCAAATATATTCTGCAAAGGGCCAGATAGTAAATATTTTAGGTTTTGTGGACCATATGGTCTTTGTCAGAAAAACTCAACTCAGTTGTAGAATGAAAGCAGCCATAGACAAAAAAGAAATGAAACCAAGTGGCTGTGTTTCAATAAAACTCTAGAGAATGGTTCACTGGCCCTTTGTAAGAAGGAATCGAGGCTGTATTCACCCACTTCTCTACAGTTTCCTACAGGCCTTTGTAGTCCTCTGGCTTCTTAATCGACATTGACTGGGGTTTCCAGATCATAAAGTCTTTTCAAACATATATCATGTAATTCTCACATTACCCCAGTGAGTGGATTGTTCCCTGGCTTTATGGATGAGAAACTATTATCAGATACTTACAGGCCCCTGCACAAGGCCACTAAGTGACCAAGAAGAAACACTAGTGTGAAGCCACGTTCTGACTTTGTAGACAAGTACTCCTGCAATGTGTATCTTTCTATCTGCACAGATCATAACATGAAAAATTAGCCTTATTTTGAATGACTTTGCATATAGTGCCTATTGATTGCTCATACTCTGGATATGTTGTTTACTTATTCATCCATTAAACCAGTATTTACCGAAAGTCTCTTTCATGCCAAAAATGAAGCTAGATCCTAGTGATATAAAGTCTGTCAAAAACTTGTATGAGCCTTTCTCTTAGAGAATAGCAAAGAAGAAACATTACTCAAATAAGACCAAAAATACTACATTATTACTATTGTAGTAAAAACTGTGAAGGAGAAATATCTGTGAAGGAGAAATATTCCAAATGTTTGAAGCCTATTATAGGGATATTTGATTCAGTCTGTAGAAGTCAAGGAAGACTCCTCCTAAATAAGGGATAATTAAAGGAAGTAAAAAGAGAAGGATTTAACAGGGCAACAACAATTGAGGGTGTAAGAGTTAGCTTTCCAGACTGAGGAGCCTGCATGTGTGAAAGCACTGTGGCAGGAGGGATCCAGACCAAGGTCATGTTATGGTTCTGACTGTCATCTTTGAGACCTCCCTGAGAGTACTTCTTTACTATTAAAAACAAAGTGTAGTCACTAAAATATTTAAATAGAGGAACAATATGATCCTATTTTCATTTTGAGAAGATTGTTTTACTGCAATAGGAAGAGTGGCTTGGACATAAATGGCTTGGTCTCATGGTTATGAGACCCCACTAGGAGTTATGGTGGCAATCACAGTGGATACAGAAGTGGATAGATGCAAGAGAAAGCTGGGAGGTAAAATCAGTAGGGTCAGTGGTGAACTGAGTGAAGGAGTTGAACTAGTGGAGATACTGAGAATGTCCCCTCGTTTTCCAAACATGGAAGGCTAGTGGCTCACTCACTGAACTGGAAGCACTCATCTGGGATCTTTTAAGTGCAAGTATGAACCGTGTGATTAGCCTTTCACATTTTGAGTTTGACATGCCTTTGACACATCAAGTGAAGCCATCAAATAACACTTATATGTCTTGACTGTTCAAAGGAATAATCTAGAATGAAAATTTGTGAGGGATGCCTGGTAGTTGAAATCAGCCGAGGTGTATTCATCTTCTCCTCACATATGCTTCAATTTTGTTAAGTGAGGAGAAAATATTTCTTATAATCGAATAAAATAAAATCAGTAAGTGATTAAACCAACTCAATGGGGTGGAAACAAAGACTGTCCAGCACAAGGGACTTTCTCATGTGTACAGTGCAAAAAATATACTTTTAGGTTTGAGAACAAAACTATACTCTCTTAGTTAAGTGGAGATAAATTTATCCCAACTCACATTTGGAATTCAGGAATAACTATTAGTAATCACCTAGAGCATGCTGCAAGTCTTTTAAACTGTTGTAGCTGAGAACCAGGGTGAAAGTTTTGAAATCTGCATTGTGTAGAAAGGGCTTATTGTTTGTTTGTTTGTTGTGCATCTTTCTCTCTTTATGCCTCCTCTTTGCCTGAAGCTACCATCAGGAATGAGACGTTGCAGTTGCCTTTTTCTGATGAAGTGTGTAAAAATAAACATGAGCTAAATACACATTTATGTGACGTTTAAAAGAGAGGCACTGCACCTCTACATCTGATTTTACTTTTTCCTTCTTTGCTTTCTTTCCTCGTGGTTTTTGTCTACGGTTTCTGCTGCAGCCATGGGTGACTGCTGTATGGAATCATTAAAAAAATGGAGTCAGCTAAAAGGGACAACTGGAAAATAATAAATAAACACTGCTACCCGGAGGCACAGATATTAGTTCTAACTCTTCTACAAAGTGTGATCTCGAAAAAAAAAATGACTTAATTATTTAATTTCTCTATAAAATGCAAAAGGAAGTTGGTTAAAATATTCCCTAGAATCACGTGTCTCAGAAAGAGACACTTAAACCAATCACCCCCTACCGGTGTATCTGGCATCAGAAGGATGCTGGAATGGGGGCTACCCACATTCTTAGAACAGTACCTGGCAGATAGTGGGTCCTCAGTAAATAATTGATAAATGGATGGATGAGTAACAAGTAATCACTGGTCTCTTTGAAGTTCTCCTAGGTCAAAGAACTCATTCAATTTTTCTTTCTTCTTTCATTTCCTTTTAAGACACCTCTCATCACATCTTCCTTGTATTAAAGTTCAAAGTGTGTCCAATAAATGTTTGCTGACTTTCTGTTTAGAAGATATCTGAAATCTTTTTCTAGAATTCCTACCAGTTATTACTAAAGGACCTACAAACTCTAATGGTAGGCTCTGTCAAGGTACTTTAAAAATAAAATCTTCCCATAGGAATTTCCAGTTTTAAAAAATCTTACAGAATTCTAACAATATGAGCAGCCCACCTCTCACCCTGGAGACTTTGTCTTCTCTTTCTCCTACATACATTTCTTATTATAGTTATTGCCTACCTTATCCCAGAGTCCTTGGTTACTAGCATCTATGTAGCAATTCACTCCTCCTCACATTATCCAAGAAGCTTGCTAAACTCTTCTCTGGGGAATCAGTGGCCATGACTGGGGATTCGGAATACATACAAACGAATTCAATGCAGTCGTTCGCCGTCCAGCAGTGGGAACAGACCCTAAATAGTCACAGTGATGGGAGATGCTATACCAAGTGCTACGCTGCTAAGAAGAGTGGGGTACTGACTGCCCAGGGAAGCAGTGAAGACAACTCAGAGAAAGGACACTGGAATGGAGCATGGAAGGATGAGTGGTAGTGGGTCAAGAAAGGAGATGAGGGGAGGGCACCTTGAGTAGAGGGTTGACAGTGGCATGTAAGAGCAAGTATATTCTAGTAATAGGGAGAAGGCAAGTATTGTTGAAATCTGGTTTCCCCAGACCACCTCCCCAGGGTGGCAAAGCAATGTCTTCATGCTGAGCTCTGGTTTCCCAAGTTCCTGCTCTAATGCCACCATCTGTACCCAGTTCTCCTGGCAAGATGCTTTAGGCTACCCTTCATGCTGGGCATAACAGGTGTTACCAGTGGTGCCTATGCCTAAGGTAAAGCTGACAAATATCCCCGTGCATGAGAAAAACGGGAATCATATCTGCTTGGTATAATGAATGACATTTCTTGAGGGAAGAGGCTTTTTCTTCACACATTTGTGGATTCTCAAGAGATGGCATACAATCACACATTACGGGGAACTCCAAACTCCGTTAGCCTTCTGTCATGTCAGGGCTTATAGGACTTTTTATTTATATTTAACTTATATTATTGAAATTATCTAAAATTGAACAGGAAAGTTTCTTTTGGAGGCTCCTTATATGAATTTATTTGATTTGGGGGAAGAGAGCATATTGGTTTTTTTCATTCAGTAGAGTTACATCTTAAAGAGTCAAAGTAACATTCCAAGTTTGGGGGCTCTTATCTTCATAATTGTATGTACTACTTCTTTTTATTTTTTCAAATGGACAGTCTTTCATTTTTACTGGATTAAAGACTTTGAAAATTACTGAATTTTAATTTTCATGTAAAACACCATTGCCACCCCACTTTTCCCCTGCTTTATTTTTTTCTTTCTAGAATAAAAATGATAATTTTTTAGCACTCTGGCACTTTAGCCACACAGCCCAGATTTGCAGCTTGACCTTGAAAACACTATAGAGTGACATCAATTTCTGGGTCAAGTTACCATAAGGATAGTTTTAGTGCTAGGCAAAACGGGTGTACATCAGCTCACAAGTGTCTCATGCACACTGTCTCTGTTTTAGTTACCTTGGATTCATACCATTACATTTCCCTTGATTTGTGAATCTGAATTTAAACCGGCCTCATCTTAAGCGAATCTTTCAGCTTCCCTCGGGGAAGACTTCAGCTTGGGTTGAACTGAGCCTTTTCCTTCCCAAGGAGACTTGACAACTGAAAGTAACGTTCTTTCTGCTTTGATGAATTTGTTAGGATAGTTGCCATGTATTTAAACACTGTAATAAAAAGCCTGGAGCGTTTCCAATCTATTGAGTCCCTCCAGTTCTTTGTGCCACTGTGCCCCTGAGATTTACCATTTGGTTCTTTAGAAGTAATCTGGACTGGTAATTCTCAAGTAAATACCTGGTGCAATGGCTGGTGCTAATGGGCTGCAGAAGAATCTGCTGGGAGCTTGGCAAAAGCAGAGCTTCTTGGGCTTTACACAAAGCAAATCTGATTCAGTAAATTTATGCCAAAGCCCAGGAATATGTGTTTTTAGAAATCTCCAGGGCTTTCTGGAGTCAAGTTCAGTTGCCAGAATTTTCTGAAGTTCTTCGACTGTTGTCAAAGAGGAAAATTATGTCCTGAAGGTAAATGAATCACAAACTCTTTCAAACCGTGAGATGCTTTAGTTTTTGTTCTTATGAGAATCATAATGTGTCTCAAATTGTGATTTGCAATTATTTTCTAGTTTTATTGCATGGTATTAAAAAACAAAGCATAAATAATTATTACTTTGAAGAACTTCTTGAGATTTTCTTTGTGACTAGAATGTGATTTTTTTTTTTTTTTTGTAAATGTACCATTGGTACTTGATAACTAAAAGTTAGATTCAAAGGTTTAAAAAAGTGATGAGATTATTCAAGTCAGTTTATTATTTTACTCTGAGTACTTGGTTTGTGAAAAATTGAGAAAAGTGTGTTAAAATTTCAGTGTCACTTCTGATTTTCTCTGGTTGAACTTGGATTTCTGTAATTTATGTAAGTATATTAATACCATCATTGAAATTTCACTTGTAATGTGTCAAAAATATTTAATTTTTTAAAGATTATATGTCCTATCAACATAAAATGGTGTGCCATTTAATATGTTTTTTCTCAAATGCAACTTTATTTTACATTGGCGTTTCCACTTCAGTATTCTTTTAGTTTGCATTTGGTTGCATATTTTAACCCATCATGTACTTTAAAACTTTTATTATCATTTGTTTTGGCCATGTTTACTGCATTGAGAACCAGGCTCTGAGGTTACACTACGTCTTGGATCCTGATTCTAGTACTTACTTGCTATGTGATCGTGGGCAAGTTTCTCAATATCTATAAGCAGTGCAATGAGTTTAGGTAAGACCTTCACACATGATACTGAATAGGTATTAGCCATTATATGATAATGGCAATAATAGTAGTAGTCATGGTAGTTGTGTAAAAGTAAGAGTAGAAGTAATATCATCCACTATTTCATTGTATGCTATTTTAGTATCCTCTCTTCTTCTATTTTTTAAATGTCTTTTACTATTGCTTGTTTGTCCCTTAAGTTTTCTCTAGAGATTTGAAATCTATTTATGCTATTAATGATTTACATATAATAATTTAAATTTTATATATTTAAAGTCTGACTTAGCTCCATGTTTTCACCATCAAAAATGAAAGGTCGATATTGAGCTTTCTTTTGAGATATCTAAAAATAAATTGCTTTTATATTCTTTAATTTCCTGCCTAATTTACAAGTTTTCTTTTTAAATAATCTTAGATCTAAATGGTTGTTCATTTTTTATATTACATGTATTCTTTATAAAAAATTATTTTGACATTTATATTGGCTTATAACCATAATAACATTTATTTAAACATTATTTATCTTAAATACTCACTACTGTTTTTTTTCACATTTTCCTTTCCAGATACTTTATACTTTCACCAGTGAGTTTAAGCCAATCATTAAGTAATGTTTTTACATTTGGATATATGGTTGGAATATCTGTTTTCTTACATGTTTCTGTTAGTATTGCACATAAATGATTGGCTGGATTTAGAATTTCTAGGTTATAGTCTTTCCTGTAAATAGATGTAATTCAATTATCTTTGGCATTTAGTATTTCAAAGGGAAAATCGAATGATAATTTTATATACATATGTGTGTGATATTTACATGTTTATTATAGTTCATATGTTTATATACACATATATGGGTAAGCATTATCTATCTATCTGTCTATCATCTATATAATCTTTTCTTTGAAGATAGCAACAGTAATGGGATATTTTATCTTCAAAAATCAACAGTTTTGGTCAGCGATTGCTAACTGGGAGATTGTTTTTCATTAATTTTACCTAATATTTGATGAATCTTGTTGAAATAATTTTTTAATTTTTTTTTTAAATCAAGGAAGTTTTCTATTAATTCATTGTCTATTGCTTTTCCTTCTTTTACTATTTTACCTCTTGTAGAATCCTTAGGGAGTTCTTGTATCTGCCCTCAGTCACATATCTCTTATTTTATCATGTAAATATACTAATGTTTTCTCGGAGTTTGGGAAGAGTTCCCCCTCTTACCTTCCAATTCTCTTACTCAGCTTTCGGTAGTATTTAATGTGTTGATCACATAATCCGATGTGTTTTAAATTTATGAATCATAATTTTCATCTCCAATGAAACATTCCAGATAGTAAAATTTTCCTTTTGCATGATTGCCTGCTCTTGAGATATAAAGCAACATCCTCACAAGTCTTATTAAGAATACCAATTAGTGCCTTTTTAAACTTGATGGTTTCACAGTGAGTAAATGACAAAGCTACATTTCTGATCCCAAACCCTGAATTCTTAATCCCTATGTTTTACAGTCCCTTATTTTAATTCCTGTAAGTATAAGATTCTTTCTTTACTTTAAAATTTTTTTTTAAAAGGGCACGTCACGTCCAGATGCTCATAGCTTCATTACATTTGACTGGTTAATGGTGAGCCTTTTTTTACATCTGAAAACTAGGCTTTTTTCCAGTTTAAAAAGGTGTCCTATTACAGCTTGATTATTTCTCTGGTGTATTTGTCTGTTTCCTTCTAAAAAAAAAAATAGCAATTGCCCCATTGCCTTTGCTCAGAATTCTGGGAGCACTTCCTTGGTTAACATCCATCAGTTGATAAGCTTTTCTGTGGCATGGATCTTGCTGATTGAGGAATTTCATTTTCATAAAGTTAATCACAGGAAATGAAAGTCACCCTGCATCCTGGAAAGAGTGCTGTGCTGGAAGGAAACATATCACCTTTCTGTGGCCAGTAGATGGGTGCTAATGAGGACCTCACCTCTCTGTCAGCCTTGGTGGTCTCCTTTCAAAATGGGAAGAATAATAATTGCCATATCTGCCCACAAGATCAAGGGAAATAAGGCATGGGATAGTGCTGCAGAAATTGAAAAGTACATTTTAAACACTCAGACATTTTAAAAGTCATTTTTATTGCCAGATTCAGGACAGTGATCAATGCACATAAAATATCATTGCTGAAAACAAACTAGTCTGAAACAAGAAGTCCAGGACCATCATGTTCCAAATGAGAAAGCTAGGGTCTAAAGAATATAAGTGACTTGCTCATGGTTCCCAGTTTGTAATAGATAGGGAGTAAAACCCTGCAACTCTCCAGCAAAGAGATCTGTGTTATTTTTATTTGTGCTTGAGACACATTTTTCACCCAGGAACAATGTGGTAAAAGCCAGGTCACTTGCTGTAAAAGTTCTTTGAGATCTTTCTGAGACCTTTGTTCATATGTAGATGTCTTAAAGAGTTAATGTGGGGTGTAGGCAGTGAGCCAGCTTGGCTGGATGCTACAGGCCACTTCCCTGGTTACTTCATGGTGATTTTTGAAATGGTTCTTCCTGCCGAGTGATAAGAACAGCTTCCCCAGGGAAAGTACAGGCTTCACAGATGAGTGAGTTCTCTAACTTTTTCTCTGGGATACTCATGTTAGAGCAAAATTTGAAGTAAAGAAACTAAGAAAAGCAAAGTCTTATTCTGTGGAAGAGATAATCAAAAACATTCTTTCAGTAATATTCTAAGATATCCTAAATATTATAACTAGCATTGTAACTAACATGATAGATTCATATGCAACACAAGGAAAGGATGATAAACTACAGCCAGCCCCCACATAAAAACCCACTTTTTTTCTTGTCCAAACCCCCAGATGTGTACCAAGTGATCAGTGTTTCCATTAAAAGTTCAAAAGATGGAATCCAGATGTTTCTTTTAGCTCCATGCCCTTTGACCTCTCATGCATTTACTTGCTCTTGGAGTTTTTGGTCACATGACTCTCTGAACTTTATGTTCTACCTAAATAGCTCTGAAATTTACTCTATGATAATGGAGCATAGAGTTGTTTGGGTTGGGGATCAATTTCATGTCTATGAAGTGCTGTTGAAACTTTAAAGTTTTTTTCTTTCAATTTTTTTTCAAAAGACTGTCTGCGTTTAAGTCATGTTATCACTATTCTATCTGGAATTTTAAGTGCTGAACATTTCAAGTGCCAAATGTTTGACCCACTTTGGCAATAAAGGGTTGCAATGGATGAAGGTACTAGTAGAATATAAATTATCTTTCTTAGTATTGCAAATAGAGCATTCATAGACATATCACTGTGATGAGGTGGACAAAATGTTCTAAGAAACAAATTGCTTTAAAATGTATTTCTTGGCTTTCAATAACCAATCAAAAAACCATCTACACTTACACAACATAGCAACAAAAATTGCTTTGAAGAAGATAAACAGCACTCCACCCTGGACACAAATGTATTAGCTCCTAGCCATAGGATGGTAATAGGATCCTTTGAAAATTTAAAACAAAAGTGTGTGGAAAATTACACATTTACAGTGGCAACTATTCCATGTGATGTGGAAAGTCAGTTGTAATATATAATGATAACTGAAGAATGCAGCATGTGAACTTATTTTTTCTCTAGCTCTATGAGCAGTTCCCGAATTGATTAGAAGTAGTAGTTATAAATGTAGATTCCTGCTGTGGAAACTAACAGTAAAGCCATGTTCATTTTCAACATTTTTCAAAGGTCCTTAGAAATGCCATTTTTCATACCATAAATCTGTGGTAGTTGAATGTTGGCTTGCTTCCTCAAAGGAATGTTGAGAGTATGGTTGCAGTTTGCTGTGGTCAAGCTTGGTGGAAAGAAAGTGTCACTAATGGGGACCCAAAAGGATTCTTAGAGTATCTAACCAATGTTATTTTTGACAAAATCATATTGCTACAACTGAGGAAGATTAGAGAAAAAAGAATCAGTTATCTGAGACTAAAATGATTCTTACCAATTATATTTGGCAGTTTGTCACCCTTTAATATTTTGTTCCTGGAAAGGCCTGTTCTGGAAAAAGAGAGATGCTGGCTTATCCATGTAGGGCAGATCCAACTAGGGAAAGCAAAATAGCATCTCAACATTATTCCTCTCTGAAAATCTAACTTATTCACTAAGTCTTCTGATACACTGTTTATTTGGATAGGATTCAACTGGCTCCCTGGTTCCCATGCCCGCTGGGAGGCAAGTTAGTCCACAGAGTAGGAAAACTGACCTCCTATTTGTTTTCTGGGGCTAGGAGGATGACTTTGGCACTTGAAAAATGAATTATTTTCCTACATTTCCTATCACCTCTGTTACAGGTGATGAATGTAAATTACAAAGTAAAAAATATTTAGCTATAGTCTTCACAGCTATAAAAACAGTTTTTACAGCACTTTTTTTTTTTTTTACTTTTAGTGTAATAATTAGGTAAGGTATATTGCTACTCAATTTACCCACATTTCATTTCATCTGGCTCTGTGACTTGCATTTATTTCAATGGCATTAACTAATACAGATGGAGTAATATAACAAAATAGACAATTGGCCAAAAAATCAATTTCAAGTAAGAGTATTTCTATAGCTAGTGTTCTACTAGCCAGGTAGTAAAATAAGGCAATTATTTGGCAATTTAGGTACAAGTAGAATTATATTTGTTAAAGAATGGGAATCAAAATGATATGCATAATTGGCTGCATATTTTATTCATGCATTTACTTAATCATTCATTTATTTGACAAATATTTATTAAGTGCCGAAGGATAAAACATTGTTCTTTGTCTTACAGAGCGTATAATGGTTAGGACAACTGGATGCACATGTAAGTCATCATCTTTACGTGCTTATTGTCACTTGGGTCTAGCAGGTTGACTATTGAATAGTCCCTGACTGGCACTAGTAAAATTGCTAAACTGCTGTATTTCAAGTTACTTCTATTTTGCAGCACTTTAATGGAATTATATAATTGTCACATCAGGGAAAACAGAAATTATTTGAAAATGACTCAAATGTAGTAAAAGTAGACTGATCCATAAATTTATTAATAATTAAATTAGACATTTATACCGTCACATGTTTCTTAAAGTAGCAATTCTAATTTTAATACCAAGTCTGCCTCCTGAAGGACTTTATACATTTTCTCAAGAGCCATGTGTGGCTTGGTCAGTGCTTTCAGTTTTATTCTTGTGTCTTCTTTTCCCTCTTCTGTCAGACTCCGACTTGCTGTCTTAGGCCCTAACATCCTCATTAATACGGATATCTTTGTTAATGGTGCTGCTGTTGGTAGAGTAACTGATCGGTTGAGATGGAGTGGCAATTTCCATTCAACTTTATTTCACTTTTTCTGCTTTGAATGAAAACTCGGGCCACTTGGAACAATTCTGGTTACTGTCCAATAATAAAGAGTCCTTGGGTCACTTCAATTCATTACGTCACAGAACCAAGTCACAAAGTAATTAAATGATCCAATCGCATCAGAACTCCAAAGCCTGACTTACCTTTAAGTTGCCTCTCAATTCTAGCTTGTACCTGCTTAAGGCTGAGGCCCTGCAACAGTGAGTGTGTGGGAAACATTTGTCTTTCTATTGTACTCCATCTCAGCTTACACACACAACTTCCCCCACCCTCCACCTGTGGCTTTTCTCCTACCCGGGGGTTGAAGGTAGGAGTGACAGATAGTGGGGAGAGGTAAAGGGATAGAAAAATGCCACTTTGCTGAGAAGTGTCATGCTCTCTGGATCTGGAGTACTGTTAAACTCATTCTTTCCCTGTGGGCACCTATTTGTCATATTAAGAGATTCCTGGCTAGAGCTTTTTCTCCTAAAGTTCTCTTAACTATGGTGGATGAAACTGTATTCCAGGTGATCACTGAAACTTCTTGAGAAGAAAATTGCTCAACTGCTGTATTTCAGGTTACTTCTATTTTGCAACACATTCATGGAATTACATAATTGTCATATCAGGAAAAACAAATTATTTGAAATGGACTCAAACATAGTAAAAGTAGACTGATCCATAAATTTGTTAATAATTAAATTAGATGTTTATACCTTCACATGTTCCTTAAAGTAGCAACTCTACTTTTAATACCAAGTCTGCCTCCCAAAGGACTTTATTTGCCCCTTGTGGGACACCTGTACCTTGTGGGTGCTGAGTGTCTCATTGCTTCAGGAGATCGTATTGGGCAGAACCCAATGCAATGCCACACTGGTCTTCTCTTCCACACCTCCCTCATGTGATTCATGGAAAACACGCTTGCATCTCTTGTCTTGCCAACTCAGAAAGTGCAGGGCAGTCTCTCCCCCACCACCTTTCACCACCTATGCAGGCAGCCAGCCTTCTCCAGATCCCATGAGAGGTGCTGGCATTCCTGGGATCGCAAAGGGCCCTCTCGATGCCTGAGGATACAGGCAGACCCAAATTCACCATCCCAAGAGTCAGGCATTAGTCAGGACCCAGCTCAAGTGCTAAGTAGTTTCCTGAAACTCTGCTTACTTGGTTTATGTGAAAACAAACACCCTCTTCTACTCACCCGCAGGAAGGTTAGATGAAATGACAACCCTGGAAACTCTCAAAAAAAAAAAAAATCCTCCCCACTCTTCTTGAAAAAAATCCTCTTTCCTCTGCAATCTCTTTTATCTCCTGCAACTGGTTGAGTGGTCAAAGAGTTCTGAAACAGTTTCTGAGATCATTCTTTTTATCAGTCTTTATAAGCACGGCGGGGGGGGGGGGGGGGGGGGGGGGGGGGGCTTCATCTCCTACCCCTGTGTACATCATATCTATCAGATTAGGGTCTCGGTGAAGATTGAGACAGGGAGAGTCCCAAGCCAGCTTTCATTTGTGGTTGTATTTGGAATATGAGAAATGAGTGATTTAATTTTTCTAATATATATGAGGGACCGCCCTTTCTGAATAAAGTAAATCTGCTACTGATGTGGTCTTGTCCCTTGAAAGTCTACCTCACATTTAGTCCATTCCTCTATCTCAGATAGGTAGAGAGACGATTTATTGCACTTTATAAACCACAGAATTTGAGGTACATGGCTTCTAGGTATGGCCCAAAAGCACACTGATGCCTTGAGAAATCCAGATTCTCTGTGTCCAGTATGTTCCATGGGCTACTGCAGAGATTCTCCTGAGTTTAGCAGATTATTTGCCAATAAACAATCGAAATGCTGTTAAGTGTTGAGAGAAAGGGAATGAATTCCAGGCTGAAGTGACCATAGAAGGCTCTCCTCAGATGGGGCTACTTCTTTTTAGCCATTCTTATAGCTTCAGATAATGAGTTGCAACCAATTAGCAATCCTCCTAGAATGATTGACTTTAGAATCGATGGAAGCTTCAGGCCTAAAATCAGCCCAATGCTTAAATTCTTATAAAGAAAAGAAATTACAGCTTGGATTTTAAATTTTACACTGTCCTGAACTTAAAAAGAGTATTTAAAACACAAGTCACAAGGGTTGACCAGGGCAATTCCAAAAAGCTTATTCAAGGGGTGTTGATGCTTGCAAAAGATCAAATCACTTGTTGATTTCGTCAATTGTATAAACTATTTTAACATTGCACAAATACTTTTGGTTAAGACTAGCAATAGACATCTGAGGCCTTGCTGCCTTTCCTTCATAAAGCAGCGTAAATTAATTGGTCCCAGCTTGTACTTCTGTTGTCAAATCAACACAGTCTGGCCGCCTTTTGTGAAATGCCAACTAACGGATCAAAGCCTCTGGAGAATGACCCCTATTTTCCCCCAAATATGTGTGGTTTTCTGGAAATCCATATCTCTCGCCTCTTTAAATGTCTGTGGGTTATTGTGAGAAGACAGTTCCCATCATTTTTACTTAGGCCCATCTTGTTCCTAATTTGCAGCCTGTAAGCTATCTGAGTGTTCCATGCCCATGAAGGTCATGTTGTAGTGGGTTGTCCATGTTTCTGCCCAGTGACGTGCATTCTAATTCTGGCTGTCCCATCTCTGTTTCGAGTTCCATCTGAAGCAAGCCCAGGTTAGTTCTTTGTACCTGCCTTAACCTTCCTTACTATACAGGTGACCATGCAGACCATCTGCTTCCTAGGAGAAGATGCTAGGAAAGAAAACACTAGTCAAATATCTCAGCCATATAGGGGCTGAGTAAATATTGATTATTAATATTAACATTAGATTAATATTGTGAATGTACATAATATTTATCCTTTTAGCCATTTATAAGTATACAATTCAGTGGCATTAAGTACAATCACAATGTGCTAGAACCATCACCACTATCAACACCCAACACTTTTTCATCATCCCCAATAGAAACTCTGTACAACTAAATAGTAACTCCCCTTTACCCACTTTCTTTAATAACAATGAAAGATACCCAGATGGGAGAGGAGACTGTTGAGTCAGGGTCCTCTTAGCACTGCTTAGAAATTCCCATGGTGGACAACTGATGGGAGAGGAAAAAAAATAGATGAAAAATCCAAATGCTGTCTCATGTCGTATATATAAGGAAAAGCTGGGGAAATGTGCCTTTCTGTTGATTGAAGCCATTTTCAAGATTTCAGTGTTTTGGTTAGCTTTTATTTTCTTTCTTCATATTCAAGCAAATTAAATATGAGCAAAAACTGGAGGGAGACACCACTATGGCCCTGACACGAAGGAGAAAGGAGATGTTCTTGACTACCTAACATATACCTTGCTTTCAAGATGAGCTGCAAAATAGGTTACTTGGGCAGGCAGTGCACTCCAAAGATCTTGGCTCAGGGCAACTGGACCAGATGACAAGTTGATAAAGACCAGGGCTGGCCTCCACCCCTCTCTCTGCCTCTCAGGAATGACCCTCCCACCAGCACCGCTGTGCAAAAGGACAATCCATTTTAACAGGCTGAGTAGCTCCAGGGGCTCAACAAAAGCAAATCAGCTCCATGTCCCACAGTAAATCGTCTCTAGCTGAGTGATGTCTGGTTCCTTTCTGGAAAGAATGCTCTTCACTGAGTTGTAGTTTGCCAAGGGTCAAATATGACAGAAATGAAGTGTTGCTAATAGTGATTGAAAAGGATTCCTACTGTTTGTGGCCAGTGCTGGGTAGTAGAAAGGCCAAATTTGTGGGCCAGAAATCAGCAGGAGACAGTAAACTTTCCCTGAGACTTACTAAACTTTAAGTCACCTCTGCTCCCCCAGCCATTCTGTCAGCCCTGTTTGGGGGAAACTGATATTATAATTGCTAATCTCAGCAAGAGCCTAACGTGCAATCTGAAGCTTTCTTCAACCTTTGGTGCAATTAGGGCGGAGGGCAAGGCTCACAGACACTGGCAGGCTCTGGTCCCCTCCTCCCAAATTGACCCACTTGGGTTTCCTCCACACCCTGACATCCTCTAGACAGGTAACTGAGCAGTGCTGGCTCCTAGCTTTCAGGGAGAGAAAGTTATTCCTGCTCAAACTGACTGGGAGCTATTAAAGGTTTAAATGTCACCTCAAAAGAACTCTTTACTAACCTTTAAGTGGTGGCGTCTCCAGGGCTATTTGGGGCAGGATTTGCCCCCTCTCAGGGAGTCTGGAGAGCTGAGAACATTTGTGTATGCATTTCCTCCACCCCTCCTTTTCTTTTTCTCCTTTCAGGGAGTTATCACTGTACCTTCAAAGGGGGAATTTGTGGGACAACTGGCACCTGCTGGACTGGGCTTCCCAATGAAGGCTCTCTTGGCTGAGTGTATAATTTCATTTAATCCTAAATAGCCCCTTTTACCTACTGTCAACAAATTCCCTTTAATCCTAACCACCACTTACGAGAATATTTACCATCAAAAGGAGACAAATCACTATTTAAATGTGGATTTACTCAAGTCTGAAACTATGAGAGTGACATACAGTAAAATGATAATATGTAAATAACAACTGGAGACAGATTTATCTTCTGAGAAAGCTGGGCAGAGCAGTGGATTAAAGTCATATGTGATCTACTTTGAGTGGACTCAATTCAGACCCAGCGTTCAGTTATGACCAACAACACCATTCATTCTGCTTACTTCAATTCATTTGGCCCTAGTTCTCAATGACCCTCTGTTACCATGCATACACCTCCGATAAGTAGGCCTTGATGTTTACAGCACTTTGGAGAAGAATAAATGCAAACCACACATTATTTATGGGTGTGCACTCTTAGCTTAAGAGGGATTTGTCAGGAGTGTGAATACAGGTAGAATAAGTAGATGTGTGTTAGCGCAGACAGCCTGGTTTCCAGAAGCTAACTAGAAAGAAAGGAGCTAAATAAAATACCACCCCAAGACAACAGCTTTCAATTATTGCCCATGATCCCGAATTCCTCCCAATGAGTTGAAAGGAAATCTATACCAGATGGCATTTTCCTGAATCAGCCAAGTGTACCAGTCATTCTCGCCTCTTAGTGATGGGCAGCAGTGCCAAGGAAGAGCCGGCCTTTCATTTTCTCCCTCTGCTCGCCAGTCACAGAAAGCAACTTTGCTTTCTAGGGATGAGTTTCCTAATTGCACGGAAATGTAATTAGAACAGTTAGAAATGGAGGGCCTTTTTTTTTCTAAAAAAGCAGATATCAAGCAAATTGTGCCCTGTGTTCTTTGGCAACGGTGGTCTAATGAGCCTAAGCCAGAACTGGGAAAATATGGGACACACATTATGTCATTTATTTACATGGTGATAATCTTCTCAATTGAGAGTAGCTCAAAACATGTAAAGTCACTCACAATCTTAAATGTATGGAAGGTGAGGCATAAAAATCACTGCATTGTAACACAGCATTAGAATACATTGTATTGAGCTCGCTCATATATTACAAGGGAGAGCTGGCCTATGTTAATCACAGTCTCCCTTAAATTATCTTGCCCCAAGACACCGAGTCTGAGAATGAAGACAAATATATTCCATTGAAAAAGCCAGAATAGATCTGACACCTCTAACTTGAAAAGTACAATACCTGATATTAGAGTGTTTGTAGGTTTTTTAAAGAAAATTGTTCCCTATATAATACCCATAGGGTCGGATCCAGTGTATTCTTCATTCACAATTTAATCTGGGGAAGTTAAAAAAAAAAAAAAAACAGGAGTCCTACATATACTTCCTTCTGCTGAGGAAAATGCATTCATGAGAAAGAAACAATATCCAGTTAATTTATTCAACTAATTACTTTTTTCATGTATTTTCTTACCATATAGTGTAATTTTATTAGTGGATAAATTATTTCATTGTGTTGTTTACTATCTTGGCAACTAAAGTTGATCCTATTTTAAGTATGTGAAGATCTGGAACACTTGTTGGTAAATAAAGGGCAGAACTTTTTTTTTTTCTCAAAGATTCATCACTGATTTGGAGAAGAAGCAGGAAAGGATGGGGATGAGGAAGAAGACAGCAGTAATAAAATGTGATTGACTATGAATGACAGATTTGTTTCCAAGCTGTGAAACTCTTCCTCAACATGTTACGTAAAGGTCACTTTGGTCAGACCCAATACCTTGGTGATTCAAATGTACAGCTGTTTGTTTAACAGAAAGTAGAAGAAAACACCAATTCAATCTAGGAAGAAACTTGACTGACAGAATAGGCTAAATGTGCATGGTCCAAGAAATATTTTTCTGTTTAACTAAATATAGGTATCCAACAGTTGATAGTTGAGGTAGCCAAGGGCCTCCAGATGGTTACAAAAAGATAATCTATCAATGTTAACTCAGGGCCTGAGTGTCTTGAAATAATGGGCTTTGGGTCTTGTTCTTGTATGATAGCCTCTAGAAAGCATAGACATCTCACTTTATTACTTGAGGGTCTTTTTTTAAATGAATCAAGTGTAACTTCAGTTGCATTGTGATAATTTAGTTCACTTCTGAACTTGACAATGTATTCATCAACAAATGAAGGAATCTTAGAAGGTGTGTATTTGCTGCTAATGTCCACTTAACCAATAACCATGCATGCTTTGATGACCTTCAAAATGGTTGACACTTGAAGAAAATGGATCTTGCATTGAAATGTATTAAGAAAAAGTTTTAAAACCCATGCCATCTGTGGGTTTGAATTGGGTATAATATCAATTTTTGTCCCATGTCATCTGTAGGTTTCAACTGGGTATAATATCAATTTTTGTCAGAACAGTTTTCATGCATCTTCTGGACTCCAAGTTCAGGAAACAAAATGGTATTAATGATACCATGAAAGTAAAATGAGCATCTTGAAGTTCAAGCTTCTCCCCTAATAAAATAGCAGAGGGGATCTCTTCCCTCAGTTGCCACTGAGAATCAACAACAACTGATGGCCTGAAGTTAACAAGCTAATATTTCATCCATGGATACCAGAGTGTTAATGACTAAATGTGCCAGTGGAGGAAAGGAGCACATATGCAGCTATTTGCCCAACACAACTTCTGCTGTCATGGCCTATTAAAACCAGTTTACATGTGCATGTCGAATTTGATGAATATGTATGTGACCCTTTTCAGAGCCATCACTCATTGGGCTATGGCCCCATGGCAGGAAAAACAGCACCTCTCATTAAACACAGCATGAGTTACAGGCATGTTATGTTAATATTTCTTCAGAACTTTAGGGGGTTTTCTTCTTGTTCTAATAAATCGTGTGAAGAAAATAATTTAAAAGTATAATTGATTTAAATTAAAACCTTTTTCTCATTTTCTTCTTAACTATTTGATTTGGTGTGTGGGTTCTGGAAAGCTCTTTCCTCAGGAAGTTGTCGGACATGTTTATGAATTGTGCTTTGTATCACTCATTTGGGACTCCCAAGGTAGGCCCCCTCCTCAGTGGGAAGTTTAGCAAGGCTAAACAGGAGACCTTTCTGTATAGAACTTGGAAACTCAGGAAAGACAGGGCTCCTTTGGGCCATGAATGAATCATCTGTTAACTCACAGTTCTTATCAGTGGGTCTGGCACACAGTAGGTTTTCAACAAATGATAGCTATCCTGATCACTTTTACTATTGTTATTTAAGCTAGAGTTAAAACAATCTTTGTGCTAGGGAAGATAAGAGGCTTTCTGAGCATGCTTTTCAAAAAAGCTAGGGAAAAAAATCAGAATAGAGTTTACCTTAAGTAAGTACACATAAACTATTGATGCAGTAATTCCAAAGATTTATGCTGAAAACTCTAAAAGGCCCAACATGCCCAATTCCTCCCATATCCCTCCTACTCCCACTTCTGTCAAAGTCTCAGAATATCCTTTTCTACCCACTCTGCTCCTCTGGCCCTTCCCTGGTGTCTGCCCAATGGTTAAAAGCTGTTTGAGGGCAGGGGTGATGCTTGATACTCTTCTGTGGCATCCCAAATATCTAGCTCGGTGTCTGGGAAACAGTGGGCACCCCATATCTGTGGGTCCCTCCTCTGCAGATTCAACCAACCTGGAATAGAAAATACTAAAAAATTGTAATAATAAGTAATATAACAATAAAAATATACAAATTTAAAAGTACAGTATAACAACTATTTACATAGTATTTATTTACACTAGGTATTATACATAATCTAGAGATACTTTAAATTATATTAGAGGATGGGTATAAGTTGCATGCAGATAGTATGCCATTTTATATAAGGGACTTGAACATCTGCAGGAGTTCTGGAACAAATCTGCCTTACCCCATTGGTAAGAGGAACAACTGTGTAAATTGTAATAGCCTCCCAAAATTGATCCCCTAATTCATGACCCCTTTATACCAAAACCTTGAAGAGCATATTCTCTAAATATGTGTGCTGATGTACTGGATGATTACTAACCTATGACTGTAAGTGCCTGGACAGCTTAGCCACTGTCAAGAGACAGTACCTAGGGAAGAGAGGATTTTGGTGAGGAAAAGAACATCACTTCAAAAGGAGCTACCCTGCTGGAAGGCTGGGCTCCCTAGAGAGCTATAATACAGGAACATGAAATAAGAGCTTAGAGTTGGGGTTCTAATCTTGACTCTGCTTTTGTCTGGCTGTGAGGCCACGGAACATGTTTATTTTAGATGTCAATTTCCTTGTTTGCAAATTATTGCCAAGGTCCTCAAGATGTGAGCTGCTCTCCACAAAGAATTTCACTCTACTTTTAAAGAATTGGTCTTGGTCTCATATGTTCCTATATACTGTGATATATCAGAATATTAGGAAAGATAATTACATATTTAACCTTCTATCACAGGTCTTTTCTCCCCGTGGAGAGGAGATGGCACATTCCTGCAATTCTCAAACAAAGATTCTCACATTTCTTTCCCCCTTTCCAGCATCACCATCTGCAAGCCTAGAATCTGGAACTGGGTGGTTTCCTGTGCGATCTGGTTGTCCATTAAAATCTCCAGACAGTACTGAGGATCCCTTTTGAAATTCCTCATTGTGGTCACAGGTCTTCAGTTCGACTCTTAGAAGGTGGAAAACCAAACCATGCAAGAAGTGGGAAAGTGCATTTGCCCAAGCAATAGTAGCAAAAGTTCAATGCGTATTAAGTTACCATTGGCTATGTCTTGTTCTAAGTGCTTTACATTTTTGCTTCTTATTAACTCATTCAATCTGTACAACTACATCATGAGATAAGTGCTGTTTTTATGCTTACTTTAAACAGTGAGAACTGAGAGGCAAAGAGGATTAAAAATGTGTCCAAGGTCACAGAGAGCTGTTAAGGCAAGAAGGCTGTATTCAAACTCTGGACAGCCTGGCCCCAGCATCCTAGCTGGTTTTTTTTTGTTTGCCATTCTGCCACAGTCTGTATGAAATTTCTTCTCCCAGGTGTACACCTCCTCTGGATAACAGATTTGGAAGCAGATAGAGTAATGTCCTCTATAGTAGAAAAATCACAAACTCAAACAAAAACAAATAACAAAACAGACCTAGTTTCTCACCAGATAAATCTTTTTCTTGCTCCAGCTTTGCTGGAACCAGGTTTTATTTGTGTGGTGAGCATCAGAGAAGAGTGGCTTGAAATTTGGAGACTGCTCCATGTGTGAGGCCAGTCTGATTGGGACCAGCTCTCCAGTCTGAAGTAGGAAGCTGAAAATGCCAGTGGGAACGCTTAGGTGGAGCGCTGTCTCCCAGGCTTCACACCATTACTCTTCCCTCACTTGAGAGGCCCCCAGCTGGCTAAGCAGCAGCCTCAATCGCCAAAGCCATCTCCAACTCACTGTATAAATCTAGCGCCAGAGCTGCCAACAGACAGTGCTGGATAAAGTCTGTTCTGCTCCCTGCCAACCAAATGGCCCCACAGCATAAGGTTCCAAGTTTTCTCAGTCTCATAAAACTTGGCTGAATGAGGCAGCGGTGCCATGAAATTTGCATTTATCTTGTGCACCTGACACTTCACATCATAGTGATGGAGTGCTTCCCTCATGTCAGAGTGCTTTTGGCTCTTAGGGAGGACAGGAAAGCAGAGTGGAGGTTGGTTGTGGGATAGGCTAATCAAAACCAGGAAGAGGAGTAAATCCGTAGGCATGAAGAATGAAAAACAAGGTATGGAAGAAATGGAAGATGGGGGTGCTGTGGGAGCACTGGGGGACTTAAGATAAAAGAGCATTCCAGGGCCCATTGTACATTTGGGTCATCAGTCATCTGTGCTTTTCAGGGACAGCCTTTCTGGTGACCTCCAGGCCCTGGCATGCAGCATCCATGCAGCTGCCTCAGGGAAGCTGATCTACTCTTTCATAGCACATTATTGTGTGTGCGTTTAGAGCTAGTCTGCAAGAAGATTGACCTACAGGGTCTATAGGTTGTTGTAATGAAATGGTTTTGTTGCATTTTGTGTTAAGGTTTTGAATGGGAGAGTTGGTGGGGGAGACTTTAGAGTTTCAGTTGAATGTGAGAACAAAAATAAAAAGGAAAAATAAAACTTGTACTCAAGTGAAAGTTCCCTTATCTGCCTCTTAGTTCATCTTGCTTAAAAGTTCTCAAGTTTGTTTTAGTTAAAAAAAAGGGGGAGTTGCGGGGGAAGGCTCAGTGGCTATAGAGATTGGACTATACAGCAGAAGTCTAGGTTCAAATCCCAGATCAACCATTTACCGGTGGCCGAAGTTCTGAGTCTTTCTTTGCCTCTCTTTCCTCACTGATAAAATAAGGATATTAGAAGGAGTATTTTATAGAGTTGTTCTGAGGTTAAATGAGATAATGTGTGCTATGTACTTGGTGCAGGTGCCTTGTAGGTGCCATAGGTGTGGGTTAATACTTGACCTCAGGACTTTGGAGGGATGATTCATGGTTTTAGAAATCTTGAATCTCATGTCTCTCAGTTATAACTCCACCATAAAAATTATTGTCTAATGTAGATCTATTTTTTAATGTCTTAGTAAGATTCATAATCTCTGAATAATTGTTGTAGTTAGGGTTGGTAGAAGGCCACCCATTTAAACAATTACGTATTTTCTCTATTGTGCTCTTGTCTATTAGTCAGATTTTTCCCTACTAGATCTGAATTTTTGAGGATCAAATTCCACTACTGCCTCAATTCTTTGTCCCCTTCTCAGAGACAAAATGTTTACTAGGCATTTATGGTACTCTTTTCTACTAGAGGAACTGGCCTACATTCGCCCAATATGACAACATGGATGGTGGGCTTGAAGTTTCCTGTGCACTTGGAAATCTAGGGCCATGCAATATTCCTGTGGTCAATGAAAATTTCTTAGCTATTCTTTGACTACCACCAGCCTAATTCAAGGCTAGATGTGGTAGCTCATGCCTGTAATTCCTCCAGATTTTATTAGCAGTGGTAAAGAAAGGTGCCTTCTTTTGGTAAGAAAGCCAAAATTAAGAAACGGAAAATTGATTTTGAAAGTGAATTGTTAACTGTATTCATTCATTCATTTATTCACTTCTTATCAAATATCTATTGTGTGCCAATTTATATTAAACATGATTCTGTTAAATTTTAAATTGCTTATATCTTCCAGAAAACAGTGTGTGTATATATATAATACATAAAGTAATAGATATATATAAAGTAACATATATGTATATGTGTGTATATATAAGACATTTAAATTTATATGTATGTGTATATATACGTGAACACACTCATATACACATACCTATATGTATATATGTATATATAAAGTGTACACATATAAAGTATATATGTATATATAAAGTATATATGTATAAAGCATACATATAAAGCATAAGTATATATGTATAAAGCATACATATGTACTTTATATATGCATATATACATATAGGTATGTGTATATACACATATACATGTATATATGTATATGTGTATATATACATATACATATATATATAAAGTATATGTGTATAAAGCATATATATACTTTATATATATAGGTATATGTATATATACACATATACACATACATATAAAGTTAAATGTTACAGTTTCTGAGCTGGTTCAGTGAATACAAATACATAAGCACACAAACAAACAAATGAATAAAAATGGTCTTTGTTAAATATCCAGTGCTGAATTTCTAAGTTCCAAATTTTTGAATGAAACAGTCCAAAAATGGCAAGCAAATCTTTTCTGAAACATATGTGCTAACAATTACTTTGTCGATTTCCTCACTGTTTAGGAGAGTCTTCTCTTATCTTCAAGAAGACTGAAAAATGAAGCTGACATTACTTGGAAAGAGAATAAACAAAGTCTGTCATGAGGACTACAGGGGTGAATGACACAAAACAGCCATTTCTTTGAGAGTCAGGAAGTATCTAGTTTATACAATAAGCTGATCTACCAATAAAAGACAATTGGTGTTGAAATATATGGCTGAGGAAAGTCCTCATGTTTCAAGGTTCAAAGTTATTCCAAAGAAGTCCTTGCTCTACAAATGTAATATTGAGATGACGTATTATATGCTTACCAGAATAAACTAAAGGAACATCAGTTCAAAGATATCTTCACTCCAGAAATATATGTATGGGTTTTGTATGAGTATGAGTATATATGTATGTATGTATATTTTTATACATATATATTCATATGTACATAAATATATGCATTAATGTTACATTTAGATTATGTAATACTAAGATAGTATAAAATGTTATTACTTCAATGCCACTCATTTATAGTTTTTAAGTCTTTCTTAATTCAAATCTAGAGCATAAATTATAATAAAAGGTAGAATTTATACTAGCATTAAGAAATCATAATTTAAAATATGCTTTTGTGGGCAAAGTGAGAAGAGTTAGTAATTATTTATGAATCCTCTCTTGAGAATAAACACTTATTGCTGCTCTCATGAATTAGACAGATTTCAAACAAAAACCTGTTAGAAGATGTAATGAAAGAAAATGTCCCATTTATAAGAGTAATGAATAAGATAAAATACCAAGGAATAAACAGAATAATAAATGAGCCAGTCCTGCATGAAGAAACATTTTAAATATTACTAACAGTCTCATAAAAGACTTAAACAAACAAAACAGTATGGCATGTTCTTGGATAGTAAGATTCAAGGTCATAAAGATATAAAATTTCTCTAAGTTAATTTTTAAATCTAATGTGATCCAAATTAAACTGACATTTTATAAGTTTATAAGAAAAAAGAATAAACAAAAATGACAATAAAACTGTGAGAACAAAGAAGTGTGAGGACAGATTAGCCCTCCTAGATGTTAAAACATATTATAAAGACTCAAATATCAAAATAGCATGGTGTTGGAGAATAAGTAGATAAATAAATGGTTAAATGGAAAGTCCAATAAACAGTGCAAACATACATGGATTTTAATAAACGGTTAAAGTGACATCTTAAATCAATGAGGAAAAGGAGATCGTTACAATAAATTATGTTAGAGCAATTGGAAAGCCAAATTAAACAAAATAATTTTGACATATGCTTCACATTTTACACCAAGATAAATTCAAAATTGATTGAAGATTTTAATAATAAAGCCATAAAAGTTCAAAATAGAAACTTGAAGAAATTCCTTCATATTCTTAGAGAAGGAATTTGTAACTATAACTCAAAATCTGTAAGTATAAAAGATACTGATAGTTTTGATTATTATATAATATATTAAGAAATTGATTTATGGCAAAGCAATAAAATACCTAGAAATGAAAGACTTGTATGCTAAAAACTACAAAACATTGATGAAAGAAATTAAAACCTAAAGAAATGGAAAGATATCCTGTGTTCAAGAGTGAAAGACAATATTATTAAGATGGCAATGTTCTCCAAAGCCATCCACAGATTCAATGGAATCCCTATCAAAATTCCAATAGCGAGTTATTTGAAGAAATGAAAAACATCAATCCTCAAATTCGTTTGAAATTACAAAGGACCCTAAATAACCAAAAAATGTATTGAAAAAGAACAATGTTGGAGGACAGATATGTTATCAATTTTAAAGCTTTCTATAAACTACCATAATCAAAACAGTGTGGTACTGGCAAAAGGTTAAACATGTATTCTTTTATTGGTTTATTCATGCTTTATTTTATTGGTTTAAATAAATCAATTTATTGGTCTATTCATGGAAAAACAAGTTTATTGGTTTATTCATGGAAACACCAGTTTATTGATTTATTAATGGAAAAACCAGTTTATTGGTTTATTCATGGAAAAACCAGTTTATTGATTTATTCATGGAAAAACCAATTTTATATCATTGAGAGTCCAGAAAAGAAATCCATAAATCTATGGCTAATTTATTTTTTAAATTGATATATAATAATTATACATATTTATGGGGTACATAGTGATGTTTTGATACATATGATGTATAGTGATCAAATCAGGGTAATTAGCATATCCATCGTCTCAAAAATTTATCATTTCCTTGTCTTGGGAACATTCAGGATCCTACTTCTAGTTACTTAAAACTATTTATTATATTATGGTTAACTTTAGTCATCCTACCACTGTAGTATGTCTTTAACACTAAAACATTTTTTCTACCTACCCGTAATTTTGTATCCTTTAACAAACGTCTCCCTATCTTTCACATCTCCTTGCCCTTCTCAGCCTCTAGAATCCTCTATTTTTACTTCTATGAGATAGACTTCTTTTTAGTTTCCACATGAGTCAGAATATGCAGTTTTTAACTTTCTGTTCCTCGCTTATATCACTTAACATAATGTTCTCCAGTTCCATCCATGGTGCTATGAATGACAGAATTTCATATTTAGTGGCTGAATAGTATTTCATTGTATAAATATACACCATTTTTTTTACTCATTTATCTGTTTTTGGACACATAGGTTGATTTCATATCTTGGTTATTGTGAATAGTGCTCCAATAAACATGTGGGTGCAGATGTTACTTTGATACATTGATTTCCTTTCCTTTATATAAATTCCCAGGAGTAGAATTCCTGGATCATACAGTAGTGTATTTTGGGGAACCTCCCAAAATACAACTCTTCATAGTGGCTATACTAGTTTACATTCCTACCAACAATGCATACGAGTTCCCTTTTCTCTACATCTTTTCCAGCATTTATTATTTTTTGTCTTTTTGATAATAGTCATCCTAATTGGGATGAGATGATACCACATTGTGGTATTGATTTGCATTTCCCTGATGATTAGTAATGTTGATCATGTTTTCATATATTTGTGGCCATTCATGTGTCTTTTTCTGTTAAATGTCTGTTGAGATAATTTACCTATTTTTTTTCACTCTGTTGATTGTTTCCTCTGCTATGCAGAAGCTTTTTAGTTTGATATAATTCCATTTGTTTATTTTTACTTGTATTGCCTATGCTTTTAGGTCTTATTCATAAAATCTTTTCTCAGACCAATGTCCTGTTGTGCTTTCTGTATATTTTCTTCTAATAGTTTTATAGTTTCAGGTTCTACATTTAGGTCTTTAATCCATTGTGAGTTGATTTTTTGTGTAGGGTGAGAGGTAGGGATCTAGTTTCCTTCATCTGCATATGAATATTCAGTTTTCTCAGCACCATTTATTGAGGAGCCTGTCTTTTCCATGGTGTTCTTGGTGTCTTTGTCAAAAATCAGTTGACTGTGGATACACAGATTAATTTCTGGGTTTCCTATCCTGTTCCATTGGTCTATGTGTCTGTTTTTATGGCAGTACCATGCTGTTTTGGTTACTACAGCTTTGTAGCATATTTTGAAGTCTGGTAGTATAATGTTTCCAGTTGTGTTCTTTTTGTTCAGGGTTGCTTTAGCTATTTGAGGTCTTTTGTGGTTCAACAGAAATTTAATTTTTTGTTTTTATTTCTGTGAAGAACATAATTGATATTTTTATAGGGATTGCATTGAGTCTGTAGATTTCTTTGGGGAGTGTGATCATTCTAGCAATGTTAATTTTTCTGATGCATGAGCATGGGATATCTTTTCATTTATTTGTATCCTCTTCAATTTATTTCATCATTGTTTTATATTTTTTCTTGTAGAAGTCTTTCACCTCCTTGGTTAAATTTATTTCTAGGTATTTTATTTTTGATAGCTGTTGTAAATGGGATTGGCTTCTTGATTTCTTTTTCAGCTAGTTTGTTTTTCGTGTATAGAATTTATACTAACTTTTGTATCTTTATTTTGTATTCTGCAACTTTACTGAATTTGTTTATCAGTTCTAAAAGTTTTCTTAGTGCCTTTAGGTTTGTCTGTATGTAGGATCATGTCATCTGCAAATAGAGACAATTTGACTTCCTCCTTTCTAATTTAGATGCCCTTTATTATTTTCTCTTGCCTAATTACTCTGACTAGGACTTCCAGTAATAGGTTGAATAAGAGTGGTAAGAGTGGACATCCTTCTCTTGTTCTAGGTTTTACAGGAAAAACTTTTCCCTGTTCAGTAGGCTGTTAGCTGTGGGTTTGTCCTGTTTGGTCTTTATTGTGCTGAGGTTATTTCCTTCAATATCTAATTTATTGAGCATCTTTATCATGAAAGGTTGAAAGGTTGCTGAATTTTATCAGATGCTTTCTCTGCATCTAGTAAGATAATTATATAACTTTTGTCCTTCATTCTGTTGATGTATAATGTTTCTTAATTTGCGTAAGGTGAACCATCCTTGCATTCCTGGGATAAATCTCACTCAATTATGATGTATTATTTTTTTGATGCTGTTGGATTTGGTTTGCTAGTTTTTGAGGATTTTTGCAACTGTGTTTATCAGATACATTGGTCTGTAGTTTTCCGTTTTTGTTGTTGTGTCCTTGTCTTGTTTTGGTATCAGGGTTGTGCTGCCCTTGGCAGAATGAATTAGGAAGAGTTCCCTCCACTTCAATTAATTTTTGATAAAGTAGCCAAAATTTCTCAATGCAGAAAGAATCATCTCAAGCAAATAGTGCTGGATCAACTGGATATCTACATGTGAAAGAATGAAGTTGGACCCCTACCTTACATCAGATAAAAATTTAACTCAAAATTGATCAATGACCAAAATATAAGAACCAAAACTAGAAGAAAACATAGGGAAAATGTTTTTTATTCTTGCTTCAAATACAACATTAAGAAAGTTAAAAGACAACCTACAGGATGTGAGAAAATATTTATAAATCATTTACATGATAAGAGTCTAGTATCTGAAACAAAGAACTCCTACAGCTCAACAACAAAAAGACAAACAACCCAACAAAAAAAGTGGGCAAAGTGTTTGAATAAACATTTCTCCAAAATAGAAATACAGTATAAATAGTGAACATGGACATGAAAAGATGTTCAACATCATTAGTCATCAGGGACTCAAAAGTGTGAGATACTACCAGAAAAAAAACAACAGAATAAAACAAGTGTTGGTGAAGATGTGGAGAATTTGAAATGGTGGTGGTGGAAATGTAAAATGGTGCATCCACAGTGGAACACAGTTTGGTAGTTCTTCAAAAATATTAATAAATATCCATCAATGAATGAGTGGAAAAACAAAATGTGGTACATACATACAACAGAACATTAGCCAGAAAAGGGAATGAAGTACTGAGTACTGACACATTCTGCCACATAGATAAATTTCAAAAACATTACACCAAATACAAGAATCCAGAATCAAAGGTCACATATTGTAGAATTCTATACATATGAAACATCTAGAATAGGGAAATCCATAGAGACGAAAATCAGATTGGTGGATGCCAGTGTCTGGAAAGACACGGGAAAGGGGAGTGACTGCATAATGGGTATGAGGTTTGTTTTTGGTTTGATGATAGTGTGTTAGGACTAGACAGAGGTGGTGGTTGTATAACACTGTGGATTTATTAAGTTCCACTGAATTATATATTTTAAAATAGTAAGTTTTATGTTGCACAAGTTTCATCAATAAAAAAGTTCTGATAAAACAAATCAGCATAAAGTATGAACTTCAGTTAATAATAATGTATTAATGTTGATTCACTAATTATGAAGAATGGGCCATACTAACATAAGATGTTAATAATAGGAGAAATCAAGTGTAGGGTATATGGGAATTCATTCACAGAATTTTTCTGGAAAAGTAAAGCTACACTACATTAAATTTTTTTAAAAGACAAAAAATTTAAAAAAAAATTAGAAAACAAATGACAAACTCAGAAAAATATATCTGCAACACACGACAAACTAAAGGCTAATTTTCTCAACTTTAAGGACTCCTAGAAATTAAGAGAATGTTCCCACATCCAATAGGAAAATGGGAAAAGAAAAGTTTATCAAAAGCAAGACAAAGAGTTCATTAAAATATCTTGTTTAAGCATATGAAGAGATGTTTAACTTCTTTTATAAAAAGAAAGAAAGATACAGTTAAAATGACCCTATTGTAACATTGTTACCCACCAGAATGACAAAAATCTAAAAGTTTGACAACATACTCTTTGGTAAGGGTGTGTAGAAACAGGCATTCATAATGATATGTATATAAACTGGTATAACTCTATGAAGGATAAGTTATCAATATCTATCAAAATTACAAATAAATATACTCAGTAACAATTTCATTTGCAGTAATCTATCTTACAGATACACTACACACATAAGAAATGACATATTACAAGTTTATTAATTTCAGTAGTGTTTTGAATAGTAAAAGACTAGAAAAATCCTGAAAGTCCACTGGGGCTGAATGAATATTATTTATGGTACATTCATATAATGACATACTACACAGCTTCAAAAAAGAATGAAGTAATTCTCTATGATGTGCCAGCATAAAATGATTCTGAGATTTAACGTTAAGTGAAAACAGTAGAATAGTATGTATGAATGCTATTTTTGTAAAAAAGGAGATAGAAAAATGACAAATACCTTTTTATTCATTTGTGTATGAATCAAGAAATTATAAAAGATATACAATAACAATGGTTATACTATTATACCTTGAAAGAGAAGGAGTATTCTTTGGATGAGTAGGGAGGCATTGGGTGGAATGAATTGAAGGAATGCAGTTTATTAAGTACTTAAAAAAAACTTGAACCATGTGAAAGTATTACCCACCTAAAGTTAAACTAAAGAATACTTAAGCAACCAATCAGAACGAATTTGCAATATACAGATTGGTGCAGACTTTCTCAAAGGAAGACATGTAACGAAGCCATTGTTTCTGAGGCTTCTTGTTAAAACAAGCTACAGACTTCCACGTATATGAAAATTGTTATGGAGACCAAGGTGCCCCAACACCTTGTCTTCTTGGACCTTGAAAAGCAAAACCATTAGTTTTTCAGGCAGTGTTGCTGGGCTAACCTCATCATTCAGGTGGTCTTGCCTTCCTCGGACTATGCCTCTGGCTCTACCTCCAGTGCCAAGAACAATGCTTGACACCAACTCAGTGCTAATTAGTATTTATTGAATGATTAAATTTAGGAAGCGTCTATCACTGTGTCTAAGTGGCTTTAGTCATAAATATTGACTCAGTGGTCAAAGGGGAATGATAATTTTTTTTTTAATGAAACATATACTTTAACTTGACAATGTTTGGAACCCAAAATCAGAAAGAACTTTTTTTTTTTTTTTTTTTTTTCCCATCCACCTGGAAATCAGGTGTAGCTCCTTGGGTCAGTTTTATTTTTATTTTATATTTTTTAGAGATGCAGTCTTCCTGTGTTGCCCAGGCTGGTCTTGAACTCCTGGGCTCAAATGATCCTTCTGTTTTGGCTGCCTAAAGTGCGGGGATTACAGATGTGGGACACTGGGCCCAGCCTTGGGTCAATTTTAGAAAATATTGCCTGTCCATCACAAACCACTATAAAACAAAAATCATGTTTCTTCCCAGAAGAATGGGAGAAACTACTTGCATGTTTTTTTCTATATTCTTTTCAGTGTGCCATATCTCAGGGGCAGGGAAATATTCCTTGAAGAAGACATTGACAGTCTCTTGGTGGAGGAGCAAATTAAGAAGGGTTGCTTCAACTGGGTGACTTTTATCCCTGTATAGAGATATCTTACTTTTAAAACATTTTTAACATTTGAACAATTTTCATATGTTTTTCAAGCCTTGGGAATGCTAAGTATATCAGAATATGAAATTAGAATGAGAGCAGGAAAAACAGCCTTCAGATTTCCAAAATGAGAGTAGAAAATAGAAGAAAAAGAAGTGTGTCCTTATACAAAAATTAACTCAAGATGAATTAAAGACTTAAATGTAAAACCCAAAACCATAAAAGCCCTAGAAGAAAAACTAGGCAATATGATTTAGGGCATAGGCATGGGCAAAGGCTTCATGACTAAAACTCGAAAAGCAATGACAACAAAAGCCAAAATAGACAAATGGGTCCTAATTAAACTAAAGAGCTTCTGCACAGCAAAAGAAACTGTCATCAGAGTGAACAGGCAACCGACAGAATGGGAGAAAATGTTTGCAATCTACCCATCTGACAAAGGTCTAATATCCAGAATCTACAAAGAACTTAAACAAATTTACAGGAAAAAAACAACCCCATCAAAAAGTGGGTGAAGGATATGAACAGACCCTTCTCAAAAGAAAACATTTATGTGGCCAACAAACATATGAAAAAAAGCTCATCATCACTGGTCATTAGAGAAATACAAATAAAAACCACAATGAGATACCATCTCACGCCAGTTAGAATGACAATTATTAAAAAGTCAGGAAACAACAAGATGCCGGTGAAGCTATGGAGAAATAGGAACACCTTTATGCTATTGGTGGGAGTATAAATTAGTTCAACCATTGTGGAAACGAGTGTGGCAATTCCTCAAGGCTCTAGAACCAGAAATACCATTTAACCCAACAATCCCATTACTGGGTATATACCAAAAGATTATAAATCATTCTACTATAAAAACACATGTACATGTATGTTTACTGCAGCACTATTTACAATAGCAAAGACTTGGAACCAACCTCAATACCCGTAAGTGATAGATTCGATAAAGAATATGTGGCACATATACACTATGGAATACTATGTAACCATAAAAAAGAATGGGAGTTCATGTTCTTTGCAGGGACATGGATGAAGCCAGAAGCCCTCATTTTCAGCGAACTAACACAGGAACAGAAAACCAAACACCACATGTTCTCACTCACAAGTGGGAGTTGAACAATGAGAACATATGCGCACAGGGAGGGGAACAACACACACCAGGGCCTGTTGGGGGGTGGGGGGTGAGGGGAGGGAGAACATTAGGACAAATACGTAATGCATGTGGGGGTTAAAACCTAGATAATGGATTGACAGGTGCAGCAAAGCACCATAGCACATCTATACCTATGTAACAAAACTGCACGTTCTGCAAGTGTATCCTAAAACTTAAAATAAGTGCGTTTGAACTTGGTTTACTATTTCAATTTTAAGCATCTATAAATGTAATGCATAAATCTCTCCCATTGTCAATTGCCAAGAAAGGTACCTTTGGATTTGATATTTAAGCATGGAGACTTATAATTTACCACTAGGTCAAGAGATGACTGGAAATATTTTTATGATAATTTGCTTACATTAATTATTTTCTTTAATGCTTTGCTGTTTTGTAGCTGAAGAGTTTTACAAAATGTTCTACTTTGGGATGAAAAGACATCTTAAGCAGGATGCTTGTCAATGGGAAGACACTTCTCTTTCCTTCTCAGAACAGATTTTCTAGGTATGATGAAAAAGTTCTAGGTGGGATATCTGTGTGTCCAGGTATCACCTGAGTCTGTGAGGCAAGAATGTATTAAAGTTAACTTTCTAGGGAAATTTAGCTTATTTCATGAACCCTGAACTCACTTAGGGATTACAGGGAGGCAGAAATGACTATTAAATATCTCCATCCATGGTATCTACTTACATAGAAAAGTATGTCAGTTAAAATATGTTAAACCAATTTTGCAGGTAATGTCAACAAAACTCAGCAACATTGACAATTGGGTAGAAATAACTCATCTTGACAAGTGATTATGTAGATTAGGAAAGATGCAGGAAGTGTACTATATGGCTGAGGAATGCAGACTGAGAATACATCCCCTGTTGACATAATGAATATCATAGCAGGTGTGTTCTGTTCTAGGTTAACTCCCTCAGAACTTACATTGAGACCACAGTCAGTCATACAAAGATGACAAAGATGGGAAAGGTGTGAGTAATGCTTTGAGGTCCCAGGTATTTTGGTCCCCAGAAAAGTTCCAAAATATGTGAGATTTTTCAGGTCTCCTAAATCGATATCACAGTCTCTTAGATTTTCAGGCTTTTAAACTCAGATCCCACTCAGACCTTCTGAATTACTTCATTCTGGTCAATATTCACATTCTTAAGTCTACATTGAAACAAAGTTGGGAGATAAAAAGTAGATTGTATTTGTTTACCACCTTGACTCTGAAGTTTATGCACTACTCCCACCTTCATTATGCCTGTCCTCTGGATCCCAGGAGAATTTGTGACTGTGCTCTTTGATATTATCCTATCATATTTCCTGAGCATTGTTACTGTTTCTTTGGTGCGATAATGAGCTCTTCAAGGGCGGAGTCTCTGTCTGGCACTTCCTGTGTTCACCCAATTCTTGACCCAGGATTCTGTATACCATGGAACTGGGCACGAAGTCATCATTTTAGACGATGGCTGACCACAGTGACATCTTACAAATATCTGCATTTAGGAATGTGTTATGAGCAACGTTTCAGCAATAGAGCCAAGCGTCTCCTGTGAACCAGGAATTTTATGTCTCACATTTGCTTTTCAACGAGTTGTATATTTATGTGTGAAAATGCATGCTATTTGTTGCCACCTATCAAAGGTATAGACTTTGTATAATTTCCCACATTGGACAATTTAAAAGTATTTGTGAAGCAAAATTTGTTATGAGTGAAGTAATGATTTAATTTTCTACATATTTTTTTTTTTTTTTGGAGATGGAGTTTCGCTCTTTTTGCCCAGGCCAGAGTACAGTGGTGCGATCTTGGCTAATTCCAATCTCTCCCTCCCAGGTTCAAGGGAGTCTCTTGCCTCAGCCTCCGCAGTAGCTGGGATTACAGGCGCCTGCCACCAGGCCTGGCTAATTTTTGTATTTTTAGTAGAGATGGGGTTTCACCATGTTGGCCAGGCTGGTCTCAAACTCCTGACCTCAGGTGATCTGCCCTCCTCGGTCTCCCAAAGTGCTAGGATTACAGGCATGAGTCACCGCACTGGCCTATATACCTTTTTAAAATGACAGAGAAAGGAAAAACTAAGAAAACGGTATACTACCGGTTCTTTTGGGAAAGTCCCTAACACCAACCACCTGAGAGTACATAGAATGCTTCTTTTCTCCAAAGTCACTGTTATTTAATACTAACTTGAGTTCAATAATGAGCTTCTGGGGGTCCTAGAACCTCCAGAAAGCATTTGCAAAACTTTGTGTTTACACACACTTTACTAAGGAAGGGCAGGAGCTTTCATACCATAGTTCCCCAGGGGCCAATGACCCCAAAATATTAAAAGCACCAATTTAGAATCTTACAATCCACTTATGAATCATTTCAGATGGAGCTCCTAATCAAATTGTATATGGATTATAATAAATATTTCAAGTTATTTATTCATTTATTTAGCACACACAAGGTACTGTACTTCTAGATACCGAGTACTGTCCTTGATGCTGGGAAGATAAGAACAATCAGCTCACAGAACGAGAATGTTAGAAACATTTCCCAAGTAAATAAAACCAAACAGAATTAGGCCAAGGGGACGCTCCTTTAAGTTTTCTGGTACTGATCTGACACTTTGTTCTTTCAAAGGTTGGTTATCACTACAAGTGTATATTTTTAATTGAGTTACCATAATAACTATAAATCACTTCAATTAACATTAACTTCTATTGTGGCAGATATAATTAAGAATACATATGTGACTGTTTCTGCCTTTTGTAATGACATTTCATAGTAATCACTATGAGAACTACAGTATTAAGTATAATTACTGAGTAATCTACTAGAACCCAGAATTACTTTATAATTATATGATATTTTCCTAAGCATATAGCATGTAGCTACTTTGAGAGTAAAGCATAAGAGTGACATTTTAGCAATCCATTATGTAATTGATGAAATTTTGCTAATAAATGTGAGTTAGCATTCATAAATGCTAGATATTTGATTTCCAAAATAAAGCCAGTGATTCATTCAGTCACTTTTTGAAAGGGAAGACACCTTATTTTAAAACCCTAATTCCAAGGGGGAAAATTATCTGAATACACAAATCATGTGGTTTTAGAGTCCAAAAGTAAAGCAGATGGCATTAATTGTCTATATTGAAAGTAAGTGTTGGTTTAATATGCTAGAATAGGATTTTTAAAAACAGTTTTATCTTTGTCTGCAGCTCGTGTTTTGGCAGATACCTCTAAAAGTTTCTAATAGAAGCTTTGGGATATATTTTTCAAAAAAGTATTTTCAGCTAAAAAAAAATGTATTTTCTGGCAGATGCAGAACTCACATTAAATTCTAAAAAGTTGAGGGGAGAGTGATTGTGTTTTCTCACGATCTGTGACTTGTTACTTAACAAAGAACCCATTGTAAAATTTCCAAAAATGCCATAGCAATCTAAGACAGAAAGAAAAAATGGCACATAGCAATGATCCCAATTTTTAGGAGCATAGAGAATTAGAAGACAAATTATATAATAAAGTGTATTGATTACCTAGGACTGCTATAATAAATTACCATAAATTTGGTGGCTTGAAACAACAATTTATTCTTTCACAGTTCTGGAGGCCAGAAGTTAAAAAAAAAAAAAAAAAAAAAAAAGTCGGTCAGGTGGGTTCCTTTACGGAGGCTCTGAGAGAGAATCTGTGCCATGCCCACCTATCAGCTTCTAGTGGCTGCCAGCAATCCTTAATGCTCTTTGACTTGTAGGCATAACAATAGTCTCTGGCTCCATCTCTACCTGGCCTCTTCCCTGTGTCTGTGTCTTCTTTTCTGTCTCCTATCTGGACACCTGTTCTTGGATTTAGGGCCCACGCTAATCTAGAGTTTTATTATTCTAGAAAGACCTTTATTTCAAATAAAGTTACATACTGAGGTTCCAGGTGGACATACTTTTTGGGGGACGCATCCAGCTACTACATAAGGTATGAATGTACATGTAACATTTCAAAAGGAGTCAGAGCTGTGAGGTGTCCAAATGAAGCCAAAACCTTAGAAAGAGAGCACTTAGACCTGGACATGATCTCTAGAGAAAAGTAGGACTCCTCCTTCCATTCAACTTGTAGGAAATTGTCACTACTTAAGAGAAAAAACAAGGAATGTCATGAAAACTAAATGGTTTAACAAGTAATATCATCCAGGAAGTGACCAAAGAGAGCCAGTATGTGTCACTGGCTTCCCACAGAAGTGCTGTTTTCACTGCACTTCATTCACAGAAAGTAGCACTTAAGGGTGGCCTTAAGGGGTAGATAAAGAAGAAAGAAAAGAAGAAACCTGAAGTTATTGTAGGAGAAGGAAAATGGGCTCTATTTGGTGGAATTCCTTGTGTCTGACCACTTTAACATCACGGTGAGGTTATCACTACTACTTTATTTTATCCACTGAACTATCACCTTTGCCTGTACTCATTTTGTCACTGCCCATTTAGCCCTGAGAAAAGTGTTAAATAAATATATTTGAGTTGTAATGAACTAAATTGATTCAATTATAGTTGGGTGCCTTGGGACTCTGCATAGGTGAGGTTAATATATGCATAATTTATTTATCAGGGGATTTGTTTTGAAAGCATGTCTATCCTAGTTTCAGAGTTCAGCAACATTGATTAATTAACTGAACATTTTGAAACATCCTTGCACCCTTTCAAGAACAGAAAAAGCTCTCGCTGCCACTAGAAGCATAGTGGCTCACGCCTATAATCCCAGCACTTTAGGAGACCAAGGCAGGCGGGTCACTTGAGATTCAGAGATTGAGACCAGCCTGGACAACATGGTGAAACCCCGTCTCTACTAAAAATACAAATATTAGCTGGGTGTGGGTGGTGGGCACCTATAATCCCAGCTAGTCGAGAGGCTGAGGCCAGAGAATCGCTTGAACCTGGGAGACGGAGGTTGTGGTCAGCCAAGATCGCACCACTGCACTGCACCGCCTAGGCAACAGAACAGAACTAGGCGCCATCTAAAAAAAAAAAAAAGAAAAGAAAAGCAGATAAAGGACATGCACATGGAATCCAAGGTAGTAAGCAGGGAAAATATTGGAGGCTTGTGGGTCATATTGTCTCTATTGCAACTACTGAACAATGCTGCTGTAACAGGACAGAAGGCACAGACTATATGTAAGCCAATGGATGTAGTTTTGCTTCATAAAGATAGGTGATGGACCTGATCAGGTCTATGGACTGTAGTTTGCCAAACTATGTGGTGGGATACTTTTTAAAATTTTCAGTAAATAATACCTCCAGTCCCTTAGCTGTGCTTCAACCACTGACATGATCTTTTTCTCCTTTACTGGCCATAGCTAGGCAATCCCTACCTATTAATGAACACATTATTTCTACTCCTACAGCCATCTTCTTTGTTCAGAGAAGTCCCCATTATTCAGACTCTTCCTCAGGAATCTTTCTTGCTCTCTTGTTTTTAGTTTTTTTCCTCCTTTGACATCTTTTACAAACCATAGGTAGAGTTACCCTTCTAAAATACCGCTCAAAAAGTGTGTTCAGTAAGTGAAGATTCCATGGAGTACTATATGCTCAAGCAGTGAAGTGCTAGAAAAATATGAGTAACATAGTCCATGGTATTAGGGATCAAAAACAAAACAAAACAAGAGAATAACATTTAGACCAGTTAGCCTGTTATTCTTAACTCTCAAAAGCCTGGCTGTAGTCGAATATAAGTCAATTGAACAGACACGCATTGAGCAGGTAGCAAAGTGTTGAAGAGGGTGTGTTCTTGAAGCAGATCATTTACTTTCAAATCTCAGCTCCATAATTCTAGCTGTGTGCCTTAGATGTGTTACTTACTTAACTTTTTCTCACCTGAAAATGGGAATAGTAACAGTTTCAATCTCATAGGATTGTTATGAAGATTAAATAATTTTTGGGGAGATGGGGCAAGTACTGACACATAGTGTTAATGTTTTCTTTATTATCATTGTTATCATCATCATCATCAAATACCAATCACATGCCAGTCCCATTGCTAATGCTAAATATTTATTGAATTCCTTTTACAAACTAGGCACTGTTCTAGGTGTTGGGGATGTAACAGTGAAAAGATAGACTAAGCCTCTGCCATCATTATGTCATATTAGTCATTGGTTTATTCAACAAATATTCACTGAGGGCCTTTGATGTGCCAGGCACTTCTAGCTACTATGACAGCTGTTTATTAAGACTGAAAAATCCCTGCTTTCATAAACTTATGTTTAGTCATTTAGGTGTGGTCTTTTCATCTAAACTATGTGTTTCTTGGGGCCAGTAAGTATATCTTAATTATCCCATATCTCAGGAGCCTACAAAGGGATTATCACATAGAGACTTATTTCATAAATATTAATTAGTAAATGCATGAATGAATGAAAAAAAAAGAAATGAACACCTGTGTTCACTAGGCACAAATAAGTTAGCATCAACTAATTTTGAATGAAGTTGAAATCAACCATCCTGGTCAGAATCATGTCACACACCATTCCATGAGATTCCTATTGAGGAACGTAACACCCACCCTACTTCTGAATTTGGAACCTCAGGTTTCACAGGCAGTGTGCATGGCAAGAGGGAATAAAATCCTCACAAGAAACAAGATTCCAAAGGAATATATTACACAGAACATTAGGTCTCTGAACAATTTGCAACAATAGAGATTCTAGCTAAATTTCTCAATTCAGGTTTCCCTTCTATTTGAAGTAACAATGAAATCATGAAAAGTGTAAAAGATGTGGAATTATAAAAACAACCTGGAGACCATGTCTAAAAAACCTTTAAAAGTCTTTGCAAATTAATTAACAATGATTTTGTTCTACTTGGAATAAAAATGGAGAGATTATATCTAATAACACTTTGTGATATATAGAAAATAAAGAAAGACAATAACCACCCCGTCCCCCTCCTTGAAAGAGAGCCTATTGTAACTAGGTGAGATAACAAAGTTTGTGCAGGATGAAGACCATGTTCAGGTAATGGGAAGAGCAGGAGAAAGGGGAGAAATTTGGGATTTTTCTCTGGCCTGACTTGTAGAAAACTTGAACACTTTAGATGCTTTATGAAAGCCTGGAGTATATTGCTCAATTTGGAAGATGTTTCTTTAAACAGCTTCAGAAATACAGTCTGACCCATTTTCCTCAGCCATGCTTATGGGAAAGCTTATCAACAAGGAAACAGTTTTATAGGGAAATGTTTCAGAGACCTTCTGGCTGTCCCCACATGCAAATCATCAGGCAGCATGCACTTGAAGAACAAGAATATAATCAATTGCACAACGAAACATTTCCATTTCTCCTCTTGAACAGAAAAGAAGGACTTAAACATGTCCCAAATCCTAGAAACCTCACCAGTAAAGTAAGAATCATGTAAAGTTTTTGCTAAGGCTCAGGAAAGATGTTTAATCATGTTAACCTCTATTGATACAATGCTTGGTATAAAATTGCATTCTATAGTGTTGTCCTAAATTTCTAGAGAGGAAAACAAATCCAATCCTAGTTGCTGTTTTTCCTTAGGTAAGTAAGTTAAGGTCATGTGGATAAGCAAAAAATGAGAAGCTTCGACCATAGCCTAGTGACTACACCTTTTGTGTATGTGTGTGTGTGTTGGAGGGGGGAGGTTTGGAAGATGCTTTAAGATTCAAATACTGATTATGGGAGCTATAAGAAATTCTTTACATGTAGTCAGATTGGAAATGTGAGAGACACTGTTTGGGTAAGACAATATAGTTAATATGTCCCCATGGTAAGATGGTCACAGCATGAAAAGTTTGAATTTACTGGGATCCACCTTAACCCAAGAACCAAGCACATATTATGCTTGCTGGTCAGAGAAAAACAAACAAACAAAAAAAGAAATTGCCTAAAAGGAAATCTACTTCATCCCGAGATAAAATTTACATGAAATAGGGTTATAACAAGATTTACATTCTATAGTCATTAGGAATAAAGGGAATACTTGCAGGTCTATCTTCCTAAAAAACAAGTTGAAAAACTTTTCTGATGAAATCTTTCCATACTGTGAATTTCAGTTCTGTCAGATACCACAGAAAAATGGTGGCAAGTTAGCGTATGTATCCACCCAGTGACTGACACGTATTCTTTGGACTTTAGATACCGATGTTTTCATTCAACTTAATATATCCATTATATTTCCTATCCATTGTATTATGTGAATTTATGTTTTGAGGAGATCAGGAAAAAGTCCAGAAAAACAGCTTGTTTGGGGATATCATTTTTAAAATGACTTCTGGAGATAGGATATTGCTATAGGAATCAATTTGGTGCTGATAGTTTTAAACATATACAAAAATATACACACAGAGCAGGAAAAGGATAGGTTTGATTATTGCTATTAATATTTAAAATCATCCACAGATTTAATTCACTCACCATCATCTTCTTTTTGAGCCACTGTGCCACTGATATTCAGATATGTCAGCTACTTCAAGGGTTTTTTTTTTTTTTTATATGCATTATGGCTTATACATAAAAAAATGGAAGATAGTTGTCTAGGAAGATTAATATAATTAAGCTGTGATGTATGTGAGAAAAATCTGCTGTTTCAACTTTTTCAGCATGGAGGTATAATGACTCTTTTTCCTTTCTTAATAAGAAAGAAGACATTTGTGATTTTTGGTGGATGCTGATTGCAAACTCTTCTAGTGAGAAAGCATCATGCCATATGGGAAGTACTCCCATTGGACTCTGCTGCTACTGGAAAAGAAAGCTCACAATGTATACATGAAGATCAAAGTGGTTGTGTTATCAAATAATTATGGACTAGTTAGGAAGTGACTTTGGAAAAAGCTTGGATTTAGAAATAGGGAGTCATTAGCAAAGGCTGCCTGAATCATCCTGATGTATCACAGGCAGAACAGAGCCACTGCTGCTGACAGCACAAGAGGTTTCTTACAACAATCTTTGGACAGAGTACTGTGGTCAGAAAAAGATAATAAAGAGGCTAGAACATGCACCATCTGGTCTAACAGAAGGGAAGATGGAAAGCATCAACGGGGAGTTAGAATTGTTATGGAAAGCCAGACGGTGAAGCATTGATTAAGATTATTTCGTTGATTAGGTGATATCTCATGATTTATGCCATGGACAAGGAAAAGCAAATCACTTTTTTGTGTGTGTATGCCTGTGAAACCAGGGTTTGGTATAGAACTACAATTGTCTGAGACCCTGGGAGCTTCAGAAAAATCTCCCTGTCAAGGCTTAGGAGGCCAAGCTAAGAACCTAGGCTCCCTGAAAACATGAGAAGTATTTTCTAATGCGGTAAAAAGGCATGGTGATCCAGCTGGTTCTCATGTGTTGGCAGAGGACTGGATAACAGTCAGGTAGAATATTACAGAAGGGCTTCTTTTTTATTTTTCCCCAGAGAACTCCTCGTTGCTGACTTTATAAAGGAAAACCAAGCCAATCAGTCTAAGAAGCTAGATCTAATGAAACCTACAAGTCTAGGTGCTATTTGGGGCATTGCTTACTCAGATTAGAAGCCAGTGTATGAGAAAATGTATCAGATGCTTGCCTTCAGAAATTTCCGAAGTTTTTTAGAATAAGTCGAGGCATAGCCTTTAAAATTCATTTCTTTCTTTCTTTCTTTTTTTTTTGAGACGGAGTTTCACTCTTGTTGCCGGGGTTGGAGTGCAGTGGCATGATCTCAGCTCGCTGCAGCCTCCACCTCCCCGGTTCAAGCGATTCTTCTGCCTCAGCCTCCTAAGTAGCTAGGATTACAGGCGCCTGCCACCATGCCCAGCTAATTTTTGTGTTTTCAGTAGAGACAGGGTTTTGCCATGTTAGCCAGGCTGATCTTAAACTCCTGGCCTTAAGTGATCCGCCCACTTGGGCCTCCCAATGTGCTGGGATTACAGGTGTGAGCCATCGCACCTGGCCTAAAATTGATTTCTTAAGTGCAGTTTTCATAGCGCTCTGTCTCCTTTAATCCCTGTCTCTCTCAATAGTATTCTCTGTCCTTCTGTCCTTCTCATAAAAGTATTTTCTTCACAATTACGAGCACTGACGATGTTCAGTTTCAATCCCCAGGATGAAACAAAACATCTTGGCCTTTAGCGATTGTCACATCCCTGTGAAATGTCTTCCTGTTTACTAAGCACTTGAATGTGACTTCTTCTCTGACATCAGAACCAGCCTTTGTTATAGGCTTACCATGGGTCAGGAGCTTCGCAAAAATTTTATATACATTAGTCTCTATTTAGTTTTATCTCCCAAGAATTATGTGAGAAGGAACTATTTTTTATGCCCATTTAAAATGTACATATAAGGAAACTGAGGTTTTCCTTGAGACCATCAGCTAATATGTGGTGGAGTCCAAATTTTAAAAGTCAGTCTGATTTCCAAGCCTTTACTCTTAACCACTGCTGTTTGTCACCTTGAACCTTTACCTCAAATATGTTATCTCAGTTTTAAAGCTGAAGGAACAAAAGTTCAGAAACGGTGGTATTCTTGATTAAGCATTGGAATGAGACTTAACTCAAAAGCCTGGGCTAAAAATCTGGCTTCTTCCCCCTCTACCATCCCGCTGCTATACATTTTCCCAACAAATAACAAACATATCTTCTAAAAAGGAATATCAAGCTGTGTCTTCTCTCTCCCTTGGATATCTCATTTTATGAGAAGGGAGTTTCTTCATGATTCAAACCTGTCCTTTGCCACTTCACAAAAGATTTGTCACACGGAAATATTTGTAAGGTGTTAACTAATCTTTAGATGATACTTGAAATGTGTCGTCTAAAGATTAGTTGACACCTTACAAATATTTCTTGATGACAGAAAATACTAACTTCTTATACGAAGTGCTACATATTTTAAATTGAACGCTGGAGTTTGAGTATGGACAACTGTGCCTTTCTTTGACTGGAAGTTCAGTCTGGGCAAGAATCATGAAGGATGCACTTATGATGTCATGGGTTAAGTATCTAGCTCATCACTGAGAGGGCACATGTAGGTATATACATTTGCTTCCCCATTTCATCCCAAACAGTTACAAGAGGATAGCATGGGGTATCAAAAATGTTACCTTCTGTAATTCATAAAGTTCCACTGAATAGAATTATCACCTTGAAATTACAGGGTAAAACTCCCTATACAAAAACAGATTAAAGACAAATTAGACTGTGGGCCAGGTCACTCTGATTGTTAATTAGTGATAATGGAAATACAATTAGCATAATGAGTTCCAATTACTGTATATGGAGAAATATGAGCATACTGCTTTCATAAATCTTGGTTCCAGGAAAAATAAAATGCATCTGGTTTAACAAAGCATGTCCTTCTCTTCTGCAGAAAGCTTCCTGGTAAATATCTTTTTGTGAAGCTAAATCCTTCTTCTGATGGGTTGTGATTTAAAAAAAAAAAAAAAAAGAAAAGAAAAAAAAGCGATAGAATGGATTTGCCCCGTCTGAGAGCTGAGCAGTTTTGTATTAGCTCAGCTTCTGTTTTGAGCTTCCTAGAAAATCTAACCATCTGTTTCTCCAATAGCGGGTTAAACACATTGGGGAGAATCATAGACCATCACATCAAATGTGCTTATTGTCTTTGAAATGTCGGTGAGCCCCCCCTTTATGCCTTCGATAAGCTGTGAAATCGGAAAGCCAATTACAGTCACATATTTACACAAATCTGAACAGCTTTTTGAAAACTCTGTGTAAGAATGAGTGGATGAGAAACAACAGCTTTACCCCGAGCTTTGGAAGCATGCCTGTGGGTGTGTTAATGAAGTTATTTTTAAGAGTTGCACTACAAGGTCTGTATATTTACTTTCACCTTGGCCTTACACTGTCTCAACTTTTCACTGCAGTGCACTGATTAATCTTAACTTTTGAAGAAGGTCCATCAGCTGATAGCACAATATGCCAGTTCTGCTGTCCTCTCTCTTCTATTTTCTCCTGCTACCTCTCATGCGATGAATGCTCAACTGTTGACAGATTACATTCCAAGGCTGGTTAAAACCCAGGCCATTTGGACAATGAATGGTAATGAATGTGGACTGTTCAGCCCACACAGGTGACATTACACCTTACACTGGGGGAATGTGCCATCTTCCTTGTTGTACCCTGTAAATCTGATAGACGCTATTAACCTTTTCAGTGAATCCCCATGGATCACTGCAATGGCAAATCTCAGTAGTAATTGCTAAGACAAAAATGCCCCAGCATGCCTATATTCTCTGTAAGGATCTACGAAACAGGCAAGTTGGCTACTCAAGTGCCTTTTCGCCAACTGCTGTCTTGATTTACTTTCAGCTGTCAGTCTGCACCCAGGCCACGGTGCTTCCGAATCTTTCAAACAAGCACAAGTAGCAGATCTTGCAAAGTACTTAGAGCAATTCAACTCTCTTCTTTTTTTCCTGAACAGGATTTTGCTATAGAGGGGAACAGTGTATATCTTGACCAGGGGACCTACTATAATTAGCTGAGTTCATTGAGGAGAAACCTCCCTGTCCTAACCTTATGATTCACAGGACAGTTCCCGTCTGGGTTTTGATTGTGGTTGTCATATTTTCAACCCAGTCAAGTCTCCTCAGTCTGTCTGGATGCATTTGTAAACTGGATTATTCAATAAAAGAAATGCTTGTCAGGCATCATTGTCCGTCAGCGGTTTGAGTTGCTTCCTCTAAAAATGGCTTTCACACTACTACTATCTCTCCTTGAAACAGACACACAGGCATGCATGTGCACGTACACTCATAGGAATGGAATAAAAATGATCATTGACTCTCTGTCATCCCATATTTATTATGGAGGCATGGTAGAGCTTAAAAAGACAAGCTTCTCTCGCTAATATTTTTAATATTAAAGTATATATTAGATCTGCACTACTTTATAGATTTCAACAAGGGAAGGCGATGCATTTAGAGGCACATTAGGTATCCTGGAAAGAAGACGGATGTCCTGGGTCCTGGAAGGTGTTGCATTGACAGGCATAAAAATGTGTGCTTGATAAATTCTGATTCTAATGGATTCTTGATAAATAACTCTGGCAGGGTCTCGGGCAATCGTTGAAACTCTCTGGTCCTCTTCCTACCTACAGTATGAGGAATTTTGCCTAGATGTTCTGAGTTTTCTTTCAGCTCTAACATTTGATTCTAAGGGACAAACCCACAAACCAGGAGATATAACGTAAAGAAAGCAATACCCACCTGTATCATTTAGAATTAGATTTAGATTTAGCTATGCCTAACAGAAGAGCCCCATATAGAATAGAGACTCATATCTCTAGCAAGGTTTGGTAGTCTTCAAAAGGCTTCCAACCTCATAGACTCCTCATTGTTCAAGATGGCAGTGGGTGTTTCAGTCATCACATGTATATTCTGCACAAAAGGAGAAATACAGGTTGGGAATAAAAGAGTGGACCACCTCTACACTCAGTCTTTTAAGGAACTTTCCAGGAATCCCAACCCAATGACTTCTGTTTATCTCTTATTGTCATATGTAGTTGTGAGGAAGGCCAGAAAATGGAGTATTTTAACTAGTACATTGCAGCCCAGAATAAACCCAGGTCCTATTAGTAAGGAAGAAAAGAGAAATAGATTCTAGATAGGCAACTAGTAGTATCTGCCACGTAATCCCTTTCTCCTTCATTTAAAATATTTTTGTACTATGGTCCCTGGTCCCAGAAAAGAGTCTCTCCAAAATACAGAAATAATTTATTTTCATTTTGTAACCATGGCTATGGTGATGGATGATCAAGTCCCATTCAACGTGACACTTATTCCTTGAAAACCAAGTAGGAGGTATTCTGTTGTATAGTCTGTCATGGTGCAAATTTAGAAGTTCATTTATATTTTTAAAAATAATCCCCTTTTGTAGATGACAATAAAAGTGAAAATAAACATTTTTGATGTGTGTGTGTGTGTCTACACAAAGTTAACAAGGAAGTCATATTTAATTGAAAATCAGTAAGTTCAAAAGTTGAGTCTTTCTTTTAAAATTAACGATATTTATGAAAAAACAATAGATTTTATCACAACTAATGTCTTTGGTTTATAAAAGAAAGCAAAGGGATTATTGTGCTGTTGTCAACGTCTACTTGGATGAAAAAGTTTAATGAGCTTTCACTTTTAACACAAAAAGATTCTTACTGTTTTTGTATGCAATAAGAAAAATTGAAAGCAGACTTCTATTACATAGCAGTCAACCTTCTACCAGAAGACTAATTTTTGTTCCCCCAAACTTGGCAATGTCATATTTATTTCAGAAATACTATTCTAAAGTGTGAGCAGGCCACCCAGGCAACAGCTTATCAGTCTCTGAATTTCAAATTAATTTTACCTCTTTGTGGTTGATTTTTAAGTGTTCCCACTGATTTTTACCCCATTTGTCATTCCAAGGTATATAGCAAAACAGAGAAGAATAAATGTGAATGGCCACAACCAGGGGAATTATTTTATAAAGGTCGAACCTTCTGGGGACTTAAGTCTCTTGAGGTTGCATTGATAAAATGAGATGGTATGGAAGATTCTAAGGTGATCTTTTTTACTGGCCTACAGTGCCTCATAACTCAGTTTTCTGAAAACAAACAAAAAAAAGCTTTCAGAAAACAAAATCACAATCAGCTTTTTGCCATGCAATGAAAAACTACATTTAGAGTCCTTAAATATTTTGGATGAGTCAATGCAGAATATCAGTTAAGGATCTGGGTTGCAAACAACAGAATCCAAGCCTGGCTAACCTAACCAAAAGTGAATTTACTGGAAAGAAACAGGTAACTCACAGAATTCAATGCAGGAGTAGAGAACCAGGCTCCTAACACAGACAAATCTAAGAGTGAAGAGATGGTGGCAGCAAGAACCATGCACCTGTCTCATCTGCCACCATCATTGAATGAATGAGCTTCAGCTATTTTTCAATGTTTGCTTTCTTCCATTTAGAGATAATATCTAAGGACAGAGAATCTGCTTGGCCTAGCTATGGGACGTGTCCATTTCTTGGCTGAACGAGCCCTTGACGGTGCACTTTGATTAAGAGCAACTTTTGTACTATACAAATGAAGTTGAGGCAACTCCCTCGAAGGGTACTGCTTTCGTCTGAAATGGGATGAATCAGTGTTATGATTTTCGGTAAAAACCAAAGCTATTATAACCATGCTTCTTAGACTTTCATGTGCATATGAATTTTCTGGGTTTCTTATTAAATTTCACACTCTGCCTCAATAGGTTGGGTCTGAAGCCAGATTCTACATTCCTGGAAAACACCCAGCTGACAGCCTTGTGGCCCACCGTTTGAGTAACAAGCCTTTATAATTATGAGCAATGGGAAGACAATTAGTTAGTTTTACATTTCTTAATCCACATATATTTATCTTTGTTTTAATCGGGGTATAATTACATAAATTAATGAATAGATAAAATGAGTAGAACTTAAGTCCAAAATTTAACTTGTCTATATGCACCCATGCAAGGAACACTAAGCATCCCTCCCAGGGGATTTTTCTCCTCTCTTTTTTGTGTCCCCCTCTACCCTCAGAGAGAACCACCATTCGGATTTCTATTACCATTGACTAGTTTTGCCTGTTCTTGAACTTTATTTAAATAGAATCATATAAGGATGTACTCTTTTGTGTCTAGCTGATTTTGTTCAACACAATGTTTGTGAGGTCTATCGATCTACTTGCATCTATGATTCATTCCCTGGTATTGTCAACTAATATTTCATTCTGTGACTATGCTGCCAGGTTTACTACTTTTTTTTGATGGATATTTGGCTCCCATCCAAATTTTTGCCATCATGAGTAAAACTGCTATGAATATTCTTGGACAAGTCTTTTTTGTGAACATATACTTTTCATTTCTTCAAGGTAAGTACCCAGAAATGAAATAGGTGGGTCATAAAATATGTGTGCATTTGGCTTTGTAAGAGACTAGAAAATAGTTCTCCACAGTGGTTGTACCACTTTTACACTTCCACCAGCAGTGTCACAGTGTGTGAGAGAATTCTAGTTGTTTTGCTTTTGGTGTTGATGATCTTTTTAATTTTAGCCATTCCAGTGTAGTGATAACTCATTGTGGTTTTAATTTGCACATCCTTGATGACAATCCATGTTGAGTATCTCAGCACAAACATATTTTCTTTTAATCTTTTACTGAATCTCATTTCCACCTTTAAAATACAATCTGCCTTTGAATCTAGGAAACATTTTGTTTACAACCTCACCACATGATGGAATTTCAGCTTGACTCTTACTTGCTCTTTTAGATTATGCTTACCTCCCACAATTATTCCTAACTGAGAATTTTGGTTCTGAGTATCTGAGCATGGGCTGGCGGACATAGTAACAATATTTTCTCATGAAATAATGCCCAGTTCTTTCTCTGATGGTATTTAAATTTGCCATCCCAGGCTCTTGTACTCAAATATATTGATAGTGTCCCATGTGTGTTCCCTGACACTTGGGTGTAATTGTGGTGAACTTTGAATTCCCATCTTAAGGTCAGTTATTAACTATTGATGGATTCTCCTTTTCTCCACTTAATGCTAAAGTATTCATACTAACCAAGACAGATGGGAATGGCTAAGGAGTTTTTCAATGCCATTGCTGTGTAAGCTGTCTTTTGCTTCCCTCATGTGAGAAACTCAAAGCACTTTTGTAGAGAAGATCATTTATTCAAGGTAAGGGGAAAAAAAAAGAAAGAAAGCTCCCACATCTATTCTAAAAACCCCTCTGTTTTCAAAGTCCCATATACTTTTGCTGGAACAGAGTTTTTTGGTCATTAAAGATGAGAAAACGGCATCTTTGACAACAACCTTGGCTGACCCACTTTGGAGCCAAATGGGATCTGGGTGTAAGAAGCATGGCCAGGACTTCAACATCCAGGACAAGTCACCCTGACAAACAGCAGCACCGTTTTTGGATTTCCCAGGAGGCAGAAGAGTGCCCTCTGAGATTTATAAACACATCCATAATAAATGGGAGGCTGAAGTTTAAACTGTTATGGAGCCTCCTGTGCTGTGCTGCCGAGGTCTCCTGTGATTTAGAGAGGTGACATTTACTGTGTGCAGACCTATTATTCAGAGTGACTGTTTGTGTATAGACAATATTTTAAAATGGCTTGCTGTAGATGAAAAATTCTTATTAAGTCAGAAAAACAGTTTAAGTAGGTAACACTCTCTCAGTTTAGTCTGCTATAAGTCTTACCGTCTTGCCACATGGAAAGTGCTTGGGGTGGGAGGTAGTGACACCTCACAGGTGCTGGCTAAAATACTATTTCCAGACCAAACAGAATCAAGGCATCAGCTGGGACCAAGGCACTAATTGCACATCTGAAGTTAAACTCGGAGGCATTTTTTTTTTTCAGCGTTCTTCCCTTTAATGCAGTTTCCCTTTAGTACTGATGCAATGCCATGGTTCAACCAATAGTGCACGGTAGAAAGAACACTGAGAGTCTAGAAATTAGGGAAGTAGGTTCTGCCACACTCTAGTAGTGTGTTCTCATAGATGTTCATTAACTACCTTGATCCTTGGTTTCCCTAATCTGCAAAATTTAAGGATTGGGTAAGGTAATTTCTAAAATCTCTGTAAGACATGTCTCTTTTGTGTTGCCTACTTTTAGAGAGGAGTGCCTGCCAGGCCCTAGTGGCTGTATAGTATTTTATGGTCCAGCGAGAGCATTTCCACATCATCACTTTTTCTCATTTAAGCTCCATGTAGTCCTGAGAAGGGGGCAGAGAAATTATTGTTGTGCCATTTCTTCAAGTGAGAAAACTGAGGCCCAGAGAGGTTTGGTGACATGGCCAAGATCACATGGCTGGAAAACCCCCCAACCCCCAGTTCGCCTCTTAGTCCAAGACTCTGTGTCATCCCATTTCTTATACTTCTGCCTGCCATAAGAGCTCTGGAAATGGTTGCGTGTGGTTCACCAGGAGAAAATAATTGCTGCAATAGAGATATGAACAGAGAGGGGTAAGAGGACAGACATAGACTCTCTTTTCAAAAATCTTCCAGGACAGACTGACATGTCTCTGCCTAATCAAACTCTACCTACTTTTGTTTTCATTTTAGATTCAGAAGGTACATATGTAGGTTTGTTACATGAGTATATTGTCCAATGCTGGGGTTTGGGCTTCTATTCACCCATCACCCATATAGTGAGCATAGTAACCAATAGATAGTTTTTCAATCCTTGCCCCTCTCTCTCCCTCCCCTATTTTTGAGTCCCCATTGTCAATTGTCTCCATCTTTATGCCCATGGCACCCATTGCTTAGGTCCCACTTATAAGTGAGAACATGCAAGGTTTTTTTTCTGTCCCTGTGTTAATCCACTTAGGATAATGGCCTCCAGAAACATCTATGTTGATGCAAAGGATATGATTTAATCCTTCTTTTGTGTCGCCTAGTATTCCATGCTGTGTATGTGCATATTTTCTTTATCCAATCTCCTGTTGATGGATACTTAGGTTGATTCTGTGACTTGCTATTGGGAATAATGCTGCAATAAAGATTTGAGTACAGGAGTTTTTTTGATAAAATGATTTATTTTCCTTTGGGTATATACCCAGTAATTGGACTGCTGCATTGACTGGTTGTTCCATTTTTCATTTTTTTGAGAAATTTGTATACTGTTTTCCATAGGAGCTGAATTAATTTTTATTCCCACCAACAATGTATCAGTGTTCCCTTGTTTCTGCATCCTCACCAACATCTGTTATTTTTGCACTTTTTAATGATAGCCTTTCTGACTGGTGTGAGATGGTACCTCATTGTGGTTTTAATTTGCATTTCTTTGATGATTAGTGATGTTGAGCATTTTTTCGCAATTGTTGGCTGCTTGTATGTCTTCTTTTGAGAAGTGTCTGTTTATGTCCTTTGCCACTTTTTAAAGGGGTTGTTTCTTTTTCTTATTGATTTGTTTAAATTCCTTATAGATTCTGGATATCAGTCCTTTGTCAAATGCATAACTTGCAAATATTTTCTTCCATTCTGTAGGTTGTCTGTTTATTGATTGTTTATTTTGCTGTGCAGAAGCTCTTTAGTTTAATTATTTGTCAAGTTTTGTTTTTTTTGCATTTGCTTTGAGGTCTTAGTCATAAATTCTTTGTCTAGGCAAATGTCCAGAATAATTTTTCCCAGGTTTTCTTCTAGGATTTCTATAGTTTGAAATCTTATATTTAAGTCTTTAATCTGTTTTGAGTTAATTTTTGTATATGGTGAAAGTAGGAGTCTAGTTTCATTCTTCTGTGTATATATGACTAGCCAGCTATCCTAGGGCTGTTTATTATGCAGGGTGTCCTTTCCCCATTGCTTATTTTTGTCAACTTTATCAAAGATCAGTTGGTTGTAAGTATGTGTCTTTATTTCTGTGTTCTCTATTCTATATGGTCGATATGTCTATTTTTATACTAGTACCATGCTATTTTGGTTGCTACAGCCTTGTAGTATAGTTTGAAGTCAGGTAATGGGAGGGATTTAGCTTTGTTCTTTTTGGTCACAATTGATTTGGCTATTCAGGCTCCTTTTGGTTTCATATGAATTTCAGAATTTTTTTTCTAATTCTGTGAAAAATGACTTTGATGATTTAACAGAAATTGCATTGAATCTGTAGATTGCTTTGAGCAGTATAGTCATTTTAGTGATACTGATTCTTCCAATCCATGAGCATGGAATATTTTTCCATTTGTTTGTGTCACCTATGATTTATTTCATCAGTGTTTTGTAGTTCTCCATATAGAAATCTTTCACCCCTTTGGTTAAACATATTCCTAGGTATTTGTGGTGTGAGTGTGTGTGTGTGTGTGTGTGCATCCACTGTAAATAGAATCAAGTTATTGATTTGGTTCTTGACTTGAATGTTATTGGTGTATAAAAATACTGCTAATTTTTGTATATTGATTTTGTATCCTGAATGTTTACTGAAGTAATTTATCAGGTCTAGGAGTCTTTTGGAAGAATCTTTAGGGTTTCCTAGGTATAGAATTATGTTTTTGATAGACAGAGGTAATTTGACTTCCTCCCTTCCTATTTGGATGCCTTTTATTTCTTTCTCTGGCCTAGTTGCTCTGGTTAGGACTTCCAGTACTATGTTAAATGGGAGTGGAAAGAGTGGACATCTTTGTCTTGTTCCAGTTCTTAAGGGAAATGTTTTCAACTTTTTCTCATTCAGTATGATGTTGGTGGAGGGTTTTTCATAGATGGCTCTTACTATTTAGAGGTATGTTCCTTTGATGCCTAGTTTGTTGAGGGGTTTTTATCATGAAGGGATGTTGGATTTTATTAAATGCTTTTTCTGTGCTTAGTGAGATGATCATATGGGTTTTGTTTTTAATTCTGTTTATGTGGTAATTCGCATTTATTGATTTGCATATGTTGAACCATCCTTGCATCCCAGAAAAAAGCCCCTTTGATTATGATAAAATCCTGAACAGACCAATAATGAGTTATGAAGGTAAATTAGTAATAAAAATCTACCAATCAAAAAAGGCCCTGGACCAAACAGATTCACAGCTGAATTCTACCAGATGTATAGAGAATAGCTGGTACCAATCTTACTGAAACTATTCCAAAAAATAAAGGAGAAGGAATTCCTCCGTAAGTTATTCAACAAAACCAGTGTCATCCTGATACCAAAATCTGGCAAGGCACAACGATAACAAAGAAACTACAGGCTGATATCCCTGATGAACCCAGTCATAAAAATCCTCAACGAAATGCTAGCAAACCAAGTCCAGCAGCACATCAGAAAGATAACCCATCCACCTATTTTTTAATTCCAAATTTGATTTTTTTCCTCCCCTAAGGAGCCTGTCCTACCCCCATCCTCATTCCAGCCTCTAGGATTTTTCTCTTCTGAATTGCTGATTGAACTCCACTTCAGGATGGGTACAAGAGACATGCTCTGTCCTCTTCTCTTTTACTTTAGTACGTGTGTATTATATTTCTTCTGATTTGTTAATAAGCTCCACATGAGCAAGACTTTTGAATTTTATTAGTAGTTACACATATTCATTCACAGTAAGAAATCAGTTAGTGATGTGATTCACTAATCAACTAAGGCACCTACATCACCTTGCGTAAGGGTAGTATCAAGACAGAATGTTACACTCTTCTTTTTACATTAATGTAATTAGAAGCTGTGATATTACAGCCTTTTTCACCTAACAAACATGCAGCCTTGTTTTCTCCATCTCTGCCGTCACCTACATTATTTTTAAATCATATTACTTATTACTATAAGAACTTATAAACTTTTTTATTTGTTCCTCTGCCAACTAGAATGTAAGCTCCATGAAGATGTAGTTTTGTCTGACCTGTTCATTGTTGATTCTTCATACCTACAACAATGCACTTTGTAGGTGCTCAATAATTACCCATTAAGCGAATAAATAAATAAATGCATTTCAGGGTTTGTGACCACAGCATGTGACCTCCAGTTTGTACCTCTATCCTTATTCCTTAAATTTTGCATGTCAATCAAGCACTTCATTTTCTAAAAATTTGAACATTAATAAGCTATGAGTTGCCTTTTACAGTTTGTCTTTTTAAATCACTAAAGAAAGAGTAATCTTTGGGTACCATTAGGCATATCCATGATCATTATTTTGGTAAGAAATATAAACAATGTATTTTGTTTCAGATAAATCCCTTGTTTCTCCCATCACAATCCACTCTAGAAGTAGGTACTGAAGAGTTATTTCCTTCAAAATGATAGAACTTTCTCTGTTACTGATAAAATTAAATACTGTTATGTCAAAATTAGTATCTAAACCAAACATTAGCATAGCAGATTAATAATGAAAGCCTACCATATAGCATGAGCAATAGAGTCAAACCTGCCAAGCTTGAATCTTTGCGTCTGCTGAGTAGCTCTGCAACTTTGGACAGGAGATTCTATCTCTCCAAACCTCAGTTTCTTCCCTCATATGCAAAATGGGTATAATAGTATCTATATCATGTGATTGTTGTGAAGATTAACTGAGGTAATCCTCTTATTTATTGACACACACAAAGATCTCAGTAAATGTTAGACATTACTATTACTACATGGAATTAGAAAAGTATTGCACACACTTTAAATGCAAATAGTAATTATACTATAGTACTCTGCATTTTTATTTTATTCTCCTAGATGCCTGATTGCTCCTGCTAATTTAGCAGTAACGACATTCAAAACATATGTTTGTTCTTCTAAGAATTAACAATAGACAGACACGATTATTTGTTGGCTTTGGTCTGTTTGGATCATTGTAATAGGTGCCCCATATGTAGAAAGTACCATGAATTTCTACAGCTGATTAAAAATATAATTTTCTGAAAAGCCATGGTAAATCTCTTTTCTACAGACATCTTTTAATAAAAAACATAAATTATAAACCTACTCTTATGCAAACAATATTGGCACAACAAGAAAATGATTAAGATGCAGACAGGGTAAGTCAAAAAGACTATAAAAGGATTCATGCAGGTTGTTTGCTGCATATTAAACAGTTGGTAAAAGTTTAAGTAGCATTTTAATTTTTGGTGTCCACATACTTATGACCAATTCAAATCTTTTATTTATTTATTTATTTATTTATTTTTATTTTTTTATTTTTGAGGCAGAGTCTCGCTCTGTCGCCCGGACTGGAGTGCAGTGGCCGGATCTCAGCTCACTGCAAGCTCCGCCTCCCGGGTTTACGCCATTCTCCTGCCTCAGCCTTCCGAGTAGCTGGGACTACAGGCGCCCGCCACCTCGCCCGGCTAGTTTTTTGTATTTTTAGTAGAGACGGGGTTTCACCGTGTTAGTCAGGATGGTCTGGATCTCCTGACCTCGTGATCCGCCCGTCTCGGCCTCCCAAAGTGCTGGGATTACAGGCTTGAGCCACCGCGCCCGGCCCCAATTCAAATCTTACCAAAAGCAAACAGAACATTTTTTTGAAAGTACGAGTTCAGTAGAAACCACAAGAGTATGTAAAATCTGTCTATGGCCACTATTTTATTTAAAAAGTTTCAAAATAAAAAGAGCAGCTCTGACTGTTTTTAATTTATAAAATTAAGTAATAGTTATTTTCTTTCATATCTAGGTTGATGTTTCTCAGATGTAGAACACCTTTAGTGATGCTTTGATTTTTCTCTTTGGCAACCCATGCTACACTTCATTTCTTGAGTCACTATGGCCTTGTGAGCAGCAATTTTCAGGCAAAGTTGCGAAAACATTAAAAGAGGATTTCATATGACTTCATAAACTTCCTGGATGCACGTTTGGGTATTTTGAACTAGTGGTGAACTCAAGTGAAATACCCCAGTTTGGCAGCAACATGATGAGATCCCACCTCTGCTTGTTGATGTGAAACAGCATTCTTTCAACTTGAGTTTCCTGATGCCTCACTAGGCCATGAGAACAAATGGGCTCATCTTAATGAAGTCTTGTAAAACAGTAACAAAACACACTTTACCCTGGCACTTGCCATTATTTTTATGAAGCACATCTTCTTCAATATGCTGTATCTTAGAATTTGGGAAAAGCCTAAACTGTGTCTCATATCTGCTCCCACACAAGTATGGTCAGTTATTATCGGTCATTACTTGAGCTTCCCCTGTGTTCCACTCAATCTGTCATCATGCACTGCTATGGCTTCTACCTCCTTCTCTCTCAAGGACCCAAATCTGAGTCTGTAGGACTGGATGGTGTACATGTTTACACTATGCCGCATTTGAAATTGGTGTTCCTGTCTAACAGTCAAAACTCAAGTGTTGTTTTGAGTGGCTCACTTTACCTGAATTGACTTCTAAGAGGCTTCTCAATTCCTTTATACTCTTAAACTTTAGACCTGTCTTGTCCATTTTCCGGAAATATATAGTAATTGAAGACTATGTTGTGATCCTTATTATATCTGGAATTATGTACTTTTTATCAAGTTTTACTAATATCTTATATGTAACTACTGATATAATAAAATTTAACATCCAGGATATGTATTGATCAGCTAATTCTATACATATCCTGTATGTATAGAATTATACAGGATATGTATAGAATTATACAGGTGCTAAGTAACAAGTTATCATAAACATACTGGATTAAAACAATAATAATTTATTCTCATTCATGCATTTGCTGTTGGGCTGGCAGTGAGAAGGTGGTTTGTATGCTGAAACAGGTTTGGCTCAACTAAGCACGGTTCCACATTATACATCAGGTTCAAATCTTGTCTATATGTTTCCCGTCCTCCTCATATTAGTAAACTAGCCTAGGCATTATCTTCTCATGATGATGATAGAAGCTCAAGGAAGAAATGTGCAAGCACATTTCAATCCTCTGCTTGTATGTTTGCTAATATCCCATAGGCAGGACATGTAGTCAAGCCTAAAGTTAATGGGCGGAGAAGTGTACTCTGCCTTTAGGGGGAGAAACTGTACAGTCACATGGCAGAGGATGTGAATTCAGGAGTCATGAATAAGTGGGAGTCACAGCCAAACTTACCATAGGCATGAAGAACCTAAGTTATACCATTCACTTAACAATGCATTCTTTATTCTTAGCATTTACAGGGCACAGAGACACAGAGTGCAGTAGAGAAAGATTTTGGTTTATTTAAATTCATCAACCATTCACAGAATACCTACTTCATATAACTTACTGTGCAAAAGCTAAAGGTATATATTGTACATAGAGTACCTGATTCCTGAGAGGCTAATGGTGGGAATTAGGAGAACTCATAATCAGTGCTGAGTCAAGACGTGGTGTAATCTCCCAATGTGTCCATGAGACCTGCACTAGCCAGGAGTCTTATTATTTTGCTTTAATCTTTGGTGCTTTTTAAATTATTTCAAAGGCAATAAATATTTATTTTAGAAAATTGAAAAGTATATCTATGCACAAAGGAGAAAATAAAATATGCCCCTACTCCTACCATCCATAAGTAAACAATTATTTGCTCTAATGAACTAGATAGAAAGATAGGTCAAGATCATGTAGACAAGTAGATAGATAGTAAATTGACTAATTGGTTGTAGAGGAGTGCTTTGCTATCTTTACTTAATATATCATGTATATATTCAATGTCTGTAAATATTCATCTGCATACATGTCATTAATGTTGCTTAATATTCTGTCATGCTAATATAGCACATTTTATTTCACTAATTTATTGATGAACAGGTAAGTCTCATTTTTGCTATTATAGACAATGTTATTTTGTAAATGTTGTACATTTCTAAATACTTGAAGTACAAAAAAGCAGAAGGGATGTAAAAGAAATATCAATAATGTTTCTTATCAGGGAAGAGTTTATCTTTCAAGAGATTGTAAAGCAAAAGTCCAAAGGCTATAGCTAGGTTCCAAATTTGGAGGAATAATCTAAAGAGAACAGGAATCTAAGTATTATCCAAGCAAGGGAAATAAAGGGGCATTTCAATTAGACACCCAAGGCCAGTCTCCAGAGAAGAGACAAGGACCATGACATCCAAAATTCAAACCGCAGAAGAAAAATGTGTGTTCCAGGGAGGAAGACATTCTAGGATTGGTTGCTAAGATGCATAAGATGAGGGTAGCTGGGAGGCAAATTGTATAAGACAAAGGAACAATTCTGCACAAAGCAACACAAATGTGTGCACCCAATCCTGCTGATGTGGAAAGACATCCAGTCATCAAACTGCAAATAGCAGTGGGTTTACAAGTCAAAGGCACAGCTGACGAGGCTTACAGGGCACATCTACAGTTGTGGCACTGAGACAACTGGTGGTTTCAACTAATAGAAAAATAAGCAAAACTGAGTTTCCATATTTTGTAGCCTTGCAAAAATACAAGCTAGTAATCAGTTCATGATCCATCTGTATCAGCCTAACTTTCTAAGGTGGCAAAAGAGCAAGTCAATATCTTACTTCAGTTTTATAAGCAATGATATTGCATCTATCCCTAAGGCTGGTCTGCCATGGTCTAGATGTGGCTAGGAAGATACTCTAAAGCAAATTCTGACACCTAAAGTGAAATATTCCTATAGATTATCTATAAAGAATGCTTTGATTTAAATGCCAGGACAAGAGCCTCAGCATCTCAGAGAAGTGCCTAAAATTAGGGCACTCTGCTAAACTGAGAGCATGAGAATGTGCTCATTTGTATGGCGTTAAATATCAAGCAATTCTTTTCTAAAATTTGGCTTTGAAGGCCCAGAATTTAAATTTACAGGGCTTTTGACTATCGAAAGATATTAGTATAATTCACTCTATTTGTATAGCATTTGTATTGATCTTCACATCAATTCAGTAAGGTATAGAAGGCAGACAGTAAAACACTACTATAATGGATCAGGCTGCTAAGAATCATGAAGAGCTGTGCTGGAGGTCACCCTTAGACCATGGGTATGACAGGCTACAATTACCATGTCCTGGCTACCAGTGCAGGGTCCTTTTCTCCTTACCCACCCACTCTCTTACAACATATTTAAGACAGCCTCAAATGTGTTGTTCAGATAATTTGACATTCCAGATAATTCAAATCTCCACTTAAATTCCCAAATCGTGTGGTTTTATTCCTTATTGTGGAAAATCTTTTTTAAACTATCAGTTGCTAAAATGTCTGTTTTGTTGTTCTAGATGTCAAGTTGAATGAATGAACTGGAATCTTTGATGATTAAACTGATGGAACAGATGATCAGTTATAATCCTCCAAAGTTGTGACTGTAGATAGTGTAGGAGACTGAGCTGAAATTGTATTGAGCCCAGCAGCTTAAATTCTGAGCTCTTGAGAGTAGGGGCTGGGTGTGTTTTGTTCAATCTTCTATCCTGGATACCTACCAGATATCTAGCATGAAGTAAGCACTTAATGAATATCGGTTGAATGAATAAATACTATGTAAGTGATCTTCAAAGTGTGTTTTTTGTTATTTACTTCCTTCTCCAGAAAGTCAACTAAAAAGTAAAATAAAGAAAAAGAAAGAGAAAGAAATTAAGGAAGGAAGGGAGGGAGTGAGAAAGGGAGGGAGGAAGGAAGGAGGAAGGAAGTGAGGGAGGAAGGAAGGAAGAAATATAAGGTGGGAGGAAGGGATGAAGGAAGGAAGGAGAGAAGAAAAAGAAGGCAAGGGGAAGAACAGGAAGGAGGAAAAAATGAAGAAAGGGAGGGCCGGGCACGGTGGCTCAAGCCTGTAATCCCAGCACTTTGGGAGGCCGAGACGGGCGGATCACGAGGTCAGGAGATCCAGACCATCCTGGCTAACACGGTGAAACCCCGTCTCTACTAAAAAATACAAAAAACTAGCCGGGCGAGGTGGCGGGCGCCTGTAGTCCCAGCTACTCGGGAGGCTGAGGCAGGAGAATGGCGTAAATCCGGGAGGCGGAGCTTGCAGTGAGCTGAGATCCAGCCACCGCACTCCAGCCCGGGCGACAGAGCAAGACTCCGTCTCAAAAAAAAAAAAAAAAAAAAAAAAAAGAAAGGGAGGAGTATAGGAAGGAGAAACTAAGGAAAAGGTAGGAAGGAAGAAGAAAGGAAGGAATAAAAGAAATTGTAAATTTTCAAGTATTGGCTTTACTTAGAAGAAGCTCTAATTCACTTAATCAATATTTTTATCCATTAAGATTTAAAATTAATTTCTTATTCCTGTTTCAATGTCCATCTCCTTCCCATTCTGTGAAACCAGGACAAGAGCTTCCAATTTTGTGACTCCTGGGTCCTCCTACCACCCTCAGGCCTTGGGAGTGAGGTGGGGATAGGAGAAGCACATTTCACTTGACCTGAAGCAGCTCAAATCTGTCTTGAAGGGGAGTCACCTCCTGCTTCTCCCGGCTCACAGGATAACCAGTGTCCCCACAGTGGGCTCCCTGTGAACTACTGACTGTGGACTGAGTTGCAGGATGAGTTCTCTCTTTGTGTATTCTTTGCTGACCATCTAAGTGGTGTGTCTGACTAGTTTGGCATGTTGCTTGTTAAAATTCATTCTTTTAAAGCCGAGTATCCACTTAGTTCCTCTCCTCTCAACTTTTGTCATTCATTATTAACAATGAAAGCCAAAGTGCATGAAACAAGTTCAGCCCTATCTGTTTCTGGCATGAAAGTGATGTCTTGGCATATTAATGGGGCACGGCTCTATCTTACATAAAATGCTGCCTGGGCCCACAACAAAGGCGCTGTCTCTCAGCGCCTAATAGGATCACCTACTTCAAATGTGAAACTTCCTTCTTTGAAATATTTGTTGAGATTTCATAAACCTATGAAGATTCTCAAACTCAAACAAAACCTTCTAGGCTTTGGCGCAAGCTCTGACTCTAAAGAGCTTTCTGTTCTATAAACCGTTTATTGGATCTGGGTCCCAAGCGCAGACAGATGGGGAAGTGTGGGGGCATCAGGAGAGGAAGAGCTAGCTTTCCACTTTCTCTTTTTGATACAAAAATAAAAGTCATCTGGCTTTGACTGCAGAAAATGAATCATATTAAGTATTTTAAAAGCACTATTTTTTTGGTAAGACCTAATTTCAGACCGATTAACACTTTAATATGAAACAGAAGCACATCATTTCATTAGGAGGCAAAATAAGGCCTCTCAGCTACCATATGTTGTCTCTTCCTTTGCAAGAAAGGAAAAAAGAAAAAAATCTCTTTTGAAAGCTCCTATTGTAGATTGAGCTACAAGAGGGAATGTAAATTTGGCACCATCACCCACCCCAGGTGAGCAGAACGCATTGAGGAGCCACGCAATCACAGGGTTTTGTTTTTGTATTTTTGGCAATGCTCATATTCACTCTGTTCGGTAACAGAAGACCTGGCTGTTGCCCTAGAAAGCTGACAGAGAAACATTCTTTTGTGAAAACAGAAGTTAAAAGAATCTTTTAGTATGTTCTTCCTAAGAATGTCTATGCTGACACAAAGAGCAAAGAAACACTTTGTACCATTGATTTCACAGATTACTTATTTATTAAATAGATGAAACAAAATTATAGCTGTCCCTTTTCAATATTTAAATTTTTTTAAGATAATGCCTTTAAAATGCACAGAACATGAATGCAGGAGCTGGTGTGATAGGGGAGAGCCTTATTGCACATAATTAACAGACACATAATGTCTGGTAACTAGTAATTTCCTTCTAGCTGAGTAAGGAAATAATTTAATCATGTTGATCAAATGAATCCCAGGAGCCCAGTGTAACATTATGCCTAACAACAAAAAAAAAAAAAGAAAAAGAAAAAAAGAAAAGGAAAAAAATCTGCATTAACTGATAAAAGACTACTTGGTCAAAAAAAAAAAAAAAAAAAAAACCAACATGGTTTCCAACCTTGTTTAGGTATCCTTAATAGTATTTAAAATGCAGGCCTGATTTCAGTAATTGGCTTAATCTGATATTTTGAGAACATTATTTTCCAACACTGGCAGAGGCTATGAATATTGGTATGGTCCACTTTTCTATAACCAACTAATATTCAATTGTAATAGATGTATATTTCTCTCACCAGTGAAAATGGTCCCCCCAACCCCTGCTAGAGGAGTGTGCAGAAAGTGTGAGGAGTGGCTAAGTGGTAGTGGGGGCGATTAGACCACATGTCTATATTCTCAAGAATCTCTCTTTCCTAGAATAGCATTCTATAGTCAACAACTAAATATAAAATCCCCATTGTTCATCTGTGAATTCCAACTTACTATTCAAAATGGGGAGGAGGAGGCATTCTTCCAAATTATTCCCCCAAACAAATGTCTCCTCAGTAGAATATATCCTAGTTGTGATAGTCTGGTGTTTTCTTTTGAAATCTTTTGTGGTCTTTGCCATTGTTCTTCTGAACCACTTAGATAAGGCAGTGAGCCACCTTCATGGTATCTGAAGTTGGCTCTCCATAATGAGGTGATATAATTTAACACTTACCGTAATACATTTTATCCATCTATTGTTTGCTAAATAATTCCTGCAATAACACTTTTATTCTTTCCATAATTCTTCAGGGGACTGCTGGAGGAATAATATTTTTACTGCAGTGATTGATGTCAGGTCCTGGTGCTATATAGCCCATGAACAAAGGTTATTGATAAGCATCAGGAAGATTGGAGGGCGTGGAGGGGGCAGGGAAAGCATTCAGAGGCCCCTGCTGCATGAAAAGAACATCAGGGATCAGGGGGTTAATACCATTTTATGAGGTTGTAAAAATCTACCCCAAGATTCTTGTGTTAGCAATATTCTTTGTGTAAGATGTATGTTATTAAAACAAGTAGCAGCATCTGAATTAAAGTGACAGTATGATGGATGACTACTAAAGGGGAATTGGAGCCGTTTGCAGCATTTTGGGCTAGATGTGGGAATTCTGCCTCAGAGGCAAGGAGCTTGGCAGACACATTGATTCTGGGCTGACGCATGTTCATAAATATGCCCCCAGAGAGGTGTGGCCTAGCAGAATTTACAAAATTATGTTCATGAATTATTTAACATTTATTTATGGATGCTATATTTAAACAGTATTTGCCAAGGCGAATGGACCATAGCTTACAAAGTGATCTTTAGATAATGCAAATTCTACACAAGGCAGAGGTGGCGGGTGACTTGCCCAGCGATGCTAGGCCTATCAAAGCTGTATTAGAGGAGGTGAGTCCACCAAGGAAGGAGCTGCCCCTCCAGGACCCAAGGCATTTCCTTGATGTAGCTGAGGTTCAGAGCAAGAGCACAGATCAAGGAGGACTTTTTCTCTTTAGGAATGTGGTTACATCAGAAGACATCCTCCTCAGTCTACTGAGTAGCTGGATTACAGGCATGCATCACCATGCATGGTTTAATTCACTCTCTTTATGAAACTTTTCAGAATTTTTAAAGGGTTCATAAGAAGTGCTAGAAAATTAGGGATAGACCATTGTACAGGTAAATAGGGAAACACATTGTTTTTCTCTTAGTTCTAGTCTGCCAGGAAGCAGAGCCTGAGGCAAGGATGAAAGGTCTGTTTTTGTTTTGTTTTTTGTTTTGTTTTTAATTTGAGAGGCAGAAGCCCATGGTAAGGTAGGAAAAAAGACAAAAAAGAAACAAAGCAAGCGTAGATGCAAAGCAATGTGATGCTCTGAGCAATCTAGCTGGCATTTGCTACACAGTGAACTGCAATGGGGCATAGCAGGTTTCTCAGCCCATGTGTGTGCTAGGCACTCAGTGGAAACTGCACCTCAGAATAGCCCAGAGAAGCAAGAAATGAAAGGGAACTCACCTTCCTCGCACCCTGCCACCTCTTTTTGTTCATTGATCCAAGTTTACTCCACACAGAGATAACTCCCCAAGGTTGCATCCTTTAACCTCTTGGCAGCTGTGCCCACAATCAGATCCCAAACCTCTCTATAGGGTGTTTTTTCCAAGTTAGGAAGTGGAGAGATACCTTAGCACTAAGAGGGCTTGGCATGAGGGAGGCAAGGTTCTGCATTTCCGTGACTTCAATTCAGACTACAGCTGCTGGGGAGCTATGCAAAGATAGCATGAGCATGGGCATAGTTGCCCAAGAGGCACATGTAACCCTTGTAGATAAACAGGCAGTTAAGTCTGAGAAAGCACACAAGGTTTGTGTTCAGCATGGTTCTCCAAGGTTTCAAGTGTCCCAAGGCATGAGTTTTTGTGTATGTTTTTCACAATGCCCTCCACTTTTTCTCCTAGTCTTTTTCCTTTACCCTCTTCCAGTCCATCCACCCTTTACTCCAGGTTCAGTGTTCACTCATTTGCCCACATTTACCACTGCACCCTGCTCTTCGTTGAATATTGTACCCAATGCAAAACAAGTTCTGCAGCCAGTGATCATTGTTTTTGAAGGAATACTTTTCTCTGGCATTGAAAACAAATACCATCCTTTTTCTAAAGCGCTTCCTCTATCCTCTCCAATCTGATGCCTCTCCCTTTGCTGTGTTCACATACTCCTTATATCTTTGTTTAGATGTTTGTCAATATCTGGTATGCCCATAATTATTTATATGTATGTATCTACTCACTAAGTTGTTAGCTCCTTGAAAACACAAACTATGAAATCTAGCAGAATGAGCTTGGATTTTGGTGTCTGGCAAGTCTGAGTTCTCCAGGACTCATTTGCTTCATGTTTTTATGGTTTGTCTCTTGGTTCACCTTCCTGGGTTTTATCACCTCTTGCGTAAAATTGTGGCAGTTGTACTTGGTTTTAGTGAAAATTAGCAGAGACAATTTAATGCTGATGGCTAATGGGGTGATGGGGTGATGGACACAAAGTTGGTGCTAAATAAAGGCTACTTTTTGTCTTTATCCAATTGTTATATCCCTTTATCAGCACCAATATAATGACTGATTAATGGAAAGTGTAAATAATTTCCAATTTGTGTAATACTAGGGAATGCATGTAGTAATTATGTACATGCCAGGTGCTATTCTTAGTGCTTTAGAAGAGTTTACTTATCTGTATTAGTCAGGGTTCTCTAGAGAAACAGAATGAATAAGATATATATACACACACACACGAAGAGCAGGGTGCAGTAGTAAATGTGGGCAAATGAGTGAACACCGAACCTGGAGTAAAGGGCGGATGGACTGGAAGAGGGTGAATGAAAAAGACTAGGAGAAAAAGTGGAGGGCATTGTGAAAAACACACATAAATGTGTGTGTATGTATATATATGTGTATGGGGTTTATTAAAGGGTATTAACTCACATGATCACAAGGTCCCACAGTAGACCATCTGCAAGCTGAAGGGCAAGGAAGCCAGTCTGAGTCCCAAAGCTGAAGAACCTGGAGTTCCATGTTCAAAGGCGGGAAGCATCCAGCATGGGAGAAGCATGTATGCTGGGAGGCTAAGCCAGTCTAGTCTTGTCATGCTTTTCTGCCTTCTTTATATTCTGGCCACTCTGGCAGCTGATTAGATGGTGTCCACCCAGATTAAGGGTGAGTCTGCCTTTCCCAGCCCACTGACTCAAATGTTAATCTCCTTTGGCAACACCCTGACAGACACATCCAAGATCAGTAGTTTGCATCCTTCAATCCAACCAAGTTGACACTCAGTATTAATCATCACACTATCTAATCCTATATGGAAGATAAAATTTTTATGTTAAAAAAAACTTCCATAGAACTTCCTATATGCCAGACACAGTTCTAAATACTTAACATTTATTAATCATTTTAACCACACAACATTCCCACAAGATTAGTACTGTCATTATTATCCACTTTTGAAATAATGAAGACACTGAGAGGCTAAGTATCTTGCCCAATATGGGATTTAAACACAGTCAATCTGTTTCCAGCATCTGCATTCCATAGATTGTGGTATAATGTATTATAAAATAGGTCCTATGTAGATAACTTCCTCATATATTTAAGAGTTTTTATTACTTTTAGATAAATAATACTTCTCTAGAAATTGCTAGTCCCTTTCTCTAAAAGTGCACGTTATACACTTACTCCCAGAACAAAGGGTATGGCCTATTCAAATTGAGCGATTGACTCAATTGAACAGATTTAAGCTATTCAACCTAGCTTTGATGGTAAATGGTAGGAGTCAATTAGACACAACTAGTATAAATCACTATGCAAGATTGATATGACACCTGCAGAAAGGGTAAAGAGAGTTACTTATTTTTGCACCTATTTTCAATACTGTATCATATTGCTGTTCGCATTCATACCCTGTAGGACATTTCTTTCCAAAGATTCTTGCTTTCACATACAGCTTTTTATATATCCCATAAACCCTACCAGAGCTGACTCTATGTGTGTGCATATGAATGTGTATGTATTGGGAGGGGAATGATAAAATAAAATTCTCTCGTTCATAAAAAATATATAGGCATGATAATAACAAAAGTGAGAGAACATTTTCCCAATAAAGTGCAACACTGGCAACATTGATGCTTACCTTGCAAATGAATTGAGATTGAGCCCAGACCCAAGTCACCATGATTTCATGAACCACTGAAGAATGTTCATACAATATTGAGTACCTTCCAATATCTGAAGGACAAAAGTGAGCACATATTAAAAATCTGAAGAATTGAATTTTTAGGCAAGGCCTCAGTAGAATCAGATAAATTTCTCATTATCATCTCTCTCTTCCCTTTCTTCCCCTGAGGCAAGAGTGTGATGTCCTAACATAAACCTAATGTTGTCATCATCTTAAAGGATATGCTGTTCTTCCACTTATGCTGCCCTATTTCATACACTTTTTTAGCTATGAGAAAAGATGGTGCACATTCCAAAGAAATGTTATTTGGAGGATATCAATGTCCATCAGCGAAGCTGTTCAGTTCAGGTACGATGAGGAGAATTAGAAGAGCTTTTCTTTAAGCTAACGGTGTTTCCTTTTGAGTTAGGGCAGATATTAATCATGTCTGATCTCTTACAAATATAAAGGAAACAATCCCAAATAGCATGGCATGTAGATTTCTATCCTGGGGTTTCTCCCTCAGTTTTGGTATTTGTGTATTTGAAAGAGATACCAGCATGGTTGATATTAGTTATGAACTTCACATTTCTCCCCTAAACCAAATTCTAGTGAAAAAAACACAGCTGTCTGATAACGAATCTTCCTTTCATTCCTCCTAGCCAAGTCTAATTATCATTGAGTGACAAGCTTTAGGTACATTCCTGTCTGAAGAATTCTCTCTCTCTCTCTCTCTCTCTCTCTCTCTCTCTTTCTCTCTCTCTCTCTTATCCATTTTGGACATTGGCCTTTCTCTCTCTGTAAGCTGTGCCTTTGACAAAATTGTGGGGCAGACAGGAAGTGGGGATCCAGACCAAACTACCCCAGGCTACCTGTGAAGTTGGCATAGTGCCACTTACACTGTATTCTAGAGTTCAGTCACATTCCAAAAGAGTGCAGAATATGTTGCTACTTTAGCAAAATATGTATTTTAAAATTTATTTAATGGATGATTGACCTTGAATACAATAGTCTAACTGTTCCTTGCAGAAAAATCCCAAATATCCAGAAAACAAATTCTTATTTATCTCCTTGGGGAGCCAAGGAGGAAAATAGCTCAAATTATTTTATAGTAAATCTGTAGCCTGTAAAAGAAGCTCATTATTTTTGAAAATAATTTAATCTGCTGAGATGCCACTATCTTGCCATGCCTACACGTTATAGGAGTTAACATGGTGATCTTAGGAGCTAGAATTGTAGATCTTCAAGCTCAGTGCCTCCCAAATGCCTACTTTCACCACACCATTTTTTTAGTGGTAGTGATTGAGGTTCATTTTCTCTCTCTCTTCATTCCTTCCTGGCAGAGGTGGAGAATTCACTTATTATTCCATAATAAGATTTGGGTTAGGAAGAAACTATCTGTATTAGTTTGTTCTCACAGTGCTACAAAGAACTACCTGACACTGAGTAATTAATGAAGAAAAGAGGTTTAATTGACTCACAGTTCCACAGGCTTAACAGGAAGCATGGTTGGAGAGGCCTCAGGAAACTTACAACCATGGTGGAAGGCGAAGGGAAAGCAAGCACCTTCTCCTCATGGTGGCAGGAGAGAGAGAGAGTGAGGGGAGGAAGTGCCACACTTTTAAACCATCAGTTCTCATGAGAATTTACTCACTATCATGAGAACAGCATGGGGGAAATCCACCTCCATGATGCAACACCTCCTACCAAGCACCTCCACTAACACATGGGGATTACAATTTGACATGAGATTTGAGTGGGAACACAGATCCAAACCATATCACCATCCATTTCCCTCTCTGTTGCTCTTTGCTTTGCAAAGGAAAAGCCCGAGACAACATGTCTTTCTAGGGGTGATAGCAAGTAGAATAAAACTAGTTCTTGAACCTATTTAATATGGATTCTGGCTCCAAATTCAGTGCTTATTCCAGCACAACAAAAGTGGTATGTATTCAGAGATGGTAAAGAAAAAGAAGCTCCACCATTACATCCCTATTCTTTTTCTCCAAGCATGACCCTCTCTGTATTCCCATCATGGCAGGAGATAGTATGCATGGGAAATGAAAACATATCAAGCGCCTTCAGGGGGGATGAAGAATCTCACAGATGATGAAGAGGACCGAATTCTCCATGTAGGATTCTATACAAAAGAGAGTGAGAGGCTACAACCACAGAGAAAGCAGAGGAGTTTGTTCAGGGTCTAAATTTACTAAAAAGAGAGAGAAGCTCCATACAGATAGATTAACAGATTGGTTGACTTCATGAATGTTTCCCACGTGAAGAATGGCAAGGAAAAGAGAGGAGCTGGATAAAGGACTTAAATTGTGAAGAAACTAGCAACAGGTCAGTGCATAAAATCTGCCTGGACTTGGGGCCAGACTACAAATGGAGGACCGTATGCACTCTGAGTAAATATTCAAAGGATCTAAAACAAATTGCCAATCTGTTAAATAAATATATCTCATCCTCAAACCTTGATATATGTTCATTTATAACAACAAATTAGAAAAATATAAAGCTAAATTTTAATAATATTGAAATTTGGCAAAATGTGAAAGAATCGGTCATTCAATTATATTGCACATATCTGAGTATTCTATTGATGGACCAGTGCTGTTGGATAAGTAATAACCTTAAGACAAATAATTCATAAATTGTCACATATTTTTCATAAAATATATATCATCCGTATTTAAGCAAAATCACTGATAATCACTATAATCAAGAGTTTTGCATAATTTATACACTACTGACAATAATGCCAAATTTGACAGCCTTTCATGACTTATTGTAATTATTTGGAAGTACTTTATTAATTTTAGTTTTAGAAACTTCAGTCTACTGTGGCAGAAGCAACTTAAATTTTTAAGGTTCTTAAATACACTTAGATTTAGAAATTAAATTAAAATTTTTATCATGTTTAAATATATGGTTGCTTATGATAAATTATCATTATCAAAAATTGTAGACTATTTTATCTTTTTCATATAAGTTGTTAATATTTACATTTCAATTTTACCACTTCTTAACTAGTATCTAGATTTATACATTAATAGTAGGAATTGGTATTATACTTCACGATTGTTATGTGTGGGGACACACACACACACAAATGTAAGGAAATCATGGCTCTCCCAGATGCCCTGTAAGGCAGGCAGGTGGATATATACATTGCTACATGCATGGGTATGCGTGCTCCCATTGTAGTCACCATGAGAGGGAAGGTCGAGCCAGGTTACCACCAAGAAATATGATTTTGTTCTAGGGGATCCAGTTTCTGACGCTGAAAAATACCAGAATACTCTCCAGCTAGAACAAGAAATGAGAAACCAAGATGGAATCATCTCTACACCAAAATTACAGAGTGCTAGGAAAACTGCTGAGAATCACTAATAACCTGCTGCTGCCGGTGCCGTGCCCCAGCAACACACATGCATCCCACTATGCTACTGAAGCTGCTGGCATGCATTACAAGTAATAATCTCGCAGCCACAGCCATGACAAAGCGCTTTGAATGATACCACCCACTGGAGTGTTGTGGCAAGTAGACCAGGAACACCTTGGCCACTCCAGTGCAGCAGGTTCCTAACCTCAAGGGGACAGAGAATAAAGCAAGGGGATTGATACCAGCCCTCAGAATTAGAGCATGCAGCCTAGAAGTGCTGATCTGAGCCTTGGTCCCCTAAAATCTTCCAGAAATGAAGGTAGTTGACTGAACTCCCCTTGTGCCATAATGAAACCCCAAAGGGCATCAAAGAAGATAAAAACAATAAATAAAAGAATAAATAAAGGTAAAAACCATCCAAAGGGTGACAACTTCAAAGATGGAAAGAACATCAGCCTACACAGATGAGAAAGAACCAGTGCAAGAATTCTGGCAACTCAAAAAGCCAGAATGTCTTCTTGCTCCCAAACAACTGCACTAGTTTCACATAAATGATTCTTAACCAGGAAGAAATGGCTGAAATGTCAGATATAGAATTCAGAATATAGATAGGAATAAAGATAATTGAGATTATGGGGAAAGTCAAAACCAACCCAAGGAATCTAAGGAATACAGTAAAACAAATACAGGAGCTGAAAGACAAAATGACCATTTTAAGAAAGAAATGGATGTGATGGAGCTGAAAGACATACTTCAAGAATTTCAAAATACAATCACAAATATTAACAGCAGAATTGACCAAGCTGAAGAAAGAATCTCAGAGCTCAAAGACCGTTTCTCTGAATTAAATTGCTTAGACAAAAATAAAGAAAAGATAATTAAAAAGAGTAAACAAAACCTCCAAGAAATATAGGATTATGTAAATAAACCATGTATATGACTCAATTATGTCCCTGAAAGAGAAGGAGAAAAAGGAAGCAAACAATTTGGAAAACATATTTGAGGATATCATTCATGGAAATTTCAACAATCTTACCAGAGAGTCATCATTCAAATTGAGGAAATGCAGAGAACCTCTGAGAGACACTAAACAATCATTCCTCAAGACACATAGTTATCAGATTCTCCAAGGTAGAAATGAAAAAAAAGAATGCTAAAGGCAGCTTTAGCTAAAGTGACAGGATACCCACAAAGGGAACCCCATCAGGTTAATGGCAGACATTTCAGTAGAAACCCTGCAAACTAGAAGAGATTGGGGGCCTATATTCAGCATACTTAAAGAAAAGAAAATTTCAACCAAGAATTTCATATCCAGCCAAACTAAACTTCCTAAGTGAAGGAGAAATAAGATCCTTTTCAGACAAGCAAATACTAAGGGAATTTGTCATCACTAGGCTTGTCTTACAAGAGGTACTTAAGAGGATGGTAAATGTGGAAAAGAAAGACTGTTACCAGTCACTGCAAAAGTACACCTCGTTACACAGACCATCGACACTATGAAACAACTACACAATCAAGTCAGAATAATAGCCAACTAACAATATGATGGGATCAAATCTGCAAATATCAATATTAACTTTAAATGTAAATAGGCAAAATGCCTTTATTAAAAGGCAGAGGGTTACAAGTGGATAAAGAAGCAAGACCCAACCAAATGTTGTCTTCAACAGACCCATCTCACATGCAATGACATCCATAGTCTCAAAGTAAAGGAATGGAAAAAAATCTACCAAACAAATGGAGAAAAGAAAAAAGCAGGGTTTGCTAATCTAATTTCAGATAAAACAAATGTTAAATCAGTAATGATCAAAAAAGACAAAAAAAAGACATTACATAATACTAAAAGGTTCGATTCAGCAAGAAGACCTAACTATCCTAAATATATATGCACCCAATACAAGAGCAGCCAGATGTATAAAACAAGTTCTTAAAGACCTATGAAGAGACTCATATAACCACATAGTAATATTGGAAGACTTCAACATTCCACCGGCAGCATTGGACAGATCATTAAGGCAGAAAACTAACAAAGACATCTGGGAACTGAACTCACACTTGACCAAATGGACTTAGCAGATATCCATATAACTCTCCACCCCAAAATAACACAATATACAATCTTCTCATCTGCACTTAGCACATATTATAAAATTGGCCACACAATGGACCATAAAACAATTCTCAGCAAATTAAAAAAAAAAAAAAATGAAACAACACCAACCACATTCTTGGACCGCAGCACAATAAAAATAGATATTAATACTAAGAAGACCATACAAAGTCATACAATTATATAGAAGTTAAATAATGTGTTCCTAAATGACTTTTGGGTAAATAATGAAATTAAGGCAGAAATCAAGAAATTCAATAAAACTAATGAGAACTCATATACAACATACCCAAATCTCTGGTACACACTAAAGCAATATTAAGAGGAAAGTTTATGGCAATAAACACCCACATCAAAAAGTTAGAAAACTATCAAATTAACAACCTAACATCGCAACTAGAGAAACTAGAAAAACAAGAGCAAACCAACCCCAAAGCTAGCAGAAGACAAGAAATTACCAAAATCAGAGCTGACCTGAATAAAATTGAGACGCAAAAAAGTACAAAACATCAACAAATTCAGGAATTGGTCATTTGAAAGAATAAGTAAGATTGACAGAACACTAGCTAAACCAGTAAAGAAAAAAGAGAATATCCAGATAAACAAAATCAGAAATGATAAAGGGGACATTACCACTGACCTCACAGAAATACAAAAAGAAGCCTTCAGAGATACTATGAACACCTCTATGAACATAAACTAGAAAGCCTAGAAGAAACAGATACATTTTTCTGGAAACATACACCTTCCCAAGATAAAACCAGGAAAAAAATAAATCCCTGAACAGACCAATAATGAGTTCTGAAATTGAATCAGCATTAAAAGACCTTCCAACCAGAAAAGCCCAGGACTAGATGGATTCACACTCAAATTCTACCAGATGTATAAAGAAAAACTGGTACTATTTCTACTGAAACTATTCCAGAAACAATGGAGGAAGAGGGACTCCTCCCCCAACTCATTCTATGAGGCCAGCATCATCCTAATACTAAAACCTGGCAGAGACATAACAAAAAAAGAAAACTTCAGGCCAATATCCTTGAAGAACATCAATGCAAATCTCCTCAACAAAATGCTAGCAAACCAAATCCAGCAGCACATCAAAAAGCTAATCCACCACAATCAAGTAGGCTTTATTCCTGGGATGCCAGGTTGGTTCAACAAATGCAAACCAACAAATGTGATTCGTCACATAAACAAAATTTAAACAAAAACCCACATGATCATCTCAATAGAAGCAGAAAAAAAGCTTTTGATAAAATTTAACATCCCTTCATGTAAAAAACACTCAAAACTAGGCATTGGAAGAACATATCTCAAAACAATGAAAGCCATCTGTGACAAACACACAGCCAGCATCATACTGAATGGGTAAAAGCTGGAAGCATCTCCCTTCAGAACCAAAACAAGATAAAAATGCCCACTCTTACCACTCCTATTCAACACAGTACTGGAAGTCCTAACCAGAGCAATCAGACAAGAGTAAGAAATACAGGACATCCAAATAGGAAGAGGGGAAGTCAAACTATTTCTGTTTGTAGATTATATGATTCTATACCTAGAAAATTCCTTAATCTCTGCCCAATAAATCCTAAATCTGATAAACAACTTTAGCAAAGTTTCAGGATACAAAATTAATGTACAAAAATCAGTAGCAGTCTTCCACACCAACAACATCCAAGCTGAGAACAAAATCAAAAACACAATCCCATTCACAATAGCTACAAAGGGAATAAAATACTTAGGAATACAGCCAACCAGGGAGGTGAAAGATGTCTACAATGAGAACAACAAAACACTGCTCAAGAAATCAGAGATAACACACACAAACGGAAAAACATTTCATACTCATGGATTGGAAGAATCAATATTGTTAAAATAACTGTATTGCCCAAAGCAATGTACAGATTCAATGATATTCTTATCAAACTACCAATGACATTCTTCACAGAATTAGAAAAAAACATTTTAAAATTCATCTGAAACAAAAAAGAGCCTGAATATGCAAAGCAATATTAGGCAAAAAGAAAAACGCTGGAGACATCATATTACCTGACTCCAAAGTGTACTACAAGGCTATAGTAACCAAAAAGCATGCTACTGATACAAAAACAGACATACAGTCCAACAGAACTGAATAGAGAACCCAGAAATAAAGCCACTCACCTACAACCATCTAAACTTCGAAAAAGTTGACAAAAACAAGAAATGAGGAAAGGACTCCTCATGCACTAAATGGTGCAGTGATAACTGGCTAGCCCCATGCAGAAGATTGAAACCAGACTTCCTTACACAATATGCAAAAATTAGCTCTAGATGAATTAAAGACTTAAATGTAAAACTGAAAACGACAAAATCTCTGGAAAATAATCTCAGAAATAGCATTGTGAACATAGGCCCTCACAAAGATTTCATAACAAAGATGCCAAAGGCAATTGTAAGAAAACAAAAATTGATAAATGGGACATAATTAAAGAGCTTCTGCACAGCAAAAGAATAGAATAAGCAGACGACCTACAGAATAGGAGAAATTATTTGCAAACTGTGCATTTGACAAAGGTCTAATATCCAGAATCTATACGGAACTTAAACAAATTTACAAGAAAAAGTCAAACAACCCCATTAAAAAATGGGCAAAAGACATGAATAGATGATTTTCTTTTTTTTTTTTTTTTTGAGACAGAGTCTCGCTCTGTCGCCCAGGCTGGAGTGCAGTGGCGCGATCTCGGCTCACTACAAACTCCGTCTCCCGGGTTTATGCCATTCTCCTGCCTCAGCCTCCCGAGTAGCTGGGACTACAGGAGCCCGCCACCTCGCCCGGCTAGTTTTTTGTATTTTTTTAGTAGAGACGGGGTTTCACCGTGTTCACCAGGATGGTCTCAATCTCCTGACCTCGTGATCCGCCCGTCTCGGCCTCCCAAAGTGCCGGGATTACAGGCTTGAGCCACCGCGCCCGGCCGAACAGATGATTTTCAAAAGAAGATATGCATGTAGCCAAAAATCATACAAAAAATGCTCAACATCACTATTAGAGAAATGCAAATGAAAACCACAATAAGATACCATCTCACGTCAGCCAGAATGGCTATTATTAAACAGTCAAAAAGCAACAGATGCTGGTGACATTGTGGAGAAAAGGGAATACTTATACACCGCTAGTAGGAATGTAAAGTAGCTCAGCCGTTATGGAAATATGTTTGGTAATTTCTTAGGGAGCTTAGAACTACCATTTTACCCAGTAACCCCATTGTTGAGTGTATGTCCAAAGGAATAGAAATCATTTTACCATAAAGACACGTGCACACATATGTTTATTGCAGCATTATTCACAATGGCAGAGACATGGAATCAGCCTAAATGCCCACTGGTGGTAGATTGGATAAAGAAAATGTGGTACATATACACCATGGAATACTATGTAGCCATATAAAAGAATGAGATCATGTACTTTTTAGCAATATGGATGCAGCTGGAGGCCATTATCCTAAGCAAACTAATGCAGGAACATAAAACTAAATATCGCATGTTCTCACTTACAATTGGGAGCTGAACACTAGGTACACATGGACACAAAGAGGGAGCACAACAGACACCAGGGCCTACTTGAAGGTGGAGGGTGGGAGGAGGTAACGATAGAAAGGCTACCTATTGGGTACTATGTTTATGACCTGGATAATGAAATACACTGTATACCCACAAAAATCAGGATTCAAAGGCAGCTGCCATTTGGTTCAAAGATGTAGGAAATAAATATGGAAAAGCACCTCCCCCTGGGGCTTAAACAGTGTTACTTACAACAGTGGAAGTTTAGTGTCATGCTGGCAGGGCCAATGATGGATATTAGATCCTGAGTGAGGGAATACCCATGAGGTCTTGAACATACTGCATATGTGTGTATTTGTAATATCTGGGCCCTCTAAAGCATCAACCCCCTTTCCAGCATCTAAGCTTACTGGCTGGGAAGATTTGTCCCTCCTCACAAGTCATTATTCAGTTGTCTCCACAGCCTATCTTTCATTCTCTAAATACTTCTAATTTCCATTAGGTCTCTTTGTCTCTGCAATATGGTCTTCCTTCTCTCCATCCATCTTTCTTTTCCTCCTTTTTTTACTTTCTTTCTCCCTCTCCATTCCATTGCTTCCTTTTTATTTCATTGCAATTTCTGTTTTAAAACAATTTTTTTTTTTCAAGAAATACATAGCATGCTGTCTCTTAGAATGTGTGTGTGTTGGAGGGGAGGAATGTATAAGCCTACAGAAAGACATATGAAAACATAAAAGTATTACCTCTCTTTAAACTTCTCAAATAAATATTTTCCCCACAGAAAATTACTATTAAGACCTTAACTTTTATATTTCTGGACCATTTTTCAACATAGTTTGAAAGTATATACTTTCTTAAAAAAAGGAAAATAATCAGATACATATCATTTTTACAAGTTATTTGTTTTCTAATCAACAATGAGTAATGGATCTCTTTTCATATAAGCGTATAAACTTTTAATTTGTACATATTTCATATTGTGAATATACCATTGATTTAACCATTTCTAATAGTTGCAAATATAGGATTTTTTCCATTTTTTGATATTATCGAAAACCCTGCAATAAACACACTTGCACATTACTCTTTATTTACTCGTATATGTAAGGATGTATGCCTAGACCTGGTGCTGATGATTAAAGAATATTTTTAAATTTGATAGATCTACAAAATCTCCCTCCAGAGCTTCTGTTTACTTATACCACCAGTGTATGGAAGATATTATTTCTTCATTCTCTGCCTAACATTAGTCATTATAAAATCTATTTGGAATGTTATTTTCATTTTTACAGACTAAAAATATTCTGTTGTCATTCCAATGTGTATTTTTATGATGTGTATTTTATGATTTTATTATTTACTGTAAAATAGTATTTAGCATCTTTTTCTGTTTATTACTTATTTGTATTTTTTCTTTTATGAATTTCTAATTGATAGCTTTCACTTATTTTTTTCTGTTGGTTTATTTGTCTTCTCATTAATTTGAAAGAACCTCTTAAATATTAAGGGTAAAAACTGGCTACATGGCCGGGCGCCGTGGCTCATGCTTGTAAACCCAGCACTTTGGAAGGTCAAGGCGGGTGAATCACCTGAGGTCAAGAGTTCGAGACCAGCCTGGCCAACGTGGTGAAACCCCACCTCAACTAAAAATACAAAAATTAGCTGGACTTGGTGGCGGGTGCCTGTAATTCCAGCCACTCGGGAGGCTGGGGCAGGAGAATCACTTGAACCCGGGAGACAGAGGTTGCAGTGAGCCGATATCATGCCATTGCATTCCAGCCTGGGCGACAAGAGCGAAACTCCAACTCAAACAAACAAACAAATAAACTGGCTACATATACTAATAAATAGCTTTACTCCTGTGCCTCATCTATCTGTACCCTATTTACGTTATCTATGCCATAGATAATTCTCTTGCTCTATCCTTTGTTTTTATCTTTGTTTAGGATATATATTTATTTAAAGATATTTTTACTTTATGCACAGTCAATATTGTCAATTTTATCTTTTATGGCTTATGATCTTTATGTTTTCTTGAAGATATAACCTACCAAAATAATATAAAATATTCTCCTTTATCTTCTTCTTCCAAGTTTATCATTTTGCATTATGTTTATCAGAAATTTCATCAATTCAGCATGTATTATAGGGGCTGAACACTGTTATAGTCTCAATAGATATGTAATTGTGCCAAGAATTTTACTAAATTCTATGCCTCCTAATTTAAAATTATTTCTATTATATTGTCATATTTATAAAAGTTTATTTCTTGGCTCCCTATTTTTTCTCAATAATTTATTTGACAAATCAACATGTTTTTTAATTCTGACATGTTATAATTTATTTTAACATGCCAAAGTGTTTTCCCTTAGACTTTTCTTTCTTACTCCAAATTTGCTTTATTATTTCAATCCTTTTGCTCTTCCAACTATATTTTAGAGTCACTTTTTCATATTCCATTAGATTTTTTTCATCGGGATTGTTTTGAATTATATTAGTTTCAGTAAAATTTTTATCCTATAATATTTATATGAATTCATTTTACACACAGGTGTATGGGATGTCTCTTTGCAGTCAGGTCAGAAATTTTCCAGTTCCCGAAAGCATTATAATTTTTGTAATATCATTTTCACACATTTCTTGTCAAATATGCTTCTATTACATTTTATCTTTTGTTACTAGTATTAATTGAGTCTTATGGATTTTGTTGCTATTATAAGTTGAGTCTTACAGCTTTGTTATTATGAATTAAGTCATAGTTTTCTATTACATTTACTAGAAAACTATTTTTTGTGTATTTATGTTTTATTCAGCCACCTTCTGGGTTATCAGATATAATCATTTTCAATGTATTCTTTTTAGCTATTTTAAAATAATTTTTATTACATATTATATATTTTATGTATATTTTTATTATAAAATTTTCAAGTGGGTAGCCAAGGTGAATTGTACAGCTACCATCTAGATACAAAATATCTAGATTCTACCATTGACATTGTACTATAATTGCTTGTCACATATTTATTCATACATCAGTGTTTTGCATCTAATAATACACTTTAGATTTTGAAACATTTCTAAGTAAACCATAGACATCAATACATTTTCTACATGCTTCAGCATTCACAGTATTAACTAGAGCTTTATATTTTTGTACATTTTTCTTTTAAAAGTAATTTACTTACAATGAAATGCACAAATCTTAAGTGAGTCTTCACTGAGTTTTGGGAAATGCACAAACCTGGCAACTAAAGCCCATTAGCCAGAAAATTCCCTTATTCCCTTTTCTAGTCAATCTGTGCTCTCACCTTCTCAAAGGCAACCACTATTCTGAATTTTCCCTCCATCAGTTAACTTATCCTATTCTTTTTTTTTTTGAGACGGAGTCTTGCTCTGTCACCCAGGCTAGAGTGCGGTGGCGCGATCTGGGCTCACTGCAAGCTCCGCCTCCCGGGTTCCCGCCATTCTCCTGCCTCAGCCTCCCCAGCAGCTGGGACTACAGGCTCCGCCACCACGCCTGGCTAATTTTTTGTATATTTTTTTTTTTAGTGGAGACGGGGTTTCACCGTGTTAGCCAGGATGGTCTCGATCTCCTGACCTCGTGATCTGCCCGTCTCGGTCTCCCAAAGTGCTGGGATTACAGGCTTGAGCCACCGCGCCCGGCCTACTTATCCTATTCTAAAAATGTTGTGAGTGGTATTACACGCTATCTAATTTTTGTGTAAATATTAGTTCACTTATTATCTGTTTAGTGATAAAATTGAAACACTTTTTCATGTGTTTTTGGCTATTTATGTACCATCTTTTGTAAAGTGCCTGTTCAAATATTTTGCATTTAAAGAATCAAACTGAATTTTGCTTTTTACTATTTGGTTGTAAGAGTTCCTTGTATATCATAGATTCCACACATTTTTTAGATACATTTTACAAATATTTCTCCTCCCAGGCTGTAGTCGCGTATTTATTTATTTATATCTTTTGATAAATAGACATTGTTAATTTTGATAAAGTTTATTATGTTACTTTTTTCTATTGTATTAATATTTTCTGTTATTTGTTTATGAAAACTTTTAGTAGCCCCAAGTCATGAAGATATTATTCTTTGCTTTACTTCCAAAGATTTATAAGTTTCGCTTTTATTTTAGATGTATATTCATCTCGAATTAATTTTTGTGTATTACACGAAGTAGGTATCAAGTTCCTTTTTCAAAACAATATTGATATTTAGTTATTCCAGCATCATTTGATGAAATTAGTTTTCTCATTACATAACTTTGTCACAAATCGAATGACAAGGTATGTGTGAACATATTCTGGGTCTCATGTTCCATTCCATTTATTTATGTGTTGATCCTTATGCCAGTCACTGTTTTAATTATTGCGATTTTGTAGAAAGTTTTGAAATTAAGTCATGTAAATCCTACAACTAAATTAGTTTTCAAAATTGTTTTGGATAGGTTAGGTCCTTTCCAGTTCATTATAAAATTTAAAATCAATTCAATGTCTACAGAAAAGGCTACTGGGTTTACACTTGAAATTGCACTGAATCTATAGATAAATTTGGGAAGAATTGGCATCATAATAACATTTAATATTTTACTTTATGAACATGGTGTATCTCTTCACTTATTAAGTCTACTTTAATTTCTTTCCATGTTGTTTTGTAGTTTTCCTTGTAGAGATAATGCACATATTTTGTTATATTGATTCCCAAGTATTTTATAATTTAAACACTATTGTAAATGAATTTTTTAATTTAATTTTTCAATGGTTGACTAAAACTACATAAAATTCTATTGAATATTGTATATTTACCTTGTATACTATAAACTAATGAAATTCACTTATTGTTTATGAAGTTTTGTATATTAAGGATTTTCTACAAAAACAATCATACCATCTGCAAATAGAAACGATCTTTCTTCTTTCTTTTAAATCTTTATAGCTTTTGTCACATTTTTTATTTGCGTTACTGCAATGGCTACAACCTCTATTTGCACTTGATTTCAGCCAAAAGGCCTAGAAGCAGTAGAATATCCATTTGAATAGAAGTTGTAAGTAGATATTCTTCTTTATTACCAGTCTTAGAGAGAAAGCATTTAATATCTTACCATCAAACAAGAAATTATCTGTAGAATTTTCATGGTGACTTTTATCAGATATCTTGAATTTTCTAAGGATGTTGGCATAAACACCTGTTGAATCTTGCCAAATACTCTTTCTATATTTACTAAAATAATCATGGGAATTGTTTCCCATTTATTCTCTTTAGATAGTGAATTATTTGATTTATTTTTAAACAATTTTAGATTTTCTAAGTAGATGACAATGACAGTTTGTTCTCTTCTAATATATACACATGTCATATTGCTTTTCTTTCCTTCTTGCTGCATACATTCAGCCCTCTACCATGATGCTGAGTAAACATCTAATGGCAATTGAGTTTATTATAAGTCTTTTAAAATTAAGAATGGTAGTTGAACAATGCCTTTTCTAAAGTATTAAAATAATCATATATTTATTTCTAAAATATATTAACAGATTTATTACAAGCATGGATTTCCTAGTGCTGAACTATTGTTATATTACTAAACATTACTTGATCATGATACATTCTTCTTTCCAATAGATGACTATGAATTTTTATCTTATTTAAAGTTTTTGTATGCATATTGTTTGTGCTCTGTTTTTTTTTAATTGTAATATCAGGGCTATATTAGCCTTGTCTTAGGCAATTAGTTTTCTTCTTTTACAACGTTATAGGAAAATATAAATAACAGTTATTTTCTGTTGCTTGAATGTTTGGTTAAGTTATGTATAAAAACATCTGCATCTGATCTCTTTTCTTTGCAGGCAAATGTCTCATAAAATTATCGACCTATTCACGTATCTTTTACTTTAATTTAAAAAATTCACATTTTCGGCCGGGCGCGGTGGCTCAAGCCTGTAATCCCAGCACTTTGGGAGGCCGAGACGGGCGGATCACGAGGTCAGGAGATCGAGACCATCCTGGCTAACACAGTGAAACCCCGTCTCTACTAAAAAAAAATAAAAAATAAAAAATAAAAAAAAACTAGCCGGGCAAGGTGGCGGGCGCCTGTAGTCCCAGCTACTCGTGAGGCTGAGGCAGGAGAATGGCGTAAACCCGGGAGGCGGAGCTTGCAGTGAGCTGAGATCCGGCCACCGCACTCTAGCCTGGGCGACAGAGCGAGACTCTGTCTCAAAAAATAAATAAATAAATAAATAAATTCACATTTTCCTATAACATTATGTATTTCATATAGAATTTCTTATATAAAATTATACATAATATCTTATAATTTTAAATTATCCTTTGTATCTATATCTATGGCTCCTTTTTTGGTTCTAATAGTTTTTATTTATATTTTTTCTATATTTTTATAAGCTTTGACAGAGGGTGGCTATTTTGTTCATCGTTTATTATAACTAGATCTTGGTTTTGCGTATCAATTGTACTGATTTGAATTTTGATTTCAGATTCATTCTCTCCTGTTTTATTATGCTCCCTCTTTACTTCTGGTTCCAAGCATTTTCTAATAAATGCACTTATGGCTATTAATTTTCTTTTGATTACTGCTTTGGATATAACTCATCCGTTTTTCTATGCAGTGCTCTCATTGTCATTCACATCTAAGTAGCCTTTACATTATGTTTTTTTTTTTTATTTTTTAACCCCAATATTAAATAAAATAGTATTTTAAAAATCTCAGCAGTTTGGGTTTTTTTTGTGTGTTAGCAATTTATTTTTTTGTTAAAATGTACCTTATATTATTTCTGCTGATTGGAATCCTTTGGGATTTCCATTGTAGCTACAATATTGTCAATTTTTATAATTTATCATGAGTATTTTAAATTATGCAGTCGTAATTTTATTTTTATTGACATTACCTATATATCACTTTTGTCCTCTTGATCTATTACTTTTTGAAAAGGAGTGGTTGCATCTTACTCTGGTTAAATCCCTATGTGCTTTGAAATAATTTTTGCTTTATGAACATTTCCAAACTATATTCTTCATAGTACAAAAACCATCTTTTTGAAAAGTTTTCAAAATGTATTCAGTGTCTATCATGTACCAGATACTTAGATACACTGGTCAGTAAGACAGAATTGTACCTTCTCTGCCTTAAGGTCATACAGTCTTCTAAAAATAATCACAGCAATTTCTGGTAATGATAATGCTATGAAGACAATAAGGACAGGGGAGTAAAGTGGGTTAAGTACATTAGAAAACAGCATTAATAATGAGCTCACGAAGACTTTTAAGCAGAGGAGTAACTATCTAACTTATATTAAAATAGAGCATTTTGGATGCTCTAGGGATGTTAAAATTAAAAACAGGAACATCATTTAACAAGCTATTGCAGTGGATTAGAAAAGGTATGATGACGGTTTGCATTAGGATCACGGTGGGCCAAATCAGTGAGGAGGATGTGACAGAAGTATTACTTTCAAGGCTTTGGCTTAAGCTACTGAATAGATAGTACAGTCTTCACTGGAATGTACAGAAACACATTTGAGAATGTAGAAACACTAAGGACAGAAACACATTTGAGAATGTAGAGTATGAGTGGGCATTTTAAGAGGTAACTGGGCAGGGATTGTGTGGAAATCAAGATTTGCTTTGAAAATGTCACAGTCCATATTAACATGCACCTGGATATATCAAGAAGGAAGCTGGATACATGAGCCTGGAATTCGAAGGAGTAATCAGGACTGGAAACTAACGTTGAGAGTCGATAGCATACAGATAAAGTCATGGAACTGGATGAATTTACATAGAGACTTTGCATAAATGAAGATATGGGAGCCAGTACTGATCCTGGATCGACGAGCACTTAGAATAGCATAGAGAAGGAGAAGAAGGGGTGAGAAAAGGAGCTTGAGTTAGAGCAACTTAATAAATATAAATGAAACCAAGAGAAACAAGTCAGACAAGACGAAAGAACATATGCTTCCAGAAAAAAGAAATGATCAAATGTGTTGAATGCAACTGAGATGTAGAATATGATGAGAATGAAAGATTATCATTATCTTTGGCCACATGGAAGAAATTAATAACCTTGACAGAAGGAATTTCCAACCAGAGTTGGGGATTGAAAATAAATGCAAAAGATTTGTGTGGTGAATGGGAAGTAATGAAGTAGAAGTAGCAAGTGTTTTGGGTTTATCTCAGTGAAATTCAGAGAAACAATGTATTGAATTGGGTTGTTTTTCATGGTATGTACTGATGTAACAAAAGGAAAGGTCATTTCATCGAATAAATTCAATTTAGGAGCTTGAGGTGATCCCATTTATTTCATTCAGTTAACTGTTTAAACCCTGCATTGTTTTCTTCCTGGGATGTTCCCAGATTGATGGAGTAGATTAAGTATTTAAAGCAAACAAACAAATACAAACCTTGACCACTTTGAGGTGATGTGACGAATATTCCTGTTTTTCTGGGTCTGTCAAAACTTCATTGTTTCTATTGTGAAATGCTGCATTCCCCATTAATTACATCATTTGGGAGATAATTCATCACTGCTGAAACTTTCCCACCAGAAACCTTGGACATGATACAGGTTTTCACTTTGGTTCCATTAAGATTTTATTTTAATACATCTAACCTTCTGTCTGACAAAGGTGATTTTTTTTTTCTTGCTCTACTTTTCATCTCTAGTGTGATGCCAAAAATGAGGTTTCTCATGCACAATCTTATTACTGGTAGCAATTGTATCGTATCAAGTGACTTTTCTGGCAGCCAGCAGCAAGATTTTAAAAAACTAATAAAAAACTTTCTTTTCACTTAGAAATAGAAAATCCCAAGATGCTTGATTAAATGTATTCTGTCTCTTTTTACCAATGATTTCGTGAAAATTGAATAGGAATACTTGATCACTTTACAACCATCTCCTTTCTTAATGAAATAAAGACAGGTTGAAAATAGTATCTCTACATACTGTCTCAATGATCCCAAATGTGTGATTGATACTCACATAGGGAATCTTGTAACTAATCTTTTTAGACATATTAATTTATATTTCAGCCCAAACTCTTGATTCTTTTGAATAGGACTCAGAAGGGTAGGAGAAAAATTGCATTCATATTTTTAACAGCTAGAGTCTTTTTGAAAATCCCTTAGGAAAGAGGCCTATTTTCAAAATAGAATAAAGAATGATTTTGAAGGAAGTTGCAACAGGTCTAGTGCAAAAATGATGGCAAATGGACACTGTGACCACTTCAGTTTGTGGAGGGCAGTTCTCACCAAGGCCTTACCTGGATTATCTAGAAAACCAGCTTTTATCTAAGAGGGATGTGAAGATTTGGCTGCTCAGAGAGGCATCCAAAGAGATTATAGAGATGAGCAGTTGTAATAAGGGAGTATTCTCAACAGCTGGGAGAAAATGTTGTTTGCCAAAACTACCCACTGTTATTTCATAAATTAAAACATGAATTTCTCTTAATTTTCAATAGGTGTTGTATCTACAAAAGAATATATGCTCAGAACAGTGACTGGTCTTCTTGGTAATTGGAGCAACATTTTAAGAAATCTAAGTATAAAACTGACTTAAGCCTTGAAATGCTTGCAAAAATCAGAATTCTGCCAGTAACATGTTGGGAAGGAATTTGCCAGATTGAGTTTCAGTGTTAATAGATTCAGATTTGTTTACCATTCTACTTGATTGGTAGATAAAAGTGGTTATCTGTGGCTAACGGAGTTAGCAAATGAATGTCAATGGATCAAAAAACACGCCTTGCAAAATGAAATCCTGGAATGTGGAAATTGAAGAACCCTTGTACCAGGAACCAGTATTATCTGGTAGATACATGATAAAGTAAACCATCAGGAACCGTATCTGACATCTTTCTGTAATGACTATAATGGTCAGAAATGTAACTCAGTGAAAACATTTCCTACTGATTTGGGGTCAATCTTAATATGTTACCCAGGTTAATGTCACCCTTTCTCTAGGAAATAATAAAGAAGTGGTTGTATCCTCATCTCAGAGGAAGTCCAAAGGGAACTTTGAATTGCTTGTAATGATTGCCTTCTATTGGCCTGAATGAATTAACTGCCTCCTCAGGGAATGGTATTCGGTCTGTGCCAAAAAGATAGAGAACTTTAAGCTTGTAACTGAAGAATGTGTCAGGAATTAAAAAGAGGATGTCAGCAGATACCAAGATCTACTGGAGGAGAAATGCATAGTCTATGATTATTAACGGGCCGATTATCTAAGGTTTCTGTTTATCCTCTAGTTATATTTTTCATGTAATAAGGTAACATTTCATTAAGGTTTTACTCTCTGTCAGGCTCTGTGCTGACGTTTACTGTGTATTTAACCCACTGGGAGGGGTGTTATTGATACTGTTTTACAAATGAGAAGAATTGGGATCAAGAGATGTTAAAACCAAAACCAAAACAAAAAAAACCTATCCTGAGTTACTCAGCTAGCAAGAGCAGAGTTGGGATTTAAAACCTAGACAGTGTGACTCTAACTATATACTCCTAACCATTATGCTACACTGTCACCTCTAACCCAAGGATTGGCCTATGCCACAAAGAGGCAGATAGAGTTTAAATCAATAAAGAGAATAAAGAAATTATCTCAATTGAATGCTAGCTTTGCATTTTCAATGAGGCACAGTTTTTTCTGCCCTCCATTATCAAAATTAAGGGAATTATATCTGTTAAGATTTTATATTTTGGGGGGAAAATTTGGAAAATATCTGGCTGATAATTAAGGCAGTCAACTACTGCAACCTACATTATGATTTCTCCTGGTAAGAAATCGCATTTTTGAAAACATGGCATTTATGAAAACATAGATCAATCAGTACTCAATAGTTATTATCCCTTTTACTGTAAATTTGACAATTAGAAAAAAGCACTAGAGATGAAGTCTTCTCACATAATCTTTATGCATGAGTAATTCCCGGCATAGACTCTAAGAAAGATAAAGGAGGATAATAATAGAATAGAAGGATATGAGAAACTTGAAAACCCCAGTATGTAAAACTGATGAGAGAGTGAAATGCCAGAACATTTTATTCACACTTAAGCTTCTAGGGAAAAATAATCGGTGAGGATCAACTTGTCCAAGGTTATCCAATTGTCTTTCTGGCTAACCAATTTGATATTTGAGATTTTATTGTGTTTATCAAAACTCTAATACCATACTCAGAATATTCTCAATCAATTGGCTTTGCTTCACTTTTTAGGGTTTGGGGGTTAGGAGGCCAATTTCACATTGTAAGATAAGTTACTAATAGGCATTTCTTTTTATCAAATAGTCATTTATGAGGAATTTAGTTTTGATTAAGTAGAAGGTATTAAACATTTTTCCACTAAGAACTGTTATGGTTGACACTAAAACTCTGTTGAATGACACACAAATCCTTTACTCATTTATTTTTTCAGTTTAGTGTTTGAAAAGCTGAAAATATCTTGTCCAATCTTAGGTTTGCTGTTAAAAAAATACGTTTCTTCCAGCCAAAGATAATAATAACTGCTCATTTTACCAAAAAACCATAACGCAAAAAAAGTACCCCTTTTTTGTCATGGAAATATAAACTTAAGAATTAAGATTGGGTTGTTTGCCTGACAGAGTTAGAATCAGAGAGAGCATAATAACATGCAAAGAGTTTTGTAATGCCTTAAAAGTCTATATGGAGTTGCTGTGGTTTCCTAGAACATTCCAAGTGATTTAATCTCTAAACTTCCAAGTCACCTAGAAACATTTAACTCAGACAGTTTTTAAAATTGCGCTTTCTCATCTCTTCATTGAAAGATACAAGACATTGAAATAATAGTAAAAATAATTTCTTTTATCCAACTTGGCCTATGAATAAGATAATCTTCAATTAATCATGCAAACTGGAACACCAATTTGAGTAAAAGAGGTCATTATTCATAATTGCCATAGGTGTAAAATGCATCTATTCAATGGGTGTTGTTACCAACCTAGAAGCAATTTCCCTAGACATGAAGTGACTAGAAATGACTACAGGAATGGAAAAATCTTAGAATTAAAAATACTTTGTAAAGCAACATTGCTTTGTTCTCTGGAGGCCTGTGAGAGTACATTAAATAGCTACGGAATTTTATTTCAGGTGTTTTCTCTAGATGACCAGGTTTTAAATTCTGAGTTTACAAGGATAGTTACTTTATTTAATTCAGCTTATTAGCACATGTTGAACCTAAAAATCTCATTATTTCTTTTTAGCAATTCTCTTTAGTTCAAGACTCAATCATTTCTTCCCTGACTAGGTCTGCAAAACACCAGCTGCCTGTAAGCAAGATTACTAGTTAGTTACTATTCTAATGACTACTGCGAATTTCCTCTGGTTCTTCTTAATATCTCTGAGAAAACCATAAAGAAACCTGCTTGTGGGTTTTCCCCCACTTCTGTGCTTAGGTTTGTAGAATCTACTTTTCATCCAAAGCATTATCTGACCTCCCCACTAATTTATTGTAACATTCACTGTCTCCTTTTCTGGGTTCTTGTAACACTTAATGTCCTTGATGTTCATTAGAAGCACCATTTATTATTGCACTATATTTGGGCAATATTTTTGTGTATGTATATCATAATATCTCCATTAGACTGCAAGTTATTTGAGAACAAGGACCAAATCTCATGTTTATTTTCTCTTTTTTTTTCTGCTTTCCCATAACTAACACAGAATCTTGCTATGGCAGGGATAGATTGGCATATATTTTCTAGCCTGTACTCTTCCTCTCTCTAGGCTAAACACTCCTCTGCCGGTAGCACTGAAGATCTAGGCTGTACTCATAGGTGACACAGCTGGTTGCTCAAGGCTGATTTTTACCAAGATGGAACCTAACCCGTGCTGCATCAGCTAGATTCTATTTTCTAAGAATAGGACCCAGAGAGGACAATTAGTTTTTGTTGACTGCTTATCCTGAGTCAGTGTAAAGACAGAGATGGGGTGGTCATTTACGGTCATGTGGATAGTAGTCAACATGGCATGAAAACAAAAAAAATTAAGCCAGTCTTCCAAAAGAAACACAAGTGAGGGGCCATGTGCGGGGAAGCTGGAGAAAATAACCTAATCTCCTGTCCTTCCGGCCAAAGCTACTCCCAATCACTCTTTTCCACATCTCCTAATTTTATCTTCTCCATAGCACCCATCAGAGTTTGAAATGAATTTTTTTGTTTTGGAGATGGAGTTTTGTTCTTGTTGCCCAGGCTGGAGTACAATGGCACCATCTCGGCTCACTGCATCCTCCGCCTCCTGAGTTCAGGTGATTGTCCTGCTTCAACCTTCCTCGGTAGCTGGGATTACAGGCCTGCACCACCACACCTGGCTAATTTTTTTGTATTATTAGTTGAGATGGGGTTTCACCATGCTGGCCAAGCTGGTCTAGAACTCCTGACCTCAGGCAATTTGCCTGCCTCAGCCTCGGCCTCTCAAAGTGCTGGGATTACAGGTGTGAGCCACCGGGCCTGGCCTGAAATGAATTTTTTTTTTTTTTTTTTTTTTGAGACGGAGTTTTGCTCTGTTGCCCAGGCTGGAGTGCAGTGGCGAGATCTCGGCTTGCTGCAAACTCCACCTCCCAGGTTCACACCGTTCTCCTGCCTCAACCTCCCGAGTAGCTGGGACTACAGGCGTCCGCCACCATGCCCAGCTAATTTTTTGTATTTTTAGTAAAGATGGGGTTTCACCATGTTAGCCAGATGGTCTTGATCTCTTGACCTCGTGATCCACCCATCTCGGCCTCCCAAAGTGCTGGGATTACAGATGTGAGCCACCATGCGTGGCCGAAATGAAATTTTTAACTTATTTGACCATGTATGTATTTTGTATCTCTCCCTTCTAGAATGTACTTCATATCAGCAATGACTTTGATGTGTTTACTGCTGCCTCTCTGGCACTTGGACCAATATGCGTAACATAGCCACACTCAATCATATATGTGGAATAAATGAAGACACAAATAAATATTTAAATGAATTCTTCTTTGTTAGCAGTTTAAGGGACTTGGAGCACAGACCTTGTTAATGCGTTCAGAAGGAAAATCAGAACACGAAGTGTGACTTGGGACAGGGGAGTCACAGTGGAAAGTTCTTAACCAGGCTGAGGTCACACAGTGGTTTGGGGAAATAGAAGAGAAAGAAGGAACGGGGAAAAGCGGCCCCAAAAGAGAGGTTGGGAGGAAATCAGAGAATAAGCTCTCCATTTAGAGATTTTGCCGTTTACTGCCCTTGTATGACAGCAGGTAAAGTAAGTGCCTCCAAACAGCCAGCTGCCAGGATAGTCTGAGAAAGGGGTGGGAAACAGGGGCTGCAGAGAACAGAAGACTTGGGGCCTTTTACAGCAAGTGCAAACTTTCACACCTGTCAGCTATAAATCAAGAGGTTTATGGGGCTGCAATATTTACACTGTAATTAAAAAATCATAAAGCAAGCACCCTTTCAGGTTGTGGAAAACAAAACTCTCAAGTTCTACAGCAGCGGCTGTTAATCAGTTACTCCTAATGATCTGCTGCCCGGATTGGGTGCTTACTCAGCCACAAATAGCAAACAGGACAATGGGAGAAAGTGGGATTTGCACCCGATAACGGCTTTCAGAGGTGGCTAGGACTTGGCCAGAAGCCTTTCAGTTTATTGCACAGTCTCTGTTGGAGCTTGGGAAAATATTTTCTGTGAACCTAGTTGGCAGCTTAGGTTTCCTTCTCCCCTGTTCCCATATGGAACTGAAGTCCATTTACTAAGGTGAGTATGGTGGTGGTATTAGGCACTGTGGGTAGGGTTAGTGGCAGAAACAGAATTTAACATGGGGGAATAACTTACCTATGGAAGTGGCAGACCCACTACAAACACCTGGAATTGCACACCTGAGAACTGGGCAAGCTGAAGTTCACCTCAATCTTTTTGGTGTCTCCTGCCCTTCTGGTTCGCCCAGAGGCCAGGCCTGCCAGTTGCTGTGGAGCACACAGAACATTCCAGGCCAGTCCTTCAGGCTCCTGCCTGCTTCTGCACCCTTTACCACCCTCTCATTCCCCTTCACCTCATTTCAACCTCAGGGGCCTTCCTTCAACTCCTGGAAGGAATGGTGCTCCCTCACCATCAGAGCCTCATATGCTTGCTGCCCAGTATTCCTCTGCAGGGTTCCTTCTCATTTTTCAGATCACTGCCTTAGAATGGTCTGCTCTAAATTGGAGAAGCCGTCTCTGTGTTTTATTCCTTCTAAATTTGTTTTTCATTGATACATAATATTTGTACAATCCATGGGGTACATGTAATATTTTGTTACACGCATAGAACGTGTAATGATCAAGTGGGATATTTACGGCATCCTTACCTCGAGTGTTTATCATTTCTATCTGTTGTGATAATTTCAAGTCCTGTCATTGTCTTCCACAGCACTTTCCACAATCAGTGATGAGATACTCATGCTTTCACTTTCTTCTTTTTTCTCACCATGTTGCTCACCCATGGCATGGCTCTTTCACACACCACTGAATACACAAGGCCTTACACAGTGTCTGGCATATAGAGGCTTAATTTACACTTGTTGAATGAATGAATGAATGAATGAATGAATACCAATAAATCGTGCTTCCCAACTTGGCTTTCCAAGTTTGACAACCGGGATGAAATATCCAGAAAGAATTGTTCCTTATTTTCTTTCTCGGTCAGTACCTAACATGGTTTATACAATATAAAATTTTCCTTCCTTCCTTCTCTAACCCACAAAGTGGAAATTCCCACTGTGGTGGGAATTTCAACAGCTGTACGTATGAGAAGGAAGGTCACATTTTGGCAGGTATTAATTTACACCACATGGCAAATACTGTTGGGCATGGTGGAAGAATTCCTGGCCTTGCTTTCAGTAGACCTGATTTTGAACATTGTCTCATATACACATTAGAGTAAATCATTCACCTCTGTGAGCTTCAATTTCCTTATCATTGCAATAAATACAAAATGAGCTATCATTTAAGGAAATCTTTTGCAAATGATCACGAAGACATAATTATTTCATAATTTTTATTCCACTGATCATAAGGTTCTCCTGCATTAGGGGGTGGTCTGGGGTTCCCTGTCTACAATCTGGGGTCATGAAATTCACCTCCTTTCCTACCCTCCTTTGCCACCTGGAGGAATCTTCTCAACTTGTGCCCTCTGTGGGAACTGTCCCCTGTTTTCATCCACTGGCACCGTGCTTTTCCTTTGGCCCTGGCCATGTGATTACTGTAGGAGGATGCTTCCAAGGTCTCTGAGAATATCAGTCAAAGTGCTAACCTTGTCACCCTCCACAGTTCTTGTTTCTTGGGTTGTATTAATTTTATTAGTGAAATACCCAGGCCTAGTGAAATGTAATAGACTTCTACCTCCAAAGATAATTAGAGGCCCATTTATTTGCCAATTCAATGAAAAGGCAACCACAAAAGGAAACCAGCTTTTATCAGCACATGCTCACAGCTCAGATCCCTGTGGTGTTGTGCTGCTCTAGCACTTGTGAAAAAAATAAATCCTGGGAAAACTAGGTTGCATTAGGCTTCCTGTTAAACACAGGGAAGAAACAGCTGATGTCCAAATTTGCTAATTTCTGCTGATTCAGTTAGAGGGCAATGTGCTCAGCTAACGAGGGAACTATCCAGGTATGTGAATTAAGGCTTGAAAACAAAGTGTAGGTTGTAATCAGTGCATCCAGCATTGAGTTGGAATCATTATTTAGTGAGCATTTCCCAAAGAAATTAGAAAAGATTTCCAAGCTTAACAGAGCTTTCTGGATTCTTCCTTCTCATGGACCTAACATAACAAAAATACAATCCCCTGGCCCTCCTTCAATCCTGGAATTTTAAGCAATGCTCAAGTGACCTTGTTTTCATGTCCTGTGGAAATAAGGCAGATACTGTTATCTCACCTGTATTAATACAGAACCCTGTCTAACAAAGAAGTTGTAATTTATCAAAGGTCACACAGTGAGTCATTGCTGTAATCACAAAGCAAATGTTCAGGTTCTCATCTCCTTGGCAGCAAATGTTTTGTTCTCTAGGTTAGACTATCTTCTCTAAACTATCATCATATGCCACTGCCTTCCCCTGTCCGTCTATCTCCAAGAAAGATACACACACACACACACACACACACACACACACCCCTTACCTATTCATCTCATTCATCCCCTATCCTCCCACCTATCCACCCACTAGTCATCATCCATCCCATTTAGGATTGTCAGCTTTAAGAAAATCAGGACACCCAGTGAAATTTCAATTCAGATAAACAACAAATAATACTTTAGTATAAGTCCCATGCAATATTTAGGACATACTTTTTCTGAAATATCATTCATTGTTTATTTTACATTCAAATTTCACTTGATGTCCTGTATTTTATCTGGAAAACCTAATCCAATCACAAATGTCTACATGTTTTCCATTTATCTTCTAATTCCATGACTCTTTCATCTGCTTTTCTCCTTTAACCTCTATTATTTAAGATTTCAGCTAAACAAACTATAACCTATTTTCCCAGTGTTTCCAAACCTGTCCCGAGGCAGAGATGACCGTAAAGAGCCCCTCAGGAGCACTTATTTGTGGTTTCTAGAGTGAAGGCTAGCTGTGCATCTTTGGGTAAGTATTGTAATCTCTCTAAAGGTCACTTTCCTTGTCTATAAAATGAGGGTTTCAACAGTTACTATCTCATAGTCCTGTGGAGAGGACTAAATGACAATTCACAGTCCCTAGCACATAGTATGAGCTCATTAAAGTGGCATTAAATGTCAGCTAGTGTGGTTGGGGTTGCTGCTCTTGCGTTTGTTGTCATTTTTTTAGACAAGAACATGCCTAGAGAGCTGAAATGAGTTGTTGATGCTTATTTAGTGACGATGCTGCTAAATATTCAAGGGATAGTTTCTGAGACTCTACTGCAAATGTCAAATGCAATGTTTAAATTCAATATCTTAGACCTACATCATTTGAAGACCAATTTGGCAGACACTGTTAGTCATTTGCCCAATTGCCATTCCCATTGCTTCATCTCTTCCTTGCTGGAAGAGTTTCAGCTTTAGAAAGTGCCTCTGCCTAGCCACATGTGTGTGCTGGGAAATGGTCTGTTTCCCAACCCAAGCAAGGACTTGTTATCATGTGATTGGTTTATGCATGGATTTGTGACCCCTCCCTCACCAGTGGGCCCTGAAATATGCTGAGGGGCTTCTGGAAAAGATTTTTTTCTTGGTAATAAAAATATGTGCATGGGAAAACATCCTCTTCTGCTCTGGATGGGACCACATCAAAGCGTAATTCTTGATACTACCACAATCAACGTGTTACCAGGAAAGGAGAGCTCCCCAATACCCTGAACACGGCACAGGAGACAAGGAAAACATCTGTGTTGTTGGAGATTGTCAAGCTACTAAATTTTCCTTGAAACTGATTTGACTTTAGATTTCTTATTTTGTGAAACAATGGTTCCTTTTTCTGTTTAAGCATTCTTGATCTATTACTTGTGACTGAAAGCTCCCAAACTGATGCAAAATTTTGAACTACATAGGAAAGAGATGGATTCAATGGTGCTCACTTTCCTTTGGCTCTCTGCAAAACTACATACCTACTCAACATGCTTTTGGATAGAATTTCAGGTAAGAGAACATCTTTCACCTCAAACATCGATTTCCTCAACTGTTTGTGAGCCATTTGCCTTTTGTGCAAGGGCTTCTGAGCATGTAGCTTTGGCTGGGTAAGCAGCCCTCTCCACAAGACTTTTGGAAAGAGATTTTCTCCTAGGAAACTGCAAAGAAAACTGTTTCTTGCTCAAAAAGACTGCTTCTCCTAGGCGCATGGAAATCTGGGTTCTTTGGACAGGTCCATGAACTTATTACACTGCTTCTGAATTTCGCTTCTTTGCAGTGAATTTCTTTTATGTCACACATACGCACACATCTATTTATTTCCTGTGAATAAGCATTTGCTGAGTTTGTTATCGGCTTTCTGCTCGGTCTTGGAAGCAACAAAAATATACAAAGAAACTGACCTCAAGGTGATTACCTTTTCTTTGGAAAGATATATTAACAATAATAATAATACAAGCTTATTAATTTAAAGTTTAAAAATGTTTTCAAATACACTGTCTTATACTGGGAAGGACTTAATAAAGTTCCAAATCTGATAAAGTATATATTACATGGACTAACAACATAAAAACAATACATTTTGTGCCAATACTTAAGGCACATATCAGTAATTTTCAGATTTCACAGTGCATCAAAATCACTGAGGAAAGCCTGCTAAAAGTATAGTAGGAGCTTGATTCAGGAGGTCTTAGTAGAGAGCAGAAATGTGCTTGCCTGTTTTTCAAAAAGTGCATATGATTCTGCTGCAGATGTTTCAAGACCATGTATTAAGGGACACAACTGTAATAATCAAAATTATTAGCCAGGAAGTGGTGAGTCCAGTGTTGGCTTAGAGCACTGGTTCTCAAAGTGTGGTCTCTGAATCAGTAGTGCAAGTATCCACTTGGAACTTATAAGAAATATTCAAAGTATTTTTTCCTTCTTTTTTTTTGGATACAGGGTCTCAGTATGTTGTTGTCCAGGCTGTTCTTGAACTCCTAGGCTCAAGTTATCCTCCTGTGTTGGCCTCCAAAATTGCTAGGACTACAGGCATGAGCCACCAGGCTTGGCCTTTTATTCTTTTTAAAAAAATTTTTTTTGGGTTTGAGAAGTGTTTAAATTCTTGGCCTTATCCCAGACCTGATAAATCATAAACTTTAGGAGTGAGGTCCAGCAATATATATTTTAGCAAGTCTTCCAGGTGATTCTGACGCATGCTAAAATATTAAGAAATGCTGACTTAAATATCTGGTAAGTACCCCTGGAGGAAGAAGAACTTCAGATATACTTGGTACAAATTGGACAGGATGAAAAAAGTGAGAAAATCACTCCCCATCAGCTGTTACCCATCCAAGGCAGGGAGAGAGTCATGAATAGGGTATGTAAGGCACTTGTTAGAAGGATCTTGGCCTGATACAAGAGTATTCAAACCCAAGGGCTGCCTTACCGTGCCCACCCACTGACCGAGATGGCATTATTTGCCTGGAGTTTAGGAGGCTTTTCTGGGATCGTCTACATGGGTTGCTTCTTGAGCATACCTTCAGATTTGGCACAGACTAGTTGCTTCTCTGCCAAATAAGATATTGTGGTGAACTTATCTGGGGCGTGTAGGAGCCCCCATGGACAATCTTTCTTTTGACTCATCCTTCTCTAGCTAAGGATGATAACATTGGGTACAAGAGGCTTGAAGACAGCTTAATAAAATCATTTCATTTCTCCCTTTTGTACTTCTGCAAGGAAGGGATTCTTTTCAGTAAGACTCTGAAAAGGCTTTCAACATGAGGCCCATTGGTGAGTGAGCTCAAATAGCTGTTGTTATTTTGATCATCACTTTCAAGAACTTCGGGGTTCTTTGATTGGGTTAACTCGGACTAACATCTTCCACGCCATTCTCTTTGGTCAAGGCTTTATGAGTATTGGGCAACTTCTCCTGTGGAGCTCCTCCTTAGAGAACTTAGAAATGGGTTTTTTTTTTTTTTTCCAGGCAGAAGAAATGGTAAACTTCACAGGTTTTGTAGCAAATATTAACATACCGTTAATGAAGTCTTGGGAGCCTTCACCTGGCTGGGATTCTTGGCTTTATTTAGAGAAGCTGGGCCTCTTGGAGGGGACCAGCTTCCAGGATTATTTTCAAACCTGCTTCTCTCGGCATAGTACTTACAGGACTTGACGAGACCTGTTGCCAATCTTCAGGGTTTTCTGAGGTCTGGTAAGAGGGTCAGGGAGGCAGCCACTCTTCAGAACTCTTTCATCTTCAGAAGAGCTTTCTGACACTAAGGTGATTTTGGCTGATGTCCAGGCTTCCTCAAGACCTGGACAAAATGTCTTGAAGTTAGCTGCTCCTTGACCCCACTGTACTTTTCACAAGCACTCTCTAAACCTGAGGAGACTTCTTGCTTGTCTTCAGGCCTCCCCAAATGACTGAAAAGAATATCTCCTAGGAAGCAGCTTCTAAGGAAACTCTTCTTCAATATCAGTGCCCTCCAAACGTGAGAAGACTTGGTGCTGGACATGAGGCCTCCAACAAGATTTGGAAAGATGAATTAAAGTCAGTTTGGAGGTGCACAAATGCACCCAAACTTGAGATTTGCCATCCTCTGAACCTCATAAAAGACTGGAAAGGAGCCTTGGAAGGCAGCATCTTTACTGAAATGTACCCCATGACAGACAGCAACACTCTTTGGACCTGAGGAGATTTGTTGGAATTTATTTTTCACCAAGGATAAGGTACCCCACAATAGCAGTCATCTCTTCAGAGATCTGCAGTCTCTGAGAACCTTCAGAGACTGAGTGTTTGCCTTTAGGCCCCCACTATGGCTAGGAAGGGAATCTTGGAGGCCTCACACAAATGCCTCACTCAACAGCAGCACTCTCTGCACTTGAGGAGATTTGCAGGACTTTAGGCTCTGTCAAGGACTGGAATGGCTATTGGGGGAACTGTGGCTCCCCAGAAATGCCCCCTTCACTAGCAACATTTATTGAGCCTGACAATACTGCTGCCCAGAATTAGGTCTCACCAAGGGCTGGGGATGAAGTCTGGTGGAAAGTAGAACCAGAGAAATGCTCCTCTCAACAGCAGGGCTCTATGGGCCAGGGGAGGCTCCTGGCTCCACTGTTGGCCTCCCTAGTGGCTGAGCCACCTGGGCTAGAAGGCAGTCTTCTTTTTAAACACTGCACTGGAAGCAGCACTCCACCTTTGCTTTATGTCACACTGTTGAATACTTACAGTTTAGTCAAGGATATAAAAAAGGCCGAGGAGACTATGTTTGTCCAGCCATGAAATAGGCCAGTTAAGCTGCAGCCTAAGAGACCAGCACTCTATCTTCCCTGGGAAGTACCCAGAGGACAGAATGAATGGGTCGCAGCATGAATACTGCTGCTGCTTCTTTCACCACTTACTCCGAAAATCATCTCTAGTAGGAAATGCAGCCTTGGATTCTGCAGGCTTTCCCCAGCATTGCTCACGTTAGGACTACTGCAGCTTGAGTACCATTTTGTTCCTCAGAGTGGTATCCTGAGATTAGTGTATGCACAACAAGTAGTGAATCTAGAGTGCGAATTATTTATGTTACAACAAATTACAGTCATCCCTCGGTATCCACGGGGGATTGATTCCAGGAAAAATACATGCATACACACACACACACACATGCACAGAGTTACCAATATCTGTGAATGCTCAAGTTCCTTACATAAAATGCATAGTATTTGCATGTGTGAAACCTTCAAATACAGCCAATCATGTGTGTGTAAATTATATATATATATATATATATATATACACACACACATATATACATAGACTATGTAGTGTCTTGTGAAAGTAAATCTGTAATATGAATAGAAGACTTATTATGTTACTGGTACTTTTTAAATAGCTTGTACGTGGATTATGTGTTAAATTATTAAAACAACCCTAAGGCAGGGCTTTTCAGCCTTGGCACACATTTGGGGACTGATGATTATCTGTTGTGGAGGCTGACCTGTGCACTGTAGGATATCTAGAAGCATCTCTGGCCTCTATCCACTGGATGCCAGTATCCTCCTCATCCCCACCTCCAGTTGCGAAAACCCAAAGTGTGTCCAGATATTGTCAAAATCCCTTGGAGGGAAAATTTGCCTCCATTGAGAACCACTGCCCTAAGAGGAAGGCCCTTTTTCACAGATGAGGAAACTGAGGCATAAAGCGATTAAATATTAGCCTGAGTTCAGGCCGTTATCAAGGACAAGAATCAGGATTTAAATCCTGTCTATAGAGACTAAGCTCTCAACCACCAGTAACATAATGTCACAGAATTATAATGTCTTCTAATATCCAATGTTCTACCAAGTCACTTAAGATACAACCAGCATCCTCACGGTCTTTGATTGCTGATGGGTAAGTAGAAAATTTTGCATTTCCAGTTGCCAAGATCACTGGAAGGCTTAACATCAGGTCACACATGTCTGTACCTCCTTCCAAAAGGTTAGGAACTGTGAGACCCTCTTTAATGTTGTTTCTGTCTTGGGGTGGAGGTGGGGTGTCTAACTTTCTTTCACCCAGAGAACATTTTTAACAACCTGTGTGAGAGGAGGATGACTTTGCTCTCATTCTGTGCTGAACGAGGTCACTGAACTAGGTTTATCATCCCCATTTAATGCTTGATGACTCACTTCCTAAGGCCTCAAATGCTTTTTATGCTACAGGTGCTGTAAAGATTATGGAGTTGGTGTTTGCCAAGTGTCTAGAGATCTTGAATGCATTATTCTTCTACAGGGATTTTCTTTAATTTGCCAACCAGAAAGAACATAAAACTAGTAACTGTAACTCCCTAATCAAAACCAGTATGTAAAAGGCTAAGACATTTGGCTTTATAAGGTGCTATCAAAGACAACCCTTACTTCTCAAGTTGTGTTGAGTTCTATGTAAAGGGAAAAGTATATCCAAGGTAGCGAATCCAAAATGACAACAGTCACTTGTTCTTTGTTCAGGACTTCTTGCACCTTATTGAATGGATTGCTGGCTCTTTAAGATTCTATGCCTCTCAGAACAGAAGCTTTTGTTTGGCTTAATTTTTCTGGGTAATTGCATCAGTGGTAATGCATTTATGCTCTGAAAATTTGCTATATTGACTTCTCAAATCCTAGCTTAGTAAATGGTTTGTACTTGTTATTTCAAACCCATTTTCCTTCTAGCCTACCATTGCCAATGCTTTATTCATTATAGCATCATTAATTAAATGTGTGCATTACCTCATCAAGTTTGTATTTACCATAAAATGGCAAGATATGTCATTGTCATTGATAAGCTGGTGGCAAGTAGAGAGTTACAAAAGCCACACACACCACAGATCTTTATCCTGCATTTACTGTTAAAATTCTACTTATACCACCTATAAGGTGACAATCTCAGTTGGAAGGCTGAACAATTTTGTTTAAATCTCTCCAGTCAGCCAAATTCTGGCCTTTTATTTGAAAGGTTTTTATGCCACCTTAATAAATGTTATGTTAACTCATTAGGGTTAAGAATTTGGTTTAAATTTTCTGGAGGTATTTTTAACCAGTTTGATGAATGTGTGGATGATTAATGGAGAGGGATGTAGGGAGAGAAAACAGGGAAAACAGAGACCAAGCTTATTTTGGCCCTGACAGCCCCTATTTCTCAACCCTCCAGAGGTGCATTTCTTGACTCCATGATGTTGTATGGGGCCTCCCTGCTACTTTCTTTCAGTCTACACTGCCTATATTTCACAAAAGCCAACAGAAATCATGTAGTCAACAGGTAAAGCAGTGCACACTGACAACCATTGTTCTGATGACACATGGCAGCATCCAGCCTCTCACTGTTGGAGTGGGCGCTCCACTCGGACGTGACCCAGCCAGGACTGCTCCTTCCATTAGTGATTTGAAAACCGTGGGAAAACTCCAATACTGTTCATTCCATGGAATGCTTCAAGGAGAAGTCTCTGGCTGAGAAGAATTATATGTTGTCTTTTATGAATAAACAAACATAAGGGACCAGTCCCAACACTGCCAGAACATCAGCAAAGGTCCTTGGTGGGAAGGATTTATAATGAATTGAGTGGAAAATACATGGAGCTGTTATTTTGAGACTCAGCCCTATATATTCTCCCTTGCTCCTTTCCCAAGTAGGTAAGTAGGCCTTTCTGCTCTGCTGATTGGGGGGAATTTTTATTGCCATCAGAGAGAAGTTGCTGTAAGAAAATTCTTTTGTTGCCTTTGGTTTTCTATGTGCCTGAATTCCTCGTGGTGTGTAGAAAACCAAAGATGATAAAAGCAAGGGAAAGGGAGAACTTAAGATCAGGAGAGAAAGATGGAGAATATTCTACCCCTATCTCCACTCTGGTTGTGAAGCAGATACTTTTTTTGAGAAGTGAGACTTCTGCCCCATTCCTCAGTAGAGCCACCTACAGGTGGTCTCTAGACTTTTCTTGGGAGGAAATGAAGTGTTGGAATGAAGTACATCAAGTGCTATGATGAACAGTATAGACTCTGAAGCCTGTCTGACTTGGTTCCAATCCCAACTCACCATTGTGGGACCACTGGACACCACTTAATTCTTTGTGCCTTGGTTTAGTTATGTGTATGGTAGCAATAAATTTTTAAAATCTCATAGAGTACATGGGAGAATTAAATGAGGGAATTCATGGAAGATATTTAGGACATTGCCTGGCACATAGTGAGTCCTCCAGAAATATTAACTTCTATTTTTTATGTTCAAAACCAATAAATAGCTCCATGATCAAGTTTGGCATAAAATCAACAGAGGCTCTTGCCTTCAAGGCCCCTCATACACTTAAATAGGAAAGATACTGTGGCTACCATTTGGACTGGAGACAAGACAGTCCTTTTCACTTTATCTGAGAACCATGTCAGTCTCCAGAATTTTAGAGAAGCAGAGTCCCCACCTCAGATAATCTGGAGTTTGAATTTGCCAGAAATTGTGAAGGAAGGAGGGCAAATCCAATATTTGTAATTTGAGGAAATGAAAAACAAATGTGGCATGTCTTGCACAATTGAATTTTATTGCAAATTTCTCACCTATCCACTAACAATGTCATCTGCCTATTTCTTCTTTATACAAAACAAATTCAAGATATTTATTGGCACTGCCAACCTAATTATAGACACATCTGATAATCCAGACCAATGCAATCCAGTAAATGATTTTAAGTGGGATTGAGAAAGGTTTTTTTCTAGGAAGGAGAGAGCCACGTGGTGTGAGGTAGAGAATAAAGGCCATTCACAGCAGTGTTAAAGGTGGGAAAGAATGGGTGAGAGGACAATCTGCAACAAATGGCCCTGGGAAAACTGGACATCCACATGCAAACAAGTGAAATTAGACCTTTACCTTACACTATAAGCACAATATTAACTCTAAATGGATTAAAGACCTAAACACTAAAATAAAAAAACTATAAAATTCCTAGAAGAAAACATAGAAGAAGAGCTTCACAATATTGGATATAACAATAATTTATTGGATATGACACCAATAGCACAGGCAACAAAACAAAAATAGATAAGTGAGACTATATCAAACTTTAAAACTGCTGTGCACCAAAAGACACAATTAACAGAGTAAAAAGGCAAATTATGGAATGGGAGAAAATATATCCAAATCATATATCTGAAAGGAGTTAATGTCCAGCATACATAAAGAACTTCTATAATTCTGCAACAACAGCAACAAACAACCTAATTAAAACTGAACAAAGGAATTGAATAAACGTTTCTCCAACAATGATAATACAAATTGCCAACAGCATATGAAAAGATGCTCAACATCACTAATAATTAGAGAAATGCAAATTAAAACCACAGTGAGGTAACACTTCACGCTTTTAGAATGGCTCCAGTAAAAAAAAAAAAAAAAAAGAAAGGAAAGACAAAGTGTTGGCAAAGATGTGGAGAAATTGGAATGCTTGTGCACTATTGGTGGGATTGTAAAGTGATGCTATGGAAAACAGCATCACAGTTTCTCAAAAAATTAAAAATGGAACTACCGTATGCTCCAACAATTACCCTTCTGAGTATGCATAAGAAATAATTGAAAACAGAGCCTGAAAAAGATATCTGTACACCCATGTTTATAGCAGCCTTATTCACAGTGGCCAAGAGGAAAAGCAACCCAAATTCTGTAACAATAGCAGATAAATAATAAACAAAATGTTATATATATAATATATATAATATACATATACACACACACACACACAATTGAACATTATTCAGCCTTAATAAGAAAATCCTGCCACAAGCTACAACATGGATGAACCTTGAGGCCATTATGCTAAGTAAAATAAGCCAGTCACAAAAGGACAAATCTTGTATGATTTCACTTATACAAGATAACTAAAGTTGTCAAATTCATGGAAACAAAATAGAATGGTGGTTACCAGGGGCTGGAGTGAGACGGAGTTACTGTTTAATGGGTACAGAGTTTCAGTTTTATAAGATGACAAAGTTCTGGACATCTGTTGCACAACAATGTGAATATACTTCACATTACTGAACTGTTCATTTAAAAATGACTCAGATGGTAAACAACAAGAACTGTGGAGAAAAGCCTTGATTTTAGGAGCCAAGACTCTTCAAGATTTTGTAGGAAAGTGAAGCCTGTGGCTGTAGCGATGAGGTCATAGAAGCAGGCCAGTTAGCTCTGCTGTTTAGCAAAAGCGGTTCCCCGACAGTTGCCAGCAGAGACCTGTCAGTGAGGAGCCCTCCTAAGAGCTGGAGAAATAGCTCCTTTAGTGATGTGTCACCCAGCAATCATGGTGGAAGCAACAGCCACTGCCCAGACCAAGTGTGAGCTGATTATAGCTGAGGCAAATGGAGGAAAATAATAGAAACAAGGGGTGCTCTTACAGTAGAGGAGGGAGAGGCATTGCAGGACTAATATAAAGACCAGCTGGAAGTTTCATGCAGGAACAGCATCCTCTGAAAGATACAATTTAAAGGACTTTTATAGAAAAACAGTGATCTTGGTCGTCTGCTGTCCATGTGACCCTAACAACTCCTGGACAACATGTCCTCATCCATCAGATCAGAATAATTACATTTTCCCTGCCTACCTTGGGCAAGATCGTTATAAAAATAAAAACTAAGGTCATAAATATGAAAATGTTTTATAAATTGTAAAGTGCTCTAAAGTGTAGGAAATGAATTTGAGGAGGGAGCTTCTCAAACACTAAAAATGGCTGTCAAATCCCGAAGACTGGAAATTCTGAGCTTCAGCAGGTCACCTGGCAGAGTTGTCTTTCATGAGAAGGTGAAGCAAGGAGCAGATCACACTAAGATTTAAGTACTAATTTTCTCCCATTACTGGTGGCTTCAATAATGTTTTTATCCCTCTGTTACTGGAACAAATGATGGATTTTGAGTTTCCAGGAGGGGAAAGAGCAGCATTAACTCAGAAGCATATCATTTCTTCCTTCTCATGGAAGACAGTTTTCATCTGTGAAAAGCTGACTTACTATGTGAAACTCAAAGCTGAAAACTTGAATTTATTATAGTTATATCAGAATAATTTCCTTATATTCCTTCTCTCCCTTCTCCCCTCCCTCCCTCCCCTCCTTCTTTCCTTCCCTCCCTCCCTCCCTTCTTTCCTTCCTTCCTTCCTTCCTTCCTTCCTTCCTCCCTCCCTCCCTCCCTTCCTTCCTTCCTTCTCCACTTCCTTTTTTGCTTTTTGCTCACCTCTTTCTTCTTTGCTATATCTCTTTTTATCTTTCCTTTCTTCTGTAAACATTTTGAAACTAAATGACATTCATCTCCAAACTGGTCTTCCTATCCACACAATATCTCAATGGGCATAATACCTATGCCATTAATTAAACGTCATATTGAATGAGGCTGGGGCACGTAGGTTTCTGTACCTGGTCATCAGCCCCTCTGGCCCAGAGTGATTTTTTGACAATAGTTTATTAATTACTCAATTCAGTCACATGGACAATATGACTAAATTGAGAGATCACTAATACTTGTTACCTGGTAAATTTAGGTAAGTACTCTGTAACTAATTGGTTAGGTAGATAGTTAAAAACTCCTAAGTTTGTTAAGAATGAATGGTAAAACTGGTTCTGTATATGTTGCATAAGCCTTTCTGCCTCTTGCCCCTGAGATAGCCTCATTTCCTGATGATATAAATTCAAACAAGCTCATATTTATTTTTACTACAGAAATAAATTTTGGTCAAGAATTTAAAGGGAGATTTGAGGGGTTTTTTCAAAGTTTCTATCTGAAGTCACAGAAAACAATATAGCCCCATGGATTGCAAGTTAAATATTGAAAGGAATGGACATCATATATAATTTTTCATTTACTAACTAAAATGTAAATCAAATGTAGAAGTTAGCAAATATTTAAGTAAATTATAATTTTCATCTCTATTAATAGCAGTTAATGCACCTAGGTATAGAGTAGGCTCTGACATTTCGAGTTATAGTTACTGAAATTTTTTATTTAATTACAAGGAAGTAAAAGGGAAACATTTTTAGAACTAATATGTGATTCTGAGTTTTTCATTTTTATGGGTAATTCAAAGTAAAAAGGCTCATTATTGAATCTCTTGATGAAAGTTTTTTGTTTGTTTGTTTATTGTTGTTTTTTGGACACAGAGTCTCACTCTGTCACACAGGCTGGATTGCAGTGGCATTTTCACAATTCTGTGCAGCCTTGAACTCCTGGGTTCAAGTGATCCTTCCACTTCAGTCTTCCCAGCAGCTAGGACTACTTCCCAGCAGCTGAGACTACAGGCACACACTACCACAGCTGGAATTATATACACACACACACGCACACACACACGTGTGCACACACACACACACACACATACATATATAGGCAAGGTCCCACTATGTTGCCCAGGTTGGCTGCAAACTCCTGGGCTCAAGCTATCCCTCCGTCCGGTGTTGGCCTCCCAAAGTACTGGGATTACAGGTATGAGCCACCATGCCCAGCCAATAAAAGTATTTTCAGAATTATCATCACAGTTTTCTTGGTACTCTCCAATTTAGGGCATCCCATTATTGAGATTAGGTGAGTTGGTCGGGCTCACCTGGTTGATTTTAAATAGTTCATTTAGGATTAGCTGTGAAATCTAACAGAGCTGGGTATGAGTCTTCATGCCACCACTATGTACTGTATGATCTTGGGCAGGTTATTTAGCCTTTTTATGCTTCTATAAAAAGGGACTTCCGCCCACTTAATACAGGTGTTATGAGGATGTAAGTAGCTTAAACTAATGCCTGCCACAGAGTAAGTATTAGATTAATATTATTAGGAGTAACAGTAGTGTTCTTATTATTAAATAAAGAAATGGGACTAGGTATTCCTCAAGATCTCTTTCAGTTTTAAAATGCTATGAATTCATGTTCCAGACAAAAATGACTTAAGATTTGAGAAAATTTTAATAAGACCATCTGTTGTCAAGAATTAGTCAACTCCAGGTAGATTTAACTTAGACAATTTCTTTATCATTGACCTTTGGAGAGTTATCAAGCTTGCGAGTCATTGTTCAAAACCAATTTTGAATATTACCATTGAATGCTACATCAGAAATATGTTTCCTATCAAAATAAAATATAGCCCATTTTTTAAAAAACTGTCCTTAAGCAAATATCCATGACTTTAAAAATTAACTCTATTTCCAAAGTTATGTTTATACCATTAAGGTTCCAGTTTGACTCAATGATATTGGCATAAACTCGTATACTCTTTACTAAGGTACAGTCCTTGACTTCCCTCTAGTACTCGTAAGAGCCTCGTTGGGAACATCAACTGAAACATTACAGGGGAAGAGAAAATATGAAAGAAAACACTCCCTGTTCCCCCACCCCGCCCCACCACATGCACACTTTTTGGAAGTTCAAATTTCACGCAGAAAAGGCCTTTGATTTCCTTTGAACCACAATCAGAACCTCAGTCCAGCTTTCCTGACATCCATGTGCAATGTAGCTGAGCTGCTTACAACTTTGCTTTAGGACTCTAACAAAAGTCTTGGCAACTTGCTCTTGGAGTTTCTCAAAGCCACAGCAGTTCTTTCTCGCTTTTAATGAAATTCCTTTCTATTTCTCCAGGTATGACTCCCCTTGGACCAGCAAGGCATATTTTCTCCTTGAGTTAGGACAGCTTATGACAAATAATGATGGGGAATCAATAGACAGGAGGGAAATATTGGGTGAGAGGCTGAATGAATCTCTGAGATAAATTATTGACCATAGGCATGGCCAGTTCTCCTTTCACTTATATGTTCGTATTCCATCTCACTAACAACCTGAAAGAAAATCAAATATTTTGTTTGGGGGCTTCACTAATATCAGCAACTTTTACTATCTTAATGGCATTTTTATTGATCTCAGCTTTAATGGGAGCTGTATATATTTGATGTTGGTCATTTAAAGTAGAGGTGAGTAATAGACTTCCCCACTGAGGATCATAAAGCAGCTCCTTGTCTGGCAAGCACGGGAAGCAAATAGAAGACAGCGTTTAATCTACTGTTCTACTGCAGTAATCGGGGGCTGAGATAAAAAAAAAATTAAAATGTAAAGGTTGGCGATTCCCCACCCCTAGGCTTCTCACCCCCTCCTGTGTCCTATCCCCCTTTACCCCTCCCCATGCTGACTCCTGGGCACACTGGTCATCAGCAGACTAACAACAAAAGGCCATTGGCGCAATGACCTTGGCTGTGGCATCACGCACTGGAGGAAAGAAATGAAGCCATTAGACTGAGGCAGGAGAACAGGTTATAAATCAAGCCATTTCCAATAAGCTGCCGTAATGGCCATCCATCATTGCCAGCCCAGCACACAGCAGACCATGGAGACACTGGAGCTGCTAAAGCTGAGACATAAACAATAATAATCCGGGCTTGATATTTCAGCCCTTCAGGAAATTTAGGGACATTTGCTTTTCTTTTGTTTGTCAGAGGTGATATTTAAAGCATAAGATGTAATAAATAGAGGATAGGCGACACACTGGTACAGTTTACAAGCACTGCATTCTGGGTGGGATTAAAGGAAGAATCAAAAGCTAAATTCCAAAAATAGCCACTGCTTCTGGGATAAAACAAAATAAAAAGCAGACCCCCAACCAGAGAAACAAACTAAACATCACAATTTTCACGGAATGACGCTTAGATGTTTTTGGAATAGGTCAATAGGTCTCATTGCTTACACTGGATGGTGATTTTGTTTGTATAAGAAAGAAAGAAAACTGGACAAGTGGTTCAAATTTGCATTTGTAACCAGGTTACAAGTAGTTAACTGGAATTAGATATGTAAAGGCTGTGTCTTTTAATAATATCTTATTGCTCACTTCTAGGGTATGATTCACCATAGTGTACTACCTTATGGCAAATATTTCAAAACAATGTTGTTAACATCTTAACTGCACTTGAGATTGTTTACTGGGGCTTTAGGGGGAAAAGACGCCAGGCAAAGAACTAGCTGTTCTTGTATGTCTTTTTTTTTTTTTTCTGAAAGTCTTTAAAATGATTTCCTCAGGTTATTAGGATTTTATTTCAAAGCTCTGCCCATCAGAGATCACTATCCAGCATATCTTTCCAGATTTCCCATTTCTATTCCACAATGCTCGCCCATCTCTATATCTTGATTTGATTACGCAAAACATCCAGGCCATCTTTTTTACATTATATGATATTTTCCACTACAAATAATAATGCCAGTTTTCAAAAATATATTTCAGATCATTAAAACAGCTAACGGGGTTGGATGGTCTTAAAATTTACAAGATAACCCTTATGGATTATGATGCTGTTTCAAACCACTCCGTAATGTAGTGGAGTGAACTTGTCTTGTACTAAAAGCCAACAGCAATTAAACTAAGTATAACTGAGAGACATGTTGCAACCACAACAGAATGTTCAAAGAGCAGTTCTTTGAAATATATGAAGGGATTGCAACTTTCCTTTCAAATTGGTCATTGCAAAAGCTCCATATGTATGCAAGTCTTACAGGGTATTTGTGCCATAGTTATAATACAAATACTAGAAGGAGATTAAATAAAGTCCAATTAAACAGTGTAGTAATTGAGGTGAAAATATGTGCTTTATGGAAATTGTCGTGCTTCTCAACCGAAAGAAATCAGTTACAGCCAGGTAAAGTGATTTGGTCCCATAGATTTTCTTTTCACCCTAAACTTAAGATTCACAAAAGAAGAAAATGTACACTTAGATTCTTATACATTGGTGAACTACCACTCTCAAAATAGAATGTTTTAATTCTATTTTTAGAACAGAGTGGGGTAAGGTGATATGCCCTACAGCAAATCAATGCAGGCAATAACCATTTTTCTTCCTGGCTGAAAAATAGGATGTGGATCACATGTTTGGGAACTGATTAAAATAGCTGAAGAAGCTGACGATTCTTAATCAGATACATTTAGAGACATGACAAATTTTGATTTCAGGTAAGCCTGGAACATTTATCCAAAATGAGTCCATCTGTTCTGACATTTTTTTTTTTTTCTTTTTAGAGACAAATTCTCATTCTTTTTCCCAGGTTAGAGTGCAGTGGCAGGATCATAGTCACTGTGGCTTCAACCGCCTGGGCTCAAAGGATCTGCCCACCTCAGTAGCTGGGACTCCAGGTGGGGCCCCCCACACCTGTTCTTTTCTGACAATTTGTTTTTTTTTGAGACAGAGTCTCACTCTGTCGCCCAGGTTGGAGTGCAGTGACGTGATTTTGGCTCACTGCAAGCTCCGCCTCCTGGGGGTCACGCCATTCTCCTGCCTCAGCCTCCTGAGTAACTGGGACTACAGGCGCCCGAAACCACGCCCGTCTAATCTTTTCTGTATTTTTAGTAGAGGCGGGGTTTCACCGTGTTAGCCAGGATGGTCTCGATCTCCTGACCTCGTGATTCACCCTCCTCGGCCTCCCAAAGTGCTGGGATTACAGACGTAAGCCACCTCGCCTGGCCCTTTTCTGACAATTTTTAAGAAAATATTTTAAAATGCCTTTTGGCTTCCCTAGTATGAAGACAGGATCTATCTAACTACTAGAGAGGGGAACTTGGGATGGATTTTTCTTTCATTTTTTTGTGTTATCCTATCAAATTTGCACCCTCAACTAAATGAGGGAAGAATGGGGTTTGTCACAGACTTTTCAAGAAAGTTAGCATACATTTTTAATGATTTGTCTAAATAGTCCTATAATTAAGCATCCGAAGATGTTTTAATACAAATGTAATAGATTTGTTTTCTCATGAGCTACTATTTAAATAGTCATTTATAATAAATATTTATAAGTGTTTATAAATAAAATATTAATTGCCTGAAATGACATTTTAACGCAGTGCTAACCATCAGTGAAATACCGCGTAGCATGAGCCTGTTTCACAAAATGTTTTGGAGATTCTGACTCCACACTGGCACCATCATGGTGGCCTAAGGGACAGGCATAGCTGTGGGGGTGTTTCCAGGGCTGCTCTTGGACAGAAACAAACCTCTCCAGATGTAAGGATTGTTAGAGATGCTAAGCCACACTCATAGGTGGGAACTGAAAAATGAAAACACTTGGACACAGGGCGGGGAACATCACACACCAGGGTCTGTCGTGGGGTGTGGGGTTGGGGGAGGGATAGCAAAGTATAATTTAAAAAAGAAAGAAAGAAAGAAATGCCAAGCCACAAACAACTCAACGGTCTCCCTCCTCTTCCTTCTACACAAAATCTCTACCAAAAATGGGACCATCTATTACCTGCGTTTTGCACAATAGAAGATTTCATTTTATCCTCCCAGGCGCTTGTTCCAAAGTCCCAGTCTCTTTTTGCCTCTAGTCCTCTAATTGTGAGACCTTTCAGAAAGAAAAGGACGGAGAACTGAGTGTTATCCAGGTTGCTCACAGCTTGTGCAACTCGTTCTGTGCCAAGGCCAAATTGGATTATGAAATGGTAGATAGATAAGGAGACAGGAAGAAAAGATTGTAAACAGCCTCTACTCCGTTTTGATCTGGATAAGAAAGAAAAAGAAAAATTAATGATAGCCTTTTGAAATTTCTTTTTAGATTGAGTGTCTGTCTACTACTCACCTACCCAGGAGCAAACAGAGTCTCTGTGGGCCTCTGTACATCCATCTGCGAACTATAAAAATAAATGTATGCCATTTACATATTTTTAGGGACACTAATGAAAGCAACAGTTTATTTGTATTTATTCATTAATTGATTCAATTCATAAACTTTCACCATCTGCTACAAAGACTCAATTAACTAATTGTTATATCCCAGTTTGCAAGTATAGTATTTTATAGAAATGCTAAAATGATAGAGACAGCAGGGTACAAGAGCAAGGTTGGTTGTTTTTGTTTTTGTTTTTTTTTTTGGAAGTGTGTATCACCCTTTTGCCACGCACTTATCTTCAAGAAAATTTGAATATTGTGAATCTTCTGTGTTATGTAAAGGAAAGTGCACCCAGTGGGCAATGACAGACTTTGTTTATTGGCTTAGCTTTAGTGTGTAGCATCTGGTGCTCTGAATGAATGTTCTACTATATTTGAGCCTCAGTTTCTACATTTATAAAATGAAGAAGTTGGATGAGATGTTGTTAATGATAAGAATGCTAATAATACTTTATATTTATTTACTTTTTGTTTTACCATTTAAATAGTTCTTGCTGTTACAGCATCAAACTTGATTCTTTAAAATGCTATCTTAAAGATGGGAATTGAAGGTACAGGCATGCCTTGAGTTTGATGGTACAAGCACACCTTGCAGGTTTGATTTCAGACCACCACTATAAAGTAAATATTGTAATAAAGGTATATTATGCACATATGCATATAAGCATTTTAAATATATAATATATAAAAAGTGCATGTACCTTAATTTAAAAATACTTAATTGCTAAAAAGTGCTAATGACCATCTGACCCTTCAGAGAGTCATAAACTTTTTTCTGGTGGAGGGTTTTGTTTTATGGTGCATAGCTGTGAACTTAGGTGTTGCTGGCTGAAGGCTTGGGTGGCGGTGGCAACTTCTTAAAATAAGAGAACAATTAAGTTTTCTACATCAATTGACTCTTCCTTTCACAAAACATTTCTCTGTTAAATGCAATGCTATTTGACAGTACTTACCCCCAGTCAAACTTCTTTCAAAACTGGAGTCATTCCTCTCAAACTCTGCTGTTGCTTTATCAACTAAGTATATGTAATATTCTAAAGTTTTATTGCCATTTGAACAACGTTCGCAGCATCTTCACCATGAGTCAATTCAATCCCATGATATCACTTTCTTTGCTCATCCATAATAAGCAATTTTTCAGCCATTTAAGTTTTACCATGAGAATGCAGTAATTCAGCCACATCTTCAGCCTTCATTGCTAAATCTCTTGCTATTTCCACATCTGCAATAACTTCCTCCACTGACATCTTGGAACCCCTCAAAGTCATCAACAAGGGTTGGAATCAACTTCTCCCAAACTCCTGCTAATGTTCATATTTTGATATCTTCCCATGAATCAATCATGGATGTTCTTAATGACATCTAGGATAGTGAATTCTTTCCAGAAACTTTGTAATTGACTTTGCTCAGATTCATCAAAGGAATCACTATTGCAGCTATCACATTCCAACATGTATTTTCTAAATAATAAGACTTGAAAGTTAAAATTACTCCTTGATCTGTGGGCTGCAGAATGGTATTGTGTTAGCAGGCATGAAAACAACATTCACCTCCTTGTACATCTCCATCAAAGCTCTTGGGTCACCAGGTGCATTGTCAGTGAACAGGACTCTTTTGAAAGGAAACTTTCTTTCTAAGCAGTAGGTCTCAACAGTGAGCTTAAAATATTCAATAAACCATGCTATAAAGAGATGTGCTGGCATCCAGGCTTTGTTGTTCCATTTTAAAAACAATTTACTCTGTACAGGCAGAGTAAATTGAGCATAATTCTTAAGCACCCTAGGATGTTCAGAATGGTAAACAAGCATTGCCTTTGACTGAAATTCACTAGCTGCACAAGCTCCTAACAAGAGAGTCAGCTTGTCCTTTGAAACTTTGAAGCCAGGCATTGACTTCTCCTCTCTGGTAACGAAACTCCTAGATGGCATCATCTTCCACTAGAAGGTTGTTTTGTCTACACTGAAAATCTTTTGTTTAGTGTACCCACCTCCATAGTGACTATAGCTAGATCAGGATAACTTGCAGCTTCTCCATCAGCACTTGCTTCTCTACCTTGCACTTTTTATGTTATAGAGGTGGCTTCTTTCTTTAAAACTCATGAACCAACATCTGCTTGCTTCAAACTTTTCTTCTGCAGCTTCCTCACCTCTCACAGCCTTCATAGAATTGAAGAGAGTTAGGGCCTTGGTCTGGATTAGGCTTGACTTAAGGAAATGTGGCTGATTAGATCTTCTATACAAACCACTAAAATTTTCTCTGTGTTAGCAATAAGGCTGTTTCACTTTCCTATGTGTTCACTGGAGTAATACTTAGTTTCCTTCATGAACTCTTCCTTTGCATTCACAACTTGGATAAATGGCACAAGAGGCCTAGGTTCCGGCCTATCTCAGCTTTCAGCATGTCTTCCTCACTAAGCTTAATCATTTCTAACTTTTGATTTGAAAAGAGAGATATCTAACTCTCTCTTTCACCTGAACACGTACAGGCCATCATTATTAATTGGCTTAATTTCAATATTCTTATGTCTCAGGGTATAGAGAAGGCCAAGGGAAGGGACAGAGATGGGAATGGCTAGTTGGTGGAGCAGTCAGAACACATAACACTGATCAATTAAGTTTGGCATCTTATAGGAGTGTGGTTCATGACACTTCAAAACAATTACAATAGTAACATCACACATCACTGATCACAGATCACAATAACAGATGTAATAATAATGAAAAAGTTTGGCATATTGTGAGAATTACCAAAATGGGACACAGAAGCACAAAGTGAGCCAAGCTGTTGGAAAAATGGCAGCAGTGGATTTGCCGATGCAGGGGAGCCTCAAACCTTCAATTCATAACAAATGCAATACCTGTGAAGTGCGATAAAGTGAAGTGCAAGATAATAAAGTATGCCTGTAGATGTTATAGACCCTAATTTGACGAATGAAGATTCTTCTGAGGCTCAGAAGGATCAAAGATATCTATGTGCTTTCATACCACCAGCAGGTGACAGGCCAAATATTTATGTGTCCATTTTTTTTTTTTTTTACTTTTAGGTAACATTGTTTTTATAAAGTATGTTCTTAATACATGTTTTCTAAGAAGATGGTTTACAAAAACTATTTCACCCCAAAATTTCTCAATTTCTCTCATTTCTAATGGGCTTTTTTGTTCTTTGACTATTTCTGTGGCAGAGTGCTCTTAATGGATTTCCTGCTTCTGTTGATCATTGAAAGCTTTCTCTTTTGCATATTAAACATGGCAGCATTTATTGTTAGGGATGCAATTCAGCTGATAATATACATCTCTGAGAAAGACAATGGAGAAAGGTAGAAATGTGTTAATTTAACATCAGCAATGTTATAGTTGAGAATATCGGCATTTGAGCGCATACAAATGTTTCTGGCTATCGCTAAACCTTATCATTTACAAGTCATCACTTATGAGTTGAGTTCCAGTATTCAACGTGCACTCTGCCAATTGCATTGTATCAAATTTCATAAAAGAAGGCAGTAAACATACAGATACCTGTTGCACAATCCCCTAGAAACCAATCCTCTGTGTAGTGCTCTGTGAAATTCTGTTTTGATTAGGTTGTTACATCTGGGACAGAACTGCAAATAGCGTTTGGCGGAGGAAAAATGTGGGCCTGTATAATGCTAAGATTAAAGTCTGTCCAATAATACAAGCATGTCAGCTGGGACAGGTCATGTATTTATAGCGGAAAGGCCACTGAGTGAGGATTCATCACACAGGTTCAAGGGAGGTAGTGTCAATTACTTTGGGACCTTTTGTGATAACACTGGATGGACCACTGAGAAAGCGCCATATTTAATCTATTTCCTGCTTAAGTGGACAAAGAACTAGTAAATACAATAGAAAATAATCCCATCTGGGCAGAAGGCAGAGACAAGGAAGATGGGCACAAATGACCTCATGTTTTAGATCCTCTACAGTTCTAATTTTTACGACCCTATGATGTGAGAATCTAATTAATAGAATGACTTCTCTGAGTATTTCATGCTTTGTGCCTTATATAACTCTTTCACATGGCAAGTTATATGACTTCAACTGCCATGCAGAGAAATAAGGTAAGCAATGAGGGAATAAAGGTAATGGGTTCATGAATTAATGGTTTTGAGCAGGGGCACATTCTCAGTGGTGCACCATGTTCTGATGTCTTATGTATTTGCTATCCTGCAGCAGAATGACTTCTCCAATTAATTAGTCTCTTGATCAAGCACTGTCTGGTTGTGTGGGTATGAGAGAAAGCAAATAAAAAGCTGCGTGTAAAATAATCACACACTGAAAGGAGATTCACTATATTTGGTACTCATACACCATGCATGAGGTTCTTTGTAACAGGTCAGATTATCAACCAGATTTACAGATCTAATAAGCATAAGTGACAGATCCTGCATGTGACCACAGGTGGGAACAGCTGGTGGGTACTTGCCAAAAGCAACACATTTAACCAGCTGCCAGTGGAGCTTGCCAAAGCAGGGTCACCATGGAGCAGCTGATCTTCTGGGTATGAAGCTAAAAATCTGTCACTAGTACTTCCCAATTCTCACTTGCTAGCTTACCTTCCAGTAGGCCCTTACTTAACAGGATAGGCAGTGCGGGGGTGAGGGAGGAAAACTCAAATTATTCTCAAGCATCACCAGGTCCAGGGAATGTCTTTGGTCAGCAAGAGGGCTGTTTCCCCAACTGTAGCAGTGCACTTGATTGGGGCACCATGATCACCAACAGCATCAAGCTGTTTTTTCCTGATTGTAGTTCCTTTTACAAGGATGTACCATCTAATTACTAGGGAAACTTCAGAGATGATGGTCTTCTTAAACAAGAGAATCTGGAGACTTCCAAAGACCATAATCATGGCTTTTTGACAAGAGTTGGATTTTCTAGGGTTAGATAATTAGCTTACACCTTGATATAATGTGGCATTAAGTATAAAATCTATGTTTGCTGTGGAAAAACAAAAAGTACGTTACAAAGCACATCCATTATACAATTCACATCCCATCCACCTTACCATCTCCTCCTGCTTTCAGCTTCACTCCTGCAACTCCATAGAATAGTTATCTCAGCCCACTTTGACCAAAATGATAATTTAAATACAGATTTGTGTGCTATAATTAATAACATGTCTTGCTTTCTAGTGATATAATGACCGATACGCATTATGTCACATGTCATGTAACACATCCATTGTTTGTTTTTTACTGAAATGGACTTTCCTTCTACTCCAACAGGAATTCACATAAATTATTCTAATCAGGTGTCTTTTGTAACCAATTACCTCTAATGGAATACAATACAGGAGCAAAGAGCTGACAATCTCCTTATGCCAACTCTACTTAAAATAGAACCGTGGTGTCCTTTGTCCCAGTGTGAATTTTTCTTAACTTCTGTGAGGCCATTGTGTCAGAAGTTTTCACAAGACTAACATAATAATAACAGTAGTTTTTGTATTCATTTTTAACTGGTACACCTCTATCTTTTTGCATATTCTGCTCCCTCTGCCTGGATTACAGAATGTGCTGTCCTTAGCTGAGACCAGACAAACTAAAACATTTCATTTCCTGCTACTCCTCCATACATTGGGCAAGAGTTACACAGGTTTCCTCCAACACTGCAGCAGATAGTAATTGCCCTTCACAATACATACTTTCCTTCCTCCTTTCCATAATAAAATCCCTTGAGTTTTAACTGTCTGTGGTGGCCCACTTAGCAACTATGTTTCTCAGCCTTCAATAAAATTTGGTGGGATGAATTTAGCAAATGGGATGTGAATGGATGCGATGTAAACAGTTTCTCAGATGTGCCATTTAAAGAAAAAATCACCTATGTTCTACTTCTCTCTCTCCCTACCTGTGGGCTGGGTCAGAGCCCTAGAGCTGGTGATTGCTGGCAAATAGCAAGCAAAGCAAGATGGAATCTGAACCCCTGATGACCACACAGAGCAGAAATATCTACTGGCTTCCGACTGCCCACCTACTTCTAGACAGAGAAAGAAATACATTGCTATCTTGTTTGAATCACTCCAGTGTTGTCTCTTCATCAAAACATCTTAACTTTGTTTCATAGCTAATATATACCTTCCTTCTTCTGTTTTCTACATGTTTGTTCCTGTCATTTTCTCTTCTTGAAATGTCCTTAAATATCTAGTGAATATCTACTTCCACTTGCAGGCACTGATCATGTTATAGCCTCTTCAAACTTCATTGACTATTTGTCAATGACAAATAATGTCATTGATTTCTGATAGATCCCAGTTCCTGGAGAAATAGGTACAGAGCTAAGTTGTCCCTGTTAAATACTCTAGTGAAATAGTAGCCATGGAGGTGTCAGAGATCTCAAGGGTATAAGATTAGGTTGGAGGAATTTTGGCACCCTCAAGGTTAGGGTGCCCCAGCCATAGCTGGAGATTGGACTCACTCCTGAGAAGATTGTTAGCTGGTGAAGAGAAACAGTAGTCCTGATGGGCTTGAAATGTCCCTGCATAGATTTAGTGATACTGAGGGATTTCCATTCCAGGTCTCTGGACTCCTTGCCTGCACCTGGAGACTTTACAGCTAAAAGTCCTCAATATTTTCCCTTCAGGATTCCAAACTCAACTCTTTTTTTCACCCATTCAATCCAAGATTCTCTGAACCATAGATGAGCCCAAGTCCAAAACTGTCAAATAAATTAGGACGTCACAAAATAGGATTGATCTTTCCAATTAGAGGTCCTTCTTTATTCTGTTTATTAGCCAAAGGAAGGCAGCAGGAAATTTCATAACCCAAATGGCAATCTCCCATTGCCCAAGACACATGTAGAACCAGGCTTCAATTTGTCTTCCTTTTTTGATCAAAATGAGTTTGTATTTAGCCTGACTATTCAGCTTAATGGAAAAAGGAGGCTCTGTGGATTTGCTTCAGGAGCCTGGGATTCATCAGTGGTGAGAAGGCATCTGAATCACCAGCACACTGAGGCCATGGAATAACTTCTTATTCTTCTAAAGAAGAGTGCAGAGGGCTCAGCAAGAGGGCTGAAGAGCCTGAAGAAGTCTTGGAAAGTGTTTTCTCACGCCAGAGGGCCTTGGCTTCAGATTCAGACAGTCAGCTTTTCTGCTTGGCAGAAATCAGGTCCATGGTTACCTGGAAACTAATTGCTCTCTTTTTTTTCCATCTACTGGGCAGTCTTCTCAATGTAATAAATTGTATTTATTAGTTCATGAAATCCTCACCAATCTTACTAAGTGGGTACTGTTATCAACCCCATTTTATAGATAAGAAAACTGAAGGACAGGAATGTTTTATAAAAACCTGCCCAAGAAGAAGTACACAGATAGTGAGGAGTAGGCATAGGATTTCAGTGCAAGAAGTCAATCCCAAGTATTTACTTTTAGCATCTGCACTGCAGTTGCCAAGGTCATTTTCTATCACTGGCCTCAAGCGTGGGTCTGTTGGAACAATAAAGAGACATGCCAGGAGGGAAGCCAAGTCCCAAGTTGTGCTTCAAGGATGACATCCAACGCTATAATTTCCTAGGAGCTTGTTGATCGGGTTTTCGGAGTTTTAAAGGAAGGACATAAAGTAACGCAGGAACTGTGAGGCTCTCCGTGAATCACTGTCTGCAATTTTCTTGGTTTACTCGCTTGCTTTCTCTTCAACAGCCTTCTGTCTCATTTCTTGAGTGACCAAGTGGATCAAATCACCTTCCTAACTGGACTCTCACTTTCATTCTCCAACCACTCCCATCTTTCCCATGCTGCCAGAGTGACCCCTTCTAACACACTCTGATTAGGTCACCCTGCTTCTGAAGATGTTTCCATGGACTTCAAGCCTTTATATTTCAAAATCCTTGGCTTGGCACACCAGGCCCATCATGATTAGAATCTGCTTAGTTCTCCAGACTCATCTCCGATAGGTCTCCACTTTCCCTCCCATGCCACACTCCCACCTTCATCCTTATGCTTCAACTAAACTAAAGCAGTCTCAGCCAGACATGCTGTGAATATCTCCAGAAGCAGCACAGATTAGTCCACTGCTTGCAACTTGCATATACATCCTTTCCTCACTCCCATTCCCCAACATCTTTTATGAAGCTATTACTCATATTTTAACATCAGTTCGATATTACCAGTTCTCTTTCTTTAAAGCCATCATGACCAACTGATTCACCAGCTCCTCCCCTAAACTCCGATAACTCCACATGAAAAGGACAGACCCCAGAATAAGACTATAAGGTTTCAATACCATAATTAAGAAGTATATAAGCATTACGAACTTGGGCAAAAATGTTAGATTAAGTGCCTAAGACAGGGCTACTGAAGAGATTTTTCATATCGAATTCTTTGGAAGAGTAAATGTTATAGAACATGAAAGGCACTAAGCTTGGTGCCAAGAATACAGCAAGCACTTGAGAAGTGCTAGTTCTTATGAGCGTCATCCTCATCATCCTATTTATCTCACTATTAGGTGATTGCTGATCCACATGCTTGTCTTCTTCTCTACATGTACATTTGTTGAGGATACTGTCTGTGTAATTGGATTTTATATCCCTAGCACCTGGCACGGTGCCTACCACATAACAGGTGCTCAATAAACACTTATTGGATGAATTATAACTCAATTATCTGCCATCTGGTTTGTCCGAAGCCACATATATTAGCATCTAGCCTACTGCTCCATCATTCCATCATCCCATCTTCCTTTACATTTAGCGGAAAAGGAGTTTGTTTTGCATTTCCTCCTGGACTCAGCTTACATAAGAATGCTACTCTGTTCTCACTGCCTGATTGCATTGGGTTTCAGAGAATTTGGCTGCTGGGAATCCCCTAGAAATTCAGGACTGCTGTTTTCCCCCAGAGTGATGCTTCTGGTACTCTGCTAGCCTCAACGCAAGCGTGACCTATGGAAGCCACAATTTCCTTCCCTGTCTTATCTCAATAGCAGGCACATTCCATCTATTAACTCCCCAAGGTGTCAGTAACATGCCCTATTATAGAAAATGAATTTTCAATAACAAAGGGAGCTTATTCATGGCATGAAGGATAACAGCAGATATTACTATTCCTGAAGTTAATTCTCTATTTCTGGCCATTTCTCCTAGGAATCAGCTGTCTGACACACTGCAATGTTGCTGCGGCTGCTCACCTTTATTTCCAACTCTTCTCATTTCTCCAGGACCACAGAACCCCATCTCTTTTCTCTTATGCTTTCCAGAAAAACATTCGCCAATTCTTATGCAGAGTTTTTTTGTTTGTTTGTTTTTTGCTATGCAGAGTTTTTCATAATCAAAACAACCATTAACATGCTTTCCTAAATAAAAGAGCAGTCTCTGCTCAAAATCTCACCTTTGGTAACACAAAGAACCAAAAGAAGCTTTGGAATTACACTAAGAGCTTTGAATATCTAACAACAAATATTCTGTCAATCTCTCTAAATGGAAGAGAAAGCAGAAAAGTTGACTGTCTGAGTATGAAGCCACAGCCCTCTGGCTTTGTGCAGAGCAAACTCCATGGTCAGATTTTTTTGCTCTTCTCTTCTCCTCTCCTCTCCTCTCCTCTCCTCTCCTCTCCCCTACTGCCTCCCTTCTCCTGCCCCCCTCCCCTCCCCTTCTCTCTCCCTTCCTTTCCTCTCCTCTCCTCTTTTTTTCCTGTGAAGAAATATTAAGTAGGATAGAGAGTAAAAATTGTGAAAGGTATTGCCTTTCTGATTTTATCTGACTGTTGTTGGTGTATAGGAATATTAGTGATTTTTGTACATTGATTTTGTATCCTGCAACTTTACTGAATTGTTTATTAGCTGGAAGAGCTTTTTGGCCAAGACTATGGGGTTTTCTAGATATGGTATCGTGTCATCTGCAAACACAGAGAGTTTAACTTCATCTCTTCCTATTTGGATGCCCTTTATTTCTTTCTCTTGCCTGATTGCTCTGGCCAGGACTTCCAGTATTATGTTGAATAGAAGTGGTGGAGAGAGGACAACCTTGTCTTGTGACAGTTTTCATTGGGAATGCTTCCAGCTTTTGCCCATTCAGTAGAATGTTGACTGTGGGTTTTTCATAGATAGCTTTTACTATTTTGAGGTATGTTCCTTTAATAACTAGTTACTGAGAGTTTTTAACATGAAGGGGTGTTGACTTTTTTCAAAAACTGTTTCTGCAACTATTGAGATAATCATGTGGTTTTTGTCTTTAGTTCTGTTTTTGTGATGAATCACATTTATTGATTTGCATATGTTGAATCATTCTTGCATACCAAAGATGAAGCCTACCTGATCATGGTGGATTAGCTTTTTGGTGTGCTGCTGGACTCAGCAAGTTTTTTGAGGATTTTCGCATTGATATTCATCAAGAATATTGGCCCAAAGTTTTCTTTTTTTCTTGTGTCTCTGCCAGGTTTGGTATCAAGATGATAAAATACCTAGGAATACAGCTAATCAGGGAGATATAAGATCTCTACAATAAGAATTACAAAACACTGCTCAAATAAATCGGACATGACACAAACAAATGGAAAGACATCCCATGCTCATGAATAGGAAGTATCTATATCATTAAAATGGCTATACTGCGCAAAGCAATTAATAGATTCAATACTATTCCTATCAAACTACCAAGGACATTCTTCACAGAAATATAAAAATATTTTTAAATGCACATGAAACCAAAAAAGAGCCCAAATAGCCAAGGAAATATTAAGCAACAAGAACAAAGCTGGAAGCATCACATTACCTGACTTCAAACTATACTACAAGGATACAGTAACCAAAACAGCATGGTTCTGGTACAAAAACAGGCACATAGATCAGTGGAACAGAATAGAGAGCCCAGAAATAAGGCCGTACATCTACGACCATCTGATTTTTAACAAAGCTGACAAAAACAAGCAATGAGAAAAAGAATTTCTATTCAATAAATGTTGCCTGGATAACTGGCTAGCCATATGCAGAAAATTGAACCTGAACCCCTTTCTTTACACCATACACAAAAGTCAACTCAAGATGGATTAAAGACTTAAATGTAAAACCCAAAGCTATAAAAACCCTGGACGATAACTTAGGCAATACCATCCTAGACAAAGCAACTGGCAAAGATTTCATAACAAAGACACCAGAAGCAATTGCAACAAAAGCAAAAATTGAAAAACATGATCTAATTAAACTAAAGGCCTTCTGCACTGCAAAATAAACTATCAACAGGGTAAACAGGCAACCTATAGCATCGGAGAAAATTTTTCAAACTATGCATCTAACAAAGATCTAATATCCAGCATCTATAAGAAACTTAAATGTACAAGAGAAAAACAAACAACACCATTAAAAAGTGGGCAAAGGACATGAACAGACACTTGTCAAAAGAAGACATACATGTGGCTGACAAACATTAAAAAAGCTTAATATTACTGATCATTAGAGAAATGCAAATCAAAACCACAATGAGGTATCATCACACAGCAGTCAGATGGCTATTGTTAAAGGAAAAAATAATAGATGCTGGTGAGGTTGCACAGAAAAGGGGACACTTATACACTGTTGGTGGAAGTGTAGATTAGTTCAACCATTGTGGAAAGCAGTATAGTGATTCCTCAAAGAGCTAAAAGCAGAAGCACCATTTGACCCAGCAATCTTATTACTGGGTATATACCCAGATGAATTCAAATTTTGCTACCATAATGACACATGTACATGCAGCACTATTCACAACAGGAAAGACATAGAATCAACCTAAAAGCCTATCAGTGACAGAGTGGATAAAGAAAATGTGATACATATACACCATGGAATACTATGCATCCATAAAAAAGAACAAGATCATATATTTTGCAGGAACAGGGAAGGAGCTGAAGGTTATTATCCTTAGCAAACTAACAGGAACAGAAAATCAAATACTGCGTGTTCTTACTTGTAAGTGTGAGCTAAATGATAAGAATTTATGAACACAAAGGGAAAACAGACACTGGGGTCTAATGAGGAGGGAGGGTGGGAGGAGTGAGAGGAGCAGAAAAGATAACTATTGGACACTGGGTTTAATACCTGAGTGATTAAATAATATATACAACAAACCACTGTGACATGTGTTTGCCTAAGTAACAAACCTTCAAATGTACCCTCAAACCTAAAACAAAAGTTAAAAAATGAATAGCCAAGGAACACAGCTCAGATTATGAAGGTAGCCTTGTACAAAATGCCAATGCTCATTCTCATTTTTTTTAAAAAAGCTTTTAGCAGTGTAATAGCTAACTTCAGAAACCTGTGTCACTGTATGTAGAGCTCAGGTCGGGAGTTGGGCTGGGAGTGGAGGCACTGAGCATGTTTCTCTGTACAGAAGTAGGTGTGGAATGGCACTTCCCTAGGTAAGCCTCTATAAAATCTTGATAAAGGAAAGTTGGACTGACATTTGTCATTGTATTAAATACTGGTTATATTACTAAATATTCCTATTATTGCTATTGTAGCATGCCTATGGAGTCCCCAAAGTTTTATAAAACAGACTATTATTTCAAACTCCTGTCATGTCTTTTCAGCCACAGAATCTACAAAAAGCAGGGTGGAGGTGGAGACATAAAAATGACTCCTCTCATTCCTCAGTGTCCTGGGCAAATTCTATGACCTAAGTTTCCAGGAACCTCCATGTAGCCAACGTTACTGAGATGAATAGAGGATAATTCTAATTTGCTTGGACTTTCCCCACCTACCTGCCAACCCCTGACTCTTTGGCTCATCTTTGAGATTTTTCCTTTTTTTCTTTTCTAGGGTCTTTTTTTTTTTTTTAATTTCCTAGGTTTCAGCCATTTCATTTCATTTGGATGATAGGAGATGAACTATTCAAATCCTGCAGTTGGAATATTCACTAGACAACCAGACATTTCACACTAACAAGTGATTTTATGCTAAAAGCATCTCTCCTATATAGTCCAAATAATCCTCCAATTGAGGGCTGGTAAAACTCTCCCTTGATCAACTTTCTCCTTCTGTTACCCTAAGTATGGTGCATTCCATGCCTCCGAAGTGGAGCAGTATATGGCATGAGTGAATAGAACCTCTGCCTTCCACATTGGGAAAACCAAGGCACCTCCTTCCTCACTCTCTTCCACCACACCATGATAGACCTGGGCCAGGTCAACCATCTGGACAGTGCTTCAGGTAAATCATCCAATGAGAGACTGAGATATTGAGAGGGCACTTGGCAAACCACCTACTAGCCTTGCTGTGACTATTCCTAGGGCTTCCGTTGAAAGAAAGTAACAACGTGGTCTCAACCTGGAAAAGGAGATCAGGTGGAATGGATTTTATTTTTGACTACTGATTAACAGCATTCCACAAAAACCATAACTTAAGGGATTTCCTCATCTGCAAAGTGACAAAAAGCATTTGAGACCATTCATGGTATAAAGATGAGATAAGGAAATTGGAGAAGGGAATATGGCTGAGCTGAATGTTGAGAGTGGGTGCCTACTGCCAATGCAAATGCTCTAGAGTGCAGCTCTCTCTATGGTAGATTAAGCACAGTGCAAACTCAGTAATCTGAACATCCTTTATTTGAACTGTCCCATTATTCAAATGACTCCCTAAAGCCAATTTCCTTTATCTTTTATGCCTTGACATGCTGAAATTGAACATTTCTTTCATTGTTCTATTTCTTTTTTTAAATCTTCAAACTGTATTAGTCAAACCCACTGCATGCCTGAGTACCTTTGAGCCCTGATTTGTTTGGATAATTGAGCTTCCACTGTAGTTTTGAATCTAGAAAGTGTGATGATAGCCATACTCAGAAGTTTCCCACTAGATAGAAAGTAGAAGGGAACTGGGACAGGCCGGCAAGCAGGATGAATTCTGCATTCAAGGAGTGAGTTTGCACTCCTGCAGTCACATATATGGTTACAGTCAGCCAGTAAGTTCTTCATTTATCTAGGCTACTGCATATAAGCAACTGTATATGAGGGAATATAATATAGAGGTTAGCACTGATGTGAGTCTAAATCCAAGGTGGACCACCAACTAACTGGTGACCTTGAGTAAGTTACTTAATTTCCCCAAACTTCAAATCCCTCATTTGTAAAAGAAAAATAAAAATAACCCTATCCACATCATTGGGGTTGACTAGAATAAATGGAATGCATGTGCTTAGCATAAGTTTGTGAACCTAGAAAGTACTTAATAAACATTAGCTACTATTACTGAAGGCAAAGAAGATTTTAAAGTATAAGATCTTGGCAATATTTTCAAAGGGGTTGCAAGTTACACTGAAAGTTCCCATATAGCACAACATAACACAAACATATGCACACACAAAAACAGATCAATGTATAATAAGAGCCAAACCCTGGCTCTGACATTCCAAGTTGTGGGAACTTGGAAAAGTTGCTTAACATCTCAGCATCTCAGTGACTTCAGGTACAAAATGAAAGTAATAATAGTGCCTCAATCACAGAGTCTTAGAGAGGATTAAATAAGCTGTTATATATGCAAAGTGCATGGAAGAGTGTGTGGCATGTAACAAGTGTTCACAGTAATGTACAGGTGGGGGTAGTGGTGCAGAGAGGACGTGTGTGTGGGCATGAAAAGAACAAGGATTGAGTGGTGAGAAACAGAGCATGGCCCATAAGGGTTGATCACATTTGAATGGGAAGGAAAAAGAACATTCTAAAGTGGAAAGGGCATGATATAGTTTGCTGGCTGATGTTGAATAAATTTTCAGCTGTATTACTGTCACTGGGCAGGGACACTTTCCCTCCAAAAAGCCAGTTCTATAGTAATGCCATTTCTCATATGGCCCCTCCAACAGATGTGTTTTGGGGTTGTTTGTATCTTACTCATTTGTAAGTAAATTGAGAAAGTCAGTGATATTGTCACATTTGTAAATTCAATGATCGTAGACTACTCTCCTCTTTGTGAATATGCTCTCCATTTTAATCCCTGAGGACTTACTTTCTCCTGGTTCTCCTGCCTGGTCTCTGATTGCTCCTGCTTGGTCTCCTTCATTGTCTCGTCAGATTGAATCCACCCCTTAAATGTCAGTGGCTCCCCAGTGCCTGCTCTTTTTCCCTCCATGGCTCCCCATGCAAGTTTTCTATGAGTGAATGCATTCATCCCCATGACTGAACTGCCGTTCCATGCTGATGTCACCTACAATTAATGTCATCAGCCATAATATCTCTTTACACTTCCAGACCCATATTGCCAACTGATCACTGGACATCATCACCTGGTTCTCCTAAAGACAGTAAACCTATCATCAAAGGTGAGTTGTCTTAGAAAACTACCATCCCTTCCTCCTTCCACCTGCCCAATACGTGCTTCTCCTCTTCTTGGGATGATTAATATCATCACTACCTTTCTGTCTTTTTACTAGAAATTCTGATACTTCCATTCCCACATCTACTTGTTTAATTACTGAGTTCTGAAACTTTCTGAAAACTGGTTCTCTCATCCCCTTTTCTTGCCACTGCCTCAGCTAAGGCCAGCATCATCTCTCTACTTGGCTTGAGAACTGTCCGTTGCACAAATCTCTTTCTATTGTCAACCCTCTTTTACAGACTTGCAGTCTTAGCTTCTTAGCAAATCTTCAGTTGTGACTCTTTGGCTGAAATACTTATCTTGGCTCCCTATTGCTTGGGGATTAAATCTAGATGCCTCTGGTCTTATCTTGGTCCAGGCTGGTGGTCTCCTGGGCTGGTTAAAACAGAAATTGCCATCAGGATGGAACAACACTTTGTTTTAGTAGAATCCAGTGCTTTTTTATCTCTTGTTTCACAATGTCATAACTTATGAATGGCCATAACACAGGTTATAAAGAGACAAATGACCTTGCGTGTTGTGTAAAAAGCATACACGTGAGGTGTCCAAAGTATAATGTGGTTTATGGGAATGCACTCCTCAGGTGTTGGCATCTACCCTGCTCCTCGTATTCATTGGCTTAAGTCAAGAGGGGACATTTATTGGGATGTCACAAATAAATAGTCTAAAAAGTGGAGTAGGCTTTAGGCATGCTGTATTCAGAGTTTCAGTGGAGGTCTTAGCACTTTGTATCCATCTCTGGGCTTTTCTAGGTTTCAGTCTCAGACAGGCTTTTCCTGTGTGGCCTCCAGATGGCCACTGGCAGCCCTGAACCATGTGATTGGCAAAGATTATGATTCCATGGGCACAAGGAAAATCCAATTGGCTAGACTTAAGCCACATATCTGCTGCTGTAGGTTGAGGTTTCAAGCCCAGTACTACTCAAACCAAGATTTGACTGAGTAGATTGAGCAGAATTTTTTTGAGAGAGTGAGGTGAGGGGTGAGGGTAGGCAATAAGAATGGCTTTTCAGTAAAACAGACAAACTATATAAGCCCACTATTCCTTCCAACCCACAACTTCTTCCCCATTCATTATGAAATGAGAAACTGCCAAAATTCAGCCATGATAGGATCGGGAAATGTTAAAGACAGAGATTACAGTGCCAGGGAACAGGTGTGGCAGACATTTTTCATAAGGTGGCTTACTGCTAAGATCTTCAACAAAGGTTCAGCTACAACTTTGATTTTGAATTAACTTGTCCTTTTCCTAATTTCAGTGAATCTAAATCTTTGGAATCATGATCCCAGAATTTTCCCACAGACTTTGCAATAACATGCTGAGATTTCTTAATGCAGTTATGATTTTAAGGATTGTGTTCCACGGCCACTTGTGATTTTAAGTATTGTGGTCCAGGGCCACTTGTCAGAACACAAAAACCAACTGGGAGTTCAGAAAGTGAGAGACATAAAGATTCCCTTCTTTGATTTTCATTTACCTCACTCAAGTCTTTGGTGGCTCTGGAAACACCACCCTCCCCATATGTGGGAGCGAGAAAGCAGAAATTGTGCCGAGATTGTCTGCTATGTAAATTGATGAGAGCGCGGGTGAATCTCCCATAGACAGATAGTCAGAGCGAATGATGTTAAACTGAAAGGTAACGAGGGAGGAGGAATGATCATTTGTAAAGAGAAAAGTGTTGAAGTCTCTTTTGCCTGGCAAACATAAATACCCTAAAGAATAGAAAACTGTGGGTGGATGTGGGGCCTACTTAATGTGAATCCTACATCAGGCGTTTGTAGGTGAAATAAAACTCTGATGTGCTGTAAAATTTATATCGCTCCCCAAAATGATGTAGTGGTAGAACATATAAATTTTGCAGAAACTGTTCAAGCTGTCATAAAACCTCATTGCTACAGATACAGTAGGTGTTTCAGAAATACACACCAAAGCAGAGATCTGTAATCATTTCAGTGTGGTTCATAAAAAGAAGCACATTGTGTTTCAACATCCAAGACACTGCAAAGATTCCCTACCTCCAAAGGCCTGTTTTATCTTACTTTGCATACTTAAAAAAGAGACAAGCAGAGACAAATAAACAGCCTAAATATTTAAACGCATGCATTTCCTTATATGCCCAGTTTGTTAGAAAGGTGGGAGTAAATGATTATTTTATTACCAAGTTCACATAGAGTTGTTGGCTCCGTTTAATAATAGTCGATCTTGTTCAGGCTGAACAAACTGGTCCCTGTTGGGGGAAAAGGCAGCAATAAATCAATACCCCAGATGTAATCTTGGTGTCTAGAATGCAGAGAGAGCTTTTGGTGCATAATGGCACTGGTTTGTCTATTGTCATTCAGACATGAGCTGCATCAGGAAAGGGCTTGTGGGAACCTGATAAGGGGTGGTCAAAAGTGGGCCATAAATCACAGAGAGGCAGTATTCTGCTGATTTCATACACACACACTTTCTGGGGGGATGAAGTGATAGATCTGCAATTTACTGCTTATCAAATTTGCTAGAAGTTTCATAATACAAAAGTGTGACCTTCAGTGAATAAACACCCTGGTTGACTACCAGCTTCTGCTGAGTAAGTATGGCACTCCAGCCACCTAGCTGGGAAAACCCTTTGATGACCTATTTAACAAACTCCCTTTGATTGTGAGCCATGCAGTAGAGAGTTTTACTCATGAGCACCTCCTTGAACAAGGAGGGGATGGTATTTATTGAAAGAAACTGGATACTTCATTCTAGAAGAACTAATGGACTGAAGGAATCATATGGATTCCACACTTGTTCAGCACTTGTTAGCATTCTGCAGATCACTGGACCACAACATCTTCTCACATAACTGAAATAAGGGAGTAAGGAACCAAGGAAGTGGCTGCAGCCTAGGGAAAGGAATGCAACTTTTGCAGGCAAGGAAGTAACCACCCAAAGAAGAAGAACAAAAATGAGTGCATGCTTTCAGTCCATTGTGCATTAACCTAGAAGTCGGAATATTTTTGTCTCATATTTCTCCCGGGAAAAATTTGAAAGCACTGACCATTTTTTGAATGTAGCACTTTCAAAACTTACTGATATGTGATCCTAGATTTAATATAGGATGCTTCATCTATACTTAAAAGTGCATCTAAAAACAATACATCTTTATAATTTCAAGGTGTTTAGGGTAAGTCTGTGGCCTAAAAACATTTCCAAATTCTCCTCTCACTCCCAGATTGAATGAATCTACGTGTTCCTTAATATACTCTTTCCCTAGTTAAATGTTTTCAGAGTGGATTCACATTTTAAAATAAGTAAATTTATGCTTAAAAATTATTTACTAAAAGGAAATACCAGAAAATATGCTTTTTCAAGCTTTGATTTTTGATTTAAAACCGTTTATAAAATGTCTTGTCTTATAATTGTGCAAATAAAGAATTAATTTACTTATCTTTGAAATGAATGTTATATAGTTCTATATATCAGACACTATTCTGGGTGCTAGAGGTTAATAGTAAACCAGACAAAAATAATCCATGTCCTCATGGAGCTTAACAATTTAGTGGAGGAATATAGAAAATAACAACGATATAACTAAAGCATATATATTAAGAAAATAAATACTAATAAGAACATAAGCAGAGAAGGTGTCTAGAGAGCACTGGGGTGAGAGTGGTAGTGGTAGTGATAGTGCAGAGATTGTCTGCTATGTAAATTGATGAGCATATATATATTATTTAATAATATATAATATAAATATATAATATAAATAATATATAAAACATATATATTATTTAAATTTTAGATACTCTCCATTAACCAGGAGTTTCAAATTCCTCCCTCATGAACCTTTTATCCATGATTATATCTAGCACTAGAAGTGATCCATTTGAAACTGATCTTCTTCTTGTGCCCTTTTCTACCCATATGTAGAAAAGCCATGGAAAGTCCAATGAGGCAAGAAGATGAAGGCTATGCTGTTGGATGCCCAGGTCAGCTATTTCACTAACCGTCATAGCACCTCTTAAAGAATGACTTGATAATTGGGCATACAAAATATTAGTACTACTACTACATGCACATCAGTTACTTAGAATCTCAAAGGGTATAAGATGTTCCATATAATAGGTTTTCTTTATGATTTTTTTTTTCTTAGCTTCTTGGCAAAAGTAGAAAGATTTGGGTTGTATTCTTAATTTAGTCAATCTGGACTTTGTTCAGTCTTCCTCTATCTGGGGAAGCATTGGATAATGTCTCTTGGTATAGAATCTTTTGAAAGACTACTTTGTACTTTGTTTATGACCACATATGCTTTTTATTCAACACTCTGGAAAGAATTTTAATAAGTATGATGCTGTGGCTGAAGTAGCACAAACCAACTCCCCATAGCTTAAATGAGAATTGTCAAGGGCTCACATAATTGAAAGTCCAGAATTGCATTGGGCATCAGGTGAAATGCCTTCTTTCTCCAATTCTCCTCTATTCTTTCAGTTCCTGCCTTCCTCCCTGCACTGGTTTTGTCTTGTGGTCTTAAGATGATCACTGCCACCAAAGGCTCAGATGAGGAAAAGGAGAGAGAGAGAGAGAGAGACAGAGATTTCTCTTGGATTCCTTTTAAGAATGCAGAATTTTCTTTCTCAAATGCTACTGGAAGACTAACTTACTGGCCAAAGTTACCTTAATTCAGCCCACCTCTCAATCAATTGCAAGCAGAAACATTGGATAATTGGCTTAGACTGAGAAGAGCCCATCTCTTGGTGGGGACCTTGGCTTAATCATCTTTGTAGGTGACTCAGGGCTAAACACTATGGTTTGCCCATAGTAGAAACTCAATTATTTATTTAATTTATTCATTTATGCAAATTAATATCAAACACCTATACTGTCACAGTTCTTAACACTAGGGATTTATCAGTGAAAACCAAAAAGTTCCTTTTCTCATGGAACTTGAAACCTAGTAAGACAACATACAATAAATAAATAAATCAGGTGATAAGTACATTATTAAACCTAGTGATCCAAAAAATTTTACTCAATTCAGAGAAATGACCAATCAGTGGTAGGTTTTCTAGTGTCCGCCTAAGCCAGATATGAGTTGAACACCTCTCATGTTCTAGGGCCACAGCTGATACATAGGAGACCATGAAGAAACACAGAACAAGATACTGTAGAACCATGTTCAAATCACCACACTTCCAGTCTCATGATCTTATTACTTAGACCTATTTGGCCACCACCTACACTTATGAATTCAGAGTCCTGATGGCTTTGTATTTTGTAATTACTCCTTGCTAACCTGTTATTCTCTAAGCCTTTCCTTATCTATGGGGACTCCTCATCCAATGCTGGCTCAATTGACTGATAGCTGGGGACCACTTTCTAGTTCCCCCAGAACTGATGTTATGACCATACTAGGTGATCTGCTCCTTAATCTGACAACAGTCTTGGGAGGTTTGTAGTATCATAATTGTTTTGAAGAATTGGGGAACATGAGCCCTCGTGAGTCAAGTGACTTGTTCAGTATTATACAGCCACAAAGTCTCAGGAACATGATTGAATGCCGAGACCTCTTGAGCAAATCAAATATGAAATACTGCCCTGTTTGTGAACGTTTCTTATCATGTTCAATATTTCTTATCACATTAAAGTATGTCTCTCTTAGGATTGTAGAAACCGTGTCATATACACCTTCTTTCTTCCCCACACTTCTGGTACCTAACATTATTCTGAGAGTAAAACAAAATCTGCTAAATTGGTTAAAAATATTTTAATTGATAAATGATTGACTGCAGAGGATGTTTTACCCATGTGAGAACAATACAGTAGTAACCATGGAATGATATTTTTCAAAAAGAAAAGTAAACAATTAGCTTTACCTAGCTGACAGCAAAGCTGTTCAAATAATAAATAAATTTACTCTGATGGTTATGTAGATAAATATTAATGTGGTCTGGAAACATTTCCGTAAGTTATATGGACATGAGTTAGCCCTAACAATGATATTGTAGAAGCACTAAGGCCTTTAAAAATAGCGATTAGGGAACAACATGGATCATCATTTTAAAATAACTCTTCTTCATGGCTTAAAGTACAACTGTTACCAACAATCATAACAACTCAAGTTTATGGTCATAGAGTCAGTGCACTGGCAGTTGTTGCACTGCCTGGCTTTCACATAGGACACAGTAACTATCAACATGCCTCTACCATTCAAATAACGCACGCCCACTACAAATGCCTCTCAGAATTCACACCACCCATGAACAGTCATTAACTTGGATGACCAGCACCCTGCTCAACCAAAATTAAATAACAAAATATTTAGTATACTTCAGGATGATTTAGTACCTACAAACATGGTGGTCATAAATCAGGAGAATTTCCCCAACAGGAAAGGCATAAATCTTCCAGTGCTCTTTTAGAAATCAAAACAGCTCATGCTATGGCCCAAACTGTCACGGGATCATGAAATTGTAGCGCTATGGGAACCTGGAACAGTGTGTACACCCATTTCTGTCCTCTTTTAAGAGGTTCCCTTTCAACAAGTACAGACACAGGAAAGACATGTTAGAGACCTCCAAAAAAAGGAGTTTTTAGCAGTTTCTTTGGTTTCTTTAATTTACAAAATGCAATTAAATATTATATACATGTCCTCACGTACAGCTCTTCTTCCAAAAATTAACATAAAACTGTTTTTAGTGACTCTTAGGGATACAGTTGCTGACACAAATGGAACTTGAACTGCAGAGTGACTGAAACAATACATTATTTCTTGCTCACATAACAGTCAAGGCAGATGTTTCTCATTGATGGTGGTGATTTTCCTCCATCTGAAGAAACACTTGGTGGTTCACTAACCAGAGTGACTGGGGCTCTGTCATCTTCAACACAAGTTCTTTTTCATTCTAGTCACCCAGAAGGGCTTAGAGCAGCATGTGTGGAAGATTTTCAAAGACCATGCCTGGAAGTGGTTTCTGTTACTTCCACTTGGGTGCCATCGCTTAGACTCTGTCCTGTGGTGAATGTAGCTGCAAGGGAGGCTGGGAAGCATGGTTGTGGCTGTGTTCCCAGAAAGAAAAGAAGACTATGCACAGGTGGCTATCCCTATCTCAGTTTCCTTTCCTCTACAGAAACTTTTCCCTGAGTTATCTGCATTTTGCACCTTGTTTCCCTCTAATTCTTCCCTAGTGCTTATCTGTGTTTTCATTTTGGCACAAATTTGTGTTCCACAAAGTTAAGATTCAGAAGTAAAGATAAAAGGGCAAGGAGGGAACTTACTCTGATATATTTTTCTCTCAGCGGATGCCTAGAACTGTGCTCTCACTTTTATTTTCACTTACAGCAGATGACTACTTCAATTGATTTGAAACAGAAACCAACACATCTTCATAGTGATCACCTATCATTTACAGGAATATTGCTAAATTGGCTTTTAATCTTCTCCTCTTCTCACTGCATCAAAAGCCTTATTTCCAACTGAATAACTATCTCCATAGATTACCTCTGAGTACTCCGTGACCTCCAAACTAAAACAAACTAATACGTTTACTTCTTTTCAGCAATATTCATCATCATCATAAAAACACATAGATGATAATTCTGGAAATTCACTCTCTGTATGCTGAATGTTTCCCAAGTTTGCTTATAAAAGTTCTCATAAAATCTCTGTTTATCTCACTGTCTTTTATCAGTATGACAGAGATCAAATCTAGGTTCCATATCTGAGAATAACTGAGAAGGTATGATAGATTTCCAAAAGAAAACAGTGTGCCTTGGTCCCCTTTAGACCCTAGAGACCATAGGCCCAACCAGGAATTTGAGCTACCCCTCTAAGGGACCCCATGAGGATTCAGCCAGAGTGAATTATAAGCTAAAGAAGTTGATGGCAGGACACCATAAAACTATATTTGAATGTTGCTTCCAATTACCCTGGAAGCTGTCTTGGGTGCAACATATTCACTCAATGGAGTGCCTCTGTATTTTATGTACTTTTCTGCCTACAGTCACTCATGTCAAGGAGGAAATTTTACCCATTCAAAACTTTAACCTTCATCAAAAAATTAAGAAATATTATTCCAGGCATTTTCTGAGTGCTTCATTTTATTCCACCATTTCTGAGTGAGTAGAAAGCATTTTCTGTAAGTTTTCCTACCCTATTTGTCACTTACCAACACTTCACCACTCTTCATTTTCTTTCTCTTTGTCTGCTGAATTTCTTTCTTCTCCCTCTAATGTGTGGGGGATAGAACTGGTCCAGGGAAGGGAAGAGAAACAGAAACCTTAAAGTGTTTCATTCCTAATTCTTCGCTCTCTCCTGTACCTCACCTGCACTCTAAAACTGGCCACGGGGAGATATTTTAAGTTGGCCTTCTCCCTCTCATCTTCCTTTGTTCTTCAAATTCGTACAGATGGCAGCGACATGATGGATCCCACATAGATTTTATCCCATAAAACTAATGTGAGCAAGATCTCCAACTGTCAGTAAATATGTTATCAAGGGGTTGCTAACTGCTGGAAATTTATGTTAAATAGTATCAGCCTCTCCCTCCTTTATGGAACAGTTGCTTGCCAGACTTCTAAACTTGAGGAACTTATGAATTAAGATACATATTCATGCTGAGAACAGCATACTCTTAAGGTTACAATACTTACCAATCCTACTCTTTCATCGTAATTTGATGATCTCATTTTTAACACTGTCAGTATGGTGCTGAAGCAGAAGTAATTTTTTTTTTTCATCAGAGAACCCTAAGTTTAAATCCAGATTGCAACTTAATGATAATATATATAACCTTGGGCAAACTGTATATCACCTCTGAATCTCACTTTCTACATTTGTAAATTGAGGATAATAACTCCTACATTGTTGTTATTACTTATAAGTAGGAGCTAAATATGTGAACACATGGACACAAAGGAGGGAACAACAGACACTGGGTCCTACATGAGGGTGGACGGTGGGAAGAGGAAGAGGGTCGGAAAATATAACTATTGGGTACTAGGCTTAGTATCCGGGTGAAAAAATAATCTGTATAACAAATGCATGTGACCCAAGTTTACCTATATAAAAAACCTGCACATGTACCCCTGAACATAAAAGTTAAAAAAATAATAAAAATTCCTGTATTGTAAGGAGTGTTGATTAAATGACAGAGAGTGCATGCCATGCTCAGCATTTTAAAGAGACTCAGAACTTTTCCTGGCACTAAGGACATCTTTAGGGCAGTAATCTTGTATCTGATCTCTGTATTAATAAATGAATGAATGAATGAATGAATGAGTGAATGGATGAATTGATCTAGTTAGTGTTCAAAATTTTTTTAAGTTCAATGCACAACAGATAAGCATGGCATGTCAGTTATGCATGGTGCATTGTGTAGCCTTAAGGCAGACAAACGCTATCAGCTAAATGAAGCAAACTTTGAGTTAAGATAAGAAAAGTCACAAAATGTACAATCCATTGCTCAAACCATGCTTCAAAACCGTTTGTTGAATGACAGCTGTTTCTGCAAACACCAGAGTCAAACTCCTCAGTGAAAGAGAGAATGCATGCTTTAAATATTGCTTTGTACACTGTCCTCTTTGATCCTCCAGTATAAGGATACAAAAAAAAAAAAAATCCAGATGGATTACCATAAAAGTCTGGAAAAAGTGCACTCCACCTCATCCCCATAAACCCCATAAAATTACCTAGAATATCAGGTAAGAAACTCCAAGGTAATTGGAAACTGTTTAGAAAAAATCTGAAACATTCTAACCAAGAATTCTGATCATTAGAAATGCGTTTCTTAGCATTAGTTGAACCTGTATCTCAGGATGAGGAAGATGAGACTGCTTCCAGAGTTTCCCACCGCCTGTATTTCTATTTTGTATATCATAATCTGAGTGTAGAATACTTTTAATCATATACTGAATAATAATATGTTTTGTGGCAGATATAATTTATTCTTTTCTGTAAGTGTTTTGAGGATGCTTTCAATATTCTGACCTATGATTTCATTCTATTCAGGGCCAGATGCTCTTCCTACAGACTGAATCTCTGACATTTACAGTGGAATGGAACAGTGTCATAGGACTCCCTTAACAAAAGTGTTGCTGCAACATGAGCTTTAACAGGACCTTCCACTGAACGAGGGAACCTGTTTTAATGTTGTCTTGATTCTATTTGCTGATAGAAATGGAAGCAACAAAGATACAATAACTAGGTCTGTACACAAATGAAACCCAGCCATTTCTCTTCAATGGAGGCAGTCATAAAATGAAGGCAAAATGGAAGCATTTCACCTTTTTCTTTTGGTAAAATTCTCCCCATACTTATGAAGACTGTTGTCTTCATAATGTTTTTCAACATTCTGCCAAAACTTACAATGGAGTCCAGTCTCATCCCCTAATTAACCCCTCTTAAAGTCTTCCAGCATTCTTGAAGTCTCTGGAGCTGTGCTACTGCTTCCAAGTAGCTAATGTGCTGTTATTTTACAACACTCTGCCAGAGTTGCTTTTGCTCAAACAGAAATCCTACTAGCTTTACCGTTTGGCTGCCTGTAGTATGTAAAAAGAAAAAAAAAAAAAACAACCATAAACCAGATGGCGGAAATACAGAGTAATCTGTTTGGGAAGCCCAGGTTATAAATATGTGCATGTTGGGAAAGGGCAAAAAGTTGAGGTAAAGCAGCTGATGCAGCTTGCAGGCTGGGCTCCAATCACGGCCATTTTTAGACTAGTGCACTAAGAGATGTCTATATATTTATTTTCTATTGTATTTTTCCCTCTCTTGCTCAGGAAAAATCCACTGGGGTTAACTGTGGATACTTTCCCACACTGGAAACCAAACTGAATCCTGACTTGGAAAGTTTAGCCCATGTTTTATCTGCATGAAGACATATTCTTCTGCTGGAATGGGACCGGGGGTGGGGGGCAGTGAGGTGTTGGGACTGGGACACATCATACTGTGACGTAACCTGCTCCTTCCTTGACCATTCCCCAATATATATAAGGATCTCTCCTTATCCCAACATCTTCATCCAAGTGAACTAAGGTTAAAGTGAAAATAAAAGTTAAGCTTGAAAGAATAGATGCTCTAAAGCACAGCTTGTGTGTGTGTTGGGGGTTGGGGAATGGGTAGGAGGGAGACGCAGTTCAGGAAGGAAGAATGAACCTTTACCTTTGTGCACGCTTCTGTGTGTGTGTGCGCAAGAGACCATTGCATTCATGTGAATAGCAAGATCTTTCGTGCTCCAGCTGTTGAATCACATCCTTCTCAGCTTCTATGGTCTTCAAGAGTCGCAACCTGGACAGCATTGATTAGCTTGAGCTATAAAAGGATTATCTTCAGTGATTATCCTGTTGTGCCTATGTGGTGCGCTTTTCAAGCACAGTAGACAGACAGTTAAATGGATGTGGCCTGCCTCCTTGAGATTCGTGCTCTAGAACTAGCACCAACATTGCAGTCAGACATTCTAAAAACCTGCAAGCAACTGCACACCTTAGAGCCCTGCCCTTACCACTCTAAGGAAGAAACTTGAACACACTGTGCCATAACTCTAGCACTCTCAGGCATATAGCCCACTGGGGGAAATGTTGACGCCTCTGACCATTTCAGTTCTTCTCCAAGGGTTTCTGGGATCTCTCCCAAGTACTCTCAAAGACCTCTTCAGAACTCCCTGAGCTGTTTTCTGGGGCTTTCCTCTCTTCTCATTACTCCTGACCTCCACCACTGCCTGATGCTAGTGGCTGCAGCTACATTCCCGTTTTTCTCTCATGACCTCAGCCACACTGGTATAATCTCACTGGGTCTGCTCCAGCAGCTGCTGCGTGAAGGTGAGGAGAGGATTCTCTTCCCACTGGCTTTATTCTTTATTGTTAAAGCACAAATGAGAGAGCTGTGTGCTTTCAGATTCTTCCAGCACTCCTTTAATTGTTTCCATCTTTCAGCTTTTTGTGCTTTCCTCCTCTTCTTGGGGTGAATCACAAATGCTGAAGAGCTGCACTGGGACAGAATTCAAGGGTCAAGCCCAGGGTTACAGCTGTGGCCAATATCAGCCCTCTTATTTGAGCTTCCCACTAGGGTCCAATGGCCTCCACCTTCCCACCAGACAGGGTGTCCAGAGAGTGCTTATATGGTTTGCAGGATTCTTCCCTGGGAGTAACCATAAGCTCGAAGAATCTTTTCAAAAAGTTCTTTGTCCTCTTATGTGCTCAGCTTTCAATGATTTTATAGTTTAAGCTGATGTTCTTGCATCCTTTCAATGTAAATACTCCTTACAGATGTTCCATGTTATTCTTGAGGGTTCACTGTGATTGAGAGACATTCAGCCCTGCATAAAGTTACAGTACAAATCAATTATTTATGGTGATAAATAATAAATGTTTATTCACATTAACTTTAAAAAATGGGGTATTGTTGTAACTTTAAAGTGTGTACAAAGACCAACTGTCTAAAATATCAAAAAAAAAAAAAAAGAATAAAGTCAACGAGCAGCTTTTTAAGTTCTTAGGAGACTCTCCAAAATCCTCTTAAGAGCTTAAACAGGTACTCAAGACCCACAGCCATTTGGTGCTGGGTTCTTCTGCCTCTTGAATTATCTCAGCAAGATGAGCTCTTGCTCACCTTGGCTGAACTGTGCTCACCCAAAATTAATATGTTGAAGCTTTAACCCTCAATGTAACTGTATTGGAGGTGGGACCTTTAAGAGGTAATCAAGGTTAAATACAGTCACGAGGGTGGGATTCTGAGCAAATAGAATTAGTCTCTTATAAGAAACACCAGAGGAGACTTTCCCTCCCCCTCTCCCCTCCCCTCTCCCGTCCCCTCTTCCCATCTCCCTCTCCTTTTCTGTCTCTCTCTGAGAGCCACAGAGGAAAGGCCATGTGAGGTCTCAGCAAGAAGGCCACAGTCTACAAGCCAGAAAGGCAGCCCTTACCAGAGACCAGCCCTGCCAGACCTTGATCATGGACTCCTAGCCTCCAGAACTGTGAGAAAATTAATTTCTGTTGTTTAAGTCTATGGTATTTCGTTTTGGTAGCCCGAGGAGATGAATACAAACCCATCAATATGTATCTAGTATCTGCTTCAAACAGACTAATCAAATCTACATTTCTTCCTTTGAAGGAAGAGAAGCAGAAAATCACATTCCAAGCTGTCTTCATGAAAAACAGAGAGAGTCAACCTAACAGCTCAAGAAAGGTAGCATGGGTGAGGTGGGGTATAAAATCACCCATGCTCAAGAAAGGTAGCATGGGTGATTAGGGCTTTACATTTAATGTAAAGCCCTAATCAGAGGCAACGTGTAAAAGCAGAGAAAGCCAGATACCTTGGAGTAAGGAGAAAAAAAGTTAATTTATCAAGCCCCATAAATGTTCATTTTAGAGCCAAATGCAAGTCTTTTTTGTCTGAGAACTATTTCTTGTTTACAGAATGAAGTCTGCCCTATCTTGCAGTTCATTTATAGCTACAGATTTGGGAACTGTAGGAGAATTTTCAAGGCAGGCTTTTTCTATTTTTCTTGCAAATCTTTCCACCCTAGTTTAAAAGAAGACAGAAATCTTTCAGGTCTTTACCCATGTAAGAACAGAAGAATCTCTTTGGTAAAGAATTGGGTAATTTTTTCTGTTATATCTCTTCTCCCAGGTCCTTTGCCATCATGTTTCATGCCTGGATTTTCAGTCTTTGTAGGACAGTCCCTTCTGTTTTACTTCTAAGGTCTTCCCTGTGTGGAAAGCCATATATACTATTTTATTTGTGTAACTTTATCTTTCCATATGTAGATAAATTACAAATCTGTGTTTTCATCTCTATTCTTCTAAGTTTAAGCTTCATAAGTCCAAGAGTTTTCTAGATATTTCTAATAGACTATCACGTGTTAGCCATCTCACACATCCCATGTCCAAAATGGAAATCATGTTTTCCCCCAAATTGTTCCATCTCATGTATTCTAAGAATGTTTAATGATTCATCTATCCCTCAATCTCTCAAGCTAGATAGAATTCTCCAGGACACCTTCAACATGTCTCTCTTCTTGGCTGTGTTCAGCCCTATGCCCTCCAGTCTACTCAGTCACCAAATACTTCACATATATACCTCAAAACTTTGCAGTCCATGCTCTCTCACCATCACTGCCACTGCCTGAGCCCAAGTTTTCTTAATGTATTGCCTGGATACCCCACAACCTTCTAGTTATCTCCCAGCCTCAATGCAACTATGACTAGTGCTTCCCTACTTAGACTTATATTTCACTTGAGTTCCCATTGGCTTTTATCCTAGGCTTTCTCCTGAAATTATTGTTATCACAGTCACCTGTTATCCCTTAAATATGAAATCTAATTAATTCTTCTCAAACCTCATTATCATGGCTCCCTTCAGCATTTGATGCTGTTGTCTGCTCTTTTCATCAAAGTGGCTGCTCTCAGATCTTAGACCTATTTTCTCCAGTTATTTTTCTACTTTATTATTTCTTCCCATCTCTTCTGTTGGTTCTTCTTCCTCTGCTCACCCTTTAAACTTTAGAGGTCTGGAGAGCTCTGTGGTCTTCTCTTTTTGTTTCACATGCTTCCGCAGGTGATCTTTTCTTCCACAGTCTCTGCCGCCCCTGGGAGTCCTCTTGATCCGGGTCTTTCCCTGAGTTGCACACGGTATTTTAAACTTCTAAATGAAAATCTACAGTTTGATGTTGTCTCACAGAAACTCAAATCACAATGTTACAAACTAAACCCCATATCTGTTTCCCTCAACCTTCTTTACCTTAACTGTTTCTTACCAAGAATTCTTGTTGCCTACCCAGCTATACAAAGCAGACACTCACTCATTAAACTTCACCGTTGAGGCCCAGTATCTCATTCCCTCAGCTCAACTCTGATTTCAGCAGGAGGTATTACCTGGAATAGGCTACATCCCTTACGAGAATGCACCACTTGTCTTTCTACCGCAGTCTTCTCTGAAGCCACATGCTTGGCCAAGGCCCAAGCACAGGCCAAAAAACCCAATACTGTGGGGGAAGGAAGCTTATACTCCCTGGGGAAATCCTCAACTGATGGGAGATACAGTTCAGTAGAGGAGTGACCGAGCATAGTGCTTCTTTATATATCGATATAACAGAATTTGTCTATTTTACTGTTGTTGGACATTTGAGTTGATGAGTCCATTGACTTCTGTATCTTTACCTAATAGATATGCTTCATTATTATTTCTAATAGTTTTCCTATACATTCTTTTGGGATTTCATATAAGGAACTCTATTGCCTACAAATATTGATAGTTTTCTTTCTTTGCAATCATTATAATTTTGTTTTTTCCTTGTCTTACTGTCCTGTGTAAGATGGTAACTAAAAAGGTGATGATAGTATGTATTCTTTCTGTGTTTCTGATTTTTAAAAAATTGCTTTTAATTTTGCACCACTAAAATGATGTTTTCTATGCTTTTTCTTCTACAGCTGTCTTTCATTAGGATAGAGAAATTCTTATCTATTTCTAATTTTTCGAGAGTTTTTTAAAATCGTGAATTAATGTTGTATTTTATAAAACACTATTCCTGCTTCATACTGAGTTGATTATATGGTTTTTCTCCTTTAATCTGTGAATGTACTAATTATACTATTGATCTTTTAAATTTCAAGCCCACCTTTTTTTAGCACGACTGAGCTAAACCAACTTGATGGTTTTTACACATTCCTAGATTGGGTCTGAAAATATTTAGATTTTTTGCATTTGTGGTCATGAGTGAAATTGGCCTATAATTCTGATATTTGAGGCTTGTTACAGTAACTTCATATAAGTTGTTGGGGAGTATTTCCTTGTTTTCTGAAGGACTTTATAAAAACAAATATTCGCTACTATCTGTTCCTAAAAATCCCTCTACATCCACTGTTTTATTCGTGGGATGATTTTTAGCTATTGAACCAGTCCCTTTAGAGGTAATAGGATAATTTAGGTTATTTTTTCTTGCTTTACTAATAGTTTTAATAATTGGTATTTTTCTTCCAATTTATTTAACTACATGTAAAATTTTACTGATGTATAGTTGTTTCTACTGTTGCCTTTACTATATTTTGAAATCTCTATTATATCTTTTTTAGTCATTCCTGAGGTTTGTCTTTTTAAAAAACCTTTATTTAACTCTTCTATTATAAATTTGTTTTCTAATTTATTCATTTCTGCCTTCATAGTTTGTCCCTTTTGTATTTCCTTTGGGTCAATTCTATTTGGTTTTCGCTTTTTAAGTTGAGTATTTAGCTCCCATATTCCCAAGCCTTTATTTTCCAATGCATTGATTTAAGGTTATACATTTTCTTCTAAGTATTGTTTTAGCTTCATTCTATTGGTTTTGATAAGTAGCACTTTCTTATTATTTGATCATGAGTACTTTCGATTCCCTCTATAATTTGGCTTTTACTTATAAATTTGGTGAAAGGGTTTTTTCTTAGTTTGCAAGTATATAGTTATTCCAAAGAGATATTTTCATTGGTAATGACTAAACTACACTATTTGCAGATACAGAATGTGTTTTTTCTGATACCTGTCCTTGAAAAATTATTTAGACATGCTTTGAAGACAATAAAGTGGTTAATTTTTATAAATGTCACAGTATGCTTGGAATTTATGTTATTCTCCAGTAGCGGTAGTTGAGAGAAGGGGAATATTTTTATTTGTGTCTATTAGATTAAGATTATTAATTATACATTTAAAATATTTTGTGAGTTTGTTTTTTGTCTTATTTGATATATCTTATTTTACCAAGTAATTTAGTTATAATTTCTCTTTGTGTTGTTGATTTTTCTTTTATTTGTTTTGAAGTTGTGTTAGGGGCAAACAAGTTGAGAATTGTTAGCTTCCTGCTCACCTGGATATTATCAAGATGTAATACGTTTTAGAATCAATATTGTTTAAAACGTTCATATTATCCAAAGCAATCTACAAATGCAATGCAACAACTATCAAAATACCAAAAACTTTCTTCACAGAAATAGAAAAAATAATCCTAAAATACATATGAAACTACAAAAGAACCATAATAGCCAAAGCCATCCTGAGCAACAAGAACAAAACTGGAGGAATCACATTACCTGACTTCAAATTATAGTACAGAGCAATAGTAACCAAAACAACATGATACTAGCATGAAAACAGACACATAGACCAATGAAAGAGTGGAGAAACAAATTCATATATCTACAATGAACTCATTTTCAAGAAAGGTGCTGAGAACATACATTGCGGAAAGGACAATCTCTTTGATAAATGATGCTGGGAAAACTGGATATCCATAGGCAGAAGGAAAAAACCAGACATCTATTTCTCACCATATACAAAAATCAAATCAAAATGGATTAAAGACTTAAATCTAAGATCCCAAACCATGAAACTACTACAATAAAATATTGGGGAAGCTCTCCAGGACATTGGGCAGATTTCTTCTCACCCAGTTAAAATAGCTTGTATCCAAAAGTCAGGTAATAACAAATGCTGCCAGGGATATGGAATAAAGGGAACCCTGGTACACTGTTGATGGGAGTGTAAATTAGTATAACCACTATGAAGAACAGTATGGAAGTTCCTCAAAAAACTAAAAATAGAACTATCATATGATCCAGCGACCTCACTGCTAGGTATATATCCAAAAGAAAGGAAATCAGTATATAAAAGAAGTATATGTACTACCATGTTTATTGCAGCACTATTCACAATAGCCAAGATTGCAACTGAAGTGTCCAGCCGCTGATGAATGGATAAAGAAAATATGGTACATATGCACAACGGAGTACTAATCAGCCACAAAAAGATTGAGCTCCTGTCTTGCAACAACATGGATGAAACTGGAGGACATTATATTAAATGAAATAAGTCAGACACAGAAAGATAAACTTTGCATGTTCTCACTCATTTGTGGGAGCTAAAAATAAAAACAATTGAACTCATGGAGATAGAGAATAGAATGATGGTCACCAGAAGCTGGGAAGGGTAGTAGGGTAGGGATAGGGATGGAGTGGGCAAATGGGTACAAAAATATAGTTAGAATGAATGAGAGCTATTATTTCGTAGCACAATAGAGTGATTATAGCCTACAATAATTTATTGTACATTTAAAAATAAAATTTTATAGTTGTAAGGTTTGTAACACAAAGAAGTGATAAATGCTTAAGGTGATGAATAGCCCGTCAGGAAAAAAAAAAAAGTCTACCCTTTACCCTTTGTCTCAGTGGTTTCACCGGTAGAATTTACCCAAAGGAAATTAGTCATGCAAATATGTATGTTCAAGAATATTTACTGCAGCATAGTTTATCATATGTTTAAAAGTTGAGATCCACCTAAATGTGCTGCAGTAAGAAATTGGTTTAAATGGTTCACCAAACAGTGGAATACTGGGCCACTACTATGAGCGATGTTGGGTCATGGGCTTCCTGATGTGTTTCAGTGAGAAGAAGACATCACTTATGTGATATTCCTGCCAAAAATGCATACACATCAGACATACCCACATTTAAGAATAGTCTACAGAATAACTTCCTGTATTCTTTTAAAATGTCAGTATAACAAAAGGCAAAGTAAGTTTAAGGAACTGTACCCATATTAAAAGAAACTAAAAAGACTTGACAACTAAATGCAATACATGATCCTGGATTAGATCTTGGGCCAAGGAAAAAACATGTTACAAAGGACATTATGAGGCAATTGGCAAAACTTTAATATGGACCATAGATTATATCATAATTATATATGTTACCTCAGTCTAAGTTTTCTGATTTTAATCATTGCACTGCATTATGTGAAAGAATGTTTTTGTTGTTAGGAAATTCACATTGATGGGTGTAAGGTTAAGGGGGGCATCTTGTGTGTAACTTACTGTCAAGTGGCTCAGAAAAAACACTAATGCATGTTTATAGAGAAATAATGATAAAGCAAATGTGGTCAAATGATATCAATGGGTGAATCTGAGTGAAGAGTATCCTCAAATTCTTTTTAGTATTCTTGTCCGTTTTCTGTGAGTTTAGAAGTATTTCAAAATAAAGGCTAAAAAAAGAAGAAAGATGTAGTAACTCTTTTTTTAAATCTCTAGTGATGCTTTTCCTTTAAAGACTAATTTGTTTGACATTATAACTATATTAGATTCATTTTTCTTACCAGTTCTTTAGCATAATTTTCCCCACATTGTACTTTCATCCTTTTTGTGTCCTTATATACTTAATGTGTCTCAGTTGCTTATGTGTGTACATATCATATATATCTATATGAAATTAGTAGCATATTTTACATGCTATTGTGTAGCCTTTTATTTTTAAAATGTCACAAATATTTCCATTTATTAATATTTTTCCAAAAATTAATAGCTATATAGTGTACCATTCCATGTATGTACCCAGCTTTCGGATAAGTTTGTTTTCCTTAAGTTTTTACTATTATGAATAACATGATAAACATTTTTATTTATACATATTTACAAATTCCTCAGATTGCTTCCTTATATAAATTTATAGAATAAAACTTTCCCATTTAAATATTTAAAAAAATATTTAGAGCACACAGTCATTTGAGAATATTCCCTATAGAAAAAAAGAAAAACCAATACTTTCATCAGAAGTGTAAGAAGGTAGCCTGAGCAACATAGTAAGGCCTTGTCTCTACTTAAAACTAAAAGACATATTAGCTGGGCGTGGTACCAGGGATCTGAGGTGGGAGGATTGCTTGAGCTCAGGAGGTCAAGGCTGAAGTGAGCCATAATTGCACCACAGCACTCCAGCGTGGGTGACATAGAGAGACCCTGTCTCACAAACCAAAAATGTATAAGAAGGTGATTTTTTTCTCCACGTCCTACTGAATATTAGCAGTATATAGTTTTTTTATCCTTGCTATTGGGACAGGCAAAATTAAACAAATAAACAAAATAGAGTATCTTAGCATTTTAAATATGGGAAATTTTCTGTCTTGTCTTAATTATATCTTGTACTCATTTCAGAAAAATGTTATTTTTGATGTGTAAGAAATCCATGAGACACCCTGTTCTATAATTTCAAAATATTTTTAAAAATTATTTACCCTTTAATAAATAATAAATAACTTGTTATTTACCTTTTAATTTTGTTGATACTGTTTTTATGTACAGGTATTTGTTTTTATATTTCTTAATAATCTCTTTATTTGTGGTTTATCTCTTTGTTGTTACGCTTAGAATGACCTTCCCCTCTCCAAGATTACATAAATGTTCACTTAATTTTTTTAGAACTTTTATGATTTTACTTACGACATAAGGCATTCCTCTGTTTGGAATTTATTTATTCACTTATTTATTTTATTTATTTTTTGAGATGAGTCTCACTCTGTTGCCCAGGTTGGAGTGCAGTGGCATAATCTAGGCTCATTGCAACCTCTACCTCCCCAGTTTAAGTGATTCTCCTGCCTCAGCCTCCTGAGTAGCTGGGACCACAGGTACATGCCACCACATCTGGCTAATTTCTGTATTTTTAGTAGAGGTGGGGTTTCACCATGTTGTTCAGGCTGGTCTCAAACTCCTGATTTCAAGTGATAGGCCTGCCTCAGCCTACCAAAGTGCTGGGATTACAGATGTGAACCACTGCGCCTTGCCTCTCTTTTGAAGTTAAATTGGCAAATTCTGTGAATACAATTTCTTTATCAGATAAGTAACCAAATGTTGAATCATCTTTTAAAAAAAATTTCTTCCTCACTGGTTTGCACTTCCGCTTCTATTGTGTTTTGAAGATGTAAATATTCTTCACCTGTTTCTAGACTTTTCAGGCTGTTTCACTGATTGCCTATGTGTTCTGTGGTTAGTGCCACACTCTTAAATGTCATTGCTTTATAATATGTTTCATTATCTTACAGTTCAAGTGCACATCATTTAAAAATTTTACATTTGGTGGATATTTTTGTTCAGTTGTTTATTCAGAGAAATTTTTAAATAACTTTATGAAGTTCCTCTCCCAAAATAGCTTTTTGGGAATTGGATTGGATTTCTATCAATTTTATAAATTAACTCAGGAATTAAGTCTCTCCAATATGGCATGCCTTTAGCTCTAGTTAACGAGGAAGCATAAATAGGACCTCGTTGATGCCATATGTATGGGGACTAGATAAATAGCACAAAGGTTTCTGTTGTTTAGCCTTGAACCTCAGGGAAATGAGGCATGGGAAGTACCTTACAGTGACTTTGCTGCCTTTTTCCCCATGTAAAACAGTTCACAGCTTGTCTCATTACAGCATTTGTAAAAACACAGTCTGAAAGCAGTGGTGCATAAATGAATTATTTAAAAGTTTGCAGCAAATCGTCTAATCTGGCTTGGTGTTTCTTAATGCACTTTAAGTGAGCCCAGGGAGGCAAATCAGAGTGGGCACAGGGTGGAATGTAAACCAAGTTTTATTAGCCACAAAAAGCCACTAGATAACATTTATTAGGTATCAGAGACACTGTGTTTAAATAAGTTTGATTCCCTAAATAATTGTCGACGTTGCAACCATCTTTTCTAGATAGGAACACTCCCTTGTCAAAAACATTTATTTTCTTGTCACTTCTACTAATATAATGGGCTCCTGGGGTTTTGTGAGAGTTTCTTAGCAAATCATGATTTTCACAAAATTACTATGTGTCTCCAACTGAATACAGCTTTAATAACTGGGGAAAGGAAAGCCACACACATCATTGACAATATATCATCTTACTATCAGTGCCACATTTAGGGGTGTTAGCTGCCCTAAGAAAATGAGGAGCCACACACTCTCCATGTCCTTCCCAGTCCTTCCTCCAATGAGCAGTGTCAGTAAACTTGATCTTCCCCCAGTCAGCCTGGCCTGGGGCTAATTCCTTTTCTCTTTATGGGTAAATCAGCCCTTAAAACCAAATAATTTATACCACAGTTGCCAAATCTTCCATTCCTATCTTTTTCTTTTTTTCTGCGATGCCAAGTGAACCGGACAGATGCTCAGAATGTGTCTGAGCCTAGCAGCACCTTTCTAATCTGACATCAATAGGGTGAATTGAGGCTAGGTGTTTCTGGGATGCTGTGTGGTACATATCTGCATTATAAATCCTTTTTATCTTTGGCTAAGGTCATCAGTTTAACTCCAGACAAAAAAAAAAAAAAAACAACACACACACACAAAAATAAGTATGGCAAAGTACTCAGTGGACAGGCACTGGCTGATAAATATTTAATGGAACTGAGAGCTCACCTTAGGTATTTGTAAATATTGCCTGTTTGTGTATTTGTCCCACTCCTCTATAACAAGAGGCTGCACATGGTCATGTGTAAGTGTGTGTTTGTGAGTTTATATGTGTGTGTTTGAACCAGGAAGGGAGGAAGGGAGGGAAGAACGGAGGAATATCCATTCACCCATTCGTGTGTTTTGTTGTAACAGTCCTTCTGCTAGGGAAATGTCCTAATCGCTTTTTCATCACTGCACACAAACTTGTGGCACTGCATTTCCAGAGATATTAGGGGAAGATTCCATTATGGAGTTTTCTAGTCCTTGGCTTTTACTGTCCATGTACTCCTTTGCAGCAGGGAACAAATATTTTCCTCAGTATGGTGACTGCCAAGATTGGTGTTGTCATTGAGAAGGAGGTTGTAATTCCTCTGGGCTTCTAACTGGCTGGGGCATTCAGGTCCTTGACTGGGACATGAACTTGTTTTAGGATATTGATTTCAACTAGAGGTTATGAGACATTGAGGTTCATTCATTCCCTCATTCACTTAATCATCTAACAAATACTTATGGTATAGCTACTTTATAGTGGGAATTCTGTTGGGTTCAGAGTTATATTCTCTGTTCAAATTGTTCATTTACTGAGGGGTTCAGAGTAAGAAAGAGGAAATTTGAAGTACAGGTGATACTTCATGTGACATAGGTAGTTACAGGAGTCTATCAGTGCAACATTGCCCCATTGACCCAGTATTCTCAGAGGTGTGGTAATGGAGAGGAGCTGGCAAAGCCTTTTGGAAGACATGGGATCCTGATGCTGAGATGCTAAGACCTGAACATTGAGTAACAAACAGTTAAACATGAATAACTGCATATGCAAAGGGTCAGAGGCAGGGGAGAACATGGGGAATATTTCAGGAACTTAAAGTAGTAAAATGTGACTGGAACTCAGAGGCATAAAATGTGAGGCTGAAAATAGAAGCATTTGACTTCAGCCTGCTATTATTTTGACTTAGCTGTAGAAGCCAACATGTTGCATTAGAGATTTTGAGAGGGGAAATTACATGATCTGATTTGGGATGTAGAAAAGTTATTATTTTATTTTATTTTATTTTATTTGCCAGCATGAATTCAAAGAGAGAGAAAGATAACTATTAAACACGAAAATAATTTAGAGAAGATAAGACCAGAGTTTGAGAGAGCAACTAAATGGCTAATTGGGCTAACAGTTGATGGTCTGATCATGAACATCTCGTTGGGAAGAGACAGAGGGTTGTGTGTGTATGTGTGTGTGTATGTGTGTGTGTGTGTGTGTGTGTACATTTGTATGTGTGTATGTTGTAATGTTTTAAACAAGACTGATTTTTTTTTTTTATTTAATAGAAAAGGGAGGAAAGAGTCAAAAATGAGACCAGAGTTTCTGGTCTAAGTAGCAAGATGGTTGCTACTTCTTGCAATGGAGGTTACAGAAGAAGCTTGCTTCAGAGGAAAGGCTGGGGAGTCACAGTCCCGGGGGCACAACCAGGTGGAAATACTTTGTAGACAAAAGGATAGCCAGGTCTAGAGTTCAGGAGAGACTTTCCAGTTTTCACTTTTGCGGACTTTAACCACTCTAGAGTGGAAAAGGTAACTAATAATATCAATTGTTACCTTCAAGAGACCACTTAGGGCATCGTCATAAAAAAGATGGGGTCCAAAAATCAAATTAAAACAGCATTGGACAAATGTTTTTATGCTAGTCTATATCATATCAAATATTGAGATACTGGGAAATGTCTAGGCTTATAAATACTTTTTAAAAGTTTTTTCTCCTCTTTGGCATTGTAAACTGGAAATAAATGACCATTAGGTCCCAATGAAGATAAATATTACATATTTTAAAAGATTCTTAATTCCTGGTAACATGGGACACCTTTGCATTAAGTATTTACTTAAAAAGGAATTTGTTATCTTAGGACACTGAACACCATTAAAAAGGAAGTTACTGTTACAGGGAATTTGAGGCCTCTGGCATCAATCAAAGCAAAAATGCTTGACTTTTTTTAATGTAGTTGAACGTAATGGAGAAATTCAGAAACTAAATAAAGGAAAATTGATCTAAGTTGACATCCTTTTCCCAGAAGTTTCTGTTAGAAGTGGGAATGAGTTTCGGGACTCCTAGAAGAGTTAAAATAGCAGATGATACCCAATAGTATGTTATTATTGAGTAAAGAAACAAACAGGGGAAATCTTTCTCTATGTGTGTAGGTATTTCACAATTTCTCTTCCTCTTCATATTCACTTTTGCTCCTGGTTGGCACCGTCTTGGTCTGACTGCATCTGTAGCACCGCTCTCACTAACACCTTTTCATTTTATTCACAACGTTGGAGCGTGTACTCTGGTTTTCTGAAGATTTGACTTATTAAGGTTTTGAGGTCTATTCTCCACCTCTGAGGCGACATGAGAGCAGTGGGTGTGGGTCAGAGGATGGGGTGAGTCCAGGAGGTGATAAGAAAATGCAAGGAGGAAGAGAAAGGATTCATTCAACGATGAAGTGGATAAGGCCAGTGTCTGCTCAGAGAATTAGAGAGATCATGGTCCTTCCCCAAAGATACAGGGGGTGCATAGCAACCCAGCAACCTGCATTCAGCGGAAGAAAAAGACTTACAAGTGGATCAGGAGTTACCCATGGGAGAGCACTGCCTTCTTTGTGTAGGCTTCTGGGGAGTGAAAAATTCACAGATAAGATTACGTGTATTTCCCATGGGCAACCTGATGGTTTGAAGTTTTTATACATTGTGAAAAGACTAAATCTTGGTAATAAATGTATACACGATGCATCATTAATAGCTAAATTTAGAAGAAAAAACACACGAATACATTTTTGTGTAGTGTACAATAAAAGCTACCCTGAACAAATGAGGTATTCGTCAGTTTTTGCATTGCTATAAAGAAATACCTGAGACTGAGTAATTAATAAAGAAAAGAGGTTTAATTGATTCACAGTTCCACAGGCTGTACAGGAAACATGATGCTCCCATCTGCTCAGCTTCTGGGGAGGCCTCAGGAAACTATCAATCATGGTAGAAGGCAAAGGGGAAGCAGTCAGGTCACATGGCCAGAGTAACAAGAGACAGAGGGAGGAGGTGCTACACACTTTTAAACAACCAAATTTTGTGAGAACTCTATCACTATGTATAAGTGGGGATGGTACTAAACTATTCATGAGAAACCACCTCAATGATTCAATCACTTCCCACCATGCCCCACTTCCAACATTTGGGATTATAACTCAACCTGAGATTTGGGTGGGAGCATGGATCCAAACCATGTCACACACTTACCGAACAACAGCAAATATTTTCCAAATAATTAATTACCAATTCTTCAGTAGTATGGTTTCAATTGGAGTCTAACTTTTCCTCATAATCTTTAACATCACTTTCAGTGAGCAGTGTCTGCATGTGGCATGGGTGAAAGCCTGGAAGTCTTGACCTCTTTAGCACCTTTGACTCAGTGGGATTTCAAGGCATATTGAAAACTACTCTGGTTTTATGCTGAAAGTTAAATAAATAGCTTTGCTTGAATTATCAGGCAAAAGCTTTTGGCAAATAGTTGTTGAGTTCTTACATGACTGTCCTTCATGAAATTTATATCAATGACACCAAAATCTCTACTTTAGAAAATTCTAGAGATCTTCAAAGGATTTTACAAGTTTTACCAGTTTTAATTATCATAACTGAGTTATGCCTAATTTTTGTTTGTGTATATAATCATAATATGTAAAATTGTATAATGTCAGATTGTAATGTAATATTTTTAAAATATATTTAAAACAAGGATGAAATGTTTCCAAATACAAAATAACTCAACTGAGGCAACAATGGCATAAGCAGATTGCTTTTATAACAACCAAGTCAGGCCACAGATGACTCACTTTTCCATCTAGTAATTTTTTAAATTGTATTTATAGATAGGTAAAACATGCAAATTATAAGTAATTCCAAGAACCCAAAATAGTGAAAAGTGAGTTTCCTGGTTCTCCTTTCCAGGGGCATAACTCTTACCAATTTCTCATGTATTTCCACACACATTCTCAATGTATAACTATACACTTTTATATAACATGCTTTGTATTTTATAAACATACTCAGTTTTTGTACCTTTTTTCACTTATTCGTTTCTCAAGAAAATCTGTTCATTTTAGTGCATGTAATTGGCTCACGCCGTTTTGCACTTCAAGAGTTTTGTATCATATGAATTTGCCATAATGTATATAACCTTAATTAATCTTTTACGAATCGAGTTTTATTAATGGATAATCCTTTATTAGTGGAGATTTTGATTGTTTCTTTTACTTTTTGTTTTTTGTATTTTTGTCAATGACAATGCAACACCAGTCATTCTTATACATACATTATCGTACCTATATATGTGTGTATCTTCAGAGTAAGTTCCCAGAAGTAACATTACAGGGTCAAGCAAATAAACACTTTTGATTTTGATAAATACTAATAGATTGTCTTCTATAGATATTGTACTTCTACCAAGTTTGTATGAGAACACCACTTTCACCAAATAGGTACAGTGTGTAATCAGCTTGTTTGATCTTTGTCAAACTTGTAGGTGAAAAATAAATGCCATCTGAGGGCTTAAATTTTATGTTTCACTGTTTATGAAAGAACTTTCTTTACATATTTTTAAAGAAAATTGTTTCTCCTTTGTTGAGAATATCTGTTCATGTTCCTTGCCTAGTTTCTCTATTGGTTTTTAAAAACTAAATCATAGGAGCTCTTTACACCAATAAGAATTTATCATATTCCTTGTGACATGTATTTTAAATACACTTTCCTAGTTTCATTTGATTTTTGATCTTAATTATGGTGTCTTTTTTTACATAAGATTTTGAAAGTATATTTTCTTAGGTTTCCTTTGGTAGTTTCTGGGTTTTGTGGCATAGTTTTAAAGGCATTTTCCACTTTGGAAAAATGTTTAAACCTTCCATGTTTCTTTTGTTTAGCTCTCTGTTCATTTTCATGATAAAATCTTTGATCCATTGGGCATTTATTTTGGAATATGGTATAAGTTAGAGATCCAATTTTACCATATGGCTTATCAGGGGCATTAATATAAATTATTAAATAAATCCATCTTTTCTCTGCTAATCTACTAATGACAACTTTTTTCATATATACTTAATTTTAACATGTACTAGGTCTGTGTCTGCACTCTCTATTCTATTCCATTAATCTGTCCCTCTATTAGTTGGACATTTGTTCTTTTAAATATGTATGTGTGTATGTGTGTGCATTTGTAATATGATGTATCTGTTTGAGCTAGTTCTCTTAATTCCTTTTAATTTTGAAATTTCTTGGTTATTCATTCTTGTTTCTTTTTCCAAATGGATAATAAACTCAGTGCATTTACTTCTAAATATCAGTTATTTTTATTTTATCATAGGTGTAATTTTAGTTTAAAGAGAAATTGTGTCTTTATGGTATTTAGTCTTTCTCTTCCCAAAGATTTTATTTGTTCCTTTTGTTCAAGTCTTCCTTTTGCTCCACAGTATGATTTTAAATTTTTCTTTTATAGATTATAAATTCTGTTTGTCTTGTTTTTTCCTTAAAAATTTTATGGCTTTTTTTTTTATGATTTGGATATGTTTTCTTCCATATCTGTAATTTGTTGTTTTTTCTATATGGGAAGGTGGTAGATTTGGGACTTTTTTTTTTTTACTTATCCACATTTCTGTATTATCTCATTGTCTGGAATATATCATTCTGTTAAGTCTTTGTGGTTTTCCATGTGCACAATCATAATATATAAAAATAATGGTAATTCTATCTTGTATTTCCCCTATTTTTTTCCTGCTTTATTACTATGGCTAGTGCCTCCAGAATGGTCATAAATAATGGTGATGATATTTAACATCTTGGTGGTGTTCTGGATTTTACTGGTAATACATCTAATATGACATGGCATTGACCTTCATTGAAATACATGTACACCAATTTCCATTTTGTTACAAAATGTTAATCTTTCCTATTTTATATAAGACGTTTGTATATTTCTTTTTTATCGCATTTTATTTTCTAAATCAAGACGATATAAAATTTTGCCTTGTCAGCACCTACAGAGATTTGATGATATTTTCCCTTTTAATCTATTAATATGTAACATTATTGTTGCATCACTGGAATAAACTCTACTTGGTCAAGAAGATGAATTCTCTGCATGAACTGTTAGAGTCTTTCTAATTATATATTACTTGGGATTTATTTTAATATTTCCAAGAGAGGTTGATCTGCACTGTTCTTTTCATGCATTTTAAGGCTTTAATGTGATATGTTTGCTTCATAAAAATAGTATAGATGTATTAATTTTTACTATTCTCAAATGCTATCCTATAGTCCATTTTTTCCATGGAGGAGACTAAAAGGTATTTTCTCTGTTTTTAGGGCATGGAGTTTAATACATATGAATTAGATCCCCCCAAACAGGTTCCAATAAACTTACATCATTAACCAATTGTTAGTAATTTCTTGCTTACTTTTCCAGAAAAATTTTGTGTATATAAAGAAAAAAATTAATATATACATTTTCAGTGGTGGCATGCTATTTAAACTCTCTTGTGCCTAGATTTCTTATTTAATGGTATACCTTGGAAACCTTTTCATTTATATACCAAATTTTTTGCCTAATTTTTTTCCTGAAATTTTTTATGACATCTACATGGCATCCAGAATATGTTTTATTTACTCTGCATCATTTATTTAAACTGCCCCTTATTAATGGGCTTTCATGTTTCCCCCCCATCTTTATCTGCTAGAAATAATGCTATAATAAATAACCAAAACCACCTTTGCAAAAATTACAACAGTGAGAAAATTATGACAGTGAAAGAGATATGTCCTATCCAACTGCATCTTGCCTTTAACCTCCAAACTGCCCTTGGTCATTCCTGGATGGGGTCAAGCTAACCTTGGGAGAAACTTAGTTCGTAATTTAATTGCTAATATCCCTTTCCAAAACTAAACTGCCTTTGTCAAATTAATGAAAGACCACCACTAGGAGGATAAGAGGGGCCAGAATTCTGCTAAGATGTAGATATAGTTAAATGATCACCGGCTATTATTCCAGAGGTCACAAGATTTGCAACTTCCCTAATTGTCAGAACCTAAGATTTGCCTTTTGAGATGTCTTTTCAGGCTTTTGCATTTCTGACAATTAGATGGTCCCACCCAGACCAGCAACTCCTCTGTAACCTCCACCCAGAAGTGGACTCAGTGCATCATTTCCACATCCCTATGATTATAGCCCCAACCACTCAGCAGCACCCTTTCCCTAGCCCCTGCCCACCAAACTATCCTTGAAAAATCCTAGCTTCTGTATTTTGGAGGAGGCTGATTTGAGTAATAATAAAAGTTTGATCTCCTGTTTAGCTGGCTGTACTTGTAGTAAAGTGTTTCTCGGTTGCAATTCCCCAGTTTTGATAAATTAGCCCTACCTGGGCAGTGGGCAAAATGAATCCACTGGGTGATTACATCACTTTACACAAACATCTTGTGTGAAGGTATATTTAAGGATAAATTACTAAGAGTAAATACTAGATCAAATGGCATGAACATTTGAAATTATAATGCATTGTTATTATGTTATTATAAATGTAAAATCTAAAAAGTATTGCCAGAATTTATAACCCCTTGCCAGTAGCTTAAAAAAATACAGGTCTTTTGTTATGCTGAGCAAGGTGATTTGTGGTGAATCAGATTGAAGAAACCTTCTACTGATCAGTATAAAAAGGATGGAAACACTTAGAAAAGAAGATCCTAGACAAGGGAAGAAAAGAAGAGCAGATATAGAAAGGAGAAGAAACCTGAAGGGAAATAAGACAGAAGAGGCTGTGAGGACAAAAGAGAGAGGAAGTGGTAGCTGCCATGGGAATTAAGATGCTGGGGAGAGAGGAAACTATTTAGACAATCTGAGGGGAAGTTTGGTGTTGGATATGAAATACAAACCACCCCCACCATCTATCCTTTAAACTCTCTCTATATTTTTTAAATGTATATTTAAATACATGATTTGCATAATGGATTCTTCTGTCTTTTGGGAGGTTTGTAAAACTTAGCAGTTGTTTTTAAGTGAGAGCAAGGCCAATCTAAAGAGGTCCTATTGCATTTGAAATGAAAATGTGTGTGTGCACGCATGTGCACATGCTGGGGAAAGTGTGTGTGTATGTTTATGTAGATGTGCATACAAATTTATATTCAATGATTAGAATCTCATATTAAAATTCTCTCTTACTGCAAATAGCTTTTGTTGCTTAGAAGAATCATCATCTCTTGGTCTTCTGGTTATTCAAAATATGCCAAAACGTATAGTCCAGAACGTGTAGGAGAATAACAAATAACTTACTCGTATGAGGCAATATAAAATTTGAATGTTTGGCAGCCAGAGATGCAAGGGGCAGTTAGAAGGAAGGGTTAGAAGTCAGATAAGGGGAGCTAAGAGAGGAGTCGGAAACCAAAAGATACAGGAGGCTGGGACCTGAGAAGAGAGGGTACACAAGACATTCTTTGTGGAAGATATTGTCAAGAGACTTTTAAGGATTTGAAAGCCTCATCATATTCAATTTTAAGTTTTTGTTATTTTCTGTTTTGATTGCCGAATATCTCCTTAACTCCCCATCCCTGCTCACCTAACTTCTACCCTTGATAAAAATCTGTTTTGATCTTGAGGAATTTTGGAGGAAATAAAGATCTAAACTTGGAGCAGGGTCTACCAAGGTGCAATGGAATACAACACAAGGGACAGTACACAGGAAGTGAGAAGAATCCAAGCCAGAAATGACTAGGAGACGTAAGTCCTGTTGGTGCTCAGAAAACATTACCCTGAAATTTGCACTTTGACATGATGAAGCCCCAAGGTCTCTCTGACCTTCCCCATATCCCTTCTCTCAATCTTCGGTCTCCCCCAAAACACAGGATGAAACTATTCTATAAAGCTCGCTTACCTGCTTAGAAACTACACCACCAAAAGAGGAACATAATTGTCGTCCCTGAAATTCCATTTTCCAGAGAAGATTAAAGCTTATCACAGATGAAGAGACTGAAAAATATACACCACACCTAGAGCTCAGACAGACTTTGTCCCAAACCATTGTCTGCTTTTTGTCCTATTCAATTGTTAAAGAAAATTATTTACTAACTGTTGTCTAAGCATTAGGCCCATTTATTTCCCCCCAAAAAAATCGTTTACAATTTTTCAAGTTACCACATTTCCCCCATCTCCTTTCCCCCCTGTGAAGAAGGGTACATCAGTATCAGTACCCCAGTGGGTTACAGGTTAACCATTCTTCTGGGACTCCCCTGTTCTATGCATATTAAAGTAAATTTGTATGCCTTCTCCTATTAATCCACCTTTTGTTAGTTCATTTTCAGGGAATCTTCAGAGGGTACGGGGAAGCATTCCTTCTTTGTATAGACCTCTATTAAGAATCCTCAGATATATTGGCAGGTGATTGTCAGACTTCCAATGAGATCTAGATGAAGACACAAGCAAATTGTAACAAGAAAGATTTAGGTCGCAGGTTTCATAAAGGGTGTTTTGGGAAAAGGAAGGGTCTTGAAAGTTCATAGTTTTCTGATTCTGATTCTCTGAGATTACGTTTGAATTTTTGCTGGACTTTCCTCCACATGTGGTATCCTTTGTTTAACCTAGTATTTGTCATTCAATGAACACTCTATTAATTGATGATAATGATGAAGATGATCGTGGTGGCAGTTGTGATGAAAGTGGGGCTAAAACACCTAATTAAGGAAGAGCATTGCTGTTGTTACAGATAAGAAACACTTGCAGAGTAAGGATTCCTACTTGGTATATGATAGCATCCTCTCAGGAGATAAACATACACAAAAGAGATAGAAATCATCATCTAGGTCTCTTATCTGCAACCTGCCCATCAGGACTGAAGAAAGAATATCACCTTAATTTACCAATCACACTTCTTTAAAGTAGCCACTTTCTAATATTCAAGTCCAGATTAAAAGTAAAAGGCTTATATTTACTCCATAAGGAAACTCCACATTCTAATTTATTTATCTCTCATGTTCAAATTGGACATTGAAGCATACATTTGATTTGTGGTTTACACTTGAATTGTAGTTATGTTTGATTTCACAATGAATAATTTTTTTTTCCTCAAGGATAATCTATTATGTCAGGGGAATAGAAGGGAAAGTTGATAAATTACTACGTGCCCCAGTACCCCACAGATCCTTAATCTAGTCCTAGCGGCTGTTGGCTAACTCTACCTGGTAATGTTATGAAACTAGGCATAAGATACTGCTTCATTAATGTTATGCGCCAAACCCATAATTGTGATTATAAACATTCACAGATTTACCTTTGCCATGTGAAGTCAAAAAGAAGCAAAGTCCATGACTAATTCTCTCATGAATTTGACTTAGAATTTCAGTATTTCAGGACATAAAACACAGACTATTGCCAAGTTGTGGCATGAAGGACACGTAGCCATGTGTCAATTGGTGTTTATAAGGATTGTGTGGTCAAATTGAAATGCCCTTTTCTTAAATCTCAGGGCTATTATGCTCTTTGGAAGCCAAATCTTAGCCAGTCAGTCAAATGGTATTAAAAATTCAGACTGTATCTAATTTGCCCTATTTCAAGAGCTAACCTCTTTTGAACAAGTCTGATTTTATTTTGAATTTTACTGTGCCTGCAAACCTTTTACTGTAATTAGAAAGGAAAGTTCTAGCATGGGAGATCTGGGAAGAGGTTGAGTTTGGCTGGCATCTGGTGTCCTATATACAGCTAGCTTAGGGTTTATTGCAAAATATGCTCTGTTGTCTGAACTGCTGGCTGGTTTTACTCTTTCAGAGCCAAGGGAGAGTTGCATAGGGATTTCCTTTCTGCTAACTGGGTCCTCTCACAAGAAGGTTTTGTTTAGCTGAGCTCTTTAAAACAAAATCACATCAGTAGTAATTCCAATTCCTAAAAACAAAACCCAAACCAGGGAAAAGCTGTGAGTATGAATGTTCATCTATTTCTGTTAGAAGCGGAGAAGCTGGGGCAGAGTAGGATGCCAAGGAAGGTTTAAGGAAAAGATAAAAGGTAGATTCGTTTATGATAATAGCCACTGGATTCACAGTTCCATTGTGTAATTTTAACTACTGGGCTGGTTGCCAACCCTCAAAGAAAGCCAACAATAAGGCCAGGAGGGCCGATCATGGTGGCTCACGCTTGTAATCCCAGCACTTCGGGAGGCTGAAGCAGGCGAATCACAAGGTCAGGAGTTTGAGACCAGCCTGACCAGCATGGTGACACTCTGTCTCTACCAAAAATACAAAAATTAGCTGGGCTTGGTGGTGGGCACTTGTAATCCCAGCTACTCAGAAGGCTGAGGCAGGAGAACCACTTGAACCGGGGAGAAGGAGGTTGCAGTGAGCCAAGATTGCGCCACTGCACTCCAGCCTGGGTGACAGAGAGAGACTCTGCCTTAAAAAGTAATAATAATAATAAGGCCAGGAGGTCTAGACTTGGTCTAAAAGTCAGCAGATCAGAAATGAGGAACTAAATGTACTGGTTAAGAACTTGGACACTAGAGTCAGGCAGATTTGGGTTGATGTCCTGAATATACCACTTACTAGTTCTGTGACAGTGGGAAAATCGATTAACCTCTCCAACCCTCATTTCGCTTCAGTTTCCTCAGCTGTAAAATTAAAATAATACTATTGATCTCATTTATTAATTGACTTTTTATTTTAAAGTAGAATTATATATTCATTTATATGAGTATAAACTTGTGGATTCCTATTTTATTACCATGGTTATAATCTGTTACTACAAATATGTTACTATAAATATTTCTTTTAATTATCAAATTGTCTCAGATTTGTCCTACAAGCTCATTTTTTAAGCACTTTCTTACCTTCTGGCACAGGAAATTATTTTAGTTCATCTTGTTTTTCCCCACTGATGCCCTGAAATCTGCCATTTTCCAAGCAGCCCTGGTTCCTTTAGTGGAGAATATCAAATAGAAACCAATAGCTGGATGATACACATGTTTATTGCTACTGGGATGTCACTGCTCTTACTCTCTCTTAGTGGACAGTAACGAATATACATATATATATGATAAATATATATATAATTATGTATTTATATAATGTATAATATATTATATATGAATATTATATAGAGAGAGACCAGAATAAAACTAAGAAGTTAAAATATATACTATGTATATACATTACACTAATATATAAATTATATGTAATATACATATATAGCCTATATATTTATACTAACTTGTTCAATTTTATTATGAAACTACAGGATTTATTGTAGCTTTCCCCATTTTTATTTTTGTATTTCTCATCTCTGAGTGAGAACCCTGACTCCTAGTATATTTGATATCATGTGGCAAACTTCTGATTATACTGAGGGCTTTCTAGCTTTAATGGCCTCCTTGTGTGCACCTTGGTTGCCATCATGCTGTCTTCTCTTCTATATTGAGCCTGCCTAATAGAATTCTAATGAAGGAGGGAAGGAAGAAAAGAAAGAAGGAAAGTTAGAAAAAAACAATGACAGAAGAAAAGAAGTGTGTTAAGTAGGATTCAGTATGCTGTCACAAATGTTTGAGCTGGGAGGAGGGGTGCATAGTAATTATTTAGTTCTTATTAATAAGAAATGGCCAAGCCTTAGCTTTTAATTGAGTAAGGAAAAAAATGATAAATACTGTAAAAAAGGGCAAAAAAGGAAAGAAAGACATACACACAGGCACAGAGACAGAAACAGAGATTCAGACATAAAGGGAAATAGAAAAAGCTACTTAGGGCCAATATTTTTAGCCTTGGCTGTACCACAAGTGTGTGTTGAAAACAGAAATTACTGAAGTGTATTTTGTTTGTTTGTGTGTTTGTTTTGGAAATGGAGTCTCGCCCTGTCGCCCAGGCTGGAGTGCAGTGGCACGATCTAGGCTCACTGCAACTGCCGCCTCCCGGGTTCGAGCAATTCTCCTGCCTCAGCCTCACGCATAGCTGGGATTATAGGTGCACACCTCCACACCCGGCTAATTTTTGTATTTTTAGTATAGACGGGGTTTCACCACTTTGGTCAGGCTGGTCTGAAACTTCTGACCTCGTGATCTGCCTGCTTCGGCCTCCCAAAGTGCTGGGATTACAGGCGTGAGCCACCTAACCCGGCCGACACAATGTATTTTTAAAAGGAACATAGATAAATATTAAACCTTAAAAACCTCAATAGATTAGTAGAAGCTATTAAATAAAAAAATAGAACTAAAGAGGTGAAAATAAAATATCAAGATGAAAATACAGAGACACGGATAAATGGAAAATACAGAAGATCAGGTAAAGTATGATCCAATTCCCATAAGACCATAAAAGAGAATGAAAGAGAAGGCTATTGAAAAAAGTGTGGTTAAGAACTTTCCAGAACTGATTATAAAAAATCAATTCACAGTTCAAGAATCCCAATGGATCTCAAGGCAAATAGAAAAAATTTTACAGAAAAATACATCATAGTAAAATAGTAGAACCAAAGTGAAAATGTTAAAAGCAAGTAGGAGGAGAAAAATATACCTGTAAAAGTTCACCAACCAAATTAACAATGGATAATTTAACATCAGCAATAAAAGTCAAATGATGACAGCAGAATGCCATCTTCAATATGTTAAGGAAAAAATAAGCACACTTGTATTAGTCTTCAGGCATGAAGATGAAATACAAACACACACACACCAACACACACAAATAATTGAGTTCACTATTGCTGACCTACAATTAATAAATTCCAATGGGTGTTCTTCAAGTAAAAGGAAAATTGTGCTAGAGGGAAATAGAAGGAAGGTCATAAATACAGACATGAATGAGGAGAAAATGAAATAAGTAAAGTCAAAATAAGTCAAAACTGTATTAGTCCGTTTTCACACTGCCATAAAGAACTGCCTGAGACTGGGTAATTTATAAATTATATATAAATTTATAATTTATAAAGAAGAGAGTTTTAATTAACTCACAGTTCCACATGGCTGGGGATGCTTCTGGAAACTTGAAGTGCCAAACTTTTAAACCATCTGGTGAAAACTCCCTCACTATCATGGATCGTTATGGAGGAAACTGCCCCATGAACCAATCACCTCCCACCAGGTCTCTCCCTCAACAAGTGGGGGTTACAGTTCGAGATGAGATTTGCTTGGGGACAGAGAGCTAAACTATATCACAAACAATATCTTGTGATAGCTAGTTACCGAGAGAAAAAGAGTTACAGACAGATAATTAAAATGCGTAATCATATTAGCAGAAGTGGCAACTTATGTTATTCTAAATTCTTTACCTGGTCTGGGAAAAGGGTAAATTGACTGATTAAAATTAGACTGGAATAAGTTTAATGTTATTAATGCACAATGTAATTTCTGGGATAACCACTAAAAGAATACTAAAACAGTATATGATTTGAAAATAAATAGGAGGAAAGAAGGAGATAAAAATTTATCCAAAGGAAGAAATAAAGGGGAAAAAAGAAACATGGCAGGACAAATAGCAAACACATCATATGTTAGGCATAGAAGGAGTACACGCTGAAGTTAAAATATAGAGTAATAGATTGCATTTTATTAAAAATAGGTTTTTGCAGTTAAGAAAATTTACTTCTAAAACATAAGGGAAACACACACACATTATATATATATAAGTATATATATGTATTTATTATAAGACTATATTTTATATATATATATATGTATATATAGAAGGCTAACCAAAAGAATGCTACTCTAGATATATTAATAACAGGCAAAGTAGATTTAAAGGAAATAGCATTATTATAGACAAAGGGTTCACTATGTAAAGATAAATTTTAGTTTATCAGAAATAGAAGCAATTCTAAATATTTATGTACCTAAGAACAGCTGGAACTTATATGATACACAATCGTACAGAATGAAAGGAGTTTATAAACATATCCTTGATCGGATTAGAAGATTTTAAAACACCTCTTTCAGGAATTGACAGAATATGACAAAATATTAATGAGAAGCTAGTTGATATAAACAACACAATTACCGAATCAGACTGAACAGAAATGCAGAATAATGCTGTTCAAAGGGCTGTTCACACACCAGATTAGCGCGGATCCACAAATTATTTTTTTTCACAACAAAGTATGTGAAAGAAACCTTAATAGACATTTAATGAGAGTAATTCTATGTTTTCGGATCTAATAAGAAATCTAAGCGTATATGAATTTTTCCATTCTATTTGTTATTAATTTATTTTTATTGTATTTTACAAATGTTTTGTCTATGATACATTTAAAATTAAAAAATATCTGGTCCTGGCCGGGCGCGGTGGCTCAAGCCTGTAATCCCAGCACTTTGGGAGGCCGAGACGGGCGGATCACGAGGTCAGGAGATCGAGACCATCCTGGCTAACACGGTGAAACCCTGTCTCTACTTAAAAATACAAAAAAAAAAAAAAAACTAGCCGGGCGACGAGGCAGGCGCCTGTAGTCCCAGCTACTCGGGAGGCTGAGGCAGGTATGGCGTAAAACCCGGGAGGCGGAGCTTGCAGTGAGCTGAGATCCGGCCACTGCACTCCAGCCTGGGTGGCAGAGCAAGACTCTCTCTCAAAAAAAAAAAAAAAAAAAAAAAAAATATATATATATATATATATATCTGGTCCTTTACTGCAGATAGTTTAAGAAACATTGATATATAGAAAACCACTCCCCTCAACAACTGAGGAATAAACATTCTTTTTAAGTACACATAAAACATTTGCAAAAATAGACCATACACTATGCCATAAAGTAAAAATTAATACATTTCAGAGGTTTTGACACCACATATGGTATAATGCTAGAAATCAATAATAAAAAGACAACTTGAGGGCAGGCATAGTGGCTTATGCCTATAATCCCAGCACTTTGGGAGGCCAAGGCAGGATGATCACTTGAGCACAGGAGTTTGAGACCAGCCTGGGCAGCATAGTGAGACCTCTTCTCCATGAAAAAAGAGTAATAATAAAATAAAATAGATAGCTTGAAATTCCCATATGTTTGGAAATTAAGAACTTCTAATGTATGGGTTTGAGAACAAATAATAACATTTAAAATTGTATTTAAATTTAAATGATAAAATCATGTTATAACATTAGACATACCATAACCTGTGCATATTAGAACCTCCATATTAGAACTTCCCCCCATGTGTCTCAGACTTTATGTTTACATTCAGGTGAAAAAAGTTGATCACAAACATTGTCAGTGTTATTTTATTTTTCTCCCATCTTTTGGTCTGCATTGATAAGTCTGAGAATATTAAATGATTTCAATGGCTTATTGATTTCTTCTCTCTATTAAAAGCTGAAGATATAGCTTCTAAATACTGCCTTGAGGTAAAACCTACCTTCAAGAGGAGACATTATTAGAAAATGCATGACATGTAAATAAGCTTTTAGTCAAAATAAAGCACGCTTCTGTGAACTTTTATCTGCATAATAATTCTCTTCACACCTCAACAGAAATTGAGAGCCCAGCTATTCCACATACACCGATAAAGCAAGTAAGTACTATTCCAAGGAGGTATAATCAGCATTTGAATAAAGTGTCTTCAATAAGAAATCCTTCCCAGGTTATTAATATAACAAGTCCTGAATGCTAAGGACATTGTTTTCTCCATCCCCTATACTGTCACTTGAAGTCTTTTTCCAAGTTGGTGTGATTTGTAGTTTTTATGTATAGTTTCCCCCATATATTCATTCATCTTGAATGTCTCCCAATAACTTTTTGAAAGAGCATGGTCATCAGAGGGAATATTTAGTGTTCTTACTAGAACCTTAATGCCATGATAGGGAGTTGTTACAGTACATTTATAAAAAGAAGAGTAAGTTTTATTATTAGTTACTCAAGAACACACACCTCTCATTATGTACTAATGGCCAATAAGCACATAGAAACATTCTCAATGTTATTAGTCATCAAGAAAATGCAACTAAAAATTACTATGAGCTATTACTTCACACCCACTAAGATGGTGATGGTCAAGAAGTCAGCTAATAACAAGTTATGTGCCAAGCATTGTGAAGGTACAAGAGCTAATGTGCAGTACACTGCCCTCCCTTTACAGAGTCTTCTTTACAGTCAAATTGAAGAGTGCATATGAAGATAAAGGCACTGTAGATGAAGCAGAGAAGAAACAAAGGAAAAGAGAAATAATAGGAATGCTTGGGGGCAGCCTCAACATTTTGTGAGTACATGTATGTTGCATGTGAAAGGAAATATTAAAATGATACATTTGACATGCGAATACATGTGCTGAAGCACATTGCACTGATAACTGATAAACTGCAATATGCTTCATTAACAAAAAAGAAGATAAGAAGAAGTCTTGGTGAAGATGTGGAAAAATGGAAGCCTCGCACACTGCTGGTGGGAATGTAAAATGGTGCAGCCATGTGGAAATGGGCATGACAACCCTATAGGTTTGACAAATGTATAAAGTTTTACCCACCACAATGATATAGAACAGTTCTGTCATCACCACCCCCAGTATTTCTCCAGCTTCTCCTTTAAAATCAACATCTCCTCCAACACCTAATTGCTGGGACCACTGCTCTGTAATTTCATAATAGTATCACCTTTTTCAGAACGTCATATAAATTACATTATACAATATGTAACATTTTGGTTTTCAGTTATTTTACTAAGCAGCATGAATTTGAAATACATTCATAGAGTTGTGTGAAACAACATTTTGTTCTTCTCTATTGCTGAGTAGTTAGTATCCCATTGGATGGATACACCATGTCTTTGTTCACCAGTTGAAAGATATATGAGTTGTTTTCAGTTTGGGGCAATTACTGCTAAGCATTCACATTCAGGTTTTCATGAATATAAGTTATTTTTCCTCCTGGGTAAATAATTATGAATAGGAAATATGATAAATGTAGGTATAACTTTATTAAAAATTTGCCAGATTCTTTTTCTTACTGATTGTACATTTTATATTTCCACCAGTGATGCATGAAATATCCTGTGGCTTCACATCCTCCTCAGCATTTGGTATTGCATGTTTTCCTTTCTCTCTCTTTTTTTTTTTTTTTTGTTGCCATTCTAATAATGTGTGTAACGATATGGTTTGGTTGTGTCCCCACCCAAATCCCAACTTGAATTGTATCTCCCAGAATTCCCACATGTTGTGTGAGGGACCCAGGGAGAGGTAATTGAATCATGGGGACTGGTATTTCCCATGCTATTCTCATGATAGTGCATAAGTCTCACAAGATCTGATGGGTTTATCAGGGGTTTCCACTTTTGCTTCTTCCTCATTTTTTCTTGCCAGCACCATGTAAGAAGCGCCTTTCACCTCCCGCCATGATTCTGAAGTCTCCTCAGCCATGTGGGACTATAAGTCCAATTAAACCTCTTTTTCTTCCCAGCCCCAGGTATGTCTTTATCAACAATGTGAAAATGGACTAATACAAATATTATCTTGTTGTGGTTTTAATTTGCACTTTCTTAATGTTAAGAATCTTTTCACATACTTTATTGCCATCTATTTATCTTCTTCAGTGAAGTGTCCACTCAGATATTTTACTTAGTTTTTCAGTGGTGTTTGTTTTGTTACCACTGAATTTGGCAGTTTTTATTATAGTCTAGATACAAGTCTGTTGTCAGAAATAAGATTTGTATTGACATATACATTCATTTCACTTGGGTAAAGACCTAAAAGTGGAGTCACTAGATTGTATGGTAGTTATTTGTTTAACTTTTTAAGAAACTGTCAAACATGACCAAACAGAGTTTATCTCAGGAATGTAAGGTTGTCTAATATTCAAAAGTCAGTTACTAGAATTTACCAGATTCAAACAAACAAACAAAAAACTAAAAAAGAAAAAACCATATTACCATCTCAATAGATGCAGGAAGGACATTTGACAAAATCCAATGTCTTTCATGATAAAAATCTGCAATATAGAGAAATAAAAGAGAACTTCCTCAACTTGAGAAATGAATCTTTGAAAGACTTATAGCTAATGTCATATTTAGTGGTGAAAGACTGAATACTTTTCTTCTAACATTAGGAACAACACAAGGATATCAATGCTCACCACTTCTATTCAATGTTGTACTGGAGAGCTGAAGGGTCTAGACAGTGTAGAAAGGCAAGGAAAAGAAATAAAGGACATCCATACTGGATAGGAAGAAATAAAATTTTCTTTGCAGGCAACATTTATGTGGAAAACTTGATGAAATATAATAAAAGACTAATAGAACAAATAAGTGAGTTTACCCACATTGCACAATACAAGACCAGTATACAAAAGTATGTTTATCTTATATTTCTATGCACTGCCAATAAACAATCAGAAATTGAAATTAAAAACAATGCCATCTACAACAGCATAAAAATATGAAATATTTAAACACACAACTGATAAAAGGTATGAAATATCTGAACACTGAAAACCATAAAATATTGCTGACAGAAATTAATTAAGACTTAAATAACAGTAGAGATATACCATGTTCGTGGTTACAAAGACTCAGTATTCTGATATCAAGTATTTCTGAATAAATCTTCAATGCAATCTCAGTCAAGTTCTCAGCACGGATTTTGAAAAATTCACAAGTAGATTCTAAAATTCATGTGGAAATGTAAAGGAGATAAAATAGCCAAAGAAATGTTGAAAAAAGAAGAAATAGTCGATTTTACAGACTCATTTATGAAGTTACGTGATAATTGTAGTATCGACATCAAGATAGACAAAAAACAATGAAACAGGATAAAGTCTAGAAGCATAGCCATACATATTTTAAAAAGGTGCAAAATGGTGATATGATAGTCTTTTCAACAGATTATGATAGGACAATTGCATATATATTTGCAAGAAAAAATTAACCTCAATCCTTGCTTCTTACTACAAACAAAATTGAACTGAAAATGGATTATAGACCGATATTTTTAAATATAAAAACTAAAACTATATAGCTTTGGGAAAAAATAAGAAAATATTGACTTTGATTTAGGCAAAATTTTAAAGGCATGGCATATAAATTGCAACCTACAAAAAGCAAATTGATAAACTGAACTACAGAAATGAATATTTTCAAAATTCTGTTAAGATATGAAAAAAAGCCAAATACTCCAGTGCAATATTGAACAATAGGGGTGACAATGGTAGTTCTCTTGTTTTTAATATTAGGGCAAAAATATTTAGGTCTTTTAATTATTACACATGATGATGTTTGCTATAGCCTTTTTATTGAGATATCTTTTATCAAGTTAAGAAAGTTTCATTTCATCTTTATTTTGCTAAGAAATTTTATCAGAAATGGATGTTAGATTTTTTTGTCAATGGTTTTATTTACTTTTTGTCTATTGAGATAAGTATATGGCTTATTCCTGTATCTTACTTTGTTAGTTTGTTGAATTATATTGACTAAGTTTTCAATATACAACCACTCTCAAATGCTAAAATAAATTATACTTGGTCATAATGTATTATAATTTTGTATATTAGAAAATGGTTTTGATGAAATTCAACATCCCTTCACATTAAAAATTCTCAACTAGGAACACACCTCAAAATAATAATAGCCATCTATGAGAAACCCACAGCCAACATTGTACTGAATAACCAGGAGCTGGAAGCATTCCCCTGGAAAACTGGCACAAGACAAGGATTCTCTCTCTCACCACTTCTATTCAACATAGTTTTGGAAGTCCTAGCCAGGGCAATGAAGCAAGAGAAAGATATAAAATGCATCCAAATAGCAAGAGAGGAAGTCAAACTATCCCTTACATGATTCCATATCTAGAAAACCCCATAATCTTGGCCTCAAAGCTCCTTCAGCTGGTAAATAACTTCAACAAAGTTTTGAGATACAAAATTATAGTACAGTAATCATTAACATTGCTATACACCAGTAACAGCCAAGTTGAGAGCTAAATCAGGAACACAATCCCATTCACAATTGCCACCGAAAGAATGCAATACCTATGAATATAGCTAACCAGGGAGGTGAAAGATCTCTACAAAAAGAACTACAAAACACTGCTCAAAGAAATCAGAGATAACCCAAATGGAAAAGGATTCCATGCTCATAGAATCAATATCATTAAAATGGCCATATTGCCCAAAGCAATATATAGATGCAATTCTATTCCTATCAAACTACCAATGACATTCTTCACAGAGCCAGAAAAACTATTTTAAAATTCATATGGAACTAAAAAATAGCTTTAACAGCAAAGGTGATCCTAAGCAAAAAGAACAAAGCAGACTATCATGCTGTCAGACTTCAAACTATACTGCAGGGACTACAGTAACCCAAACACCATAGTACTGGTACAAAAACAGACACATAGACTAATGAAACAAGTTAGAGAACTCAGAAATAATACTGCATACCTACAGCCATCTGATCTTCAACAAAGTTGACAGAAATAAACAATGGGGAAACTACTCTCTATTCGATAAATGGTGCTGGGATAACTGGCTAGCCGTATGCAGAAGATTGAAACTGGACCCTTTCCTTATACCACATACAAAAATCAACTCAAGATGAGTTAAGGACTTAAATGTAAAACCCAAAACTATAAAAACCCTGGAAGACAACCTAGGCAGTATCATTGTGGACATAGGAACTGGCAAAGATTTCGTGACAGAGGCATCAAAAACAATTGCAACAAAAGCAAAATTGACAAATAGAATCTAATTAAACTAAAGAAAACTGCAAAAGAAACTATCAACAGAGTAAACAGACAATCTACAGAATGGGAGAAAATTTTTCCAAACTCTGCATCTGACAAAGGTCTAATATCCCACATCCATAAGGAACTTAAACATATTAACAAGAAAAAACAAACAACCTCATTAAAAAGTGAGCAAAGGACATGAAAAGACAATTTTTATTATTATTATTATACTTTAAGTTCTAGGGTACATGTACATAACGTGCAGGTTTGTTACATATGTATACTTGTGCCATGTTGGTGTGCTGCACCCATCAACTCGTCAGCATCCATCAACTCGTCATTTACATCAGGTATAACTCCCAATGCAATCCCTCGCCCTGCCCCCCTCCCCATGATAGGCCCCGGTGTGTGATGTTCCCTTTCCCGAGTCCAAGTGATCTCATTGTTGAGTTCCCACCTATGAGTGAGAACATGCGGTGTTTGGTTTTCTGTTCTTGTGATAGTTTGCTAAACATAACAATATTAACCTTAAATGTAAATGGACTAAATGCTCCAATTGAAAGACACAGACTGGCAAACTGGATAAAGAGTCAAGACCCATCAGTCTGCTGTATTCAGCAGACCCATCTCACATGCAGAGACATACATAGGCTCAAAAAAGGATGAATTTGTGTCCTTTGTAGGGACATGGAAGCAGCTGGAAAAGACACTTTTCAAAGGAAGACATGCATGCAGTCAATAAGCATTTGGAAAAAAAGCTCAATATCACTGATTAGTAGAGAAATGCAAATCAAAACCGCAATGAGAAATGCAAATCCACCATATCACACCAGTCAGAACGGCTATTATTAAAATGTCAAAAAATAACAGATGCCGGTAAAGTTGCAGAGAAAAGGGAATGCCTATACACTGCTGGTGGGAATGTAAATTAGCTGAACCATTATAATCAGTTTGGCGATTTCTCAAGGATGTTAAAACAGATCTATCATGGAACCCAGCAATCTCATTAATGGGTGTATATCAAAAGAACTATACATTTTTCTACCATAAAGATGCATGCATGTATATGTTCATCACAGCACTATTCACAATAGCAAAGACACGGAATTAGCCTAAATGCCCATGAATGGTAGACTGGATAAAGAAAATGTGGCACATATACACCATGAAATACTACACAGTCATAAAAAAGAATGAGATCATGTCCTTTGCAGCAGCATGGAAGGAGCTGGAGGCCATAGGTGAACTAATGCAGGACCATAAAACCAAATACCACATGTTCTCACTTACAAGTGGGAGCTAAACATTGAGTACACATGGACACAAAGGAGGGAACAATAGACACTAAAGCTTACTTGAGGATGGAGGGTGGGAGGAGCGAGAGTAGCAGAGAAAATAAATATTGGGTACTAAGCTTAGTTCCTGTGTGACAAAATAATCTGTAAAATAAACCTCTGATACATGAGTTTACCTACATAACAAACCTGAACATGTACCATTGAACCTAAAATAATAATTTTTTAAAGAAAACAAAGAAAAATAATAATTTTGTGTATCATTGGATTTGATTTGCTGTAATTTTGTTTGGAATATTTGCATCTGTGTTCGTAAGTGATATCTGTTTTTTTTCTTGTAATGTATTTTTATAGCTGTGATATTAGGATAAAAGTAGTCTCCTATAATGAGTTGAAAAGTATTTCATTTTTTTAACTTTGTGGAAGAATGTATGAAGAATTGGTGTTGTATCTTCCTTAAATATTTGGTAGATTTCACCTGTGAAACCACCTGAAATTGAAAATTTCTTTGTGGGAAGGTTTTACATTATAAATTCAATTTCTTTAATGATGTATATTAAAAAGGCAATTTATTTTTCTTAGAAAATCTTTGATTGTTTGTGACCTTAAAGTGTTTTCCAATTTCATCTATATGTCACATTTATTGGCATAAAGTTGTTCAAAACATGTCCTTGTTACCCTTTCAATATCTGTAATATTTGCAGTGATGTCACCTCTCTCATTCTGGATGTTGTTGATTTATAACTTATCTCCTAATCAATCTGACTAGAGATTCATCAATATTATTGATGTTCTCAAAGAGCCAGCTTTGGGTTTCATTAATTTTCCCATCTGTTTTCCTGTTTTCTATTTCATTGACTCCTGCTCTAACCTTTACTATTTCCTGTTAGCATTTCCTGCTTATGTTGGGTTGAGCTTGACCTTCTTTTTCTGTTTTTTTTTTTTTTTTTTTAAAGTTGAGACTATTGATTTCAGACCTTTTTTCTGTTCTAATTTAGGCATTTATTAGGTTGGATTTCCTTGCTTTTTTCTATGCCTGGAAAGCTTTGATTGGATGCCAGCCATTGTATAAGCATTGCCTTGATGGGTGTTGGATAATTTTGAACCTTTAAAAATATTCTTGAGCTCTATTCTGGGGCACATTTAAGTTACTTAGAAACAGTTTGATCCTTTTAGTATTGGTATGTAGGATTTGTTAGGCACAAACAGGACAGTGATCATTACAGAGACAATTATTTTTCTCTACTGAGACAAGACCTTTCTCAGCACTCTTCCAAATGACTCATGAATTTTTCCAGTCTTGCTGGTAGGAAGAGTTACTAATCCTGGCCCTCTGTGTGTGAAAATAACAGTGACAGGTTAGGCACTGGTTATTTTAACCCCTTCCAGATATTCTTTTGCCAGCCTTAGGGGGCTTCCTCACACATGTGCTGATGATTACTCAACTGAATACTTGAGGAGGGTGCTTTGCAGCTCTCTGGAGTTCTCTTTATTCATAGATTCCCTCTTCCCAGGATTTTCTTCTGTGAACTGTAGCTGCTCTCCCTGGACTCTCAGCTCTATCTCCTTAACTCAGCGATAAGGTTCTGCCTCAGTTTCTTTTTTCTGCATCACAGCTTGGAAACTCTCTTAAGGCATTTAGCTGGGCAATTATAGGGCTCACCTTGTATGTTTCTCATCACTTGGGGGTGATTGATCTTTTTTCCTGAGATCCAACATCTTGAAACTATTCTATTTATTTTGACCATGTTTTATTGCTTTGGAGGGATAGGTAGATCCAATCTCTGCTACTCTATCATGGACTAGTTATAAAACTCATGTAGAAGAATGGAAATGCTGGGAAAAAGTACTAAAAATATCTCATTGAGGGCATCAGAGAGATACCATGGCAGGATGGACTTGCTAATAGCCAAGAGAAAGTCAATCTCTGAATTTTCTGTGGCTGAGGAGGAAACCTGAGTTGAGACTTCTGTTTCTGGCCATGATTCTGAGAGCAGAATTCCTGCTGTGCAGTAAACGTCTTATCTTTATACCTTATCGTTTTTGAATTCTTGACACATTCTCCAAGACACTCAGTAATCTTTCTAGCCCTAATTGGAATAACTTGACAGATATTCCTTTAGTGACAATTGTGTGTAAGGTCTTATATGAAGCAATGTGAGAGATGTAAGATTTGGTCATTATTCACATAGATTTTTAAGTGCTTAACTTAAGAAATCATAATTGGGGTAAATATATAATAATGCAGTGCATCTAATAATGTTAACAGCTACTTAAGTGCTTAACAAAGCATAGGAGTAACATATTTGTAAAAGTATTTGCACTTCTGTTGTCAAGACAAACTTTTTTACTTGTAGGTATAAATAGAGTCATTAAAACATCAAATTGTTACCCTAATTCAATTTCCTAGAGCAAAACCAAAACTTGTAAAATAAAAATATTTGTATAAAGTGTAGCCTTCACTTTTTCTACTAATTAATTCATATTACATGAATATGTTGAGTGCCTACAATGTTGTTCTAGGCCCTTAGGTGGCAAAAATCACTGAAACAAAAGTAAACATAAACCTATAATAAGTTAATGCACAAACATATTCATATTAATATTAAAAATAAAACTTTAAATGAAAAAACGAAATGAGATTTTTCTAATTTTATTTTGGTTAGATTGATATAAATTACCATCTATCATAGTAACCATTTGTGAACTGACACAAATGTGTACACATGCATATACATGAATAGACAAAATGTTACTTTAGAATTAAGCAGGAGAACAAGGACACATGATTAGGAGTCAGGAAAGAATTTGGTTATTAGAGCTTTTGATGCCATGCAAGATACTGAAGTATATATCTATGAAGGCTTAGGAGTACTGAGTTTAGTTGTTGTTGTTGTTGTTGTTGTTGTTTTTAATTAAAGTTTTAAGAAGCTTTTATCTTAGAAATATTCTTCTTTAAAATTGGGTGAAAAGTAATACAAATAAATTTTAGGTGACTCTCAAGTGCCAATCTATTGACATTGCTGAATTCCTTTGAAAGCTGAAGATTTCGCCCTTTGTAGACATCTTTTGCACCACTGGAGTAGGTGTTTCACTTTTTTAACTAAAGTTAGCCAACTGCTAGTCAGTTATGAATTTTTCTGTCCTCCAAAAGGTTCACATAGGGCATGTGCACCAAAAACCATAGGAAACTAAACACACTGAAGCTCTGAGGCCTCTAGTGATCCATATTTCAGTCAGGATACAGCCAGAATTTTCAATTATTTCTCTGAACAAATACTTGAGATTAATTGAGAGGCTAAGGATAGAATTTGTAAAAAACTTTTGCTTGTCTTCAGTTGACAAATCAGATTGAGAAAGTTCAAGCAAATATTCAGGTCAAAGCTGCCCAACATTTTTTAGTATGTAATAGTTTTTAAATATTGTCATTCATATTTATGCCAAATGTCTCTGTACAGAGCTTCCCTTGCAATTATGATTTTAAAGTTGAAGAAAATGGTAAATTTTCTTTCAAAACCATTTTGGATAACAGATTTATGAGAATATTTTTCTTCATAAAAGAAGGATACTCGGTTATGAAACTTTAATTTCAAATTGTACACTCCACTCAAAGACTATAAGGTTCTTAATAGCCATGATTTAGTGAAAAATATTACTTTCGTGTTATACTCATATTCCGTCCTTCCGGTCTGCCTTTAGGCTTTAGAGAAATGAATATAGAGGCCTTAATAGGTTCAGGGATTTCCCTAGGTGCATAAAGAAAAATAGCAATCTCTCTTTTGATATGTAGATATATGTATGTATGACTATATAGCTTTATGACTATATGCCTATGTGTATGTGTATGCATGTGAGTATATGAATAGAGAGATCTTGGTTCACTACATCAATTGTGAAGCCAGATAAAGTGTAACAAAGAATTCATAATGTTCAGACATTCATTTAAACAAATTCTTTATTCCATAAACATTGCCTTAGCCTTCAAATATAAATAAGGAAAGATGAATTGTTCATATCATCTCTCCAGATGTTTTGTGTTTTGAGACTGTATATCACAGCTGGGCCAGGGATCTCCGAATCCTGGGAAACTTGGAACTCTGGAACTCAGCTTGATCAAAGAGAAGGTTCTTTATCTCTGAGGTGGAAGCAGGTAGACTCCATTTTCTGCATTTGTACCCATAGAACAAAATTCTTCTTTAAGCAGTAGTTTCAGGGAGAAAAATTGATACAACTATTACATCCTGAATTACATTTTAAAAATCTTAGTGAGTTTAGCTATCTGATATTATCTTTTTGTCTCTTGGACTAAATACTGATGTGTGCATAGATAGATAGATACATAGATAGATACACACAAATATACACTGAAAATAATCTCTGGTCTCTAAGGCTTAGATCTAGTCACAGTTATTAGTGGACCTCATTACAATTAGTTCTTGAGGTTAAAAAAATCCAAATACATTAATTACTCATTGAATTGGAGCATTTGTTAATATTCTGATTAAGGTTTTATCTTCGGATAAGAAGCTCAATTATTCTCTTGGGCAGGGGTTTATGATTTAAAGTTTTTGGAATAGTGATTAAGGTTCCAAGGAAACGCTGAGATAACTAAGGTTGATCATGAAATTGCCCTTTATAATAAAATGATAAATAATTTAATATCAGGTATGTGGAGGGATAGCTGGTGTTTAAAAAGACTCAGAAATGCTGGGCATTTGGTGGAGGATGAGGAAAAGATGGAAGAAAAAACCCATTTGGCCATTTGGTAAAGAAATGACTGTAAGCATTATTTTCCCAGTGTGACAATACATCAAAATCTCTGGGGTCCCTGATAAAAATCCAGGTTCTTCAGCCTTCTCCCATACCTATTAGATCAAAATCTCAAGACATGAAGCTTCCTGATCTGAGTGTAATGGACGTCACAGGCAATATGCACAAAAACTTGAGAACCACTGGAAGAGGGAAAACAGAGATGTCAGGTGGGATTTAGGGAAAATAGGGAGGTACACTGGTACAATGTGAATATATCTTCAGTAAAGACAACTCTAATTTTGAAATGCTAGATGGGAAAGGATTTCTTGTGGAAATCAGCAAAATAATTGAGTTCTGCTGACTAATTTATGCAAGGCCCAAATAGCCCATGTGATTGAAAGGGAATTGTCATCTAAATTACGCTAAGAAAATTTTAGTTCATGTTTTGCTTAAGAAAAATTTTCTGTAATATGAATTTATTATTTTGTTAGGAAGAACAGTCAAGGGCAGATAATCTAATTTTTCTTTGCTGATTGAAGATCTTGCACTTTCTCTAGGCCATAATTGTGATGATCATCATTTTACATTTGTCAGTGATGATAACAGTAGGTGTAAATACAGTAGGAGATTGGGCTAAATATGTATTGATGTCTACAGTACTTGCAGAGAGTAAATGGTCTCAGGAAGGTGCTAAAAGTGTTGAATGACTTGGAGTCTGTATTTCCACAACCACAGAGGATGTGAACAGGGCTGGAATGAGACTCTGTCAAGATAGCCATGCCCCCATTTAGTCAAGTCATGGAACTAACCTGAAAAAAAGAAGATGAAAAAAAAGAAGAAGATGATGAGAGCAAGGAGCACCATGGCACATGGCCACTGAGCTCAGTTCTGCACTAATTTGAAATAGAAATAGATTATCTTTTGTCTTCAGTTTGTTGTTCCTAACAGAGAGTGTACTTCTGTGCACTATACCAGGCAGCAACTACCTAAAAATGACTCGAAACATGAACTTAACTGATGTATGTAGGTGCCTGTGTGTGTGTGTGTGTGTGTGTGTGTTCACCAAATTCCTGATGTAGACATCTTTTGCATGGGAACAGAGAATGCTCTGTTTAGTAGAAGATGTCGGTCAGTTAATGGGGGGCAAACCATGCACTCTTTTCTTTTTTGCTCACATTTTGCTGGCTATTCTCTAGAATGTCTATTCTAGGGTGAGAGAAATGGTCTTTCCCTACAGTAAAAAAATAAAAAGGAATCAAGGCTGAATAAGGGACAACAGCCAAAGGAGCTTTCACCACTGAATGAAAATAGCATCCACACAAGTTTGTGGACCAAATTGCTCATTTCTTTTTTACAAAATGAAGTGTATTTTGTATTCCACATTATAAAAGATTATATTCTTCTTAAAGAAAAACCTGAAAAAATGGATGAGTAAAAGGAGATTATAATAATAATGAAAATAATAACTGCTATTATTAATAAACTTCTTAATAGGCTTCTTAACCCTATTATATTGAAGACAACCACTGCAAACCTCAGCAAATATATTTTCAGAGATTGTACACACAAGCACATATATTCACACAGATGTTTTGTTTCCATGATTTACAAAAATGAGATGATACCTTAGTTTGGTAATAAATTACAGATATTCAATCATTTTTGACCTATAAAGACAATTGTATATAGTTCAATCTATACATTTCCTCAGTCTGCTTGGTTTTTCTTTCCATATAGATCATGAATATCTTTCTAAATTATTACAATTATTTCATAATTTTCCATTTTGTGGCTGTATGGAAATTAATTAGCCAATCCCCTTTTACTGAACATTTAGGTTTTCAGTTTTTCCTATTGTTGATAGTGTTTCTATAAGTGCACTTATAGCTAAATCTATTCTACATACTCTTAATTCCCCTTGCTGAGGGGTACATTCTTGTAACTCACTAGAATGCCTGAGTAAAAAGACATGTACTACAAATATATTTTACTACTATTTTATTTACAAATCTGCTATGATGTTTACTTTCTGTGGCTGCATCTATACACAAAAACAGGTTTGGCTGGCTGGGCACAGTGACTCACATCTGTAATCCCAGCACTTTGGGAGGCTGAGGCGGGCGTATCGCTTGAGATCAGGAGTTCAAGACCAGCCTGACCAGCATGGTGAAACCCCATCTCTACTAAAAGTACAAAATTAGCTGGGTGTGGTGGTGCACACCTATAATCCCCAGGTACTTGGGAGGCTAAGGCAGGAGAATCATTTGAATCCCGGAAGCCAGAGGTTGCAGTGAGCCAAGATTGCACCATTGCACTCCAGCCTAAACCCCATCTCTACTAAAAAATACGAAATTAGCTGGGTGTGGTGGTGCAAGCCTGTAATCCCAGGTACTTGGGAGGCTGAGGCAGGAGAATCAGTTGAATCCCGGGAGACCGAGGTTGCAGTGAACTGAGATTGCATCATCACACTCCAGCCTGGGCAACAAGAGTGAAATTCTGTCCAAAAAAAAAAAAAAACAACCCAGCTTTTGTTATTCACTACTTGTACTAGCTACTAATATATTGAATGTAATAAAATATTTGGGAAGAAAAACACTTTAAAGATAACATTTCTTCATCTGTTTGTGTGTGAAGTGGGGGGAGGTGGCAAAGCTACAGGCCCCAAATGTGTTGATATCATTATCTTCATTCTCTTGGTTCAGAAGTATTAACACTGTGATATTTAGATTATTACCACGGTCTACATTAACCAGATGAAATCTTCTCTCATCCCTCAGGTGAAAACAGGATTGAGTGAGAAGGATTTAAATATAAATTCCTGGCATTTTCTACACCTTGGGCCTGTAGAAACCTTGTCTGTAATTGCCTCTTCATTTTCCAGCACCTATGTTTCAGTTGCCATCACAGACATCAACTAAATCTTGAGAATCTTTCCTCACCTAACCTTGACTGATTAGTGAGAAAGCAAAGATAATAAAACTTGCAATATCAATTTGCGTCATAATCTGGAGCTAGGCTTCATGTTGAAGGACAATGAAATTATAAAGCATTGTGACTGGTTCTGTTGAAAATAATAATTCAGCAACTGCAGCCATAGCTCACTCAATGGTTCAAGAAAGCTGGAGCAGCAATTATGTGACTGATTAAGATTTAAGGTAAATACCTGAGAGTGTAGTGTCTTCTTCCCAGAAGCTGGAAAGGTGAGATTGGATCTGCGGCTGCCCTCCTCGTAGTGTGCCAAACTGGCAATGTCAGGGGAGCTGGAGACTATAGGCCTAACTGTAGCCACTCTCCAACTTCTTCCTAACTTGCCTTGCCCTTTTTCCAGAGCAAATGAATTGACTTTTGGTTACCCTAGGACTTCATTTCTGCCTCCTTCTGCTACTATCTGTGTTTTTGTCCCCCGTACACTGTGGGAGCTGCGAAAGTGGGATCACACTGTATTCACTCCTCTCTGTGTAGCCTAGGATCCAACATTTTGGAGACCACCTCAACAAGAGGATGAAGAAAGCAATGATAATTTTTTAAAACTCACAATGTTTCATCAATTTCTATCAAAGATTGAGTCAATAGGAGTAGTGCATGTATTCCCAAATTAAGGAACAAATCTAGGTGTGTCAGAGACCCCAACAGAAAATAATGATTTTATGAATTCAACCATTTTATATAAGTAGAAACTGTTTAAAATAAAAAGCAGTATTTAATCAGAAATAAGGCAGCAAGTTGTGACAAAAAGACATTATTCAAGGGCAGAGAATTGGGGGAAGGGATGGGATAGGATGGAATGGAATGGAAAAGACTGGAACAAAAAGAGTTACCAGAAAACCAGGTCCCTTTCTCCCCATCATTTATACTGGTCTTTTGCTCTGTGAGATGAATGAGCCATTTACTTCTAACTCACAGATTAGATTGTATCTTGGAGATGTTCAATTTTGATTTTAGTTTTCTTGATGACCAGTTCCTGAGTGAGATGCAGGGGAAATAATCAGAAAAATTCAGTGTGCAGGCACCTGACTCCACTGAGCCATGACCACCCTAAGATTCAGAGCTAGAGGTCAAAGGATGCAGGTGTCTCTTTCAAAACACAGATAGGCCCACAGGTTCCCCTCCAAAGGTCCCAACTAATAAAAAGCCCAAACTGGCCACTCCAAAGAGCATATGGCTTTTAGACCATTTTCTCTGATACTCCAAACAATTTCCTGATTCCACGCCTTTGCACCAGATGCCCACTCTGACTACAATGTCCCCATGCCCTCCTACAGCTAGCTCTTTCTTATGATTCAACTCAAATATCATGTTATCAGGGTGGTCTTCCCAAGCATTCTATTTAATATTAAACTGCTACTCTCCAGACCCTTTCTCTCAATGGCAATGCTCTTGTTAGTTTGTGGTTCTCAGTATTAGAAACTATGTTACTTGTATATATGTACTACCTGTCATTCCCCACTGGAACGTAAGCCCTAGGAAAACAGGGATTCTGTCCTAATCATCACTATATCAGTACTGATGCATGGTAGGCACCCAATACTTATTGGATGGATGGACAGACGGATGGATGGATGGATGGATGGATGGATGGATATGTATAGAACCTCAGGTCTAGTTTTTTGCTTATCTGTTTGTTTGCTTTGCCAAGAGTAGGACAATGCTTTGCGTCAGTCTTCTTTATTCTCAGTAACTTATCACTTAAGTGAATTTTGTTTAAACACAGTAAGACGGTCCATATGGAACACACAAGCTCTCCTTGGGAATTAATGAAACAGAAAATAGCAAAAGGAGACATAGGTTCTGGCCTCAGACAAATTTCTGGATGGGGGTAATAAGAAGGTGGCTGCCATCAGAGAAAAAGGCAAGTGCCCTACCTGGGTTGTAGGTAACACTAATTATATCTCAGGCACAAGAAGGAGGTAAAGTTGAAATGCCAAACCAGTATTTGGATGGAGGCCCTACAAGAATTGCTGAACATCAGACCCCTAAAGCTGTCCAACAAGAGGGCACAATTCTCTCTTGGTTTCACATGCTTGTAAAGGAAATGTCTAGATAAAAGCAACTTTCACACAAAAACATGAAGAATCCGTGTCTCTGGAGTCTGAGTAATGTTTTGTTAAATTTTGAGTAGTTTTATGTCAAGACAGAGAAGCTCAATGAGATTAATAGCTGAAAATGGAGAGTAGGGGAGAACATCAAACTAGAGAATGAAGCTGAATCATGTTTAGCCAGGGGTAACGGGTGAGAGGATTTATGAGGGTTTCCAAATTGCTGAGATTGACATTCCTCGTAAGTTTATCTTGTTTCTCAATATTATAATTATTAAAAAAGAAAAAAAAGTTACATGAGAGTTATTTTGACTATCACCCAAACAATTAAATATCTCAATTCCAGACTGGTTTATATTCTGAAACTTGTTCAGGGAAAACTCTAACATGAATAGATGTTACTCACCAAAGGCCCGACTAATGAAAAGAGAGCTGTGGCATTGACTGAGAGAGGACATTGTTCTGCAATTAGGGCACAAATGACCTTTCACTCTTCTGGCTGCAGATTATTTACTTTGGCCATATTTAGAATAACTTGATATATGACAAGATTTATGAAACTTGGACAAAACTTCCAAAGTATATACAAGTGCTGCTGACAATATGGGATCTTTCAGTACAGTCCGCATGGAAACAAAGCTACACATTTCCATAGTGCAACCAAAGAGCTGTGTTAAAATTTCCCTATAAGCACGATCTTTTCTCGAGTTAGCCCCCATTTGCTTAAATCACGTTCTGTTAATACTGGGTGTTAGCAAATATTACTGGATGGTATGAATGTCCAGACCACAACAGTGGCTCTGTGTACACATGTCTATACACAGATATGCATATATATACACATATATACATATATATGTATATATACACACACACTGTGAATATATACAGAATAAATGCAAAATAAAATTGGAAAGTAGAAAATTTGGTCACACGAAGTCTTAGTCTTAGAAGCATATAAATAATAAAAGTTTGGCTTTTTAAACTAAATTGAATTGACTTTCAAACTAAATTCAGAGAGTTGATTTTTGTTTTTGAAGACAGAACCATTTTGTACAATATACCCTTTAGTGCTTAAGTTTTGGCACTTCTTCCAATGTATTTTGTGTGTGTGTATCTGAGAGTAAGACTTCCCTTTTATTTATTTATTTTTTTAATTTTACTTTAAGTTCTGGGATACATGTGCTGAACATACAGGTTTGTTACATAGGTATACATGTGTCATGGTGTTTTGCTGCACCCATCAACCTGTCATTTAGATTTTAAGCCCCGCACGCATTAGGTATTTGTCCTAATGCTCTCCCTCCCCTTTCCGCCCACCCCCCAACAGGCCCTGCTGTGTGATGTTCCCCTCCCTGGGTCCATGTGTTCTCATTGTTCAACTCCTACTTATGAGTGAGAACATGTGGTGTTTGGTTTTCTGTTTCTGTGTTAGTTTGCTGAGAATGATGATTTCCAGTTTCATCCAAGTCCCTGCAAAGCACATGAACTCATTCTTTTCTTATGGCTGCATAGTATTCCATGGTGTATATGTGCCACATTTTCTTTATCTAGTCTATCATTGATGGGCATCTGGGTTGGTTCCAAGTCTTTGCTATAGTAAATAGTGCTGCAATAAGCATACATGTGCATGTGTCTTTATAGAACAATAATTTGTAATCCTTTGGGTATATACCTAGTAATGGGATTGCTGGGTCAAATGGTATTTCTGGTGTTAGATCCTTGAGTAATCAGCACACTGTCTTCCACAATGATTGAACTAATTTATACTTCCATGAACAGTGTAAAAGCGTTCCTACTTCTCCACATCCTTTTCAGCATCTTTTGTTTCCTAACTTTTAATGATCACTATTCTAACTGGTGTGAGATGGCATCTCATTGTGGTTTTGATTTGCATTTCTCTAATGACCAGTGATGGCGAGCTTTTTTTCATATGTTGGCTGGCTGCATAAATGTCTTCTTTTCAGAAGTGTCTGTTCATATACTTTGCCCACTTTTTGATGGGGTTGTTTTTTTCTTGTAAATTTGTTTAAGTTCCTTGTAGATTCTGGATATTAGCCCTTTGTCAGATAAGTAGATTGCAACAGTTTTCTCCCATTCTCTAGGTCTTCCAACCTATTTTTATATAAATCTAAGTTCTTGAATTTGTTGTTATTTTGTGTATTGATCTAATTTTCAATTTATGTTGACATGCAGTCTCTATATCCATGAATTTACATATTAGTTGCTTAGAACACAGAAACTATGTCTATTCCAGATTATATATTTTCACAGTTTTTAGCATGAGCACATTTCAGGGGCACATACAATGTTAGTTAAATACAGTTATGCCACTTTCATTTTAACTGCTTCTATATTTTACTTAAAAACAGATTAATAGATCTACTGTTTATTACTATCATCATGTAGTGTGAACATGCCATTCTCATTTTATACAAATATCTTGTTGAGACATATTTTTCTCATTCATGGTAATCAATACTCAATGAAAAAGAGGTTAGATTTAATCAAATAATGCCTCCTTTGAAATAAAATAATTACCTATTTATGAGTAATGTTATGTCAGTTTTAAAAATATCAACTTTTTAAAACCAAAACTACAACACTTAATTGAAATTTTCTAGGCCAAGCAAAAATTTCGGAAATCATATAAATGACTCCCCAATTTCTACTTATTCCATAATGTGTTTCCACACTGAACGGAGAAGTTGTTTGTAATTGCAAACATTCCCTAGTCATGGGAGAGCAATTTCTTGTGGTGTGTAGGGATGAGGTCTCTGGAGCCAGACTGCTTGAATGTGAATTTTCATTGGTCACTTAATATTTGTAAGACCTCAAGCAATTCATTTAACAAATGCCTTAGTTTCCTTACCTGTGAAATGGGCATGAAATAAATCAGTATGGGTGGAATGTGAAGAATGGAGCGTGCCACATAAGAAACATTCATAACTGAGAGCTATTACTCTTATTAAAAGGTCTTTTCACTGCCACTAATACCAGTGCATTTGCTTCATTTCCTCTGATAAGTTTTATCTTTGAAGAAAAGAAAAAAAGCAAAACAAAATAACTTCTCCACTTCCCCAAGAGTCTGTACCTCAAGAATGTTATTTTTTGACAAACCTACTACATCTTTAAGAAGAAAAAATGGTAGACCAGTTAGATATTACATCAGGATCTAGTCTTAGTAATTGCATTAATGTATCTACCCTTTAATTCTAACATCAATAATAAGATCAAAAATTGCCATTTATATACATCAACTTGACAAAATTAGAAATTAGATCCTCTCTCCAAAAGCTGAGCAAGTTTCTGTCAAACAAGGCAAGCTATGTTAAAATAAGATCATTATTTGGATCCTAGAAAGAAAATAAAACATCCCAAAAAATCAACAAGCACAACAAATAATAAAAATCATCATTCATATATATGTGTGTATATATATATTCATATATATATGTATTTATGTATAAACACACATGGGTATTAGAATCTGTGACACTTTTAACATAAGTCTTTAGGATAGGATTAAAATATTACTCTTGTTGATATTTGAGTGTTATTACAAGTGGTAAGAAAAGATTCAAGAATTTGATTTGAAAAATGCCCAGGTGTTAATGCCCTAGTTCAGTCAAGCATGCCCTGGAGACCTAACCTTCCCCCACCACCCCAGGGATGCAATACTGTTCTGGTCTAGTGGGTACCACCATTAATGTGACCTTTACAGAGGTGGCCTGAATGAGTTATCACTACAGTGCTCTTGGAATGAAAAGCACCACATCAGTACTTATTGTGCTTTGCATTTTTTATGATTCAAATCTTTTACAAGAGATGAGCAGCTCCTAAAGATAATAGAAGAGTGGTTTATAAATAGGAAGTGGCCATAGTTGCAATTCATTGGTTTCTGAAGAGCTGTAATTGCTACCTGAATATTTTTATCTCGGAAATGTTAATTGAAACATTCAGTAAATAACAGAAAAAAGGCAAGACTATAAATAATAATGCTACTTAAGAAGTAGAGTTATTTTTAGAAAACTTGAAGGTACAATTTTGTTTCCTTCCTACAGGAAGACTAACAAAAATAAAACCCTCTCTCAGAATAGACCACTATTGCTTATGACATCTGTATCCACGTGTTGCTGGGACAGCAATGGCCACTGATGGCTCCATCTTGGCATGGGGCATCCCACGTTGGCTGCCATTTTGTGTTTCTTCCTGTATAAGAACAGGCCAGCAGTCTAGATACAGCTGTTTTTATCAGTTATAAAAGATAATTTTGCTGTATTAACTCCATAAATTTGATAGAGCCAGCAAGACTTCTGTGGCATAATGGCTTAATTTTTCATTCTAATAATAACTGCCTGCCAGTTGAAATGAATAGGAGCAAAAACAAACATTCCTGTTCTATAACATGATCTGCGACAGATGTACCACTTAGGAGGCCCTGGGCAGGGAAGGCCTGTCCCCCTCCAATTCTGCTCATGGCAGTAAAAGCATGAACACTAGGGAGACACTCTGACAGGAAAGGAACTCACGAGAAAGTGTCCTGGCTGTCCCACACTTAAATCCACAATTGGCTGGAGGCCTGATTTAAGATGAGGCACATTTTAGATCTTTACATAGTGCTGTGTTTTTTTCTCAGTCCCAGTCTTCTTCAGCTTTGAAAGTTCCTGGAAAATTCTGGTCTATTTTCTTCCCTCTTTTTTCTTTTCTCCCCTACCCTTCTACCACTGTATGCATAAGAAGTGAATAATTCAATTATTCACTTGTTTGTATAGATTTTTTGGTTGACAACTTAAAAGTGTTTCTTCTTAAATGCCAGGACAAATCTTGATACATTTAAGTGAAAATAAGGTCATGCAAGTTTGTGCCAACAAGCTACTCAGGCTTTATGTAGTTATTGATTTATCTACCTAATGAGACTGAATATCAGCAAATTGTTTTTCATTCTTTATAAGAGAGATCACTTTCTGAAAGGAAAATGTAGTGAATTCCAATGCAAATTTACTATTTTGAGAATGCAGTGGATTTATTTTCATCAATAAATCAACATTTTCATCTACTCTTGTCCTCCCTTCCATTTTCTTTTTTTGCAAATGATTTTGATACTTCATCTAAGAAAGCTCAAAACCTTTTAACTCTCTTCTCCTTCATTAGATTATCACAATAATTTTTCCTTTCCTTTTAATATATTTTTCTATATTTTCAAGGTTTTCTAAGATAATATGTTTTGCATTTTAAATTGCAAGTGGGGAGATTTCTAGATATATAATTTTTAATATACCTTTCAAATTATTTAACAACTTAATGTTATACATGTGGAAATTTACAAAAGAATACCTCGGCATAACTGATAGGTGAACTATGCACAATTCCATTTTACAGGAAACAGTACTAAGCTGGGAAGAGAATAAAGCATCATGTAGAAATCCATTGTTTTAAAACACCTGTATTGCAGGAGAGGCATTTTTTCTTGATGATAGTGAAAAGTTTATACTTCTCTCCATCCAGTCAGTATTAATATTAACCACTTGTAATGATACAATAAAAAGTATTTCCTTAGAAGGTGGTGCTAAACACAATTTTCTATGCTTCATTTTTTGAACTATTTTTCCAAAATAATTTCAAACTCACAGAAAAATTGTAAGAACAGTAGAAGAAATTTATGAATATTCTTTACCCAGATTCCAAGTTAACACTTTACAACATGGCTTTATCATTCTTTCTATAGATATTTGCATATTTTTTTTGAACTGCCCAGGAGTAGCTGCATACAATATATCTTCTAACCCCTAACACTTCAGTGTTTATTCCTAGAAACAAGTTTTAAATTCAGAAAACTTAACACTGATTTAATGCTATTATCTACTCTACACTCTATATTTCAAATAAATTGTTTTAGTAATATCCTTTATAACAATATTCCCCCAGTACAAGATGCAATCCAGGATCTCTTTAGAATCCTTTAATCTGGAACAGTTCATCCGACTTACTTTGTATTTCACATCTTTGAAATCATTAAAGAAACACAGGCTGATATTTTATAAGAAATATCATAATTTGGGGGGTTTTTTTGCTATTTCCTCATTATGTTCAGGTTATGCATTTTAGCAGAAATACTACATAAGCAATGCTTTCATACCAGATTATTATATCAGAAGGAACATGATGTCTATGTGCCCTTTACTAATGATGTTAATTTTGATCCCTTGGTTAAGATACCACTGCAACAAACATCCCTATTACCAAGAGGTAAAGATTTGTCTGCAGTTTTTTTTTTTCTTTTTTTGAAGACCAAGGATACATAGCCAAAACTGCATTCAAGCCACTTGTATTTTTTTCCTTTAAGTGTAGTTATTCTGTTTGAAATAAGTTAAATTATTTTGCTTATCTTTGCATTGAGTTTTAGATTCCCCCCCCCACCCCTAGCCTTGTAAGTTTTATTTTATTTTTTGAATCTGCAGAATATTTATGTAATTACAAAAGTCAAAATTATACAAAAACACTGTACTTAGAAAAAAATTACTCCCTCCCCTATAAATTCCACCATGAACTCCTTTCCATAAAAAATTAGTTTTAGTGGGATGGCTGGGTCATATGGTACATCTAGTTCTAGATCCTTGAGGAATCGCCATACTGTTTTCCATAATGGTTGAACTAGTTTACAATCCCACCAACAGTGTAAAAGTGTTCCTATTTCTCCACATCCTCTCCAACACCTGTTGTTTCCTGACTTCTTAATGATTGCCATTCTAACTGGTGTGAGCTGGGTATATACCCAAAGGATTATAAATTACTCTACTACAAAGACACATGCACACGTATGTTTATTGCGGCACTATTCACAATAGCAAAGACTTGGAATCAACCCAAATGTCCATCTGTGACAGACTGGATTAAGAAAATGTGGCACATATACACCATGGAATACTATGCAGCCATAAAAAAGGATGAGTTTGCATCCTTTGTAGGGACATGGATGCAGCTGGAAACCATGATTCTTAGCAAACTATCACAAGAAGAGAAAACCAAACACCGCATGTTCTCACTCATAGGTGGGAACTGAACAATGAGATCACTTGGACTCGGGAAGGGGAACATCACACACTGGGGCCTATCATGGGGAGGGGGGAGGAGGGAGGGATTGCATTGGGGAGTTATACATGATATAAACGTCATGCACATGTACCCTAGAACTTAAAGTATAATAAAAAAAAAATAAAAAAATAAAAAAATAAAAAAAAAATAAAAAAATAAAAAAAAATAAAAAAAGAATTTATTGGGAAAATAAAAAAAAAAAAAAAAAAAAAAAATTAGTTTTAGTAGTTTCTGATTTATCCTTTTTTATATAAAAATAATCATGTTTTCTTATTTCTCCTTTCTCCCAAAAAGGGTAGCATGCTATAGATACTTCTTTGCACTTTGGTCTTCTCCCCTTAATAATATGTATCGAAATCAGTTTCTATCAGTTCATAGAAATTTTCCTCATTCTTCTTTACAGTTACATAGTACTTTACCATGTGTATGTTCCATAATGTATTCAATCTTCCTTGCTTAGGAAATTTAGTAACTGCCAATAGTTTCTAATTACAAGTGATACTTGTTAGAGGTGTATCTTCAGGCTAAATTGCGAGAAGTGGAATTTATGGGCCAAATGAGTTTGTAGTTTTGTTCCCTTTTAAAAGAGTCACGTAGGCCGGGCGCGGTGGCTCAAGCCTGTAATCCCAGCACTTTGGGAGGCCAAGACGGGCGGATCACGAGGTCAGAAGATCGACGCCATCCTGGCTAACACGGTGAAACCCCGTCTCTACTAAAAAATACAAAAAAACTAGCCGGGCGAAGTGGCGGGCGCCTGTAGTCCCAGCTACTAGGGAGACTGAGGCAGGAGAATGGCGTGAACCCGGGAGGCGGAGCTTGCAGTGAGCTGAGATCCGGCCACTGCACTCCAGCCTGGGCGACAGAGCGAGACTCTGTCTCAAAAAAAAAAAAAAAAGAAAGAAAGAAAAGAGAGTCACGTTTTGGATTATCACCAACAGTGAAAGACAATGTCCATTTTCAACAGGTGTGTCAACAGTATATTGTTAACCTTTTGCGTTTTTGCCTGTCTAACCAGTGAGACCTAATATTTAGTATATTTTAATGTAAATTTAAATTTAATAGTATTCAGTACACTTAAACTTGAATTTGTCTTTTATAAATGAACAACTTTTAATAAATGTTAGGGTCATTTTAACATTTAAAAAATATCTGTTTAGGTGTTTTGCTCATTTTGAACATAGCCTTTTTTCCTTCATATTAAAAAGTTCCCTGCCTGTTAAAACATTAGCCCTTTAAGATACCTTGTGAATATTGTTTCTGAATTTGCCATTTGTTTTTAGGCCAATACTTGCAAATGGTTTGATTATTTTTATGTGGCAAAATGTGTCAATCTTTTATTGCTTCTCATTTTTGAATGCTGGTTCAAAAGCTTTACCCTAAATCTAAGTTATAAAGACACTTACTGATGCTTTAATCTAATATTTATGCATTTTTACATATAAATTTCGGAACCGTTTGGAGTTTGTTGTTTTCTGTGGTTTCAGGAGTTAGTTTATTACTTTTAATTTTTTCCAAGTGAGTATCTAGTTGTCTCAAAATCATTTATCAAAATGTCCAGTTTTTGTTTTCTTATTTTTAATAAAATGGGCCTTCTTATGGAAAAAAAATGAGTTTGACATTCAAAATGTGTTAACCAACCTAGACTTTCATCAGGCTTTCTTATCCCAACCAGGAAACAAAAGACTGGGCCCAATAGCTGCCCTAGAAGAGAAAGTCTTAAATAGTTAATTATTAATAATTTTATCCCTATTCTCTAAATAAATTCTTGGTTTCAATACAACACTCATTTGTATTCAGGAAGTACCTGGCCTCTTTAGAGCAATCTCTGATGGCTTGCAAGGAGCTTTTGTCTTGGATTAAATTAGTGATAGAGTTAAAATGTTGATACAGATATTCCCATTTCCTTCATGATAAAATAAATGCTTTCCAAATAATAGTGTAATCATTAATGCCTATGAATAAAAGATAAAGAAAAAAGTCCAGTTTTGTTTCTGATTTGAGATACCACTTTATCACATATGAAATTTCCGTATGAACTTGGGTCTATCACTGGTTGTTCTCTTCTAGTCTGTTGATCTGTCTATTCAGGTATCAGTACCACACTGCTTCAATTATAGAGGTTGTGTAATGCATTTTAATGTTTATCAGGACTAGCACCTACCCTTTCCTCAAAAAGCTTTTCGTTTTTATTATTTTCCTCAATATTTTTGTATCATCACTTTTTCATAAAATCTTTAGCATCAATTTTTCTAGCTCTAGAAGTAAAGCTTGTTTGTTTGAGAACACATTCAATTCACATATTGGGAGAAAGTGACATGTTACTGATGTTGAGACGTCCTTTCCATTTGTAATGTGTACTTTTCTGTCTTTCATGTGTGTTTTATAATTTTCTTCATGCTTTTCACATTATTTTGTTAAGTTTATGCTTTAGAATTTTTATTGTTGCTGACAACATAATAGGTTTTTATTCTTCCATTGTATCTTCTAAAACTAGTTATTATCGGTGTATTAGTCAATTTCCACACTGCTATGAGGAACTGCCTGAAACTGGGTAATTTATCAAGGAAAGAGGTTTAATTGACTCACAGTTCTGCATGGCCAGGGAGGCTTCAGGCAACTTACAGTGATGGCGGAAGGAGAAACAAGTACCCTCTTCACAAGATGGTGAGAGACAGAGAGAGGGAGAGAGAGAGAGAGGAAGAGAGAGAGTTCAGGGTAAACTGCCACATTTAAACCATCAGATCTTGTGAGAACTCCTTTACTATCACAAGAACAGCATGGGAGAAATCTCCCCCATGATCAATCTCCTCCCACCAGGCACTCCCTCCACATGTAGGAATTACAATTCGAGATGGGATTTGGGTGGGGACACAGAGCCAAACCACATCAATTGGTATATATGAAGACTGATGATTTTTGCCTGTTAATTTATGGCCTGCTACAGTAATGAATTACTTTATTGTTTAAGTTAGTTTTACCATTGATTATTTAGGGTTTCCCAGCAGGTATATATACTATCACTTCATCAGCAAATAAAGACTGTTTCAGTTCTTTAGCAATATGTGTGTCTCTAATTGTTTAGTCTTGTCTAATTACAATGGCTAACAATTTCAGGATAACATTAAATGTAGTGGGCACAATGGACATATTGGTTTATTACTGATCTCCGTGGAAATTCTTCTGCTTTCCTGTTAAGTGACATGCTGGCTTTATAATGGAAGCATATGTTTTTATCAGGTAGTCATTTATCCTTTTTCAAGGGCTTTTTAAATTAAGAATTGGTATTGAATTTGTCAAATGCTTTTTCAGCTTCTATGAAAAAAGACAAATAATATTTTTCCTCAGACTTAGTAAAATGGTGCTTGATATTCAGATTTTCTATTATCAGAATTTACATTCTTGATACAAATAACACTTTGTCATGACCTATTTTTTTGGATACTTTTCTATTTGTTAATATTTATTTAGAATCTTTGTATTAATGTTGATGAGTGGTGTTGGTTTGTAATTTTCTTTTTTTCTATTAATATCAAGTCTATGTATTAATGTTGTACTAGCTTCATATAAAGAATTTCAATGTTTATTTTGCTTCCAACATTTTATATAACATTTAAACTAGTTAATTACTAAGTACTTGAAATAATTATGAACTATTTGGGGATACTCATTTTTGTAGAGTGGTTCTCTGTCAACTTCTTACTTATAAAAGATCTCTCAGTGGGTTTATTTTGGTGAACTCTATTTTGCTTGGAAATCATACATTTCATCTAGATTTTCAAATTACTTGTGTGGAGGAGTGCAAAGTAATTTATTATAATTTTTAAAAAACATTTACTCTGAATCAATAGTTATTTTTTCTTTGTAATTTCTTATTTTGTATATCTGTGCTTTCTCTCCTTATTTCTTGATTAAATTGTGGCTTGTGTGTGTGTTTTAAATACTTTTTCTCAAAGAAACAGGACTTTGGTTTATTAAATTGATCTACTGCTGTACTATGTTCTACTTCATTAATTTCTGTTCTTTTTTTTATTGATTCTTTCCTTATGCTTCTTCCTGTTACTTTTTCTTTTTCTAGATTTTTAAGTTGGAAATCAAATTCATTTATTTTTATTTTTAAATTTTTACTGATATTGGTGTTTAAAACTATAAATGGTTTCCTGGTTGCTGCTTTAAATCTATCATTTGGATTCAAATGTATAGTATTTCATATTATTATTTTTTAGTATTCTAATTTTTGTTTGCATTTCTTCCTTCACTTAAGGTAAAGGTTTTTTTTTTTTAATTTTCAAGCAGAATGGGTTTAGTTTTATTTTTAGCTTTATTTCATTGAATCAGGCATGTTGATTTTATAAATGTTTTGAAATTCATGAAATTTTCTGAGCAACTTATATGATCAATTGTTGTGAATATTCTGTATGCACTTGACAAGAAGCTCCATTCTCAATTATTATGGCATAGTGTTTGATATATTTCCAAAAAATCTACCTTACTTATTTTGTTTAGTTCTGCTACATCTTTACTCATATTTTAATACAGTTGATGTGTTTTGCACTAAGAATATAATGTTAAAATATCCTTCTATCAGTGTTTCTAATTTTATTCGACTCAAAAATATCCATAACTGTTATATGTACATTATAAATTGCTGCTTAAGGTTCTCTGTCATTTCATCAGCCTCCTTAATTTTTCTCCTACTTCATTCTTTCTTTTCACTGCCGAATCTCAAGCGTCACACGCTTTATTTATGTCTATATCTCCTAGAAACAATACTTCTTTTAGGCTTCAACCTCTACTCTTCCTCATATTCAAGCCCTTTTTCTGTAAATGATGTAGTGAACCACTCAGGCCCAGGTCTGTGCTCAGTATTGGTCTTTCTCTTTCTGAGGTTGATTTTGCCTATGCTTCATTGATGACATTGAATCCTATCTACTTTTTCACATGTAGTCACCAAGGATTCCCTTCCTCCCTGTTTTCTTCACCCACAGACTTGTAGAGGCAAAGGAAGCTCTGATGAATTTTGGTATGTATTTCTCTACTTCCATGCAATACAAAGTTTAGGATATTCTCAGTTTCTAGTAGTAAAGCTGAAGGCATGGATCCTGTGTGCTTTTATTAAGCAAGATCCTGTTGATCTTGTTTGTTATTTAAGATTGTGTATACATAGAGAGAGACTTAGGCAGCCACGATTTTCTTAAGCCAACCACTTTTAACTTGAGTTGGAGGCACTGGACCCTCTGAGTAGAATGTGCTCTTAAATGTGGTGTTTGCTGTAAAAAGTAAATGTTGTTACTGTCTTGCTGAGTTGACCCTTCTAATGCTGTTCTCCTCTGGCACATAATCAAACATTCAGAAAAAAGTTTCATGTGAATTTTTGCATAATCATCCTTCACTCTCTTAAGTGTTTCTTTTTGGAGTGGGACAGACATTTCCTGACCCAATTTGTAAAGGAAGATTATCTGTTGGCTTGAGTAATGTCTGCATATTTCTCCCAAGAATAAGGTCTTAGGAAGACTCATATTTTCAATTTTAAGAAATTTCATTTTAGCAATCTCCTCTTCTCCTGATAAAAGCACAATGAATATTAGGACTACAAGAAATGTGAAAAGCTTAGGCTTATATAAAATTAACATGAATGTAATGTTCTGTGCAACTCATAACAAATGATCATTTGAAGGTAAATCAATCCTTTGCTCATTGTTCACACTACCAAAACACCTAAGCATAAATCTATGTATTTAATAAGAATAATCAGCAACCACAGGAACAACAAGCACTAGAGAAAGATAAACATCAAATAACAGTATGATAAAGTAATGTACGTTTAATATTTCCCTTTTATATCTGGAAAGAGCTGTTATCTGCTACTGTTTAAAAAAATACTCACAGGTAGAACAAGGAATACAGTTCCAATCTCATGTGTGTAAAATTAATAAGTATTAAATTCAGGAAAACTTTTGAAATAAAATCATGAGTTTATGCTGACACATCTCAGAAAACAATAGTCCTTTTTTTAAGTTTTATGTTCCATTCTGTCAGCAAACATGCCTGAAACTTTAGGATCTTTGAATAGCAGATCATTCTGTAGACAAATATTTCAGTGCATTTTGGTACCCTTTTGATGACATTGGTCATATTGGCTAGACTTGGCTAATTATTTATTGTATAGGAAGTGGTGGTGGTAAATATACATTCCATGCAAAACTCTTAGTGACTGGTCAGTTCAGCTGAATGTATACTCAAAAGTAAAATAAGTTAATATGCTGTTAAGTAGGAATCTGAATAACCTATCACATGGTATCAGTAAATATCTAAAAGACAGTTTGTTCATTTATGTTATGAAGTTTAAGACCTCACCTAAGCTCTATAGTTTGTCTTACCCATATAAAAAGCAGTAGGAATTTTGCCTATAGACCATCCAGCACTGAGGAACCTGATAAGGTAAATTATCCCTGAATTAAATAATGAGTGGTATAATTCAATACTATAACCACATCTGTATTTCTGAAAGAAAGAGGTAAGAGATATGAGTAGCTTACATGAGCACCTACTTACTCCAGTGTGTCTTTTTCATTTCCTTAGTTACCTCAAGACCTACAATTAGCCCACAAAATCCTTTAGGTTCTCTGTAGCCAAATAAAGTAAAATTGTGATTAACCCAAGGTGGAGCATTTTGGTCACTAGGAATGGTGGTTAATTGTGTTATTGTTGTTACAAATTCACAGTAATCACTTTCTGTTTCAGTATTCTTGCTGAAATACTTTGAGAAAATAAATCAACTTAATTTCTCCACTCAGTGAGAGATAATATAAATAAAGTTGTACCAGTATACTAGGACATATGCTAGAATTATTTCTTTGTAAAAAAAAAAAAAAAAAAAGTCCTGATCTTAGAACCCAGAACAATACTTTACACATAACAAAGCCTCCAATAAATATGTTGAGAAGGTGAATAATTAAAAATTGTTTCTCCATATAAATGTAACACAAAAATAGTTCATTATGAGTCTTATTGGCAAAGTTCTGGTTAAAAGCATTTTAAGGTAATTGGTTCTAAATCCTCCTTAGCAAAGAGTGAATATTTTTATAACATCCCACTTAGGATCATAAGGCCTGCCAATTCATTAGGGTATCTGTGAAATAAGGGCTTTAGATGAAAATTTTAGGGTTCATTAACAATCTCCGATTCTAAGAACAATTAATCGTTGTATTGTGAATGATAACCAAGCTCACGTGCAAACTCTCTGAATTACTAATAACCCTGGCAGGAGGTGTGTTTTAGTAAGGTCTACAGTAGGTAAGCTTAAGTGTTAGTTGATGGAATCTTGAAGAGAAACAGATTTGTTCCTGCTGAAATGCTATAATCCTTGGGGTGGTAGATGGATGAAAGAGAAATTCACTTTGTTAATAACGTGTAGCATTCTAAATCCGCTAATAGGTCATTTATTTATATGGCTCTTGAATGACTACCTTTGGGAAATCCCAAATGATTTCAATTAAAGTGGTCATTATGGAAGTCAATAATTATGGTGGTATTTGAGAGGCAATTCTTTTGTAATATGAGATAAATGAAGAGAAGATATCACCAAAGCCTTAGAGACTTGGAAAGTGACAAGAAATATGCAACAATATTTAATGTACATGTGAGGACGTATTTGAAATATGGCTGTGATCCTTGTGGCCTCATCAAAAGTTTCTTGATGATCCTGGAACAATTGTGAATGTGAGTGTTGGAAACTAAGCAGTGTTGCAGAACAAAAGCAGTGCCTTTGGACAACAGTTGCTATGCATGAGGGAAATGAAATCATAATAATCCTATGGAAGCAGAAAGTAATGTGAGAGAATTGGCTGAGGGTTTCCTGCAAAGAACCTAGGTTTCCATCTTCTGATACCCAAATATAGTCCTTTCACTGACCTCAACACCTGCCTCACACTAGATTTTAGAACTTCCTTGATATGGGTTCAGTACTAACTTCCCACTTGCTGTCTGGCTGTACTTTTTCAGCTCACAAAATGTAACTATTGCTGGTAAGAGATTATTGGTCATACTCTTAACATGATTACTGAATTATATGGTACAAACTAAACATGCTACTGTATTTCTTTGTTTCCACTTCCTGCATTATATTGAACATGACACTATTTTACCAAAATCTGCCCACTCCCAGCTAGCTCACTGTAATATTTTTGATTCATTTACAAAGAATAACTTATTTTAGCCAAAAATCTGTACTAGAGCAAACAGGTACAGCTTCTGACTCAAGAGGATAAATTATTCATAGTCACTGAACCATGTCTTTGCTTGGTTTCTTGGAGTTCTTTGAGAGGTTTTATGGGAATTATCCAAAACTTCTACCTCTTCCCATTCAGTCGTCATTGAATTCATTTTTTCTTTTTCTATTTGTTTACTTGCTTATTTATTTATTCATTCATTTATTTTAGGAAGAATATTTAACATGTGATCTATACTTTTAACAAATGTTTAAGTGTACAATTCAACACCATTAACTACAGGTATGATGTACAGCAGATCTCTAGAACTTATTTATCTTGCATAACTGACATGTTATCCCCATTGAGTAGCAACTTTCTAGTTCTCCCTCCTCCCAGCCCTGGAAACCCCCATTCTACTCTCTGCTTCTACGAGTTTGGATATTTTAGATACCTCATGCATTCTTACATTATATAGATGAAACCCAGGTCTGTTTAACATCTAAGCCAAAAGGGGAGCTTGAAACCTCTATGATTTTATGATCTTTCTAGTCATAAAGATATCTAAAATCACTTTAAGATATTTATGAAAATTTTTAAAAATTAAAAACTTGAACAGGAAAATTATCCACGAACAATAGAGAATGTGTTTTTCATGCTTTTCACTATGCTTTTCACTATACACTTAATAGCAAAGTGTAAAACGATCATCTTTCTAACACCTAAACCAAGACTTTGTCTGCAATGATTTCGGCATTTTCTGTTCACTCTGTTGAGACACTGATCACCCTATTCAAGACCAGTGCATGCCACTGGAGAATGTCAACAAAAACCTCCACCCAGTTGTGCTGTGTAAGATTTGGAAGCACAGTTTCACAGTAGGTTGGTGATCCAACACTCAAGGACTAGACATCCCTGGATGACTCAAGGCCCATGAACTTGATACCTGAGACTAAACTGACATAACAGACGTAAAACTCCTATCTCATGATGCCACAATCCTTTCTTCTTTTAGAGGTTATTGAATAAAGTTTTCTGTATTCCTGAGTGCTGAAATACATACTGTATTCTTGTATAATTTCTTAGCCTATTTTATTACATAGCTTTACATTACCAATTGATTCTATGAAGCTGAATCAATAGTTGCCAAACATAAGCAGTTGGAATTTGAGTTTGCCTGAATTCCCGTTCCTGAGCATATCACCGTGCTACAGAAATCCATATATCCTTTATCTAGCCCAGTGTTATAAGATGGTTAGACCCCCTGAATATGAGCAACCAGCACTATCCAGTGTGTTTGGATTATAGCCAGGCCTCATTGCATGCTTTTCAATACTAGGACTTCCTCAGCAACAGTGACACTCGATGACTCCTGCCTCCCTCTGCAACCTGTGCTACCACCACATTTTAACCTCAATTGTGCCACATCTACTTACCAAGAAGATATCAGGGTCCACTGAGGTCTGTGTTGCACAGGGTTAGCTCTGTCCAGACACCACAAGATGTGTTGATCTGTCTTGATTTTTCCTATAACAAACCTGCTAATTCCTCAAAGCAGTTTAACCAGCAATGATCATTTTTAATGTCAGCAAAGTATGTGCCCCTACCTCGGTGTTCACATAAATAATCATCTAAAGCATAGGTACTTAGAGTAGTTTTTAAGGTAAATTTCTTTGTTTAAGTGAAATATGATATGGAGTTGCCCTAGTTGAAGTAGGAATGGAGGATCCAGAACACTTCCTTTTGGTTCTTTTCTTTGCTGCTCCACCTCACCCCTTACTATTGAATTCCCTGAGATACCTTCAGGTCTGGTCTAGAAATTCTCCAAGCTCCAGTTGACCTTCCTGACCCCACTTTAGCAGCTGAATGCTGGTGAAATATTTACCATCTATAAGAAATGCCTCCTTAGGGAAAGGCCAAGTCTGAGCCATCCCTGGTTTATCTGACAATCCCAGCAAAGCAGTGATTGCTACATAGAAGCCATCTGCTCCACTGTGGTTCCCATGCATGGTTTTCCATCCTGAATCTTGCTGTCCTGCTTTTCCAGGATAACCCCACACACCCTGCATCAGGGTGTGATCCTAGTTTCTATTGAAAACCAGCACCCTGACTCCACACTAACAAGGGCTGAATTGAACTAGACTTCTGATGATTCCAAAACAGAACTCAAATACATGGTTGATTTGGAGAGATTTTTACCCTGAGATTCAACTTTAACATGAGTGGTACATTTAATCCAACACAAAGGGTGACAATTGGATAGATAAAGTGCATAAAGAAGATAAAATCATTAGGAAAAACTTCTATGAAGTACCTGAAGCCAGTTTCCTGTAATCTAACCAAGTTCTTTATCTGTTCATTTCAATCTTTCATTAAACTACAGTTTTCAGAACGTTTTCTTGGTGGCACTTCATAAACTTTCAATACCAGTTGGCACTTTTTCTTCTGAATGTGGCTATTTAGCCACACATTGTATTGCTGGCCATTCACCTTTATCTAGGACTGACCCAGCATTCCCCATCTCTGCACAGCCACCACCTGAAGCCACTACAAGCATTCAAATTTCATTTTTGTCATATGGAGCATAACTATGATGAGTTATTAGAAAAATATTTTGGGTTTCTACTAAAGTTGATGCATCTTATTGCAAGTATAATATCATTTCATAAAAAAATGAGAAAAATGTTTTTCTTTGTCTAAGTAAACTTTGCAAATAGTATACCTCTGAAAATAAAGTATAGGACATGATGGGGATATAAAAGAGAAAGGGAAACTGTACATGGGAAAATGACTTTGAACACTTATAAGTATACTTACAAGTATGTTGAGTACACACACATATGTATATATGCACACAAAATATATAAATATAAAATATATATAAGAATGTACATGTATGTACATATAATGTATATGTATAACAATATATGCACAAAATTCCTAACCATACCTTTAAGTAGTTGTTTTCATGTTCAAATGCATTTTTCCTATATTATTTTCACCTGGGTGTTGAAAGGCTTTAGTAGAAAGAAAAGGTACTAAGTATAAATACCAGTGCTGAGGAGAGGCAGAGCAAGATAGTGGAATCGAAAGTTCCACCAATTGTTCCTGCCACCACCCCCAGCAAGACACCAAGTTAACAACTATCTACACAGAAAAAAACACCTTCATAAGAACCAAATATTAAGTGAGCACTCATAGTACCTGGTTTTAACTTCATATCTCTAGAAGAGGAACTGAAGAGATTTAAAAAACAGTCCCGGGCCGGGCGCGGTGGCTCAAGCCTGTAATCCCAGCACTTTGGGAGGCCGAGACGGACGGATCACGAGGTCAGGAGATCGAGACCATCCTGGCTAACACGGTGAAACCCCGTCTCTACTAAAAAAATGCAAAAAAATCTAGCCGGGCGTGGTGGCGGGCGCCTGTAGTCCCAGCTACTCCGGAGGCTGAGGCAGGAGAATGGCGTAAACCCGGGAGGCGGAGCTTGCAGTGAGCTGAGATCCGGCCACTGCACTCCAGCCTGGGCGGCAGAGCGAGACTCCGTCTCAAAAAAAAAAAAAAAAAACAGTCCCGAATCATTGACACCACCCCTTCCCACCCCTAGCAGCCATGGACTGGTGTGAAGAGCATCTCTGGGTGCTGGGAGAGGGAAAACAGCAATTGTGAGACACTGAACTCAGCTCTGCCCTGTTAGTGCAGAAAGGAAAAACAGACCAGACTCAGATGATGCCCACCCACAGGGAACACTGCACATCCTAGTGGTCTGAACTTGAGTGCTTGCAAACCTTGCTTGAAACAGAGATATGTGACCTTTTGGACAGAGAATTCAAAATAGCTTTTTTTGAGGAAATGCAAAGAAATTCAAGATAACACTGAGAAAACTCAGAATTCTATCAGATAAATTGAAAGAGGTTGAAATTATAAAAAAGAATGATGCAGAAATTCTGGAGCTGTAAAAGATAATTGGTATATTGAAGAATATATCAGAGTCCTTTAATAGGAGTACTTTAATGAATCAAGCAGAAAAAAGAAATAGTGAGGTTGAAAACAGCTATTTGAAAATACACAGCCAGAGGAGACAAAAGAAAAAAGAATAAAAAACAATGGAGAATGCCTATGGGATATAGAAAATCACCTCAAAAGGTCATATCTAAGAGTTACTGGCCTTGAAGAGGTAGAGAAAGAGACAGAGGTAGAAAGTTTATTCAAAGGGATAATAACAGAGAATTTCCCAAACCTAGAGAGAGATACCAATATCCAAGTGCAAGAAGGTAAAACACCAAACAGATTTAACCCGAAGAAGACTACCTCACGTCATTTAATAATCAAACTCCCAAAGGTCAAAGACTAAGAAAGAATACTAACAGCAGCAAGAGAAAAGAAACAGCATACAATGGAGGTCCAATATCTCTGGCAGCAGACTTTTCAGCAGAAGCCTTACAGGCCGGGAGAGAGTAGCATGACATCTTTAAAGTGATGAAGGAAAATAACTTCTACCCTAGAATAGTATTTCTGGTGAAAATATCCTTCAAGCATAAAGGAGAAATAAAGACTTTCCCAGACAAACAAACGTTGAGGAATTTCATCAATACCCAAACTGTCCTATAAGAAATGCTAACGGGAGTACTTCAATCACAAAGAAAAGGACATCAATGAGCAATAAATCATCTGAAGGTACAAAACTTACTGGTAATAGTAAGTACACAGAAAAACACTGAATATTATAACACTGTAACTGTGGTGTGTAAACTACACTTATCCTCAGTAGAAAGACTAAATGATGAACCAATCAAAAATAATAACTACAACTTAATAACTTTTCAAAACATAGTACAATAAGATATAAATAGAAATCAAAAGCTAAAAAGTGGGTAGATGAAATTAAGGGAGTTTTTATTAATTTTCTTTTAGCTTGTTTGTTTGTTTATGCAAATAATGTTAAGCTGTTATCAAGTTAAAATAATGGTTTATAAGGTAGTATTTGCAAGCCTCATGGTAACCTCAAGCCAAAAAACATACAATGGATTAAAAAAGTAAAAAGCAAGAAACTAAATCATGTCAGCAGAGAAAAGAACCTTCACTAGAGGAAGACAGGAATGAAAGAAAGAAGGAAGGAAGGAAGAGAAGATCACAAAACAATCAGAAAACAGATTTTTAAATGGCAGGAGTAAGTCCTCACTTACCTCACTTATTAATAATAATGCTGAATGTAAATGAGCTAAATTCTCCAATCAGCTAATACTGGAAGTCCTAGCCAAATGGATGAAAAAGTTAAGAGCCATTAATCTGTTGACTACAAGAAATATATTTTACTTATAAAGATACACATAGACTGAAAATAAAGAGATGGAAAAAATATGCTAATGGAAACCAAAAAAGAGCAGGAGTCATTATACTTATATCAGACAAAATAGATTTCAAGACAAAAACTATAATAGATGAAGAATGTCACTATATAAAGATAAAGGAAGCAATTCAGGAGGATATGACAGTTTTAAAGATATGTGCACCCAACACTGGAGTACCCAGACATATTATGGAAATATTATTGAACTAAAGTGAAAGGTAGGCCCTAATACAATAATAGCTGGAAACTTCAACACCCCACTTTCAGCATTGAGATTTTCCTGAAAGAAAATCGACAAACATCAGACTTAATCTGCACTATAAACCAAATAGATCTAGTAGATATTTAAAGAACATTTCATCCAAGTGCTGCAGAATATACATTCATTTCCTCAGCACATGGATCATTCTCAAGAATAGATCATATGTTAGGTCACAAAACAAGTCATAAAACATTTTTAAAAATTTAAAATGTCAAACGTCTTCTCTGACCACAGTGGAATAAAACTAGAAATTCATAACAAGAGGGATTTTGAAAACTATAAAATACACAGAAATTTAACAATATGCTCCTGAATGACCACTGGGTCAATGAAGAAATTAAGGAAATTGAAAAATGTCTTGAAACAAATGGTAGTGGAAACACAACATACCAAAACCAAAGGGATATTGCAAAAGTAGTTCCGGGAGGTAAATTTGTAGCTATAGGTGCCTACACCAAAAAAGAGGAAAAACTTTAAGTAAACAATCTCATGATGTGTCTTAAAGAACTAGAAAAGCAAGAGCAAACCAAGCCCAAAATTAGTAGAAGAAAAGAAATAATAAAAATCAGAGCAGAAATAAATGAAATTTAAATGAAAAAAATACAAAAGATCAATGAAACAAAAAGTTGGTTTTTTGAAGTCAAAATTGACAAACGTGTAGCCAGACTAAGAAAAAAGGAGAAGATTCAAATAAATAAAATCAGAAATGGAAAAGGAGACATTATAACTGACACTGTAGAAATTCAAAGAATCATTAGTGCCAACTATAAGCAAGTATATGCCAATAAATTGGAAAATCTAAAAGAAAAGGACAAATTTCTAGTTATGTGTGACCTATTAAGATTGAACCAGGAAGAAATCCAAAACCTGAACAGACCAATAACAGCTAACAAGATCGAAGCAACAATAAAAAGTCTCCCAATAAAGAAAAGCCCAGGACCTGATTGGCTTCACTGCTGAATTCTACCAAATATTCAGAGAAGAACTAATACCAATTCTACTCAAACTATTCTGAAAAAATACAGGAGGAGGGAATACTTCCAAACTCATTCTATGAGGCCAGTATTACCCTGATACAAAAACTAGACAAAGACACATCAAAAAAAGAAAACAGTAGGTCAATACCTCTGATAAATACTGATGCAAAAATCCTCAACAAAATACTAGCAAACCAAATTCAACAATACATTAGAAAGATCATTCATCACGACAAAGTAGGATTTATCCTTAGGATGCAAGGATGGTTCAACATTCACAAATTAACCAATGTGATACATCGTATCAACAGAATCAAGGATAAAAGCCATATGATCATTGCAATTGATGCTGAAAAAGCATTTGGTAAGATTCACTATTGCTTCATGATAAACCCTCAAAAAAATGGGTCTAGAAGGAACATACCTCAAAATAATAAAAGCCACAGGTGACAGACCCACAGCTAGTATCATACTGAATGGGTGAAAAACTGAAAGCCTTTCCTCTAAGATCAGGAAAACAACAAGAATGACCCTGCCAACACTGTTATTCAACATAGAACTGGAAGTCCTAGCTAGAGTGATGATAGAAGAGAAAGACATAAAGGCCATCTGAACTGGAAAAGAAGAAGTCAAATTATCCTTGTTTGCTGAGGACATAATCTTATATTTGGAAAAACCTAAGCTCCACAAGAAAGTGATTAGAACTGATTAACAAATTTAGTAAAGTTGCAGGATAAAAAATTAACATACACAAATCAGTAACATTTCTTTAGGCCAATAGTGAACAATGTGAAAAAGAAAGAAAAAAATATAATCCCATTTACAATAGTCACATGTCAAATTAAATACCTAGGAGTTAACCAAATAAGTGAAAGATCTGTGTAATGAAAACTAAAAAACAGTGATGAAAGAAATTGAAGAGGACACCAAAAAATGGAAAAATATTCCATGTCCATTCCTGTTAAAATGTTCATACTACCCAAAACAATCTAGAGATTCAATGCAATCACTCTCAAAATACCAACGACATTCTTCACAGAAACAGAAAAACAAAATACTAAAATTTATATGGAACAACAAAAGAACCAGAATAGCCAAAGCTCCCCTAAGCAAAAAGAACAAAACTAGAGGAATGGCATTACCTGACTTCAAATTATACTACAGAGGTACAGTAACCAAAACAGTATCGTACTTGCAATAAAACAGACGGATAGACCAATGGAACAGAATAGAGAAACCAGAAACAAATCCACACACCTGCAGTTATCTCATTTTTGACAAAAGTGCCAAAAACATACACTGGAGAAAAGACAGTCTTTTCAATAAATGATGCTGAGAAATTTGGATATCCATGTGTAGAAGAATGAAACTAGACCCTTATCTCTCACCATATACGAAAATCAAAAAAGGATGAAAGACAAATCTGAAGCCTCAAACCTTGAAATTACTACAGGAAAACATTGGGGAGAATTTTCAGGACATTGGTCTGGACAAAAATTTGTTGAGCAATACCCCACAAGCACAGGCAACCAAAGCAAAAATGGACAAATGGGATAACATCAAGTTAAAAAGCTGCTGCAGAGCAAAGGATACAGTCAACAAAGTAAAGAGGCAACCCACAGAATGGAAGAATATATTTGCAAACTACCCATGTGGCAAGGGATAAACAACCAGAATATATGAGCTCAAACAACTCTATGGGGAAAAAAATCTTATAATCTGATCAAAAGATGGGCAAAATTTTTAATAGATATCTCTGCAAAGAAGACATACAAATGACAAACAGGCATTTGGAAAGGTGCTCAATGTTATTGATCATTAGAGAAATGTAAATCAAAACTGCTTATCATCTCATCCTAGTTAAAACGGCTTATATCCAAAACACAGGCAATAAGAAATGCTGATGAGGATGTGGAGAAAAGGCAACCCTTGTACACTGTTAGTAGGAATGTAAATTAGTGCAACCACTATGAAGAACAGTTTGGGGGTTTCTCGGAAAACTAAAAATTGAGCTATCATATGATCCAGCAATCTCACTACTGGATATATACCCAAAAGATAGGAAATCAGTATATCAAAGAGATATCTACACTCTTATGTTTGTTGCAGCACTGTTCACAATAGCCAAGATTTGGAATCAACCTAAGTGTTCCTCAACATACAAGTGGATAAGGAAAATATGGTACATATTCACCATGTGGATATGTGTATCAGCCATGAAAAACAATGAGATACAGTCTTATGCAACAACATGGATGGAACTGGAGATCATTATGTTAAGTGAAATAAGCCAGACACAGAAAGACAAATATCTCATGTTCTCACTTATTTGTGGGATCTAAAAATCAAAACAATTGAACTCATAGAGAGAAGGATTGTTACCAGAGGCTGGGAAAGGTAGTGGGGGGCTGGGGGAGAGGTGGGAATGGTTAACGGGTAAGAAACGAAATAATTAGAAAGAATTAATAAGACCTACTATTTGACAGCACAACTGAAGGATTATAGTCAATAATAACTATATTTTTAAATAAAGGATATAATTAGATTGTTTGCATCTCAATGGATAAATGCTTGGAGTGATGGATACCCAATTCTCCCTGATGTGCTAATTTCACATTGCATACCTGTATCAAAACATCTCATATAACCCATAAATATATACACCTTTTATGTACCCACAAACATTGAAATAAATAAAAATAAATACTAGTGCTAATAGTTCTCATGAAACAGGGATAAAAATCAAAGACAATGTATTAAAAATCTCAAAGTGATCCTTTTTATATATATTAAATACAAGAGTAAAATAGGTACATTATTAAAGATGTATCATTCCATCTTGTCAGTCATTGTGGTGAAAACCGTTTTTTTAAATGTAGGAATGCTCTGTGAGGAAGACATTTTATCATCTCTGGGTCTTAACCTAAGTATTTGGGGTTTTACACAACTTCTTTTCTCTACAAAGAACACATCCATCCTTCTGAAGAAAAAAAAAAGAAAAGAAAAAAAACAAACAAAAAACAGAGGTTGTAAACGCACAGAAGTCCTAAACATACACGAGTCATTAAATGGTTTCCTTGCTATTTAGTTTTTAACATTTTATTCCAACTGCCTGAGGAGCCATTATTTTTCTTAATGTGGTAGATTGGAATAATGGATCTATTTGCCCCCTAGAGTTGCTGAATAAAGCTGTGCATACTACACATGATCAGTTTCCAAAGATTCTATGCAAACCCCTTTTTTGTATTGGTTTGTATGGGTTCAGAGCTGCTGAGCTGTACTTTGAGAAAAAAAAAAATCAAAGTAAAACAAATGAAACCATGAAGCTTCACAGGAGCTCTAAGTTATTATACATCAATTTAGACTTGTTTAAAAAAAAAAAATAGGCTGTTGGTTTACAATAGTTAGTAAATCTTTAAACATTATTGCCTGAATATTTTGTTCTGCATTATAGGCCAAATATAACCCAGAGTAGCCTAAATGACATTTTAGTAGCCTAAGGTTCTCATAATACTAAACAATTCAGTCCCTTTTCTTTGTGTTCTTATTTTAAACTGTGCTCATAAGAATGAGGCCATGTGCCGGGCGCGGTGGCTCAAGCCTGTAATCCCAGCACTTTGGGAGGCCGAGACGGGCGGATCACGAGGTCAGGAGATCGAGACCATCCTGGCTAACACGGTGAAACCCCGTCTCTACTAAAAAATACAAAAAAAAACTAGCCGGGCGAGGTGGCGGGCGCCTGTAGTCCCAGTTACTCCGGAGGCTGAGGCAGGAGAATGGCGTGAACCCGGGAGGCGGAGCTTGCAGTGAGCTGAGATCCGGCCACTGTACTCCAGCCCGGGTGACAGAGCGAGACTCCGTCTCAAAAAAAAAAAAAAAAAAAAAAAAAAAAGAATGAGGCCATGTACTCTGGAAAAATTCCATACCTTTAAAAGAATGGCATTGTAAGATGTCATCTTAAGACTCTCTTCCAAGATGTGTTGTTCACACCATTTATTCAATGGATATTTCTTGAGCTCCTATTTGATGCCTGGCACTGTTAGGCAGCAGAGATATGACGATGATCAGGTACCAACTCGCCCTCAAGAAGCTTACAGTTAGCTAGTAGACAGATATGTGCAAATAAGAGTTAGAGGTGCACCGCAATGAGATACCATCTCACACCAGTTGGAATGGCAATCATTAAAAAATCAGGAAACAACAGGTGCTGGAGAGGATGTGGAGAAATAGGAACACTTTTACACTGTTGGTGGGACCGTAAACTAGTTCAACCATTGTGGAAAACAGTGTGGCGATTCCTCAAGGATCTAGAACTAGAAATACCATTTGACCCAGCCATCCTGTTACTGGGGATATACCCAAAGGATTATAAATCATGCTGCTGTAAAGACACATGCACACATATGTTTATTGTGGCACTATTTACAACAGCAAAGACTTGGAATCAACCCAAATGTCCATCAGTGATAGACTGGATTAAGAAAATGTGGCACATATACACCATGGAATATTATGCAGCCATAACAAAGGATGAGTTCATGTCCTTTGTAGGGACATGGATGCAGCTGGAAACCATCATTTTCAGCAAACTATCGCAAGAACAGAAAATCAAACACCTCATGTTCTCACTCATAGGTGGGAATTGAACAATGAGATCACCTGGACACAGGAAGGGGATCATCACACACCCGGTCCTATTGTGGGGAGGGGGTAGGGGGGAGGGATAGCATTAGGAGATATACCTAATGTAAATGACGAGTTAACGGGTGCAGCACACCAACATGGCACATGTATACATATGTAACAAACCTGCGTGTTGTGCACATGTACCCTAGAACTTAAAGTATAATAAAAAAAAAAAAAGTTAGAGGTGCAAAGGAAAGAGAAAGTATAGGACTGGAGGGAATTTTTTTTTTTTTTTTTTTTTTTTGAGACGGAGTCTCGGTCTGTCGCCCAGGCTGGAGTGCAGTGGCCGGATCTCAGCTCACTGCAAGCTCCGCCTCCCGGATTTACGCCATTCTCCTGCCTCAGCCTCCGGAGTAGCTGGGACTACAGGCGCCCGCCACCTCGCCCGGCTAGTTTTTTTTTGTGTGTGTGTGTTTTTAGTAGAGACGGGGTTTCACTGTGTTAGCCAGGATGGTCTCGATCTCCTGACCTTGTGATCCGCCCGTCTCGGCCTCCCAAAGTGCTGGGATTACAGGCTTGAGCCACCGCGCCCGGCCTGGAGGGAATATTAATGAGGAAGGGGAAAAGTCCACATGAAGATGGTTTAGAAAATGTTCATAAAAGAAGTGTGCACTCTGGGCTACATAGTGGTAGCAGTGAAGAACAGGCAATTCTCAAAATAGACTCTGGATTCTGCGTTTAAATGTTGAGTCGGTTATTTCATAACCATATAAATTGAGTAAGTTACCTATTTCTAATATCAAAGGCTCAGACCCCTAAACAGTAAAGGGGACTGATAGTGGTGTCTTCCTCATAGAGTTATTGTGAGGGTGAAATGACAAATTCCAAAATGTAAAGTATTTGTGTCTGGAAAGTTAGGCTATTGGAAATCTTAAAAAATAACTAGTTTACCAGGCAACAGAAGTGAGGAATATCAAATGGTCCTTCCTTAGAATGTATAGGAAGAACATGTTTTCCCACTAATACATCGACTGAAATTAAAGCAGTAATATATTTTAACAAAGGCAAATATTTCCAAAGGCCCTCTTCCCTTTTCTGTCTGTTCACAAATAGTTTGAATAGGTGCTAAATGCAGACTGCTGCTGGAATGGGAATATTACACCAGGTTGTTGATAACATTTTATGGGTTTACAGACTACTATGAACCAAACTGCATAATGAGAGTTAAGACAGTGGTTTGGGAATGAACTAGAAATAGAGTGTAAAGATATAGTTTTGTGTGCCAAACATTTTAGAAATATCTATCAGAAAGAAAATGTAGCCTTTTTGATGATAGCTTGGCAATATAATTTCAAAACCCTTACAAAAGTCCACAATTCTTGACCCAGTAATTCCCTTTGTAATCTATTTTAAGCAAACCACTTGAAATGCAGTAAAGGATTTAAGTACAAAGACATTCATTACAGCATCAGTTGTAATGGAAAACATGTTGTTGATATGACAGTCAGTTGTGATCTAAGAGGCTTTTCATGATACAGGAAAATATTCAAATTAAAATGTAAAATCAAGAAGGTACAATATTATCTTAATTATGTAAGATCCATAAAAGAAACACTAGAAATAAATAAGTCAAAATAATAATGATTTTTTCTGGGTGGTGGAAATAAAGGTAACCTTTTGTTATTCTTTTTTACTTTTGGCACTTTCGAAATAAGGTGCATACATTGCTTTTAGAATAAGGCAAACAAAAGACTGAAAAAGGAGAGAAAAATTCAGTGTAGTTCCCTGAAATTCCTCAATGAAAGAATGTCCAAAGGAAGAATTTTAAGTGACGGTTTCTCTTTGGCCATTCATCTTTATCCATCAAACTGTCATTCGTGGCCTTATACATCCTTTCTTTGCTGTGAGTCATGTAAAATCATTTGCTTTCCCAACAATGCATCCACTGTGTGGTGCCATCATTTTTGCATTTACTCATATCCTCATGTTCTGGCCTGGGAGGCTCTGAAAAATCTGTCCCCAGAGCATAAAATGCCTTTTCCAGCAGAGACTTGAGATGGGAACCAATCACTGAACAGAGTCTTTATTGGGAAAATGATGCTCCTCTATTCGTAGCTGTGAATAAACTCTTGCTCAGTGTGACCACCAAAAATTATTCCTGTGTGTTTTTTCTTCTCTTTGTCATAGTTAATAGAGAGATATTTCCCACTGCCATATTTGAATTTTATGCATAAGCGCATAGATGCTGAAATTCAGCCTTAGGCCTTCAAGAAACTCCATATGTCAGCTTTCTGTTTCAATCCCATATGCAGCTCAGGTAGAGTATGTGCTGTCAAACTGCATGTGGCCTGAAGAATGATCACTGGCTTGTTTGGTTTCGCTTTGTTTTGTTTTTTTTTGTTTTTTGTTTTTTGTTTTTGAGGCGGAGTCTCCCTCTGTCGCCCGGGCTGGAGTGCAGTGGCCAGATCTCAGCTCACTGCAAGCTCCGCCTCCCGGATTTACGCCATTCTCCTGCCTCAGCCTCCCGAGTAGCTGGGACTATAGGCGCCCGCCACCTCGCCCGGCTAGTTTTTGTATTTTTAGTAGAGACGGGGTTTCACCGTGTTAGCCAGGAAGGTCTCGATCTCCTGACCTCGTGATCCGCCTGTCTCGGCCTCCCAAAGTGCTGGGATTACAGGCTTGAGCCACCGCACCCGGCCTGTTTTGTTTTTTATGCTAAATAAATGTGCACTGTTGACTACTATAGTCACAAGGTAAGTGAGATGGTAAAGGCAATGGGAAATGCAAATCTGAAATATAAAATGAAGCAGAAAACCTAGTTCATACCTTCAAGGTGTTTATATTCTTTTGCCACACTATCTACTGTAGCACTAGCCACATGCAGTTATCAAGCATTTAAAATGCAGCTACTCCAAATGAAGGTCTGCTTTAAATGTAAAATATGTAACAGATTTTGAAGATGTAGTACAAAGAAAAAATTGTGAAAATGTGAAAGATCTAAATAATGTATGCTAACTAAATATTGAAATTGTATTTGGCTATATTAGGTTAAATAAAATATATTAGTAAAATTAATTTCACATTTTTCATTTTTCTCTTTTAATTGTGGCTCTAGAAAATTTTAAGTTACATATGCTGATTATCTTTGTGACTCATGTTATATTTCTACATAAAGACATGAAAATTAAATGATCAAACAAAATTAATGACAATACTGAAATATAAACCTGAGCAATATTAAAACAAATATATAATGGATTTATAAATTAGCAATAAAGACTCTAAATACCATTAGTTCAGAAGAAAAACAAGATGGCCATAGACGAAATGAGGACAGGCCTTGGAAAATGTGTTCAGAAATTCACCACGGTCCTTCAACTGAATGGCCCAGTCCACTCTGGTGATTGTTTGCTCTTACTTCCTCCAGTTATGTTTTGGTCTAATTCCTAACTTTTTAAACATTAATTCAGTGTCTTGGACTTCTATCCTACACTATGATGCTGTCTGTCTGACTCACTTCTAAATTGAAGTGCATATATAAAAAAAATTGAATCACTCCAATGATTTTAAATCACTCTTCAATGTGCAGAGCAATTTAAAATTACTGGAGTGCTTCCAATTTTTATTAGTCCTTGAATTTGGAAGTGATCTAGGCTTTTCTGGGCATGTGCAACACACTGTGACTTAAAATTATTAAGCTCTCATGCACCCCCACCTTTATTTGTAAGAAGCTGATTTCACTTTGCAATGGAAACCATCAGAAGGGTATGGCATGGAAATAGTATGGATAACAAAAAACACAGGGGGAAAATAGCTTCCATTTAATAATGAGAACTATGCTTTGTAATTAGATAGTGTCTTGCCCAAGGATCTCTAAGTGCTTCATAAACATTAGGTCATTCATCATGAAAATGTCTTATTGGAGGCATATTTCCAGTGTGGGAGGGTGGTGATAGGGATGGGCAAAGCCATTTAGACTGGCTTCAGACATTGAATTGGGTAATTTGAATGATGTGAGAACTGTGCCTAGGACATTTATTTTTGGTACTGCTTTTTTTTTTTTTTTTTTTTTTCTCTATGCAAGGAGAAGGAGGTAATGTTACACTGTCTGGTCCATTTACAAATGTCATAAAAAATTAACTTGGCAATGCAGAATCTACTAAATAAATGGCTTATCCCAAATAAACTCCAGGAGCACACATAAAGTGATTGGTTTCCTAATTTAATGACTTTAGTTAAACTTTGGAAGAAAATACATAAACTTTTCCACTATTTTCTTTCAATTTAATTCCTTTCTGTTTAGCATATGCTGAATTCACTGAACCTAAAATATTTACCTGTAAGATGGTTTATCTGAGAATTTTCAAGTCATAGACTTTTCCTCTGTTACAGTTATATGAGAACTTTTAATCAATATAGGAGTCTAGTAAAACCTTTATTGTAGAAGTGGTATAATTTAGAAACAAGAAAAAGAAATTCAGTAAATTTTTAATGTTGACTAAGAAGTGTGCCTGCTTGTTCTTCACTATCAAGGAATTGATTTTTGAGACTTACTATGATAAGTGCACAATGCTAGGCATTGAAAACATTAACAGTGAATCTGGTAAAATGAAGTTGTGAACAAATAGGCCTATTTAGAAGGAAAGATTTCAAGTGAGCTCACTATAAGATAATATACTGGTAGTAATATGTAATATGTCTCACACACAATAATAGTATGAATTACACAGAGCATTGACTGAGATCTTGACAAAGGCCTTGTGTTTCGTTATCTGTTATAAACAAACAACGGTAACAACAATAAAGCATTAAAATTAGAGAAAGAGGTGCTTAAGGGCCCACTCCTACAAAAGGCTATAAGAAATAAAAAGCAGGTCAAACAAAGTGACCTCTGTAGAAATGACAAAATAACTGCCCATAGTTGTTTGCTTTAGACAACATGCAAAATCATATAGATGAGTATAAAGTTTTTATGTCAATTCATGCAAAGAATCACAGTTCATTCTTCCAAATTCACAATGGCAAGGTGCTGCAGAAATCCAGGGCCACAACTCTCTAACCCAACTCAGTAACATCTCAGCAAAGGTGATCTTAAAGCAGAACCTCACATGAAATATGTGTGTATTGTTGTTGTTGTTTTAAATCCTATTTGGAACATTATGACCCATAGGCGGAAATAGAATTTACAGTAATGCCAAGGATTAAAAGGAATGAGCCTCTTGTTTAGAAAATTAGCTAATCAATATGCCAAGCTTATTTTTAAAAATGCTTTAATTTTTTAAACTACAGCATGTCCGCTCTAGCTTCCTGTATTTGACTCTGATAATAAAACTTTCAGTATGACTAATGTAGTTTAGCTAAACAAATTAGAGAACTGCATCGTTTGTGCTGAGGAGAGTTTCCATTAGCCATTGTGATGTTCTCTTCCTGGTCAGTGAGTAATGACTGTGATCCAGGCCAGGAGAGCGAGGTTTATGTTTTTTGATGGAGAGACAGGAATCAGTGAGCAAAGACTACAGGAAAGGGAGGGCCATGGTTTCTCCATCCGGAGACTATAGGCTGCTTTGGGGAGAGAGAAGAGAGCAACAGACACGAGCATCCCTCCTATTTTCTTGGTTGCAAAGCTCTTGCTATTTTTAGTTAATGGAACACTGAATGTCAAAGAGAACCAGGGGAGGAAACAGGAATACCCAGAAGAACTCACTGTACTGGACTCTCCATTCTTCCCAGCATCTCTGTTGGCCTCAGCCTGCAAGCTAGGGGGTATGTTACGAGTTGAATTGTGTGAATGCCCCCAACCATGATGTTGAATTCCTAGCCTCCAGTACCTCCAAATGCTACTTTATTTGGAAAAAGGGTCATTGCAGATGTAATTGGTTAAGATGAGGTCATGCTGGAATAGGGTGGGCCCTTAGTCTACTCTGGCATTTTTATAAGAAGAGGAAAGATGATGTGAAGACAGACGCTCAGGGGAGAAGGCCATATGACAGCAATAACAAAGATTGGAACCATGTAGCTGCAAGGCAAGGAATGCCAAGAGTCGCCAGCCACCACCAAAGGCTAGGAAGAGGTGAGGAAGGATTCTACCTACAGCCTTCAGAGGGAGTATGTTTCTGTTAACACCTTGGTTTTGGACTTCTAGCCTCCAAAACTGTGAGAAAAGATGTATTTGCTTTTATAAGCCACACAGTTCGTGGTACTTTGTTCCAGTAGCCCTACAAACCTAATACAGGGTATGAAGAATTACAGAATTTTCTGGAAATTCCCTGATGTCAGAAAGGCTGAGTATGAATAGCTGGGACTGAACTAGAAAGGAGACCTGAGTTTCATAGTGATTTTGCCAGAAACTAACTCTTTGCCCCTGGTCAAATCAGTGCCCTTCTCCAGCTTCTATAAAATGCCATTTCTATTGTCCCTTCCAGTCTTACTGTTTTGTGATGTGGGAGTCACTAGTGGCAATAGATCACTTCTACGGGAGGGGGTAAGGCTGGCGAGGAAGAGGGTGGGAATCAGGTCAGGTTCTCCTTATCTTCATGGCAAGTGAGCAGATAGGACCTATGAGTAGAGAGGATATTTGCTGTGGCTGCCTATTTAATCTCTGCTTATTTAATCTCATTCTTGAGGCCTATGGTTGACGTCAGCTCTCCCACATCACCTCAGGTAACTAAGCACATGCCCTATACTCAATGTACACTTACTGATGCACCATCCTTTAAAACAGCACTGTGTTCATTCCCTCACTGTCTCCAGTATGATGTATCTGTGGTCCACAGAGTAACGAGAAGAAAGTCCCGACTTTAACGTGAAGCCAGAAGAGAAGGTGTCTGCATTTAAACAGAGACTTGCAGTATCTCCCAGGAGCACTTTGGATGGAAAAGAAAATGTCCTTAGCTAAGTCAGGATAAATCAAAGCTTATCAGTCTGGCAAACTATATTTTGGAAGAGCAAGACCACTTAGGTCAAGGTACAGTTCCTGTCAAGATTTCTGAATCTTGTTCTAAGGTTGGAGATTGTGGCTATCCTTACAGCTTCATGGAGCAGTAGACATGTTGAGATAGGATTTGGTCAGCAAAATGGAGAATTAGCAAGTTTCAGAAAAGGTGCCCACATGCCAGGAAGTCCAGCTTATCTTATAGTCGACAAATACAACCTAAATTGATAGTAAAGATCAGCTGGTTTCACTTCATTTTACAGAGGAAGAAACTTTGATTCAGAGAGGTTATTGGTAAAGAACATCTATTTAATGAATAGATTAACTTTGATCTGTTCTCAGTATTTTTGATTGATACAATCTTTATGTCTTCTTTTCCATCTTAATAACGATTTTATAAACATTTGGGATCCTGTTTTTACATGTAATTATAAACATGAAGCAATTTTCATCAAATATATAAAAGTTAAAAACATAATAGCGTTTCTTGTGGCACATATACTCTATGGAATACTATGCAGCAATAAAAAAGGATGAGTTCATGTCCTTTGCAGGGACATGGATGAAGCTGGAAAACATCATTCTCAGCAAACTAACACAGGAACAGAAAACCAAACACTGCATATTCTCACTCATAAGTGGGAGTTGAACAATGAGAACACATGGACACAGCAAGGGGAACATCACACACTGGGGCCTGTCTGCAGGTGGAGGGCCAGGGGAGGGATAGCATTAGGGGAATACCTAATGTAGATGATGGGTTGATGGGTGCAGCAAATCATCATGGCACACGTCTACCTATGTAACAAACCTGCACATTCTGCACATGTATCCCAGAACTTAAAGTACAATTAAAAAAAATACAATTTCTATAACTTCTTACTGAATAAATGATTAGAAGAATAAATAAGAAATGGATTATTTTTATGACTAACTACAAATTAATTATTGGCTGCAAATTTTTAGCATTTCTAAGTCATTTCCTATGCCCTAATTCTTATATTGCATCACATCCCGTTAAAATTTTACCTCCATTATTAAATTCCAATGAAATACTCTGCCCAAGTGATTTAAATCACCTTATAACTTATAAAATGGAAATAAGGCATTATTTTTGCTGTTGTTCAAATAGAGCACTTAGGTCCTAGATTAACTTAGATCATCATCTTCTTTGGAGACACCTAGTATTGTTTTTATACTTTACCCATGACTACAGTATTCATTTAAAAAATGATAATGATAATCACATCCAACTAAGTCCCTTTATCTCACCTCTAAGATAACATAGGGTTTTTTTTTCCTTTAGAATTTTGATGTTGTACGATACTATAATACTCCACACTTTAATAAGGAATGAAAAAAAAGGTAAAAGTGTTAACAATGATGGATCTTCAAAAGATATGGCTGAGTGTGGTTACCAACTATACTCTTTATTCTGTTTGGATTTCAAAAAGAGCAAATCTACTATTGATTTTTTTCTCACTTATGAAATGTAAACTACACTGCCAAAGTTTTTCTAGAATATCATCAAATAGTGTAGTCTTAAAAACTATAAGGAAACTATTATTATTTGTGATTTTTAAAAAAAATTATTATTGTTTGTTTCTTGTGAGCATATTTATGTTGAAAGAAAAGTTTTCATCACTATCAGTTACCGAGATCTTTAGCCATTGCTGGCTTCTGGACACATTATACAGTTAAGGACCAACGCAGTTCCCTAATAGTTCTGATGTCATTGGCAAAAAGTCCTAGAGAGTCAGTGGCAATAAACAGACTCTTGAAAGATGAAACTCTTAAACAAAGACTCATGGGACAATAACTGAGTCAAACCATCCTGCAAAAACAATGAACAAAAATGAAAACATTTTTATAAAGTTGGAAAATGCATTGTCTTATAGTAGGCATCTTGCTTACATAAAACAATTTAAAAAAATAATTGATATATTTTGTATTATCTCATAATCTCAAAAGATAAACTGTAAATAAAAGTTTGCTAATATATTTGAGGCTTGAAAATGACTCATAAACTAATGTTTGAAAACCTTGTGCTTAAAATAGTATAACATGTAATCTGTATAAGATGATAAAGATCTATAGAAACTATAATACAAATTTATAAACAGAATGAGTCTAACCTCTGTAAATTAGCCCATGAGAAAAATTTTTCCCTGTAACTTCCAGAGTCAGTATCATGAGGACTTAACCATTGTCCACGGAATTGTTGATTACAGATCCCTGATGTAGAATACTCAGAAACTGAAATTTCTCAACTAATATTTAATTTTTTTCTCTGCTTGATTCTTGATGTGCCTATCACTTTAGTGAACCATGGGTTCTCTAAACCCATGGTTTGGAGACCACATTTCACATTTCCACCTAGACAAAGTAGAGAAACATAATTTGAATGGACATTATATACCACGGATCTCTTTTCAAAAGTAAATCTTCAAGTGACCATAAATTAACTATACTATTATCTGGACAATTTCAAAGGCTCCTTCTTAGAACCCTGCAGTGGTATACAAATGTAAGAATTCATTTAAAAATTACATTAAGCCAGTGCTTTTCAAATGTTAAAATGATATTTCAGTGATTCTTACAGTGTATAATTACTGCAAGCAATTGCTGTACTACTTTCATCTACTATACACAAGAATGCATTCTAATTAACAATATCCAACAATTAAGCTACAAGGCTATAAATGCCAATTTGTGGCCGTTATGGACTGAATTTGTCCCCCAAAATTCATACGTTGAAGCCTATTGCTCAATGTGATATTTGGAGGTGGAGCCTTTAGGCAGTAATTAGGTCATGAAAGTAGAACCCTCATGAATGGGCTTAGTGCCCTTGTAAGAAGAAACAGGTAACAGACAGTCTCTCTAGCCCATATGAGAATGTTGTTAGAAGGCAGATGTCTACAAGTCAGGAAGAGGGCTCTCACCAGACACCAAATCTGCTGGCACCTTGATCTTAAACTTCCCAGCTTCTGAAACTGTAATAAATAAATGTTTATTGTTTAAGCCACCAAGTCAATGGTGTTTTTGTTATAGCAACCCAAACGAAGGCAGCAGACTATATTTAAAAGCAAAAAATGCATTTTTGATACGTATCATGTGACATGATTTTTGCTGTCTCAGATCATTTCATAGGACCAAAGTGATCTCTCTGTCTCTCTCTCTCCCTCTCTTGAGAATTTGTGTAATGTGGTATTAGGTGACCAATGAAATAAAACAAAATGTTGTAGGCTTCTTCTTTAGATTCGCTGAAAAAGTTACTCTGATAAAGTAACTCACTTTGGACACTGTGCCAGGACCCCAGCTCACTTACAAATGGCTTGTAAACACCAATGTAAATGTAAAACTGCTGACATTGGCAGCACTTCCAGGAATTATCTTAATTAAGACATACAGTACCAACAAGGGTTAATATTATTTGAAAGTAAAAGCTTTCATACCAACAGCAAGCCCACTCTGTGTGCACTGCTGGCTCAGCACTATAATTAAGAAAATTGCCTCTAGTGTGCTTGTTTGGTAATGCTGTTATCATCTTTTTTTTCCCTTTTAACAAGAGTAAACTACTTGGAGATGTCCCCATTTATTCTTCTTGCTTCCACTAACCCCTGATCCCACGAAGGCCATGCTAGGCTAGCATTTAAATGACTAAATGAGCTACTTTATCATCTGGTTCACCCTGAAGTCTTTTACATATTTTTCTTGACCTCTAACCCACAGACTATTATTTTGACAGCTATCATTAATGCTGTGTCCTGAGTAACCACACATTGACTATGATGGATGGTGAAAGAGCCGAGGAGTTGAAAGAAATGGACACCCACTTTCATCTTCCTCTTGATTAAATCGAAACCATCCAAAGCTATTGCACACAGAGCTTCCTGTGGCAGTGTTGGAACATATTAACTGAGATTTTTGTGGGATATACCCCATTCAGAAAAAGAAAAAGAATTCAGCTATAAAACAAATAAACCACATAAACTAAACATCAGAACTCTATAAATTTGATAAATTATGACTATTCAAGTATGAAATTAGATGAATCAATATGTGGTTAGAATTAAAATATTTCATAGTGTTCCACTGAAGAGGAGCCTTGCTGGTAAGGTTAACAAAGAGAATCCCAGTGTCAAGAGACATAAGTTAAAATGACATAGTTACAAAGTCTTGTCATACATCTCTTAAGTGCAGGCTCTCATTTGAAAGGTCGTGTTGACCTGCTGTGATCATTTACATGGAACACCATGCTCTGTGGTTCCTCTATAATTGTGAAGTCATTACCAGCTTTGGACCCACACAGCTTAATTGCCTCCCTCCTCCAGGAAGTGACTATAACTAAATTTGATGACTAAATTTACACTATAGGAAAGGCACCTAGTGAACACAGCATTGCTAGCATCCCAGAACCCGGTAAGCTTCACAGTGATAGGGAAGTTGACCAGCATGTTGAATCTTGATAATGTACAAATACATACCAGCAGCAGAGCTCAGAGTGCTAAGAATAAAATTAATGGGGAAGGATGTATGGTATTGATAAGAAACTGTAGTTAAAACTGGGGTATTAAGTTTTATTCAGAAATGTTGCCATGCCATAAAACAAATTAAGAAGAATTATCTTGGGTTTGGGAGACAGGATAGAAGAATAAAATACCGTATTTCATATTCAGGAAATGAGTCCTTCTGAACAGAAAAAATATGGGACCAACTGCTCCTAAACGTATTTCTTTTTCTGACGTTGTTAAGATTCCATTAAGACTCCATTCTCTGGCTACTATTAAAGTTAAAAAATAAGAGATGCTGGCAAGGTTGTGGAGAAAAAGGATATACGCTGTTCATGGGAGTGTAAGTTAGTTCAGCCACTGTAGAAGACAATGTGGTGATTCCTCAAAGACCTAAAGAGAGAAATACCATTCAACCCAACAATCCCATTACTGGGTATATATCCAAAGGAATTTAAATCATCCAACTATAAAGACACATAGATGCATATGTTCACTGCAGCACTGTTCTCAACAGCAAAGCCATGGAATCAACTTAAGTGTCCATCAGTGATAGACTGGATAAAGAAAATGTGGTACATATACACCATGGGGTACTATGCAGCCACAAAAAAGAATGAGATCATGTCCTTTGCAAGGACATGGATGGAGCTGGAGGTCATTATTCTTAGCAAACTAACACAGGTACAGAAAACCAAATACTACATGTTCTCACTTATAAGTGGGAGCTAAATGATTAAAACACATGAACACAGAGGGGAACAGCACACACTGGGGCTTGTCAGAGGCTGGAGGGTGGGAGGAGGGAAAGTATCAGGAAAAATAGCTAATGGATACTAGGCTTAATACTTGGGTGATGAAATAATCTGTACAAAAAACTCCCATGACACAAGTTTACCTATGTAGCAAACCTGGACTTGTACCTGTGAATTTAAAATAAAAGTTAAAATAAAGACTCCATTTTCCATTGTTAACAGTTAACATTGTCAATTGTAAATATTGCAATATAGATGTTTCCCAGTTCTTCTCCCCCTAATTCAAATGCAGACATGAAATGAAAATTTATCAGACATGAAATGAAAATTTATAGATCATTGTAGAACCACTGTCAATGAAGCTCTTTTAAATTTTGTAGATAAGAATTCATCCATAATGGCCCAGTTATATTTCTTAAAATCTTGAAAAGTTGATAAAATCAGCTCTTGAAATAATATGTAATGTAATTATTCTATGCTGCTATTTACCGATTCTAAGGGGAGAATTATTAAGCATAAAATTCTCAAGAATAACCCCTCCCTCATTTTGAGAGTCAATGATAATAATTCAGACAAAGAGAGGCATTATTTTATAATAGCCACACATTTTTCTATTCTTGACACTAGTCTCTCATATGTGTTAACTCTCTCAACCAGTAAAATTTTACACCAATGGACACCCTCCATATTCTAAATTCTAGATAGCTACTGTAGTATATCCTTTTTTTTTTTTTTTTTTTTTTTTGAGGTGGAGTCTCGCTCTGTCACCCAGGCTGGAGTGCAATGGCCAGATCTCAGCTCACTGCAAGCTCCACCTCCTGGGTTTACGCCATTCTCCTGCCTCAGCCTCCCGAGTAGCTGGGACTACAGGCACCCGCCACCTCGCCCGGCTAGTTTTTTGTATTTTTTAGTAGAGAAGGGGTTTCACCGTGTTAGCCATGATGGTCTCGATCTCCTGACCTCGTGATCCGCCCGTCAATCTCTTCAAAAGGGTTGAGTGCAGTGGCTCACACCTGTAATCCCACTGCTTTGGGAGGCCAAGACAGGAGGATCGCCTGAGGCCAGGAGTTTGAGACTAGCCTGGACAACACAGAGAAGCCCAAATCTACAAAAAAATAAAAAATCAGCTGGGTGTGGTGGTGTGCACCTGTCATCCCAGCTACTTAGGAGGCTGAGGATGGAAGATCGCTTGAGCCTGGTAGGTGGAGGCTACAGTGAGCCATGAATGTACCACTGCATTTCAGCGTGGGTGACAAAGCAAGACCTTGTCTCAAGAAAGCAAACAAACAAACAAACAAAAACCCTCTTCAGGGTTCCTGCTTTTATAACAAAAAAAAAAAAAAAAAAAAAAAGGAAAGAAAAGAAAGAGTGTTTTTGACTCCTCTTTGTTAGGTGAAAATGTGGGAAAATAAGTAAGCCTCGTTTATTTTCCAGAGGCTGCTAACTGAGTTAAGTTCAAGCAACATACGAAAGTTCAACTTTTGGCTTTGTGGAACTACAACTCCAATCCACTCACTGATTCTCTTCTAAACATTGACCCAAACAAGTCACATTTATTGAGCACTCAGATATATTATCACTGTAGATATAAGAGAAAAAATGAGCTCTTAGAAAAGATTATGAAGAAAAGGAAGTCTACTCATACATACATTTTGTGCACTTTAGAAGACCTTTCTCTAGGCTCATAAGAAGAAAAGATAAACTGACAAAAACATTGGAGTAAACTTTCAGCATACGAATCTCTTGGAAATAGTACAGGAAGACTAGGGTAGAAAGCAAAGACGTAAACACAAGAAAAAAAGTCTTTATTTTTTAAAAAGAAAAGTAATATCCAGATTGAAATAACTTTCTTCAACTTTGCAGTTTCTTTCAAAATACTCAATAGGATTTATGGAAAATGTTTATAAGAACTAAGGCTATTTTGCTGAAAAGCAGTGTAATGATCATGTATTTTTAAAACCAGACTAACTAAAAAAATTTTAAACTCTACAGAGGGCAAAAAAAATTAGATTTCGTCTCTATTCGTTTTCTAGGGCTGTCATAAAGTAACACAGATTGGGTGACTTTAATGACAGAAATTTATTTTTCCATAGTCTGCAGGCTGGAAGTCTATCACTATTAGCTGGACAATATCAAGGTGTGAGCAGGGTTGTTTTTTTCTAAGCTCTCTCCCCTTGACTTGCAGCTGGCCATATTCCTCTGGTGTCTTCACATGGTCTTTCCTCTGTGTGTATCTGTGTCTTAATCTCCTCTTTTTGTTTTTTGGGGGGTTTTGTGTTGTTTGTTTTTTTGAGACAGAGTCTCGCTCTGTCACCCAGGCTGGAGAGCAGTGGCATGATCTCCACTCACTGCAATCTCGCCCCCCGGGTTCAAACGATTCTCCTGCTTCAGCTTCCCAAGTAGCTGGGATTATAGGTGCCCACCACCATGCCCGTCTAATTTTTGTATTTTTAGTAGAGACAGGGTTTTGCCATGTTGGTCAGGCTGGTCTCGAACTCCTGACCTCAGGTGATCCACCTGCCTTGGCCTCCCAAAGTGCTAGGATTACAGGCGTGAGCCACCATGCCTGGCCCCAATCTCCTCTTTTTATAAGGATACCAATCATATAGGATTAGGGCCTATGTTAATGACTTCTTTTAACCTTAATTACCTTCTTACAGATCCTATCTCTAAATACAGTCACATTCTGAGGCACCGAGAGTTAGAATTTCAACATGTGAATTTGGGCAGGTGGCACAATTCAGTCCATAACAGGATCTAAGCTGTGGCTGAGTTTTGGGGTTACAAGTGTTGGAAACATATTTAACTATTAAGTAAGAACAACTTTGTAAGTACAGAGTGATTCAACTTTAAGACAATAAAAAGTCTGCTTTCAGTAACTTATTATTTGGTTTTGTAATTTAACACCTTTTCACTTTAATTCAAAACAATGTGCTTCCAATAAAAAAATCAGAGTCCTTTTTATTCATCTTTCATGAAATGCTTCTGAGCACAATGGTAACCTGAGACTTCCATTGAAATTCTTGTCTTCATCATCATCATCATCATCAAGCTAACATTTATGAAGCACTTCGTGTCAGATATTGTGCTACGCACCTATGAGTACTATCTTGCTTGATTCTTACACTAATGTGATGAGTGGAGTACAATTACTGTTCCTTATCATGAATGAGAAAACTGAGGTGGAGATAGTTAAATTAGTTCATGAAGACATAATACGGGTAAATGCTGGGGGTTGATTACTCATGTCTGAGTCTGGAATCTCACTTCTCACACCTGATGTGATGGATCTAGAAAGGAAAACCTTCACCAGCAATAAACACTAGAGATACTAGTATGTACACACAACGGGAACTTCCGAGAATGTCTGTGACACAGAGAGCACATTGAAGTAAATCCTGTTCTGACCCCTTTGTGAAGGAGCATGTGGCCCAGGAAAGAGAAGGAAGAGCTCCAGGCAGAGCATCCCCAGTGTTTCCTGGAATAAGGAGAGCTGGAGGTAAAGGGTAGGCCCAGCAGCAAGAGGGGAGCTTGCCATAAGGCTAACTCCCAGCCCAGCTCACTCGCTTCTCTGATGGTCAAAGGGTAAGCAAGAAGGAAAAGAATGCAAGAAAAAAGCCTTTTTAAAAAGAGGATGAAAACAAGAGATGATATAGAAGACAAAACTTGTAAAATACTAAAATCCTTGTGCATGGTTTAAAGTCCCCAAAGAGTCTAAGTTGGCATTTAAAAAATAAAATCCAAATTTGGACATTTGGAAGTGAAAAAAAAAGGTGCCAACCTAAATGCCCAAAAAAAGGAAGCTGTTTTTTTAGAAAGGATAACATGTTCAATAGAACACCAAGCAGCCATTTAAAGTTATGATCTATAAAATTATTCATAAATATTGAAATTCTTCAAGGTAAAATTTTTCATGTGAAGTATTGGTTATAAAAGGTATTTTGATACTATAGGATACTGTTTGTAAATAAAATGTTTATATATATATACATTTATATAAACATAGGAAAAAGATTAAAAATACATTCCCTAAGAAGTACTGCTTCTTGGAGTAACCTTTGTTCTTATTTTAATGCTTTACTAATTTTCTATAAAAATACATATCTTATAATAAAAATAACATATGTTCAAAAAAGGAGGAGAAAATTTAAGTCAGTTTCCAGCAAAAAGGCATATTAAGAACTAGATGAAGAAACTTGCCCCAGAATAAGAGAAGCACACTGTTGCTCTAAAAGGATTATGACTGGCTGTTCAAGGAAATGAAAATGAAGCAGGGAGAAGCCCAATGCTTCTGGGGCTTCAGAGAAAGCAGAGGAGGTTAATCCAGGCCGTTATGAACCTTAGCAAGTAGTGAGTCCTATTAATATGGTGCTTGAAAGTTGAAGGATTTACTCAGATCTCAGATAGAGCTGATAGAAAAAGGCCACTACTCTAAACCAAACACTCAACTCTTGGCAGGACAAAATCAACTGGGGAGCTCTACAAAAATACTGATTCCCTTAGCCTATCTCAGGCCAATTAAATCAGATTGTCTAGGGTGGAAACCAAGCAGTGTATTTTTTTAAAGATCTACAGGTGAATCTAACATGTGACTGGGATTGAGGACAGCAACTAATCTAATTCTAAACAATCATCTACTTAAATAGAGAGTACAAGTACTTTCATTCTTGACATCTTCTTGCTTGAGAATTATCTACTGAGAATTGTTAAATACATATGTTTTAGTGTGAATTCCTTCATGAAAAGAAATATTTACTTTACTAGGAGCAGTAAACTCCCATTGAAAGCCATCATAAAACACTTACAGTCATATGAGGACTAAGTGAAATGCAGGTGCCATTCAGAGGTGATTACAAGAAGGAAATAAATAAACCTCAGAGGGAATTTCTTCCAGTCCTCACTCAGATTTGTGCCCTCTCTCCTCTCAAAGCTCCCACCAATCTATTGACTTGTGTCCTTGTGTGTCACTCTCTCCCTCTTGGCCCTTGCTCATGAATGGAATGTACCTTCTCTATCTTTTTACCATCAGCATCTGGCATGTAGTAGAAGCTTAATAAATGTTTGTTGATTGGATAAAAAGATGAAGTGCTAGGCATTATTATTTTTTCTCTTACACTCCTTTCAGTTCTATGCCTCTATAATACTATGGTAACGCTTCCTGATGTTCCAAATGTCCTCATTTTCCCTCTACACTTTCATATTGTTGTTTGGTAACAACCGACATTCATTATAAAAGGTTGTTAGCAATTCTGGAATACCTTACAATATTGTCATCATATAGATAATGAGTTTTAAAGGTTACCAATAACATCTAGCAGTGCACATAGTAAGCTATGTTGTTTTTTATTTGCTTCAAAATCCCTTTGACTTAATGAGTATCAAGTTATTTATGCATGTTGAACTAGACTGGCAGTAAGAATAATTGTAGTAAACAAATTTAACATGTTTAGGTAGGTGACCTATAGACCTATGGTCCAGACTTCCTCAACTAAAGATAAAAATTCTGGAGCTACATGCCTTAGTTACAGACAAATTCAATGTGTTCTGGGATGTGCCAACTGGAGAGTGAATTGGTTTACACTAGGGGCCACCTGTCAGAAACTTCAAGGGTGAGGAAGGACATGTTGTCCCAGAAAACATGTATAATCTTTATTTATATACACTATGCAGTGCTGATTTAAGATACTGGGTATTAGAAAGATCAGGCACTGTGATTTTTTTTAACCCATAGTAATTGTAATTAATAATCGCAAGGAATAAAATGTGAAATAGATTTTAAAAGATTTTGCATGGCCTGCCTGCCCAAACAGGGTATTTTGGCACACAAATTAAAATATTTGTCATAGAATATTTTATGCTGGTGCCATTGCAAATAATTGAGATTTTATTTGTTGAAGAGCTGTTATGAGAGTAAAAATATGAATATGAGTGTATTTCACATACTGATTCTTTTCCCTTTATCACTTTGGGGATCTTGATGCAAGCAGGTTAAACAGAGTTAAGATCTTAAAACTTAAAATCAAAAAACAATATTATATAATCTTTGTTTTGGCTTCTCCACCAAGCAACTTGAATTATATTGTTAATACCATTGTGATACTGAATAACAGTAAAAGCTTTATTACAGTTTGTGTATCAATTGAGAGTAAGGAATCAATGTAGTCATATTTCAGAAGATGTTATCATTTGCTTTAGTCTGTGAATCTGCCTTTCTCCAGTAATGGCAAGTTTCAAACATTCTTCATTAAAATCATTAATTTTTATTTAGTGAGTCACTATTATTTGTTGGAAGGTAATGAGGACCACTCGTATTGTGGAACTGTCATATGTATTATTCTGTATTCAGAAAACTGCTTGCTGCATACTGTAACGCTGGAGATTTTACTGCAAACATGTCAAAAGTTACTACAAAGATTTTTAAATGCTCCCTATATACACAGTTGAATACAACTGTTTGAGTGAATATTTACTTCTGGAAATTAAGGGTAAAAGTTCACCAAGTAATTTCAGAAAGATTAGTATACTTCAAGCTTGAGAGGCCAAATCAAGCAAACTTGAAACCAAATGAACAGAAAGGAATGGATTGTTGATACTTATACAATAGTTCAAACATGTATCCTCCTTATATCTGAATATTACCTTTTGTACCTTCCCAATGCTGAAGTTCAGAAACCTTTTGTTATAATAAAAATGTAACAAATCAGAAATGAAAAAAGAAGGCTTAATGTCTGAAGTTACTTACCTCTAGCTATGAGTGGAAAAAATAAACCAAATATATACATATATTTGGGACCTTACCTACATATTTATTGGGACCTTACTTGGGGTTTCGAGACCTTCCTTAGACCAAGACTCTAAGAACTCAAACCTATGTGAAGAAAATTTAGTAATATCCTTATTTAGCTATAGTATATTGCATTTTCTTTTAACCACTAACTTGAGAACAAATTGGAAAGTGCATGGTTTTGGTAGTCATATACTATAAGTTGTTTTTTCCAATGTTTTGTTATGAAACATTTCAAAAATACAGAAAAGGTAAAACAATTTTACCATGAATACCCTAAATAGGAGTGATTTTAAAAGATGTGAGCTGGTCCATCTATATCTTTTATGAAATAAATATCATTGATATAAAAAACTACATGTTCACACACATGTTTAATTATACTTGGAAACTGGGCATAGAGCTGACCAGAATGACAAGGAGGTTAAACTAAGAGAGGATGGAGAGCAATTTATTAGCAACATATGGTTTAACTATAAGCGGCTCTATATTATCGGTGGTAGAATGATTCAAATAAAATTTAAGATACCATTCAACTGAAACCAACCATCACTGAGGTATTGGAGAAAAGGAAACAATAACACTTTTAGATCTCATCAAATTGTGGTAAAATGTGTATAAGACAGTGCCAACTGATTTAGCTGCAAGTTACTATTTTAATGCATTGTATGCAAAGTGTGGGAGGTATACTACTAGCGGTATTGGTTTAGATGCTAAATAACATAAAGTTATAATGTTATAATTATCTTTCAACCCTTCTTATTTCTCAAGGAGAAAGCAATCATTTAATACCAGTATATATTGAAGGCCTCTCCACCCATCTGAATGTCTATTTTTATGATTTATTCTTCAATAGGAATAGTATCTAACTAGAATTAATAAGATTGATTTTATTTTTTAATTACCTTTTACTTATGGTTGTTAAACATGGTTTTAATTTATAGTTGTGATATAAAATTTCCCTTATGTAAATTTATTGAAGTGAAAAGTGAGTTTATTTGAAGAAAAATTAGGCAAATAATGATATAGGTATAATAGACTCCTATAGGCAGAAATTATACAGGTAGCCATCAGATGTCTGAAGTAAGAGAAACATTATTTCGATGGCTGCTAGTAAACAATATTTTGAAAGAGCCACCCATAACATATTCTAAATGATAAAAGTCCTCCAAATATGTCATTACCACCCTTGTCTACTAACTTAAGAGCTGATTTCTGGGCTTCTCTTGCCTAAAACTTGAATATGCCCCCACAGATTTTGTTCATAAATAAAAAACTCTAAAAGTGACCAAGAGTCTCATTTCCTTGAGAACCTTCAAACTATTGAAAAGATTATATTTATTTACCAAGAAGGGTGGAACAAAGCATTTTAATTCCTTCCCTAACTCAATGCAAATATGTAATTTGAAAATCTTTTTTATAGTAAATTACCATCACAAACAAATAAAGTGATTTCTAAGCCATAAAACAGCAGGTGGATAAAAATAGGTTGTGATTGCTTAGAATATAAAGTTAGTGATGTATCATGGAAAGTCTCAAATTATTGGCACTAGGCTCCCTGCAAACCATGAGAGTAAATTTCATCATCTATCATCAGCCACAATAGTCTTTATAGCAAATGTGGAGTCTAGGAGAGGTTACTGGAGTCATCATATTCTACGATATGAACCATTTGGAGACAGATTTCCTAAGTGAATGAGTTGAACAAAAGATTAAATTCAATCATAGGAGTTTTGAATGTTCATTTTATTTCAGCATTTTTATACAGTTTAAATAAGTCATATTTCCTCCCTATCTCCCCCTTCCCTTCCACTTTCATAATCTTGAGGGTGGGGGGGACAGGGTGCTTAGCAGGAGTCAGAAATGAATCTAATCCCATTTGATAGAATAACACCACTGCTAAATAGATAGACATACACACATCACATGAGAGAAAAAATTATTTTCCAAAATTCAGTTGTTTTTGTAATTCAATTATTACAATATTCTGTTATTTTCTCTGACTAAGCTCTGATTTAAAAAACTAGATTTCCATGTGAGATTTCAAATCATTTCAAATGGAGTTTCCTTTTCTACATTTTATTATAGGTTTTGAATCTTTACAAATATCACAGTGGTTTTGCTAGAATAACTGAAGTTCATTTTCTTCTCCTGGGTCTCTTCTTGTGGAGGGAATATTTGAAGTTAATCACAAGTAACTCATAGTAGAGACAGAAACTAGGATCACGCTCTCTTTTTTATACATTTCACTACAGCCAGCAGCCCCTACGATCAAAATAAAGTCAGATTTTCTAACCCATATATGGAAAAATTTATTTTTTTAATGCTTCTAATAATTTTTAGTGTTTTATGTTTAATTTAAAGTTAATTTTCAATATATGTCCTCATCCAGGATCCTATTAACCATATTAAACCCTAGCGCCATGACATGGATGCTAGTGGACCATGGCTAATGAACCAGAGTTTAAGCAGCCCTATAATTGCTTGACTCACCATAGACTGAAACTCTGTAACAGAAAGGAACATGAGACCATAATAGAGAGGTATAAATAACTGAGAAAAATCTGGAACCAAGAGATAAAGAATTATTGTATGTTCACTGTAATTTTGGTTCTAGTTGTGACTGGAGATGTAGAACTCAATTATGATGGTAGCCTTGTAGACCAGATGTTATTTTTAGTTGGACAAAGAAGAGCTTGAAACAAAATGTTTTAGGCTTCTAGGGAATTGTTTAAATTAATATTATTCATTATAATCCATATGAAAATTATCTACACAAAGCAGGACATGAGATCTGTGAGAATCAGTAGACTGTTTCTCCAGTTGGAGGTGTTGGATTAGGGACTCCTATTCTATCCAGTTCAATTTGATGAATAGAGGAAGGAAGCCTAACTTAATATTAAATAGAACAAATCTTCTCCTCAAACTCCATGTCCATGTGATGTGTTTTTTTAAATAATGCAGTAGCCCACTTGGAAATAAGTGAGATTCATTATGTTCTGAGTTTTGTTCATGCCAGTACTCAAACAGTAAGGTAAAAGTAGGAAGAAAGACAATCCATTATCTTGTTGTTTCCAAATATAGAATTATCCAAATATCAGAGAAGAACTTCCTTTGTTTTCTATGACCCAGTCTACCAAATATTTTGCAAAGTTTATCCCAGCATTCAGGACCTGGATTCAATTTTATCCTACTCCCTTAGGAATCTTACACCAATGACTATTCCTCTTTTCACTTACCTATATTTTCACACTCCTGTTTGCTATGATATCTTTTTCCAACAGCATTTAAGCAAATTCTAGTGGTCTTCACATCTTAATTTTTGAAAATATTTTGTCCACAACTCCCTCTGATGCTCCTGCTGATATATCTTCTCCCTGAGCTTTAAATGTGGATGTTTCCTCAAGGAAGATTCTTTACCTTCTTTTCTTCTTAATATTCTTCCATAGGTAATCTCCTTCATATCCATGGCGTCTTTACCCATTAATACATGACATATTCCAAGTATATATTTCTGAAATTACTAAGGTTTTGTTTCCCCAGAAGCAGACCTGTGGACAAGAATTGAGTGTAAGTAGTTTATTTTGGAAGTGATCAGAGGAGACACCAGCGAGAAAGGGAAGGAAGCCGATCAAGGGTATGTTATCAAAACAATTGCCACTGTGACTCAGTGGAATTCAATCAGAGGGAACTCTGGGACACAATAGAGTTACTCAGGGGCAGGTAGGTTTAGCAGTGCAACATCCCCAGACATCTTTTCAAGAATGTTGCTATAGCAAGTCTTCTTTTCTGTGTGAATATAAGTTATGTTGATATGTGCAGTTACTTAGGATATTCTGTGGTCGTCTTCTTTTCTGTGGAGATGTAATGTACATATAATTGATTCAAATTGATTTAAAAGGGTGTGTTTACCTCAAGGGAAGAGGAGAGACTAATACCTCTTGGACTTCAGTATGTTATCATCATCACTATTGTTGTTGTTAAATTAATAGATGCCACATAGATTATCAGATAGATCATCCTCTGACATTGTAATGGGAACACACTGCTCCCCACTTTTGACAGGCTGCTTACCTGTTCTGCATATTTAAGAACATATCTCTGATTCTTGTTCTATCCTCTGATATCCTGTTTCCTAGGTAGGAAATCTTCCTTTTCATATTAGTACACATCCTTTTCTTCTGAGTGATCTTCTCAGAGCACTTCATCATCTCACCTCCATCAGCTAAGTTTCTTGCCCTGTGACAATTAAGTGCATACATTTTCCCAACGTATGCAACCGGTGCTGTGAAATCATTATAAACACTAATGAAACTAACCAAATGGAGTACAAGAGTGTGGCATATGCAGGAGATAATAATAGTGTGACCATAGGTATAAAGTAGAAAGTGAGGGAAAATTGAATGATCGCTAACAAAGCCCTACACTAAAACAGGGATACAACTTTGTCTCCTGCCTATCTGCTCATTCTACCCTTTAAGGAATCACAGTCACACATTTTAGGAGGCAGGATAGTTTGTTGCTAATGTAAGTATCAAACTGCATGTTTGCCAAGCCCAGTTCTACCCATTTTCTAGGTTAATTTATTTCCCTAAGAAGTAGAAGTAATAACAGTATCTACATCATAGTGTTGTTACAGGCAAGTACTCCTACTTGACCTTTTCCAAGTTCCTGTTTGAACGTCACTAGATGTGTCTAACTCCAAAAAATATAGATAGCATATGTCTTCCATCTACCCAACAGAAGCTAACAAACATGGTGGTGGCCTTTGTGGAACTCTCCTTCCAAGGAGGAATTTAAGATTGTTTTTTGAGGGTTTGTTTGTTTTAATTAAATGCCATTGTACGTTCACAGATGTATTTGGTCCAGTGATAACCCCTCTCTCCTGTTACACACGTCACCCTTTGGTCCTAACATTATGATCACAGACGCCTGGGGAATTGAAACAGTCCAAAAATTAGAGATCATCTGGTTCTACTAAAGCCCAGGGGAAATACACGCTACATTCCTCACGTCATTTTTTACTTCTCCTGAGCCAGAGATCTAGATGTGATATACACATTCTTGGGTTCTTAGGGTTCTTTTCTTTCCATTCACTTCTTGGGAGTATCTAAGAACATATTCCTTCCCTGCAAAGAGCTGAATTCCTGCTAGAGGTGCCAAAACATGGGTGAAACTCCAATAGAATCAGAATTTTCATATTAAAAACAAAAGGGAGACTTTTCCCTTCTCACCCTGATTTATTTAGGCGAGCAATTCTCTTATTGACTGACTGCTAGACTTCTTAAGTGTATACTTAAGGCTCTGAAGTCTTACTTTTAAAATTAAATATCAACTAGGAAAGCAGAAATCTGCTATCAGCTATTTGAAAATGTTGTTTATATAAAAATATCCAACTTTGTTTTAAATGAGCCAAGTAATGGTTCTTTTAATAAAGGAGTAAGTATAATATTTGTAAGTAGATGTAGTACATACACAAATACACACACACACATACACATGCATGTGCATTGCTTAGCCATAGGTGGACATTCATCAGGCAATATATGCACCTCTAAACCCTAAGCACCTTCAGGGTATAAATGTAGGAGTTGGGCTGTTGCAGGTACTCCCCATTGTGAGTTATGGCTTATAGAATAGTTTGCTCAGCTGAGAAGCAGTCTAGTGATTTGCAATCAGCAATGCTTTCTCCTGATTCAGCTGATGTCTCAGCTTCCTCACAGTATTCATTAAGTAATTTTTTGATATTTATGTTCCACTCCTATACTTTATTTTCTAGCACTGTGGTTAACATGTAGGAAATAAATCCCTGACAGCTAAGTTTAATCACTACAAAGAAGAGACTCTGTTCATTACATACTTGCTTATGTTTTGTTACATGAAAATTTCCTGTAACTAAGTAATGCATTATTATCTAGTTTGTTGTTGTGTTGTTGTAGTTGTTGCAGACTGGGCAGTGTGAAAGGGCTAAAGGATCAAAAAGTGGCAGTGAAGGACAAAGGGGTGAGGCCAAGATCAAATTAGATTTGCTTTCAGAGCAGCCAGACAAGTAAAGCAAAGAACTGAAAGAAATTAATTCAGCTTGGAAAATTTTGAAATTCTGTGTTCAGGACAGAAAAAAAAAAAAGGCATCAATTGTGACTGGTAAACAGCTGGCAAGAAGAATGACTGATATAGAAATCAGACACAGGCCCTAGCCTGACTCTTATATGAAAGTAAAACACAAGGAAATAGCATTTACGGGGAAATCATATTTCCAAGTTATTTGAAAGTAGGTCAGATTCTACTTTCTCTCTCTGTACTTGGACATACTGCTACCCTTGCAATGCCTTTGCCTGCACCCTCTTGTGCATCTGGGAATGATAAGAATACCATTGTGCTTGGCACATAGGAGGGCCTTAATAAATGTAAGCTATTGTTATTCCTTGGTATATGCTAAACATTTTATTTCCATGTTATATATTTACTGCGAGAATTAAAAGAGAGTTTTCACCTACACAATATGAACTGCAAAGATATTTACCTGTGTTATTTAGGAGGTTCTCCCATTATTAGACTGATTCATTTTTAAATTGGATTTTGGTCTGGGAGTATTCAAAAATGGAATATTTCACAAATATTTTAATCATGTTGGGGCCATTCTATTTTTTACCAATAAGGTTGGATATTAAATAACATCACAATATTTATTCAAACAACAATCTGCATTTTACCAAACACACTGATTCTAACATCAGATTAATTGTTGAATTATAGTCTTGAAAAGTCATAATGAGTCTGATTGATTTGTGAAAACTTAATATACAAGGTGCATGTACAATGTTTTTATATTTCCAATCAGGAGACTCCAGGAATGACTTTTCTGTGGTTGCTGGTAGCTTGAGGATGAAAAATGAAAACAGTGAATCCCTCTGAAAAGAATCAAGCCAACATCATCAGGCAGCACTAGAATTAGAAAATATGATGCTTTTGGAGGCTTCACATACTCCTATCTTGAGCCATCCATTGGTACTATTATGGCAAGTAGGTGTAAGTGAAACTGACCTGTTTGGTCACAGGTCTAGAATATTCTGACATGATAAGAGTGCTTTATTTCTCTGGATACAATTCTAACTATCATCTTAACGATCCTAGGTCACAAAATGTCAGCATAACCGAAGGAGTAGTCAAACAATGGGCCTGTATTATTAGAAAACTTCAGAAAGTGCTGATCAACTTGCCCCTTAAAAAGACTACCGGCAGCTCATTTGTCATTTAAGACGGTTCTGAGTCAACTGGGTTTTCCATTCTGACCTTACGAAAACATTCAAAGGATCCCAAACTCTACTTCATCCCTTGACTATTTCAAAGTAACGTCTTTGCTCTTGGTCTCAGCATTGGAATTTTTCCCAGGCACCTTCCTGGATTGCTTTGTCTCACCAGCAGGTGTACATACTAACAGCCACTACTGCTGCTTATCCCATCATTTTTCACCTTATCGCTCTGATTTATTCCTGTTTTGACTTTGATTTTGGAATCCATTGTTTATTCCTTTGCATATTAATGACACTTCCTACCTTGAAGGGGTGTGGCAGCTCCCCTTTTCCCATCTCATGTTATTTGTGCAAGGTTGATTTACATTAGCTAGTTTTATATACAATGACCTCTTAGTGTGTGTGTGTGTGTGTGTGTAGCATTCCTTCTGTTTTTTAATTTTCTGCCAACAACTAAGAAAAATTTACTAAAAGAAAAAAATTAAAACAACAACAATAATAATAAAAACGGTAAGAGGAAACTTTGAGAGATGATGGACATGTTTATGGCCTTGATGTTGATAGTTTCACAGGTATATAATTATCCCAAACTCATCAAAATGTATATGTTACATATGTGCAGCTTTTCATATGTCAATCTTATCTCAATAAAGTGGTTTTTTAAGAAAAACTTTTTTTTTTTTGAGATGGAATCTCGCTCTGTCGCCCGGGCTGGAGTGCAGTGGCCGGATCTCAGCTCACTGCAAGCTCCGCCTCCCGGGTTCACGCCATTCTCCTGCCTCAGCCTTCCGAGTAGCTGGGACTACAGGCGCCCGCCACCTCGCCTGGCTAGTTTTTTGTATTTTTTTTTTTAGTAGAGACAGGGTTTCACCGTGTTAGCCAGGATGATCTCAATCTCCTGACCTCGTGATCCGCCCGTCTCGGCCTCCCAAAGTGCTGGGATTACAGGCTTGAGCCACCGCGCCCGGCCAAAAAAATCTTTTAAGAAAAAGACTAAAGTTGATATGTGCTGTCAGAATTTTCCCCTTCTCATTATATTTCCTAGGAAGTATGGTTGCCCTTTAATATTTATGCTATGACTAATGTACTAGAATAAAACACAGTTGTTATTGAGGAGATTTTTTTTCAAAAGACACTTGCCACCAAATGTATGTCTCATTTCTCCCCAAAGAGAGATTTTATACCCAGAGCTAAACTCAATCATTCGTTTATTTAAAAAAAAAAAAATTATTTAGCATATACAATGTTTCAGTAATGAGCTAAGTGTTTGGGATATATGAGTCAAAAAAATATAATTTATGCCCCCAAGGAGCTAACAGAGATGTGATCAAGTAAATGGACCTTATTCTATAATGGGATAAATCTTACAACGTGGTAGTTGAGGTGCAAGGCACAAACATAAGAACACGCTCCTTGGTAAATCAGGGAGGACTTTACAGAAGAGGTGATATGGACCTGACTCTTGAAAAAGGAATAAAAGTTGGCCAAATCATACCTAAGACTGAGGATAAAGACTATTGCTAAGGAAGGAACAGGGTCAAAGGCAAAAAAGATATGAGAAAATTAGGCACATTTGGAGAATGTTTGGGTATTTTGTGAGCTGAGTGACGTCAAATTAAACTGGGAACTTTGGAGACTCATCATGAAGAACCTTGTAGGTGATCCTACAATTATTAGATTTCTGTCTATAAATTGAGTATGAAAAGACTCACTTGTGGAAAAACTTAAAAATGTATATTCCCAGAAACCACTTTCCTCAAAACTAGAGTTCAGTAGACTGGGGATGGGTATTGGAATTCTGCATTTAAAAAATCCTCCTATGTGATTTTTGGAGCACACCACAAAGAGAAGCCTTTGAAGAAATCTGAGCAAGCAAGGTAGTTACATAACCAGAATTGCATGTCAAATCCTTTGGTAATATTTTAGAGAATGCCAAAACAACTATTTGGTCAAGTCATTCAAACTAGTCATCAGCACAGTAAAAATATTTGCCAAACTGATTGGCCAATTCAGGCTGAAAGGTGATCCAATGGTCTGACTTGGAACCCTTTTAAAGAATTTCTCTGAGCTTATTGTTCTACAGAATAGTGTTATTGTTTGCCCTTGGACTTCCTTTAGTAACATAACCCAGTTTCCGAGTTTTGGTGCTTTATGTTCCAGATATTATCCTTGTGTAACCTTCAGGTTTTGTCACCTCCATATTAGTGTTAATGTAAATCAAGAATTCAGCATTGCAAATGCTTTACTTGAGCTCCTATTGGTAACAATACAAGTACATTTGTAAAATATACTAAATTTCATACCAACTGGTAAGCTGGTAAGCCCAAGAGCTTTTTTCCAGTTATTTCTTATTTTTAAAAGTACTGTCCAGTCTGACCTCTTAGAATGGTGCCTTTATTAGACTGTAGATGTTAGATTTGAAGGTGTTTTAGAATCTCACTACAAACCCCAAGCACTTAGACTTATCCATGCTGTGAAAGGTTATTCTCATGCAGCTGGAGGTAAAATAGGATTTGGGTCTGCACTGTTTTTCCCCTTCCAACTACATGTCTATGTGAAGCTGGATTTTCTTCATCTATTTCAACCACAAAACATGTCCGGCAGATTGAATGCAGAAGTTGATATGAAGTCCAGCTGTTTTCTATTAAGCCAAATGTGAAAAAGATTTGTCAAGATGTAAAACAATGCCATTTCTTTACTAATTATTTTGTTTAAAAAAGGATTTTTTCATAAAACACAGTATGTTATTGTGTACTGTTTCATGTTACTTCATACAAAATAATAAATATTTTAATTTTTTCTGTTTTAATTTCTGATATGGTAAATGTTGATAGCTGTAGCTGACAGAAATCAAAGCTCTTTAGGATCCTCAATAATTTTAAGTGTAAAGGTGACATGAGATTAAAATGTTTGAGGAAGACTGGCCTACATAAAAGGGAGAGATTAATGAAAATGTGGTATATTTGATAGCATTCAGTTCATTTGAGAAATTTAATTTGGGCTCTTTCTTTCTGGAATTAAATACTTTACACGTTACTTCTAAAGACTATATCTTGTATAGATATAAGAACAATATTTTTTCTAACAGTAGTAATAACTGGCAAAAATTCATGTTGATTAGAATATGCCCAACTGCAAAAAAAAAAAAAAAAAAAAAGGTTTTTCTTTCCTTGCAGGAAGTGCACATGCATTTGTGTGCATGTTCAATAGAGAAACATGAGAGTCTGGAAGTGCTGGAACAGGGAAAACTTGGATTTCCCAAAATTCCCACCGAATGGATATTTTATTGCTCTGTGTGGCCACACACCAGCCATGTGCGCTCTTGAGGCACTTTTTGCCCCACGCTCTTGTAAAATCTTTTCCAATATTGACACATGTATTGCTTTCTAGATTTTCTTCAAAAAGAAAATCTTTGTTTACTGTAATGTTTAGAAGATTTTATACATGTAATATACTACTATATGTAATAAATACGTAATATAATTAATTATATAATTATACAATAAGGTTGTGTATATCATCTTTTAGACTAAGATTATGTATATAATGCATGTATCTTTTTCCTTTCCATTCAGCTTTCATTTTATTTTCTGATCTAATTTCTGATGCCTTAAGATTCCTTTGCATTACTTTTCAGACTTCATCAGGGTTTGCTTTTCAATTTTGATGTGCAGATTTTATTATTATATTATTGTTCACATCCTCCTGCAGATCATTAATGAGCATGTTAAATAAGACCAGACAAAATACCAGGCCTCCAAGCCCTGCACTAAAAAAAATCTCCTTTCCCCATGATATATTGTCATTTACTGTTGCCCTGTTCCATTTATTACTACAAGCTAGGTTTCAATACATATGACCATGCTCATACCTAATTTGAATTAATTTTGCAAGTAAGATTTTGTGAGGCCTTGCATAAAGTGATCCACCAAAATTAAGATAGATCACTGTCATTTTTTAAAGAAAAACCTGTTTCCTTGCTAATTTCACAACTCTTCTCCCTCCTATAACCCTAAGCCCTCTCCATGTCATCATCTGTCACTACTCAAGTTCTTTTTGTTTGTGAGAAAAATTTAGTTTATGTGGTCATTATCCACATCCTCAAGATACTCAAGTGTGGGTTCCTTTTGACTCTTGTAAACCTAAACCCTCTGATCCCACAGACTTTTCTTGCCAGAGACAGTGGTCTTATTTTTCTCTGCCATTTTCTTTTTACATATGTATGAACTTTATGGTCATTTTTAGGACTTTAGGGTCATTTTTACTCATTTTGGGACTACTCTGTGATACTTATATGATACCCTTGGTTAAAATCTCACCTCCCCAGTTCCCCACCCACATCCTTTCTTCAGGCATTTACCTCAGGGGTTCCGGGGCTTTTTTGAGAGTAGAGTTCTGTGGCAGGAATTGCCATATACATGGAAGTATCTGATGTCAAGAAAAATCTTAAGATTCAGTCCATAGGCCTCACAGCTGAACTTGGAAGTTGAAATCCCCAAACCACATCTTGTCTTCTTGTTGGGAAATAAGATAGGCAATGGTCACAGAGGAATATAATTTATTTACAGTTGATGGGGCAGGAAAGCCACACCCCCATGCCCAATCTCTGTCCACAGAAGAGAGAGGAAGGTGATTGTATGGCAGAATTAGGGCCTAGCAGGGGGACCAGCTCCAGAATATATGTCCTAACCACTTTGCAGACTCAGAAATGGCATCTTTTAGGATCATCCTGGCATCATCTTTTAAAATAAAAATATCCCTCAAAAGAAAGTTTTAATAAAATTTGACTGGAGCTTACTGGAGTTTATTATTAATCAATATCTTACCTTCTTGCAAGGGCCTGCATACCAAAGGGCAGGGAAAGCATATGAAGAGTTGAGAAGGTGAGATGTGGGAAGAAGAGTGAAAGCTGGGGTTTGAGATGCCATTCTGCAAAAGCTGGTGTCCTGAGCAGTCACACCCTAGTGGGTTTGGGGAATAGATAGTGAATCACTTGAAGCAATGAACAAGGATCAGGATTGCGAAGCAAACTCATCCCCAAGCCAGTTATCAGAATATCATAGGGGACGGGGGCAGTCATTCACTTACTTCTTCACTCATTCATTATTTATCCATTCGTCCATCCAAAATAATATCTTTAATCACCCTTTATGTCCCACGTGCAACACTAATATTTTTAAGCACGCTTTATGTCCCAGGTGTAAAGGATACAAAGTTGGCACCAAAATTTCAAACATTGCCCTTAAGTAGTTCACGATGAAATGGCATTGCTTCCAGAAAGTTAAGCAGATAGATTAGAGTCCAGGATATGGAAGCAGTTTCAGAAATGTTAGAGGACACCAAAGAGGATCAATTACCCAGGGGTCTAGGGAAATGATCACTCTTTTCTTCTATGCAGGTACAGGGTAAGAGAAGGGGTGAAGGGCATCAGGGAGGATATTTCTTCATGGAAACTTGCCTGTTTTCCTAGCAAAATGAAATGCAACCTCCCTGCTCTGTGGAAGTAATCCAACTCTGCTTCAGGTCTTGGTTGAGCAAGAACAAAAGGGGCAATGCCTCCTTTAACTATCTTTTGTTATTATAGAGTTCAGGATGAAGACAGGGAGGAGGAAGAATGGAATAAGTTGCAAAGGCAAAAACGGTATCAAGGTATGCCAGTGCTGTATTGATTTTAGTTTTATTGCATTTTAATCAGGAGCTACAGTGGACTGAGTGATGCTCTGCCCAGGGATCCTTTTTGCCCAGGAAGCATGCTTGACTTACTTGCAAGGCAAGGGAAGAGTGAATGTCTTCAACCAAGGCAAGAAGTTGGTGGATGATTGGCTCCATTTTTTGGTACTTTAGTAAGAATAATTGATGAGCATCCTCCATTGCCTACCACAGTGTTCTGGAGGTCCTGACCTCCAGTTGCTGGTAGGTAACTGACTTGATACCACAACTTCATGGTCTTCTTTCCTTCCTGAGTCACTCTCCCACTTTCCTGCCAGCACTTCCTGGGACCACCTTCCAAAGAAATCACTCATACTTGAATGCTTGTCTCAGGGTCTGCATCTATGGAAACCCAAACCAAGACAAATAGTTTCTTGAACTTCTGCATGCACGTTTGCCAACAATGCTTAAAAAGACCTGCCTAAATGTAGTATTCTCTTTGACCTTTTCTTCAACTTTCCCAATCATTCAGCCTTCTTGTTCCCACAGTATTGTACTTTGTTATGACAGTGCTATAATTGGGTAACCCAGTCCTCTTGACAGGATTGATTCAAATCCCCTTTCCATAGGCAATAGAAAGACCAATGACCTCCCCAAGATTATCCTGACATCTAGTCAGCTTACAATTTTAAGGTTTCTGAGATTCTAGTGAAATATTACTGAATTCTTAATCCCTGCCCTGCAGCTTGTGACTGTTCCCTTATCTCCATCCTGACCTCAATCCAAATATGGAACTCAATAGATTTCCATTAGAAAGAGCAAAGAACTACTGCTCATAGCCATTCATTCATTCAAAAAATATTTCTTGAGCACAAATGTTCTAGACATCATTTTATGTTCTATTAAGAATAAACAAGACTGACAGGGTTCCTGTTGAATTATGATCTTAAACTTCATTTTTTCCCATTTATTTACTGGTTCATTCATCAGACAATTGTTAAGTATGTACTATTTGCCAGGCATGTATTCTGGAGCTACAAGAATGAGCAGTTCCTGCCCTCAAACCGTTGCTGGCCAAGAAAAACAAAGTACTCCATCACTCTGTAATAATCAGGAAAGTCAGTGGGAGTGGAGGAGTGGGTGAGAGTGGGCAGGTTTCTCATTTTTCATCCTCTATGATTTAGGGAATATAGGCCCAGCTCAACCTTAATGTGTAGCAAAAAAAAAGAAAAAAGATGGCTAAGAATCCAGGTTACCAAGATATGGCTCAAGAAGGCCAGTGGATTCAGAGTCAGGAAAAAACAGAAGTACAGGTCACTCAAGTAGCAATGCTAGCCCCTCAAGAGAGGCTAGGACATTAGGAATTGGGGACAAAGCCTGAGCTTGGGTGTTGTGGATTGGGGGAGGGAGGAGAGATACAAAAACCAAACCAAATAAAGCTCACACCATCCTCTAGCAACAGTTACTAGAGCAGAATGTGGAGTAACCCAACAGCAGTGACCTGGTGGCTCTAATTTCCCAGTCCTTGTTATGACTATATTCAGCCCATCATTTTTGTTTTCAAAGGCTTGATTAAAACAACTGATTATGGTATCATCAGTGCCAATATAACTGCTACAAGAAACTTATTGGCAATCCAGCTAATTGGGTAATTTGGAATATACTTGAATAGGTCAAACCTGAGATACCCTGATTAGTGGTTTGTGGCTTTCCTATTCAAGTTGTAATCATTCTCCTCACTTGGAAGAATGAATGTCCTTGTGTATAATAATGAGCCAGTTGATTTTCTCTTAATTGAGCTCATAGTGTAACCAGACCCCCTCATTCACTGGGAGTTAGCTCTCAGCTCCCCTTTCCGTTGGTTAGGAGACACCAGTACTTACGTAGGCATTGTAGTGTTCTTTTATGCCTCATGAATCTTGTTTCTGTGTCACTGTATAAATCCACGAAAGAAACTCGAGACATCTACAGTAGGTATTAATCTTAAACTATGTTAGGGTCATGACTTAGCAAGTCTATCCTATTTTTCTTGTTGCTCCTTTTTCTCTTTATTTTTCTTCATCTTCACTTTCCTTTGAGAGACTATACACTCCCCAGTGACTAAGCCTCCTGTTCCTCTCTTGCAGAGTATCTCTACCTATCACATTCCTCTTCATTTCTTCCCCATATCATTCCTGTTCTTCACTAGTAGCATAACCTTGGTATAAAAGTAAATATTTAACACTAAATAACATTAAATATTTAATATTTACACACTTTTGCCAATTTTTAGTAACATGATTTTAGCCCCTATCTAAGTTTTGGGTTCTTCTTATGCTATAAATCTATAGAGACTACAGAGAATAACACTATGAGAAAAACAAACAAACCAACTTTGGGTTGTTACTGTTTAGTGGTTTTTTGTTTGTTTGCTTGCTTTTTTTTTTTTTTTTGAGACAGGGTCTTGCTCTGTCACCTAAGCTGGAATGCAGTGGCAGGATCATAGCTCACTGCAGCCCCAAATTCCTGGACTTAAGCGATCCTCCTGAGAAGCTGGGACGGCAGGCTACAGGTGTGTGCCACCACACCTTGCTATTTTTTTTTTTTAATTTTTGTAAAGACGAGTCTTGCCATGTTGCCCATGCTAGTCTGGAACTCCTGGCTTTAAGTGATCCTCCCACCTCAGCCTTCCAAAGTGCTGGGATTACAGGCATGAGTCACTGTGCCCACCCTATGATTCTTTAATCATGGTTTAAAAGTTAACTTCCAGGTGACCTACCACATTAGTAAAAGACATTCATGAAAGAATATTTGGGTGAGGAAAATAATATCTTTTGAATAGTTAAATTCAAATTTTAGTAAATGTAAGAATCACTGCGAAACTTGTTTAAAACATAACCTTCCAAGCTCTTGCCACGCAAATACTGAGTTAGGGGGTCTAGGGTGATTGGAAGAATCTGAGTTTTTAAACAAGTGTCCAGGTAATTCTCATGTGGCCGAGTTCAGAAATCACTGCTCAGGGTGGTAGAAATAAAACCTTTGGATATTTCCAATACATTTTTGTTGTTGTTGTTTTGTTGCTTTGTTCAAATATCTGTAGGTACAAAGGGCATTTGCAGAATATAGACTATTCATTGATATTTGCTGCATTATAATTCCCAAACGTAATGGCTTAAAACAATAAACAAATTCTGCATCACCTGGGTGATTCTGGGCTGGATTGGCTTATCTGGGGCTGGATGATCTAGAACAGCCTCATCCACATGTCTTGTGGTTGGCTTGAATTCAGGTGGAGCAATAGGGATAATCTGGCCACATGTCTCATTATATAACAGGCAAGCCAAGGATTCTTCACAGGGTAGGTTGAGGGTTCCAAAGTGTATCACGAAAGGGCAAGCCCCATTGCACAAATAGTTTTCAGGTCTCCAATTTAGCCATGTTTGCTATTGTCCCACTTAAGAAGGTAAGTCATATGGGTAAGTCCAGAATCAGAATGGAAGGGAGATACCCAAGTATGTTGATTCAGGAAGGTAAATTATTGCAGCTGTTTTTGCAACAATATAATTTTCATGCTCAACTGGAAAATTCAATTGGATTCTGAGCAACTGTATGATAGAAAAAAAATCAATGATGTTGTAGATCAAATACCTGAGTTAATCTAATCCCAGCATCCCGCTTAGTAACTGGAAGATGGTTGTCTTTTATTTTCTCTAATTTTCACTCTCTTCATCTAAAAAATATAAGTACTACTAATACTAATGTTTACTTCACAGAGCTATTTAGAGAATAAATGAAGTACTGGGTATAAGAATACTTTGTAAGCTAGAAATCTGGCAAAATTCAAAATATTTTTAGATGTGTTTCATATGATTATTCCTCACTCCTCCAAAAATGACTACAGTATTTATTAAATCAATGAGCTTCCTAATATCTCTGTGACTTGATTGTTCTCAGTATAGCCCATCCTGAACCTGCTGTTAGAGTCATCTTCCTTTAAAACCAAACTTATCATGTCATCCAACACTTCAGTAAACCTCTGATAGCTCTCCATTTACCTACACAATATAAGTAGAATCAGCATATTAAAAATGTTCCCAATCTGAGCTCACCTCCCTCTTTATGCAACGTTCTTGACTGTCTATTAAATTTGGCATCATTCCCTTTATACATCAGACCATTATAATTTCAAGCTACATCCATTCTATTTCCCTCAAACTACAATTTTCTTTTACTGCATCTTCCCTTTGGCAAACTTCTACTCATCCTTTAACACCCAGACTAAATATTCCTCCCTCTTTGCATAAACATTTAGTGAGCCAAGAACCTTTCTCAAGTTCTCAAATGTTAAGTGTTCTGTTCTCTCTGTTCTCAAAAGACTTTGTTAATATCTCCAACACTTATCATAGTGCATTATAATTTATGTGTGTGTGTTTTCTCTCTCCCCAGCTAGACAATAAACCACTCCACTACCAGAAATAGTGCAGGTTCTCAGTATTTAGTTTTGAGTAAATGAATGAATGAATATTTGACTCCTTTATTCCTTCCCTGGCTGGCCACATGATGCTCTGAGACTTAACCAACCATACTCAACCCCCTAGATTTCTCGTTGCCAACTCTGACCACAGACACCAAAGAGTACTCTTGCCCAGTGGCCCATTCTCACATCTGGAAGCCAGTTATAGTCATGCCCCACATAATGGTGTTTTGGTCAACAATGAACCTCATATACAATAATAGTTTCGTAAGATTATAATGAAGCTGAAACATTCCTATTGCCTAATGATGTCATAGCTGTCATAGAGTCCTCATGCAATGCATTACTTTGTCTATGTTTAGATACACATAATACTTACCATTGTGCTACAGTTGCCTACAGTGTTCAGTATAGTATCATGTTGTACAGTTTTGTAGCCTAAGAGCAACAGGCTGTATGCCTAGGTGTGTAGGAGGTTATACAATCTAGGTTTCTGTAAGGATACTCTATGATGTTTGTACAATATCAAAATGGACTAACAATGCATCTCTCAGAATATGGCCTCATTGTTAAGCAATGCAGACTGTGCTATGTCCTAACTCTCGAGTTGTCTACCAGAATTTTGACCCACTGCCTTTCTTGATCTTTTAACTATCTCACAGAGTCACTGCATTTTTTCTGCTACCTTTGTAGTCATAGTGACACCATCCAAGTGTAATAACAATTCAAGGTATAGGGAAATAACTGATTTTTTAAATCAGTGTGCCTACCATGAACCTTATCAGAAGAATGTTTTTCCTACTGCTTTACAGCTGAAAACCATGGCTCAGAGAGATTAAATAATTTACCCAGGGTCAGATAGCTAAATATATGGCATATGGGATTTTAACCCAGTTTTGTCTGATAAAAAGGGGGAAAAAAGCCTCCTTTTCTCTCTTAACTCTACCATAGTAGTTTGGCAACTTACAGGCTCACATTCAGGAAAGCTTAAGCTAAAGCTGTGATTTGAGGACTAGTAAAGGTTTACACTTGCCTATTTTAACCATTAATTTATGACCTTCATACCAAGAAAAGATTTTAAGCAATTGTAAATCAACTTAAAATAAAGCATCTAGGCAGAAAATCATGTGTTGATAGTATTATATTAATAGTTATTTTGCCTCCCAAATTTCTAGTTTATCCAATGTTTTGAGTAAATATAAGAATACAAGGGTCACTTCAAACAAAAAACTATAAAACTTCAGTCCTTCTGTTTCAACTTGTAAGTTTAAGATTTCATCTCCTTTCTGGGCAAGAAGAAAACTTTTGTTTTTATTTTTAATAAAAATAATAATCATGGATAAAATGATACAGTTTAAAAGGATTGGCTCTTATTCCATCTTTGGAATTTTTCACTCCAGACCATCCTTTCTCTCTTGGCAAAATATGACATAATGATTTGAAAGAAAGAAAAAAAAAACACTTAAGTGTTTGAGGCCAGAAGTTAATTGAATAAGACCTTAGATTCTGATGAGTTTGTGTTTTATGGTTGATTAACTTGTTTTAATACCAAAAAATGCTTAGGAAACCCAATTATCATGCCACTTAAATCTGAGTTATTGGCTGATTTCTGCTAGTTTCTGGATGTCTTATTGACCAAGTTACATTTCCTACTATGATGTACAAGAGAAACTGAACTTCAGTTTGGAAAGAAAGATTTAGGTTCAACATATGAACAATTCTTCAAAAACAGAAAGATTAAATTCTTAGATTCATAAGTCGAATAACTTGAGCTTGTAATTTCCAGTTACCAATATATTCCTCGCCCGAAGAATAGGATGAACAGTGTGAGAAAATGAAGGCCCTAATATTTTTCTATACTTTGCCTATTTTTTACTAGCGTGATTATTACCACCTCGCTGTTGTCCTTTTACTTTGTTTAAAGTAAATACATCAAAGCCAGATGCCTGGTTATAAATAAAGAAGGTAGAAGAGGAAATAACTGAAATCATTATGCCTCATTCTGGAGCCTACTGGCCACACTGTAAAGAACAACTTGCCATTGACATGCACATGCATATTCTGTCTCTACCCAAAAAAAAAAAAACAGCAACAAGGAAACAAACAAACAAACAAAATCTATTCTTCTGTTAGCTGGCCATCTTTCTTCACATGCTGGAGGGAGGCAAGAAGGGAGGAGAGACACAGGTCCCCTAAAGGACTGTTAGAAATTCTTACATAATCCTTTAAAATAAGAGTTCTTAACTTAACCTGAGCTCCATAGATGAGCTTCCAAAACTCTGTGAACCTCATAACCCACAATTGTTTGCAAAATCATGCTACACATTTTTCTGATGAAAGATTTCATGAAATTTATCAGATTTTCATGAAACTCTATGACCCATAAAAAATAAGAACCAATGCTCCAGCCAGGCTCAGAGGCTCATGCCTATAATCCTAGCACTTTGGGAGGCCGAGGTGGGTGGATTACCTGAGCTCAGGAGTTCAAGACCAGCCTGGGCAATACAGTAAAACCCATCTCTACTAAAATACAAAAAATTAGCCAGGTGTGGCAGCGTGCACCTGCAGTCCCAGCTACTCAGGAGGTTGAGGCAGGAGAATTGCTTGAACCCAGGAGGTGGAGACTGCAGTGAGCCGAGATCACGCCACTGTACTCCAGCCTGGGCCACAGTGCAAGACTCCATCTCCAAAAAGGAAAAAAAAAAAAACAACCAATGCTCCTAAGTTCCTCCAACTTCTAGGCGTGACTATTTTTCTGGGATATCAAGGAATCAAGGTGACTAAAGGGATGACAGGTAGAAAAGGGGAAGAATAAGCCGTGGCTTCTTGCCTAGTATAAGTGGAGGCAACATGAGACCACAGCTTTCAGGTACAGAATTGTACAAAACTGAGTTTACAGATGGGCTGAAATGAAAGCAGCTTTCATAACCCTCAGGTTTGCCACTTCTCAGATAAATAATGCAGAATCGTATGTAGGGTTGCTCCTAAATATTTGAAGCAAGGCACTGAAAGCTGTGTATTACTGAGATCTGTAGGTTTAACCTGATTGATATTTTCCATGTATATTTAATTAAGCAACTTCTATATGCCAAGTATACTATCAGACACCAAAGATATGCTGGTGAGCTGAACAGGAATTAGAAGGAAAGAATAGGCAAGACTTGATTCAGCCAAACTTGTAAGGGAACCGGGATACAATGAAATCTCTTTGCACTGTTATGTTAATCACAAATTACCACAAAGCCATAGAATTTTGGAACTAGAAGAAAACTTGATGATTACCTAGTTCAGTCCTTCTATTTTCTAAGGACTTTGTTCAGGATCATTCAGTTCAAGTGGCAATACTGGGATTGAATCCTAGGTTTTCTTTCATCTAGCCCATTTATTTACCCTCTATTTTAAATTGTGGCTCCATAATCTATCTATACCCTTTTATTTCTAGAGTCAACCGATTTCAAAAATCCCTTCAGCCTCCCAAATACCTAGATGCCAATAGAGAATTCCTCAAAATCCTCTCTCCAAACATCAAGATACCCATTCCACATACCAAGAAGAAAGAAAATTTAGAATTTATTGTAAAGTATACAATTGGTTGGTATCAATATACCAACCAATACAATTGGTCTTGATGATGAGGGTAAAAAAGTTATTGATGATAATGATGAAGACAATACTATCACTAATGATAATGGCACCTAACATTTTTAGCTTGCTCAAGATTAGATCCTCATACTTGTCCTCTGAGAGGTCATGATTTTCACTATATAACATGGACATTCTAATTCAGGTATATTGATACCAACCGATTACAAATTTAGAAAAATTTCAGTATTGAAATCCAGCTTTTGCTCAGAAAAAGAAGCATCTCTGGCTCTTTAAAATTACAGTCTCAACTGGTCCACTCGCTCATGATGTCATATACAGTTTGACGTTGTCTGGGCAACCTGGTAAACATACTGCTTCCTCCATTGTTTAATTCCCTTCCCTGAGTGAGATCCTTAGGCAACCAGGCTTCATTAGTTCAGGTGCTAGCCTCAGGGAACTACTTGTTTTAATTAGAGGGATGAAATGGCATTTTAATTGTGCACAATGATTAATAAACATGCTGAGCTGCTGCATAATGATCTGCAGCTTGAAGAGCTTTCTCCCTTATTCCTGATATCTACATCCATTAACTGATTGTTATCCAGGTGGAGAGCTGTCAAGCTCTTCCTCCAACCAAACTGCACACTGTCTGTCCTCCAATTTTTCTGCTAATAACAATTCTTATAACTAAGTTCCATTAATTTTTGTGGTAACAGAGAGACAAGACTAGAATGGAGAGAGCTTACAAAGTGCTATACTGCCTATGTAATTTATTTCAGTGAACTTTCCTGTAAAAGGGAGATAATAATATGACCAACCTGACAGGGCTTTGCAAAGATTAAATGAGATAATGCATGCAAAACTGGCCCAGAGTAGGCACCCTGAAAATGTGAGGTGCCACGATCATTAGTAGTAGTAGTGTTATCATCATCATCATGAATAACTTCTTCACCCTCATCAATTTCATCATCAAGACCATAATCTTCCTCAAGATTAGATACTCATGTATTTCCTCTTATAGGTCATAATATTCAGTATATAACACGGACATTCTAATTCAGGGATCACTTTCAAAGGTGTGGTGGTTGACTGAAGATTTTCCCAATTTCTCCTTTACGTTGTATGAAAGTAGTTTGGAATGACTTATGGGAAATGTATGCAAAGAAAGTCACGTATTATAGAGACTTAATATCACCCCCTAAGTAGTTAAATAAAATACTTGCTGCATGTCTGAACTTCAGTGAAAACAGAAACTAAAGAACTAGATGATAAAGTGACTTACTTTACAAAGCTTCATCTGCTTGGCATTTGTAATACTTTTATTGGCTACCATTATAGTTTGGTGACTCCTTACAGCATTACAGCTTTTTTCCCTAGTTGCAGACACTAGTATATTGTTTGTTTTGTGTTTCCTGGAAATTGTTCCTCAAGGTCATATATCTGTCTCTGAATCTTTGACTTTACTTGATTTGAGGGAAATAATTCTGAAGGAAACTGAGGGCAGCCGCCACAATTCACCATTTGTAAATGGTTATTGCGATGTTGGATATTACACAATTGATCCTATTTCTTAGCTTGAATTATTAAAGACACTATTTTTAAAATAGGCCAGCTGTTCTACTGATGTACTTATCTTTATTTTTTGACATATTACCATAACTGCACACCAATACAACTCACTTATGCCCAAGAAAAGTAGTTATGACTGAGCATGTTAAAAGCTAAATATAAAACTGCTTTCTCTCCCACAAAATGTTAAGGATTTCATAGAAACAAGTCTGCCCCACTGAAGATGTCTTCCTGTACACAGTCATTATGGTTCAGTGAAGCAGATATGATTGATTACACAGGCCAAATTTTACCTTGCCTCCAGGGCGCTCCTAATTCTTATTGTTATTTCCTTTAAAGGCACACAATTGTCTGCAAGAGTCAAAGAGGAAAGGTGAATGAACTCTTTTGGCCATGGTAGAGCAGAGAGAAAGGTTTTGGAACAGATACTGAACCTGAAATATCTAAGACAGCACAGAAAGAAAAAGAGGACTGAATGCATTTTTCTTATTTTCCTATTTCCTAGCAAGGAAGTCTTTAAAATCACTCACCTGAAGTTACACTAAAATATATATATATACACTTATTATAATGGTCAACATTAAAAATACTGACCATATGAAATATTGTTGAGGATGTGGAGAAACTGAAACTCTTAAACACAGCAAGCAGTGACCTACATTTTACAAACAGTGCAGAGATTTCTGCAGGGGAGTGGAGTGCAAGAGTAAAATGCTACAACATTTTTGGAAAATAGTTTTGCACTTTCTTAAAAAGTTAAACATGCAACTACTAGGCAATCCAGCATTCCACTTCTCTGCATGAACCCAAGAAATGAGAGCAGGTGTCCATACAAAGACTTCGACACAAACTTTCATAGTAGCTTTATCTGCAATCGGCAAAAATAAAAAGCCAAAATGTTTCTTCTTAACAAGGGAACAGATAAACAAATTGTGCATCTAATGAAATACTACTCAGAATGAGAAAAGAATGAATGATTGATGCATGCAATAGCAAAGATGTATCTCATAATAATTATTCTCAGTGAAAGAAGTTAGACAAAACTGGTATCTATGGTGGCAGAAAACAGTGCAGAGATTTCTGCAGGGAAGTGGAGTGCATGAGTGGTTATAAAGGAGCATGAGGAAACTCTTGGGAATGATGAATATGTTTGTTATCTTGATTGCAGTCAGTTTCATGAGTGTATAACATGTCAAAAACCAAACTGCACACTTTCAATACATACAGTTTACTGAATGTCAATTATACTTCAGTGAAACTGTTAAAATAAATAAATCACTTTCTTGAAATTTTTTGAGCATAGTTATCCGTTCTAATGGGACTGATTACAATATAGTGTATTAATCTTTGGTGAATATATATAGATACATGTTTTTCTATTAAAAGCTATCAATGTAAAGAGAGGAGTTCAATAAACCAATACCATTATGTCAATATAGACACAATTAGGATATTAGGAAGACTTTTCTCAAGTAAACAACCATAGCACTAAAAACATAGCTATGTAGAGACGCTTGTGGTAAACTCTTTGACCATTTGGGATGTTTCGAAAAACCAGCTGGTAATATTGTGCTAAATTAAGGCCTTAGATTATTTTTCTGATTTTCTCTCCAATGCTAGAAGAGCTATAAGGAGAGATTTTTCTGGAGTATCCAACTTAGTACCCTCCGTACTATTCTCAGCCCAACCCTGTGGCATAGCAGTCAGTCAATCCCAGCTGTGCCAACCCTGTGGCATAGCAGTCAGTTAATCCTAGCTGCAGATTTGCTGACTCGGTGGTGATCTCTATGAGTCGATCTATTAATGAATTCTTTATTACCAATGATTTTTTTTCTTTATACAGCTTACCTTTAGTCTTCTCAACCTCACCTGAACTTCCTTCCCATTTCTCTGTAGCCTTTACCATGTTGAGTTATTACAGAGCAGTTTAAGAATACTCATTGAATGAATGTCTACATTTTAAATGTACTATTGCTTTCAAAATATCCCAAGCCCTCAACACCTACACTAAAATAAAATGACTCTCAAAAAACGGTTTGTGAGAAATTTAATAACTTGGTAAAGAAAGGCTATTTAAACATAATGTAGACTAATATATATTCACAAAACTGTCAAGCCAGATGTGCATATATTTCTGTTACTACTAAATTTATATTATTTATTAATATTCTTTAATAATCAAGAAGCCATAGATTACAATATTTTAGATAAATCTATACTAATTGATTAGGTTCATGTTATTTTTCTCTCTTTGTTAGGAATGCAACACATTTATTGAGTGCTTATTAATAAAAACTATCAGAACAGTAGTTAAAAATCATTTGTGTGATGAAAGAAAGAAAAGAGACAAAAAAGAGAAAGGAATTGTATCTGTATGTACTTTTCTACTTTATGAGTTGTAACATGCATTGCTTGGATTATTTTAGATTCTTCACTTTAGTTCTCAACCTTGGCTGCACCTTTCAGATTCACTTGATCTTGAAAAAATGTTGAATGTCTGGATCTCACTCCAGACCAACTGAATGAGAATATATGGGAATAGGCCCAAGGACTGATGTTTTTGATGCAAAGAGGGATTTGTAAACTCCTCTTAAAATGTGCAAATTAATAACACGTTATTAGGGTGGCCCTAATCTTCTCGTCAGATATTGATATTTCCTTGATGTCAGCTTTCCTCTTATTCTCCGGTCATTTTGTCTATCATATCCACCATGACTTACATTTTGGCAGCCTTCTGGTTCTTCCCTCAGTCTGCTCCCTCACTCCAGAAAAGCCCTGTAAGAAAACAGAGTCATAGTAAGCAGTGGAGACTTTGGTGAAGATGCTGCAGGACGATCAGGATACTTTGTATCACATATCTTACAACCACATGACACTTGCCACACTCCAAAGTCCTGTCTCCCTTAATACAATTGAGATTTTTTTTTTTCTACTGAACCAGCATTTTATAGAAGAAAAAGTAGAACAAAGTATACAAGTTTCCAAAGCAATTCCCCTCCACCCCAAACCTGTATATTCCCAGGCAAAAACAAAAGATCATGCAGTTAATAGGTCTTCCCATTTTTAGAAAACATTTTAATCACCATGTTATTATTTGAGCATGCCTTTGCACTGCTATACTCCAAGTAGCTTGTCAAAAGCTTCTCCCAAACAGACTTAATCATCTCCACAAGAGGAACCTTAGTACCAACTGGTAAGATAATAAAATAGTCTTCATATCATTTTATGGACATATATTCACGTTGCCCAAAAATTAAGAAAAAATAAAGGTTACTCTTATGTTAAAAAAAGCAAATAATTTAGAGCTGGAAAAGGGAACAGTGACAGCAGAGTAGGGTCACTATAGTTAACAACAATGTATTGTATATTTCAAAATACCTGACAGAGAGGACTTGAAATGTTCCTAACAAGCATACATATGTAACAAACCTGCACGTTATGCACATGTACCCTAGAACTTAAAGTATAATAAAAATAAATAAATACATAAATAAATTATTGTGAAAAATAAAAAAAATAAATAAATATTGAGGTGATAGATACTCAAAATTCCATAATTTATCATTACACATTCTACGCATGTAACAAAATATCACATGTGCCTCCTATATATGTATAAATACTATATATCAGTAAAAAATTTTTAATTTTAAAAATTAAAGAGAATAGGAAACAGATTAACAAAACAAGTACAGTTGCCAAAAAATGAAGCCAGAAAGGATGGAATGGAAACAACTAGTGTCAATCTTGTAGCTCACAATCAATAGTTTTAGAGTTCCAACGTGGATTTACATTTTAAAAACTTGGGGTACCATCCCAATTGACACTGATTAAGTAGGTCTGGGATTGGACCAAAACTGACATTCTTCCCAGCTCCCATAGGATTCTGATGCAGATCACTGACATACCTCATTTTGGGATTTCAAACTGTAAAGTGCATAAGAATCATCTGAGGATCTCGGTGAGATTCAGATTGCACTAATGGTAATGCATAAGGATGAGGCCTGAGATTCTACATTTCTAACAGGGTGCTGCCAATTATATGACCTATGTGTCACACCTTTATGTCAAGGTAGTAGGATTTTGAAAATTGGGTTTGGGTGTGTTATAAATATGATTTGGATTGGGCTCCATCAAAGATTATTTCATTGAAAAATCTCTTGGATTTCTTGCATTGCCCAGTGCATCTCTTCTCTGCCCTGGCCTGACCCAGTTCTTAAGATTTGCCGGGCGCGGTGGCTCAAGCCTGTAATCCCAGCACTTTGGGAGGCCGAGACGGGCGGATCACGAGGTCAGGAGATCGAGACCATCCTGGCTAACACGGTGAAACCCCGTCTCTACTAAAAATACAAAAACTAGCCGGGCGAGGTGGCGGGCGCCTGTAGTCCCAGCTACTCGGGAGGCTGAGGCAGGAGAATGGCGTAAACCCGGGAGGCGGAGCTTGCAGTGAGCTGAGATCCGGCCACTGCACTCCAGTCCGGGCGACGGAGCGAGACTCCTCCTCAAAAAAAAAAAAAAAAAAAAAAAAAAAAAGATTTGCTCCCCATTACAGAGTTAGTTAAGCTACAATTAACAACTGTGGATTCAATAAGTCCTTCTCTTTCCTTATTTAATATAGATTGGTTATCATCTATGATAGTGATTGGTAAACGACTACAGGCAGGCCAATCTGGCTGCTGCCTCTTGTTGTAAATAAAGTGTTATTGAACACTGCCACATCCATTTGTTTACGTATTACCAATGGCTCCTTTCCTACCATAATGGCAGAGTTCAGTAGTTACCATAGAAACCATGCAGCTGACATGATCATATATGATCTGGTTCTTTACAACAAATTTTGATGATCCTTGACCTATGACAATTCACGGTCTTCTAAGCTTCATTTTCTGCAATTAACCCAGAAGTATTTTTAGCACAAGATGTAGTCAAGAAAAGGAGGAAACCTTTTTTATTAATTCTGAGGTTTTCCGCAGATCTCAGGAATTTCAGTTTCTCTTGCCTTGTACAACTGAATGCCCTTCATTCACTGCTACTATTTGATTCACTTATACATGTGTTTTGTTCTTTTACTTGATAAGTAGCTATTGACTTATTAAGCTTTTAAGTAGCGATAGAGATAATCAGAGGACATTTTATGTTTGGTCATGAGAAAGTCTTTATGGAGAAGATGGGAAATAACTTTGCTATTGAAAGGAAGTGTAGACATGCAATTGTAAAGAAGCAGAGAGAGGTAGGAGGATGAATAAATAAAAAAGAGTCAGAATACTCAAAAGGTATTCAATAAGCGAGCAAGTACTCTGCATAACTATATTGGAGTGTTCGCACAGGACAGTGGGACACAGGACTACACTTTAAAACACCTTGAAAACCAGTGTAAGAATTTGCAAGAGTTCTTAGGTCCTTGCGACTCAGTGTGGTCTCCAAACCAGCATGGGCATGCCCTAGGACCTTCTTAGAAATGCAGATTTTCTGCCCAGCCCCAGACCTACTGAATCAGATTCTACATTTTCACAAGATCCTCAGATCATCTGCATGCCAGTTAAAGTCTGAGAAGCACTACTCTAGGAGAGAACCACTTGCGTAGTGGTGAAAGTGCTGTACTGGGGCTCCTGAAGATTCCAGAGCTATCATTCACAAACTGCGTGTCTTTGGACAAATCCCTTAAAATCCCTAAGCTTGTTTGCTCATATGTGAAATGATTATATTTGAGCCTTCCAACTTTGAAACTCTATTCTCTCATTCAATGGACATCAACTAAAGGGAGATTGTGATATGAGAGGGGATATAAATACAGTTATGCTTTAGAAAGACCAGTGTAAAGACTGTTTCAACATGGATTTGAGATGGAAAAAAGAAGACAGAAACTGGAATACTAGTTAAAAACGCAGTGTGGAATTCTAAACCTGAGGTTATGAAAATATAAAAATATACTTTTGTGTAAAATTATTTGCTATTATAGATAACTTCTTAGTATTAGCATTACATTCCATTGTCTGCATTTTTTATTACGTTCATTAAACTATATACGACACAGGTCATGCCACAAGAAAGTGAGAATAAGTGAGGGGGGCAAGGGAGAGAAAAAGAGAAAGGAAAAAAGGGAGAGAGAAATTGAAAACAATTTCCCAGAACCAGGCAGTAGCAAAGAAGGCCAAGCAATTGCAACAAATGTGTTTAAAAGTCATAAAATGGATTGTTTTTTAATTGGCACTCCATTGATATGTCTGATATCTCTCTGATTAGAATATTGTTACAAAAGTTGTAGGGCTCTAGAAAGGGAAGTCCTCATGCCTCACTCAAAACTAGCTACAACATCAGCATTGCAAAAGGCATGAAATTATTTTTAAAGGCATGAACAAGTTGACAAAATACTGATTTTTTTCACTCCCAAAGAAAATTTTACTTTAATATATTATGTTGCCTAGTGGCCCACTGGGGGATTTATAATCTGTCTTTCTTTACTTTTTAAAAAACATCTTTGTTATAAAAATTTCTTCCAGTCCACATGAAGTATCTTTAGCCATCTCTTCCAGATAAATACAGTATCTATTTGAATTGATTGAATTCAACGGATTCATTTCATGATTTTTTATTTATGTTCTCCCACATTTAAAATAAATAAGGTTAATACTGATAGAACAAGGCTGTATGGGTCTTAGAAGGATCTATTTTTTTCATCGCACCTCTTTTGTTCCATCTTGCTTAGCAAATCAGATGCTAGATATATTTTGATTAGTTTGTACTTTAATGGATCATGTATGGAGGGTCCACCTTTCACATTGGGGCCATTAATTTTTCTTGAGTCTGATGGAAAAAACAGGTAGAGCTTTTTTTGTGTGCTGATTGAAAAGTGATGGATTATTTTCATGTGGTAAGAAACACAATGTTTTCTTTAGCACAGCAGGATATAATGTTTGCAAGGTCTAACAGTGAAATATTATGCATATCTGCCACTGGCCAGCTGCCAGAAATCGAACAGCAAAATCAGAGGAGATTTTGAATTTGAATCTTAAAACCAGTACAGCCTACAAAAAAGCTAATGAGCCATTCTAAGCAGAAAAAGCTTTTATACTAATAGATGGTGCCCACCATACACGCCTGCATTTAACAAGATGGTAAATAATTATTCATTTAAATGTTACCTTGAACTTTATTTCAAGAAAAAAAGATATTTATTCCTGGTAATTTCCAATAGGCATTGCTGTAAGATTTTTTTTTTCCCCCTCCCAATTCGGAGGCCCATGACATTTCCTTCCTGGTGAAAGTAGAATCATTTTCCATACAGTGTTTGTCCTCTTGTGGCTGAAAAATTGATTCACAGAAAATTTTATTCCACCATTATTTAGTATTGAAAACTGGCATTTTCAAATCAATACCTAGAATTATGAAAAAGCTTTGAAATGTCATAAGAAATAATTATACAAACATAATCTTAAAAGGTGGGTAAAGGGGATGTTTTGAATTTGCTGAATGTCTTGAGCTCCTTTGCTTTCAAAGTCAAGGATCTAGCACTGGGGATCCTTTCTGCTCTTAGCATTTATTTCTGCCATGATAAACTATTGGTATATTAAGGAAAACACAATCCACATGTTCATTTATAACCAACTCATCAAGATGTTATTTTCTAGAAATATTTGATATCTTAGTAAATATTTGATATATTAGAAAGTTGGAGCCTTCTTTTCCAGGCTTTAAAATTTTATTTTGTGTTATTTTATTCTTCTTTTTAAGGGCCAGAACATTTTATTTAGTAGGCATTGAAAGGAATTTGGGTCTATCAGGGCACCGGCTCCACTTTAAATAAAAAAGCTATGCAATCAATACGGAAAATATACTATATATTTTGAGAAAATATACATGGTATTACTACCCTCTTGTAAATGGAAAAATCCAATGGGAAGAGACATTTGCTACATCTTGACGCTTTATGTATTTTATATTACTGTATTTCAATCTCCATTTTAAAGATGGTGTTATGACCTTAAATTATAGGCTTTCACTTTTAAGACCATAATAATCTCCCAGTGCTGCAACTCTGCAGGGAGGGGAACTGATGTTCTGTCCCCTAGAAACATAGCAGGTGGAAGAGAAGAGAAGAGAAGCCCTGATGCGCTGTCACAGCTCACACCCTAAAGTCACAATTGAGACATGCTTATGACAAAGTCAATCCGGCCATCCCACCACCTGAGTTACACCACCAGGTGTTCTGTTTTCCTGGAAGCTGCATTAACTCTTCTGGTCCTCTAGGGTACTGAAAAGTAATTTACTGATACGTCACCCCAAATGGTGCTCTTGTGGTCCAAGGTCTGGTCTGTCTCCAAATTGACACAAAGCCTCAAAGACCTGCTGGAAGTAGCTTATAAATTAGGGCACTATGGTTTATCTTCCAGAAACTATTTTCTAAATGTCATGTATCACAGTCATTTTTTATTTGCTTAATAGATTATTTTAAAGAGCTTAGAGATCACATAGTTCATACATTAACCGTTAACAAACCCCCAAAATCTTAATTTAAATTAAAAAAAATGAAGACCCATAAAATATGAAAAAGAATGCGACATAAATTCAAATGTTTCTTTTTAAGTTTGCTACACAACACTCACACATGACAGGAGATGCACTCTTGGTTTAAAAAAGGAAATCAATTCTACAAGGGCTGCCCATATATTGGAATTATGTTAATTGAATCTGTTTTGTTCAAATGGTAAAAGTTTGACTTATTAACTAGAAATATATTAAAAATTAGAAATAAAAGATTGAAGCACCTCAAAGAATATATTAGTAGAATGCTTGAGTACATAAACAAAGTAGATAATGTCAATTCTTAAAACATCTACATTTTAAACAAATACGTGAATTACGCTAGATACAATCCAACAAAACTAATAGTGATGTTTAGCCTGCACTGAAACTAAAAGATAATATTTAAAATTTATAGGTTCAGCCGGGAACTGTGGCTCACATCAGTAATCCTAGCACTTTGGGAGGCTTAGGGTGGGGAATCACTTGAGACCAGTAGTTCAACACCAGACTGGACAACATGGCAAAACCCTGTCTCTACTAAAAATACAAAAATTAGCCAGGTATGGTGACACACGTCTATAATCCCAGCTACTTGGGAAGCTGAGGCACAAGAATCGATTGAATCCCAGAGGTGGAGTCTGCAGTGAGCCAAGATCTTGCCACTGCACTCTAGCCTGGGTGATAAAGAGAGACTCAGTCTCAAAAAACAACAACAAAAACAACAAAATTAATTAAATTTTTAAAAAATTTAGAAGTGCAAGGGAAAATAACTTTAAGTTTTCTTATTTTCACAGAAAATTTTTTAAAAAGGAAAGAAGGAAAGAGAAGGGAGGGAGGGACGGAAACATAGCTATGCTGGGATGCAGAGCTGACATGTTAAATGATAATATGGATGTGTCCACTACGATTAAGTTAAGATTATAGAGTCTATTTGTACAAAACAACTCAAAAGAACATACAATATATAGTGTATATTTGTGTATGTTTTGATACTGTATATGTAATATATATTGTAAGAATGAAAAACTACAATTTTTGTTTTTTATATATCATTTATAATTTTCTTGTTCCTGATGTCCATTTTTCCCTGAGTTGTTGCTCATGATAATCATGTTCCTATATTTTGTATTTGATGATGTTATTTGGTGATTAGCGTGTCTTTCTGGTTCATCTATTTAGCCTATACATTCCAAGTGGTGCTGCTTCAGGTGCATGCCATCTTCTCTCTTGGCCTTCACTTTGCCCTCTGAAAACCCTTAAATAGAACCAACTTATTAAAGAAACAATTGGCCTCTCCTGTATTTAATATTTAAGGGGCTAGAGATTTAAATTCAGGGCACAATAACTACACAAAGTACTTAGATAGGTTGTTATTATTTAAATGTTTGAATGAAATTTAATTTGTAATTTAGGACTTTTCCAATCTTTCCTACATTTTATAACATATTTAACCTAAGCAGCTAAAGTCTGAGCATGAGAAAGAATCATTCATAAATACAGACGGTACAATGAAGAGCTCCACTGAACATTTCCCAAGCTCGTGAAGTTGAAAGCAGAGTGGCTGATTAGCTATACACATATTTTTAATAATCACAGAGCAAGCATATTTTGTTACTGCATAATCAGATGCCTTAGGTATGTCAAATATACTTTTTCCACATGACCAAAGTAAGAATTTGCAAGTAAGAAAAGCAATCACAGTTCAATTACATGCCTGTGATTATAAAATACTAAAACAAGTCAAGTTTCTTTTTTCTAATATCAAATTTGAACATAACCATATTTTCCTAAGAGCAATTTTCTAGTATTGAAAACCACAACTACCCTTTTGTCAGAAGAAGTGTTTGAGGATATTCCTGATACTGTTAAGGCTTTTTCTTATATGTTCTGGGCATGTTCTCTCTTCCTGAAATATTTTGGTAACTTATAGAAGTTGAATCTATATTTAAGAATAGTCACTGCCCTCCTGTAAATTCAAGAAACTCACAAGGGGACCTAGATTTTAAATATCGTTTGTGCTTTTGAAATCTTAGTGAAACTAAGAGTTTTCAACCCATAAAAATTTTAACTAACACATAAAATTCATTCAAATCTCTTAAAACCTTAAAAGTGATAGACTTCTATTTCGCCCATACAAAAGAAAGCAATAGTGAAATTTTAACTGATAAATATTAAAATGCTTCCTTCATTAAGAATTGTAGTTTTCAATGTTTTTATACTAAAAATCAACTGACAGATCTTTTATGAATATTTGGAAAATCATCCTTAGCTTTTTTGCAGCCCAGCAAAGAGGCAGAAGGAATCATAATATGCATTTTGGAAAGCTGTGTGGTGATAAAAAAGAGTCCCATGGTAAGAGCAGACGGAAAATGGTAGTTATTATTAATTTAGAAAAACAAAAGAGCAGCAGCCCAGCATTTCAGTAATGTGGCAAGTTGTGTGCTCTTGAAGGAGAGAGGGTTTTATAATTGGATTTTAGAGTAATTTAGAAGACGAGATAAGATGTAATGGTTGTGTATTAGAGGTTAGAACTACAACAGAAACCCATCATGTAAGGGTTCACTGCACTGGGGGACAACAGAACAAAGAGAAGCAGCGCCAACCGAAAACGGCCCCAGTGAGAAGCAACAAGGTGAGGCTGGGGGGACCCAGCGAAGGGGGTTCCCAGTGGGTGCCAGCAGGGATGCAGGCTCAGCCCACAGGCTTTTCTCAGAATGCTTTTTCTTTAGTGACCTGTCACTGTCCCACCTCTCCTCCTCCCTACCTGCGAGTTCAGTCTGGCATTTCTTTCTTCCCTGCAGCCCAGCAGTCAGACCTGAGCAGCTGCCACCCAGACTTCCACCCTCAGCAGGCTGTCCTGAGGCTCCGTCCAGGCTCCCCTGACACCACCCACACACCCACAGTTCCCCCACACACACACCCCACATATACACACACCTACAGATACACACATACACACCCACATATACACACACCCACAGACACACACACCACACACAAACACCCACAGACACACACATAAACGCCCATATACACCCACACCCACATACACACACCCCACATACATACACACACTTCCCACACACCCCATTCACATACACACCCACATGAACACATACACATATTTCCTGCATACACACACAGCAACCCACACATCATACACACACTCCCCCTATGCACACATACATGCCCCACACATAGACACCCACAGTCACACCCACTTTCCCCACACACATCCCACACACATACCCACTCACACAATACATACCTCACACATGTACACACCCACAGATACACACACCCCACACACATACACACCCACCAACATACATACACACCACACACACATATACCCCCACATACATACACACACTCCCCACACACACCTCACTCACATACACACCCACATAAACACACACATATACTTCTCCCATACACACACATACACACCCACATACACCCCTCCACACACACACATACACTCCCCCCACACACATACATACCCACATAGTTATACCCACACTCCCCACACACACACCCCACACACATACCCACATGTACACTCACATACATGCACACCACATACTTACACACCCCCACATCCACTCCCCACACACACCACACACACACATAAACACACACATATACATACTTCCCCTAACACCACATACACACACCCACACACACCCCTCCACATGCACATACACATACTCCCCACACACACACCCCACACACATACACACTCAAATACACCCACACCCACACACACCTCACATACATACACACACTTCCCACACACACATACACACCCACACATAAATACCCACACATACACACCCACAGACACACATACCCCATACACACATACACATCCACATATACCCACGTCCACATACACACACCCCACACACATACACACCCAACACACCCCACACACATACACACCCACACACCCCACATAATACATACCCACACGCACCGCCCACACACATATACACACCACACACAGATACCCACATACATCCTCCAAAACACAAACCACACACACACAGATATACACACCCCACACATATACCCACATACAGACACACATACTCACACATGCACTTACTCTCCTCACACCCATATTCACCCTAAACACATACCCACATACACCCACCCATACACATATTCCCCCAACATATCCACATATGCACAACCCCATACACACACACTCCCCACCCACACACACATCCACACACACCCATCCACCCACCTTTCCTGACATCCACACACACCCATCCACACACACACTCCCCGCCCCCCCCACACGCCACACACATACACACACAAACACACTCCTAACACACCTACACACATGCTTTCCGCACATATATACAGCACACTCACATCCAAACCCCTCCACACACACGCACACCACCCCACACAGAGAACCAGGGCCTAACCTCTCTTTCTCTCTTCTATCCCAGCAACACTCAGCCTCTACCCACTGGCAGACAGAGAAAAGAATCTGAAGAAGAGTAAAACCTGCCTCCACCCACCCCACCCCCAATTTTCATTCCAAGCCTTGGGCAGATAAATGTACTTTTCCACCTGTTCATTGGGGTCCCTGTCCAGAGAATCCATCGCACAGGCTCCAGCTCTCAGGTAAAGGCCTCAGGTGAGAGGCTCTTTTTAGAGTTAAGAATCCAAGCCCGGAGGGGAAATCCTGTTTCTAGAAAGGGAGAGCTGTGTTGCTGGCGGGCGGTGGGAAGAGATGGGAACCTATGGGGTTGAATTCCTGCCCAGTCACCGGCGCTTGGCTACCCCCTGCTGGGCGGGAAGCTCTTGGCCTCAGACTCACACCATTATGCTCAAGGTCAAGTCCACTCCTAAGGCTTGGGACAGAATCCACTTACTTCCTGTCAAATTGTTATCACGCGTTCCCAACGTGAAGCTGGAGTGTGAAGTTACCTTCCAATCCCCAAGAGGTGTTAAAGGGTTTTTTCCCTCTGAGCCCTTGTATGCCAGTTTAAGCAGAACAAATCTATTTATTTTTTGTGAGGATCAGTTTATTAAAAGTATGCACATAACTCAAATCGTATAGTAAAATGATGTTAGGCTTTGTTGAGCATGAAAAGTGTTCTCGCGCAAGCCCCATTTCCAACCCTTCCGTGCGTCATTTTCCCCTGAAGCAGAACATAGGTTATGTTAACAGGACCTCAGCCCAAAGGCCTAAAATCAGCTTAGCTCCCAGGCTTTCTCCAGCCATCCCTTCCCACAACCCGCTCTTTCCACCTCTCAGGAAAACCCCAGCTACACGATGTAGAAAACTGGCAAATATAAGCGGACGGGGAACCTATTTTTAACCAGATCAAGTTTTCAAATATAGATTAACACGTTTTAATTGTCCTATAAACTATTATTCTTAAAGTCACTCTTAACAAAACCCAGACTTGCAGAAAGTTCTCTGCCATAACTGTAATGTGTATACACTATTAAGATAGTTATGAAACCTCAGACACATTTGGAAGACGTGGCTTAATAGTGCCTTTAATACAAAATAAAATAAAGTAAAATGTAAATAAAAAGGGATTAGTTGTTATAAGCTGTGACACAGCTGCAGCGACAGAAACTAAAGAAACGTGTAAACAGAGAGGGCTTTTAGTCACTCAGTGACCCAAATGTCTTTTTCAGACTCTCACAATTCTAGTTCTGACATACTCATTCATTTCATTTATTTTGCAAACCAAGCAGAAATGAAATGGACATTCAGATTAAGTAAACAGGGGCTTTACATGTAGCCACTAAGCTGCCAGATAGACAACTTTTGGTTTACATGGAGTGTAAGGGTAAAGAAACAATGTCAAAACTGCATCCCTTCTTGCATTTATTGGCATGAAGTGAAAATCCAAATATATTCACCAACAAATTAATAAAGGGTGAACAGGCTGCTAACCTTGCATGGTGCGTTAAAGTGTCAGAGCACTTGAACTCTACATCATAGCACAGCCTCGGAAATAAACATAAACATTTCTCTCTGTCAGAAGGGGGTAAATAAATTAGGATTTGGCTACATCTTTGGTTGTTTTGCTCCCACGTTGTGGCCTAGAATAAGCCCTACACTATTTCCAGCTGAAGTTGACTCCACTTTATACCTTAAGCAAATGAGAGAAAAGACAAGGGTGACAGTGTAGGAAGGAACTGATTTGAGATTCTCCTTTCTTATTAGTTAACAGAGTTGTCAATGAGTGAGAATGCAGGATACAAATTAATGCCTTTTCAAAAGCCTTCCCTCTAATCCTATTTTTTTCTTAATGATCCCTTTGTCAATTACTGTTGTCTGGGTGTAGCCTTATAATAGTCATGTTCAGATTGTTTACCAAGGTTGGGTGAAATGGCAGGGTGGGAGTGGAGGGAGGGAGGAACAAAGAGATAAGCCTATCTCTGATAAGCCTAGGAAGCTCTTAACTGAATTTAAGTAACCCTTCCCCCTTCCTCAATGGGAAGAACTTGCCAGCCTTCCCACCAAGTTCTGCCAGATGATACTCAGTACTTTCATCTCAATGCCTGCTCAGCAAATTGAGTGATTTCTCTTCTCTAACTCTTGCTATCTGGTGACTCCAGCTCCTTTTTTCTTTGAGCCATTTCCTCTTTCCATTTTTCTTGAAAAGTTTTCTTAAATCCATACACATTAAACTAATAATGAAAAATGGAATGTAAATGCTATGGTTTGAATGCCCCCTCCAAACTCATTTTGAGATTTAATTGCCATTGTAACAGTATGAAGAGGTGGGGCCTTTAAGAAGTGATTAGGCCATGATGGCACTGCCTTCATGAAGGGACTAATGCTGCTATCACAGGACTAGGACTGGGTTAGTTATTGCAGGGTGAGTTTCTGATTAAAAAAAAAAAAAAGATGAGTTCAGCCAACTTTCCTCTCCGTCTCACACACACTCACTCACAATATCATGCCGTCTGCCTTAGGATGACCCTTCCCAGAAGCTGGTGTCATGTTCTTGGACTTCCCAGCCTCCAGAACCATGAGCCAAATAAGTTTCTTTTCTTTATAAATTACCCAGTCTGTGGTATTCTGTTATAGCAGCAGACACAGACTAAGACAACAAGTAAAACTTAAATAGCAAAATGATGATGGAAGATGAAGGACTCTGAAGAAGAGAAAAATCAATGGGATGAGAGAACATTTAGGCAGCTTCAGTAACAAGATGAAATGTGAACAAATAATAGAAAACATTATTTGAGTGATTATTATGTATCAGACACCATTCTGAATATTTTTATATGTATTATATCCTTTCACCCTCTTTATAACCCTATGAGATGACATTACTGTCGCTACTTTAGAGGCAAAAATGTATTGAGGCCTGGAAAAGTTAGAATTCAATAGCTTATCAGTGGTACAGCTAAGATTTGACTCTTGACCAGGGACTTGTAAAACTATGCTATGCTAATAGAATAGGAGAATGGGTTAAGAAAAGCAACAACAAAAACAAGCCAAACAACATTGCAAGCCAGCCTTTTTAACTGGGTAGGTTTCATTGTTATTCAACTGTGGAGTCACATTTGCAAACATTCTTAACCAGAAGAAACTGTGACTGCTCCATATCCCAAAGAATTCAGTATTACATAGTCCAATATACATATTCATGGTCTCAGAAAATCCTGAGCTACATATTAAAACGTCCATGAGAGGCAAGTGAATTCAAATAACATAGGAAAGAAGCACATGCAGATGCAAAAGAACTATCCAAGTAAAAAGTCCGAACTTCTGTCATGTGATGTTTACACTCAAAATGACCTAGATGAGAGGGTAAAGGGTGGTTACATAATCAAGTGCCTATAACAGAAGCACTTTTAACAATTTTGAGGCCTGCAGCAAGAAATGAAGGCCCACATATTTTATGTTTTCATGTTTAAAAATATATATAGTCAAGCTAAAAAATGGTTAAAGTAGAATTCTATCCTCCTATGTAAATTAATAACTGAAAAGGACAATTTTTAACTTAAAATTCTTGGACTACTTCAAATGCTGTGTTAGAATATGGTAACATGGAGTGAGTTGGTTTGTATGTGCCTCTGATCCCAATCCAAGTGAATCCCATGATGCCCATGTCTCTTCTGACCTCTGGATGTATTCTGTAACTCAAGTACCTCACTCAATCTAACCTGTGCCCACAAGGCCTCCACTCTAAGCACCCCCTTGGCCACCACTCAAGCCTAATAGAGTGCACACTGGCATCACAGTCTGCAGTCTGTCTTTAGGAGAGACCCAGGGAGAAACCATGCAAGCTTGGCATCCTCTGCTCAGAGACTTCCAGGAGCCTGGGTACCTAGAGCAGGATGTAGTCCCTTGATGCTTAAAGTGTAGTCCACAGCACCAAGGGGACTGTTAAAACTTCAGACTCTCAGATCTACTCTGGACATACCCACTGAATTAGAATCTATACTTTGGCAGGATCCTCAGGTGTTTCATGTAAGCACATTAAAGTTTGGGAAGCAGTGAGCCAAAAGGGAGGGTGGCTGCTTGACAGGTAGGTCCACTTGTCCCCAAGAACTCCTCACCTTGTAGGGAGAGCCATGGCTGGGCATGGGCCAGGATGGAGACAACTAAAGAGTAGCACTAGGACAGGAACCCTTCTAGCTCAGGTCAGAAGCTCAACAACAGATTTAATTACATTCAGGAGGGCAGTAGGCCTAGTGTAAAAACATATGCTAACCCACAATGGGGATGTCAAGGATGGCAGCCCTGCCTAACGGGGGCAGCCAGTGTTCAACTACAGCTCACTATGGCCTGAGGTATACTATGCTAGCTATGGGGTGAGGTCAAATCATAGACAGGTGGAATTAATATACTAGCCTGGTAGTTCTCATGGTGGGTGGGAAAAAAATGGGTATCAGAATCTGCTGAAAAAGTGTTAGAAAATATTCATGTCCCTGCCTCCACCCCTGAGAAAGTATCTAAAATTTTGATTGAGGAAGAAAAACATATATTTTTATTTTTAAAAATCCCAGATCATTTTGATTCATCCTCCCTAACCCCTGCCTCCACCCTTGCCATGTTAAAAATTATTCTGGACAACAGAACACAGTTAACTGTTTCCATTGATTGTCACTGCTTAAGACCCGGGGTTGGGCTTGGATGAGGCTGCCGACATGCCTAATCCTTTCTCAGCCATTCTCTTGTCACAAGTACACATGTGAACAAAGGTTCACTCTCCATCTCTACATACCAAGTGGAGCCAAAACGGACACATGGTGGAATTATGAGAGAAAAATTCCCAGACCATTTGGTCCCTGCATGAATCTCTACAGGAAATGCATCTCGTCCTGTGCATCTGGGTTTTATCAAAGAGAAGGTTTATTTCTACCCGGGATTCTGTTTTTGAATAGCTATATTCTTCAAAGTAGGTGAAAAGACAAAAAAAAAAAAAAAAAAAAAAGAAAGAAAGAAAGAAAAAGGTGGGGGAAATCTAAAGTAAGGCAACATAATTATTGAAGAATACTGAGGCAATCACTTCTGTTCCTTCAGCCACATTCCTCTGTGTGTATAATTACACAAATATTGTCCAAGTCATAATTCAAAAATAATTTATCTTTGACATTGGAATGCAATGCTACTTTTTTCTTTAACAAATATTTATTGAGAATATACTACATATTGGGCACTTTCACATACATTATTTTATTTAATCCTTACAATAACTCTTTGAGTGAGGCATGTGAGCAGTCTAAGACACAAAGAGAATGATTGACCTGTTCAGATCATTTATCAGCAAGTTAGTGAGAGAATGTCCCCAATTCACCCAGCGTTCTTTCCACAACAATACCTCTTTTACTTCATTATCTAGCCCTCCACAAATACTATCTTTCATTATAAAAGCTTAGCCTACGGAGAAATCACAGTCTAAAAATTTAAATATTTCTGTCAAAAGTCCTTTTGACATACATTGTCTATTTCCCTGTCTCCTAAATAATGCATGGTGAACATCAACTTTTTCCTAATAATTCGGTCATAATTTTTACTGTGCTATATAGTAGTATAAATGTTTATATCTTTTTTAAATTTTGTGTCTCTTTCCTCCTCAACTATTATATGTCAAAATAAGCATTAGGTAGGGTCTGAGTTAGAGCCCAACAGGTAAAGTGCATAGAATTCATATAAGGGCTTTGTGATTATTTCATGGGCTGGAAGAACTTTTTGAATTCCAAATTTGGGAATAAGATTGCAAGTGAGCTGACTTCTAGATAGGTTGGGAGGTAGCATTTGAGGTCCTGGAACAACAGATTCACTTACCTAAATCAGTCTCATTTAAGAAATTCCTGAATCACATGAATAGTTAGATATAATTTCTACCACTTCTTGAACAATAGAAGAAAGAGCAGAGTCTAAATAGTTCAGAACACAGATTCTGGAGCTAGACTGGGATATTATGTCTTTGCCATTTCCAAGAAGTATGACCTTAAGCAAGTTATGTAACTTCTCTGTGCATCATTTTCCTCACCTGCTCTTAGGAGTTCCTATGAGGATAAATGGATTATTCACATTCATAAAGCTCTTCCAAAAGTGCCTGGTATGTAGAAATTGCTATTTGCTCATAAAATAATATAGACAGAAGTCAAATTCTGATGGGAAAAAAAGTCACAGATAATCCTAAAAGTGTATAATCAAGGATCAGCTACATAACCAGAATGACTCTAGATTTGAGGCTCCCATTCTCTGCCATTCTGTGTGTGATGCCTATTAAATGGGCCCCTCAGAAGTAAGTTGCTTATTTCTAGTGAACTCTATGGCTTGTGGTAACACGATCCATCATGAGATGCTGCAACAGGCTGACATTTTCCACATGTAAATCCTTCACTTTGTAATGTAAGAGCAATTACTTTTATGAACAAAATCTTTTCAATCGACCATTTCAAATCCTTGTCTTGCCATGTCATAGTCAAAACATCTGTCCATTAAAGCTAACGTAAAAGTATATTAAATGAAGTGTGTTTGGTTTGGGACATCTGCTTCTTTCTACTGGTATGAGAACTATTCTAAATTCAATGGATTATGTCTATAGGGCTTTCATGAAAACTTTTTAGTCATATTCATGGGGATTATCAAATAGCCTACAGTTTTGATTACTGTTTCAGGTTCAAATAGAATTCAGAGTTCAACAAGAGACTCAATCAAAATAACGACAATAGTAACAACTATAACACAAAGAATAAAAATCTTTGCCTGACACTTTTACATAAAGAGTTTCACATATTGATGTTAAGTATTATATAAATATGATATAATGGCTTGTACAATAATGAGTACTCTATATTTTTAACACTATTGATTTTATTTTATGTTCTTCATTTTGCATTCTTGTTAAACATAGTCATTGTTTTCATACTGAACTTGAAAAGGGAAAAGAATGAACAGAGATTGAGTTCACGAGCTCATGATAGGCCTAGATTTCAGATCAACCCAGTAGCTTTACCTCTTTTCTATGTTGACTTCTTACTGGAAGCTGAAATTATATGAATGTTTGGATATATTATTAATAAATATATCTAGAGCTTGGTTATAAAGTTGTGCCAGATGTAATTAAATTTTGAAGAAAAAAAATTTTTTTTAAAGTCAAGAAAATAGCATTCACTATTTTCAACCAACATTTGGCTTATAAACAAAGTACAGTTTTCTAAAATAACAAAGCCAGCCATGTAAGCCTCCTTGGCCATGGTATTCACTGATCACTTTCCATATTTCATTTTCTTTGCAATATATCCACAGCAAATTGTAGTAGAAAGAACAAAGAACTTAGAGTCTGAAAAAACTCTGTTCAAGTCCTAATCAAATCCTTATCAATCCTTGACTATATGAATTTGAGCCAGTAACATAACCTTCCTTCTCAGTTTCTTTAGCTCACAGAGTCAACACACGCTGCCTCTTTAATAAGACGGAATGCTGGTGAAAGTTGCAGCATATGAGATTTTATCTATTGATCAAGTGCCTACTGTGTGCTATGTTTTATTCAAGGCATGATTGATGGTTAAAAAGAGCCCCAATGAATCAAGCTTTCTTCGGTGCATGTCAGTTACAAAGTGAATTTGCTGTTCCTCTCCTTTAGAGGTGAAATCTGTTTTCCATCACTTGAACCTGGGCTAGCCTGCTGATTTGCTCTGACTAACAGAATGTAGCAGAAATGACTTTCCAGGACTCCATACCCAAGCCTGCTTTTGCTCTTGGAGCCCTGTTGCCATGCTAAGAAGTTCAGCCCATCCAACTGGAGAGAGAGGCCACATGGAGAGAGGGAGACCCTGGAGGATGTGAAACCACATAGAAAAGGAGGTCCCATGACAAGCACTGACCCACTTCACCTCTAGTCAGCACTACATAGAGCAGACAGGAGCAGACCCTCTGAGCCCTGCCCCAAATCCTGACCCACATGATCATGAGCAAAACATGGTATAGTTGTGTTAGGCCACTAAGATTTGGCATGATGTATATTTGTCGGTATATAACTGATACACAATTCAGTATTTTCACTGTATTTGCAATCTTCAGAACAACCTGTTGAAATAGCTATTATACCCATTTCACAGAGAGGAAGTTGTGGATCAAAATAATCTGATAATGGGCCAGGCACTGTGACTCATGCCTGTAATTCCAGCACTTAGGGAGGCCAAGGTGAGTGGATCACCTGAGGTCAGGAGTTCGAGAGGAGCCTGGCCAACATGGCGAAAACCAGTCTCTACTAAAAATACAAAAAATAGCTGGGGATGTTGGCAGTTGCCTGTAATCCCAGCTACTGGGGAGACTGAGGCAGGAGAATCACTTGAACCCATGAGGCAGAGGTTGCAGTGAGCCAAGATCATGCCATTGCACTCCGGCCTGGGCAACAAAGCAAGACTCTGTTTAAAAAAAGGAAAGACTGATACTGGATGTACAGACCACTTCACAAACCCCTGAAGTGTCCTAACTGACAGGGAAACCATGAAACTCTCCCCCTCTTGTGAAGGAGTACACTTAAAAAACACTTTCTATATAAAAGTATTGTTCTGCTTCATGCAATGATTCAGAAACCCCCTAAACATTCTCAATAAATCTCTGTCATTTCCCAGTGGGCTAAAAGCCTATTGCTAGGTCTTGGAGACAACAGACTCCAGTTTAATGTAAGTTCCAGGACAATCAAAACCATTTGTATTCTAACAAAATGTTCAGGTTTTTTTCTCACATTAATAGAAACAAGACTCAAGTTTGGATTAAGCATTCTAGTCTTTTGATTCAGTTGGCCTAACTCATAGGATTTTAGAGCTGAATCAAAGCTTAAGGTCGTGTGGTCCAAACCTCCAATATCAGCCAAAAAGTTACTCAAGTCTATCCATCCAGTTCATGGCAGCAGGACCAAACCAGGTATCTGATTCCCAATCCACTCAGCATTGGTTTTCAGATACAGTCCCAAGGTCCCTGAGTCATTGCAGAGGTCACCTAGGGCAGGATTACCTACTTCCAGAATTTTGGAAAAGATAAATAATTGCATGTCTTCATCTATTTTCACTAATAGGATTATGTAGTCATTTAAAGCTAGATCTAAAGTCTTTCACAAAAGAGGACATCTACATTACTTATTTTTAAAAAAAATACCAGAATGACTTTTAAAATAACAAAGAAAAGTGCACAAAAGGCATGAGTGGCATGTGATCAGATGAAAGGATGATTTAATTGGGCAATATGAGCACAATTCTCAATTCATTATTTATGATGCTTGCTGACATTTGTAGTGAAACATCAATGTTACCTTCTTAGTATAAAATGAGTGATTGGGAGGAAATGCCATGCAAACTTACAGAACATCTTCAGCACATATCTAATGGTAGCAAAAAATATATATATATTAAAACATCCCATCATTAACTAGTTTTGTTTTCATGATGTTCATTCCGCTTCATTTGCACATCTTTTAGCAGCAAAAGTTAAAAACAGAAGTTGCATTCCTGAAGCCAATTTTGCTAAAATGTATTATCTTGTTATGAGAAAAAGGACTCTTGTGAAATGAAAAGCAAGCAAACAACATCAAGAACAGCTTTATTGGCTCAAGGACTGGGCTGGCCCATGGAAAACATCCTGGAGATTTTTGTCCTAGTCCTATAGTGCATATGTATTTCTTGCCTTGAGCTATACCTTACACAACTGAAATGTTACTGTATACTTCAAGTATGTCTTTTTTTTTTTTTTTTTTTTTTTTGAGGCGGAGTCTTGCTCTGTCGCCCGGACTGGAGTGCAGTGGCCGGATCTCAGTTCACTGCAAGCTCCGCCTCCTGGGTTTACGCCATTCTCCTGCCTCAGCCTCCCGAGTAGCTGGGACTACAGGCGCCCGCCACCTCGCCCGGCTAGTTTTTTTTTTTTTTTGTATTTTTAGTAGAGACGGGGTTTCACCGTGTTAGCCAGGATGGTCTCGATCTCCTGACCTCGTGATCCGCCCGTCTCGGCCTCCCAAAGTGCTGGGATTACAGGCTTGAGCCACCGCGCCCGGCCTTATGTCTTATATTCTGAACTAGATCAACTTCCATTAGAGTAGAGACTGTTCCTTAAACATCTTCCTTCATAGTGCCTACCAAATTCTATACTTCTAGGTAGAAGTAGAAAATTTGCTAAGAGAATACAAGAGCTATTTAAAACATGTTGCCCTTTTTTCCCAGGTAATAACAATTGTATGATGTACCACCACCCTTCTCCCAAGAAGGAAATCAAGGGCAGACAGTAACTCAAGGTAGAGCATCTATAATTAGAATGTAACCAGTCCCTGTAGTCTGCATTTTAGCCAGGAGGGATTTTAGGTACTGAGGCATCTGCAACCTAGAGAGGGCTCAAGACGTCATTGCAATTTAGATATACAAGTTGTATATTTTGGGAGCAGGATTACTCCTTTAGTGTAGCCATACTTGGTATTGTGAGCAGAGAAGGAGACATTGTTAGACGGAGAGTGGTGAGAGAACGAAGCATTGAAATTACCCAATTACAAGATGACTGACTGCCATGTCTATTCTTGTATACGGCTGAATCTGCCATCGATCCTTGACTTACTCTCCTGACCCAGGAAGGAGGAAGAGAGGAAAAGAAAGAAGAGGCATTGACCTGAATTAGCTAAATAACACATGCAGAGTTCACATAGCCTCCCCTCTAGGGTGTGCCAAGGTCTCCTGTTAGTCTGTGTCTTTTTTTTTCAGTTAGATATTTGCTCTTCTACCAGAAAGCCTTTCTATTGACAAAGTAACAGAAGAGTACATTTTAACCTGAAGTTTTTCCACAAAGCAGATGTCTTTTCTTGTGAGAATTGGCATATTTTTATCCTCAGAATAATCTCTAGTTTCATATGCCTAATTAAATTTTAGAGGTCCTCTGCTTAAATAAAGATTTATTAGCTGTTAAAGTTGTAGCATAACTCTTCTGCCACCTACATGCTATCCTTGAACATATTTACAAGAAGACTAGCTTATCACTATAAAAAATATGTGTGATTTAATACTCTGATGTTATTGGTGTCAATTACAAAATTCAGCTTCACAATAGAGCTTTCTGAAGATACTGTTACTTGACTTTCAGACTGTCAATTTACTTGAAGAAAGAGGGTGTGTGAATTTCAGTTATGAAGTGTTGGAACTAGTTAAGCTAATGAAGGCAGTCAGCAGGTCTGGAACCCTGAAAATAGGGCCCAAGAAAGGTTACAAGCTGTGCCATGTACAGATATGGTCCCATCACTAAAAAGTCTTCTCTTTGTGGGTGAACGCATGGGCACTGACATTCATGTGAGTGTTTAGTGGGACACACAAACTCACAGACATATCAAGCGTCATTGTTTGAAAAATACTTCTGCCCACCAACAGTCTTGACATCTTCCATTATTCCTAGGAATTTTAGCTATAAGTTTGCCAACCTTAAATTTTGTCAACGTATCTAAGATACTCATAATTAAATGCAATTTGGCAACATTAGCAAACTCCCAAAGTCCTATTTCACGAGGACACGTCTAAGTATGGATTGCATTGTGCCTACATCTCAGTGGAGTTACTTGATCTAATCAGACTTTCAGAATCAATGCACTCAACACAATGAAAGTCCCCATTGACCCCAAGGTTGAAGCATCCCTTGCAGAAATAATCAGAACACCCTGGTCTGAGGATAGAGACTGGGTGGACACAAGGTGTATGTTTAGCTCTTTAATAAAGGGATATTTTGAAAGATGTAACTTCTATTTTCTAATTCTCATGAAAGAAGAAACACTTTTAAGCTCTACTTCTTAAATCCTCAAGCTCAGTTGCCTTCCAGGCAAGAACCAAAATACTTACATTACATTCAGCGCAAGTTGAGGGTCAGTAGACTGACATTCTACTCTAGAAAATAAAAAGAGACAGAAAGGTGACAGAATTTGAGCATTATAATTAAAATGACCTTTCTGGATCTCGCAGTACTATAATCCAAAGACTGGACACAGGTTCTCCTAAATAATTTTCATAAAAATATTTCTCCATGTATTTCCCCCCATCAGAAAAGCATTCCAATCTTTGACTAGCAATTTTATGTAAAATGCTTTTGGGTTTTATGTATAAATTTTAAATATAACTTTGTTACTTCACTGTCAGGTTTAATACATACAATTTCTTATACATTTGGAGTTTACATAAAATTAGAGGTTTTGCCTCATTGTGTTTACTTAACTTCAAACACACAAAAAGCAAACATGTTTTGTATGTCTGTGTTAGCCAGTAGGGGACATGAGCCCTTTTTCCCTCAAGACTTCAATTCCCATACTATTTTAATCTTTACTGATTCATTTGTGGGCCAAATAATTTCACAGCATAATTTATGGGCAAACACACATTTGCTCTAAAATAATTAAAACTTTTCAGAAGGAGTAAACTTGCTTTTCTTTAATTTTCCTTGTCTTTCATGGCCACCTGATGCTCCATGCAACATATAGGTGTCAGCAATTGCAAGGATATCATGGCCAGGTGAGGTCATCTCAGACTTCATCAACCTGCTGGAAAATTATGAACTGTCTCTGTTGAGATTTTGGCAAGTTTCTTCCTTCAAATATCACTTCAGATGCTAAATAAAAAGCAACATCTATAAAATAAACACATTTACTCAGGCAGGTTTCCTTGATTTTTATTGCCAACTTGTTTTAAGAGTACCATAAATGCCACAGAGAAAGGGAAAAGAAAACCCAGTCTGAGACACAAAATGCATGTTGCTATCTATCAAGATGTGAATTGTTAATGTTGCATCTCATTTAAAGGGAAAAAAAAGTACTGTATAAATATGCGTGTAAGTACATGATTTTCCAAGTGGTTTAATCACTTTATTGAGGTATCTTTTAACTCATAACAACAAAAAAAGCTATTAAAAAATCCTACTAAGAAGTAAACTATTTAGATAGTCTTCAAGACATAAACATGTAGATGTTTGATTTTGGAAATATAATTAACACATAGAGTTTAATTTATAATTTTAAAATTGCTGTGTATAACAAATTGTCACGTTTTATTTGGAATCACTTGATTGACTTAATTTGCTTGATTAATAATAGTAAAAGACAATAGGAAAATAATATAGTTTTATAATATTCAGGATTAAATTATCTATATTTAATAGCTGAATATTCTGTGTTTCTTTAAAATATAGAGTGCTGCCTACATGAAATTATTTAGTGCGAGCTATTAAAATGGTCGTTCATTTAGAACGTGTACTTTGTTCTTCCTATACTCTTACAAGCATTACCTGAGGCTTTCTTAACAGATTGTTCTGATAAAATTAGTCAAAATATGTACCAAAATGTTTTTTGTAAGCTGTGTCCCCACCTAGAAGTGAAAGAAATCTAGTTTTACATTAATGGCACATTCCTCACCCACCCCTTCTCTACTCACTTTCCCCCCATACACAATTTTGGGAAGTGTCCTGTGGGTGTCTGACATACATTGTTGGTTAAAATATGGAACCTACCTTTTCCTCTGTATTAGAAAGGGTTCTCCATGCAACAGAAATAGAACCAGTAAGAGATATATATTATATATATAATATAAAATTATACATATATACCTATATATACATATTACGTATAGTCAGATTATAGATAGAGATAGAGATTGTGGAACTTTTCCTTGGTTCAGTTAAAGATGGGGTCCTTGTCATACAGCCACAAAAATTTAGGCTCGCAGATGATTTGAAGAGTGGGAAAAATGGGATTTATTGTGTGAAAAGGAAAAAAGGGGGAAACAGAGACTCTTAGCAAAGTGAGAGTGTTTCCTGACCATGGGCTTCCTGCCTCTCAGCTTGAATCCCAGGTACCACCTAGGAAGAGGAGGAGCTAAGCTCCTCCCCACTGCAAAGGGTGAGAACTTCTGTGGCTCCACCCCGGTGCTCACTCCTCCCAATGCATAGGCAGACTGAAGTTTGCCAGGGAGTCCGTCCCACCTGACTGTCTCAGATAGATAGATGATAGATAGATAGATAGATAGATAGATAGATAGATAGATACACAGATAATTTTCTTTTAAAAATTAAATATATTATGGGTATTGAGTCATGTGTAGGATTTACTGAACTTCATGAAAGAGCTTGCACCCCAAAATACTCTCGTCTTTTCTATTACTCAGTGTTAAGGGGTAGAAAGAGTCTTTATGTAGTATCTTGCACTTTCTTCAGCTTTAAGATGTCTATTTTGGGTTTTTTTGGTTTTGTTTTTACATTTTAACATTTCTAAAATCAAGACATTTCTTACAAACAATGTGTACATTTAATGCTTGGGGTTTTAGTTTTTGTATCCTTGAAAACAATTGAAAGTATGTCTTACAAATGATGATATCATTGAATCAAGAAAATATAATAATCAGTTTTCTACTATTTCTTGGTTCTTTTCACTTGGAAACTATATTTGGCCTGAGATGTATCCAAATGCACAGGTATTAACAAGCAGTAACACACTCATTTAACTGAATAATTAAGTTAAATTTGATACAATGACACAATGATACAATTTTGATACCTTTTGATATAATGATAGAGGCAGGGGGCAGAGAAATTATAGGCAGAAAAGGGTGGGTCCCTGACAAAACCCCACCTTCGAGCCAAAAACCCTAAAACTGTGGCCCAAAGTGAGAACTTCTATCCCTGTTTTCCCACTTGAATGTTGCCTTTTCCCAAACTACCCATGGCCCACCCCACCCCTCAACCTGTGCCTATAAAGCCCTCAGACTCAGCCAGCAGAGAAGAGAAGAAGCAGCTGGACATCAGGACTATGGCTGGACATCAGAGAAACGTGGCTTGATTTCAGAGGGACAGCATGATGACATAACTTTGGAGAAAAATCTGGTCAGAGACAGCCGGACTTCAGGGGAAGATTACCCACCCACTCCATTCTCTTTTCAGCTCCCCTTCCTGCTGAAAGTGACTTTCATCAGCAATAAAATCCCCTGCATTTACCATTCTTCAATTCATTTGGTGCAACCTCACTTTTCCTGGATGCTAGACAAGAGCTTGGGAGCCATAAGTATGGATAGAAAAGGCTATCACACTAGCTCTTTGCTTTTGCTGGTGGAAGGCAGCCACCTCATGTCAAAAGGCAGAGGCCCTACTGAACTGTTAACACTTAAGCTGTCCACAGACCAGACAGCAGAGCTAAAAGAGCACTGTAACATGCCCTCTGGGGCTTTGGGGGTTGCAGGCACACCCCACCTAGATGCTACCACAGAGCCTGCAGAGACTTTGCTCCTGCCAGTGCCCGAAAGCACTCATTCCAGCTCCTGCACCCACTCACCTGTGCGCTCCCTCCCACAAGGGGCGGAACACAGCAGATGCACATGAGTGGAGTTTGATCCTGCCAGCACCAAAGCAGCTGGCTGGGTCCAGTGTTCATGCGCTCCAGTGCCTGCCTCATTCACTTGCACACTCCCTCCTGCGAGGAGTTGAGAGTGGTGGGCTGAGTAAACAAGACACCTGTGTCATGAGTCCCCTGAAGGGGTCAGGGAAATATACTGCTTCACTTTGACCTAGATACAAATAACATGACTGAGGAAACCTAATTAATGTAGTATAAGATATTTACATTGCTGAAGATGGCCTGCTGGAGGATTTGGGATATGTGAGTACAACAGAATTGTTCATATTCTTGATGTATATGCTGGGTATTATTATCTTCACGTGAGTCTACATAGACGTATATTATCCTTATAATAAGCAAACAAATATTTTGTATGGATCAGCTTGACTGCCATATAGGAAGGTTTTTTTAGAGAGTGGTGCTAGGGTGTCAACATCATATATGTGATTTTTACACAGACCAATAATCTTTGTCCTGCCACATGGCTATGGACTGTACCTTGATATCAGTCTCCTGTCTTCAAAATTTGCCCTATTGGTTTTAATGGGTTTCTAATAATAGAGTATAAATAAATTAACATAAGTCATTTCACACTACAGAGAAATAAAAGAGTCTCCAAGAACATTCCATAATTAGGCTCTTCTTGACTTGGCACTGAGGATAATAAATTGGCTCTTCTGCTTCAGATTTGAGTTATGTGGTCAGAACATTCTCTCAATTCTTCATCAGGCTTGGAATCTTTGCGACCTACCCATTAAGTCATAGATCACCTCTGGTCAACATTGGTCGCCTCTCCTGAACCAGAGGCCATGATGATGAAGTACGTGGATTGAACTGTATTGATGTGGCTTCTGATTTGTTGCCTATTGAACACGTGCTCCAAAGGGTGTCATTTACAGAGGATGCAATGAGAATGTATATCCTGAAGATGTATAATGTGGTGATGGGATACTGAAATTCATACTGTTCCAGATATATCAAAACTCTGCTAGTCATACCACATCTGATTTAAACTCTTTCATCTTTATTTTTGCTAGCTTAACAAAAACCTCTGCAAGTTTCCAAGTCTCATTCTAACTTGCAGTAAAGCTCCAAAGAGCATCCACTTTTCCTCTTTTAACTTTTATTACATTGGGTCACCTAGGCCTTTGAAGAATCTGTGTGATTAAGTGTAGTGTTATCAAATACTAGTCCCTGAAATCACTGCCTCAAAACCACCTGGGATCAAAATATGGATGCCTATTCCCCACCACAAGCCCACTCAATCAGAATATCCAGAGGCAAGGTGCAACCCAAAAACACCCCTTGTTTAGGAACTACTGATTTAGTGAGACTACCAGCAGTACACCTTATAGCGGTAGTTGAGTAGAGTAGCAGTTTACTCATGCACCTAACGGTAGTAGAAGGCATGCAAACTGCCCTTCATGAGTAACCTAGAGACACTCATAAGAACCAGCTTCACCATCACTATGATTCTCTATCTCTAATTGAAAATGACACTTGCTTCTTCATAGAGGCAAACAGGTATTCTACCACAAGCAGGTCCTCACATTAAAATTTTGCTCAAGGCTGCGGTGAACTATGATCATGCCACTGCTCTCCAGCATGAGCTTCAGAGTTAGACTCCATCCCTAAAAAGAAAAAAATGAAAATTTTGCTAAAAACAGGTAGACACAAAAGACCTCAGTCAGAAGCCAGCCCCGTCTGAAAGAAACCACCACAAAGACCATCTGATGTTTTATTAGCAGCACTTTGCTCAGCCCCTGGTTAAAAAGCAGTTCTCTGCAGCAACCCAGTTTTAGTTGTCCCCAGGGCTCTGGCTTGAAAAGAAGTTTGACATTATATTTTCTAAGCCAAAGGGGCACTCCTAGCATAGAAGCATCAGACCAGACACCTGGTCAGGAGTATTGTAACTCATTTATTTCTCACTGAACAAGTTATTATCCTTTCCTTTTGGTCTGAATTGCTGTCCCTAGATGCCATTCCCATGGGTGGTCTCTACCTGCACATTGCTCTACTCCTAGTATTGATAGGTCCACATGCCATGCAGCCTGAGAAGAAACAGGGTTTGATATCCTAAGGGGGCAATTTCTGTCCTTGGGGAAGAGCCGGCTTCCACTGCTGTGCCTTGCCTCTCATTAATGTTCCAGCTAGGTCTCTTTACTGCTCTATTTAACTGCATCCACTCCCTTATTGATCATATTTTGTGTAATGGTAGATTTGCTGGTGAAAATGATGATTATGCTGTAAAGAGAGGGCAGTGTTCAGGATCTCGCCTCTATACAATTTAGCAGTGCTATGGAGTCTGCCTCAAATAAGTGAATTGGAGATGCATTCTAGATGAATGGTAATAGGAGTGAAACCAGTTCCTGAGATCTCATGGATCTGTTTCCCTCTACACTGTAAGCCAGGACCACTCCAAAGCTGATGTTTCATGTTTTGGCTCAAAGTATTTAACACTATAGGCCTTTTGTAATCTCTAAGTGGGTACTCTGTACATTTTAACATGGAACAATGTGACCACATTTTTGTATTTTCTACATTTTCAGTCTTTCTAATTTACTGCTTTATTTGATATCTGGTAAGGTTAAGAGTTTTGGTTCATTCTTTCATTGTTCTTTACACTGAAAATTGCATAGGGTTGTAATCTTTCAATTCATGTCTATTTCTTCTGAAAGCTGACAATTGCTTCAATTATATTCTGTCATCTTTCTGCTATTACCAATACCTCCTTGCCTAGCACACATTTTATATTTAACTCAATCGGTCATGATAATAAACAAATTAATTTACTTCTTTTTTAAGTCATTGAATTGAAGATGGCAGGGTCCCTGCATCAGTCAGGTTCCAATCAGGAGACAGAAGTCACACAGTAATTTGAACCAGGAAAGCTTAGTGAGAAAGGATTGTTAACTACAAGAGTGGATTACCATCTAAAATCCTACCTATTTTGGGTAAGATTATAGAACTAGCACAGACAGCGAGCAGCCACTACCTCTAGGTTTGAGGCAGAGGACCCAATCAAGCCCTGCCTCCTTCAAGGTCTCAGTGAAACGCAGTCTCCCTTGGAGAGGACTTGATCATCCATGGTTCACTGAATGGCAGGCCAGTTTCCCATAATAGTGGAACATCTAAAAATCTGCCCTCTGTGTTGCTGGGGAAAAGCTGCGAAGGGGGAGATGCTGATGAAATGTGTTGCCTCTGAGCCCCGCTGGTGTCCTGTGAATACTGCCCACCTTATAGTACAGAAGTAACCAGAAAACACATAGAAACCAGAAAGAACAGCCCTTTCTTCCTCCAGTGTCCCTCCAGTGCCCTCTATTGCAAAAATGTAACATTCTGCAAGCCAGCAAGGGAGAAATGTCCCACTATCAAAAGCAGGGTGATGAAGCGTAGATTTGGAAGTGGGAGGCGATAGCCTAATAACTGACATAGTCCACCCCTTTGGTCACTGAGCTTCTATGTGCACCCATCTGTATGCAATTGAACTTCTTTACAACAACAATGCAAGTCTATGTTTCCACCTAACAATGTGTAGCTATCCTTCATACAAGGGAAGATGTTCTTATCCTTTCCCCAAAATGAAGAGACATAGAATGCCAAAGTCATTATAACCATCATTAGCCACATTACTTACTCCTCAAATTCAGTCATAGTCCCACTAAGTATCCTGTTACTCAGAGACTAGGTATATTGACAATTGGCACAACCGTTAAGAAAATGGAGCTCAAAGGTACCTCCTCTCACCTCTATGGCAAACTTCCCCCTACATGGTATCTCCATGACCACAAATCTTCTTCCTCTCAAGCCTTTGTTTCTCTACGTAGTCTGAAGTAACATGATCCAGTTGATGCCCACCTACCTACTGCTGCTTCTACCACTTCCCATCTTCATCATTGCTGTATTTTACTAGCTGACACCTCTTAGACAAGGCCCTGATATAGTGCCCAATGCAGTAGCTACCAGTATGCTCATGATATGGAGTATGAATGACAGTAAAAATTACACAAGAGTTAAATTTAATCATTTCAATCTCCTTCCCCAAATAGGGAAATTGGACAATTTAAGTTTAACTCATGTCTCTCCCACCTCAGCCAGTTAATAAGAATTGAGTAGTCCAAAGTCAATGAGGAAAAAAAAATAACTTAAATTTTAAAATATAGTCAATGAAAAGAGGATTAAAGAGAAGCATGTGAGATCATTCACCCATGGAAAGTGAAGACTTGCCAAAACAATGTGCCTTTTTAGTGTTTTTCTTCAATTGTTACAAATCTGTGATTTGTTATATTTGACCCAGTGGAAGTCCTGCAAGTCACACTGACCTATTAATAGAAACCCAGACTCCAAACAACCAAGAAACAGAGCTCAGGCCTGCTTTATTTCTCTATTTGCACCTCAAGAGCAGCAGTGACCTTTGCCTATCATCCGACAACAATGTGGATGGCATCATATTTCTACTGACATCTCTGTTTGGTGTGTGAAGTTATTTCCAAAAAGCTTCATTTATTTAATCCTCCAGCTGTCTAAAAATCTTTATGGGTGACCATTTTTAGCATGCCCTTTACCCTTTGCTCTCTGAACCCTTCCAGGTCCTTGCTTAAGGTTCCCAAAGGTCTAAGAGCAGTAGGGGGAGAAAGTGAAAACTGGATGCCTAATGATATAGAAGTCAGCTGGTAAAGTTCCATAAAATTACTTTAGGGAGAAGCTAGTAGAAGAGATGGCACTGTGTTTGTACTTCTACTTTCACAACACAAAATAATTAATGAGTAAAAAATACTTTTTGTTTAATAATTGCTGTTCTTCATTAGTGTGAACCAAGGGCACAGTCTATCTAAGACAATAACATCTGCACCCCATATTTCATTATCACCAAACTTCACATTTCACACAAAAGCATTGCTAGCACAGCCTTACAGCTTTAATTAGTTTCTGCCATAGCTGTGAAGGTCAGCCAATTATTGTGTGTGAAATTTCAATATGAAGTGGCTGAATTGAAGACAGCATTGCAACAGTGTGGGATTCTGCAGTGCTGTAAATCTAGTACTTTGGAACCATTTTTTAAAACACAAGATAACATAAAATAATCATCAGGCATGCATGGTTTCAAGGCTTACTGGTTAATTTAACATGTGCTTGGTGGGGGAACAAAACCACATCATTTCTGATTGTTGCTTAAATTCCCTCATTACATCGTCATTATCTGTGACACAGTTGTTAAAGCTGAATCCATGTTTTTATGATCAACATCTTTTAACTCACTTAGAACTGCACTGGAACATTTGATTTAGAAATAAAGCCTGGTTTTACTGGATTTACATGATGCTTACACACAGACATACATATAGATACATATAAATGCACACATATATTTTATATAGATACATAATGTTTAATATGTATGTGTTAGTATGTATACACACATGTTTAAACACTGCATGTTTGACCCATCAAAATATAAATAGGTATTAATAGATTAGGTCAACTTAAGAATGTTATTTTACTGAAAAACTTGCTGAATTAGAAACAAATTTTACTAGGGATTCAACAGTTTTCTGTTTAGGATCATAGAACTTTGAAATTAGAAATGATCTTGAAGCTCATCTGCTCTAGCCCCTCTGTTTTACCCATGAGGAAATATGCCCAAGAATAATAGAGGGTTTCCCAAATCCAAAAGTGTCAGCAACCCAACTCAACTCAAATTCTGGACTCCCTTTTCTCCTGACTTTCCATGGGCCTGTTATACCATGGCATAACAATGTACATAAGATGTGCCACATGATACATAAAAGCTCCAAATTTTGCTCTCAAATTTTCATGAGATTGGAGGCCAGTTTGCTTTGTTTTGTTTTCTACATAGACATATAAGTAGACATATATCCTAATTCAAGCAAATAAATATTTTTTGAGCTATCCTTTGTGCAAGGAACCTCGAAAAGCATTCCATATATCTAATATGATTAAAATATTCTCACCAAGTTTACAAGCCAGCAGCATAGATAAAACAAAGAGGAGGAGGAAAAAGAGACCAAAGAGTTAATGGAAACACCTGTCAGATTTTGAGGAGCATAAAGACAGGGTAGAGCTAAGGAGGCATACCAAAAGATAAGTCATAAGAAAGAAAATGGAAGAATATTGAGCAGCATCCCTGGCTTCTACCCACTAGATGCCAGTAGTGCCCCCTGCTCAAATCATGACATTAAAAATTCTCTCTAGACATTGACACGTGTTCCCAGAAAGGGGTAGAGGGTGAGCAAATTTATTTAAGAATCACTGATCTAAGGTCTAGATTCCAGACCATAAAGTATTGTGGATCTTGGAAGACTTCTCATTTCCAAAATAGACAATTTACTTCAACTTCATTGGGATGCATGGTCCTTTGATCCTTCCCTGATTTCCCAAGCTACAGGCTGGGAAGGTAATGTCACAGACTGCAGAGATGCTTAGAAGCTAAAGATTGAACTGAGGTTGCTTGATTTGATGGTTTGGTGACCTATGGAAGGAAGTTAGATTGTAATGGATTGAAGAGTAAGTGAATGTGATTGAGCGGTGAGCAAGTAGAGTTGCAGGTGTGCACGATTCTTCCAAGAAGTTAAAAAGTAAAAGAAAGAGCAGAGGTGATGTAGCATCTCCAAGGAATTATACAGTTGCGCACTCTCAACTTCAGGAACTGTTGATATCTGGAGCAGAGAAGTCTTTGTTGGGATTGGGGGAAAAGAGCGCCTATAATTTTAAATGGGATGTTTTGCAGCACCCTTGGTTTCTACTCTCAAGAGGCTGGTAACACTCCTACCTTCAGTTGTGAAAACCAGAAATGCCTCTGGATGTTGCCAAATGTCCACTGGAATGTAAAATCTTTCCTAATTGAGAACCACTGGGTTAGGGAAAAGGATTTTTTGGTTTTTTAATTTAAGGTAAAGAAAACTTAAGCAAGTTTTCAGAAACAGAAGAAAAGACAAGGAGAATGAGAGAGATTAAAGATGCAAGGGGAAACAAGGAAACATGAGGAGGGGACGAAAGCAAGAAAAAGGTAATGATGGGAAAGATCAAGAGTGCCTTGAACAGGAGAATGGACTTTCCTTCAGAGCAAATAAAGAAATAGAACGTCTGTCAATGGGAGACAGATGTTAACAGCAGTCAAATCAGGAAGTCTTGATCTTTGAAGCAAAGTTGTAGATGAGCTTTGTTTAATGATAGGATTTGAGAGTAGGAAATCACCACAAAGTTGAGAGGCAAACTTCTGGCCACTGCTTAGCTGAGACTTGATAGAATACCTTGGTAGCAGAACCAAGAAGTATATCAAAGATGTCAAAGTTGTTTCTTACTCAATTAATCTTTACCTGCCTGGCAGCAGGAGCAGAAAAATGGACACTTCTGCTGAGACAGAAACAGCAGAAGGACAAGTGGCGAAAGGGAATGGGGGCAAAGTAGGAAATCTGTGAGTGTACATGAGGCACAGAATGAGTTAAGAGGGAGAAAAGGGAAGAATCAAGGGATCATGCATCCCAATGAGATTGAAGTAGATTCTCTGTTTTGGAATTAGAGGCCTTTCTAAGATCCATAATACTCTTTGGTCTACAATCTAGAATCTAGACCAAATGACTGTCACATCCCTACTCCTGCCAGGGACATTTGGCAATGTCTGGAAACAATTTTTATATTATGATTGAGACCAAGACAGGGTGGCAGTGGGAGTGGGACAGGGGTACTACAGGCATCTAGTGGGCAGAAGCCAGGGATGCTGCTGAACATGCTATAATGAACAGTGTAATACTCACATTAAGGAAGTATTTGGTGCCTGGTGTCAATGGTGTCACTACTGAGAAACCTTAAGAAGCCTTATTCTAGATTAAAACTAGCTGTCTTGGAAATTAGCTCATGAAAACTCTCGGGACTTTTTTAAAGAAATTAAGCTGCTGAAAGTTCTTTTTTACAACCCTATTATACTTTAGCATCAATTTTTATAGTCTTTTGGAAAGAAAGGACCTCCAACTGCTTCTATTTATTCATTATTCCATCCCAGATAAGTTGAATTCTATAATGGAGCCCATATTAAGCATAGAAAATATAAAAATAAGGTAGACATAGACAAGCATTAACTCAGAGAGAAGCATAACTGTGGACTGAATTGTGTCCCTCCAAAATCCATATGTTGAAGTCCTAATCCCCAGTGTGACTGTATTAGTAGATAGCGCCCCTAAGAAGGTAATTAAGGCTAAATTAGGTCATAAGGGTGGGGCCCTGATGTGATAGGATTAGTATCTTTATAAGAAGATATACCAAAGATTTAGTGTCTGCAAGCCAGGAAGTTAGGCCTCACCTGCCATGCTAGCACCCTGATCTCTGTCCTCTGTCCCTAAGAACTCTGAGAAAATAAATGTCTATTGTTTAAGCCACCCAACATCTAGTATTTTAATATAGCAGTCTAAGCAGACAAAGACAGAATATTCTTCTGTTTTGTTGCTACTGTTAATTTGTTTATTCATTCTAACACTTGGTCTAAGCAAATGCTAAGAAGCCAGTTTTGTCTTAGGAGTCTTCCCATTCTAACCTAACTTCTTATTCTCCATTCTTCTCCCCATCTTTGACAGTAAGGAAAAGAGATTGTACTTTGAAATGAGACAGACCTGTGCAAATTCTAGCACCTAACCTAACAAGCATGAGGTTCGTTTTCCTCATGTATGGAAAGGGGCATAATCACATTTACTTGCAGGGGTATTATATGACTTAAGTGAAAAATCAGGTGAGAATGTCTAATATTGTTAAATTGAGAGACATGGCAGTCTCTCAATAGATAGCACTTCTGATCCTCTTGGATCAGAATTATAGTCAAAGGTAGTTTTCCGAAATTATTTGGTTTGCTCTTCCCGACTGTCTCATTGGGTGCTGGCCTAAAGAGGTTAAATAAAGTTTTCTCTCTCCCAAAGAATTTTGGTAACTGGAAAATCCTAATTGTCTAACAATTAAAACGTCATGATAAATTTCTGGCCCCATAACAAGAGGAAGAAGCAATGATATGTTGAGGTGTGAGTACCTGAGTAGTACCTAAAATGAAATAAATATATAGTTTCTACTAAAGAAAAAAGAAACAAAATAAAGCGCAATTGCGTTTATTCCCAGCACGTTTCAACATTTAAGCAATTCAGTTAGCATTTTTTGTTACATAAAGTGAAGCAGGAACATATCTACAATCTATATTATATCTATTAATCCCTGCAGTTTACAACATGCTTATTTTGTGTCAAGTGCTGTGCTGAGCTGTTGACATCTGCCAACTCATTTAGCCCTTCCAGAAGCCCTTCCTTCATTGGCATGTGCAACTGGATTATGAAGTGAGGATGGGAGCCTCCATCTGATATTTATGGGTCTCTTCCTTTGTGCGACAAGTGAATCTGTGTAATGCTGACTCATCTCACCCAGATAAGCTAAGTTGTAAGGACTCCTGGAGGTGTTGGATGGTGTCTGAGTCAGTTTCATCTGGAAAATGATTATCACAAGTTTCAGATCAATTTTGGGGGAGCTTTTCCTAAACAATCTCCAGAATCATCTTATCTTCACTCTCTTTCAAATATTGATAAAAAGGGACAAAGGCTCTTTTCATGAGGGAATGTTCATACGCTGCAGCAGTTCAAAATACAAGTAGTCTCTCTGGTTCATCATCTGGAATCACATAGAACTCCATGGTTGAGAGGAGGGGTGGGGAGGGATGGTAGATGCACGCCTCTGACAAGCAGGAAATGTGGCTCCTCTTGCTCTGTGACCAGGTCAGGACACCTGATTTCCCAAGCTGCCCTTCTAATAGAGATTATAAAAGAGACCATGAGACCAAAGAATTGCATGACGGGTACCCATTAGAGCATGCCTTGCCCTTTGCCTTCCAGGCTCCAGCCTCTAAACTTAACTTTCTCCTGGCTGACAACACAAATTGGAGGCTAAAATGCCAGACAGGGATCTGTCTTGGCCTTTTGTTACATGGTCTACCTCCTTCAGATTTCCAAGACAACTGGAGCCATGCTGGCAGAGAACTTGCTAAATCTTAACAGACGCTGATGGACTCATTGTTTATTCTCTGAGTTCATTAGTATAAGCTGCATAAAGTCAGGGACCTGCCTGTCCCCATCACCGCTATATCACCACTCCTAGCAAGTGCCAGCACATCTCAGGCACTCAGGAAATGATGGCAAGAAGGAGGGAAGGGAGGAAGGGAGGAAGAGAGGAAGGGAGGAAGGAAGGGAGGGAGGAAGGGAAGAAGGAAGGAAGGAAGGAAGGAAGGAAGGAAGGAAGGAAGAGAGGGAAGGGGAGAGGAGAGACGAAAGAAGAAATAAGTCATCCTAGACCCTAAACAAGATGGAGGAACCCAAAAAATGCAGTACATTAGAATTCCTTTCAGTATCAAATTCCAATACTGCAGTTGGAAGAATTCTCATAAATATTACTGAGCTTGGCCTCTCCTTTACTCAAGTCCAGAGGGTTAAGCAGTTTACTGTGGTCACACGCAAGTGTGTAGCATAGGCCTCCTGACCCTGGGTCCAAGAGCTTTTCTCTTATACTCTGTGGCTTCTCAGGTGAGTTTTTCCGGCATCTGCATTAACATGCTCTGTTTTCAGAAACCACAGTGTACTTCACTTAGGGCCATTAAGAAATAAATGATGTATTTATTTATTTAATGAAGTAGGTGGATAGAATCAGTTTGGATTTTTTTTTTCCTCTGAGTAACTTTTTTATTTTTATTTTTTAACTTTTAGGTTCAGGGGTACATGTGAATGTTTGTTATACAGGTAAACTATGTGTCACAGGGGTTTGGTGCACAGATTATTTCATCATTCAGGTAATAAGCATAGTACTTAATAAGTAGTTTTTTGATCTTCAACCAGTTTTGAATTTTGGTAACAAAGCATTTCCTGTTTCTGGTATGCATATATGTGGCTTTGCATGTGTTTTCCCTTGTAGTTTAAAGAACAGAACAAGATAAAAATCAGTAGGGGTTTTCTCACCAAAGGAGAATAATTTTAGGGGAATTAAAGGGATCAAATTCTCAACAATGTGCTTTTATTTAAAAAAAAAAAAAGTGCCTCTACAATTTTAAAATTGAGGCAGTGGTGACATTTAATAAAAAGATCTTGAGATTTCAAATCCTGAACTATGGCTGTGTGCAAACTAACGATTGTGACTTGGAAGAATCTTACAATTCTGGATTTTAATACCATGCCTATTAATAAGGAAACTGAGCCAATCAGGATTTCTCGGGAGATAGCAAGTGGACCGCTACCTACCTAGGAAGGGCGAGCTGCTGAAACCTGATGCCAAAACAAGAAGAGGTTCTGCAGCGAGGGAGGGGCACCTTCACCCAGGGAGCAGAAGGGCTCATGGCCACTCTCTCAACCTCCTAGAGTCCCTGGACCAGAACCGAGAGCTGTTGTAGGAGTGGTTTCCAAAGAGTATAATCTTAGGAGTTTCACATTTCAGCTATTACATTTACACAGTGCTTTTAACTTTTTAAGTGTCTTTTTCCTGTTAATTAGTGTTAACACCCTCCTCCCCACCACAAGGACTAAAATGCACTATTTTGGGTCCATTTTTAAAATAAGGAACCAGAGAACAAAAACGTTAGATAATCTCTGAGCCCAGAGTAGAAATCTCTTTCCTAGCCACCAGTTCCATGGTGTTTCTCCTAGACCTTTCTGGGAACTTTTTTTTTTTCTTTTTTGGCAGACAGATGGTTATGCTAAAAACTTAAAAATAGAAGCAAAAATACGAGAAATGGAAAATTGTATTCTAATTGCCTCCCCTGGATTTCCTACTCCTGTAAATATGGACAAATATAGTGGAATAAATAAAATCCACAAGTATTAAGGACCACTCTATTGGAAAGATGAAATCACTTCCTCACAGAGCTATCTAAAGAATAAGTACAGCTAATATGCTGCTAATTTTTAGTATACTGTTAATTTTGAGTCACATGTTCTCCACCTTCTTCGGCAATCCTTTGGATGGCAGTTCCAATGGACACAAGGATCAAAATGAAGCAATGGACACAAAGATCAAAACACAGTTTTGGAATAACTGGCCCCCGGGTAATGGAGAGCTGACTGTCCTCCCATAACCTAACTAACTGGTTCTTTCTACCAAGTAGTAAACAACTTTCTGGAAGCCACTTTTCCATCACTTGAAAAAACACCTTTCAAGGATATCTCTAATACAGTTTTCTAGCCCCTGGGATTCAATATTTCAAGAAATACCTTTAAGCCAACTAAACCTCTAGAGATTTTTCTGTTTTCACTCAACTCTTGTTTCAGTTCCAATATTTCTAGGAAAACATTGATTGATTTACTACGGTAAATTACGAGATGTTTTTAACGTTGGGTGCAATATATCTGATTTGTGATCTCTAGGCCTCAGATGTTTTATAGGAGAAGTTAAAATTCTACACTGCAGGCTGGCACGAACAGGCTCACCTGTAAGCCCATAAAACCCTCCACCAGATGTGTTTCTTCTTTTCTCACAGCTCTGACTCCACTTTCCTTGATTCGTCATGATCCACATCAATAAATTAGTGATGCATAATTTCAAACAGCTAATTTCAGACTAGTCCTGAAGTGATCTAAGTGTCATGCTGAAAGGCACAGATGCTGAGGCTTGATGGAGGTTGGCTACACATGATGGTGGGAATCACAAAAGCAGAAAGGTATGCTTGATGCATCTGAAAAAAGCAAAAAAAGCCTAAGCTTCCAAGTGTAATAGTTGCCTATTAGGTTGTTTTCTCTTCCAAACAGTAAGATCTGTGAAGTCTTGTGTCTGTCCTATTCAGTACCTAGCCCTTAGCCCAGTGCAGGGGAGGGGAACAGTGAGTATTTGCAGAAGGAATGAATGAAAGGTAGGCCAAATGAGCCATGAGGAGGGAGAAGCACAAGTTCAAGTTATCAAAAGCTAAAGCTGAACTTTTCAACTGCTTTCCTCCTTTCTTTTCAGCAATACTTGCAAATCTCAAGAAAACTTAACGTCATTTTTTTTTATTCAGTTGGGCTGAACTGCACAATCATCAACTTGCCTGTTGACTCTGCCTCTAAAGCCAATAGGTCTTGGGTTTAAGCTCCACGTGGATCTATTAGTGCCTTTTTTTGTTTTACGGCCAGGGATGCAAATTACATCTATGTTTATTCCTCTTGCTATCTATGTCTTTTAATGTTTCACACTCTGCAAAGGAAAAGTACTTTGTAACATCTAATTCTAGTTCTCCCTGTCACAATTTAAACCCATCCCTATTCTGCATTGGGGGAGGACAAAACACAACTCTTGATTAACTTTCATGCCTCATTTTGATTCCTCTCTGGATCAGTTAGCTTTTGCTGTGTAACAAACCACCATCATTAGTGGCTTAAAACAACAACCACTTTAATTAGCTCATGATTCTGTGTATCATCAATTTGCGTTGGGCTCATTCATGTGGTTTTACTCGAGTGATCTGGGCTCAACTGTCCTTGACTGTGCTTACTCATATATTTAGGGGCTTCAAAAGATGCCTTGAATAGCCAACTGATGATACCTCCCTCTGCAATGTCCCTCATTCTCCAGGAAGCTAAGCCAGCGTTGTTCCTATGGTGGTAGAGGATAACAGAAGCTATAAAACCTTGGAAAGCCTAGTTCAGGTGTCAATTATAATTTCTGCCACATTCTATTGGTCAAAGCAAATCACTAGGCCAGCCCAGATTTAAAGGTTACAGAAATAAATTTCCCTTCTTGATGGGAAGAATTTGATCATTTTTGTAATCTACTACACCATCCTAGGGTTCCTTCAGTTTCTTCAGTCTCATCCTTTCCTCACATTTTCCCCAAATCCATCTTTTCTCTGTTCATTTGGGATGCAACCTTAAGACTCCATGTATATCTCAATCATTTATTCAATAAAAACTTATTAGGCATCTACTATATATCAAGATCCATGGTAGGCTCAAAGTCTACCAAAGCATGGTTCTTAACACGTAAGGGGCTTAAGGATAGAGGATCAAGCAAATAACTAAGAACTAAAAAGTGAAAAGAAATTAAAGAATCTTAGTAATGATGAGAACACGGTCAGGGTCATTAAACTCAAGTCAGAAATAGAGAGCCAGAAAAGATTCCTGGAAAAGATGGTGCTTAAATGAGTAGGAGCCATATAGATCAGTACTACTGAAAGTGTGGTCTGTGGACTAGTGGCAGTATGCAAACTGTTGGTTACTGGTTTGATGTGAGAGAAGAGTAAGTGTTTGGAAATTATAATAATAATTTGGTATTGCTGCAAAGTGCTAGCATGTGATTTTGAAAAATTGTCATTTTTTGTCATAAATGCAACAAATTTAAATTTAATTTCTTAAATGATCCTTCATCATAGATAGTCTGAGATGTACTGACTAGGTAACAAAAAGTGGACAGAATGCCCCAAGCTAAGGAAATAGCAGGTGGATGTTAGGCTGAATAATGAACCCCCAAAAGATATCCAAGTCCTAATCTCTAGAACCCATAAACGTTCTCTCATATGGAAAAAGGGTTTTGCAGATGTGATTAAGTTAAGAATCTTTAGAAAAGGAGATTACCCTGGATTATCTGGATGGGCCCTAAATGTAATCACATTTGTTCTTATAAGAGGGAGGCAGAGGGATATTTGACACTGACAGAAGAGGAAAAGGCAATGTGGCCTTGGAAGCAGAGACGGATTAACATGGCTATGAACCAAAGAATGAGAGCAGCCACCAAAAGTCAGAAGAGACATGGAATGGATTCTCCCCTAAAGCCTCCAGAGGGAAAGTAAACCTATCTACATGTTGATTTTGGACTTCTGGGATCCAGAACTGTGAGGGAATAAATTTCTGATGCTTAAGACTCCAAGTTTGTGTTAATTTGTCACAACATCCATAGGAAACTAACACACAATTATGAAGACAAGGAAGCATGAAGCAGCTTGATATATTCAGGGATCTATAAGGAGCTAGACAATAACTAAAGGAAAATACACATGTAGGGAGGAGTAGTAAGGATAGGGAGAAAGAAGGAGGCAAGGACTGGGAAGAACAAGGATCCCAACTTCATCTCATACTGGGGTTGGAATAATTGAAGAGAAAGACTTTAGAAACCATTCAGTTCTTAGTTGGTAGAGTGTAGTTGTATCCTATATGGACTAAAGCTCAAAGGAATATTGTTTTTTGAACTCAATGCAAGAAAAAATAAGAGTATACCTTGCATGCATCTATAAATTCAAACCAAGTTGTGTGAATTGATGTGTACTCTAAGCTCAGCTTTCTCAGGGGAGAAGAACAAGCCAAATCTGAGGATAAAAGAGAAGAAGGTATATTATTTACCTGGTTAATAAGGAGTAGATGCTATAACAAGCTAAGAACTAGTAAAAACAAATCTTCCAATTTGTCTAGCCTGAAACACATTCACACACACTCAGATACATTGTAAAACTAGCCTATCATACCAACCCAAAGGAAAAAGGAAAACTATTAAAAAAAAAAAAAAAAAAAAAAAGAGTGGGGAAAGACTGAGGACTGGCAATTGCTAGTGACATGTTTACTAAATATATTCTAAAACATTAAACATAACATTGGAAAGCAAAGGAGCCAAGCGGTTGGAGAAGCCCACTGATTACTATTCAGGTTTGGTCTCTGATCTGTTTTCTCGGCACTTGGCTTCACAACCAGAGCTCAGCCAAATAAATCTGCATCTCTGGTGTCTCCAGGCAACTCCGAACTTGGCATTTCTGACACAGGAGAGCTAGCCAGGAAACCCCTCTTTGGAGGGGAACCAATGGGCCAGATTCACTCTATCAACATCCAGACATCATAGCTAATTACAAACACACAAGACCAACCTGACAGCCAACTCTGTAAGTAGCAGACACCAGCATTCCCCAGGGAACTGGCTTGGCTCCAGTGAGTACTCCCAGTGACGAGAACCCTTTTAAGCAAGACACTCCAAGGGATCCCCAGATTGTGATGGGTTTTGTGTGGCCATGTAAAGACATTCTCCCACCAGCCCCCAATCCCAGGAATACCAAATTTCTATTCAGAGAAAGTGAATGGAAATCCCTAGCAATAAGAGTATATTCAACATTGTAGAAATACAAATAAATAGCTAATCACATCCCTGCCCCCACCCATCTGGTGCTAAACTCCTTTTAGATTGGAGCCTAGGAAAAATTCTAGAAAGGAAATTGGTAAAACCCTTGACCCATGACTCAGGGAGAAAATACTCGTATTTACTTCCTATAGAAGCCCATGATGTCTTTCCCTTTTCTGACATTTTCTAACAAGAAGTTATTCATCAGGAAAACTGGAAATTTGGCCACAAATGTTAAGATCTAGGCAATGAAATAGTCAAATGTTTTTATGGAGAATCCATTTGTACTTGACATTAATTTAGGTTGTCTGGTAGAAGGTCAGACTTCTTGGAAAAGTTGGGGCCATGAGAACAGAGTGCTGTACCACCAGATCCTGATGGCCTAAAGCATCTTGAGAAATGCAGGCTGCTTCACACCCCTGCATCAGTGTGATCCTGGCACTTGTGTTTGTTATAGGAGGGTTATATAAGTGGCTGGTTTAATCATATTACTCCAGTGGCCTGCAAGTAAGTGACACATCAACAGCCTAGATAGCCAAAATCATTCAACTCAACTGAGCCAGAGCATTGAGCCAATATTCTGCATGGAGTCTTTACACCCCTAAGACAATTATATTATTGTGCAATTTGCCCCCATAATGTGGATCTTGGCTCTTAGGAAGAGTTTATTAAAGCTGATTTTTAAATTCTCTCTCTAGCCCATCTATTCTGCATCCCTTTAACAACTTTTTGGGCTACATTTGACTAGGTAAGAGCTTTATGCATTAATCCTGGTTAGATGGTAGAGAACTTTCCTAAATCTTTCTTCCTCAAATGGAACCATAATGAGGATGTCTAACTTATTTTTTTCTGATGAAGGAATGTACATTTCTGCATAAAAGAAAGATTTGGTATCCAGAAATCACAGCAGCATCACATTCTAGTAATCCTTCATGTGTCATACTTGGAAAGATGATCAAGTAACATTATCCCATTTGTATTCCACTGTCCTTTTACATGTTGCCACTTTCAGCCCTAGGTTCTTAGACCATGTGCACATCCATCACAGAGGATCCTTTATCTTGAGCATTCCAAGGGTCTGTGGCAGAATACCAGTCCTCCTTCCACATCCTACACTAGTCCAGGAAGAAATCTGTGTCCAGAAAGAGAATAGTCCTAGCAGAATGACCTTTACTGAGGCCTGACATCTGCTACCTTATAAGCTTCTTATATACTCAGCCTAATCCACCTGGAGGCTTTGCTGCCTGATGGAAGGTGATAAAAAAGTTGTTATGCTATAAGCCCTGTCTTAGATTCAAGGCATGTAGGCTGTATAAGATTCTGAGGCTTAGGGCAGACAGAGGGAGAAGTAATTCTTAGTTCAGGGGCAATTCTCAAGATGCTTATTAGGATGAACTCTGGTCTAAGAACAACTTTATTGGTATGAAAGTCAAGGCAAGGCTTCCTAATAGGAAGGAGGCTCCCAGCTTCCCAACATTTCAGAGGGGCTAATGTAATGGTGATCATAAAACTTGACAAAACCCGCCGGGAACCAAGAAGCCCAAGTCTAGAAATTTACAATCCACAGAGGATCAACAGCTTGTATTCTGGATATCTTAAAGGTGAATGCTCTAAAACACCCATCTGCCGGTGGCGATGAAAACCTGGACGCCCACAGTTATAAATAATTCAGACTGTTTCTTACAGCAACTAAGGCAAGGGCCTAAATTCAAAATTCAACTGAGTTTTTTATTTACACCCTTGGCCAAGAAAAGAAAGCTCATAGATGGAGCTTCTAAGAATAATGGAAGCATATCTCCAAGGAGAGAGGGAGACTTTGAGATACCTTACTAAAAAATTGCTTCTCTGAGTAAAAGGATAATTGCTTCTCAGAATCACAAAATGAAATGAAAATATAAACTATTTTTTAATAATATTTATTTTATTTTATTTTATTTTGTATTATACTTTAAGTTCTAGGGTACATAAAAAAGAAAATATAACTATAGTGGAGGAACTAAAAAATGTAAAAATGTTATTGTATTATGAAAGATTTTTATTTTTAATATTTGTGGGTACATAGTAGGGGTATTAATGGAGTACACAAAATACCCTGATACAGGCAAACAATGTGTAATAATCACATCAGGGTAAATGGAGTATCCATCGCTTCAAGCATTTATCCTTTGTGTTACAAACCAATTATACTCTTTTAGTTACTTTAAAATGTATAATTAAATTATTATTGACTATAGTCACCCTGTTGTGCTACCAAATGCTAAGTCTTATTCGTTGTTTCTATTTTTATTTTGTACTCATTAACCAGCCCCATTTCCTTCCTACTTCTCCCACCGCCACTTCCCTTCCCAGCCTCTGGTAACTACCCTTCTATTCTCCATCTCTATGGGTTTAGTTGTTTTGATTTTTAGCTCCCACAAATAAGTGAGAACATGCAAAGTTTGTTTTTCTGTGCCTGACTTATTTCACTTTACATAATGACCTCCAGTTCCATTCATGTTTCTGCAAATGACAAGATCTCATTCTTTTTATGGCTAAATAGTACTCCATTGTGTACCACATTTTCTTTATCCAAACATCTGATGATGAACACTTCAGTTGCTTCCAAATCTTGGCAATTGTGGACAGTGGTGCAATAAACATGGAAGTGCAGATACCTCTTTGATATACTGATTTCCTTTCTTTTGGGTATATACTCAGCAATGTGATTGCTGGATTTTATGGTAGCTCTATGTTTAGTTTTTTGAGGAACCTCCAAACTGCTCTCTATAGTGGCTGTACTAATTTACGTTCCCATCAACAGTGTACAAGTGTTCCCTTTTCTTCGTTTCCTCACCAGCATTTGTTATTGCCTGTCTTTTGGATAAAAGCCATTTTAACCGGGGTAAGGTGATATCTTGTTGTAGTTTTGATTTGCTTCTCTCTGATAATCAATGATGTTGAGAACCTTTTCATATGTCTGTTTTCCATTTGAGAAATATGTTTGAATCTTTTGCCCCTTTTAAAATGAGATTATTAGATTTTTTTCCTATAGAGTCGTTTGAGCTCCTTATATATTCTGGTTATTAATCCCTTGTCAGATGGGTAGTTTGCAAATATTTTCTTCCATTCTGTGGGTTGTCTCTTCACTTTGTTGATTGTTTCCTTCGCTGTGCAGACACTTTTTAACTTGATGTGATCCAATTTGCTCATTTTTGCTTTGGCTGCCTGTGCTTGTGGGGTATTCCACAAGAAATTTTTGTCCAATCCAATATCCTGGAGAGTTTCCCCAATGTTTTCTTGTAGTAGTTTCAGAGTTTGAGGCCTTAGATTTAAGTCTTTAATCCATTTTGATTTGATTTTTGTATATGGTGAGAAATAGGGGTCCAGTTTCATTCATGAAAGAATTTTCTTGCACTAAAGCAAAAAAAATGGGATTTTTAGTGCTCAGTGAACACACTTCAGAGGTAAATTATTTACAGTCTTCATTGAAAGAAAAGTTTCTTCCTTTTAATAAATTTTCAGTGTTAAAAAATCTGGTATATTGGAAAGATATTTGTCCACTGATAAACTGTTTACATTTTTCTCTCTCATATATTCCTGAGTAGATTATAGAAATACAGAATATCTATATTATATCTATATTACCATTATAGCTATATTACCAATATCTATATTATTATTGATCAGGTGGTATATATCTCACCTGATATGTTGTTGGCAGGTATAAGATAAATAAGTCTCATAGTCACTGACATCACCAATTCTGTGTCCTTTGAAATTTACACATATTTGAACATCAGAACTTCTGAGAAAGCCTGTCCTTCAGGAGGAGTGAGTGATACACATAATTTCTTCAAAATTGTAACAGAATCTCCATCAATACTCACAACAGGGAATTATTTTAGCCTCATTTCATAGAAGAAGAAAATGTGAGCCTGGGAAGATTCAGTGACTTGCTCAAGGTCACACAGCTAGGAAAGGTTAGAATTGGCATTCCTGATTCTTAATCTTGTGCTCTCTCCAGTACAGTATGCTGCCTTTAGTCTGAACCCTAAATGGACCACATTCCAGAAAAGCTAATGATATTCATAAATGCCATTATGAGTAAGTGATTTATCTTACCCAATTTCCATTCTTCCTGAAAGAGATGTCTGTATTTGTCATGAGCTAAAACAGTAGCATTCTACCTACCTGGCAAGAACATGACTCCCCTGAGTTGCTAAGTTTAGGCATATCAGATAAAGTGGAAGAATGTAAAGTTTCAATGATTTTATATCTCCCAGTTGAGATAATACTACTGAGAACCACTTGGAGCTGAATAAATTGAACAAGTGCTGTTTTGATTAGTTTCAAAAGACAAAATAGTATTTTTTTTCCTAAATCAAAAACAAAAAGTCAGTGGCAGCAAAATAAAGCTCTTATTCTAAATAAACTCAGTTTTATTTATTTGCTAAATTTCAATAGTATATATACAGAATAATTTGAACCATTTATGCATATAAATGATACTTTGCATTAGAAAGATTCAGAGGTAAATACCTAAACAAATGAACCATTTAAAATATACAATGGTTCACAATGCAAATGAATGTCATAATAGTTTTGGCTAACATTCTTCAAGGCTTACCATGTGCCAGGCCTTGTGCTAAGTGGGTATTATCTCATTTCATCCTCACAATAACCCTATCAGGAAAAAGCTAGCATCCCTTCCAATTACAGATAAAGAAACCAAGGTTCTGTAAAGTTAAGTGGCTTGTTTGAGCCCCTGAGGGAGGAAGGGGCAGAGATGGGGATTGAAAGCAGATTGACAGAGGACCAAGACCCCATGTGTTATCACCAATATGGTCTCCTCTTTTCACATTACCTGATATTCTATCCACATGCACTAATTTGAGGAGGAAAATAAGTTGGGTTTAGTTTTTTTAAAGTTAAAAAAAAAAACATAGCTGGTAATAAGTTATTTAATTTCCCCTCTGCAGACACCACATGAGCCTTACCTGTGATCCAATGCTAACCCCAACATGGTGCATACAAACTGGCCTCTTCAGCCAACCCCTAGCACTTGCCTCTTCAGCTCTCCTCGCACTTACCTCACCCTAGAATCAGACCAAAGAAAGTCATGAGTGCAGCCTGAGGTATTAGAAGGTAGAATGGACCTAGCAGAAAGAGACAAGAACACAATGTGGGGGCAAAAACGGCCTGTCCTGTTACCAATATCACCAGATCGACCATTCTGCCCTACCCAAAACTAGTGTTTTCATCTCTCCTGACTGATCAAGTCTCATCTGTCTGCATTTTGTCTAAATGCAAGTGACATTTATATCCATCCCCTCCTTCTTTTAACCATTTGCTCATGTCTATATTTGAGTTTCTGGCATCACGCTAGTTTCTAAGGGTACAAAAATGAATGAGATGCTATCACCTGTTGTCAAGAACTTCACAGCCTAGGGAGAGAGTGACATATGACCAGAGAGAGTCCAATGTGGACAGATAATGAAGAAGAGAGTCAGCACAGGAGATTCTGAGAACACAAAGGGTGTTCTCAGAGCTGATCAGAGAAGGCCTCCTGGAGCAATGGACCCAGAGCTGGTATGGAGTTGGAAAGGTGAGTGCATGAGTGAACGAAAAGAGTCGAGTGGGGGAACAGTGTTCTGGGCAGAGTGGACCTCATGACCCAGAAAGAGCCTGGTGTGTCCAGTGACTTACTGTCTGTGATCTAAGTAAAATGTCTAAAGAGTGGCAGGTATGTTAATTCCCAAGACTCTTAGAAAAAAAAAGAGATTGGTGTAGAGAGGCTTTGCACTAACTCCTCCTTTCCTGCCTGTTATGGTTTGGCTGTGTCTCCACTCAAATCTCATCTTCAATTCTAGTTCCCATAATCCCCATGTGTTGTGGGAGGGACCCAGTGGGAGGTAACTGAATCATGGCAGTGGTTACCATGATTGTGAGTGAGTTCTCAAGAGATCTGATGATTTTATAAGGGGCTTTTCCCTCTTTGCTCAGCACTTCTTCCTGATATCATGTTAAGAAGGACTTGTTTACTTCCCCTTCCACCATGATTGTAAGTTTCCTGAGGCCTCCCTAGCCATGTGGAACTGTGAGTCAATTAAGCCTCTTTCCTTTATAAGTTGTCCAATCTCTGGCAGTCCTTTATGGTAGTGTGAGAGTGGACTAATACACTGCCACTGTATTTACCCAAATGACTCCATCATCTTCATCTCAATTCTTTACTGGGCTATGACCACTCAGCTGTGGATGTCACCAGATTTGCAAAGCAATGCCTTGGGTCCAGGTGACAGCCTTTAAATATGAGCAGAGGCACCAGCTAAGCCTGGTGTGGCACAGCACTGATACACACATTCTGTGCTTCCATGTCTCTCCCAAATCTATGCCTTTACAAGTGCACATTCACTCCTGAAAAAGCCAAGAAGCCAAATAAATCCAAAAGAAATGTATGCTTTTCAGCCAACAGGAGGAGCCTGTCCTCTACCACTTAGAAAAGCAATTAGATCTAGATCCTTGAGGAATCGCCATACTGTTTTCCATAATGGTTGAACTAGTTTACAATCCCACCAACAGTGTAAAAGTGTTCCTATTTCTCCACATCCTCTCCAACACCTGTTGTTTCCTGACTTCTTAATGATTGCCATTCTAACTGGTGTGAGATGGTATCTCATTGTGGTTTTGATTTGCATTTCTCTGATAGCGAGTGATGATGAGCATTTTTTCATGTGTCTGTTGGCTGTATGGATGTCTTCTTTTGAGAAATGTCTGTTCATATCCTTTCCCCACTTTTTGATAGGGTTGTTTTTTTCTTGTATATTTGTTTGAGTTCTTTGTAGATTCTGGATATTAGCCCTTTGTCAGATGAGTAGCCATCCCACTACTGGGTATATACCCAAAGGATTATAAATTACTCTACTACAAAGACACATGCACACGTATGTTTATTGCGGCACTATTCACAATAGCAAAGACTTGGAATCAACCCAAATGTCCATCTGTGACAGACTGGATTAAGAAAATGTGGCACATATACACCATGGAATACTATGCAGCCATAAAAAACGATGAGTTTGCATCCTTTGTAGGGACATGGATGCAGCTGGAAACCATCATTCTTAGCAAACTATCACAAGAAGAGAAAACCAAACACCGCATGTTCTCACTCATAGGTGGGAACTGAACAATGAGATCACTTGGACTCAGGAAGGGGAACATCACACACTGGGGCCTATCAGGGGGAGGGGGGAGGAGGGAGGGATTGCATTGGGGAGTTATACATGATATAAACGTCATGCACATGTACCCTAGAACTTAAAGTATAATAAAAAAAAAAAAAAAAGAAAAGCAATTAGAACAACCATGGCAACATGATTTATTGAGGGCTTCCGGTGGGCCGAGCTACCATCATCTCCCACATGGACTACTCTGTGGCTTCCTCATAGATCTGTTTGTAGTTTCTCTCTGGCCCCTTCTGATGCTTTCTCCTTTCAGCAGCCAGGGAAGTCTTTGTAAAGTTGGTTTACAAAATTGATTTATTTATCCCCACCCTCCTATTTCACGCACCCAAGTCTACATAGCAACTGTGCTTCCATGGCTTTCCATGGCACTTAAGATAAAATAAAAACTCCTTCATTTGACTGGTGTCTGCCTCCTCTCTCTCCCCATCCTTCTCTCACACCACATCTCCCCAAACTCAACTCATAGCCAGGAGCTCTTTCATTTCCTTGAATGTTGAATGCTTACACATGCTTTTCATTCTTTCTGGACCATTATTTCCACTCCTCTTCACCTAGACAACTCCTAGGCCTTCTCCACAAGACAATTCAATTATCACCTCCTCAGGGAAGCCTCCCTGATCTCCTGGGCAAGGAAAAATATCATAACCTCTCCTATTTAAAAAACTCTTATATTGCCGGGTGCGGTGGCTCAAGCCTGTAATCCCAGCACTTTGGGAGGCCGAGATGGGCGGATCACGAGGTCAGGAGATCGAGACCATCCTGGCTAACACTGTGAAACCCCGTTTCTACTAAAAAACACAAAAAACTAGCCGGGCGAGGTGGCGGGCTCCTGTAGTCCCAGCTACTCGGGAGGCTGAGGCAGGAGAATGGCATAAACCCAGGAGGCGGAGCTTGCAGTGAGCTGAGATCCGGCCACTGCACTCCAGCCCGGGTGACAGAGCGAGACTCCATCTCAAAAAAAAAAAAAAGACTCTTATATTGCCAAGACTTATGTTATAACCTCTCAAAGCAGCACATTTCTTTACTGCACTAACCATGATAATGATGTATCATTTATTTAGTGATCAATGCTTGTCATTTTTCAGTAAAGGACATGCAACAATCAAGAGGTGAGCATGGGAATATGGGATCTATTGACACTGCCACATATGGCATCACCTGAAAGCAGCTGACCTGGTAGAACACTGGATTGTCCTATAAAAGTTTCCACAAAGGTGCCAGCTCAGGGTTCACACCCTGCAGGGCCAGGGTGCTACACCCCAGGATGTACACTGCAAAGTCTACACCTAATATGTGAGGCTATGCCCCAAGAGCTAGAATACACAGGGCCATGATCTCCCAGCAACCCACCTATTGAATTTGTGTGTCTCATCACTGCCACTTAAGGCTCTGTTGGGTTAGAGTTTCTAGGTCCTAGTGGGATGCAGCGTGGGGAGTATGAGGAATGTTTTCACAGGCGGACACAGTAAGGAGTCCTCTTGGGCTACTCATGCCAGTGAACCACCTCTTGGTGCTGTCATGGGTGGGAGAACAGGGAAAGGGCAGTCATGGCAACTTCAACCTGACAAAAGTAAGGCAACCAAGAACCAGACCCCTCAAGGAAGAGGACATGAGGCCCACCATGAGCCAATTAAACATTTGGCTGAAAGTGAGAAAAACCCAGAATGAGTAGAACAGAAGAGTTATCTCTTCATTACTTCCCAGCTGTAGCAGAGGGTACTATACATATCTGTCTTAAGTCTTTTTGAAATGTCAGGGACAGAGTGGACCTAATATGACACACAAATGTCACTGAGTGGGGTAGGAGGTAAACTGTAGTAAATGCCACGTCCCCTTGGCCACCTCAGATGTCAGCTGCAGCCTGGTGAGCATTTCCATGCATATTGGCAGTGTCCTACCTCAAGTCCCCCACCAGCATCACCTTACTTTTCTGCCTCTAGAATTTGTTTTAAACAATGGAATCTCTGACAGTTTGTTCACAGGGCAGGCCATAAGTGCAAGGGAGTTAACTTTCCTAAGGACAACCCTCAGTCTGGATCCACACATATACATTGAGAACAAACTGCCTGCAACCACACAGCTTAATAGGAGCAAGAACTAAGACTACCTATATTAATATGACTTTATTATTCTACAACTCAGCCTTAACTAGCTTTGTGATTTGAAGCAACAAGTTCCTAGTCTGTAAAGAGTGGACTAGACAAGATTAAACGATGAATGGCAAAGATCACCAAGGTCATAATTATTTAGAAGTAAAAACTTCTAGATTGAAGAGTGTACCTTTAAACCCAGGATTAAGTCCCCAACTAGTGATGAAATGTCAATAAATGTTCATTGGAGCAAATAGCGCAAAGATTTAGAAGAAGAATTGGCTCTAATAATGTTTTATACATAAACAAAATATATGAAAATTTCTACATTTTGTTTATGTGGAAATTTGCCTCACAACACCTGTGTGTGTGATGGTGGCGGGACATTCCACCAGGTGCAGAAGACCTAATTATTGCCACAAACAAGCTGTGAGATGCCAGGTGGCCATTTCATTTCTTTGGGCTTTTGTTTATGCATTTGTAAAATAAAAGAATTGAACCAAATCATCTCAAGATACTTTGTACCTAAAATTATTTGATTTTCTATTGTATATCCTTAAGCTGTGTTTTCACAATGACTCATTCTACTTTGATGAGGAAGTCAGCCTCCAGTTACATCTCCAAAAAATAAAGACAAGTTGAACCTGTTTAATCACATGCAGTCAGTATCAAGTATGTATTACAGGTATCATAGATAATACAGAAAGAACCTATTGACTCTCCCCCTATTCTAGGACTCAGCCCTAACTTGCTTTATGGTTTGGAGCATGAAGTTCCTAGTCTGTAAAGAGAAGGGAGTTCTTGTATTTGCCCTCTAGATCTTTTCTAACCCCACGAACCTGAGACTAATGGCATCCCTCACCTCCCACAGCTTGTCTATGTTGTTTATTTCTCACCCATTACTTCACTAAGGAAACTAACATTGCAACAGAGACCAGAGGGAATAGGGACAGGGGCAACCACAATTCAAGCAGCTGGTTTTAGAGTCACTAAAGCAACTGCTGTTCTATTTTCCACCTGCAAGTTAAAAAGTGAGTGAACTATTTCGAATGTTAGCTAAACATTCCTATCAAATCTAGTGTAGTAGATTTGGATTTGGAGTACAGAGAACTGGATTATAATTCTGATTCTGTCACCTGCTGGCCATGTCACCTGGGCACATCACTTCATCACTCTGTGGTCCTGATTCTCCAAGTGTAAAATGGGGATAATAGCAAGGAGATGCTGTGGAGATTCAGAAAGATTAAATACAGTTACCTACATGAGAGAACCTGGCATAGCACCAGGCACCTAGAAGACCTTCGCTGAATGATTGGAAGGAGGATCTAGCTGTCTGCCAGAGAGAAAAAAATAGAAAACATGAAAACACTAATGAGTATAAACAGAAAGTGTACTGGAGGCAGAGTGGGATTTGGGTTCTAAACTCAGTCATTACTAGCTAAGTGTCCTTGAACAAGTCAAGGTCTCACCTTTTCTCGCCTCAATTGCTTCATCTGTAAAATGTTGGGCTTAACTGCCATGATTCTACTTTAACATTCCAGGATTCTGCTATGACGTTAGTTTGCCATTGCTGACGTAAATGTTGTTTTCTACTCAGTGATCCACATTCCAAGAAACCATTCTTGGGATGGAATAGGATACCTAAACCAACTCATCCTACTCATTCATTATAATGGAAAAATAATCAGTTCTTTATTATTTATGCCACAGGCATGACTCAGAGCATAAAAGTATGAGTAGAGGAAAGCTATGGCCCTTAAATAAAAGTGCTAATAAATAATCTGTTTTAGAATTATAATTTTCTTTTTTTTTCTTTTCTTTTTTTTTTTTTGAGATGGAGTCTCACTCTGTCACCTGGGCTGGAGTGCAGTGGCACTATCTTCACTCACTGCAAGTTCTGCCTCCCAGATTCATGCCTTTCTCCTGCCTCAGCCTCCTGAGTAGCTGGGACTACAGGCCTGTGCCACCACGCCTGGCTAACTTTTTGCATTTTTCATAGAGATGGGATTTCACCGTGTTAACCAGGATGGTCTCGATCTCCTGACCTCGTGATCCACCTGCCTCGGCCTCCCAAAGTGCTGGGATTACAGGTGTGAGCCACCACACCCAGCCTTAGAATTACAATTTTCAGTTGGGAAAAAACCCCTATAAATTCTCCAAAAACCAACAGAAGCAATGTTAGCCTTTTTTCTCTAATAGCAAAGTGGTTATCTCCAGTCCCTTCTAGAATATCTATGTCTGTTATTCTTACTCCTCATAAGCCCCCAAGCCTAATACTATCCTCCTACAGACATACATTCAAATCGAGCCTCGGGATCTCAAGCAAGGTCCTTCAATTCACCTACAAATTGGGTGTTGCCTCTGCTGGTAAGGAGACTAGATCTCTCCCTCGAACAATGTCATATCCTGTAGCATCACTATTCCTCTTCTTCAGATTAAAGGCTGGATGGTGATGAGCAGATTTCATCTTTCTGCCAAGAACAGATTGACCTTGAGGTAAGTAGATAGCTTACAGTCTATCCCAGGACAAATGCAGGTAGCAGGCCTTCTTTCTCAAACAACACAAGTTTCTAAAAATTCCTTTCACCTCACATTAAAGTTTTTAAAACATAGTGTATAGTACCCTTTTCTTTATTCCAAATATTAAAGTGCATATCCATGGTAAAAATGAGAATTTCTCAAATAGATATGGTCCTAGAAATCATCTAGGGATGACAAAAACTAAGTTTCGATGAACATGCCAAGTCTAAATGTCATGTAGTGGTTGCCTGGAGTACTATGTTGTAAAGGATTGTGAGCTGCATTTACACTCAGTGGGGATGCTGCATTCAGTGAGCCAACATTGCTTAAGAGGATGGGAGAAGTAGAAATAGATCACGTCTATTGTCCTTGACCTCGTCCAGTGATCAAATACTGTACCAAATCTGGCCACACCTATTCATTTATATATGTTCTGTAGCTGCTTTCCCTCTGCAGCAACAGAGTTGAATCTTGCATCAGAGTGTGTGGCCCACAAAACCTAAAATACATTTACTCCCTGGCTTTTTACGGAAAAAGTCTGTCAACCCCTGATTGTAGTCCAATCCTCTCATCTTATAAATAATAGAATTAAATCTTCCTGTTTTTCCTTTCAACTTAAACCTTAGATTCTGATTAGCTAACCAAATCAAAGTAATAGTCACTTCTTACTAGAGTGGTACAAACTGAGATCACAGTTTGTTACATGGAAGAACCACCATAGGTGGAATCAAACCATGAGCCAGACACCCAAACCATATGTCAACTGTATTCTCATCTTAGAGGTGATATTTCCGAATTTCAATTTAGAGTTTACTTATCATGTGGCTTTTCTAGTTAAAAAAATAAAATGGTATAATTTTGACAGGAATTACAAAAAGTATGCTTCACAATTGTAAATTGTCTCTCCGTTTAAGTACACATTTCTGTCATACCATTGAAAGGAGGAATAATAAATCCAATATTTATGGTTTCACTATGAGTTACTGGCATCCTTGTAGTTTAAATAGGTGACTAAGAAGAAATCCTGCTGGCAAGCAAATTTATACATACTTATTTTGTGCCTTGACATGCTGAAAGTGTTCACATAAAATAATATAAGGCTTCTATAGCCTTGATTATTTCTGAATACTGCAAAATCTTACACTGGTATGGCAAATACACTTTGAAAACAGCTGGGGCAATCATGTTTAGTCTCAGACTGTGCTGTCCAATACGGTGGCCACCTGCCACATGTGGCTATTGAGCACTTAAAATGTGGCTAGTTCAAATTGAGGTATGTTGTATGGACTGGATTTCTAAGACATGGTATGAAAAAATGAATATGAAATGTATCATTAGTAATTTTGTGTAATATTATATGTTGAAATGATATTTTAGATATATTGGGTTAAATAAAATGTATTATGAAAACTATTTTTTACTGTTCTTACTTTTGTGATGTAGCTACTAAAAAATTTAAAATTATCCATATGGGTCACGTTGTATTTCTCTTAGATGTGCTTCTGGTGCAGAAATTTTGAAAAAAATATTTATGAAAGCAAGCCCAATGAGATAGGGAAATTGATATACACTTATAGAAAAGGAAGTATGTTCCCATGCCTCTGCTGATGTCATAGCCCTAACAACAATGAGCAATGTTCAAGGAAAGAAATAGCCCAATAAGTCAACATCTACCTGTTAAACATTATGAGAAAACTGAGGTCATGTCTCATGACTAAAGGCCTAATCACCTATTTCTCTTTCTTTTAAAATTTTTAATATAGTCCAGCAAAATTAGCAAATAATCCCTCCCCAACCCCGTATACTCACTCTGTCAAAAAGGAGCATGGCCTGAAAAATATCTGTTGATCTAGCAAAAATAAAGAGAAGTTATAAACCAGACACTACCGTGCAAATAGTTGAGTTGGCCAAGAATTTACTTCAAGTAATACCACATGACATTGTTTGATCTCTTTTGTTTCAGCAAGGATAAAAAGGCCAGTCACAAGGAGACATGACAAATAGCATTGAGTACTGCAGAGCAACCTGGCAGCTGCCCGAGGTAGAGCATCTTGTTTACGTCACCACGCCAAGTCAGGAAGCAAAGAGTGAGGCTTTAGTCCCTGAGGCATTAAGTCCTCACCCTGATACCCCAATCCAGGTCTAGCCACCTCTCTCCAGACATAGTCCTGAGCATAACAGCTGTGGAGATCAGTTGCCTTTTCTGCGAAATTGTTATTAAACCATGAGTAATTTGGCACTATTTTCTGCATGATTTGTCGTCTCTGAAAATGAACAGACTCAGGCTTGTGAAAATGGAAATTGATTTACCTTCTATCCTTCTTGAGCTCATCTATTTAAGGTCTACTTCTTCTGGGATGTGCCAGGAGACTGCACTACTTTCAAGTGGTGGAAATTTCTTTAAAAAAAAAAAAAAGCTGAAGGAAACTTGGAATGAGAATGTACTTGGCTAATTGGTTTGCCATCTAGCACTACCTCTTTCTCTAAGCAGGGAGAATCAAGCCGCTGTCTGCTTTATGAGGCAGTGGCAGCCTTGTGTAACCTCTGTAGTTATCTTCTGCCTTCTCAGCTGAATCCACTGCATTCTACATATCTTTCTTATTTAAAGTAGCGTATGCATTTAAAAATAATATTTCTGTAAACTTTATCTAGCAAAACATGGCATGACTCGATGCCAAATTATAGTGATGATTATTTTAAGAAGAATCACAGCGCTTTGGCCCAGTTTTTGGAAAATGTGATTAATAGCACTGCCAGTGCCTTCTAGCGAGCCAGCACCACAAACTAACTATTTGATTTCATAACACAGTGCCGTTGTGATCACCAAAGCAACACTATCCGTTTAGGTGCTGGATTAGAATCCAGGCGAGTCCGCAGTATAGTCTTTACACTTCATCAACTTCCACACAGGACATAAATTGCACTAATATAGTAATATACTGAAATCTCAGACCAACTGTTTGTCATCGGATTAGAATGTGATGACACAGAATAAAGATGTGAGACAGAATCTGTGCTGAGGTCTAAATTCACTTTGGAAGTCTGGAAAGAGAAGACTGTTTATAAAATTATAGCCCAGGAATTGCTGCCAAAGTCGGCCTTTGGCGCAGCTGTAAGTCGGATGGAATCCACCTTCCTGACGTCAGACCCACCCACTGGAACACTGCTCCTCTGACTGGGGCTTCCCTGAATGGAAACTACATGTCATACTGCAAAGTAGGTGCTGTTGTTCCAGAGCTGTCCACACGATTGGATCTTTGTAGTGGGTTGATTATTTGTTCTCTTCCATACAGCAAAAAGGCCATCAGCACACTTGTGATTTTAGCATTCATATTTTTCATCCCCAAGTTCTGAGTTTTGCCCAAGATGACAGATTTCTTGCATTCTACTCCCTAGGACCTTCTCATCTGATGATGGAGTGCTTTTGCATTTTCTTTCCTCCCGTTTTGTATATTTCAATTCACTTCTTCATCTTCTGTTCAAGAAATGGTGACCTCCTTGGTACAGATGCTGCTTCCATAGACAATGTGCATTACCATTTACAAAACCCAAGGATACATTTTGGTTTTCTATTATTTAGAAAAATTGGGGCCATATATAGGTATTTATGCAGAAGGTTTGTGTGGACTAAAAACAAAATGAAGTTTGATGTCATTACTTATACATTTCAGAAGCTCCTAGATTACTACCTTAAAGGTTGTTTTTGTTTTTAATACATGACATTTGAAGTTTCAGTCACAGTGTAAAAAATATTCAAATAAGTTTCATCTGGTTTGCCAGGGAAGTAAGATGGTAAGGGTGATGGGCATAGGGCTAACCTAAGCTTTGGCTAATTACTTTAATACACATCACACAAGGTGATCCTCATAAAGGGTTATATTGTGAATTCAATTATATAAGTAAGAAAACTGGTGTTGAGAGATGTGAAGTGACGTGCCCAAAGTTACCTCCTATGCAGCAGAGTCTACATGACTAGAATCCAAGTCTTCTGGCTCATTTTTGTTTGTTTATAATTTATTTGCTTTTATTTTTAATTTACATAGATAACTATGTCACTAAGTAATGTATCATTTAGGTTTCCATGACATGATGTAAGTGTAGTCAGTCCGCATGTTACCAGCTTTTTTTTTTTTTTTTTTAAGAGATGAGGTCTCATTATTTTGCCTAGGCTGGTCTTAAACTCCTGGGCTCTAAGCAATCCTTCCACCTCGATCTCCCAAAGTGCTGTGATTGTAGGCTTGAGCCACTACACTCGGACTGTTACTGACATTTTTTTTTTTTTTGAGATGGAGTCTCTCTCTGTCGCCCAGGCTAGAGTACGATGGCGCCATCTCGGCTCACTGCAAGCTCCGCCTCCCGGGTTCACTCCATTCTCCTGCCTCAACAGGCGCCCGCCACCACGCCCGGCTAATTTTGTTGTTGCTGTGTTTTTAGTAGAGACGGGTTTCACCGTGTTAGCCAAGATGGTCTCAATCCCCTGACCTCGAGATCCACCCGCCTCGGCCTCCCAAATCACGCTGGGATTACAGGCGTGAGCCACCGCCTCCAGCCCATATTTTTTAAAAAAACACTTTTTGAGGTATAATGGACATACAAAAAGTTGTACATATTTAAAGTACACAACTTGATGAGTTTAGAGATAAGTATATACCCATGAAACCATCACCATAGTTAATGTCATAAACATGTCCATCACCTCTAAAAGCTTCCTCCCACCCTCTTTATTTAGTATTATTGTTTATGGGCATAAGAACACTTGGCAGAAGATTTACCCTTTTAGCAAATTTTTATATATACCATATAGTATTATTAACTATAGGCACTATGCTGTACAGTAGTATATCTGTAGAACTCACTCATCCTGCATAACTGAAATTTTGTACCCTTTGACCTTTACCTCTCTGTTTCTCCCTTCCCCTAGGTCCTGGAAACCATAATTCTCCTTTCTGCTTCTATGAGTTCGACTATTTTTGATTTTTCATATAAGTAAAACTGTGCAGTATTTATCCTCCTGTCTGGCTTACTTCACTTAGCGTAACATTCTCCAGATTCATCCATGTCATCACCAATGGCAGTATCTCTTTCTTTTTTAAGGTTGGATAATATTCCATTGTATGTATAGGCCACATTTCCTTTATCTTTTCATCCAATGATATACATTAAGGTTGTTTCCATGTCTTGGTTATTGTAAATAATGCTGAGATGGACATGGGAAGGCAGGTATCTTTTCAAGACCTTGATTTCACTTCTTTGGATATATACCCAGAAATGAGATTGTTGGATCATACGGTACCCCGATTTCTTTTACTTTTTAGGAATTTCTATACTATTTTTCATAGTGGCTGCATTAATTTACATTTCCACTAACTGTGTATAAAAGTTCCCTTTTCGCCACACCCTCACCAAAATTTGTTCTTTGCATATTTTTGATAATAGATCTTCTATTATCAAAATAGATCTTCTATTATCAAAAGATAATAGATCTTCTATTATGTGACAGGATATCTCACTGTGATTTTGATTTGCATGTCTCTGATGGTTAGTGACATTGAGCACCTTTTAATATACCTGTTGGCCATTTGTACATCTTTTGTGGAGAAATATCTATTCAATTCCTTTGCCCATTATTTTAATTAGGTTATCTGGGTTTTTGCTAATGTGTTCTTCATGTATTTGGGGTATTAGTCCTTTATCGGATATGGTTTGCAAATATTTTCTCCCAATCTGTAGGTTGTCTTCTCATTTTGTTGATTGATTGTTTGCTTTGCTGTGCAGAAGCTTTTCAGTTTGATGTAATCCCACTTGTCAATTTTTGCTTTTGCTATCTGTGCTTTTGGTTGTCATATCAAAGAAATCATTGCCACGGTCAATGTCAATAAGCCTTTTCCTTATTTTTTCTGGGAGTTTTATGGTTTCAGGACTCACATTTAAGTCTTTAATTCATTTCAAGTTCATTTTTGTGTATTGTGTAAGGTAAGGGTCCAATTTCATTCTTTTGCATGTGGATATCCAGTTTGCCCAATTTCATTTTTTGAAAAGACTATCTCTTTCCCGTTGTATATTCTTGGCATCTTTGTCAAAGATCATTGACCGTATGTGCCTGGGTTTATTTCTAGGCTCTTCTAACTCTTAATTCAAAATTCTACCTCCAATAAATCATTTATATGTTAGAGCCTGGTACTTGGTTACAAACAAAAACATCTATAGATTCAGGGCAGTGAATTAGAATTGCCTAGTCTCAACTACATTTTTAGAAGTCAGTGAATGTAACTTTTTCATATTGTGCAAACTCTTAACTGCTATAGTCAGTAAGCAGCTGATAATTATGGATTGGCTTGTTAATATTTATTCCTAACCATTTCTTGAGCATCTGCTATGGGCCAGGCTCTCTGCTAGCTTATAAACCATTAATTAATACAGTATGCTTTGTATTAAAGCATTGCCCCAGATGTTTTAAAATGAACTGATCATTCTAGCTGCAGAAAGATTATTAGAAGTTGATAATTTGTTTTATAATTAATTCTTGGGCTGCAGGCTCAGTGAAAAGACAGTCCACCACCATATATACATAAATGTTCCACCATTTATTCCAAGGGTAGGGTATCAAGACAGGGATCCTTTGTAATATCAGTGTTGACATGGAGTAGGAAAACCTAAAATAGGAAAAAATTCAGGAAAATGCTAAGAAGATATAATCAAATCATTAGGTTACAGTACAAGTGTTTAGGGGTCAGGAGCTACTGACTCTGAACAGGCATGTGAGTCTGCAGATCAATTTTTAATTAAGGACAGCAGAATTTTTTATCTTTTTATTTTTATTTTTTTAGAGACCGGGTCTTGCTCTATCACTCAGGTTGGAGTGTCATGGAGCAATTACAGCTCACTGCAGCCTTGAACTCCTGGACTTAAAGGATCCTCCCATCTCACTCAGCCTTCCAAGTAACTAGGACTACAGGCATGCACCACCATTTCCAGCTAATTTTCATTTTTATGTTTTATTTTTGTAGAGACAGGGTCTCACTATGTTGCCCAGGCTGGTCTCAAATTCCATCTCAAGTGACCCTCCCACCTCGGCCTCCCAAAGTGCTGGGATTGCAGGCATGAGTCACTGCACCCAGCAGAAATTCTTAAGGCCAACACAGTCCATTCATTCAACATCATGGCACCTTAGTGGCCTCTTTTTAAGACTCCTCAGGCAAGTGAAACTTACTTGTCTCAAAGACATTGTATCATGAACCCAATATCTAAACATTCACATGTGTGTTTTGAATGATGTTTTTACGGAAAGGAAAATTTCTGCTGTATAAATTATTATAATAAAAGTTGCTGTGGTGATCCTTACTTTTGTTTCATTCCCTGGAATTAACCACGGGCTCAAGACCTTCCTCAAGATGCTATTGCCCTTATATAATTCTTTTCTCCCCAAATTTCAGATGTTCTTCTGCGATAATAAATATCCATGACTTTTGGATTTGGAAAGTCCAAAATTGTTATCACATGCCCTCTGTGTACTTATAACATGTACCTTTAAAGATTTTCTCCTTAAACAAATAGTTGTCTTTCACATCACACTTTTACCCCAGTGCTTTCTGATATTATTACTTGGAAATCTAAAGAGTTACAATTATGGTGTCTGTCTCCTTAAAGGCAGAAAAAATAATTTTCATTTGTGATGTCCCAATACATTATTTTACCAAAGTCTTTGGCTAATCTAATTACCACTGAAAATCAAATTAGATAATTCACAAGAAAATAATTATCTATATGTGCTGTGCCTAAATGGCACCCTGTGAGACTAACCAGTAATCTGATTTATTTCATCAGTGTCTATAACTCACAACCCTTTATGCTCAGCATTGTGCCATGAACTAAATACTCCAATTTTGGAATTTATTTTACAAAAATGCCTTCTTTGACCCTAGCTGTATAAGATGGGGACAACGAGACTAGGAAGGATAGAAATAATGTGACAATTTATCTTCAGCCACACAATGACACAGCTTCTCTCAACCAAAAAAAAAGTACTGAAAACTATTCTGTCATATACAAGAGAAAGTGGTCATGGGGGAGGGCTCAATAAGAGTTGGCAAAGGTACTCAAACAGGGAGTCTTTGAACAATGTTGCCTCCAAAACTATACATTTTCACATCAGTGTTTACGGGAAACAGCTGTGTACCTATCTCCCTTATAATATCTCACCCTCAGCTTCAGTTATTCATTGCTATATAACAAACTACCATAAAATTTAATGGTTTTAACTATCACAATTTTATTTGCTCACAATTCTGTGGGTCAGAAATTTAGGCAGTGTTCAGCAGGGCCATTCTTCTGTTCTGTATGACATCAGCTAGAGTTGGAATGTCCAAGATGGCTTCCACATGGCTACATCCAGCTGGCAGCTGAAATAGGCTGGAAAATCCAAAAATGTTTCACTCATATGTCTGGGGACTTCATGCACCTCCATGTAGCCTCTCTTTCTTCCATGTAGCTAGTTTGAGCTTCATTACAGCAAGGTGGACCGACATCTTACATGATATCTAGGTTCCACAAGGGGTAAAAGTAGAAAGTATAGATCCCTTAAGCTCCAGGCTTCAAAGTTACATAGCATTACTTTTGCCATATTATATTGGTCAAAACTAACAACAGGCATAAGATTCATGGAGATGAAGAGATAGATTACTTCTGCAGAGAAGAAGAGGGACAAAGGAAATCCAGAGTTCTGTTTTGCAGTCTACCACACCTATCAACCTAGAGTGTCATCATTCATCAGCTCAAGCTAAAGCTCCAAAATTTAACTCCCCTTCTTAATTTTTGAACCATTTTCTCCGCCTTCCAGGATCCCTGAAACCTGAAATCCAAACAGTTTAATGATACCAAATGTTTCAAATTAGTGTCTGTCTTATTGTTCTTGGTAGTTGGGGAGGGGATCAATATTAATGAAGAGAGAAGCAGTAAACATTGTTAATGAGGATAAAGTAGGAGAGACCCAGCTACTGCAAGGATGTGTTTCAGCATGCAGTGAGTAAAATGACACTGGGCATGAAAGCCTGAATCTTTGATGCACCCACAATAATAACAACCCCAAAGTTAGCACTATGAGTAAATTTTAATAGATGATGTCTTACAAAAAGCTCTTTGCTTGAAATGCAGCCCAAAGACTAAATTAGAGTCAAAGCCCCAGTCAGTTAACTGTGCTATAACATGTGAAGAATTGATTTTCTTATTTTCAGCTGTCAGACCTGCTACAAAGAATGAGTTTTAATTCTGGGGATGTTATTAAACTCCTTGCTTAACTGGCAGAAAAATGGAACTGCTAGCTGGGTGACGGTAGAGCTGCTGTCGGATTGAATGACACCTGTCAGAGTATGATGAATGACCCTCTCTTCCCCACAATCCCCTGTTCTGTCACTCAGGTGAGGCCCATTAATCTTCATCCTGGGCCTGTCAGGCTAGGAACCCATGACGACAAAATGTCTTGAAGCATTTACCCCCAAGATGCACGGAACAATACGATCTTCTCATTGTCAAAGCCACATGGAATTAGCATAATTTATTATGACTTCCCTCCCCGTCACTCTCTACCTCTATCACCACCCCCAAAAAAGCAAGTGGGGGCTATATGGGATTAGACAGATGGAGTGTAGGGCCAGACTGCCAACTACCAAGCCCCCTGCAGTGCCTGATGCGGGCGGGAGCATCTCTACAAACCAATCAAAAAGCTGGCAGTTCAATTACAGAGTAATAAAGGGACATTCATCATTCAATTAGGCACCTGTCATGGTTTCACAAAAGGGAAAACTTCTAACCTAAGACTCCTGGGAGAAGATGATACAACCAGGAGACAGGGAAATAAATGAAAAAAGGGACAAAGTCAATTACTGGCCAACCAGACAAAAGGATATATGTTTAAAAAATAAAGTTGGGCGGGGTCTGGTTCTCCCCAGGCAAAAATCAGAAAAGTTAGATGATCTTATCTAGATTAAGAAGGGCTAATATTAAAAGTAGCATGGTGCCCTCTTCTATGGTACATCTCATGATTGAATTTTCCCTTTAGGAGCTGCCAAGGAAACTGAATTTTGTAAGAAAAAAAATATCAGGAGGAAACGGTAACTCCGTTACTCAAAAGCATTGTTCTTTAAATGACTAAGACATGAGGGTGAAGAGGAGAAAGCCTAAGTGGACATTCAACTTTGATGCTTTACTGTATTGAGGGGGAATGAGCACAAATGACATTTTGAAGATATTATGCCCCGCTAGTGACTGGAAATAAGCAAGTGTATGTGATAGTAATTGAGGCCAGAATACAGTTTTCGATGGGAAAAATTTCTATTTTGAGCAGGGGAGGGATGTAGACTCTTTTCTTCCGATCTAATGGTTATTTTCTATCTTCATTTCTGGTAAAGGTTCCAGATAGATTTTATCACACAAGATAAGCAAATGAACCACAGAATTTTGAAGTCAGAGGTAATTAGAGCAATGATCTTAGTCAGCCCCCACACAGTTTGGGACACATAGGTTCAGGACTGCCCACCCTGGAGCTGGTTCTGTAAGATACCTAGTAAGTAAGTCCCTGTCAGGAACTGGACAAAACACCCCTCACCTCTACCCCTGTGCTCACTCCACAGCTCAGCACAACTTTGAACTATTACCCCAAAGACTTTTAGAACAACAACAACACATTTTCAACAAAAAAATCTAGCAAAGCTTCTCATGTTGTAAAATAGTCATAGGTAAAGTAAATTATTTCTGTTTTGAATGGCAGTTTGCATGCTATCACTTTTCTAAAATTGTTCATTCTAATAACCTTTCTCTATACATTGTCAAGAAGCAGATTTATAACGCATGTATTACTTATTTTCACAGTAACTCAAGCCATGAGTTTCAGTTCACTTGACCATCATGTATCATCTTTCCAGGTACCAGGCTTTTCTTTAGGCATGGTTTTGAAAGTCCCTCTGATGTTATCATGACCCTTATATTTTATTTCAGGGAGAAGAGAGTTCCTTTTTCCTTCTCCTTTTCTTTCTTTGTTTTCTTTATTCTTAAATTCTTTTTTATTTTCATATTTTTTATTTGAAAAGATACTTGACATTTAATCTAGATAAACTACACAACCAAGGTGAAGTTAATTTTGAGAATAAATACTAAAAAAAATTAAGTTTCCATATAGAGAAGGGTGACGCTTCACTCAGGCTTTTGTGGGCATACTGGACAATGGTATTCTTCATCTTTAAGATCCGTAGTGGGGAAGAAAAATCTATGTCATGCATGAAGCAAATAGGTATGTGTGTCTATGTGTGTACACATACACGTTACATCTTAGATACCCCCACACACACACTACACACTGTAAATATTTTCCTTTCTATTTTAGTTTTGAAGCTTCATCTGCTGCAAAACATAAAAAAGCAAGGCAGAGTCAACCTCAATTTGTTGTATACTAAGATATATTGGCAAGCCCTCTCTGCTCTTTCTTCAGAAGCCCTTAAATGTCATATCCTAAAATCAGTAAGATGGGTCATTCCATCCAGAATGTATTTATCAGTTTAATAGGTCTCTAAAATATATTGTCAATTCCATTGGAGGAAGTGGAATAGAGAGGAGAGAAAATGACTTTTGCTACCCACTTCCTCATCTCTATCCTCCTGGTTAGAGTCAAGCTGATACATTTTTAATTCCAAAAGAGATTGAAGCATTTTTTCCAAGTTTACATTTTTTATATTGGGAAAATAGAAAGATTAAAGGATGAACAGTAAAAATCACCAAGGTCATAATAACTCAGAAGTGAAAACTTCTAAGACTGAATAGTGTATTTTTAAGCCCAGGGTTAAGTCTCTAGTGATGAAATCTCAGTAAGTTTTCATCGGTGCAAATAGCATGAAGATTTAGAAGAAGAATTGGATCTAATAAGGTTTTATACATAACTAAAATACATAAAAATTATACATTTTGTTTATGTGGAAATTTGCTTCACAGTACCCATGTGTGTGATGGTGGCGGGACACTCCACCAGGCGCAGAAGGCCTAATTATTGCCACAAACAAGCTGCGAGATGCCAGGTGGCCATTTCATTTCTTTGGGCTTTAGTCTATGCATTTTAAAATAAAAGAATTGAACCAAATAATCTCAAGATACTTTGCACCTAAAATTATTTGATTTTCTAATTTATATCCTTCAGTTGCATTTTCAGAATGACCCATTCTGTTTTGATGAAGAAGCTAGTGAGAGTTGGAGGCCAGCCTCTAATTAGACCTCCAAAAATTAGAGATTGTATCCTGTTTAATCACATGCAGTCAGCATGAAGTGTGTATTACAGATATTATACACAACACAGAAAGAACCTATTGACTCTTACCCTCTGAGCGCTTCCCATTGCTCCCACTGGGAATGGCAAAGCTGGACTCAGTACCCACCACTTATATCAATTGCCTGAACTTAAACTGCCTCAAGGAACAGCAGTTTAATTCCATCTTTAACATGTAAAGCTAAACTGAAATTAGGTAAAAATTAATACCGTATACAAGACATGGTAAATCAGTCACAAGGTAGCTATTCTTTAACACAACCAGTACTACTATTTTCATAATTTTAAAAGTTTAAGCTGAATTTAAATTATTTCTTTACCAGAAAGCTCAAATGAGAAAAAATAATCCAAGAGCTTAAAGCCAGGGTTTCCAATGTATTTTACACCACGACACACACAGAAAATGATTAGAAGCTAAAAATCTATCCACTGAAAGACACATCATTACTTTATCCCTAAAAAAGAGAAAATCATTTTTCCCACCTCTAATTGAAGAGCTTCGCTTCAGACAGGTTTCATCTATTTGTGGGCATCTTCCTTTCTTCAAAACTCATAAAGCGTTTGGCTGTTCATCACTTCTGTGGCTTATTTTCCTTTATCAACATCACATTTATACATACTTCTCTGTTTCCCTTTCCATGTGCGTAATAACTGTTTTGTTTCAGTGCTAAATCATAGTGTATTTTATTGAAGACACTTTAAGGGAAACTCAACCCAATGCAAGCAGTACAATGCACATCACTCAACTGAAGTTTGTATAGCATGAACAGCTGGGACCAGGTTTTGGCATGTGCAGGCAATAACAACTACCTTATCACTGCCACCTGGCCAAAAGCGATTGCAAAATATTCATGGGAAAACACATTCCAATTTCAGAAATGTTAAATGAGAGAAAAAAATAACATGAATTTTAGAATCCATAACATAAGATCAATGGATAAAGCTTCTCTTGGTACAGGACAAACAGCTGGAGGGTCCCAAACATCCCAGCCCAGCTAGGTGCCTCAAGGAGTAAGGATAGCAATAGCCCAAGCATACTTATAACCCATGCTCAGCATGACTCACTGATGAGAGCCAACGTAAAGGTCTATAGAGAGAACTTCCAGACAATGCTTCTCTAGATACGACCCCATAGAATTGCAACTTAGTTGAGATTTAACAAGAATCCATTTGGCAAAAGTCTCCAATCACTTTTGGCTTTGCAGCCTGCCTGCCAAAGCTGAACAATTATATCCCCATATTCTTACTTCTTTTTATTCGTTCTAATCATTTGGATCTTTGCTTTCTTTTCTAGTATTTGAGTAGTCATAACTTGTTGGAGATAATACTGGGGGATGGAATGTCAAGACGGTTCCCCACACCCATCTCTGCTTTGCCTCACCTTGTCAATCTGCCTTTCGGGTAGTGCTACCTCTACGGTCCATCATCCCACCTGCCCAGGACAAATGAAAAACACTTGCAGTCTTTGTTTTTTTCCATCCTCACTATCTATATGGGGTAATGACCTTGATTAGCATCACAGCCTCCAGCACTTCTCTTCCTGAAGAAGGGAAACTGGCTTCCTGATTGACCTTGAGCGAGTGAACCAAATAATATACTTAGTACAAGCTCAGCTGCTGTCCCACTCCAAAGCTCCCTCCTCCTTAAGAACATTGATCTTCACTCAGAAAGCTCACTGAAATTCTCCTCTCACTTGTATAAAACATAATTCTGTGCCTAAAACTATGGTCGATTGTGGTAAGTAATTTCTTTAAAACAAATTATTAAAATAATCATATGTAGAACTGATTACCACACAGACTTGGTGAGTTTTCTACACCAAGCTTACAGACGTATCTTCACCTGAATGACCCAGATTGTAAACGCAGAATTCTGTTATGTTCTGTTTCATGTAGCTTCCTCTGGAAGATGCAGGCAGCGCTTAGGCCTCAGCCTCACAATCTTCTTGACTATAGATAGACAGGGCTGAATATTAGGCATAACTGAGTGCCTATATTCATTCATTTATTCATTCACTCATTTACTTATTCAGTAACCGTTACATATCAGGCATTCTCTAGGAATTCACAGTCTAATGGGGAAGAATCATACATAAATAGATAATTATAACACCGTGTGATAATCAGCGCAATGTACAGACAAGCCCAGAGTATGAAGGAGGCAAAAAGTCAGGGGTGCCCTAATTCCCTGACACTCTCAGAAGTTAGACTTCCCTTGTAGCAGACTTCCATTATCATGTTTGATATCCTGGACAAGTACTGAGAAGAGATGGTGTTTGAGCAGAAGAAAAGGAAACTATAGAACAGAAGGCTTTGTTTACACTCCAGGTAAGGAAACGGAGGGTTAAAAAAAAGTAATCACACCAGTGCAAAAAGAGGAGGAAGATAGCAAAGTATCAGGAATGCAGCTGGATGAATAATTGATGAGCTGGTAGCCTAAGAGAGAGTCTCATTAATATGATCCTGCAGGTTCATTAAGTACTATTCCAGGCTTGTCTTGGAGAGGGCCTCCTGAGTCTTGATTAGGGATTGTGTGGCTTTCACTTCGACATCAGAACTTTGGGCCTTGGGTTCTGACAACCTCTTCCTAAGCTCCTATCCTTTTACCCCAGCACCTTTGGAAGCTCTTCTCCATCCCCCTCTCACTAATCATGGGCCCCTAACCATGACAGTCAGTCCTAGTAAATAATATATCAAGATAAATGATAATTGTTCTGTTTTAAGTGTCTCCTAATGAGCATCATAAATTAAAAATTAATATTGCAAAGACTATATGAATAGCATCAAATCCATAAACAAAGCAGCGGGTATCACGCTTGCAAATGAAAGCTAAACACCTCCCTTGTCCTCTTTTCCATTCCCCACCTCTATCTACCCTCCCCCAATTCCTTCTCCACCTCCCTCCCAGCACTCCAGACCTGACATCCAAGCCACCAGGAATTACATTGCAAATAACAATACCTTTTTTTTCCCCTCACAGATTACTTCTGGCCTGCTACTTACCTACCTGGTTTAGTGTGACTTGAAGACCCAATCCAGAGAATTTATTTCTCATTATTGATTTTCCTTAGCCAGAGATAGACAAGGCAGAATTAGATTATGAAAAACTTTTAGGTGAGGCAGATGAACTAGGTCAGATCCCGTGGAAACACTGAATATAGAATTTTAATGGCATCAAATAGTTCTGTCCTTCCATATTAGACAATTATATTTCAACCTAAGTCACATTTTGGAGAAGACTCTATGCCGGAATCTTAATAGGAGCTTTTTATTCTCTGTGTAGTCGTAGGATAGCTTTTGGGGGGTGCTTTTCTGGATTTTCCAAATTTCTACAATTTTAACAATTATGATCATGACATGTTTAATAGAAAAAAGAAAGAAAACGTCACTCAGAAGTGAAGAAAAGTGCTTGGTCAGACACAAAAGCCCAGTCACAAAGGTTAAAATAACCATCATTTTATGAGCCTTTTTATAATGCACTAGACACTGTGAGGTGTGCATCATCTCCATCCGTCACAGCAGCACTGAAGGGTAGATGATGTTATACCCAGCATCCTATTGCTATCCAGAGGGAAAGGAGGCTTAGCCAACAGACTGCAAGCATTCCAATTCCTTTTCCTGAGATGGAAACTTTGAACTTTCTTGGCCCAATGGCATTAAATATTCCACCCGTGTAACCGATACCCCTTCTTGGAATTCAGAGCTCACCCTGCAACCTGCTGGTTATCATTTGGCTTCTATCACAGGCTGCCAACAGTGAGAGTACACATGGGTCACGCTCATGTAAATATTCCAGACCATATGGCAGTTGTATTTCTCACTGTAAATGAACACATTGGCTTTGTTCTATAGAAAATCAATTTCACAAAAACTTGAGTTCAGTTACTTTTGGACTGGAAGGATAAAAATTTCCTAAGTCTTCACTGATTGCTGAACCTTCGATACCAAATCTACATGAGCTCCACATCTCTCTCAGTTGATTCGCTTGCTTTACTAATCCAAGGGCTCAAACATTCACACAGCTGTATGTGGAGAAAATATAAAAACAATTCACCTTTTTGGCAACTGAGCTACATAACCAATAAAGGTGGTTTTACTTCAGGCCATTACCCAGATTACTTTTACTAAACTTAGCTGGAATGCCATCTTGTACCTTTGAGGAATGTGCACAATATGCCTTGGTACTGGCATTGCTACCACTCCAATTCTCTCACACAAATAGAGGCGCTACAGTCGTAATATTGTGACAGTGAAAAACTGGACCTCTCTCTCCCTGGGATACCATAAAGCTAACAATGGCAAAGCCTCCAAAACCAAAGTGCACAGAAGAATACAGTGCTTAAGCTAATTAAATCTGCTGTGGAACCAGGAGAATTCCAAGAACAGCAGTAACACATTTTTATTTTATAAAAATGTCCCCATTGAAACAACAGATCTGAATGCAAATGTAAAACTAAGCATTCGATAATGCTCACTTTCACATCTGTCAACATTTTAGAGTAACTTCAAGAGGAATACATTTGTGGTTCTACAAATTCTTAGTTTATGCATAGAAAACATTCAAGAGGACTTTGTTTTCACAAGTATCCAGGTATCAAATAAAAAAAAAATCATGGAATCACACACTTTCGAAGCTGGAAGGGATCATGAGAGTCATGTATACCTACCCCTCATTTAACAAGTGTGATGAAAGTTCAGAGAGGTTCAGCTATCACTCAAGATTACTCACATGATTGGATTTCAGGAAATTGGAAGGCCAAAAGGAAATTAGGGATAGATTCCCCGCTGTACCTTTAGCATTTAAATGACAAATCTCTCAGTCTGAGATAGAGGGCTAAGCCAGACCAAAATTCACTGGTCACCTGACCTTTCTGTATTTTCACAAACAAAATTAAATGGAGAATTGAAACATTTGCTCAAATTGCTTTGGTTAATTTATTGAGCTTTGTTTACCTTAAAAAAGTGAAACAGAGTAGAATAAAAAGGGTGACACATCTTGTAGTATTTGAATATTAATAAAATCATATTTGATGTTAAATTTACTGTTTTTATATTAACGTGAGTATATTTCATGACATTTTTCATGTTCCAGTTATAACTATATGTGTGTTTATACATATGTATGTGTCTGTATGTATATATATTACATATATGCTAAGTTATAATATAAAACTTTTTCTTACCATGAACCACAGTAAAAAAGACCAAAATTCACGTCAGTGGAAATTTCACGTTTGCCCCACTCACCATTTTTAAAAACAAAAAACCAATAATGAAAATAAAATGTAAAATAGAAGCTTCTCATAAAATTTTGGGGGAAGCTTGCATTAAACTATCACTTTCTTGTCACTGCAGCCTAAAATGTTCTTTCTCCTCCAGGCCTAGTGCAATGTCCTATAGGTTACTGAAAAAGAAATATTAAACTTAAGAAACTAGAAAAAGGACAAATGCACAAAAGATGAAAAAGGAAACAGATCTTCCTTTCGTTGTTTTAAGATACATTTTTTTCTTTCCTAATATCAAAGTTTGGGGGTAAACAACAAATGTAATTTGCTCTGTCCATGGGACAGTAGATGTACAATAATACATGTTAAAGGAACACCAAAATAAGGGTAAAACAGCAGACTTTAGACTCTGCTACTAACTTGTACAAAACTGGGTGGAGTTTATAATTTCTCTGAGCTTCAACTTTCTCAACAGTAAAAGGCGATGACTGGGCAAGAACCACATTTCTTTCAGGGATGTTTGCAGAACTCTTTCCATGGACTGTTAATAAATGACCCATGAAAATCATTTCTAAATGATAGGTTAGTAAGTGGGCCCTTCACCAGTTTCTACCTTCTTATGTATTCATGATCATCCAATGAGTCCTAACTTTCCAACTCAGAAATGGTGACCTCCAAAGAAGAAGAAAAAAAACATCCAAAGAAGAAGAAAACGAAATCTCTCTGGATTTCTTCAATAAAAAGTAAAAGTATATCCAACTGCATGGACCAGATGCTAGTAAGCTTCTCAAACTAAGAAGCAATAGTTTGGTCTGTGAATTAAAGACTTATTTTTCACATGTCCTTTCTTTTATACGTGTGATCTTTCACAAAAAAACAAAAACAAAAAAAAAACAAAAAAAAAAACACAGAGAAAGAGAAGGTACTTTTCGGTTCAAATAAGTACCTTGTCCAAAAGACAACACAGCAATGGGCACTGTGCACCATTTGCTCAGGAGTGCTTCTGTAGCATCAGGACCAAGTTGGAGGACTGGAATTAGCAGGAGCCCTACTCACCTACTTCTGTGACTTTGGGTTGAAAGGGGAGCCAAATGAGGCCCTGCTCTGGATGGAATTGTGACTAACATTATTTACAGCTACAACTCCAGAGTTAGAAAAGATAGCCCTATCTGTGAAGATAACCCTTCTGTGAAGGTCTTGAGTCTGGGTAGCCAGAGGGCATGGTGTGTCTGGGGAAGCACAGCATATTCCATTAGGCACATCACTGTGACTCTAAGTTTCCATTTCCTCAGGCAAAATGGGCATGAAACTAGAACCTACCTTATGAGTTATGGAGAGAAGTAAATATATGTGTAGGACTTGACCCATTATCTGATACATAGTAAGTGCTCAATAAAGTGTCTGTTTTTATTATAGTATAACTGAATCCAGACTATGATTAAGAGAGAAAAGATAATGAAAATGTAAATGATATGTTAGTATAGATGCATTCTGCTGTGATGTGAATGCATTAGAAAGACACTGGGGAGGTATACACATTGAATTAGAAACTAGCACTACCTTCATGGTCCATTTTGTTCACTTTCCAAGCAAATGGCTTGGAAGAGTTGAAGGAATCTGGTCACCCCTAGATGATTAGCAAATCGTATACTTAATGGGCAAAATCAGCAGCCAGAGATGCATCCATTTCTCAGCAGATAGCCTCTTGCCATACATTTCCATTCTTTGTTTAAAACTGCAACACATTTTGGACCAAAAATCTTTGGGCATTTTGCATCCATTCTGCCAGCCTGAGGTTTGTATATGCCAACAAACACTTCTTAGTTATCATTATGTAGCACTGATGATACTTTGCTCTGGGTCTATAATCATCTTTACATGGTCAAAGATGGCTTCAGTTTACCCTGGCAAAGCAGATGATGGCTACTCTTTTATCTCAAGGAAGTGGAGACAGAACAGGGAGATCAGCAGCTTGTCCAAAGGGCACGCAGTCTGCGGAAGTGCCTGGGCTACCAGATTCTGAAATGTGGTCATCAGCCAGATGGCAGTGCTGGCCCAGTAATCACCCCACCCAGCATGCAAATCAGGGTAGCACTCACTTATGTTCCTGAGTGACTCTAGGCGGTGAGCACTAGCCTCAGTGCTATCAGGTGTATGTACCGCAGAAATGGTTGACAGGCTGACAGGAAGTATATTTTGGGAGGAAAATAATAGTAAAGACTTAACTGAAGGATATCTGATGAAAGCAAAAGAAATTACCCAACCTATCTGCAAACCACACACTGGAAATGAACGGGTTCTTTCGTGTTTGGGACATTTTCGTGTTATAAAAATGTAGACTATAGAGCTATTATATCAAGTAATTTATGGGATGAATATTGTAATTCATTGAATGTCACGACTTATCTTTTATTCATATAGTTACTATTCCATTACCAGAGAGGGAGGTTTGTCAAAGGTTAATTATTTTAAATTGCTCTGGCAAATTTATTTTGATTTGTATAATTTTTTTGAATAATCATACATCTATATATTCATACATCTTTATGAGGCTTCTTTTTTAAAAATAATATTCTTTGATGAGGCAGTTAAAGCTAGATAAATGCTTTAGTGATGTCTTTAAAATATATTCCCTTCAACTCTGGATGTAGATCTACAAAAAAATTATGTTATTATTATTATTGGTATGATGTCTATTTTAGAACTTTCTATTTTTCCTAGGAAAATTGCAATTAAAAATGGCCAGGAATTTGAAATTTCAGTTTCTTAATGGGTTGCCCATGGTTCACGGTACCTTTGAGCTCTGAATCACTATTTGGAATCCCCTCTAAATGGTGAGTGGGAAAGCTGCTGGCGCCTGCTGTGGGCTGTACCCCACCCCTGTTTCACGTGAGATTGCTCCTTGGCCAGGGATACCTTCTCAGGACATGAGATTTGGTCCTTGTGGAAGAATAAATGCTGGACCACAAGGCAAATATCTTCCAAGTTAAAAAATAATTGTGAATCATAAATCTAAATTTAAAATCGAGCCAGAAGCAAGGAATTAGGAAGACTACAGTACATACAATATATACAGTACAATACATAGATTAATTCAAGTCCCACCTCCTTCAAAATGAATACGCTCTTCCATGAAGCCTTCCTAATTAACTATGCTTGTCTTCTTTATATGTCTCAAATACTTATGTATCCTGTCTATATTTCATTAATATGGTCTCATTGTTATATAGCTTTTTAATTATTCATAAATCATTTGAGAGTTAAGTATAGTAGAGTCAGAAGACCTAGGCTCACAGTTAAGCCCTGAGGTTTATTATTTGTACAGGCTTAGATACATTGTTTGTCTGCAATTCAGTTTATTTTATGTGAAAGAGCAATAAGAAGCCCCACCTATGTGCTTCATGCAGTTGGCAATATGTCACCTAGTAATTGCGCACTTCTCTGGGTTTATAAAATTCTTGCATATCTATCTCGTTTAATCCCTCAAACAATAGTATATAAGATGAGCACTATAACCCATCCATATTCATGAACATAGGAATTAGATGAATTATGTGAAAATGTTATTTTTAAGATCATAAGTTATTGCTATTTTTAGCCTGTAGATTTTATATCATCAATTTAAAATTAACACCCCTGAGGCTACAGGCCATCTCTCTCTCTCTCTCCTTTTTTTATATCATTCTCTCCCTATGCTCTTTTCCTTTAGGTGGTTTGATGAATAGATTCAGAAGATAGATTAATTTTATTTGGTGTCAGGAAGAAAATAATAATCTATTATTTAATCAAATTTTTACTTTTAACCAGTTGTAATGGTCTTATGCACATGGTAAAAATGTCCCTGAATAGCACATCAAGCCTCAAGGCATGCAAATAAAATATATATATACACTATCATGCTGTTACTAAGAAAAAAGCCATGGTACATGATTCCGAAAAGCATGAGTAAAGGCTTCAGGTACAGAGGCAGTGAGATGTTCCCTATTTACCCTAGCAGAGAGAAAGAGCCATCAGAAAAGGGCCCTTGTCTGTCTCGTTCACACTCACTATTTTCAGAACCTGTCATACAATTGGTGCTCAACAAATACTAGCTAAGTATAAAGTATCTCATTATATTTACATCACTGAGATTCTTAAAAGACTATGAAGCTTTGCAGTTAAAAAAAGAACTTGGAGTTTTGAAGTGGATTGAGAAGAGAGAAACAGTGTTGGAGATAGGACCCACGAGTAAAAGTGAAGGAAACAAAGCTGTTACTCAAAAGGTGTAAATTAAAGGGAGACTGCAAACGTCAGATAGCATCTTAGGTGATGCCTATAATGAAGCAGATGTCGGCAGGGGACTGACTCCTCAACTCTGCTGCAAATAGATGCAAGGGAAATGTGTTCACCTTGCCATATGAAAGACATGCATTAGGTAAAAGTAAATAAATACACATGTAAACACATACATAAATAAAATATATCCCCATTGAGAAGTGGTGGAAAGTGAACAGGAAAATTACAGAATTAGCTCCCAGTGATCAAGTTTTTGCCCCAAAATGCATCAGGCACAGACACTCTATCTAAGTAGTTGACTTACATTGTCTCACTCAACAAATTCTCTACAGTAGATCTTATCGTGATGAGGAAACTGAGGCTATGAGCAATTAAATAACTTGCCCAAAGTCATATGCTAGTGGTCAGCAGAGTCTGGAATGAGTGTCCATCTCCACCTTCTGGGTTAAAGTCATTCAAGATACCCGCCTCCTGCAACCTCAACATACAACAGCTCTACAGTTTTTTTTTCCATGGACCCTGGAAGACCCTACAACTATTTAATAGTTTCTATTTTTACTTAACAGACTTCATGAAAGCAGAAACTGATTGATGGCTATGATAATGCAAAACATTTACTAATGTGGCCTACAGAATTATTTGTTTAAACTTATACATATAAGCTATGCCTATGCAAATATTTTACTCTTAATAAGTCTTTTTACCCAGATTCCACAGTAAAATTAAGGCCCCATAAGATAGAGTCCCTGAATCAGCAAGTAGAGAGATTTCATCTTCAATACAGTGTACTTGGTCCTAAATATTTTAATTTTCCTGTCATCTTTCGATATATCAATAAAGGGATCTTTCAGTTGAAGCATTCTGTATAGCTGTGTAAACTCAACCAAATAGCCAGATAGTGGTCACATGTCCACTTCCTTTTGAATTGTAGAATCCACTGTCTAAGGTGAGATTTTGGTGTGAGGACACACTGGACCCTGGTGTGAGCCGCATTGGCAGAAATGTCACTGTAAGATCCCAAGGTATTATTATAAATCATCATTATGGCAGAATTAAAGGCAGGCCCCCTCAAGAATGCCACTGCAACATTGAGCCTACCCTTATCCCATTCTACTGTACACCACCAGAGAACATCACTCTGAATCCAGTGTCTTTTACCAGAGACAATCTGATTCCTACAGATTGGGATATTTCTATTTTTAATTCTCCTTAACAAAGACCTCTAAGTCCAGAATCTTCTGCAAAGGCCTGTGAAGTGCTATTCTGATCATCCCTTCATGTTCCTGAGTTGCTCTGGGATAATGTTGTCGGGGGAAGACCCCCAGGGGAACAGCTGATTGGATTCTGGCAAGATGGACCAAACATCTGCTTCAAACAAAAGACATCTGCATATTTCACATTTATTTTTCATAATTTACAGAAGCAACCTGCCAAAATTCAGCAAGGGAGAATACACTAGCACATAATTAGCTTAAAGTTTGCTTGCTTTAGAAGTATGAGCATGAAGCCTAGGAGCTCACCTGGGAGGATATCAAGGAATGGCGGAACTGTGGTTTGATTTCTGTAAATTTTGTTTTAGATCTCATATGCCAGGGCAGAAGACCTAGCCCTGCTAGGCTTGGAGCGGGGAAGCAAATATGCCAGAGATGACACTAGGAGGTTCTTTCGCCCTCATGTCAAATAAAAAGCCTCCACGACAAAAGAGTGGTCAAAGGTAATAGCATTTATTAAATAAGATCTGATTAATCAGAAAAATTTTGCTTCAACCACTTAGCACTACATTTCACAGGTTAGAAAATGATGCAATGCTACATGGCTCTTAATTTAAAATGTATATACTGAGAATACCAATGGCATGGTGAGAAATTACGTGTGGGTATTTCATTATCGTTCAAATCATCAGAAAGTTGTTATTTGTCAAAAAATACTAGGAAATATATTGATTGCCTAGATGCTAGTATATTTGGAATACATGATGAAAACATAAAGAGAAAAAGATAATGGACTATATTATCAGTCTTAATGTATCCTGCTATCATGAATACAACTATTTATTTTCCGAACCCTATGAACTACATCATCCCAGTTGAAATTCAAACTTTGCAAGGTTATAATTACATCAAATAGCTAAAGCTTGCCTAACTAGAGAACAAAAAGATTTGGGGGGGGGGGGTTCTTTTGTTTCTAGCAAAGGAATTTCAACTCTATGTCCAGTACTTTTTTTTTAAGTAGCTATGAAATCCTGTGGGATTTTCCCTGATTTTAACTCCAGAGAGAAAGCATATTTATAGTTAAAGCAAAGATTTGCAAAATATTAGGCACTGTTTTGAAATGTTTGAAACATCAGGCCCCTGGTGGGAGGAGTGCTATTTTGATTTTGCTGACTGTCTATGATCTTCCAGTCTCAGTCATTGCTTTACAAAAGCAATTGTGTTCCTGATTTACTTGTAGATACAATGCTGACCCTATAAAAATCTCTGCAACACTACCACGGCAGTTTCAAAGGATTTAGCATCTTAAATTATGTGTACATTGTAGAAGCAATGTATGCAACCCAGGCACTACAATCCAAACATGCAGTGCAGTCAGATCGTTTATCTTCTTGATAATTTCCCCAGAAAATTATTTCTGAAGCACTTCCTAGAAGCATCACAAGGACTCTCCAGTGAGGAGTAGCCTGGAACCCAAATGTCCTTTGTGGTTACTGCTCTTGTGGGGAAGTGGCAGGCTCAGGGTAGCTCTGACTCTGGACAAAATGGTTGTATTTTTCTACGGGCTGTTGATTTTTAAGAAATAAAAATCAGCTTTAGTTACATAAAAATCATGACACTAACTAGAAAAATAATGAATTGCTGGATCATAAACAGATATTTTCTAAACTACCTCCCAAAATAAGCCTTTGGTTTTGGTGGGTGATTAGCAACACAAAAATACATTGGTATTATTCCAGGAAGGAATACCACTGAAAAAAAGAATCAGAAAGATATACATTCTGGGTATAGCTGGTCCATCCTTACATTGGATAATCCCCATGAGTGAGAGTGATCTATATTTGTGTTGCAGGCCCATCTCAGCTTGTAGCAGGGATCTAAATTTCTACCCAGGGAGATTATTTTGAGTAGCCAGGATCTACTTATCTTATCTCCAACAAATTATCAATATCACATATGCCTATCCTTCTCCCATAGGGTGGCGTGGCCAACATATTTTTGAATGTGCCTTCATGTTCAGCATTTGAGTTAAACAACCCCTTCATAGCTTTTTGTATAGGACTTGTTAGCTTCTCCACCCAAAGAGTAGATTAAAGTCTCCAGTTGGAGCAGATGTGAGATCCAACCTGGCTGAAGCAGGTTGGATCTATCTCTGAATAGTTCTATCTCTGAACTATCTCTGGACTATCTCTGAATAGTTTCTAGAACATCTTCTTTTTTGATCTGTAAAAACTACAGGAGTAATATATATGTTTCTCAATTTGTTTTTCTAAGATGTCTGTGATCAGATTTTGTTCCACACCTAATATCAAACAACATGTGCACATCTTAGACAAGACTGTTGGCGTCTGTGAGGGGAAATTCCTGCCAGAGCCTCTCATTATCATATTTTTATTTCATTCCTAAGGTAATAAGCAAAAAAGACTCCACCACCTCTGAGCCTCTGTGTTTTCCTGGATAATTTTATATCTTTGTTAGAAATATAAAATGCAGCTATAGGAGTCTTTACAAGTCTAAAGAAAATTAGCTAATAATAGTATCTTTTTATGGCCCACAATTTATCCTGCTGAAAAAGGCAGTTACATTCTTAGAGTTGATTATTGCTTCATCTTAAATTTTCTAATTGTTTTAGATTTTTCACTTATTTTAGACATTTTCACTTTGCCCCCTAGAGTAAATTAAGACGAAAGGTAAATTAAAAGAGAGGAATTCAACATGAAGAGAATAAATAAACAAAACAGATTGCAAAGCAGGAATGAAAACAAGGTCTCTGAGACCAATCTGTTAAAGGAATGCTACAAATGTGAAGTGTTTACTATTTTAAAACATTAATCATGTACTCACCCTGTTTATTTAGCTATCAATATTTTTCCTGTAACTCTTGACTTGAAAATGTGTAAGCTGTTTAGAATTAGGACTCAAACTGAAGGCAAATGATATTTTGATTATTTATATTGCCTAGCTTGTCTTAAAACTTCAGAGTTGTAGCCTTTTCATTTCAATTTACACCTTTTTTAAAAGTCATTATTATTTTGTATAATGTGACATCTCAAGTAACTTTTATTGCCACCCACCACCATATGCCCAAGCCACAGCCATTAAAGATAGGGAGCCCAAGGCTTCCATCAATCTCATTCAGAAGATGGCTGCCATCTTGCTTTTACCCAGAATGCATGCCTCAATCCCAAAACACGCCACTGTAAGACTGGCCTGGTTATCAGAATTAGCAGTTCCAAGGGGCTGAAAGTTTCCCAAGTTCTTGGGAGCATTTTCTAGGCAGAGAAAAATTATTTTTAATAAAAACTCATAATTTGGATCTGATAATGAAATAGCCACCAAAGCTTCTATGTACTCATCGTGAGCAGGAGACTCTCATCTGATCTCACAAAATTAAATGTCCCGTGAAAAAGAGAAACAGTTCACATAAGGTTGATTTACCATTTCTACCCATTGAGAAAGACACGAAAGCATTAGAATTTTCTCCTAGAACAAGGATAGGGAAAAATTCCCCCCCATTAGAGCACCTAAACAATGGCATAGATAAGATCCCTCCAAATTGTATATTTCTCTGGAAAATTATTATTGCTGCTATAAATTTACCCATACAATACTCAAGTGTGCTAGAAAATGGTGGTATCTTTATTTTCTATGGCTGACTTAAAATTCCTCAAGTACCTCCATCCCATTGCTTCTCATTTTAACAGATTGGCTTCCAATGAAAGCTGTTTCTTCCCCCATCCATCATTTTCCCTGATTGGTGTAGGGGTATAGGCCCTCATGGCAGGTATCACTCTAGCTTTTGGTGTGCCATCTGCTGCAGGGTCTCACATGGTGTTTGGGTGCTGGCTGAATCTACATACTTCACATTCAATGTCCTGGGAACACCCAGCCTCTTGTGTTGGCAAGCCAGCCCATGCCTCGCCCGGCACTCTGCTTCAGCCTGTTTTAGAAAGCTCAGAAGACTAGTTCCTACCTCTGACCTTTCTTTCCACAGTCCCTGATAACCAGAAGCGCTGTCTTTTATTTCCCCTCTTGGTCAGGCCATGGGGACTTCCTCCTGCTCTATGTTCATTATCCTCCCAAGAGTGATATTTGCCTTCTGCCTTTATCTATGCCATTGAGGGCAAGGTTGCTGTTGGGAAGGGAGAACAAATGAAATCTTCATGAGTTTCACAGTTTACAGTTTACACACCCTTAGAGTTATGCAGAGGGTCCACTGTGGGCACAGTGGTTCCTAGGTGCTCCCAGTTTCTTCTTCTCTCTGGGTCCTTTACCACCTTACATCTTTCCATGGTAACTCCAACCTTGCCCACTGAGTGCCCAGTGTCCTCCCAAGATGCTCACCTCCTTCAAATTAAACATTTCTGGAAAACTGGCTCATATATCCTCAATGTCTGACATGACTGTAGGTATCACCTCTCTTGGGGGAGTTACAAAGGACTAACACTTGAGCCAAAGCAATGAACCACCAAGGGTGTCATTTTGAGCATTACTGGTTGAAGAAGAGCATAGGGGCAGAAAAGGAGTTTTCCAGATTCCACTGGAATAATACCTTGTGGATAAGATGGCCTCCTGGGATTTCCATATGTATATGTTCTACCGGAGATGTATGCATACCCACATGGGTTGTATCCACACAGACACACACAGACACTTTAAATTGAAATATCAAGACGTATCAGCATGAGATTAACAACCATAAGAGGACCTTGAAAACTAATAAATATTCTGTAAATATTTAGTGCTAATATGTGTCCACTCCCTTGACACAGACCTTCTTAAATAAAGTAATAATAAAGAATTACAGAAAAATAAATAATTACAGAAATGACATAAACTAGCCCAAGCATATCTCAAATAACTCTGTTGGTTCCAGAGCCACCTAAAGAGCCAGCCTTTAACAAAGTGTTTTTATCTAGTGAGGAAAATGACCACAGGCATCTTGCTATGACCAGTCATTAAAAACAATGTCAATTCTCCTTTTCCTAAAGGATGTAATTTCATGCAAACCTAAATGTGTTAACAAAAGTTGAGTCTTCTATTGTGCTGTTTTTGTTTTACGTTTATAGGCTGTAAGAGTCTTGAATTAGTGGGTTTTTTTAGTTACTAAAACAATAATAATTTTTAGTATTTCTAATAATAATTTTTAAAGAATATCTGGTGCTTATTTTTATTTCACAATTTCCCTGGAATTTCTGACAAGATGAAACTTTCTGCAGGATTTGGTGGATGTGTTTCTCCTTGGCTTGGCAGCTCTGTTGATGCCTCGCATGAAAACATTTTGAGGTTTTGAGGAAGGAATCTAGATTTGTCTGGGTGTATCTTGATGGGCTTTGTGTCTAGATGTGTTCAGACAAACATTTCATTCAATTTCTTACTTCCTGGAATGATCAACCGTCTTTCAAAATTCAACTTGAAACTTCAGTCAAATTCCTTGCCTTCATTGCCAAAATTGTCATGAATACCCATCAAAGTGCTGACAACCATGTTGTTCTAAAGTGAAAAAGTCTCCAGCCTTGGTTTTGGTTGGCTTTACTAAACAGATTTTCCTCCTTTAGGAAGGATCATTATCACATCACTACTCCTGTTTCCCTCCTTTACAGTCCAAAGCATGCCTTTGTGTTATGTAGCATTCCACAGGGTGGCTGCACATCTTGACGCACAAGCATGCCACCATGTTTTTGGTACAACTCTGCCCATGCTTTCAAGACCCTTCTCAGGCAATAGGGGACCTACACCTCACCTAATTCACATAAAGAAAAATGCAAATGTAGGAACCCACCTCCCACAGTAAAGAGCAGCATCCTCTTCCAAGGAAGGCTGCTGGCCTACTGCCAAAGAAAGAGTTCATATTTTCATGAGTTTAATTCATGTTGTCATTCAACTATCTTTTTAAATTAAAATTTTATATGATAATAATAGCTACTCTAATTGAGGAACCTACTGAGTGTTTGATTCCTCTGTTTTGTATCTTAGATAAATGATCTCCAAATTTCAGTAATTCTTTGATGTTATTTGTTATTATCTATTTTAGTAATTTTTAAGTTTTGAAATAAATGAATCGTAAAATAAATTTGCTTTAATTTTTTAAACTGTATTATTTATTTATTATTTGGGGGCATTCTCCATTTTTGAATAAATGTAGCCTCAGAGAAGTAAAGGAATTGATCCAAGGTCATGCAACCAGTAATGGTGCAGAGTAGAAATGGAAACCCAGGATTTCTGAGTCCCTGCCCACTGTTAGATTTTATATTTAACAACTTGGGGTACCAACTTCTATGCTCCCAGCCCACCTTGTACCCCAATCACAGCAGTGGCAGCCAGTTTTGCACAGGTAGAGCCTGCAGTGCCTCCTGCAGCCATATGACATAGAGAGGTCCTCTGACACAGTGACAGGGGCCTGGCATTCACACATGGGAAGCCACAAGTGTGGGGAGTTCATTCTGCCACCACAAGAAGCTGATCGATAAAGGCTTTCTCCTCCCATTCTCTGGGACAATTCTGGAATCTGTCTGACAGCTCCTTAGAAAGTGCCAGTGGGATCAAGCTCATTACCCATATCGATAGCCTGCTCAAAAATGCACCCTTGAATTGTTTCTGTCTTGCAGTCTCATCTGTTATTCCCTAGAACAATTTCTGAAAGAGAAAAAAGTCCTTGTCTCAGTTTCTGCTCTCCAGAGGTAACCCAAAGGTAAATTAAGTATACCACATCACACTCTAAAAGTAGCAGCAGAACATATCAAATGGGAATGTTTCATTTTGCTTTGAGAAAATTCTTTTATGGGGCTCTTTGGGTTTTCAAAGGCAAGATTTAGACTCTAATCTAGAAGAAAAACCATCAGCTATGGGACGTATGCAACAAGTTAAAATATAATTGTTTTGTACACGCAGAGATGTTAAGAGATGCTATTCTGATATTAACCTAAGTAAAATAATCTCCAAACTTCAACAGTCATCTGATATTACTTATTTTATGGCCATTCTAAGGCCAGGCCTTGGGGAGGAGCTAAGTGTATAGATAGAAAAGCAAGGAGAAAGGAAAGGAGCCTCTGTTATGGGTGAGGGCATGGGCCCCAGAAAATCGCAGGAGACCTAGGTCTAAGGGGGAAATTGGCCAGAGGGCTCACCTGTGATAGAGCAGGACCAATAGACTTCATGACCAGCGCCTGCTCTAAAGCTGTGCAACACACGCACATTATCTCTGCAATCTTCAGTAAAGCTGCTTAACCTTGGAAACCTAATGTGACTCCTGTGACAACCTGGGGAACAGAAGGAGTCTCTGTCTGTGCTTGGGGAAGAAGGAGGAGCCTACTATTCTAGGCACTGTGGGGGAAAGTGGTGAATAAAACAGAAAAAATTTTTTAAAAATTCTAGGGAGGGGAGACAGAAAAACATACTAAAACATAGAGCCCGTTGGACATAAAACAGGGGAGGGAGCTAGGAGTGCTGAGGAAGCAGAGCCTATAGAAGTGTTACCTGGAAGGCCAGTGGAAATAATAGAGCAGTCTGAGGGTAGTACAGCCTGGAAGAAGACTGGACAGACAATGAATGGAACATCTAAGAACCTACCAGGAATCCACAAAACAGGGTTTCCTATAGTTACACAGGAAATAGATTTGAACAGCTCTATTTCAATATTTAAGATAGAAATAGGAGAACTTGAGAACATTTCGCTAACACACACAAATATGGAGTTAAAGAAATGGGCAGGGTGTACGTTATTTGTATATTTCATATACAGCCCTGAATATTCCTAAAACATTTGTTAGGTATCCATTATGTGTCACATACTATCTATGCTAGGCACTGGGGGGTGGGGGGGGAAGTGGTGAATAAAACAGGAAAAATTTTAAAAAATTCTAGGGAGGGGAGACAGAAAAACATACTAAAAACATAGAGCCCGTTGGACATAAAACAGGGGAGGGAGGGAGCTAGGAGTGCTGAGGAAGCAGAGCAATTGGAAATGTTGACACTATTTCTATCTTTCTTGAGAAAGAGCAAGTTTTATGGACTTAACCTGTTTTATGCACCCAGAGTGTTATTAGTTGTTGAAATAAATTTGGGGTAATTACTCAAATCATTTTATGTTTTCTATGGCAGAGGTAAGGAACCCAGTGAAAAAGACAGAGAGAAGTACGGACAAAAACAGATCCTAAACCTGTTTTGTTTTGTTTTATTTTTGGTAGTAGTTGTTTATTTTTGAAAACATTCAAACCACCCGTATTGGTGGCTGTTATTATGAGATAAATAAACTGAGAAACAACAAGACAATTTGGTCTCTACAATTTGTTTAGTTTTGACTAAATATTTGCCTTGGAAGAAGTATGTGTACAATATTCATTTTAAAAGATACAACAGTCACCTCGTTACTTGGAGTTTTACTTGAGGCTTGAATGAGACTGAAACCACCTGGACACCACTAGAAGATACATCAAGGAACAGAAAGGTAGGTCCATTCTGTCCTTGACACTTCATTTTAATTTAGTCACTTTGCGTTGAGGCTTTGCCACCTCCCCAGGAGACTGGAGATTTTCTATTGCCTAACACTGGAAAATAGGTTTATGAGATATATTAGAAAATGTTGATGATGTCTTATAAGCTTGCCCGCTTGAGTCATTTGCTCTGTTCTGTTGTACCATCCCTGTCCAGTGCCTTTGGCTATTTCTCAGGAGCTGTGGCCCATCTCACCTTCCACCTTTAGCTGCTGTAGATTTCATTCATTGAAAAATGTTAGTGCCCCCTAATGAAGTAATAGATTAAGGTAGCCTTCAGGCATTGCTGCCAAAATCATTTGGTGTAAGGTTGATGGGAGATTTTATGATGGGTGGTGATATGGTTTCACTGCATCCCCGCCCAAATCTCATCTTGAATTGTAGTTCCCATAATCCCTGCACGGGAGGGATTAGGTGGAGATAATTGAATCACGGGAGCAGTTTCCCCCATCTTGCTCTCATGATAGTGAGTTAGTTCTCATGAAATCTGACGGTTTTATAAGGGGCTTCCCCCTTCTCTGGGCACTCATTCTCCTGCCGCCCTATGAAGAAGTGCCTTCTGCCATGATTATAAGTTTCCTGAGGCCTCCCCAGCCATGTGGAACTGTGAGTCAATTAAACCTCTTTTCTTTATAAATTACCCAGTCTTAGGAATTCCTTCATAGCAATGTGAGAATGGACTAATACAGGTGACTAATACATCACCCAGGAAGCTACCCACTGATTAACCCAATATTATGTGCTTTGGATATTATGCAATAGCAAGGACACGGCACCACTAATGGAGTCTTATTGACTATAAATTTGAATCAATCTAATCAAGTCTCTAGATCTAACTAGTGTGCAAGAAATATGGAAATAGAGAAACAAGTTAAACCATACTATGAGGTAGTGATTAACTAAATCCATTCCTCATCACAAAAATAACAGAGTACTCAAGTTAAAAATGGAGGAGGGAGGCACTTATAGAATAAAAGAAAGTTAAGAGAAATAATAATCAAATGCAATCATGTCATATGATACACAGAGTTCAGCCAAACTGGACATTTTAGTCATTGAAGTGGCCACGAATCTGTATGTCCAAGCAACATTTCTCACCATAGTTTCTCTCCAGAAGACAAGTCATATCTAGTTCTATTTAGGATTCTGCTTCCGAACTCCTTTTATGATCTCTTAGCTAAAATCCTGACTGTCATTGGGTGATGACTTAATCTTTGTTATTAAAACACCTCTTGTGACTAATAAAATAAGCATGGGCAATAGCATACTTCAACGCTTCAATCTTGGAGAAAATGCTGTAGAACTGGCTTGGTAATATGGTTTCCAAGGAAATTCAAAAATGGCTCATAGTATTTTCAAAACTTGGCAACCAAATAAGGGCTTTGAAGGTTTTAACACACGCATCTACAGCCACACTGTAACTTATTTCAGCCCCTACATCCAGAGACTCAGCTTTTGGTTGGCATCTGAAACTTGACTTATCACCAAACCGCATGCCCAAGAGGGTACATGTTAGAGATTGGTATTAAATAATTAGCCATCGGACCTTGAGTAGTGCCATTTTGTCTTTCTGCATATGGATTTGATCACTCCCTACTCAAACCTAAGAAACTTGAAATAGTAGTGATATTTCATACAAATTTTACTCGGAGCATAGCTGCATTCCACCCACAATTTCTAAGTTGCCTGAGACAGAAGTGTATCAGCAAAGAGTCTAATGCATAGCTTAAAATGATTGATTCAAGACTAAATCAGCAACGCTAATTTCTTGCAATGCTAGTTACATATGGTTGCATTAATATTCCCTTCTCAGAAATCCAGCTGAGAATCATTATTTAATGAAAGGCTTACAAATTGCATCCTATTTAACATCTTTCATTGCAGATTCTTTTGTAGAAATGCAGAAAACATGCAAGTGACCATGTAAATTCTGTTGCATTTGCAATGTGCTGGGTAATTTTCTTGACGTATACATAAAATATATATGTATATATGTGTATAATGCATTTACATGCATATATTTTATATGTATACCTATATACAATATGATGCCTATACATTACATATTACACATTACATATAATATATAATAGTTTATATAGAATATATATATATATATGTCAAGAGATCGTACCAATTGGTGATTTCTAAATTAACGAATTTAAAGGGTAGATTAAAAGAGAGAGATTAGAATTTGAGTTTTCATTATCTAACTACCCTAGGTTTGAACACTAGCTACATCATTCATTAAATGTATGTCCTTAACCAATTTTAATCTCTAATCTTTAGTTTCCTCATCTTTAAAATAACAATAATAATATCTACTTCCCAGAGTGTTGCTATAAAGATGAAATGAAAACAAATCAAGTAAAGTATCTCACACAGGACAACAGTTCAATAAACATTAGCTCTGTTTCTAATGTAAAAGCAACAAAAAGAAGATTTATAGCTTGTTACAGAATAAATTGCAGTGTTTATGAATTTGTAGTTATTGAAGAGTTCAGCCTAAGTAGGGAGATGAACCAAAGACCTGTGGATAGTCTGGAGACAGACTGGAAAGGAAAAAAGTTTATAAAGGCATTCATGTTTAAGCAATAAATATGTTAGAGTTTTTCTTTAAGGCCAAGATAAACTACCTGATTTCAATTATATGTATATATATAGTCATATAATACATGGTTTTTATATAAAGTAATATATATTATTTTTGCTACTTTGATAATAATGTTAACTAAATAGCAAGTTTTCAGGTAGAACATTATTATTTAATAACTTCATATTTCTTATACTTGAAAAATTAACAGGACACATGGTGGGGAACAACACACACCAGGGTGGAGGGTGAGGGGAGTGAGAGTATCATAAAGCATAGCTAATGGATGCTGGGCTTAACACTTAGGTGATGGGTTGATCTGTGCAGCAAACCACCATATCACACGTTTGTCTATATAACAAACCTGCACATCCAGCACATATACCCCTGACCTTAAAAGTTGGAAAGTATATATATTTGATTAAATATATGTTAAATATATATTTGATTTCATTATTTCAGGAAGGTATATATAAACATATATATGCTTATAAACATATCAAACACATATATAATGTGTATATATGTTTATAAACATATATGTCAAACATATATATATAATGTGTATATATATATGTTTATAAACATATATGTGTCAAATATATATAATGAACTTGGCTTTTCTCTCACCAAAAAACAGACACAAAAAATTTTGCATTTTGCACAAGCTGAATCATGAACTTAACTATTTGGGGGTAAACATTTTTCAAAGTAGTCACTGAAATGGATAGTGGAAGACCAATGAACCCTCTGGAAAGAATGTGAGGAGACAAAGGCCCCACATACTCCATCAAGAAAGTAATCATCAATTTCTCTGTAAAGTTTCTAAAGGGAACCATCAGCAGAGAAATTTCATAGAGTAGAATCCTTATTAGTACAAAAGTTGTGGCTATCTTGACACTTGGCCACTTCATTAATTATTGTGATTCAATTAAAGCAGTTTTTTAAAGATAAGAGGAGAGTTGACTGATTTTTTTCAATGAATTAATTAATTTTTGTTTGGCTTAAATATTCTTATATTATTTTTTAAATTATTTAACAACATCAATAACAGTCACAGCTTTATTTGTTTTATAGAATGCTTCCCCATGGGTTATATTCTTAACTACCACAGTGGCATTTGAGCTACATGTTGTAGACTTAATTTGTAAAAAATTGAGGCTGAGAGATCACACGACTCCTCCAGATTTTCACAGTGCATAAATAGCAACTCCAGAGATGTCCCCACACAAGCAACTCCTTTCTGCAGAATTGTCTGGGTGTTTGTAGCATGCATTCTTCATAAGTTAGGTATTTTAAAATTGGAAGTGAGTCAATGACAGACTTTCTTTCTTTAAAAAGGAAAAAAATAGTGGTTTATAATATTTTAAACTAGGAGTAATTAAAATGTTCCACAGAAAGCCTGGTGCTGACTCTAACTTCCACTTAGTGAAACCGAAATAATCTAACTCCAGAGGAAGCTTCAAGCAATTGAAAGAAGTCATGAGCCTCCCATTTAAACCAGGAGCTCAGTGTCCATCTCTGCTGTCAGAAATTTGAAGAACATTCACATTTTCCATTTGCTTTATCAATATCTACCTCAATGTTTCTAAACTATCCATCACAATAGTGCCTAAGTATTAGAAAGAGGTGCTCTGGCACTGTATTATTTAAACATCATTTCCATGCAGCACAGTGAGCCCTACCATGTGTCATTATTTTGATGGGCTTCTCACCACTTAAATGACAAAAGAGAAAAATTACTATTTCCTCTAAATTCACTTGTAGATACTTGTACAAATAATGTTTAGCTATGGTCATCATAGTGAACACTGGTTGTATGTCAACTAAATCCTTGGAGATAATTTCAGCTCAATTGATGGTCCTAGTTAATTTCCCATAGGCAATTGTAAGAACTCTCTTCTTCCAAGTGTGTTTGTTTGTTTGTTTGTTTGTTTGTTTTTTAGTGTTGGAAATCCCTTGCAAATTCACTTATTTTATTGGTTCTTTTTTTTTTTTTTTTTGCATTATCTATGGTCTACATTAAAAGAAAAAAAAATCCTAGGTGGTCTTAAACCATTGTAATTAGGTTTGGAGACTGGCTCTTTGCATAGTCATCAGATAAGAAAAAAATGTGTGAAATTTGAGAGATGTTTAATCTAGGGCAGGGGTTGGAAAATTACAAATAAGTACCACAAAATTGCTTTATAAATAATGTTATAGTGGATCATAGCCCTGTTCATTCATTTACATATCACCTACGTTCACTTTCACCCTTTGATGGCAGCGTCAAGTAGTTGTGACAGAGGCTACGTAGGGCAAAAAAAAACTTGAAAAACTCAAAAGATTTTCTAACTGGCCCTTTAAGAAAAGGTTTACAGACCCTTGAGCTAGAGGGAACTTTGGCTCCTGGCAGTAGTTTAAAAATATATATATATTAACAAGCTTGTTTTAGCTGGTCTTCTTTTAGCTAGGAATCCAACATTTCGTCTCATCCCAGGACTTGTAATTGATGATGACAGTGATGTTCATGAGGCACTGAAAAGCCTTGAAGCACCTTCTGAATCAGCAAAGATTAAATCTCATTCACTATGGGTCTGTGTTGTCCAGATTCATAGCCTTAAAATTGAAAGGGACCTACAGCATCATCTTTCACAAAAAAAGTGGAAATATTTTCCACTATATGCCTTACATGTGGGCTTTCAGTTTCTAATTATAGACCCAGTGAAAGCAGGTGAGCAACTTCTCATAATATCCATACTAACTTGTGGCAGCTCTCACTCTTTTACTATTGATTGGATTGTTTTTCCCCCACACTGACTTAATATTTCTTTCCTTCCCACTCATTTGCCCTATTATAACATTTTGACTGTTAGTAAATTATAAATGATATATCAGAATATCTGTACTTTTTTGTTGTTGTTGTCAGAGTCTCACTCTGTCGCCCAGGCTGGAGAGCAGTGGCGTGATTTCGGCTCACTGCAACCTCCACCTCCCGGATTCAAGTGTTCTCCCACCTCAGCCTCCCGAGTAGCCGGGGTTACAGGCACGTGCCACTATGTCTGGCCTAATTTTTGTATTTTAGTAGAGACCAGATTTCACCATGTTGGCCAGGCTGGTTGCAAATTTCTGGACTCCAGTGACGTGCCTTCCTCGGCCTCCCAAAATGCTAGGAGGACTGAGCCACCACACGCAGCCTGTACTTTTTATTAACAAGAATATTAATCAAGCAGAGCATTCCATCCTTCCACTCTGCTTTATAGTAGATAATGTTGTTCTTGAGTGACAGATGCAGGTTTTGGAATCAGAGAGACTTGTGTTCAACTTCCAATTTCCCCACTAAAAAATGGTTTGGCTATAGAAAATTGCTTTAACTTCTCTGAACATTGATTTCTTCATTTGCTAAACAGAGAAAAAAGCCTGAGAATCTGAAAGAAGGTACATAGTATCCAACATGGTGCCTGACATTAAGAAGCTATTAGTAGTAGTAGGAAGTAGCAGGCGTTTTAAATGTACCATGTGCAAATGTGCAAGTGCCAGAGCATTCCAAACCCCAAACATAAAGCAGAGGCAGCATTTGGAGCATTTTAAGAACTAAAGATTATCCTAAATTTAAGACTTTATTTGAAAAGACTAATATTACCTCATATATGTCATAAACATTCCAGGGCAAGAATTAATCTATCTTGTTCTCTGTATGCCACGGTGCAAAACTGGAAGCTTGGTGCTTACTTTTAGCTCATGAAGATCCCCAAGGAGTAAGCCGGGTAAATATTAGACATTCTAAATGTACACAAAGGGATATTTCAAGAAGCACACTCACCTTTTCAATTCAGATAAAAATAAATTATGCAAATAAAGAAAATGGTTAACCCATCAAGGGCCAGATTATGAGAGTATCTGTTTCTCTTATTTGGAATTACTGTGTTTTATGAAATCCAGCCATGTCTGTAGTGTCTGATTTTAATATGAGAGTTCTCTCCTATTCTTGGTTCTTCTGTTTTAGGCAACATATTGAATCTCTTGGGAGAAACTCATCCTGTATCTGCTCGATTGAAAACATGAGGGTGCACATTCCAAGCTGCATATGCTCAGGTCCGAGTTTCCAAGGAAACAAGGGAATGCTCATCTATCTACAAAACTGAACTGATGAATCACTTTCAGCTTGTTATAAATGTTGATTCTGAATCAAACTCCAGTGTGCAGTCTAAAAATTGTCACTGTCTTGTCATTTCTGCCTAGCAAACCCCTGATGCTATGAGGCTGGCAGTTGGGCAGGGATTCCCTGAGTTGTGCACTCTAATTTTTTCCTCTGCGCTGTTAGTGAAATACTGTCATTGAGAACCAGCTCCACATTGCACCTATGTGAGAAGGCCTTGGTTTCTATCAGTAAAGTCAGACAGGGCTATGTGCATTTGGGATACCCTGGTCAACCATATGGGAGGAAGCACAATGGTCCTCCCAGCTCTCACAGTGGCCACCAGCTCTCAGGCTCACAAACTAGGCAAAGTGAAGAGCAGCAGGGTGACCTACTTCCCAACTTTCATAGGCACTCAAATCCTAGTGGGTGATGGTATTTCTGAATGTCTTGAATATAGGACTTCCTGACCATTCTTTAGCATTTACTGATCAAAGTATTTCAGAAGTGTTATGTTGTTTGGCAATCACAACAAGTGTCGAGATAGATACTATGATTATCTTCATTCTCTAGAAACAGAGGCACAGAGGGGTTAAGTAATTTCCCAAAGGTCACACAGTTTGTAAGTGATAAAACTGATTTGAAGCCAAACTGTGTCACCCCAAACTCATATTTTTAACACTTTAGTCCAACTTCTAAAAAGCTGACTATTCTGTTTTTCTCTGTTTCAAATTAGTATGCCCATTCACTTGTTCATTCATTCATTCATCCAGCAAACATGTGCCAGGCATCTATGCCAGGCTCTGCGGATATAGTATAATAGCAAACAAGAGAGAGAAAATTTCTCAGGGAGCTTACATTTTGCAGAGGAGACTAAATAAATAAACAAGCACAAACAATGTAGAGATTGTAATATAATCCATCCCAACAAAGGAAATCAACACTAGTATGAGAAAATTAAATTATAAAAGACCCCAGCATTTTCAAGGTACTGAAGGAGATGAGATGAAGCAGAGGTAGAGTGGGGCTGGATTATGCTGGACCACAGCGAACAGATTGGATTCTATTTTAAGTGAGGTGATAAATTCTTAAGGGTTTTAGTCATTTTTGAGGTAGAACTGTCTTTTGTTCCTATTGTAAAGAAACTACATAGGTAGGCATAAAATACACCTGTATGCCAGAGATAGAAAAATTTATATAATTCCCAGCTCCAGTTCTATTTCTCTGGGATAATTTTAATTGTGTTTATGAAACATATCTCAATGTTCTTGAAAGACTGAAAACAACTCATTTTATTATTTATTGACTTATTGATTTGTGGTTAAAGAAAAAGTAGACTGAAGTAAAAAAAAAAAAAAGTGCAGGAGTATAATCGCACAAGAAGTGAGAGGGAGACTTGTTGAACAGGCAACAGCCTAAAGTGAGTATCGCGAGTGAGCTCAGTATGACCCTGCAGCTCCCCCATCACACTTGCTCACACCTCAAGGAATCCATTTCCATCTCTATGGAAAATCCCTGGGCTCCATGGGACAGAGTCTTGGTTTGTTTTACATCTGTGTGTCCATGCCTGGCCAGTATCTTCTTTAGTGCAGGTTTTCCATAATATTTGTGGAGAGAAGGAAGAATGAAAGGAAGAGGAGAGGGAGGGTAAAAAGAAAGCAGGAGGAAAGAAGAAAGGTAAAAAGGAAGCAGCCCTTTTGCTTTTGCTGCTCCTTGGCTGTTTTGTTATTCTCAGTACTCCCCAACCCGTCTTCCTGGGATAAGAAGAAAAAAAAAGACATCTAAAATGACACTTCCAAAAGATTAATATTTTCATTTCAACATTTCTGAAAGTATTTCAATGAAATTGCTTTCAAATGGTTTATTTTATATTAGATCATTGAGAGATAGATTAATGTCATAAACGTAGGTACTAGCAAGCAATATTTTTGTCTCCCATGTGCACATATTGTATATTTCATATCCTCTGATAACTTGAAGTCACTAATTTAAGTCAAATCAGGGAAAGGGCAGTATAGTAATTGCTATATTTTTGGCTCTTTCTTGATAACAAATGCAGCTTCTTTTTTCCCTCCACCCATGTATAAGAGTGTTCTTTTTCCTTGGCTAAGATATAATAGCATTGCTCTACATGAACCAAAATATTTTTACTGGCTATGTTATTACTGAGAAATGCATTGGGAAAATGTAAAAATATTTCACCTTTATGTTGAAGAAAATAAACACAGTGGATTAGATAAAATTTGCACAGCTTTTGACATGTGCCATATGTAACATTTGGGAAACATCAAAAAAGAGGCTCTGACTTCTTCCAAGATCAGACTCTGGCATGGGAGGGGGACTGATCCACTACCCATTTTTCATTTTTATAAACCAGAATGCAATGGATTGTTCTACATATGTTTTTGTACACATACATGGTTAGATATCTATCTCTGTAAGTCAGATACTCAGATACCAACTCCTACCACCAAGATCAAATGCATCTTTAGTCTGAAACGTTCACCATGTACAGAATTTCTTTATTCTTTCTTTAATACATGTCTTCCTGAAATACTTGGATCAAGACTTGGCCTTTTACAACATGCCCAAAGAGCCTAATACAGTACTTTACATCTGACAGAAGTTTAGTAGGTGTTCTTCAAATGAATAAAGAACGGGTGGAAAGTTACTCAGAATTTCATATGCCACAACTTACTTGAAAAGTATGGCAAATCCACACCAAATACTTTATTATGACTCACTCTGGGAAATCTATACCTATTATAAACATTTTATCACTTCTTCCTTAACATATAAATGAAACTAAAATCCATTTCTATGGATGTATAGAAATACATAAAAGTAGGTGAATGGGGATGCCCACATTCTTTTATTTATATTTTACACAAACCAACGAATCAAGCCAGTGCCTAAGTGACTTATAGGATACCTGACTATTGGCAAACACACCCTCTTTGTGGATAGTTCTGCATGCTCTGTTGAGTTTCACTGTTGATAGCTACTAAAAATCACTCAACCAGACAAGTCCGCCCAAATGAAGAAGCTCGTTTATAGCTGTTAGACCCACAGCACTAAACTCAAACCCCAAATCTTCCCTGATTCATTTAGGTCAAAAACGCCGGAGGATTAGGTGTGAGTCTTGCATTCTTGGTCACAAAATCAAGGTTACAAGTTTGGTGCTGCCCGTGGGTTTTAGTCACCTCATAAAATTGAGATGGATTTGGAAGCACTTTGCTCTATCAGAGCTTTCCATCAGCAGGCCTACCGACCATCAAATAAATTTGCGATGACTCTCAAGAGGGCAGCTAATAAACAAGATAAAATCTTTCTTTTGTGAGCTTCAATGGGTAATACAGTTAAAACATGGAGTTATATATTAATAAAAGAGAGTCATTTAGTTTATTACAAAGGTACACCAGATAGTCACAGCAAACACTAAATATGGCAAAATCAATAAACTAAAGAATGTTATTTAATCACTATTATTTGCAGTGAGCTTCAACATTTGTCATTTAAAAAAAAACAGCTGTATAGCTCTTAAATAGAAGAATAGAATTTTGGGCTAATTATCAACATGTGTCTGCATTTAAGCATTTAATGTAATACATTATTATTACACGAAGTCACATATATCACAAGTTTATATATATATATATAAAATAATTGTAGAATGTATTTGACTTTCTAAGTTGGCTTTGCCCAATGTCTTAATTCAGGCTGCTGTAACAGAATACCATGGACTGGGTGACTTAAAAAACAAACATTTATTTCTCACAGTTCTGGAGGCTGGGAAGTCCAAGATCAAGGGGCTGGAATATTTTATGTCTGGCTCCTTCCTGGTTCACAGCCAGTTTCTTGCTTTATCTTTATGTGGTGAAAAGAGGGTGAGAGAGCTCTCTGAGGTCCCTTTGATAAGCACCTTGGTCTTATTCATGACAGCTCCACCCTTTTTACCTAATCATCTCCCAAAGGTCCCACCTCCTAATGTCATCACACTGGGGATTAGGATTTCAACATGAATTTGGGGGGAACCCAAATATTTAGTCCACTGCACCAAGTTAAAGGGGTTTTGCTGCTTTTGCATTTTAATTCTACTCTTTTCATCTCTGACTTTTCTTATGGCTTTTCTTTTTTATTCTACTTTCAACATCTTGAATTTGCAATGATTGATTCCTTATTTTTCATGTATAATTCTTTATAACATTCTTCCAGTTGATTCTTAAAGTTCCTTAGTAACCTGACCACAGCTATATTTCCAGACAAACTTCCATTTTTTCCCCCAATCTGCTGCAGTTAAGGCTATCTTACCCATCTTTCTCACCTCTCTAACCCATTTATGACATAAGGAGCTTTCTCTTATCTAAACTTCCACTTCCCATAAACTCACCATAACCAGTTATCTAATTGCTTCACAGGCTTTCTTTTTCTTGTTCTGTTTTGTTTTTTGCTTTTTTGAGATATCATTTACATACTATACAATTCATAATTTTAAAATGTACAATGTAATGGTTTCTACAATATTCCCAAATTTGTGCATCCATCATCATTATCTATTTCCAGAATATTTTCATCATTCCAAAAATAAATTTAAACCTATTAGCAGTCACTCCCCATTTCTCCTTCCTTCTTGCCCCTTAAAACCACTAATATACTTTACCCCCCAACTTTTGTTTTTCAACATTGCTTTGGCTGTTTTGGTTCTCTTAAATTTCCATGTAAATTTTAGGATCAATTTCTTTTAAAAACCAACTGGGATTTTGACAAAGATTGAATCTGTGGCTCAATTTAGTAAGTATTGCTATCTTAATAATATTGTCTTATAATCCATAAATGTGGATGTCTTTCCATTTACTTAGGTCTTCATTGGTTTCTTTCAGTAATGTTTTAAAGGTTTCAGTATACAAGTTAAGCACTTCTTTTTCTGAAAAAATTATCATGGACTTTAGTTTTGAATCTCTCTAACTCAAGTATAAGTTTCTATGTATCAAGTACCATGGCTTCTTACCCTTTTAAATTCATTGTGCAGATGTTAGTTCTTGCATTGGTTTTTAAAATAAAGAATAAATACATTCCATCAAAATTTAAAGCTTCTAGCCAGGCACGGTGGCTCACACCTGTAATCCCAGCAATTTGGGAGGTCAAGACGGGCAGATCATTTGAGGTCAGGAGTTTGAGCCCAGCCTGATCAACATGGGAAAACCCTATCACTATCAAAAATATAAAAATTAGCTAGGCATGGTGGCAGGTGCCTGTAATCCCAGCTACTCAGGAGGCTGAAGCAGGAGAATCTGCTTAAACCCAGGAAGCAGAGGTTGCAGTGAGCTGAGATGGCACCACTGCACTCCAGCCTGGGTGATACAGAGTGAGATGCCATCTCAAAAAAAAAAAAATTAAAAGTTTCTTCCTTAAATATGGCTTTCATGCCCAGAGCACTATATGCTTTCCTACTCCATGTCTTTGCTCTCCCTTCTTCCCACTTAGAATGGCTTGTCTCCTCAATTCTGCTGGCAGTCCTTAGGATTTTTAAGATGTTGATTAACTGTTACCTTGTTCATGAAACATTCTCACCATTTCCTCTTCCTCTCCATATTTTATTCATTCCTCAGATACAGCTAATTGCAGTAGATCTTTGATATAATATCATAGTTGCATATGATAGTTACTCGGTATGTATGTCATCTCTACTCCCAGAATATAAGCATATTTCAGGGTTCGTCTCAGTCATCCTTCTATTCCCATACATCTTGGCCTATTACTTCCAAATTAGAATTGTTCAACTCACTTCTATTGCATAAATCTGAAATGCAAAAGAGAAAGTGACTACCAGGATACTGGATCATTTAATAAGCAACTTAAGTTTAATAAGCAACTTAAGCATTTTAATTTGCTTTCTGTTGTGTTCCATAAAGTCCCTGTCCTGTTTCTAATTACTTCCTTTCCTATACCCTGCAGCAAACCCTTAGAAAGTTTTTCCAACCAGATTCAACCAGATCTGTGTAAGAGACTGTGTTTTGTGGTACTACACACAGGTCACATCGTTTCTGAAATAACTCACTAGGAAATGATTATTTCTTCCCCCTTCCTTTAAGCTCTATTAATCCAGATTGGAAAAAAAGGTTCATGTTGACACTCTTCTGCCTAATTAACTTGTTTTAACTGTATTCAACTCCACAGTACTGATCTATGATTTATCAGAAAGCCTCTAAGCTAAGTTATAAATGTTATATTTTCAAATCTGCCTTAAGTACAATCACTCTAATGGTAAACACCAAGTTATATTCCATTTGGGATACAAACCAAGAACATAAAAAGTAAGAATAAGAATTCTTAGCTGTGTTTAGGCCAGGTGCGGTGGATCATGCCTGTAATCCCAGCACTTTGGGAGGCCGAGGCGGGCAGATTGTGAGGTCAGGAGTTTGAGACCAGCCTGGCCAACATGGTGAAACCCCGTCTCTACTAAAAACACAAAAATTAGCAGGGCATGGTGGTGGGCGCCTGCAATCCTAGCTACTCTGGAGGCTAAGGCAGAAGAATTGCTTGAACCTGGAAGGCAGAAGTTGCAGTGAGCTGAGATCGGGCCACAGCACTCCAGCCTGGGCAACAGAGTGAGACTCCATCTCAGAAAAAAAAAAAAAAAAAAAAGAATTCTTAGCTGTGTTTTCCATTTGGCAAAACAATACAAATGACCCAACAAATATGTCCGCAAGATTGTAGCTAGGGTCTTTCCCCTTTATCTGGAAAGATTAATACTCAGCATGCATTTTTACATCGAATTTTATAAGTTGATATCAAAAATTATTGTGAGATGTGACGTTTTACTGCTTTGTTTTGTATTGTTAAGGAGGCTGTTTTTGTTTAATTTTTTTTTTATGGCATTTACCAGGTCTCTAAATGAAGTGTGACAGATGTTTTCACCAATTCACAGTATTTACTGGCTGAGGGTGAGACGCATAACTGTGATTCTAACAAGAATATTACACTGGAGAGGATATCTGTGAGATGACTGGCAGACTCTACACCAATGATCCTGGCAGGTCAGTATTTTACTGGGAACTCACTAGACTAAGCCTCTCAAGGAAAAGGCCCACAGCTAAGTCATTGTGTGTCTCTATGCCTAGCACAGCTCTTATTCCTCAGTAAGCACCTCCTGCATGTTGAGTAAACAGAACCAAATTCCAGTTTTTATATTTACTATGCCAACACATATTGAAGGCCTCTTAAGTGAAAAGCTCTATTTGAGTTATGGTAAGTAAATAAAAAAGGAAATGTCCTTGGTCGCAAACAAATTACAATCCAATGGCACAGAAAAGAACAACACAAGAGAATATTTCACACTACTAGAGAAATACATTGGCTTTCAAAATAACAATTTAAAAATTTTGAATGATTCTTTTGTAGATTTTAAGGCACTGATGTATACAATTCTTTTTTATGTTCCCAAGAAACTATGAAGAAAGTCTAATATGATTGAATCCATGGAACATATTGATTCCAGAACTGGAATAAGAATTTGCATGCTTTTGGCCGGGCGCGGTGGCTCAAGCCTGTAATCCCAGCACTTTGGGAGGCCGAGACGGGCGGATCACGAGGTCAGGAGATCGAGACCATCCTGGCTAACACGGTGAAACCCCGTCTCTACTAAAAATACAAAAACTAGCCGGGCGAGGTGGCGGGCGCCTGTAGTCCCAGCTACTCGGGAGGCTGAGGCAGGAGAATGGCGTAAACCCGGGAGGCAGAGCTTGCAGTGAGCTGAGATCTGGCCACTGCACTCCAGTCCGGGCGACAGAGCGAGACTCCGCCTCAAAAAAAAAAAAAAAAAAAAAAGAATTTGCATGCTTTTTTCTTTCAATGCTTCCGCTTCTGTTTTTGGATAATGCTTAGTTGATAACTGCAAGTTCTGCTGGTTTAAAACAGTCAAGATGTACATTTTATTCACATGATCACAGATATTAAGATCTCATTGTTCTCTAATTTTATATGTGTTCAAGTTTAAATAACTATTCTACTCTTTGACAAAATGTTTAATTAGAGATTTGGGGGTGGGGGACATATGGGAGGGATTGTAGGAATGCTTTCAGACTACCTTCCAAATGACTCTGTACTCTAAAAGCTCTCCATTCCCCACCCAAATAAGTCACTTAGTATCTATCTATTATCAAACAGTTTTCTAGACCAAGGGATGGACTTTGATTCTTAGTAGAATACATTCGACCGTTGGATCTCAATTAATAAGCCATCAACACCATTTTTTCAACTTCTCCTCCCTTTCAAATTGCTGCTTTGATAATAATGACTTGGATAATTTTTGGCATGATCATTCATGTTTCCCTACATTGACTCCAAAAAATAGTATATTGCAGTGGTTATAAACATGAATTCAGGTACCAGATCAGCTGAGTTTGAATCCTGTGCCACCACTTATAAACTATGTAACTGGGCAAGTTTCCTAACTTCTGTGGGCCTTCCTTTCTTCATCCGTAAAATAAAGATAACAATAATACCAACTTCACAGAAGTGTGGTGAGGATTAAACAAATTACTATATCTAAAGTATTTAAAATAAAATGACATAGAATAAATCCTTTCTATGCTTTTGATGTCATTTTTAGTAATCATATATTTCTAAAATATGTGGTAGTCATATTATATAAAGACTTCACAAAAATTTTGAGATCAATCAGTAGCAAGTTCAGCCTCATTACCTGCACCAAGAACCACAGATAGATTTAAGTTCCCACTACAAAAACAAGATCCTCAAAATTTCATATAAGGATTGAAACTCTAATACAGAACTTTTGCTCTTAAATATAACCATTTACTACATCTTTAATTTTCTACTTTCCCTTCAAGTCTGAACATATATCACATATATTTTAAGATTTAATTCTAACTCCCTTAAAATATAGTCATCAAGAAATACAATTGGAGAAGTATGCCAATCACACTTCTACAATTGTCCTTCGAAAATTTTATTACATTAACCTTCTTTCTTTTTGTTCCTGAGAAGACTTCACATGAATACAGATTTGGAGAAATTAATACACTTCATCTCTATTGGTAGTTCTTATTAATTTCTGTTAACTAAATTCATGCAGCAATTTTTATTGGAAAATATCTTTTCCTTAATTTTTCCACTTATGCTAACTGTGTACTGGGAGCAGTGGCAACATTTCTTTTCAGAATCCTTTTCTTTTTTCAGGTTTGGGTTGAATCAAATGATGAACTAAATAATACCACGGATGATACAGATGGCTTGCACCAGTGTGGCAATAGTTTCATTAGTAACTCTACAATTGCTGGATAATCTTCAATTTTTTTGTGATTACATTATTATTTTAAAGAAAAGTCAAATAAATGCTTGTTTCTTTTATTAAAAATTTCACAGCAGCACTTCATATATGCCCTATAAATTTTTATATAATTTATAATAAAATATGTGCTATACTTTGTTTTCTAGACGTGTTACTCAATTCGATGTCAGAAAGCTTCAGCATGACTTAATTTTTGAAGTTAAAGCTTATGGGAAATAGTGGCAATTTCCAGTGACCTGATAATACAAAAGAAAACAGCATAAATGTGTGTCTTGGAGGTAAGTGGGTGCTAGTGTAGGCCTTGTAAGTTAAAAGCAACATTTCATAATCTTGGCAAGATGTAATGGGTAGTCAAAGTAATGAAGCTAACCCAGGCATAATGATTAATCTCTGTGTGAGTCACGACCCTGGCAGCTGCATTCTAAATGAACTGCAATCTATATAATGCATTCTCAGGAAGACCAGACAACAAGAAGTTGCATTAGTCCACAGTGCAGATGGTAAGACTGCATGTAGGAGCATACTCAGCTCTGGCCTAAAGGAGCAGAGGTCTAGGTTGAGCAATATTCATAAAAGGATAGTGGAGTTTCATGAATATTTACTGGCTCCAGTTTATCAAAACAAAGTGTGGCGTTAACCCTTACCTGATTCGACTAAGAGCTGGAATATTTAATGACGTCTCCATGGGAAAGGTAACACAGAGTAGGATCTCATAAGATTGGTAGGAACATGAAGGCCATTCTGGGTAAGAGATACAGCATAAACCAAGCTATCACAGTGAGAATTCATAAGGTGTATTTGAGGCAAATTGACCACCTCTGCTAGGTGAAAGAATAGAACTGATGTTGAGAATGGTAAAAGATAAAAATGTCAACTTTAGCCCATAAGTAAAACAATTTAGCAATCCTCTTTCAGAAAGGCTGGCAAGGCCTGTTGTAACTAACCAATGATACGATGATTGGCATTATTATTTGGAGGAGGCTGGATATTGGCAATGAACCTCATTGTTCTGGCAGACAGTTTTCAGGGTACACAAATAGATAATCTGGAGAATGGATCAGGAAACTTACAAGAGGGAATATTTTTCAGGTAGAAAAATGGTAAGAAGGGCTTCTTTATAACTGATTAGATAATCTGCTTTGCAACAAAGACTCAAAGTTAGTACAGTGTCATGGAATGGGTTAGGCACTGAATGACAGGGGACATGGAAATTAGTCCTGGCACTGCCAACACCTGGCTCAGGATAGATTTCCATGGGCTACAGTTATCCATAAAAGAAAGATATTGGGCCAGATAATTCCTGAGGACCCATCTTTGTGCAACACTTACACATGACACTTTAAAACATGCCTATGCTGACAGTCAGAACCTCACTGCAGTCAGGAGCCATCATTCTGACAAATGCCCTTGAAAAATGCTCTCATTGCCTATCCATGTTTATATACTTTTATTTTCTAAGCACATATATGACTGCAAAAATAACACCCAGACTGAGTGTTCAAGTCTCATATCCAGCAAGGGAAGATGCATATGATGATGGTAACTAAGGACTTTATATGTATTAACTCAATCCTTCCCATGGTACAGATAAAGAAACTGAGGCAGAGAGGTTATATAATTTGCCTGAAGTTGCACAGCTAATAAGTGACTGAGGTGGAATTAGAAGATGAGCTGTGAGGCTTATGGTATGCAATCTTACCCTCTCTGCAAATCCTGCCTCTCTAAACATGGTGGAGCTGTGCCAGGGCTGGTGTGAGAACTCAAGAGAACGTCTTGGATAAAACATCTTTTTCAAAGGAACTGGTGGTAAGGGGCCTCATTTCCAATGAGTGCGTGTGGCCACTGTGTTACAAGATTCCCCCCAAAAGTTGATCAAGGCCATATCCTTGATAGAAATTTGCTTGCATATGTGAGGTCTGACTTCCATTTAGAACCATATTGTCTCCAGGCCTGCTAGCCTGTAGAGATTTTCCCTTTTGACCCCTCCAGATATTAACGGCCCATGTCAGCAGACACATGTTAGCCTTTTATTTCCCACTCTGTCCCCTTCCTCAATATTTCCAGTCAAATTTAGCTTGGGGTGGGGAAAGAGTGAAAAAGTGTATGCAGCTAGTCTGCCTTCTGAAATCAAACCTGACACATCTGCTTTTTGCATACTTGAAAAGCCAATAACCCTTTGGTTTCCTGAACATTTCACCTTGAAGATCTGGGAAAGAAGAATCAAGAGTGACTCTTCAGGGATCATAATCCTGACCAAAGGCCCCTCCCCAAAATATTAATTCATTCTCTCTAATGCTTGCATGACAGTCTAAGGTCACTCCTAAAACATGTCAGCTGCTCTTCAAGCTGATGGAGGTATGTGTCATTAGAGACTCTTGTTAAAAGCCCCAAGTACTTCTCACTCTGACCAGGGTGTCAGAGGTAAAAAGTCCATGAGGATTTTATCTGCTGATCCAGCCAAGCCTTCCACAGCCACACAACCTCCAGATGGCAAGTTATCTACTTTTAAGTCACTCTTAGAAGATCTTCAAATGCTTATTGGAAAGATGACATACTTTCCTTGCAGCTCATTTTACTACATTAAAAATGTTAAACGTAAGTGTCTCTTGAGGTGCTTTTTCTCCCTTCAAAAATTATTTCTCTGAATTAAAATGTGTTTATAGAATTTCAGACAAGGAGTAAGCAATCCCTTCTTTTTTACCTGCCAGTGGATGGCTGAGTGCACAGACAGTCTTTCTGAGAGCAGGAGGTCCCCAGGGTTACTAGTGTAATTCTTTTTACTCTGGGGTGCTCAAGCACAGAATTGCCTACAATCAATTTGCTTTCACATTCTGGCATTAAACTCACTGTATATAAAAGTATCACAAGTATTTTCAATATAATTCTAAGTAGCAGTGATTTAAAAGGCTTTTTATTGTAATGAAAAAAATTACAAGGCATAGTAAAATCTGTACAGCCTATTTGACTGAATCCAATCAAACACATGTAAGATTCTCCATAACCTCAAAATGGGTAAAAATGACTTAAAAATTAGGAAAGGCAATTGATAGGAGTCTTTTTTATATATGACAGATGAAGCAATATACCTAAACAATATTTTGATCTTCTGGTTTCTAAAAATATAGAATGAATCATGATTTAACTTAGTGCTATAGGGAAGCAGGGACCTTTCAAAGATATAGCTCTAGCTATAAAACTATAGATATTGACAACATCGTCGCCTAAGTATACAGCTATTTTTCAAGGCAAAACCAAAAGACTTCTAATAAAATACATGTTATTAGTTGTCAGGAGTACAGATGATGTCTACTGTTGCTGTTTGATTAGAAGGCAGGAAGCATGACTTAGACATCTCCAACCACTGCTATTCAAAACAAGCACCGTTAATACCCAGCTATACACAATACACATGAATCTCAACGTAAGTATAACATAAATATAAAAATATTATTATAACTGTCATGGAGTACCTGACACATAGTAGGCCTTCAATAAATATTTTTGAATGAATGAATGAAAGAATAATGAAACATATTCATAGGCAGTCTGCTTTTCTATACTATTTTAAAAGAGTTATTTTCACTTTTGTCTTTAAGAGAAATGAGTAAAGCAAATTATAAAATTGAATTACAAACTGTGGCTTGATAGCTGTTTGACATACAGACTGCAAAACCATCTCTTCTGACTTGGTTCTCAACCATTGGTTCCAAGTCTTTCAAGTGTTTATGCAAAGGCAGGGCTCTCCTCCCACACCATCAAATGGCATGGTACTGAATCCCACAAGAGCTAACAGAAGTAAGACTGAGTTTGTTATTTTATTAACTTAAAAGGTAAAAGAAATAGAGTTGCCAGATAAAATGCAGGAAACTCAATTAGACTGAATGATAGATAAATCATGAATAATATTTTAGTATAAGTCTGTCCTAAATATTGTATGAGACATATTTATACTAAAAATGACTTATGGTTTATCTGAAAGTCTATGTTAATTAGATACTATGTATTTTTATTTGCAAAATCTGGCAACCCCAGAAGGAAAGCAAATGTTCTGACTAAATACCAGTTGTTTCCATACATCCAGACTCTGGTAGAACAGGTGAACCTTTGAATAAGAAGCAATGGCACAATTATCCTGGTTCATTATTCAGTGATGGCCACCTTTTCATACTTCACTAAAATGATATTTTTAAAGATCCTTATCTTGCAGCCACTCTGCAAGTTGAATAATGCTTCTAAATACAATGATAGGATTACATGTAGATGGTGAAAGATTATGAAAAGTGAAGAAAACAAACAGAAAACATGTCAAAAGGCAGAATAAACATTTTTGACATTAACAGTCCCTTTTAAGAGGATATTGGTAGCTTATATATTTCTACAAACTTATATTCAGATACATCGAAGATAAAAATGGCCTCTCAAAAAGTCTTGAATCTTGATAAAATGTCAACTGTGTTATTATACCGTGAAAGAAATTTAGTGTTTATGAAAGGTGGCAGATTGACTGATTGAATGATTATTAATATGTATTACGTACCAATAAGAAGCTAGAGGCTATTCAAACATGCCGGCCAGGTCTCCATGGCCTAAGAAGGAAGGGGCCTATCTTGGAGTGGTGGGTTACAAGGTTTTAAAAGGGCAGGATGACACACGTTGTTGCCTAGCAGTGGGTTGAGATATTTGTTCAAATGAGATCTGACAATCCACAAAAGATAGCTAGATAGAAAATTCTTAAAACTAAGTTTATCATCTAAAATCTAAAATTGGAACTTTCTTTCTATTTCAACAAAGGGAGGCACTATATATATATATATATATATACACACATACACACACACATATATATACACATGCACACATACATATGTATAGCTCACAAATATTCTATATATGTATACATACACACACACATCTACATACATATATATATGTATATATACATATTCTTCCTTCCCTTTGACTGTGTTAATAATCTATATAATTAAGAAGATTCTCCATTTTCCCTTTGAAAGGCTGTAGAAATACTGTTTTCACAGTTTGGAACTCTATTGGGAAAAAAGAGCCTTATTCTGAGGCCCAGATCAAGCTTTAGTGTTTGTATTGTCAGGAAGCACTTTAACCATGTCTGCTAAGGTCTGAAACTGTGAACACAGGAGAGCTCACTCTTCTTGCTGGGGCTTTGCTTGATAGTTGGACATCAAGGGGGCACTTGAAATAGAACTATTATGCTCAGAAGACAGATATACACACACACACACACACACACACACATACATACATACATATTTCTTAAAGTTTTCATAATAACACTGTATGATTGGCATTTTTTTTTCATTTTACTAATAATAATCTGAAAGGATTAAGAGAATTTGAATAGTTGCCCAAGATCACAGAACCAAAACTTGGTGAATCCAAGATTCTAATTCAGGCCTATCTGACTCATGCTGCACTATAATACTTCTAAATCTGGAACATCTCTTTCACCATTAAATAACATATCAGAATCTTGAACTAGTCAAAGGAAAAGCTCTATTCAAAGTGAAGGCAAACAAGACAGTTGATTGCTTCTATTTTCAGTGATGGCATTTTCTTAGATTAATTATAAAATGGTGGTTCCAGGGCAAAAAAAAAAAAAAAAAAAGAGTTGCTATCGTGAAACCCTTTCAGGTAACTCTTGGGGTATGGCATTTTCCAAAATACATTTTTAGAAACATAAAACCTGAGGTTACATTACCCATTTAACACTAAAATTAAAAGCAGAAAGTTAATCAGGAAAAATAGACTCTGTTAACTTTGTTTTCAAGGATTAGACTTCTCTTAAAAGTTACAGCTAAATAAAAAGGAAGCATAAAATAGAAACTTTAGATCACAGTACAAAATAAACTTCAAATCAGATAGTAACAGGCTGTAAAAGTATGGCTTCTAGAGTTGTGTAACGTAGATTAAAATCACAACCCCACTTCTTACTAGTGATGTGATCTTTGCCCCTCTGAGCCACAGTCTCCTCGTCTGTAAAATAAATACGATAAAGGAACCTACCTCATAGGGTTGTCATGAAGATTAAATGTAATACTCCATGTAATGTACTGGACATACAGCCTGGTAAATAGCAAGCAGTCAATAAATATCAGCTCTTATTTTTATCATCATTACAGCCTTTTATTTAAAATGGATATGCTGACGTAAAAATGAGGGGTTTGCATTTATCTCTGCATGTTTCAAAGCTAAAGTCTCCTGGACACCCAAAACCTCAAATAGTTTTCTCTAAATAGATATTAAAATGTTCCTGGCAATAGCTGCTTTTAAATAACTCATTTTCCAAGGCTGAAGCACAGAATTCAAAATCCCAGGCCAAGCCCATTTATACTGCCCTGTTGTAAGATGCTGCACACAAAAGTAATTGTTTGGCTTGCAGACCCTTTGTCACCCAAAACCTCCCATAGCCACACAATTAAGTTTAGGCTACTCAGGGTTTAGCATTCTTTTTCTGAAATGGAGTCTACATGCATTACTCTGTGTGTGTGTGTGTGTGTGTGTGTGTGTGTTTCTGGATGAATGATACAATCTACAGAGGTAGAGGAAACATTACAACGCCTAAGACTGGGTACTTCAACATCCAATTAGAGTTGGGTGAGTTGTACCGCAGCCCCAAAGGCCAGATGCTAAAGTCATCTGGTCTAGGCCAGCACAGGCCATCGCCTATCCCTCCTGCATGGAAAGCAAAGCCTCTAGGGATTTCACTGAGCCACAAAGCTGAAGACCCAGGCATGCTGCATATTTTTCCTCCTAAAGAAATTTACACGCTATTTTCCCACCCTGTCCCTGAGCTGGGATATTGAGGTTAAAATGTACCTACTGAGTAGGTAATGCATTTGGTATTAAGGATCCATCATATGCGTATGTCTTCTGAGCATAATGGTTCCTTTGGAGCTATTATAGGTATGCCGTGAATAGATATTAGAAATAATACACAAAGAGTGGCTGAAGGAGATCCCATATTAACTACTGTCAGACTTTTAACATTATTCTAAAATAAGCTTTTTTTTTAATTCCTAGGGTTTAATACCTTACACTTTGTAAACTGAGAGCTTTTCAAAGAGAGCTCCAAATTCCTACAGAGCTGTCTTTAGGTGAGCTTTGATCTTTGCAGGGCACCTATCTTGTGTTTCTATAATTGCTGTGGTTTAACAAGGCTCCCTAGCATGTGAAGGGGGGCAAATCCTTTTATTAAGGCTATAAACCTAACTGACCATAGTGACGGAATGTGCAGCTTGGTGGTAGCCCTTAGCTCCCCAGGAAAGAAAAAAAAAAATTGAAACCAGGGAAAGTCTTCATGTTAAAACAAAATGAAATATTTATTAAACATGTTTCTGGTGTCCCAGGTGGTAAGAGGCTGCACTGTGGTCCGCTGAAAGGTTTGATCTTTGTTAAGTATTGTGAATGCTGATTTCAATAATGGGGTGAAAGCTGAGGAAGTTATGGCTGAAATTTTGGCTAAAGATGATAGCTCCAGGTTTCAAGTTGCACAAAGCAGTCTGAGGGATTAAACCAACAAAGCCTGCTCAAAAGTATTGAGTTTCCAAAAGTGTAATCTTCCTATCAGTGATTCACACTCCTAGGATAAGGAGGATTCCTCATTTACTTTGACTTTGCCATATTAATCTTACTTTACAAATACATGTGGTGATTTATATCATGTTTAATTAACTGATTGAGGGCGCCAGTGGTAAAAATGGCATCGCATTAAGCTCTGTCCGTATGGCAAATTCGAATCACATCCTTAGCCTTGCAAGAACAAAATATCCCGAGAGTCACTGATGACAGGATGTAGGAATTGAAATCAGGTCCCTCCTGTTGTTTGAGAATCTAGGGAGGGTGCCTGCCATATGCCCGTCACTTCCAGGGGGGGGGAAATGACAGGATAAAAGAAAGGAAGGCTCTAGTTCTTCCAATATGTTCAAATCTCAGATGAAAATGATTGTGCAGCAGTGCTGTACAGAGGCCAAGATTCACATGAAAGTACATCTCAAACTTTGCAGAGAGCTTAATGAGAGGGTTTTGTGGTGTTTTGATATGTGGGGTTTTCTTTTGTTTTGTTTTCTGAAATGGCTGCTCAGGGTTTTTGAGAACTGAGAGGCAAAAAAGCTGTTGTTTAGCGTTACAAATAATAAGCGGGATTTTTTTAATAAAAGAGGCAATTATTATTTAACAAAATATATGTGCACTATGATTCCATAGAAATCAAATTGGGTTTGATGACTATAACCACACATTGGGATACTCATTTTAAAATTAACATCTTTGAAAATGGGAGTTGCCTAATTTTTCTCCTCAAAAATCTATGGTGATTATTTATGACATCTAAAGAAAAAATATAAATTGATTACTGATAATAATTTTGAAATGCTAAAATGCATTTTAAATTACATAAGACAACATAATAAAAGCTTGAAAAGAGGGTAAAAAATCCATTTCAATCTTTAATTTGATGATTAACACTTTTGTGCATCCTCTTTTAGTGTTTTATTGTTTGCATGTGTTAAAATTATTATAATCATGCTATACCTTCATCTTGTATCCTTTTTTTAACTTAGTATTTTTTCGCATATTTCTAATACTGCTGCATACCAATTTTATTGACTGCATAATATTTCATCAAATGAATATTGTCATCTTTGCCTAACCAAGCTTCCATTGCTAGATGTTAAAATGCCTTCCAATGTTTGCTATTATAAATAATGTTACAAAGAAAATTTTTATATATGGCTTTTTCCACATTTGGAATTATTTCCTTGGAGAGATTTCCTATACCAGTTTAGGTTGCCATACTGTTTAGGTTTCTTAAAAGATTGTATAGAAGTAAAGACATTTTTCTTCCAAGGAAAAGTAGAAAGTAAAACATTCTATAATGGTGTCATTATATAGAAAAACAAAAATCTTACTTGAAATTAACATGCAGTCTGAGTGATGACTTCACTCCCATAGTAAGTATTGGCAACATGAGAAAAATATTTAATTTTTACTGTTTTGTTCTCTAAATGTTGTGTTCTTCTTTAAAATAAGCCTATGGTGACAATGAAATAAATTCAGAAATTTCTATTTTGTTTTACTCATCACTTATCGTTTTGATTTAGAAAAAAGTCCTTTCAAGTATAATTTAAGTTTTGAAATTTTTAACAGTTTCCTAGAGGATATTACAAATAGACTATTAAGTCAGCACTAAGGTCGCTTTTTAAAATGATCATTATTTTGGTTAAATCTGAAGTATGGTCCTCATAATTAATAATCTTAGATGTTTTCATGGCTTCAATTCAGAATATGATAAATTGGGTAAGTTAGGCAATATATTTTAACTAAAACCACTTTGGATTTTGACAAGGAATTCAAACTTTTCAACTGTGCTGTGTTGCTGCATAAGCAGCCTGTAAAAAGAATAATCACCTCAATTTTTTCAACTTCCTGGAATCATTCAAAACAGAGTAGTTAAGGATTGCTTCATTTGGAAGTAATAAGTTCCAAAACAGACTGCCACAGTATAGTTTAATTACTGGTCTCAATTCTCAACCTTGTAGATTTTCTTAACCGTCCTATTTTTCTTTTGTTTTCAAAAAAAATGTACAAACTTAAAAATTCTATTGGCAGCCTAGTTTATCAAAAAAAGTTAGCTGCTTTATTTAACTTAGTCTATGATTTTATGAAATACCATCAAATTCAGTTCAAGGGTATATTAGGTATCAAATAATTTTGGAAGCCAGAAGTGCATTTCCCTAGATGGTTTCTTCCAGCCGATGTTATTATTAGTCTGAGATCATGTAACAGCTTTTGTTTTCTAAATCTATTCCTTTCAGTGCAGTCTATTTCTTTGCATAGTTTAAAAACAAAGGATAAACATTCCTTATGGGGCACTGGAAGGAGAGGTAATTCATGTGAATTTGATAAAACATAATGTACTGGACTGACAGTAAAAAGGCTTTGCTTGTTTGATTGTTGACTAGTTTTGTCTTTAAATAATGGTCTTCTTTTGGCATTTAATGTATATTTGGTCACAATAAACATAATTTATGAATATTTTAACACATGCATACTCAGTGGGGTGGATTATCATACTGATATAAATAGAATTAATGAGCAGTCAACCCGCCACATGCCATGACATATGATGGGGCAGCCAGTGCACAGAAATAATCCTCATAGTTTCATAATAAAGCTTTTCTCTTAGTTCAACTTTTTAAAACTACTTACAGTCTTATTTCCCCTTTCTGTTGGAGTACGGTTCACCAACTTGTGAAACAAGATCAGATTTTACTACAAGAATCTACTTCTTTGGCATTCAAAAAACAATTTTCTTGCTTCCTCTAAAACAAAATAAATATATTTGAACAAAATAACTCTATTAGGCCAAATTTCAGGGACTAGGTTATAGATAGACAAGACATATGTGTACTAGAAAAAACTGCTTTGTTCTTTTCTTCTTTTCCTTTTATGACAATAGCATGATTATCCTCAATTGCTGCTACCAGATATTTACAAGAACAAAAACTTTCTAAACAGTTCTACATTCTAAAAGAGATCCGATGGGCATATTGCCTGGATAAAATTATTCTGGAAAAAAAAAATCTTCTTAGCCAGTTATCTGCTCTCCTTGAATACAAAGCAACAATCTGTTAAGCGTGCCTAATAAGATTTTTTTTTTAAAGGAAAGAACTCACTAGTATAAAGCCACCTCTTCAAATGGTAGGTATTGGGGGCAGACATGGGCATGCAAAATCTTCAATTTAGCTATACTTTATTTAACAAAGAATTATTTTTGTCAAGAGACAAATTGAAATTTAAGATTAACCTTCATTTTCTCTTATTATTTTCACAGTTTGATTACAGGCAAAAGTGGGAAAAAATAAAATTAGCATGTGCACTGCATTGTCCAGATGATCTGGCAGGAGGAGAGCCTTGGCAGAGATATTATACTATGACTTTTTACAAATGCAGATGGCAGGGTTGCAGCCTTTATTCCTCTTATCTTTCCTTTTCAAAGGGAATACTCGAAGCTTTCTGCCACCATCCCCTCCACTCCTACCCTCCCATGTAAAAACACTGTCTCCCCAAATCAAAGCTCTGTCCTAAAACAGGCAAGCCCCAGGATGCATCAGGGAAGGGAACAGACTGTGACACCAAGCTCCTGGTCATCTGTGAGAGGAGAGAAGTACACTGCGTTGTGTGGGCTGGGGCCTGATGAACTTCTCCGGAGTGACTCCCTTGGGGAATCCAGCCCTTTCACCGGCAAAGAAAATGGGCACCACCTAGTGCTTTTTCAATGCAAAGGCTGTTTGTGCTGGTGTGGACAGGAGTGGGCATGCGTTGGCTGACCTTTACAAAGGGGAAAAAAAAGGAGTCAGGTGGCTTTAACCCCTATGCCAACTGAAAGAAGAAGCAAGGGACAATCTTAAGACAAAGGAATTCAGTGCTTCCAAATTATGGATTTCTTTGGATTTCGTTTGTTTGTTTTTAAATAATTATTGGTCTGTTCATGAGAAATAACATCTTTACTTACCAAGACGCTAATTCCCTCTGTGTCACGTTTTTGCCTCTTCATTTCCTCTGAGGTTAACTTGTAAGAATTTCTAAGAATTTTCATTTGGTCCAAAGTGACAAAGCAGAGCAAGTGCCGGCCCACTCCCACCCCCAAAATCTATTCTAACAAGCAGTCTCTCTGGAGTTCTCCTAACACAACAAATAGCTTTTATGAAAAATGATGTGTAGCACAAAATCTTTTGCAGTGCAATAAGATCAAGTCAACCACTCATGCCTCTAGGAAAAAGCCTAGGAAGTTTTATCTGATTGGCAAAATGGACCCAGATATGAGTTCAAGGATTGAGTACACTTTGATGAAATTTCACAGCAATGAAGTCTGATTATCTGAATGATTGCTTAAGCCTTTTAAAACATAACTTGAGCAAGCATTAGATTTTTCATTGGGAAAACAGATGGTCTTGTAGGGAATCACAGCACTGCCATCTCATGCTGTTTACTTTTTCTACCACACTTTGCCTAGAATTACTCTCACCACTACTGCTTTTTAAAAATAATAACAATGATTTCTTCATTGCTAAAAGGTAGATCTTTCTGAAATAAAATTAGAAATCTTAGTGGAGGGCAAGGTGAAGGGCAGAAATGGGAAGAATGAGTAACCTGCTACACCTAACTGGATTAACAAGGACCTGCTTACATATCCAGGAACTAACTGGCTGGCTCTGAACTCATTAGGGATCTGCTTATCTGTTATGCTGTACACCAGAATCCAGACAAAAAACAGATTGTGAAGAAACAGACTAAAAATGATTGTAACTTCTCTCAGTTAAGAGTTCAGTATCTGTGCTAAGCAACCTCTGTAGAAGGGACTGAAGAAAACAAAGCCCAAGATTCTGAACTTCGCTCCACTGCCTATCCCCAAGTTCTGCCGTTATAAGATGGCAATAACGCTACTTAGATATAGAACTTTGCAACTGTATTATGAACTAATCTGAAAAGTCACACACACTCTCATCTCTTGGTCATTTTATTGCTGTAATTTATGATATTAAATAGGTGATTTGTTTAAAATAAATTTTAAAATTTATACCAAGGAGGAAAAATAATCTTAAAATTGGTTTGTTCTATGAGCATCAAGAAAAAAAAAAGTGAGTAGTGAACTGATCTCTTTGAGATTTCACTGGCACAAAATATATCCCTTTAGGCTTAACACCAAATAGGCGATCTTGTCTTGACAGACTTAAGATGCACATGAACTGATTAGCTGAAGCCATCAGGTGTGGCTGAGCCTGTCTTTTTCCAAATAGGTACCTATAGGACAATGGAAGGAGGTAGCTATTTTCATCGCCTTTTTAAGTGGAAGCAGTATTATGTTTTGTATTCAAGTCGAATTTCCCAACTCTTCATATCACCACCATTCTGGTCAGCCTAATGTTAAGGGAAGAACAACAACAACAACACTTACTTTCTTTTTTTCTTCCCTGCCCACCCAGCCCCCCTTTTCCACTGCTTGCCTTGCCCTGAATGCTATAGTTCACAGCGAAACCCTCTGGTAATGACAGCCCTGAAGTGATAATGTACTTTCCTGCCTTCCTGTTAACGGCAGCACAATCCTGCCATGTGTGCCAGCCCTATGGCAGAAGGATGCATTCATATTTTCTGGAGGTAAAAGGGACTGGTTCAATTTACAGCCTTGACTACCTCAGCAGTTTCACTAAGTTCTGGTACATAAACGGATGCTTTATTAAAGAAGAAAAGGAAGGTAGAAGGGGAGGAGGAAGAAGAGGAAGAAGAAGAAAAGAAGAGAAGGAAAGGAGGTGGGAAGGAGAATTTGTCTTTTTCTGCTCAATATTATGTCAGTCAAATCAAATAACATGTTTTGGTTCCTCCCCCTGAGCATTCCACCCAGGTAAACAAGGAACTAAAGTGAGTAATATCAAATAAATGCACTGGACTTGAGATGTGGGCTCCCTGTGTAACAAGCAATGGGTAGCATGTGATAACACATTTATCCTCTCCCTCCCCTTAACTCACCTCTGCTGAGAGAAGCTGTGCATGGCAAGTGGCCCCCACACACCTGGCTGGACGACATCTGAGGGCTCGGAGGGCCCTGCTGCTCAGTGTGCCAGAATGGTCCCACCATCCTCACACTCACATTTTTGATGGATGATGCGTCATTCTGCTAAGATAACAAGAGTGAAAACAATCAATAGTTCTAACCAAATATCTTATTTTAAGAATGGGGCCAGAGTGATTTCTTGGCTATGAGCAGCTCAGGAGACACTATTTGTCGTTGTTTAAATACAACTGATTTTCCTTGCTTCAGAACCTTGCTTCAGAGCTCCTGGTGTGCCAAGCTTGGATGAATTTGTAATATATGAAGCAGTGATACCTGTTGGTTTAAGGACACCTTGTTTGCTAATATCAGTGTTGCATTACTCTGTGGTTCCAAAACTTCAAGTCCACACTGGAGAAGGTGGGGGCAGCCTATGGACAGAGGCAGTAAAGAAGGGACATTGTTTTGAACGCCTGTTAGCTTGTAGGCACAGTTCCATGCTCTTTTCTGTAAAACAGGCCAATGATATTGGAAGCCAAGAGTGTCTGGCTGTGGAGCCCCTGTTTCTCCACTATACCAATAATCAAAACTCATAGTGAGAAGTACATTTGTAATGTAAACCAATACACGCATACATTACCAAAACAAGGTTTCACAAAACAATATTTACCTTTATACAGACAATTCACTCATATTTTACCAGTCCTACTCCATAATAATTCAATTCTTTAAAATTATGGTTGCAACCCCACTAAATTGGCCTCATAATCTACCACTGTAATATGGTCCACTGCTTGACACACACTGGAGTACACCTTGGTACCCTTCAAATTTTTAAATGATGCTATGTTGGACTTGGTATCCATGTGATGATCAAGAGTGTATTTGAAGATGTTGCATAGAAAGTCCCATCCATATGATTCAGTTTTTTTCATCTAAGAACTAGAAATTATAATATTTATTCCCCAAAACTCCCCAGTTGAATTCACTGGAGGTGTTCATTGCTTCTCAGAGAGTCTGTTACTTAAAATAAAAACAATTAAAATTAAGATAGCAAGTATTTTAGCAGCAAAAGCCACAAAAAAAGAAGAAGAATTATCATTGCTATTGTTAACAATAATTGTTGAACTCATAACCTGCTGGCCACTGCTCTATGAGCTTTCAATATAACTCATTCAGTTCTCACTATCACTTTACAAAGTAGGTAAATATTACTTTCACTTTACAGCCAGAATTCCTTTATCTTCTTTTTCATAAATTTCTCATTCTAAACTGTTAATATACATCTCAGAAAATAAATGAGATTGTGACTATGACTCAAGAAATACATATTTCTATGGTTGGTTTAAATAAAATACAAAAGTCTGTATCATCTAATTGGCTTGATAAATCTTACTAGCTTTTTAATAACCATGAAATTTAAAATTTTGTAGAAAACTTTTAGAATACTTAATGAAAAGTTAGTATGTATTCACCTTCAAAAGACACAAATTTCTAGGTATAATAGTCAATAATATCTGCACGTCCAAATGTAATAACAGTGCCAGGGCTGATTGATTCAGCAGCTTATCACTGTCACTGGGGACTCAGATTCTCTCCATCTTTCCACTCTCTCATCCCTCATCAGCTTTGTCCTATGAAGGCTGCACAGATCCAGGTGTCACATCCAGCATCACAGTGACAAGAACAAAGGTCTCTTTCTCAGGAGTCAACTAACTGCCCCTTAAATCCCAATTAGCAAATTTCCTTTGCTAAAAATGAGTTATATGCCAATTCCTAAACTAGTCACTGTTAGGGTGTAGAATCACTGTGATTGGATTAGAAAAGCTCTGCCTCCTGGAACTAGGAATGAGGTTGTTTGCCCTGAAGCACAGAGATCTGTGGACAGGAAGAGGAGTCTTGCGGGAAATATATATACTGAGTAAGCAGTGTCTGATACAAAGACGAAAAATATTTCTTTTGACAGGAAGATTTGGTAAAATATAATATAAACTAGAATTATTTCTCATTATTTAATCTGTTTAATGTTTCATAAAAATTAGCAAATTTAATGACGAAATATATCTGTAAGAATCCACTATGCATTTGCTGTTTGCTCTGAAATTAACAGGACTCAGTGCTTTCATTACTAAAAAGAAGAAAATTAGGTAGGTTAATAAAACAAACATCTGGGAAGTATCAACACTCATAAAAATAAACGGAATCATCCTATGTATACACTAAAGCCAGGTTGGCATTTGTCAACAACTACAGAGAAAACACTACAGAATTTACTACTTCCAACTTCCTGGGTGGGTTTGTTCTCATTCATTTAATATATTTTCCTAAGTGAAAATTTAGTTTTAGGTTTTGAAATACCACCATATAAGAATATGTAGACTAACAGTGTTTACTAGTTTTTAATAATGCCTACAGTTTCCCATATTTGGTTGCATTTTTCCTGCTATACTATTGCTTCTGAGCTACCTGTTCCCCTCTCAAAAACATGCAAGCTGGGATTTTTTTTCTTTTCTTTTAACTAGTTATTTTGCCAAAATTTCAGACTCATAGTAAAGAGCTTTTATTTTTCACCAACCTAATGATTAAAAAAGCAGTTTTTAGAATAGTTCTAAGAATTCTCATGTAGCCTTCATCCGCATTCCCCAAATGTTAACATTTTACTACATTTGCTGTATCTCTCTTTGTGTGTACATACACAGACATACACGGAATGTCTATGCCTTATAAACACATGTATACCTCTGTGTATATATGTATGTATATATGCACACATTTTTAATAGATTCTGAGTTTTTTAATCATTTGAGAATAAGTTGTAGTCATGAAACCCCTTTATTTTTAAATACTTGTGTTTGTTTCCAATAAAGAAGAAATTCTCCAATGAAACCAAAAGATTATCAAAATCAGAAAACTAGCATTGATATAATACTCTTATCTAATTTATAGGCTTTATTCAGATCTCAATACTATTTTTATGGTCAAAAAAACCAAATGTCATGGGTCATGCCCTGAATTCAGTTGTCATTTCTCTTTAGTCTTCTTTATTCTGACACAGTCCTTTAGTGTTTTCCTGGCAGAATGCTGTTAATATTGGTCTTCAGCAAAACATAATTAAGAGAGGAAACATGCTAAGCCAGTGGATTCGTATGGATGGTGGTTTGAGTGGGATTCGTCCTGCCTTTGCAGCCTTCCTCTTGCAGGGATAATAGGTGTGAGTATATTTCATTATTCTCTTAGAAATCCTGACCTGTACCACAAATGTGAAGAACCAACTGGAGAACTAAGTGATCCATCAGTTTATTAATCAACTCATCTCATGCCAATGAATAGCAACAAGAAGATTCCAAAACACCTGAAATATGTCTAAATATTCTAAACATTTGTAAAAAATGAGGGACATTATAGAAAAAAACTTACAAAAACATTTGTTTCAATCACTGCATGCTTAGATGCAATCTTTAAAAGTACTTCAGACAGCTCGCCAAGGCTGCGGAGGACCGAACGGCCCCACGCCTGCCGCCCCGCGCCCCCGACCGCCAGCATGATCGCCGCGCAGCTCCTGGCCTATTACTTCACGGAGCTGAAGGATGACCAAGTCAAAAAGATTGACAAGTATCTCTATGCCATGCGGCTGTCTGATGAAGCTCTCATAGATATCATGACTCGCTTCAAGAAGGAGATGAAGAATGGCCTCTCCCGGGATTTTAATCCAACAGCCACAGTCAAGATGTTGCTAACATTCGTAAGATCCATTCCCGATGGCTCTGAAAAGGGAGATTTCATTGCCCTGGATCTTGGTGGGTCTTCCTTTCGAATTCTCCGGGTGCAAGTGAATAATGAGAAAAACCAGAATGTTCACATGGAGTCCGAGGTTTATGACACCCCAGAGAACATCGTGCACGGCAGTGGAAGCCAGCTTTTTTATCATGTTGCTGAGTGCCTGGGAGATTTCGTGGAGAAAAGGAAGATCAAGGACAAGAAGTTACCTGTGGGATTCACATTTTCTTTTCCTTGCCAACAATCCAAAATAGATGAGGCCATCCTGATCACCTGGACAAAGCGATTTAAAGCAAGTGGAGTGGAAGGAGCGGATGTGGTCAAACTGCTTAACAAAGCCATCAAAAAGCGAGGGGACTATGATGCCAACATCGTAGCTGTGGTGAATGACACAGTGGGCACCATGATGACCTGTGGCTATGACGACCAGCAGTGTGAAGTCAGCCTGATCATCGGTACTGGCACCAATGCTTGCTACATGGAGGAACTGAGGCACATTGATCTGGTGGAAGGAGACGAGGGGAGGATGTGTATCAACACGGAATGGGGAGCCTTTGGAGACGATGGATCATTAGAAGACATCCGGACAGAGTTTGACCGGGAGATAGACCGGGGATCCCTCAACCCTGGAAAACAGCTGTTTGAGAAGATGGTCAGTGGCATGTACTTGGGAGAGCTGGTTCGACTGATCCTGGTCAAGATGGCCAAGGAGGGCCTCTTATTTGAAGGGCGGATCACCCCAGAGCTGCTCACCAGAGGGAAGTTTAACACCAGTGATGTGTCAGCCATCGAAAAGAATAAGGAAGGCCTCCACAATGCCAAAGAAATCCTGACCCGCCTGGGAGTGGAGCCGTCCGATGATGACTGTGTCTCGGTCCAGCACGTTTGCCCCATTGTCTCGTTTCGCTCAGCCAACCTGGTGGCTGCCACACTGGGCGCCATCTTGAACCGCCTGCGTGATAACAAGGGCACACCCAGGCTGCGGACCACGGTTGGTGTCGACGGATCCCTTTACAAGACGCACCCACAGTATTCCCGGCGTTTCCACAAGACTCTGAGGCGCTTGGTGCCGGACTCCGATATGCGCTTCCTCCTCTCGGAGAGTGGCAGCGGCAAGGGGGCTGCCATGGTGACGGCGGTGGCCTACTGCTTGGCCGAGCAGCACCGGCAAATACAGGAGACCCTGGCTCATTTCCACCTCACCAAGGACATGCTGCTGGAGGTGAAGAAGAGGATGCGGGCCGAGATGGAGCTGGGGCTGAGGAAGCAGACGCACAACAATGCCGCGGTTAAGACGCTGCCCTCCTTCGTCCGGAGTACCCCTGACGGGACCGAGAATGGTGACTTCTTGGCCCTGGATCTTGGAGGAACCAATTTCCGTGTGCTGCTGGTGAAAATCCGTAGTGGGAAAAAGAGAACGGTGGAAATGCACAACAAGATCTACGCCATTCCTATTGAAATCATGCAGGGCACTGGGGAAGAGCTGTTTGATCACATTGTCTCCTGCATCTCTGACTTCCTGGACTACATGGGGATCAAAGGCCCTAGGATGCCTCTGGGCTTCACGTTCTCATTTCCCTGCCAGCAGACAAGTCTGGACGCGGGAATCTTGATCACGTGGACAAAGGGTTTTAAGGCAACAGACTGCGTGGGCCATGATGTAGCCACCTTACTAAGGGATGCGATAAAAAGGAGAGAGGAATTTGACCTGGACGTGGTGGCTGTGGTCAACGACACAGTGGGCACCATGATGACCTGTGCTTATGAGGAGCCCACCTGTGAGGTCGGACTCATTGTTGGGACTGGCAGTAATGCCTGCTACATGGAGGAGATGAAGAACGTGGAGATGGTGGAGGGAGACCGGGGGCTGATGTGCATCAACATGGAGTGGGGGGCCTTTGGGGACAATGGGTGTCTGGATGATATCAGGACACAGTACGACAGACTGGTGGATGAATATTCCCTAAATGCCGGGAAACAAAGGTATGAGAAGACGATCAGTGGTATGTACCTGGGTGAAATCGTCCGCAACATCTTTTTCTTTCTTTTTTTTTTTTTTTTTGAGACGGAGTCTCGCTCTGTCGCCCAGGCTGGAGTGCAGTGGCCGGATCTCAGCTCACTGCAAGCTCCGCCTCCCGGGTTTACGCCATTCTCTCGCCTCAGCCTCTGGAGTAGCTGGGACTACAGGCGCCCGCCATCTCGCCCGGCTAATTTTTTGTATTTTTTTAGTAGAGACGGGGTTTCACAGTGTTAGCCAGGATGGTCTCGATCTCCTGACCTCGTGATCCGCCCGTCTCGGCCTTCCAAAGTGCTGGGATTACAGGCTTGAGCCACCGCGCCCGGCCCGCAACATCTTAATCGACTTCACCAAGAAGGGATTCCTCTTCCGAGGGCAGATCTCAGAGCCGCTGAAGACCCGGGGCATCTTTGAGACCAAGTTTCTCTCTCAGATCGAGAGTGACCGATTAGCACTGCTCCAGGTCCGGGCCATCCTCCAGCAGCTGGGTCTGAATAGCACCTGCGATGACAGTATCCTCGTCAAGACCGTGTGCGGGGTGGTGTCCAGGAGGGCTGCGCAGCTGTGTGGCGCAGGCATGGCTGCGGTGGTGGATAAGATCCGAGAGAACAGAGGACTGGACCGTCTGAACGTGACTGTGGGAGTGGACGGGACGCTCTACAAGCTTCATCCGCACTTCTCCAGAATCATGCACCAGACGGTGAAGGAACTATCACCAAAATGTAACATGTCCTTCCTCCTGTCTGAGGATGGCAGCGGCAAGGGAGCCGCCCTCATCACGGCCGTGGGCGTGCGGTTACGCACAGAGGCAAGCAGCTAAGAGCCCGGGATCCCCAGCCTGCTGCCTCTCCAGCACTTCTCTCTTCGAGCGGTGACCCCCTACCCTTCCAGCGAGTTGTGCTGGGAGACGCCGACGCCGGGGCCCGCCGGCGCGGGAAGGAAAGCAAAATCCAACTAATGGTGTATATTGTAGGGTACAGAATAGAGTGTGTGCTGTTGATAATATCTCTCACCCGGATCCCTCCTCACCTGCCCTGCCACTCTGCATGGTTTGATTTCGACCTGGTCCCCCACGTGTGAAGTGTAGTGGCATCCATTTCTAACGTATGCATTCATCCAACAGAGTTATTTATTGACTGGAGATGGAAAGTCACACCACCTGATGGGCCTTCTGGGCCTCCAAAGCCCATCCTTGGGGTTCCCCCTCCCCGTGTGAAATGTATTATCACCAGCAGACACTGCCAGGCCTCCCTCCTGGGGGCACTGCCTGAAGGCGAGTGTGGGCATAGCATTAGCTGCTTCCTCCCCTCCTGGCACCTATATGGCCTGGCATCGCATCATGGTGTGTCAATGCCACAAAGTCGTGTGTCCGTGGAACCAGTCCTAGCCACGTGTGACAGTCTTGCATTCTGTTTGTCTCGTGGGGAGAGGTGGACAGTCCTGCGGAAATGTGTCTTGTCTCCATTTGGGTAAAAGGAACCAACCAACAAACAACGCCATCACTGGAATTTCCCGCCGCTTTGTGAGCCATGTCGTATGACCTAGTAAACTTTGTACCGATAAAAAAATAAATAAATAAATAAAAGTACTTCAATGTAAATAATTAGAATGGAGATGTTTATAATTGGTTAAAGGCTCATTATTTCTGAACCAATGTGCAGAATTTGGTTTATGAGTATAAGAATAAAGACATTTGGATCAATTCCCTTATCTTTTTATTAACATTTAAATTAGCCTACAAAAAAACCACATATATAAAAGTCCTCTAAAGCCTGAGAAGCTCATTTGCTTTTATGTAGGACACACTGATGGTTTTAATTTTTTAATCTCTCAGACTGCATCTGTATAGCAACAAGCAGATACTTTAGCAAGGAATAAATTGTTCCAAAAAGGCATGGGCAAGTATGTCTTATAAATTTTTTTTTCTGAAAGATCCCAGTAAAATATTTTCTGATATGTTTTCAAACCAATGTATTCTATCACATGAAAGACAAGTTACCTGACAACATGGTTATTTGCAGTTATGTTATAACCAGATTTGTAACTGACTCTCCCTCCTCCAGTCTTATGAAAGAGAAGGAAGAAATTATAGCCTGGAAGAGAATATTCCCAAATGGAGTGAGCTAGGGCATCTAAATCTATAGCTGGGGCTGCAAAACACTTTGCTTCATTCAAGAAACATTTTCTTGAGTTGATTTTTTATGTACCTATCTTAAAAATAAGATAGTGCTCCCAGAGTAAGATTAGTAGCAGCAAACCCTTACTTACCCTGTTTTCAGTAGTGAAAACAGATTATAAACCCCCTTTTTCTACTACAGAGTTATAAATACAACAGCAGTGCCGAAATTATTTGTTCATTGAGTTCAGCTCAAGACTATACTCAAGTCTGATTGCAAAAGTCCATTCATATAGAAGAAGAGACAAAAGGCTAACAACTCTCTGGGAAGGGCGTCAAAGACTCAATGTTTACAAGAAGAAATTGAGGGGAAGATTGGAGAATCATTTTCTCTGGGGGAATGATGATGGCTTAGGGGTCTTTTGTAGAGAAAATTCTTTGCTAGGATTAAAGGCAGGATTATTGGTGGATAATTGAAAAATGGAACGGAGAACCTCTTAAAATGGCAACGTATTGGGAATATCCAGGGAGTTATTGAAATGTGAATTCTAAGGAAATAGGTAGTATTTAAGAAGAAAAGATAAACTCAAACTCACTATTTCAAGTGATAAAACTGCAAGTGAATCACAAAGGGATGGAGTTGCCAATGCCTTCAGAGGAAAAACAAAAGACCAATAACACAGTGACTTGGGTCAGCTTTTAAGTCAAGGTACCAATTCAAGAAAATCCTAATGAGGAAGAACTCAATCTGCTCTGCAGATTATGTTATGACTATATAATGGCTAAAGAACAATAGTAACTAGAACCTGAATAAATGTTATATTGCTCATTGTATCTAATTTCACAAAGTTATTGTTACCTTAAATCATACATTTATCAGAACTGTTTTATGTAAAAGTAATGCTTGAGGTTGACTCCTCATAGTAAAATTAAGTGCTTCTAAATTTAAAGTATGTGAAACAGTATGTGCTATGGGCTGAATGTTTGGGTCTCTCTAAAATTCATATGTTAAAATCCTAACCTCCAAATCAATGTTAGTAGGAGGGAGGGCCTTAGGGAAGTAATTAGGTCACAAGGTGCAGCCCTTATGAATGGGATTAATGCCTTTATAAGAAAAAGAACAAGAGACATTTTTTTTTCTTACTCTGCCATGTAAGGATACAAGGAGAAGTCAGCCATCTGTAAACCAGGGAGGGGACCCTCACCAAGAACATGACCATGCTGGCACCCTGAACTGAAACTTCCAGCCTCCAGAACTGTGAGAAATAAATGTAACAAATGTTTGTTGTTCAATATACCCAATCTATAGTAGTCTGTTATAGTAGCCAAAACTGACTAAGACAAAAAGTTTCATTTGAAAGCAATCACTAATATGTAATTCTGAACTTGACATTCACTATTGCTAAGGTTACATTGGTTTCCCGACTGCTAAAAAAAATAAAAATCGGATAGCTCATCTGAGAAGACACAGAGATGGAAATCAAGGACATGAAAAATATGCTTAGGATCACTGGTCATTAGAAAAATGTAAATTAAAACCACAATGAGATGCCACTACACAAGTATCAGAATGACCAAAATAAAAACATTTTTAAAAATTTAAATGACAATATTAAGTGTTGAAAAAGATGCAGAGCAACTGCAACTCTCAGATATAGCTGATATGAATGGAAAATGGTACAGACACTTTGGAAATCAGCTTGACAAGTTCTTATAAAATTAAATATATACTGGGCATGGTGGAGTGTTCCCGTAGTCCTGGAACTTGGGAGGCTAAGGCAGGAGGATAGCTAGAGCCCAGGATTTCAAGGCTGCAGTGAGCTATGATCATGCTACTGCACTCTAGCCTAGATGACAGAGTAAGATGCTGTCTCAAAAAAAAGAAAAAAAATTAAATATATACTTACCATGCAGCTCAGCAATTCCATTCCTAAGTATTTACCCAAGTGAAATTTAAAAACCACCCAAATGTTCCTCACCTGAGGAATACATAAACTAACTAGTACATTCCTAAAATGGAATACTGTTTAGTATATTCATAAAATGGAATACTGTTCAGCAATATAAAATAATGCACTATTGATACATACGACCACATGGGATGAATTTCAAATGCATTATATGGAATGAAAAAAGCTAGACTGAAAACAGCTGCATATGAAAATACTCTCGGCCGGGCGCGGTGGCTCAAGCCTGTAATCCCAGCACTTTGGGAGGCCGAGACGGGTGGATCGCGAGGTCAGGAGATCGAGACCATCCTGGCTAACACGGCGAAACCCCGTCTCTACTAAAATATACAAAAAACTAGCCGGGCGAGGTGGCGGGCGCCTGTAGTCCCAGCTACTTGGGAGGCTGAGGCAGGAGAATGGCGTAAACCCAGGAGGCGGAGCTTGCAGTGAGCTAAGATCCGGCCACTGCACTCCAGCCTGGGCAACAGAGCGAGACTCCGTCTCAAAAAAAAAAAAAAAAAAAAAAAAAAGAAAATACTCTCTTTAGATGACATTCTGGGAAATGTAAAACTATAGTTGTGAAAGATCTGTGGTTGCCAGGGATTAAGAGTGTATAAAGGGGCCAAGTGCAGTGGTTCACACCTCTAATCCCAGCACTTTGGGAAGGTGAGGTCAGAGGATTGCTTGGGCCAAGGAGTTCAAGACCAGCCTGGGCAACATGGCAAGACCCCCATCTCTACAAAAAATTAATTTAAAAAAAATAGCCAGGCATGGTGGCATGCACCTGTAGTCCCAGCTACTTGGAAAGTGGAGGCAGGAGGATTGCTTGTGTCCAGGAGGTCAAGGCTGCACTGAGCTATGACTGTATCACTGCACTCCTGCCTAGGTGACGCAGCAAAACCCAGTCTCAAAAAATAGTTAAAAAAAAAAAAAAAGAGTGTAGAAAGAGTTTAACTACAAAGGAGTAGCACAAAGATATTTGGGTATGCAGGGGGTGAGGCAGTGATGGAACTGTTCTATATCTTGATTGTGATGATGGTCATATGAGTTTGTACATTTGTTAAGACTCATAGAACTATACACCAAAAAGGGTGAGTTTTGCTGTATGTAAATTTTAAAACAAATTAGGAAAATGTATTGAAAAAAAATCATAGACCACAATACCATTGTATTAGTTTCCTATGGCTGCTGTGACAAATAACCACAAACTTGGTGATTTTAAACAACATGAACGTACTTTTCCATAGTTCTAGAGGCCAGAAGTCCAAAATGAGTCTTACAGAGCTAAAATCAAGGTGCAGATAGGCCCAGGCTCCTCCTGGAGGTTGCCTCCTCCAACTACTGGTGGCCATTGGCATTTCTTGGCTTGTGGCTGCATCACTCCAATCTCTGTTTCCATGGTCATATTAATTTCTCTTCTTTTGTCTGTGTGAATTCTGCCTTTGCCCCCCTCTTATAATGATACTCAGGATTGCATTAGGGATCAGGTAAATACTCCAAGATAATCTCCTATTTCAAGATCCTTGATCCCTCTGCACAGCGTTTGCCATATAAGGTAATATTCACTGATTCCAGGGATTAGAATGTGGCCATTTGGGGTATGAGGCCATCATTCAGCATCCCACAACCTTGGTAAATAGGAGAGGTCTACACAGGGAACTTTTCACCTGCTGATAATGTTCAAAATCTGAAGTGAAAAAAACATAGGTGTTCAGCATTTGAGTGGCAGAAAACAAGAATAAATGGGAGTATTTCTACCAAGTGAGTAGTTTGGGGAAGTTAGAAAACATATGGCAAATTCAAGCTGTGATGAATTATCTTAGTTCAGTTGTGTTGCTATAAAGGAATACCTGAGGCTGAGTAGTTTATGAAGAAAGGAGGTTTATTTGGCTCACAGTTCTGCAGGCTGTACAAGAAGAATGGTGCCAGCATCTGCTTGTCATGAAGTCCTCAGACTGCTTGCACTCATGGCAGAAGGTGAAGAGGAGCCTGCATGTACAGGGATTACACAGTGGGAAAGGAAGCAAGAGAGAGGGAAGGGAATTGGTAGGCTCTTCCTAACAACCAGCTCCCACAGAAACTAAGAGAGAGAATTCACTCATCTCCGGCTCCCACCAGAGGGCATTAATCTATTCATGAGGGATCTGCCACCATGATCCAAACACTTCCCATTAAGCCCACCTCCAATATTGAAGATAAAATTGAAACATGAGGTTTGGAGGGTTCAAACATATAAATTATGGCATGACTACACTCAAGTGACTTGAATATGGGATGTGATGGAGTATATCATGAAAGAGGTTTAAAAGACAGGTTACAGCCAAATAATAGAGTACCTTGAATCTCTTGGTAATAATTTTGGCATCTTTCTGGAGGTCTTACAGAGTGATTAAATGTTTTTGAGTCAGTGGGAATCAAACCAATATATTAATTCATTGTACAAATACATACAAATTATAACAGCATTTATTATGTGTCAAGAACAGCTTAAGCACTTGGAATATTTTAAATCATTTTATTCTTGTAGCATCCTTAAGAGTAAGCACTATTATTATCATCATTTTACAAATGAGGAAACTGAAGCACAGAAATGTCAAGCAGCTTTCCCAAGGTCACACAGCAAGTAAGTTACAGAATCAGGATTTGGATCTAGGAAGAGAGCCTTCAGAGTCCTTGTTTTAACTATTTGCTCTACCAAGAAAAAAAAGAAGAGAGAGAAAAAGAAAAAGAATACAGACAGGCAGGTTAATGAGAGAAAAAGATAAATAATGAAGAACAAAAAGCAAGGAGCAAAATTCTGAAGAGTTACAGACATGATGGAATAAAGACCAAGTTGTCAAAAGGAGCTGCAAATGCCCATTTATGCACTTTCAGTAGTGCTAGACTCTCTGCATGAGACACAGAGTAAATCCTGATGCCATCACTCAAACTAGACCTACAAGTGCCTCAAGTTCTTACAGATCCCCATCTTTCTGGGCAAAATATCCATCCTTCAAATCACTCCACGGGTTAAAGAACAAATGTCAGGTTACACTCTTGAATAGTCCAGCCCTATTTTCTCCCATAAATGCCTGCATAGGACGTCTTCTTCATACGGACCCTAGAATATTTCTGTGAGTTGTAGATGCTTTTTAGAACTGCAATAAAGTAATGTAATAAATGCATTGTTTGAATTTTTTACTGTTTTATATATGATACCTGAGGTTAGAATTGTGTCCCTTTTATATAAACTTGGGCAGTTTTATTTTGTGCCATTTCAAAGATATTGTTCTGTATCACTGTAGTTTCCCATGTTTATTTTTTATTATTTCAGAGTCAAAACATGAAGAAGTAAAATGTATGTTTCCGTACGCCTTTAAAAATGCAAACCTGCAACATTAATGGGAACTTTCCCCAGGACACTTCATTTCAGTTCCAACTGGCTGCTAATTACTTACTCGCAGTGAAAGTGTCACACTGCTTTCCTTTCAGCACTTCGTTGGCCAAGTGTCTCTGGCAATAATCTCTCAACACATAAGCACCGTTCCCTTTCATCACATTATTTAATCAATAAAGTAATGTCCTCGCACTGGCCAGGCCCAGAGCCATCTTGTCACAAGTGCTAAATAAATGAAACAAACACCAGTCCTGCTTCTACAACCTCTCCATTAATAAACATGAATGGAGACGCCTTTAATACAAAATCCATTCTCTCAAACGTTTAAAACTGCACACGCATGCACATTTGCGAGATTAGAAGAGGAATCATTTATATGATGGTGAGAATAGACCAAGCAGCACTGGGCCAAGTCCCACTCAGAATTGGTGAGATTACATTATTTCCAATTGGAACAAGTGCTCCTTTCATGCTCTCCGAGGGCTGCTTGTTCCCAAGAGGTGGTGTTTCCTCATTCATGTCCTGTCTCTAAGAAGCAAGCACATCATGGCAGCTCCCTCTGCTGCTCAGTTTACAAAAGAATGATAGGATGCCCCATTTTCTCTTCTCTTTTTGCCAGGGGCCCTGCACTATGGTAGTGGTGGGCTTCCAAATATAAAGTTTGGATCCCAATTCATCCTCTCCTATTTCTCAATGGTAATAAAATCGGAGAATAGAAGGGTGAGTCTTAGCCTTAGTCTAACAGATGCTGGCACACTCCAGGTATGCAATGTTAAAAGGATAAATGACTTATTTGGGCAGCATCAGAGTCACCTTCTTTAGAAGCTAGCATTTATTAAGCACTTCATATGTGGCAGGCACTCTTCTAATAGATAACTTGCTTAATTCTCTCATTTTATAGATTGAGAAACTAAAGCTTGGGAAGGATAAGTCAGTTATCCAGAGTCCCCGCAGGTGAGAGAAAAGCTAGGATGTCTTTGTTTCCCTCTTTGAAAAGTCTGTTATTTCTAATTTGAGTCCTAGAACTTTCAAGATCCAGCTTTTTTTTTTTTTTCATTGTTTTTATTTTCCTGGGCTGCCTGAGGGAATACATTCTTATGACCAACTGGCATTGCTATCAGTATTTCAAGAGTAAGCTGGCTATCCCCAAGTTCTCTGGCACTCAAGAATCAGGAACCATGTTTTTATAAATAAAGTCACTCTGTAATCATTCTACTTTCTGTAAAAAATCTCACCACACCACAATACTTCCATGGGTTCCCAAAAGGCTCCCTGTGTCCGATTCTTACTCTTTCTGAAATGCCCCTCCTTGCCATCTCACCTCCAGCTGAGTTCTTCCTCATTCCCACTCTGTCCCAAGCATGGGAGAGCTCCTCTTTCTGCATCACCCAAAGCCCCATTAAATATGGGTGCTATGTAAAGCTGACTTTTATTGAGGATTTTGGAAGGAAATTAAATTATACTACAGATCAAAAACTAACCTCAAATGGGATATTTCACATCATAAATATATTCAGCCATTCTCCTACAATAACTGTCTTACTAACCCTCTTCCCTGCTTAGGTCCTGACTGATATCCATGTCATCTTTCTACTAAGACCCTATTACTCCATCTCTCCTCTACTCTATATACTACTCAATCCCTAAACAACTCCTTTTTGAGCTTCCAAAGGACAATTATCAAACTCTTGTTACTTGACGATACAGAGCAAATAAAGCACCCTCCCCATATCTAGGTGAGTTTTGGGGCACTTACTTTTCATTTTAAAACAACAACAACAAAAAAAGGTTTTCCTTACAAAAAGAGAAATCCTCTTTTTTAAGCGTGGCCACTTCAAAATGAAGCCACCCATTATGTTTTTCTCACTGCACAACTTTTAGAGTTCTAGAAAGGTGATAGAGCCTTGTCTAAGCAGTCAAAGCTCTCAGCAGTATGGATAACTGCCCTTCCCCTAAAACAATGCTTTATTTAAGATGCCTAGAGGAAGTATATCCTAGTTAAAATATTCTTTTTTAAAAATAAAATAGAAATAGCTCCTCCTGAGCTATTTGATTAGTTAGTACCACTTAGGGTGAGTGTCACACTCTTGATGTTGTTCAATAAATATTTGCTAAATAAATTGGTGATTGCAGTCACTTCCCAAAGGAAAGAAGACAAAAGGTACAAGTAAACTAAAATGACTTTATTTTCACTTTAAGAGCAAAAACTTTAATAATTGCCTTGAGTCTGTTTTAGCAGAAATTAAGCACTTGGTTTTCATTAGCAGAGGCATTCAGAGATATTTCTCCTAATGAAAATCTAAAACCAGGCCTTTAAAATGGCTTAGTGATAGTGATGATTCTTCAGAGAGCTCACGAGTTTTCCGGCCCTATGGGACATGTTGATCATTCATTTTATAGGTCAAATGCAAGTGCGTTTATTAATGTATGCTCTGATCTAACCCACACTGCGGGATTAACTTCACAGTGCTTGATCAGTGATACCCAAATTAATGGATTCATCAGTGCTGCCTATTGAGACACCCTTGTCATTTATATTGCATTTCTTCCAACTCGTAATTAGGCATGTAATCTGTGCAATCTCTAAGTGGATTCTTGAAAAGAAACCTACATCAGAAGAAAGTGTGGAGATTTTCATTATATTGATGACTTTGGCTCATCAGTTGCTCCTGTTCTGTTGCATTATTGCTTCTACATCTTGACGGGTGCTTTCCTTCTCATGCTGAAGTTCCCCCATTGGTACAAATCCTTCAGTCAAAGATTGTATTTTATATCATGCCTTTTCTTTGTCCATAAAATTTCTGTTCCTACTACTGCATTGAAATATTTATTTCAAAAGTCTTCAATAATCTTCTAGCCACAAAATGTAATTCCCTTTCATAGACTCAGTAGCATCTGGTATTGCTAACCATGCACTCTTATTTGAAAGCTTTTCACCTGCTGGACTCTTTAGACATTACCCTTTCCAGATCCTTTTCCTGTCTCTCTGTTCAGAATTCATCAGTCTCTTTGTAGGATCTCTTTCTACTGGCTTGATAAACTTTCCTCCAAGTTCTGCCGCCTCAACTCCTTTACTCTTATTCTTGACAATATACTCATTCCAATGGTTTCTACAATCGCCTCTAGGTACATAATTTCCAAATTTAAGCCCCAATGTAACTACTAAAGAGGAAAGCAAGGGAAGGATGAAATAATATGGTAGAAATAAATTCCCAAATGCCATTAATAAAAGCAAATATTTAAAAACTAAATTATCCAATTTAAAAGATCTTCAGTGAAAATAAAATACAAGTTGGTTACAAACTCTAAGATTGAATACACATAGAAATGTGTTTGTATGTATTTGAAAGAGGGATGCCCAAAACATAAAGACACAGAAGTTTGAAAGTAAAGAAAGAAACAAGATATCTGCCCTCCCACCACCATCAAAAAAAAGCTTTTGTCACTATATTAATAGCAGATAAAATGCAATTTAGGGCAAAAAAATATATATTGAAATAAAGAAGGCCATTATATATTAAAAGCATCAACAATTTAGCAGGAAGATGTGAAAATGGCAACTTGCATGTACCTAATAATATAGCCTCAAGACATGAAAAGCAAAAATCAGCTGAAATGCAAGGACATATTGATAATGGCAAAATTATAATGAGAGATTTGATCATCTTTTTTAGTAACTGATAAATCAAAACAAAATATTAAAAACAAAATAATACTATGCATTGCTTCATATTTTGCATATAAAATTGTATCCACCAATGAAAGAAAACATACTTTTCTCAAGCCTATGTAGAAAAATTATAAAAATTGATCATCTATTAGAACAAAAAGCAATTCTCAACAAGTAGTAAAGAATCTCTGTCATTCAGATCACAATCTCTGAACAAGTACAGATTAGAAGTCAAATACAAAAAGTAATCCCATATATTTAGAAATTTAAAATTTATATAAATAATTTATGTATTCTAATTACAATGGCCATTCCAAAATATTTATAATTAATTGAACAATGAAAATTTTACATATCAAAACTTACGAGATAAAGCTAAAGCAATATTTTGAAAAAAATTATATTCTTAACACTATAAATATCTTTAGAAAGTAAAAATCAATAACTCACCTATCTAACTCCAGAAATTAGGAGAGCATCAACTGCAAAGTATATAAAATAAAATGATAACAATAAAAGCAGAAATTAATAAAATGTTTAAAAACAAGAATAAAACTAAAAACCAGCAAAAAACAGTTGATTTCAAAACAAAAAAAAAAACTAATTAGACAAACTACTAGCCAAAACAATAAAGAACAAAAAAGATAAAAGACAAATAGAAAATAATCTTAAAAGCAGACATAAAGGACATAGCTACAGAAACAGTAGAGACTTTTTTTTAATCAGAAGAGAATACTATGGCCAAATTTATGCCATGAAATTTGAAAGTTAAGATTAAAAGGACAGTCTCTGAAAAATATATAATTTATCTGACCCAACTCAAGAAATAAATAACTTCAATGGATATATAACCTTTAGAACACAGATATTGAATCCATAATTAAAATCTACACAGCTCACTCTTCACCAATAAAATGAAACAAAGTTAATCAAACCTTTCATATAGGGAGAATAATATCTAACAGCATGGACTCTTTTTTTTTTTTTTTTTGAGATGAGATGGAGTCTTGCTCTGTCGCCAGGCTGGAGTGCAGTGGCGCAGTCTCGGCTCATCACAATTTCCACCTCCTAGGTTCAAGCAATTCTCCTGCCTCAGCTTCCAGAATACCTGGGATTATAAGTGCACGCCATCACACCCAGCTAATTTTTGCATTTTTAGTAGAGACAGGGTTTCATCATGTTGGCCAGGATTATCTCGATCTCCTGACCTCGTGATCCACCAGCCTCGGCCTCCCAAAGTGCTGGGATTACAGGCATGAGCCACAGCGCCCAGTCCATCATGTACTGTTAGAAATGGATGAATCTTAGAGAGCATTTAATACAACAACCATCCCCTGCAAACAAGGGAACTGAAGTTCAGAGAGATGGAACGTATCTCAAAATAATAAGAGCTATTTATGACAAACCCACAGCCAATATCATACTGAATGGGCAAAAACTGGAAGCATTCCCCTTGAAAACTGGCACAAGATAGGGATACCCTCTCTCAACACTCCTATTCAACATAGTGTTGGCAGTTCTGGCCAGGGCAATCAGGCATGAGAAAGAAATAAAGGGTATTCAATTAACAAAAGCGGAAGTCAAATTGTCCCTGTTTGCAGATGACATGATTGCCATCTGCAATTCAGGAAACTGCATCGTCTCAGCCCAAAATCTCCTTGAGCTAATAAGCAACTTCAGCAAAGTCTCAGGATACAAAATCAATGTACAAAAATCACAAGCATTCTTATACACCAATAGCAGACAGAGAGCCAAATCACGAGTGAACTCCTATTCACAACTGCTTCAAGGAGAATAAAATACCTAGGAATCCAACTTACAAGGGATGTGAAGGACGTCTTCAAGGAGAACTACAAACCACTGCTCAATGAAATAAAAGAGGACACAAACAAATGGAAGAACATTCCATGCTCATGGATAGGAAGAATCAATATTGTGAAAATGGCCATACTGCCCAAAGTTATTTATAGATTCAATGCCATCCCCATTAAGCTACCAATGACTTTCTTTAAAGAATTGGAAAAAAACTACTTTAAAGTTCATATGGAACCAAAAAAGAGTCTGCATTGCCAAGACAATCCTAAGCCAAAAGAACAAAGCTGGAGGCATCAGGCTACCTGACTTCAAACTATACTACAAGGCTACAGGAACCAAAACAGCATGGGTACTGGTACCAAAACAGAGATATAGACCAATGGAATAGAACAGAACCCTCAGAAATAATACCACACATCTACAACCACCTGATCTTTGACAAACGTGACAAAAACAAGAAATGGGAAAAGGATTCACTATTTAATAAATGGTGCTGGGAAAACTGGTTAGCCATAAGTAGAAAGCTGAAACTGAATCCCTTCCTTACATCTTATAGAAAAATTAATTCAAGATGGATTAGAGACTTAAATACTAGACCTAAAACCATAAAATTCCTAGAAGAAAACCTAGGTAACACCATTCAGGACATAGGCATGGGCAAGGACTTCATGTCTAAAACACCAAAAGCAATGGCAACAAAAGTCAAAATTGACAAATGGGATCTAATTAAACTAAAGAGCTTCTGCACAGCAAAAGAAACTACCATCAGAGTAAACAGGCAACCTACAGAATGGGAGAAAACTTTTGCAATCTACTCATCTGACAAAGGGCTAATATCCAGAACCTATAAAGAACTCAAACAAATCTACAAGGAAAAAACAACCAACCTCATCAAAAAGTGGGCAAAGGATATGAACAGACACTTCTCAAAAGAAGACATTTATGCAGCCAACAGACACATGAAACAATGCTCATCATCACTGGCCATCAGAGAAATGCAAATCAAAACCACAATGAGATACCATCTCACACCAGTTAGAATGGCAATCATTAAAAAGTCAGGAAACAACAGGTGCTGGAGAGGATGTGGAGAAATAGGAATACTTTTACACTGTTGGTGGGACTGTAAACTAGTTCAACCATTGTGGAAGACAGTCTGGTGACTCCTCAAGGATCGAGAATTAGAAATACCATTTGACCCAGGCATCCCATTACTGGGTATATACCCAAAGGATTATAAATCACTCTGCTATAAAGACACATGCACACGTATGTTTATTGCAGCACTATTCACAAGAGCAAAGACTTGGAATCAACCCAAATGTCCATCAGTGACAGACTGGATTAAGAAAATGTAGCACATATACACCACAGAATACTATGCAGCCATAAAAAAGGATGAGTTCTTGTCTTTTGTAGGGACATGGATGCAGCTGATAACCATCATTCTCAGCAAACTATTGCAAGAACAGAAAACAAAACACTGCATATTCTCACTCATAGGTGGGAACTGAACAATGAGATCACTTGGACACAGGAAGGGGAACATCACACACCGGGTCCTGTTGTGGGGTGGTGGGGAGCGGGGAGGGATAGCATTAGGAGATATACCTAATGTAAATGATGAGTTAATGGGTGCAGCACACCAACATGGCACATGTATACATATGTAACAAACCTGCACGTTGTGCACATGTACCCTAGAACTTAAAGTATAATTAAAAAATAATAATAAAATAAAATAAAAATCACCACCACAACAGCTGCTCATGTTAATGGAGTCCTCACTGAGTCAGGTAGTATGTTAAATGCTTTGCGTGTATTATCTCATTTAATATCAATAACCCTGTAAAATAAGCACTAACATTTTTGCTTTGCATGTGAGAAAATCGCTGCTTATAAAATTTAAATAACTAGCCCAGGGTCACTTAGCTAATAAGAGACAGTAAGATTCAAACTCAGGTTCATCTGACTGCAACACCTGTGCTCCTAGACGCAGTGTGGTGATCAGGATGCATAAGGCAAAGACATAGTAGATACTTAATTCCCTCTGACCCTTCTGTACTCCCTCCTGGTCCCCACCCCCAAGAATGCCTTTCTAATGCTACACTATCTCTTCGAGGACAAGTAATTGGGAAATATTAGGAATAATAATACTAACACACACACACACACACACACACACACACATATATTGAGACAGAGTCTGGCTCTGTCACCCAGGCTGGAGCGCAGTTGCGTGATCCTGGCTCACTGCAACCTCTGCCTCCCGGGTTCAAGCGATTCTCCTGCCTCAGCCTCCTGAGTAGCTGGGATTACAGATGTGTGCCACCAAGTCCAGCTAATTTTTGTATTTTTAGTAGAGACAGGGTTTCACCATATTGGTCAGGCTGGTCTCGAACTCCTGACCTCGTGATCTGCCTGTCTCAGCCTCCCAAAGTGCGAGGATTACAGGCGTCAGCCACAGCGCCTGACCAATACTAACATATCTTAAAGAAATTGCTGCATATAAATTCTATATAAAAGAAACTATTTTGCTGGCAAAAAAAAAAATCTCACTCTTGCAAGGCAGCACTGAAGACAAAACAAAACTGGTGAAGAGTATGTCAATGCTATCAGATTATTTCCTGCAGAGATATAGATACAGTATAGTGAGATTATTTAGCTCTTAACTAGGGATTTCTACTTCTTTTTTGTAGCAAGCTGAATAATGCCCTCCAAACCATAAACATGTCCACATCCTAATTTCCAGACTCTATAAATGTGTTTTGTTACATGGCAAGGGAAAATTAAGGCTGCAGATCAAATTAATGTTGCTAATCAGCCAACCTTATAATAAGATTATCCTAAATTATCTGGGTGAGCCCAGTAGAATCTCAAGGGTCCTTATAAGTGGAAATGAAATAGCAGTGTGAGACAGATTTGGCCTAATGTTATTGGCTTCAAAGATGGAAGAATGGAGCCATGACCCAAGGAATGTAGGAAGCCTCTAGATGCTGCAAAAGGCATGGAACAAATTCTCCCCTACAGCCTAGGGGGGAATGCAGCCCTGCCAATCTCTTGATTTTAGCCCAGTGAGACCCATGTTGGACTCCTTTCCTCCAAAACTGTAAGATAATAAGTTGTGTTGTTTTAAGCCACTAAGTTTATGGTGATTTGTTACAGGAGCAAGAGGAATCGAATACACATCCACATAAAACAACACAAAGTGTCATGACAAGAGGCACTGCCTGTGGTGACCCAGCTCCACCTGTAAGGTGTCAGGCACTGGTAGCAGGGAAGTAGCAGCCTCATGTTCAGAAATCTGGCTCTTCTAATTACTCAAATGCAAGAATTCTAAAGGAATAGCAAGATCATACTTTGAGCAATGAAATATAGTCATGCATTGCCTAATGAAAGGGATACCTTGTGAGAAATGTGCCATTAGACGATTCCATTGTGTGAACATCATAGCATGTACTTACATAAACCTTGATGATATAGCCCACTACACACCTATGATATGTGGTATAGCCTATTGCTCCTAGGCTACAAACCTGTGCAGCACATTAATGTACCAAATACTGCAAGCCATGGTACCACAATGGTAAGTATTTGTGCATCTAAACATATTTAAACATAGACAAGGTATAGTAAAATACCATATCGAATATTTACAATGGTACACCTGTGCAGGGCACTTACCATGAAAGGAGCTTGCAAGACAGGAAGTTGCTTTGGGTAAGTCAGTGAGCGGTGAGTGAATGTGAGGCCCTAGAACATTGCTGTACACTATTATAGACTTTATAAACACTGGATACTTAGGCTACAATAAGTATATTTAAAAATTTTGTTCTTTCTTTAATAACAAACTAACCTTAGATAACCGAAACATTTTTATTTTATAAACCTTTTAAACTTTTTAAGTCTTTTGACTCTTTTCTAAAAATATTTTTAAAACACAAACACATTGTACAGCTTTGCAAAAAAATTTTTCTTTATATCCTTACTCTTGAAGATATTTTTCTTTCTTTTTTTTAACTTTTTAATCTTCATAATTAAAATCTAAAACACACACACACACACACACGTACACACACACATTAGCCTAGGCCTCCACAGGGTCAAGATCATCAATATCACTGTCTTCCACCTCTACATCTTGTCTCACTGGAAAGTCTTCAGGTGCAGTAACATGCATGGAGCTGTCATCTCCTATGATAACAATGCCTCCTTCTGGAATATCTCGTGAAAAACCTGCCTGTGGCTGTTTTACAGCTAACTTTTTTCATATATATAAGTAGAAGGAGGATAGTCTAAAATAATGATAAGAAGTATAATACAGTAAACACATAAGCCAAAAACATAGTAGTTTATAATCATTATCAAGCATTATATACTGTATATAATTGTATGTGCTAGACTTACACTATTGGCAGTGCAGTAGGTTTGTTTACACCAGTATCACAACAAATGTGATACTGTGTTATGTGTTATGCTATGGTATTAGGATGGCTACAATGTTACTTAGGTGATAGGAATTTTCAGCTCCACTATAATCTTATGAGACCATCTTCATATATGCAGTCTTCTACTGACCAAAATGTTGTTACACAGTGCACTGTAACTTTATATGGTAATAAAAGATTATCATATATATATATATATATATTTTTTTTTTTTTTTTTTGAAGCGGAGTCTTGCTCTGTCGCCCGGGTTGGAGTGCAGTGGCCGGATCTCAGCTCACTGCAAGCTCCGCCTCCCGGGTTTATGCCATTCTCCTGCCTCAGCCTCCCGAGGAGCTGGGACTACAGGCGCCCGCCACCTCGCCCAGCTAGTTTTTGTACTTTTTTTAGTAGAGACGGGGTTTCACCGTGTTAGCCAGGATGGTCTCAATCTCCTGACCTTGTGATCCGACCGTCTCGGCCTCCCAAAGTGCTGGGATTACAGGCTTGAGCCACCGCACCCGGCCAAGATTATCATATATTTTAAATGATAATATTCAAACAAATAATGTAAATGAGCAAATGAGATATTTCATATAAAGTACGAAACAGAAACACATATCAATAAATGCTAGCTGTGATTTCTTTTTAAATCACTAGCTACTATTTCTTGAGTAGATATAGTGCTACATACATTTTCTATAAACCTTATAACAACTTTGTAAGGTCAATATCTTCATCTTACAGATGAGAAAATGAAAGAGTAGAAAGATGAAGAAATTTGCCAAAGGTTACACAGTTCATAAATCAGTTTTGGAATTAATGTATAATTCTGTAGTGATTCTATTAAAGGATAAAACTGATTCATTGTATAACTTTTAGCATGTTCATTTAAAAAAATATCAATCACTGATGCTCCAGATTTCAGTGAATTTAAACTCTAAAGTGGACATATTAGCTGAAGTAACGAAGAGTGATCACAGAAGTGAAAATACAAGAATCTGCCTTCTGATCTCAGCTTTAACCACCACCCCCAACCCCTGAGACACCCACTTTGTGAGATTTTAGACAAGTTTTGGGATCTGAATTTTCTTGCTTGGAAAAATGAATGGGGGAATTAAAATTTACCATGGTCTCTTGCAGCTCTTAAACTCATGGCTTTATGATAAGTATCTTCCTCAAGGTGCTGATTTTCAGAACTACTAGTAATTTATTTATTAACAAAATGCAGTTTCTTCCTCTTCATTCCATCCTGACACTCTAGCTTTGATTCTCCTGATTGCCATTCCTCAATGACTTCTCTTTTTACCTGTCATGCCCCACTCTCTCCATTCTTTGATCAGGATTCCTATATTTCCTCTTTGAAAGAAAAACATTGAGAAGAAATTTAAAAATAGGTACTCAATATGTTTTGATGACATTATGCTAGGAATAAAAACATCTATCTAGTGAATATTTTGCAATATAATAACATTTTTTTGAAAACTAAATTTCATAAAAAAGAGCCTATATTAGTCCCTTTTAACACTGCTGTGAAGACATACCCGAGACTAGGTAATTTATAAAGGAAAGAGGTTTAATTGACTCGCAGTTCAGCATGGTTGAGAAGGCCTCACAAAACTTAGAATCATGGTGGAAGGGGAAGCAAACACATCCTTCTTCACATGGCGGCAGGAAAAAGTGTGAGTGCCCAGTGAAGGAAGAAGCTCCTTAAAAAACCATCAAATCTCATGAGAACTAACTCACTCTCATGAGAACAGGATGAGGGAAACTACCCCCATGATTCGATTATCTCCATCTGTTCCTTCCCATGACATGCGGGGATTATGGGAAGTACAATTCAAGAGAGATTTGGGTGGGGACACAGCCAAACCATATCAATCTACCCTGACCCTTCCCAAATCTCATGTCCTAATATTTCAAAATACAATCATGCCTTTCCAACAGTCCCCCAAAGTCTTAACTCATTCCAGCATTAAATCAAAAATCCAAGCCCAAAGTGTCATCTGAGACAAGGCAAGTCCTTTCTACCTATGAGCTTGTAAAATCAAAAACAAGTTAGTTACTTCCTAGATACAGTGAGGGTACAGGCATTGGGTAAATACACCAATTCCAAATGAGAAACAGGCCAAAAAAAGAGGCTGCAGACCCATGCAAGTCTGAAATCCAAAAGGGTAGTCATTAAACTTTAATTTCTAAACTGATCTCCTTTGACTCCATGTCTCACATCCAGGTCATGCAGATGCAAGAGATGGGCTCCCACAGCCTTGGGCAGCTCCGCCTCTATGGCTTTGCAAGATACAGTCTCCCTCCTGGCTGCTTTCAGCCAGTGTTAGGTGTCTGTGGCTTTTCCAGGCACACAGTGCAAGGTGTCGGTGGATCTACCATTTAGGGGTCTGGAGGATGGTATCATTCTTCTCACAGCTCCACCAGGCAGTAGCCCAGTGGGGACTTTGTGTGGGGGCTCCCACTCCACATTTCCCTTCTGCACTGACCTAGCAAAAGTTCCCTGTGAGTGCTCTGCCCCTGCAGTACACATCTGCCTGGACATCCAGGTGTCTCCATACAGCCTCTGAAGTCTAGGGAGAGGTTCCCAAACCTCAATTCTTGACTTCTGTGCACCCACAGGCTCAACACCACATGGAAGCTGTCAAGGCTTGAGACTTGCCCCTCTGAAGCCATGGCCCAAGCTGTACCTTGGTCCCTTTTAGCCATGGCTGGGACAGCTGAGACTCAGGGCACCAAGTCCCTAGGCTGCACACAGAAGGGGGTCACTGGACCTAGCCCAGGAAACCATTTTTCCCTTTTAGGCCTCCAAGCCTGTGATGGGAGGGGTTGCCATGAAGGTCTCTGACATGCCTTGAAGACATTTTCCCCATTGTCTTGGTGATTAACATTTGGCTCTTTGCTACTTATGCAAATTTCTGCAAGAGGCTTGAATTTATACCCAGAAAATGGGGTTTTCTTTTATATCATATTGTCAAACTGCAAATTTTCCAAATTTTTATGCTCTGCTTCCTCTTGAACATTTTGCTGCTTAGAAATTTCTTCTGCCAAATACCCTAAACTATCTCTCTCAAGTTCAGTGTTTCACAGATCTCTAGGGCAGGGGCAAAATGCTGCCAGTCTCTTTGCATAGCAAGAATGACCTTTACTCCAGTTCCCAACAAGTTCTCCATCTCCATCTAAGACCACCTCAGCCTGGACTTCATTGTCCATATTACTATCACCATTGTCATCAAAGACATTCAACAAGTCTCTAGGAATTTCTGAAACTTTCCACATTTTCTTGTCATCTTTTGAGCCCTCCAAACTTCCAACCTCTGCCTGTTACTCAGTTCCAAAGTTGCTTCCATATTCTTGGGTACCTTTACAGCAGAATCCCACTACCTGATACCAATTTACTGTATTAGTCTGTTCTCACGCTGCTATAAAGACACACCCAAGACTGGTAATTAATAAAGGAAAGAGGTTTAATTGACTCACAGTTCAGCATGGCTGGGGAGTCCGCAGGAAACTTACAATCATGGTGGAAGGGGAAGGAAACATATCCTTCTTCACATGGCAATAGGGAGAAGTGTGAGTGCCCAGTGAAGAAGAAAGTCCCTTATAAAACCATCAGATTTCATAAGAACTAACTCACCATCATGAAAACATGATAAACCATCCCCCATGATTCAATTATCTCCACCTGGTCACTTCCATAACACGTGGGGATTATGGGAACTATGCTTCAAGATGAGATTTGGTTGATAACATAACTTTGTTCTCTTTTTTGTATTTCACCAACAGCAGAACATTAAAACACACACATACATACACATCCTATGATCCAAAATCCCTCTAATGAAAAAACCCTAATACTTCCCAAGAAGAATGTGTTATATGGTGTGAACCACTGGCTCTCTGAGTCCTTTCATGGTCCTTTATTAAATGTGTATTATCAATATATTATATAAAAACATGGATTTTGTTCCCCACCCATAAAAATTACCGAAGTTAAATAGCCCTAGAGCATGAAATCAAAATGATCAGAGAAAGAAAATGCTGCTTGTTATACCAAAATCATCCATCATTGTCCAAGAGGGTTCCCAGTACCATTAGCTGCCAAGTCCACACAATACATGAGTCTTATAACACAAATATGGAACATTAATATAAAAAAATTCATATCTGTGGATCAGGTAGTCATGTTTTACACCATAATCTGCAATTTTAATTAAAGTTGGCATCTTTCTGCTGCTATGATTTAAAAGATTAACTAAGTTGGACAAGGTCTCAGATCTTTAACTACACCCAACCTGTTTGTGATTTTTGGCACTCTGCATTTTAGGTGTGTTATGAAGATGACAGTGTGCCAGTCATCCAAGCTGTCAAATGCCTGCTAAAATCTGTTCAGAGCCAAACTCATTTGCACTCGGATGAACACCTCTCAAGAAGCAATTGCTTAAATACCTACAGTTTCAGGTTTCACTCATGGCTAATAAAACAAATTTTACAACATGCCCAGAATGATTTTTCCCAAAGTGCTGAGATAATTCCGTAGAATAAACCAAGGTAAAGAATTATAGGAGTTATTGGTACTATAATTATAATGTACCAAACATTCACAGAATAAAGCACTGGGTTTGGACATGTATACAATTATGTGGTTTAAAACATTTTTTGAAACAACTTAACATTATTTTGAAACATAATATTAAAAATATGTCCTCCTTTTGGTGGGAAGGACACTTTCACACACTGCTAGTAGGAGTTTAAATTGATAACAAATTTCTGACAACCATTTCTTGGATATCCATTAAAGTGTTTTACTGTTTGTATATTGTATACTTTAATCCACAAATCCCAGAAGCAGGGCCTACCTAGGTAAAGAAGTGGGTGAATGTGGAAAAAGAGTCTTTGAGGCAGAGGGACCCTCATCTGCAAACTACGAAGTGACAAAAAGTCTAAATATCTTTTCTAGAACCATTAATACAAGAAGGTTTCTTGCACTCAGGGGCTCAGTGCTCACAACTGGGACTCTTCCAAGCAATCATGAAGTTGTTGTGGAATAGTCTGCCATGTTGCTGAAGTATAATGATATCTGAATGGGTGGGGGGCTTAAGAACGTATCTCTGCCACTGACTGCATCAAAGATTGTCTTTCATGCAGTGATCTTCATTAGGGATTTATGGGACTATTCCTATTTTTGGTTATACTTCACTTTATTTTAAGGGGGAACATTATATGCTATCGTGGTATTTTGAAAATTGATCCATGGTTGTCTTAAGGAACATGAAGGGTCTAGACTAGTTTGATATGGCAGTACCTCTCTCTCTCTCTCTCTCACAAGCATAGATTATTTTGGATAGAAAATAAAGTACCTTACCAATAAAAACCTTATTTTATGTGTGTGGAGGAGGAGTAATCTGTTTCTTAATATATCCATCGGTATATGCTAAATTGTGCTGAGAGAATCAGCAGCAAGAAAATATCAGCAGCTTAACATAACATTTACTGCACACTTTTATTGTATCTCAGTGAGCACAGGGGTGGGGAAAATGTAATGAAGCCCTCTCTGGCTCTTACGACTTTAAAATGAAAGTAACACATGATTTGTCTTTTCATATTGCATAGGCCAAAGAGAGTCATTTGGTCATTCTTCAATTCAAAGAGGTGGGGTGTTTCATTCTTCTACAGGATATTAATATTTGTAAATGATTACATAGACTGCCATTTTCAGTATTATGAAATGTTTGTCTCGCTGCTTTAAAAAATTAATTATAGCCTAACATGGCCATATATGCTAAGGGTTGAAAAGTGCCTCCAAAGTAGACATGCATGACCAAGAATGGACGTGGACTTAAGTGAAAGGAACAATTAAGCTGGGGGCCAGTGCTGTTGATGAAGGCAGCTATATGGGTCCACAATTCAGTTAATGACAATGACTTGTAAGGTAGATGGTTAGCATCTGAAGAGAGAAGCCTCAAAAGAGGATAATTTGTAGCCAGTCGCAGTGACTCACGCCTATAAACCCAGTATGTTGGGAGGCTCAGGAGTTTGAGACCAGCCTGAGAAACAGCAAAACCCAAGCAAATTTAAAAAGAAGTCATATGTGGTGGTGAGCACCTGTAATCCCAGCTACCAGGGAGACTGAGGCAGCAGAATTGTTTGAGCCCCGGAGTTCCAGGTTACAATGAGCTGTAATCGTACCACTGCACTCTCCAGCCTGGGTAATAGAGTGAGATCCTGTCTCTACAAAAAGAAAAACAAAAGGAAAAACACCACAATGTTTTCACACTAGAGTGAAACTGAGTAGGCACGTAGGCATGAGAAGTTAGATATTGCTTCCACCTTATCCCCATCACATGTTTCAGGGAGCTCTCATTTCATTTCAGCCACAAAGCTAAGGGAGGTCTAGGAAAAGCTAAAGACCAAGGAGAGAGTTTATTTACCATGGGGCAGAGGCTTCAGTGGGCAGAGGGGGTAGTGTTGGGAGAAGGGCAGTGACAAAAGGATGGGCAGCGAGAACATGCAGAGTCCAGGGGGAGAGGACTAAAATGAACAGATGACCAGAGGCTGGCATTCAGAACACAGCTGAGTCTGCTCAAAGAGAGAGGTTTGGAGCAATTAGCTGGCCCCAAGCATCTAGGGGGAACCCCAGGGCAAAGTGTGGTTTTCAGTTCTACACAGGCTGAGATCACAGGAGATCTCATAAACCTGAGCGAGCTGGAAGATGTTGAACCCAATACAGCCTAGGCTCCTCGACTGACATAGGTCACAGGATATTTTCTTTTCTCTCTTTTATTTTATTTTATTTTTTGAGACAGATTCTTGCTCTGTCACCCAGGCTGGATTCCAGTGGTGTGATCTCGGCTTACCAAGACCCCTACCTCCCAGGCCCAAATGATTCTGGGACCTCAGCCTTCTGAGTAGTTGGGATTATAGGCATGCACCACCACACCTGACTGATTTTGTGTGTGTGTGTATTTTTAGTAGAAACGGGGTTTCACCATGTTGGCCTCAGGTAATCTCAAACTCCTCAGGTGGTCTCAAACTCCTGGCCTCAGGTGATCTGTCCACCTCAGCATCCCAAAGTCCTAGGATTACAGGCATGAGCCACCGCGCCTGGCCAGATCACATGATATTTTCTTACTCATCCTACAAATAACGACAGGCCCTGAACACACTGGGGAAAGCAAGAAAATCCCTCAGCTAATGACAATTAAACTGTCTCTCAATATTTCATTTTACTTTGCCCTTTCAATCTAACTCAATTATATCCATATTTTATCTCTGCAAAAGAATTTTCTATAAGCATCTTAAAAGTTTCATAGAAAAAAGTATAAGGAGAGAATCGGGGGAAAGCTAGTTTAAGAAAGAAAAGCAATTTCAAGGTTAGGGAACATGGCAGAGGAAAAGACAGAAATAAAAGTGAGAAACAAAAATGTAAAAAATGAAAGATTCATACATTGGGTAAAAGTGTGAAAAAGAGGAGGTAGAAAATTTTTTAAGTTTTGACTACTAAAAGCAGTTACAGAAACTTCAAGGAGAGAAATAGTGTGATTGTTACGGAGGACATAGCTGAAAATTAATATCATCAAGAGCTAGTTTATTTTACCCTCTGTTTTTAATCTATGTAGAATTAAAAATATTATTATGTGGAGTGTTCCTTTTTTTCTTTAATTATAGTATGATTTCTTTTGAACAAAATATCTCCCTCCTAATTGCATTAGCTGCTGAAATGCAACTGAATATTTCCTTCAGGACTTTGATGAATGGCATCTTTTGTATAACTCCATAGTTCTCAATGCCAACGACACAAACAAACATCCCTACTTTACTACCATTTAGGAAACTAATGATAATATGTTTGTCACGGAAGACAAAGCTGTATTTAGTTGTTTTTATCTTCTTGTAAAATTTAATATTCAGATGATAAAAATATTAATTTACATGTGAAATATCATACAATAGTTCCTTTATGATCCAGAAATAATTTTGTTTCTGAAAACTGTTGAAAGTGTAGACTTTCAATCATGTACTCCACATTAATTTCGCAGATAGTCAGAGGCCACATACCACATGTAAGGCACTGTGGTAGGCACTGAGGATATGTGACCGAGAACAAAAACAAAGATTCCTCTCTTCCTTCTATTTACATTGCAGTGAAGGAAATAAATATAAGCAAGATTAAAATGTGAAAAATACAGTGTTAGTGATACTTACTAAGGGAAAGATAAAAATAAAGAAGAAAAGAGGGGTGAGAAGGAAGAGCTGAAACTTCAGATATTGAGTAGCCAGGGAAATAATCACATGGGGAAGGTGACTTTTGAATAAAGCCCTGGAAGAAATAAGGGAATATGGCATGTAGATATCTGGAGAAAGAGCATTCCAGGAAAGAAACAGCAAGTGCAAAGGCCCTGGTCAGAAGCCTACCTGGTGGGTTGAAAAACAGTGATCGGACTCTTAGGCTAAAGCAGAGAGAAACGAGAGTGTAACAGAAGATGAGGTCAGAAACAGGAAAGAATCTGGAACCTAGATCACATGAGGCCTTATAAAAGTAAGAATGGTGGCTTCTAATCTGAGTGAGATCAGAAACCAGTAGTGGAAGCATGACGTGATCTAGCATATGTTTTTCAGGATGACTCTGGCTTCTGCGTTGAGAATAAGCTTCTGGAGAACAAGGCAAGAAGCAGAAAAAAAACAGTTCAGATGACTATAGCAATAATCCAAGCATGAGATGATGATGGTTGAATTTTTTAAATATATTCAGGCAATCTTTGAATATGCTGCAGAACAGTAAACATGACTGTGCAACTTAATAATCAACAATCTCATCCTAATAATCAATAGGAATAATTATGATTATTCTACAACCTTTAAAATTTTTCTCAAAACATTAAAAATTCTCTGTCAGTTAAAATAGATAGGGAAATGAAATACTAAAAACTACTAAAACTATTATTTATTTAGAACACAGTAATTTGAAACACTAGAAAAATAGTGTTTTGTTTCTTTGCAAAAAAAAAAAAAAAACACATATGAAGAGTGGTTTGAACAGTTCTTGCCTTTTTAAAATTGCCATATAACTTTACAATAATGAGCAAGCCTCTTTCCTACTATAGCTTGGTGAATTATTATACTTCTATTTAAATTTGCATCAACTTCCAACATTTAATGTTTGTACTTTCAACATCATGAAATACTTCTGAGAGTTTCTTTAATGTGCAGTTAATTTCTCTGTAATTTCCTCTGGGGCATCTTCATCCTTTTTAGTGCAACTACTTTCTTCATTTTTGTTGGTAAGTCCATCTGAACGAAGGAAGTCCTTCTGGCTAGAAATCTAGAGTCTCTTGAAGTATGGTAGCACTTACATTGCTATGGATAAGTATTTCTTCTATAACTCCATTTACATTTGATTTACATTTCACTTCCACCATTATTATCATTTGGGTTTTTTTTTTTTTTTGCCACACTTTCATCTTTATGGGTCAATTTCTTCTTTCAATTATCCATTTTTGTAAAATGTCATATGTATTTATCACTAAGAGACAAGGAGTCAACACAACTGCACACTTTGCTGGGAATAAGAGATGTGCTATGATGAGTCACTGACAAGCTCTGAAAGAAGTCACATGATTGATCATTGATTATGATGAGCAGCTATTATTTTTGTAGAGATTTATGAGCTGAAGAACTAGTATTACTCAGTTAATATATTGCGGTAACTGAAATTTGAACCATGTTGTTGGTGAGCTGGCATTGTTTAACTAAACTGTGGTAACTGAAATTCAAGCCTATCAACCACAAAGTAAGGATTCCCTATATAATGAAGACAGAGACAGAGACAATAGGATTTTTTGGAAGGTGGGATGTGGAGTATAGTAGCATGTCACAGATGCAGTTTTACATTTGCTGGTGATATTGATTACCTAACACTGACTGTCCCTCTTGATAGCAAGCTCCGTGAAGGCAAGGACCACACTTATCTTTGTTCACCATTACACAGTTGATGTTGCACTTTCCCAAATAGCGTGTCTTTAAGTTTCACAACAACCCCAAGCAGCAGGCATCATCTCATTTTGCAGATGAAGAAACTGAAGCTCAGAGAAGTTAAGTAACTTAGAACCATTTTACACAACTAGTGAGTGACAGATTGGAACTCAAATTACATTTTCTGAAGTCCAATCCTCTTTCCTTCGAACCATCTACTCCTCCCTAATAAAAATATAGTCCTATAAAGTTTTGCTCTGGAAACCACAGCACCATGTTTCCTATGCCATAATCAACTATCATATGAAAGCTGTAGAATATAAATGACAGCAGAAATAAGACAAACACAGTGTATTTGAGTCTCCTGTCTGTTTAAATATCCTACAAGCTTCCATTTAAATTCTGTTCTTAACCTCATGATAAGGATTTATAAAAAGACAAAATCTGGCAACTACATTGACTGAAGGCAAAAGAGCACATCCTGCTCTTCAAGGGATTTCCAATCTCTCTGCAAACAATAAGGATGAGTTAAGAAGTACATTCCTGACTTCCTCAGACTTTAATCTGTGAATCAGAACATTAAGAATAGGTACCTGCAAGGTAGAAAAGGTTTTGACTTACATCACCTAGCACACCCAACCCAAAGGTGTCTGGGTGCATTTACCAGAAATCCACCTCTATTCTCCAAAGCAATTATTTTCTAATCAGTCAACATCTTTCTCTTCCTTCACCACTTCTAAGGCTTTTCTTTTTCCATTTGCATCCAGATACCATTCCTCTCAAGATCCAACAGTACCACTAATCAAATGCACAGTACAATTTGAGACAAACTTGTCAATCCCCACATAATGACTAAAGAGACTATTGTCTTGGCCATTTTAACATCCAGGTTAGTCTGTCAGAATGTAAAATCACTGCTTTGTTACTAGCATATTATTATTTTAGCAAGGAAGATGCTTAGCAGACATAACCACTCCAATTAAGGGATACTTTCACTCCTTACTTTTTCATTCTGATATGGCATAAATTTTTTACAAGTATATATTACTTTTAGAACTAACAATAATTTTTAAGTGTCATAACTGAGTTAAGTTTTAAAGACATGAAAATAGCTCTTAAATGATTATTATACAATAGCCTAAATAATTCAATTAAATATATGTATAATATTGAATACTAAAAGATCTGATAGGAAAAGAGATGTGACAATATCCTGGACAATCGGGAACTGAGAATAAGATTATAATGTAACACAAATATCTCTTCCCTTACAGTCATTTTATAATAAATACTCAATCAAAATTAGAACTTTATGTAAAATGAAACAAATTGATAACACTTCTGGTTGAAGAAAAAATAAGATAATTTTGACTTGGGGAATATTTCCCCTATTTATGTGATCAATAGGAGTTAAGAAACACATTTCTGAATTATTCACACTCTGCTTTGGGAATTGTAATCAACAACACTACCAAAAGCAGAAGATTCCTTTAAATTTTCCAATGGAAAAATATGTGCCATCATTAAGCTGATAAATGCATGTATTATTTAAAACTAAATGAGCATGATTACTGCTACTTTAACAAAGAAATGAGAGGATTTGATATTCATATTATGTAGGACAGTAGAAAATAAGCAAATATTTTGCTTAGACTGGTTCTGAAAAAAAAAAAAAAGGTGTTATTGAGTAGACATATGAGTCTGGGTTTGGTACAATTTTTTTCTGCATGTTGTCTGATACCCACCTCATTGCCTACCATATGTGCCAATCCTAGCCCATCCCAACCTCCCTTATCCTCAGACTTAATTTTTATCAATCTCATGTCTTTCCCAGAAGTTGACATGCTCTGGTCCAAGGTAAGGATATCCATTTCAAACATCACTTACCAATTTTCCTTGGAAATCGAGATTTTAATTGTTTCTTTGTTTATGCAACATCAAAAATGATTCTGCAGTCAAAATATCTATGTCAGTTATGTAGATAAAATGGAAGATTGAACATATGCCTATAATTTTTCTCCTTTCCACTAAAAATGGCAATAAAGGGATTTTTGCTTTTAAAGACATAAATCTCAAAGTATTAGTAGAGCAGAAGAGGATACAACTTCAACTACATTTATGGAAAGGGGAAGCAGATGAACCAGTGGTAACTAGCAGGAAACTGGAAAAAGATGAATCTTAATCCAGTAATGTGGGAAGCCTGAATGTTCACAGACTCCTCCAAAGGCTCAGATATCAGGACTAAGTGCTCCCAGAAATGGGGTACTAACATAAGGAAGATTGGTTAAGAGCAGTTTAAGGAACAAACACCAAATCCCCTCTTCTACTCTGTGAAGTTGGGCAAATTCTCCCTCATCACCAGGCAGAACACCAGGAGTTTATTCTGCAGATATTAATCTTAGGTTGATACTCTTAAACATAAGTGAGCTACCAAGATCCACAGACAGCAGAGAAAACCTTATAATGTGAATAATTGAAACCAAAAAGAGAAGAAAAAAAAAAACATGCAAAGGAAACAAAGATGGCAGGGGGAAAAAAAAACTTGAGAAAAACACAATAATCCTAGAGAAAGAAGAGCATTGATAAAATGCTATAAACGGGAGCATTCAAAGAACAAAAGAAAGTATGGAATTGAAAACATGAGAGCATTAATTTTTTCAAATTAATAGATTTATTAGGAAATAAAATTTAGAAAAAAGTTAGAAAAATCTCCCAGAAAGCAGAGGAAAGAAAAACATAGAAGAGAGAAAAAAATAAGGAAGCTTACATGTTTAAAGTCTTAATTAAATTCATATGCTTTAAAATTTCAAATTGTACTAGAAGGTTTATAACATAAAATTATCCATTTCCCACCCACTTTTTTCTACTCCCAGGTTGGTAATTTCAGAAGCAGTCACTTTGATTCTTTTGGCTGTTTCTTTTGACATTTACCTAACTTTATATGTTTAAATACTATGTGTATTTGCTATTCTTAGATACATGAATGTTGAGCATTATCTAATTACTTCCTATAATGGTAGTTTAGCATTTTACTCTCTTAGACTCCCATTGCCTCTACTTTCCCTCCTCTATGATTCCAATTCAGTTGTAGTCATTTTTAGATTAAATCAATATTCAGTTAAGTCTGTGTAAATATTACTCACAGCTGAGCACTGTATTATGATTACACTTCCTTTCTTATATTTTCACCAGAGTTAATCATTACCATCTTTTTTTGATTGAAGTACAAGTTATACATCATAAAATGCGCCCATCATAAGTATACAATTCAGTGAACTTTGGTAAATGTACAGAGTAATGCAACTACCATCACAAACTAGCTTTGAAACATTTCCATCACCCCAAAAAGCTCCCTTGCGCCTGTTTGCAGTCAATCTTCACTTCCACTCCCAGCCCCAGGCAACCACTCATCTGTTTTCTGTCTCTATAAATTTGCCTTTTCTGGAAACTTCATATAAATGGAATCATGCAATACGTAGTCTCTTGCATCTGGCTTCTTTCACTTAGCATAATATTTTGAGATTCATTATGTCATAGCATGTATTTGTAGTCTGTATCTTTTTATTGATGAGTTGTATTCTACTTTATAGATATACAACACTTTGTTAATCCTTTCACCAGCTGATGAATTGTTTCCATTTTTTGGCTACTAGAAATATTGCTGCCGTGAACATATATGTACAAGTTTTGTGTGGACTTATGATTTCATTTCCCTTGGGTAGACATCTAGGCATGGAATTTCTGAGTTGTACAATAAGTTTATGTTTCACTTTTTAAAATCTGCTAACCTTTTTCCAAAGTAGGTGTCTCATTCTACCATCCCAGAAGCAATGTATGAGAGTTCCAGTTACTCCCCGTCCTCACCTACACTTGATGTTGTCAGTCTTTTCTTCAAGCCATTTAATGGGTACAATGCAGTATCTCATTTTAATTCACATTTTCCTAGCCATTAATTATTCTGAGCAACTTTTTATGGGCTTATTAGCCATTAGTATAATCTTTTTGGTGAAACGTCTGTTCAAATCTGTTACCCACTGTATTGGTTTTTTATTGCTGCCATAACAAATTAACACAAATTTGGTTGCTTCAACCAATACAAATTTATCATCTCACAGTTTCTATAGGACAGAAGTCCAGGTAAGCTCAGCTGGGTTTTCTGCCTAGGGTTTCATAAGACAAATTAAGGTCTCAACGGGACTTACCAGAGGCTCTGGAAAAGAAACCTCTCTGAAGCTCACTTAGGTTGTTGGCTGAATTCAGTTCCTTGTGCTTATCTAAAACTAACATCTTTCCTAGCTGGCTATCATCTAAGGACCAATCTTTGCTCCTAAAGGCTACCTGGATTTCTTCTCTTACTTTCTATGTGGCTGCCTCCAGCAACAAGGAGTTGTGTGCCTCTCACACTCTGAATGTCTCTCTGACTCTATTATACCTTTTCTAGGTAAAGAAAAGATCATTTCTATCTTTCTAGCTAGCTCATCTCTTTCTACCTCATCTTTCTGTCTCTAGCTTCTAAAGGTTAGCATTATTAAATTGAGACCACCCAGATAACCTAGGATAGTATCCCTGTCTTAAAGTCTATAACTAACCTGAATTACATCGGCAAAAATTCCTTATGCTATGTTTTTTTTTTTTTTTTTTTGAGGCGGAGTCTCGCTCTGTCGCCCGGACTGGAGTGCAGTGGCCGGATCTCAGCTCACTGCAAGCTCCGTCTCCCAGGTTTACGCCATTCTCCTGCCTCAGCCACCCGAGTAGCTGGGACTACAGGCGCCCGCCACCTCGCCCGGCTAGTTTTTGTATTTTTAGTAGAGACGGGGTTTCACCGTGTTAGCCAGGATGGTCTCGATCTCCTGACCTCGTGATCCGCCCGTCTCGGCCTCCCAAAGTGCTGGGATTACAGGCTTGAGCCACCGCGCCCGGCCTTTTTTTTTTTTTTTTGAGACGGAGTCTCGCTCTGTCGCCCAGGCTGGAGTGCAGTGGCCGGATCTCAGCTCACTGCAAGCTCCGCCTCCTGGGTTCACGCCATTCTCCTGCCTCAGCCTCCGGAGTAGCTGGGACTACAGGCACATATTCAACAGAAGAATTAGGGCATGGACATTCCAGGCAAGGGGGTGAATTCTGCCTAAAACACCCATTTATTTTATTTTATTATTTTTATAAGATAGGGTCTTGCTCTGTTGCCTAGGCTGGAGTGCAGTGGTGTAATCATAGCTCACTGAAGCCTCCAACTCCTGGGATCAAGTGATCTGCCCACCTCAGACTCCCTCCCAAGTAGCTGTGACTACAGGTGCATGTCACCACACTTGTTTTGTTTTGTTTTGTTTTGTTTTAATATTTTTTTAGAGATGGGGCTTCCACTTTGTTTCCCAGGCTAGTCTCAAACTCCTAGGTTTAAGTGATCTTCCTGCCTCAGTCTCCCAAAGTGCTGGGATTCCAGGTGCAAGCCACTGTACCCAGCCAAAAACAACCATTTTTAAGTGAGTTGTTTGTCTTCTTATTAATGATTTGTAAAAGTGTCTTATATATTCTGGATATAAGTCCTTTGACAGATGTATCAGGGGCTCACACATGTTTTCTGTAAATTAACAGATTATAAATATTTTATGTTTTGCAGGCTACAAAGCATTTCTTTTGCATATGCTTTTTTAAACAACACTTTAAAACTGTAAAAACCATTCTTAGCTTATGAGCCTTACCAAAACAGATCATAGGACAAATCTGGCCTTTAGGCCAGAGTTTGCCAACCCCTAAGATGTGTGCTTTGCAAATATTTTCTCCAAGTTGGTGGCTTATCTTTTTTTATTTTCATACTCTTGCTTTCGGAAGAGTGTAGTGAACAGACTTGAAGATGGCTCTCATAACTGGGTATTGGTGATTTGGTGTAATTCCTCCCATTGAGTGTGTTAAACCCTTTGTGACTGGCTTCTAATCAATGGGATGCAGCAAAGATGGTTCCAGGAACATGATTACATAAAAGTGTAGCACATATCTTGCCATTTTTCTCTCTTCTGTTTGTCTCTCTCTTTCCTTCCTCTTTTATTCTTGAATTTGCTATAATAATTCATGTCTTCTTGCCTCTGAAGAAGTGAGATGCCATGAGCCCTATGTCCCCCAGGTACTGAATGTGGCCAACAATCCAGGAAATGGACCTTTCCTAGTTGAGTCTCATACGAGACCTGAGTCCTGCTGACACCTTCACTACAGCCCTAAGCAGTGAATCCAGTTGAGGCATGCCCTGATTCCTGACTCACAGAAATAATAGTAGAATAAGTATGTGTTGTTTTAAGACACTAATTTTGTGGCAATTTGTTATACAACCTGGAAAACTAACATAAAGAGCACATATCTTTAATTTTATTAAGTTCATGTTATTGTCTTTTTTTCTTTTGGTATCACATCTTAAAAATCTTTGCCTAATCCAAAGTCATAAAGATTTTCTCCAGTGTTTTCTTCTAGATACTTATAGTTTTAGTTCCTACATTTAGATGTATTAGATATTTTGAGTTAATTTATATGTATGGTTTGAGATAAGAGTCTAAGTTCACTTTTTTTGAATAGGTGAATACCTAGTTGTCCTAGAGTCAGTCATTTGTTGAAAAAGTCTCCTTTCCCTCATTGAACTGCCTTGGCACCTTTGCTGAACATTAATTGACCATAAAAGGAAAGGTTTATTTCTCAACTTTCAATTTTGTCTCATTGATTCATATGTCTATCGTTACCCAAATATTCCACTGTGTTGATTACTGTGGATTAATAGTAAGTTTTATAAATGGTTATTCCGAGTCATCCAAATTTCTTTTTTTTTTTTCAAAATTGTATTGACTAGTCTTGGTTCTTTGTGTTTCCATATAATTTTAGGAGCAGCTTGTCAATTTTTACAAAAAAAAAAAGTAAAAGCCTGTTGGGATTTTGAGAGAAAATGTGCTGAATCTACAGAGAATTATCATCTTAACAATATTGAGCCTCTCAGTCTTAGAACATAATATGTCTCCATTTATTTCAATCTTACTATTTCTCAGCAGCAGTGGTTTGTAGTTTTCTGTGAATAAGACTCAAACTTTTGTTACATTTATTTCTCAGTGCTTTATTTTATTTTATTTTATTTATTTTGAGACAGAGTCTCACCCCGTCACCTAGGCTAGAGTCCAGCAGCGCCATCTCAACCTCCACCTCACAGACTCAAGAGTGTCTCCTGCCTCAGCCTCCTGAGTAGCTGGGACTACAGAAGCTTGTCACCACACTCAGCTAATTTTTGTATTTTTAGTAGAGATGGGGTTTTGCCATGTTGGCCAGTCTGGTCTCAAACTCCTGACCTCAAGCAATCCACCTGCCTCGGCCTCCCAAAGTGCAAGGATTACAGGCATGAGCCACTGGGCCCAGCTGAGCATTTTCTTCTTTTTGATGCTGTTAGGAATGGAATTTCATTTTCCAATTGTTCATTGCTAGAATAAAGAAAAAACATTTATTTTTGCACACTTATAGCCTGTGACTTTGTTGAACTTCCTTATTAGTTCTAGTTTTTTGGTTTATATTTTAGATTCCCTAGGAGTTTCTATGTTCAAGATCATGTTGTCTTCAAAAAAAAGTTTTATTTCTTCCTTTTCAATCTATATGCCTTTAATTTCTTTGTCTCATCTGATTGTGGTGGTCAGAGTCTCTAGTATAATATTAAGTAAAATGGGTAAGAATAGATGTCTTTACCTTATTCTTGATTTTAAGAACAAAGCACTATTTTTTTAGCAATGTATTATGTTAAGTATAGGCTTTTGTAAATGTCCTTTAGCACTCTGAGAAAGTTTTCTGCTATTCCCAATTTGTTGAGAGCTTTTATTTACGGGTGCAGGATATTGTTTTCAATTGGTTTCTCTGTTTCCTGAGATGACCATGCATTTTGTATACCTCGCATTATTAATATGGTGTATTACATTGATTTATATGCAGATGTTAAGACAATCTTGCATTTCGAGGATAAATCCCACTTGGTCATGGTATTTTTTTTATGTTGCTGGATTTTGTTTGCTAATTTTTCAAAAAAATTTGCATTTGTTTTCAAGAAAGGTTTAATCTGTAATTTTCTTTTCTTGAGATATCTTCATGAGCTTTCCTCTCAGGATAATACTGGTCTCAGGGAATGTAAAATGCCAACTATCTTCTACTTTCTGGTAGAATTTGTGAAGGGTTGCTATTATTTCTTACTTAAATGTTTGTTAGAATTCACTTGTGAAGATATCTGGGCCTGGGGTTTTTCTAGTGAATTTTTAAGTACTAATTTATGTTTTGTTGGTCTATTTCAATTTTCTATTTCTTTTTGAGTCAGTTTCAGTGGTTTGTGCTAGGAAAATGTCTGCTTCCCTTAAAATGTCTAATTTGCTGACATAAAATTGTTGATAATATTTTCTTACAATTATTTTAATTTTTGAGGGGTGGTAGTGATGTGCTCTCTTTTATTCTTGAATTTCCTATAATAGTTTGTGTCTTCTCTCGTTTTTTCTCTGTCAGACTAGATTGGGGATCAACAGAGTATGTATAGCTTAGTGGTCAGCCCAAAACTGGCCAGATGTTGTGCTCCGGCACCTTGAGCCAGTAGGGCTTATACCCCATTGATGGATCTGTTTGTGTGATGGCAGCACATCCACATATCAGGCTTTTACTTCCTGTAGTGTCCTTACAGGTCTCCTCTGTACATATGCATGTCCTCCCAGTCTGCCAGTGATGTGTTATGAAGACCTCAGCTAGCTCTTCCATGATGCTCTTGGTTCTGCTGTTCACCCCACCAAAGATAACTTCAGTCTTGTATTGCAGTATTATGGTTTTCATTATTCTTTTCCTATTTGGATACGGAAGTTTTTTGCTCTGCACTCCAAATCAACTGCTATTAATAATTTTATGACCAGCCCCACCGGACAGAACTATCATGCCAAATGACTGAAGGATTGGATGGGAATCGCCCCAGGCAAGAACAGCACAGACTTCCATCGTGCTTAACTGAAGTTCAGTGATTTTTTTTTTAATTAGTAAATTCTCAATTTGTTGTTCGTATTTGTTTAATTTCCAGAGCCCTGAAATATGTGTGGTTTGTCTGTTTATATTTAAATGTGTCCAGTTTCATACTTATATTAGTGGGAAAATATTTGCCAGCCTCTTCACTTTGCCACGATTGGGAATCCCTGTCGAGGCCACCTGACATCTCTGATTCCTGCTTGTTTTCATTTATTTCATTTTTACTTATATTTATTGCTAATTTTTCACACACCTGCCAGTTGTCAGAATAATATTTCATCAGACATAAATTCTCTGTTTTCGTGTTTTATTTTTGAAGACTTCCCTTCTGAGAACTTTCATTCTGCTTTTATCTGGAGTAGAAATAAACTGCACCACTAATGTCTTGCGCCATTGCCTCCTAATTGTCCTAGGAATTCCCTCTGCCTGTTTCCTAATTTAGATTATACATCTCATGAATTTCAAGATTTTCTGCTTTTTTGGTTTTTTCCATTATTTTGATGGAACCTGGTCTCCAGTAGCACTTTTTTTTTCTTTCTCATGTTAAAGATAGTACAACTGCAGAGAGAATGGTGCCAGCAATCCTTGACACACCTACTTCTTGTCTCACTGCTCTGATTTATACTTCTCTCACATAGTAGTTTTGCAGATAAAATTGTTTTGTTTTGTTTTGTTTTGCTAAGTGGAGAATACAATTTGAGATAAATAGGCCAATTGCTAAGAAAAAATAGAGTAAAGAAAGAGAAGAAAAAGACACAGAAATAGGCTTTCTTTGCTAGTGGTTTTAAAGTTACTTTCATTTTGAGGGGTAGGACAGATTGCTGATTCCTGGCTCAAGACGGTTTCAAGACCAATGTAAAGGCATTCAAGGAAATGCGTCACATTGTTATGTGTTATGAAACACAAGGATTGTAAAGTTGACCTTACAATTGTACATCCTAAGAATACATCAGCACAAATCTGTGTGTAAAAGGAGGCTCATTGTGCAAAGACTAGATAATTTTAGCAAAGTTGAATTAGTTTCTAACACACAATCCTTATCTAAAAGCATCTTCCAAATTTGCCTATCTCAAATCCAAACAAAAAGAAGATCATCACAGCTATGGGGACCATGGTAAAGCCAGGTACCCTGGAAATGATGGAACTGGTTGTGTCTTGGAGAAGAGGGGAAAAAGTAAGGCAACACCTCTGACAAACGATTTTATCCAGTCCAGAATTGTTAGCCTTCTTATGTTTTGAAGTAGGATATAGATGAATTGACAATTATTCCCTTTATCTTCAGGATGTAATTTTATCCTAATATTCCTCTGTGCTGCCAGATTCCTGGTTTTTATCCTGTATATTCACACTGAAGACATCCAAGAAAAACTCCTAGTTTATGAACACTTTTTGAAAATTCTAAAGGCTACCGGGACATTCGAAATGGTAAAATGTGTATTTGTTGAGTAAAAATTCAATTGAACAAAACATGTTGGTACCTAAGGTGCAGATGGAGTGCCTGAAATGATGAACTACTTGTTTAATTTTGCTTCTAGGGTGAAGATGAAAGCTATACATGTGGTACTGAGCCTCGTTATGCTCTCTACCAGACTACACTGACATTAAGGGGATGTCTGCATCCTACATGAATACTGTCTCCTGCAATTAAAGTCATTTTATCAAAATCAGGGACAAATTTATCACCTTTTCAAGAGGTTTTGCCGAGAATGAAAGGCAGAATATTAAATTCTTAACTGTACAAAAGTGCATTAGATTTCAGAAAAGTCATAAAATGCTTTTTTGAAAAATAGATTTTGTTGTTGTTGATGATGATGGATTATTTGTTTGCTTCTATTCACATTTCAAAGCAAAAAAAAAAAATTCTCAGAATCATTGTAAAGAAAGCTATCTTTTGGCCTCGGTCACTTGGAAGATAATCGGATGTATATAAACGAAATAATGCTTTCTTTTAAGACAAAAGTCACTGCGTTGTTGCTACCAAGCCTTAGCCAACCTGAAAACTCAACAGGGCCCATGCCCCCCAAATCGTTACAAAGTTTTATGCCAAGTTAAGCAACAAGATGGACAATTAAAGGGCCAAGGCCTGCCTGGCCTCCATGTCTGAGTCAACCTTTCTCCTCTTTTTCAACCTTATGATACTATGTACTTCTCCTTATAACACTTTACATAACTGTAATTTTGAAAGACGTATTTAATAGTCATTTTAAAAAACATCTTTATTGAGATATAGTTGATATATAAAAATGGCATATATTTAATGTATAAAATTTGATGAGTTTGGATATATGCATACACCCATGAAATCATCACCACAATAAAGACAATAGACATATCCATCACCCCCAAAAATTTATTTGTGTCTCTTTGTTTTTTTGTTTGGTTTGGTTTTGTAGTAAGAATATTTAACATGAGATTTACCCTTCTCACAAATTTTAAAGTACACAATACAGCATTGTTGATTATAAGCATTATGCTGTATAACAGATCTCTAGAACTAATTTATCTGGCATAACTGAACCTTCATACCAATTGAACAACCCCCCCATTTCTCCTTTCTCCTGGTAACCACTGTTCTGTTCTCTGCTTCAGTGAATCTGACTAATTTAGGTACCTCATATACATAGAATCTTGCAGTATTTGTCCTTCTATGCCTGACTTATTTCACTCACTCTAATGTTCTCAAGGTTCATCCATGTAGTTGGTTGTTGCAAATGTCAGAAGTTTCTTCTTCTTCTTCCTTTTTTTTTTTTTTTTTTTTGAGATGAAGTTTCGCTCTTGTCATCCAGGCTGGAGTACAATGGCGCAACCTCAGCTCACTGCAACTTCCACCTCTCAGGTTCAAGCAATTCTCCTGTTTCAGCCTCCCAAGTAGCTGGGATTACAGGAACCCACCACTACGCCTGGCTTAATTAATTGCATTTTTAGTAGAGATGGGGTTTTACCATGTTAGCCAGGCTGGTCTCAAACTCCTGTCCTCAGGTGATCCATCTGCCTCAGCCTCCCAAAGTGCTGTGGCTGCATAAGCCACCACACCCAGCCAGAAGTTTCTTCTTTTTTAATACTGAATAATATTTCACCGTATATATAAACCACATTTTCTTTATCCATTAATTTGTTGATGGGCATTTAGGTTGTTTCTATGTCTTTGATATTGTAAATAATGCTGCAATGAACATGGGAGTACAGATATTTCTTCGAAATCATAATTTTAATTATTTGGGGTATACACCTAGAAGTGTGATTGCTAGATGATATGATAGTTCTATATTTAATTTTTCAAGGGACCTCCACACTGTTTTCCATAGTGATTGTTACCAATTTACATTCTTACCAACAGTGTACAAGCGCTCCTTTTCTCCACACTCTAATCAACAGTTTTTATCTTGTTTTGTTTTGTTTTTGTTTTTATAATAGCCATCTTAACTGATGTGAGATGATATCTCATTGTAGTTTGATTTGTATATCCCTAACAATTAGGGATGAGTATTTTTTTACATGTCCATTGGTCATTTGTATGTCTTGATTGAATTAACATCTATTCAAGTCCTTTGCCAATTTTTAAATTGGGTTGCTTGTTTTTCCCTTATTGAGTTGTAGGAGTTCCTTATATAGTTTGGATATTAACCCTTTATCAGATATGTAGTTTGTAAATATTTTCTCCCATTCCACAGACTGACTTGTCATTCTCTTTATTGTTTCCTTTGCTGTGTAGAAGCTTTTCAGTTTGTTGTAGTTCCACTTGTCTGTTTTCATTTTCTTTGCCTGTGCTTTTGATGTCATATCCAAGAAATCATTGCCAAAACCAATGAATTTGAATTTATTTATTTGCCAACCATACCATCTCATGGCCTACAATAGTGTCTCGCTTACAAAATCCAATCAGAAATGCTTGCTGAATGAATAATTAAAGCTTTACATATGCTCACATTTAAACTAAAAAATAACTCTGAATAAAATAAACTGAAAGAACTAAAAGTGGGACTGTATCTTCCAAATGCCTGAAACAAATACAACTGAAAAATATATAGTTCATCTAGTAAAAGGCAGATTAATAAAGAACAAGAAGAATAAACTTAGAAAAATAAAACAAAATCTCAAAAGTAGATTTAAAAGATTACTTGTGATAATTAATGTATATGGATTAAAATTTCTTATTGCCACATGCAGTCACAGAGACCTATAATCCCAGTTACTTGGGAGGCTGAGGGAAGATCTCTGTTCCAGACCAGCTTGGGCAACACAGCAAGACCCCACTCCAAAAAAAAAAAAAAAAATCCCTATTAAGAAAAACAAAACATTTAGATTTAACTTTATAAAAATCCACATAACTGTTGCTTACACGAAAAATATTGAAAATAAAGTAAGCAAAAACCTTAAGAAAATGAGATAGCCAACAATATTTTCAACAAATGTTTTTTAAAGATTTAAAAAGTATAAGAGTGATATTACTATTGACAAGAAAACACCCATGCAGGAATAAAAGCATATATGAGTTAAAGAAGATGAATTTAGAAGACTAAAAGGAGAGATAAGAGTTATAAAATTTTGTCAGGTTACAATAATATAAAAAGTTCATACTGATAGAAATAAAAGAAATGGACAGAAATAGGCTCTACTGGGATTCTTCATAAACCACTATAAGCCTATGAAATATCAAGTGGAAAATATTTAATTGACAAATTCATTTAGAAAACTAAGTTATATAACATATTTTTATCTATGACAAACATATATAGTCTTTTTTTACAACATCCTTGAAAAATATAATTTCATCATTTTCTAGAAACAAAACCTCAGTAAACTTAGAAAATGAAAATTGTAAGCCGGGCGCGGTGGCTCACGCCTGTAATCCCAGCATTTTGGGAGGCTGAGGCGGGCGGACCACGAGGTCAGGAAATCGAGACCATCCTGGCTAACACGGTGAAACCCCGTCTCTACTAAAAATACAAAAAAAAAAAAATTAGCCGGGCGCGGTGGCGGGCGCCTGTAGTCCCAGCTACTCAGGAGGCTGAGGCAGGAGAATGGCATGATCCCTGGAGGCGGAGCTTACAGTGAGCCGAGATCGCGCCACTGCACTCCAGCCAGGGGGACAGAGTGAGACTCCGTCTCAAAAAAAAAAAAAAATTGTACTGGTTTTCTCTAATCATAACATAAAACAAAACAAAACACAAAATAACTCAAAGTTAATAGTAAAAAATCAGACAAATATTTATAGCCCTTTACTAACTTCAATAATTTCTTTTAAATAACTGTTGACTAAACAAGAGAACAATGAAAAGGAAAATAACATATACAAAAAGGTAAGGAATTCAAACTGCAGCCATATTCAAAACTACATGAATAGACTCAAAAGCTTGCATCAATTTTTTAAAATAATAAAATATATAGAGAAACTAGATTACTATGGTTTGAATGTAGTTTGTCCCAGCAGAATCTCATGTATAAATTTGATCCCCAATGTGGCAATGTTGGGAGGTGGGGCCTAGTGTCTGGATCACAGAAGTATATCCCTTGTAAATGGATTAATACCTTCTTATGGGTGAATGAGTTCTCACTCTCTCAAGAATGGATAAATTCCTTTGAGAGCGGGTTGCTAAGAAAGAATCTGGTTTTCTCGGTTTATCTCTCTTCTTTCCTCTCTCACCATGTGTTCTCTTTGCATATGCCCACTCCTCTTCCACTTTCCACCATGAGTGGAAAAATCACGAGACCCTCAACAGATGCAACTGCCCAACCTTGGACTTTGCAGTCACCAGAACTGTAAGCCAAATACATCTCTTTTCTTTGCTTTTTCTTGTTTCGAGATGGGAGTCTGGCTCTGCTGCCCAAGCTGGAGTGCAGTGGTGTAATCTCAGCTCACTGCAACCTCTGTCTCCTGGGTTCAAGCAAGTCTTATGCCTCAGCCTCCCAAGTAGCTGCTGGGATTACAGGGGTACACCACTATGGCTGACTAATTTTTGTATTTTTAGTACAGATGGGATTTTGCCATGTTGGCCAGGCTGGTCTTGAATTTCTGGCCTCAAGTTATTCCCTCCTGTTGGCCTCCCAAAGTGCTGGGATTACAGACATGACCCACCATGCCTGGCTCATCTCTTTCCTTTATCGATTACTCAGTATCAGCTATTCTGTTACAGAAACACAAAATATACTAAGCCATAGCTAATTATTTTAAGATATTAGGAAGAAACAACTATAATAGTATTTAAGGTAGGCAGGAGGTAGAAAGTAATGATCCTATATTTATAATACAGTGAATTAGAACATAGAGAAAACTGATAGATAAAGCCATAGTCGAGTTCTTTGAGGAAAATATAATGTAATTATAATAATTTAATAACTTTAATAGAAAAAGTGTGACAACTACAGAGGTGATTTTTATGTGTGTATTTTGTGTTCAACTCTGTGCTAATAAATTTGACAATCTCAATGACAAGGAAGACATTGAAAATCTACTTCAACTGTAAATAAAATGCTAAATTATCATACAATAAATTCCTCAAATGACTACAGAATCAGATAATAGGTACCTGGATTTATATTATGGATAAATTATTTAAATCATCTGAGAAATCAATAATTTCCACACGACATAAACTATTCTACAACGCAACAAAAGATGGAAGGCTTCCTAGTGAAAGAAATAAATTAAAAATCAATCTAGGGAATAAGAGCCTTAGAATATCTAGATCAGTGGCCTTAGACAAGCTCTCTCAAACTCAGTATTCTCATCTAAAACAGAATAACAATTAAGGCATAGATTTCATAAAATTGCTGTGAAACTTAAAAGGGATAATGCATATAAACCTCAGCTTAGTAGATTGCCAGGGACACATTACACACTTAATAGCTATTTTTTGGTAAAGCTAGAATAACTCTGATATAAAACTGTTAAATATAACTCTGAAGTCAACTACATATCAATTTAATTAATGAAAGACAGGGTAAAAATCTAAACAAAATATATGCAATAAAATTTAATACATCATAAGAAAATAATCATATATAAATACAATGATAATCTATTATTACAACATGTACCAATGCAATGAGTCCAGCTATATCAATACATGAAATAAGAAAAGCATATAATCACATTTAAAGAACCTATTCTTGATAGCCTTGTTTTTGTTTGTTTGTTTTTGAGATGGAGTTTTTTTTTGCTCTTGTTGTCCAGGCTGGAGCGCAATGGCGCAATCTCAGCTCACTGCAACCTCCGCCTCCTGGGTTCAAGCGATTCTCCTGCCTCCGCCTCCCGAGTAGCTGGGATTACAGGCATGCACCACCACACCCAGCTAATTTTGTATTTTTAGTAGAGATGGGGCTTCACCATGTTGGTCAGTCTGGTCTCGATCTCCTAACCTCAGGTGATCCACCCACCTTTGCCTCCCAAAGTGCTGGGATTACAGGCATGAGCCAACATGCCTGGCCTTGATATCCTTTTATTAGTGAGAAAGGAAAGTAAGATATCTCCTCAATATTGTCAAAGAAAAAACAGAGCTGGATAGTAGTTAAAGCAATAAAAACAGATCTTATTCAGGACTATTACAATGCAGGAAATGAGACTTCAATATAGAACTGAGCTTAATTCCAAATATAGAATGGGCAAGTGGGAATCTACAGCCAAGGAGTAGAGTGTGGGTCAGTGGATGGAAAGCTAGTAAGAGAATACATCAGGGGTAAGAGGGGATCCTGGCCAAACAAACTTAACAGAATTCTTGTCAAGGCAGGCCAAGGTATTCAGATATCACCATGGGGATGGTGGAGGATGAGGAAGGAACTCCATTAGATATTGAAGGTGATCAGATATTGATGGTGGGGGATTTTAGTTAAACTGACTTGGCAGGATTCTTGCTAAAACTGTACAATGCAGAGATGAACATGAAAATCCAAAAACTGAGGCCTAGCTGAAAGAGTTCACAGGGGCCTAAGCAGAATTTGGTCAAGAGAGAATCTTTGTCTATATGAGAAGCCAACATCTTAATGATGAGACACTAGAAACATTGCCACTGAAATTACTAAGAACACATAAATATCTACCATGTCCAGTTTTGTTTTGGGTAGAAATGTATCTACTTTAAGAAAATGAAAAGCAAAAATAATCTATATTTTCAAGTCATTATTAAAGGTAAAAGTTGCTACGTGTCACAGTTCTAGCCAAAACCCTGCAAGCAGAAATCCCTGGATGGGGGCTGAAGAAGGGGAAGGGGAGGGGAGTTTAGGGGGAGGCTGTTCCTCTTCTTCTTGAAAGAAACATGAAACTGCAGGAGCCACGTAAGACCATGAGGCCTAAAGCCACACTTTCAGGATTATTGAGGAGAAAAAGTCAAGGACACGAGGTTCCCAAAGTATCACACAATCACCACACCCTGAGTGGCCTACCTCTAGACAGTCAGTTTTTTATATCCATTTGTATTAGTCCATTTTCATGCTGCTAATAAAGACATCCCTGAGACTGGGTAATTTATAAAGAAAAAGGTGTTTAGTGGACTCACAGTTCCACATGGCTGGGAAGACCTCACAATCATGGTGGAAGGCAAAGGAGGAGAAAAGTCATGTTTTACATGGCAGCAGGCAAGAGAGCATGTGCAGGGGACTCCCCTTTATCAAACCATCAGATCTCGTGAGACTTAATCACTATTATGAAAACAGCAAGGGAAAGATCCGCCCCCATGATTCAATTCCCTCCCACTGGGTCTCTCCCATGACACACAGCCAAACCATATCACCATTGATATTCATCAATCCTTTATTTGTTGAAACCAGTAATTCTGAAGGTAGTTCTCAGACCAGCAGCATTGGTATCATCTGGAAACTTGTTAGAAATCCAGATGCTTTGGCCCCATTCCTGATCTACTGAACCAAAAACTCTGGAGAAGCAGTCCAGCAATCTGGGTTTTAACAAGTCCTCCAGGAGATTCTGATGCTTACTTAAAAGTCTGAGAGCCTCTGGTTTAAGCCACTGTTTTTCAAGTGTCTCTCTCACTAAAAATGTATTTTACTGATGAATATGCTAATAAAATTTGCTAGACTTTCAGAAAATAAATTAAGCCTGGTCTTCCCTTCATACAAAAAATTGAACTTCAGATGGATTCACAATTACACATATATATGTACATATGTGTATATACATATGTATAGAAATGTGAATGTATGTACACATACATAAAATACACATGTCTTTACACGTGTGCCCAGAACAATAAATCATCTGGCAGCCTCACATCAGATGTGCCTCTTTTAATGAGAGAATTCAGGAACCACCTCCATCCTTCATCTCATTCTTTCTCTGACTGTCTAGTTTCCCATCCTGACTTACTCTCTGTCCCTTTTCAAGTGTGTGCCTCCAATTTAAGTCACCATTCACTCTTATTTTTCAGTCTTCAAGCTTCACCTCTTTGGCTTTAATCACTAGTGATGTGGCATCTCCATGGACTTAAAATATCACAATGGCCAAGCCCAGAATCCTTAGGGGCAGTACTGACATCAGACAAGGTTAGATCCATAGGTTGCAATGAGTAGTATTCTGGAAAATATTTAACAACCATCTCTCATTTAAAACAAGTAATATAGCCATAGATAGATGGACACATACATACAATTATTATAAATTGTGACTAATATGAAGGATTCTTAGCATACAATTTGCAAATAATAAAATACACAATATTTGTTACTGTGAAATCTATATAGCTAATTGAATCTCACAGAATGTTTTTGTTTTTACTAAACTGTTGCATTCACAGCCAACCTATGGCTGCAATTGATGAGCCACAGTATAGTCCTAACATAAATGTTGGTTAACACATTTCTTTATGTTAACAAGAAAGTGAAACAATGAAGATAAATACAGGAACTTCAATAGTTTCTCAATGATGAAGTGACTTCTTTGCTCTATCAGAGAATTGTTTTTGAATACTTGAAGAGTATTTCCTCATTTTTTGGTCCATTCACACCGTGCTGGTTATAGTCAAGGTATACATTTAAGTTTAATGTGCATTTCCTGTGTAACTGTCTAAGGTCTAGGCAATCAACAAACAATAAATCAAGCCTTTATTTGTAGTGCTCACCAGTTTCCATGGTGTGACTATTCTCATCATGGCTAATTTCAAGCTACCAACGTGACATCACTGAATACACTGAACTAAGAAAAGATATATAATGACAATAGCAGACCACCATAGAATATTTCTCCCATACAGACACAACAGACGCAAACTCAAAAGCATAGATATTAGTAAAATGTAGTAAAATAATTATGGAGTGGTGAGTTTTGATTATTTACAAATGTTGTTTTTAAGATCTTATATTTAGTACAGGTTTATACATAAATTAATTTTTAATGATAGCTTTCACAATTTTTGAAATATTTTTATGAGCAAACCACTGGCCCTACCTCCCCTATATTCTCCCAGAAAAGTATATTTCAACATAATTCATATACTGATAGGATTTGGAGGTGTATCCCTTTCAAATATCATGTTGAAATGTGAACTTCAATGTTGGAGGTGGGGCCTGGTGGGAGGTACTGGATTATGGGAGCAGATCTCTCATGAATGGCTTAGCACCATCCCCTTGGTGATAAGTGAGTTCTCACTCAGTTAGTTCACAATAGACCTAGTTGTTTAGAGAGTCTGGGACCTCCCCCTTCTCTCTCTTGCTCCCTCTCTCACCATGCCTGTTCCCCCTTGGCCTTCTGCCATGAGTAAAAGCTCCCTATGGCCCTACCAGAAGCTGAGCATATGCCAGTACTATGCTTCCTATACTGCCTACACAACTGTGAGCTAATTAAACCTCTTTTCTTTATCAATTACCAAGCCTCAGGTATTTATAGCAATGCAAAAATAAACTGACACATATACTCATAAAGAGAAGTCTATAACATGTACATTCATGAGTAACCTGAACATCTTCCATCTTGCTAACGAGCTCTTACAAGAAAAAGATAAATATTGCAGAGCATCAGGGAAATGTGCTGGAAATCTAGGTCATTTTGGTTGCATAAGGCCTCCCTACTCAAGCAGTAAGCCCAACTAAAGGCTTGGGCCCTGGCCCTCCTGATTCAGCCTAAATATTTCTAAGAGACCAGTGTTCATTCAATCCTACCATGGGGTCCTTTCATGATCATGGGACATCAGAATGAGTTGTCTTGTTACAATGGATGCTTGGACCAAGAGGCCAAAATGGCTCTTCTCCACCTTGATTGTGCTGTAGCATTATTCTTATACCTAGAACTAGGTTCTGGTCAAGAGGGACAATAGTTAAGAATGATAATGATTATTTACTGAATTTACAATTCCAGTCATTAGAATGTGGGGTCACGATCTTTGACCTCTGCAATTGCCTTCACTGATTTCTACTAACTAAATATCACCTTGAATGAATGACTTCTTCAGACCTGACTTCTCATGAAGACCTAATCTTGACAGTTCTGGAATGCATTTCAGAGCAATTATCCCCATGCCATACTTGAAAATTACAAGTTTTCACTTCCAGGAAACCCAGTAGATGCCTGCAAAGGGGGCAGCTCTCAACATGATTAACATTCTCTGATGCTTCTGGGACATGAAGTCAACTATTAGTCTTTGCAAGCCAATCCACGCTGTCTTGAGATTATTAAAAGTAATCCAAGGGAGGGGGAAATGACATGGTTTCCAAAGTTTTCCTTGGAAAACTTTCAAGGAAAACATAGTAAATAATTTTTGTGGAAAAGCAAAAAAGGAATTTATTTTTTGAGACAGAGTCTCGCTCTGTTGCCAAGGATGGAGTACAGTGGCATAATCTCAGCTCACTGCAACCTCCACCTCCCGGATTCAAGTGATTCTCCTGCCTCAGCCTCCCGAGTAGCTGGGACTACAGACATATGCCACCAAGTCCGGCTACGTTTTTTGCATTTTTAGTAGAGACAGAGTTTCAGCGTATTAGCCAGGATGGTCTCGATCTCCTGACCTCGTGATTTGCCCACCTCGGCCTCCCAAAGTGCTGGGATTACAGGCATGAGCCACCGCACCTGGCCAGGATTTTCTTTTTAATCTGTAAATTAGCTATAAATTATTCTTACAGCATACATAAAGGCCCCCTTCTTGTGAATGTATCAAGCAAAACCTAAGCTCAAAATGATGTGAACAAAAATAATCTACCTTAAATCTTGAATATGGTAGTCTCTCTGTACATAAACAATGTCTTAAGAAAAATTATCATATTAATAGCAAAGTCTTCACACCTTTAAACTATATTCTGTGTAGACTTAATTAAATTCAGATCTTCAAACATGGCCCAATTCTTTTGATACCAGCAAAAGAAACAATCTATAGAGCATAATATATGATAACTTTATCTTTCCTAACAGCAAAAGTATTTTTTCTACTCTTAAGTTTGTTGCAAGTTTTCTTACAATGGTTAAAAAAAAATCCACAAAATATTAACCGCAACAGAAAACGTACTTCCCATTCCAACACTGCCTAGAGCAGTCAACAGGCCAGCCTGTGTGAGTGGGCGTGTGTGTGTGCGTGCACGCGCATACAATATATATGCTATGTTGTTCTTTTGCCTAGATTTTTCGTTTCTCTCTTGCTAATAGTTATTTTAATTCTTTAAGAATTAATACAATCTGGGAATTAATTCTGATGGATATGTACTTTAAACACAAGGGATGACTTGTAATGATATTAGATTGCAATCTTATAAGCACATAGAGATTAAAGAATAACACTATGGTTAAGTCACAAAGTAGATATTGCCATAAAAAATTTCAAATTAGGGGCACGCCCAAGATGGCCGAAAAGGAACAGCTCCAGCCTCCAGCTCCCAGCGTGAGTGACGCAGAAGCCGGGTGATTTCTGCATTTTCAACTGAGGTACCAGGTTCGTCTCACTGGGGAGTGCCAGACAATTGGTGCTGGTCAGCTGCTACAGCTGGACCACCGAGAGTTGAAGCAGGGCGAGGCATCCCCTCACCTGGGAAGCACAAGGAGGAAGGGAATCCCTTTTCCTAGCCAAGGGAAACTGAGACACGTAACACCTGGAAAATCGGGTAACTCCCACCCTAATACTGCACTTTACCAAGGGTCTTAGCAAAGGGCACACCAGGAGATTATATCCCACACCTGGCCCAGAGGGTCCCAAGCCCACGGAGCCTCCCTCATTGCTAGCACAGCAGTCTGCCATCTAACTGCAAGGCAGCAGCGAGGCTGGGGGACGGGTGCCCGCCATTGCTGAGGCTTAAGTAGGTAAACAAAGCCACTGGGAAGCTCGAACTGGGTGGAGCTCACAGCAGCTCAAGGAGGCCTGCCTGTCTCTATAGACTCCACCTCTGGGGACAGGGCACAGCTAAACAACAACAACAACAACAAAGCAGCAGAAACCTCTGCAGATGCAAACGACTCTGTCTGACAGCTTTGAAGTGAGCAGTGGATCTCCCAACACGGAGGTTGAGATCTGAGAATGGACAGACTGCCTGCTCAAGTGGGTCCCTGACCCCTGAGTAGCCTAACTGGGAGACATCCCCCACTAAGGGCAGACCGACACCCCACACCTCACACGGTGGAGTATACCCCTGAGAGGAAGCTTCCAAAGCAAGAATCAGGTACACTCGCTGTTCAGCAATATTCTATCGTCTGCAGCCTCTGCTGCTGATACCCAGGCAAACAGGGTCTGGAGTGGACCTCAAGCAATCTCCAACAGACCTAGAGCTGAGGGTCCTGACTGTTAGAAGGAAAACTAACAAACAGGAAGGACACCCACACCAAAACCCCATCAGTACGTCAACATCATCAAAGACGAAAGGCAGATAAAACCATAAAGATGGGGAAAAAGCAGTGCAGAAAAGCTAGAAATTAAAAAATATCAGAGCACATCTCTCCCTACAAAGCAACGCAGCTCATTGCCAGCAACGGAACAAAGCTGGACAGAGAATGACTTTGACGAGTTGAGAGAAGAAGGCTTTAGTCAATCAAACTTCTCAGAGCTAAAGGAGGAACTATGTAACCAGTGCAAAGAAACTAAAAACCTTGAAAAAAGAATGGATGAATGGATAACTAGAATAATCAATGCAGAGAAGACCTTAAAAGAACTGATAGAGATGAGAACCATAACACGAAAACTACATCACAAATGCACAAGCTTCAGTAGCTGACTCGATCAACTGGAAGAAAGAGTATCAGCGACTGAAGAACAAATGAATGAAATGAAGCAAGAAGAGAAGTGTGGAGAAAAAAGAGTAAAAAGAAATGAACAAAGCCTCCAAGAAATATGGGATTATGTGAAAAGACCAAATCTACGTCTAATTGGTGTGCCTGAAAGTGACGGGGAAAATGGAACCAAGTTGGAAAACACTCTGCAGGATATCATTCAGGAGAACTTCCCCAACCCAGTAAGGCAGGCCAACATTCAAATTCAGGAAATACAGAGAACGCCACAAAGATACTCCTCGAGAAGAGCAACTCCAAGACACATAATTGTCAGATTCACCAAAGTTGAAATGACGGAAAAAATGTTAAGGGCAACCAGAGAGAAAGGTCGGGTTACACACAAAGTGAAGTCTATCAGACTAACAGCAGATCTCTCGGCAGAAACTCTACAACCCAGAAGAGAGTGGGGGCCAATATTCAACGTTCTTAAAGAAAGGAATTTTCAACCCAGAATTTCATATCCAGCCAAACTAAGTTTCATAAGTGAAGGAGAAATAAAATCCTTTACAGACAAGCAAATGCTTAGAGATTTTGTCACCACCAGGCCTGCCCTACAAGAGATCCTGAAGGAAGCACTAAACATGGAAAAAAACAACAGGTACCAGCCATTGCAAAAACATGTCAAAATGTAAAGTCCATCGATGCTAGGAAGAAACTGCATCAACTAGCCAGCAAAATAACCAGCTAATATCATAATGACAGGATCAAGTTCACACATAACAATATCAACCTTAAATGTAAATGGACTAAATGCTCCAATTAAAAGACACAGACTGGCAAACTGGATAAAAAGTCAAGACCCATCAGTTTGCTATATTCAGGAGACCCATCTCACATGCAGAGACACACATAGGCTCAAAATAAAGGGATGGAGGAAGATCTACCAAGCAAATGGAAAACAAAAAAAAGCAGGGGTTGCAATCCTAGTCGCTGATAAAACAGACTTTAAACCATCAAAGATCAAAAGAGACAAGGAAGGCCATTACATAATGGTAAAGGGATGAATTCATCAGGAAGAGCTAACTATCCTAAATATATATCCACCCAATACAGGAGCATCCAGATTCATAAAGCAAGTCCTCAGAGACTTACAAAGAGACTTAGACTCCCATACAATAATAATGGGAGACTTTAATACCCCATTGTCAACATTAGACAGATCAACGAGACAGAAAGTTAACAAGGATATCCAGGAACTGAACTCAACTCTGCACCAAACGGACCTAATAGACATCTACAGAACTCTCCACCCCAAATCAACAGAATATACATTCTTCTCAGCACCACATCGCACTTATTCCAAAATTGACCACATAGTTGGAAGTAAAGCACTCCTCAGCAAATAAATGTACAAGAACAGAAATTATAACAAACTGTCTCTCAGACCACAGTGCAATTAAACTAGAACTCAGGACTAAGAAACCCAATCATTATAGATTCAATGCCATCCCCATTAAGCTACCAATGACTTTCTTCACAGAATTGGAAAAAAAACTGCTTCAAAGTGTATATGGAACCAAAAAAGAGCCCGCATTGCCAAGACAATCCTAAGCTAAAAGAACAAATCTGGAAGCATCAGGCTACCTGACTTCAAACTATACTACAAGGCTACAGTAACCAAAACAGCATGCTACTGGTACCAAAACAGAGATATAGACCAATGGAACAGATTAGAGCCCTCAGAAATAATACCACACATCTACAGCCATCTGATCTTTGACAAACCTGACAAAAACAAGAAATGGGGAAAGGATTCCCTGTTTAATAAATGGTGCTGGGAAAATTGGCTAGCCATAAGTAGAAAGCTGAAACTGGATCCTTTCCTTACTCCTTATATGAAAATTAATTCAAGATGAATTAGAGACTTAAATGTTAGACCTAAAACCATAAAAACCCTAGAAGAAAACCTAGGTAATACCATTCAGGACATAGGCATGGGCAAGGACTTCATGTCTAAAACACCAAAAGCAACGGCAAGAGCCAAAATTGACAAATGGGATCTAATTAAACTAAAGAGCTTCTGCACAGCAAAAGAAACTACCATCAGAGTGAACAGGCAACCTACAGAATGGGAGAAAATTTTTGCAATCTACTCATCTGACAAAGGGCTAATATCCAAAACCTATAAAGAACTCAATCAAATTTAGAAGAAAGAAACAAACAACCCCATCAAAAAGTGCGCAAAGGATATGAACAGACACTTCTCAAAAGAAGACATTCATACAGCCAACAGACACGTGAAAAAATGCTCATCATCACTCGCCATCAGAGAAATGCAAATCAAAACCACAATGAGATACCATCTCACACCAGTTAGAATGGCAATCATTAAAAAGTCAGGAAACAACAGGTGCTGGAGAGGATGTGGAGAAATAGGAACACTTTTACACTGTTGGTGGGACCGTAAACTAGTTCAACCATTGTGGAAAACAGTGTGGCGATTCCTCAAGGATCGAGAACTAGAAATACCATTTGACCCAGCCATCCCATTACTGGGTATATACCCAAAGGATTGTAAGTCATGCTGCTATAAAGACACAAGCACACGTATGTTTACTGTGGCACTATTCACAATAGCAAAGACTTGGAATCAACTCAAATGTCCATCAGTGATAGACTGGATTAAGAAAATATGGCACATATACACCATGGAATACTATGCAGCCATAAAAAAGGATGAGTTTGTGTCCTTTGTAGGGACATGGATGCAGCTGGAAACCATCATTCTCAGCAAACTATCACAAGAACAGAAAACCAAACACCGCATGTTCTCACTCATAGGTGGGAACTGAACAATGAGATCACTTGGACACAGGAAGGGGATCATTACACACTGGGTCCTATTGTGGGGAGGGGGTAGGGGGGAGGGATAGCATTAGGAGATATACCTAATGTAAATGACGAGTTAATGGGTGCAGCACACCAACATGGCACATGTATACATATGTAACAAACCTGCACATTGTGCACATGTACCCTAGAACTTATAGTATAATTTTTTTAAAAAATTTCAAATTAACTACTGTGCCGTAGTACCTTTAATTCTTTTGCTGTTGATGTACTCATACTGAGTCCTTATTTCTTTCTTTCTTTCTTCCTTCCTTTCCTTCCTTCCTTCTTTCTTTTCTTTTTTTTTTTGTTTTTTTGTTTTTTTGTTTTTTGAGATGGAGTCTCGCTCTATCGCCCAGGCTGGAGTGCAGTGGCTGGATCTTGGCTCACTGCAAGCTCCGCCTCCCAGGTTTACGCCATTCTCCTGCCGCAGCCTCCCCAGTAGCTGGGACTACAGGTGCCCGCCACCTCGCCCGGCTAGTTTTTTTTGTATTTTTTAGTAGAGACAGGGTTTCACCAGGTTAGCCAGGATGGTCTCGATCTCCTGACCTCGTGATCCGCCCGTCTTGGCCTCCCAAAGTGCTGGGATTACAGGCTTGAGCCACCGCGCCCGGCCTCTTTCTTTTCTCTCTTTCTCTTTCTTCTTTTTTGAGTCAGGATCTTGCTCTCTTGCCCAGGCTGTAGGCTAGAGAATAATGGCATAATTAGAGTTCACTGCAACCTTAAACTCCTGGGCTCAAGGGATCCTCCCGCCTTAGCCTCCTGGGTAGGTAGGACTACAGGTATGCACTATCATATCCAGCTTTTTTTTTTTACTTTTTTTGGTAGAAACAGCATCTCACTGTGTTGCCCTGGCTGGTCTCCAACTTCTGGTCTCAAGCAATCTTCCTGCCTCAACACCCCAAAGTCCTGGGATTACAGGCTACAAATATGATTTTAATGAAAAAATCAAGGATTGGTTATACTCTAAACCTTTTGCCAAGAGCACAGTTTACTTTTATGTCTTGGCATTCATAAGAAAATAAAAACTATATATGAAGTTATCTACAATTTTCCACTCTTACTAACAGCTTCTTTCTAAAGCATGTAAATATTTATTTTTATTAATATTAGGATAATTTTTTATAGTTCTTCCTAAACCTGACCACAAAATGTTTTGGAACATAAGGCAGAAAGGAATAGAATAGGGCTTTAACAAACAATGGAATAATCAGCATTGATTGCAAACCTCTGTAACAGAGACTTACATAATCTTATAAATAAGATTTGCATACCTCCAGTAATTATTGAGAAATGTAATATTATATGTTCAACTGCTAAATTATATAGAGCAGATTGAAAGTAAGATAAAAGTTCAGCGAAAAGAGGCATTAAACATTGCAGGCCAAAATTCTTAGAGACAGTCTCTGCAGATGGTCACCTGTGGAACTTTCCTGTGATTGTGAATGGCCTGCGATCTTGTTACCATGCAGATCCTGCTTCAGCAGGTCTGGGGCCCAAGTTCTGCATTTCCAATGAGCTCCCAGGTGATATCCATGTTGCTCTTCCATATATTACAACACTTTGAATAGCAACAATTATTCAAAGACAGGGAGGATTTGGAAATGTGAAGAGTAGCAAGTAAAGGAACCTTCCTCTTGATGAATTAGAAGCCATAACAGGCTTATAAAAATAGTTTAGTAGAATAAATGTTCCTGTGTTTTTCATACATTTTTTGCCAATGGAATAACCCCCAGGCCCAGTGTTCCCTCACACTGTCATTTACATTATTAACACCAGACCAAAGCCAAAGAGTCTGTTACATTCATGTGAAATGAACCAACCATTTTTTCCAGTAGTCTGCAAGATAGGAAAAGCCTTCTTGAAATGAAAATTTTCTTAGGCTTGGAACCGAATTGAAATGAGCAGTGTTAGTTTTGTGTACGGGTTTTGCAATTTAACTAATTTCTTCCCCATCTATTCTTTTATATCCTAATTGCTCAAAAATGTTATTTTAAACTTTAATATATTTTAAATGCTGTAATTTCCTTTCTAAACAATCAAAAGCCATTTTCAGCTTGGGCCAGAATATTCTGCGTAAATAACCATTCACCAAAAAACTATTTGCATCTAGGACATTCCCAGCATTCCTAGGCCTGCACTTGGCTAGGGTAACCTAAATACTATTAAGAATTGTAAAAGTTTTGAGATTTTACTTTTATTGCAAGATAAAGATATTTGTAATAGTCTCAGATACAGTTTAGGAGTGTTTTATGTTAAAATTATGGTGACAGAGTGAATGATCTGGATCCTGCTGCTTGAAGAAGAGTCAAGGACAAGCTTTAAAATCAGGCCATCTTTCTGGGATTCATAAAAGCAAAAACACATAGAAGAGAACTGAATTCCATTATGGCCAGTGGAAAGAAAGTTATTAACCCTGAATAAGACATTTTGGGACTGCTGAGGGTTTTTTTAATATTCTTAAGGTTTCACTTAAAGCAGTAAAGGAAAATGTCTTTTCAAATTACCTCTATGACACCCACAGCCATTATTCCTGAGTAGATATAGGCCAGATGAGGGTTGGTATCTGAAATGATCAGTGGGGTTGGATTCAATTAGTGCTACTAAGTGGTACTTGCAGAAAGCAGTGTGCAGTAGTATGCCCCACATCAGAACTGGGTAACCTGCTTCCCTTCATCCTCTTACTGACATTCACAGACTGAACTCCCAAGGGTGACTTACTTAGAAAGGGGCCCTTTCTGTAGTAGTGCTGCTTTTCCCAGCAACCTCCAGTTTCTCAGCCCTTGTAAACTGCCCCAGGCTTTCTTTTTCTTTAACATTTACTGCTTGGCTTCATTTCTAAGCCTATAACCTAGAGTATAGGTCTCTCTAGGTCCAGGTCTGAGCTCAACCACTGAATTGAGAGGTTTAAAATTGATGAAAGCCTGGAAAAAACAGGTAAGATGAGGAAATGTCAAAGAAACTGAGGTTACACAAACTGGAGAAAGGAGAACGAGCAGCAACAGAATCAGTAGTGTGCTGTAGCCAGTTCATACTAGCTTGTAAGAGCTGATTATTAAATTCCGAGTAATTTTGCGAGCTTCTTGTCTAACACAGCCATGAATCAAAAGTAAATTATGTCAACTTACCTATTACAAACAAAAGTAATCTAAAGGGGCACAAGGAAACTTTTGGGAGTGATGAATAGATTCATTATCTTGATCGTAGTGAAGATTCCAGGGAGTGTATTTGGTACTGTAGAACGATTGCCAAAAAACATTGCAACTTTATTTATCCCATTATGAGCTTTAGTACAATTTCTCTTGTTTATCCTTAGTAATTAAATCCTTATGTCTCACCTAGTGTCTATTCTTAAACCTATTATTTGCATGCTTCAAATATAATATTTTATGTATATTTTTCTAGTTTTAAAAGCAATACATCTTCATTGTACATAATTTGGAAGAAAAAAAAAAAGAAAGAAAACAAGCATTAGTGAAATCCCACAACCCAGAGATAACATATAGCCAATATTTGGAATATCTCATTTGAAATGTGTGGGAGTATTTGTATACTCATGTGCATATGAATAGTAGATATGACATGCATAACTTGCTTTTCTTCCATACCATGGTATAAGTATTTTATTTTGTTATAGAAATCTTTTACTTTTTTATATTAGCTATTAATATATTAAAAATAAGAACGTTACCTTTTTAAAGCTGGCCAGTTTTTTCAGCCCCATATATGCATAAAAATACATTTTTTATTTGGCTTTTAGGAAGACTTAAAAGACAGCGACTTACACTAGAGGTTCTCAGGTATTAAAATGAGTCAAAATCACCTGGAGGGCTTATAAAAACTCAGATTTCTAAACCCACACTGAGTTTCTTATCCAGTATGGGGCCCAAGAGTATGGATTTCTAACAAGTTCCCAGGTGATACTGATGCTACTAGTTTGAGAATTATTGGTTTAAACAAGTAAGGGATTGATGAATATCAAAGGGTAAAGGATTGATGGCATAGAGCTAGGCCACCCAGGCCAGGTACTGTGGTTGCATGATACCTTGGGAACCTCGACTCCTTGAATTCTTCTGCTCTACTGTCCTTAGAGTGTGGTTTTAGGCCCCACAGTCCCATCATGACCTCTGCAGTTCCTTGTTTCCATCAGGAAGAAAGATTTTTTCCAAAAGTTCCACCAGGCACTTCTGCTTATGGGTTTTAGTTAAAACTTTGTAAAGTGGACCCCTTTACCTGTAAGAAAGGCTTAGAACTGTAGTTAATTCATGGTCAGTTGGCTGATTTTAAAGCTAGCTATATTCCACCCTGAGAAAAATTAGATATGACAGACATCCTTATCTACTTTATAATTTTAATGAGGGATTTTATATTTCATAGGTCAATTTTTTTTTCTGGGAAGTAGGGTGCAAATAACTTTTTAAAAAAGGAACAACCTGAGCTGGAAGGGGATTTATAGAGAGTGTTAGAAATTTGAAATCTCTACTTTGGAGAAGAGAAGCATGAGCTGCTCAGTGACATTGTCATGTGCCATTGAAAGCTCAGCTGATTTGCTGCATGCTAGTGCAGTAAAGAATCTTTCCAGTATAACAGGAGCTGAGAAAATAAATAGCATGATTGAGCCAAAGCTGGAGCCTAGTAAGAAAAGTGTATTGCTAGTTTCAGAGGGTAAGAAAATTGAAGAAACTGATAAAGCAAAGGTTGAAATGTCATCCCCAGGAGTACGGGGCTACAGAGAAATAAAAACACATTCCTTATTTCTCTAACTCTTAGGTCTTTATGCAATAATTGAACCAAAAAACTTAAGAAAAAGTGATTTCAGATGACAGCTAGTCTCCAGTATAATTTGTCTCAGGTGCAAAGGAGTCACTAAAATATTTTAACTACCAGTTCCATCTTTAAATGGGATTTTGTTTCATTCTATTTTGAACTTTTAAAAATAATATTCCTTTAATTGAGAAACAATAAGACTACAACCCTTGACCCAATACTGGTGTTTGTTCTATGTTTTAGTTCCGGTTTCTTTTTAGATGTAAGAAATAGAGACCAACTGGCATTAGCTAGCCCCTGCCTAACAAAGGAAGTTTACTGTAAAGGCTCACATTGAAAGAAAAAAGAACTGGTATCACAGTAAAATCTGGTTTTATGGACATTGAAGCTGAATGGTGGTTGGGTTTCAAGTTATCCAGAGTAAATAGATGTTGATTCCAGTGGTCCCCAGTGTGCATAATTCTGCTACTTCCTTCAGTTTCATGTTGAGCAAGCTTTTTCGTAGTTTCTGCCCACCATGGTTTTGCACAGGGCCCTCCAGCAAATTCTTAGTTCAAATCTCCAAGAAAGAATATGATTGTCTCAATGCCTCTTTTTGTGTCAGTCAGAGGTGAAGAAGCAGGCTATGGACTGGTTCCTAAAATCAGGTGCCCATGTCTTGTCCAGTCATTTTTACCTGATTGGGCCCGTCTGGCCAGACATGGTCATCAAGGCAGCAGAGGCTCCTGATGGAGCAGTTAGGCATGATAGGTGGTTCTAGCTAATACAATTGCAGGTAGGTCACTAATAAGGAAAAATGAGCCCAGCACTTACCTAGGTACATTTTGGGGTGGAAACATTGTAACAAAACTGTTAAAAACAAACAAACAAAAAAAAAACCTCTAATCATTTTGTTGCTTGTTCAGATTCTGCCAAATGCACCCTCATAGATTTGGAGCTAGAGCTCTGTATATAAAATATAAACATAATTCACATAATTATGGATTTTTTTTTTCTTGAAAGGAAGACTGTTCATAGTTGGCCATTGATCCAGTAGTATTGACCCATCATTGTAATGTGAGGAGGCAATCACTGGCAGAGAAGCTCCTTAGTAACTCAGACTTACAGTGTCGCAATTTTTGCCTTAATAATTATTGTCAAGTTTATAAATAATCCCTATAAGTGAAACAAGCAAAAGTTTTACTTTGGTTTATTAAAGTCTTTAGTTGCAGTAAACCTTATTTATATGTATAAATTATTCAAATGCCTGGAAATGCTGAGTTATGAATCATATTGCATTCAAATGTCTGTAAGACTTTTGTTTCATATTAAAAACATTAAGGAATTAATTGTGCTATACTTATTTCAGGAGTTATATTCAGGAAGTAAATTTAATTTGAAGTACATTTAGAAATGTAACAGATTATGTAAAGTAAGTAATTTTCAAGTTAAAATTTACTATAATTTCCTACCACATAATGATTACAGGTTACAGCCATCCTAGGTGTGTTAAGATAACACATCTGTTCTTCAGGCTCAAGCTGTTCATTTCAACCATGGTTTTTTGGGCACTACAGAATTTGGAGTTATGGTAAAGTATGCACTGTTATTTTATTTGCAGCATTAATATGTTTCAAAGGATTACTACATGGTTATTTCTCCTATAAACATCACTAAATTCTTTAAACTTCCTTAATTACTTTCTAAATGTGAGTTGGATATTTATTTGGGTAAATTAAGTTCTTTTTAAATTTTTTTTAATGCTTCTAGGATTTTTGGTCACTTGAGACGTAGGAGAGATCCCTGAGAGAAATAATAATATTCCTACTAATTTATACAAGTGAAGGTTCAAGTAATTAATTTGAATTTTAAAAGATGTAACATCGGCCGAGACGGGTGGATCACGAGGTCAGGAGATCGAGACCATCCTGGCTAACACTGTGAAACCCCGTCTCTACTAAAAAAATACAAAAAATTAGCCGGGCGAGATGGCGGGCGCCTGTAGTCCCAGCTACTCGGGAGGCTGAGGCAGGAGAATGGCGTAAACCCGGGAGGCGGAGCTTGCAGTGAGCCGAGATCGCGCCACTGCACTCCAGCCTGGGTGACAGAGCGAGACTCCGTCTCAAAAAAAAAAAAAAAAAAAGATGTAACATCACTTGTATTCCAAACAGTCTTATCTGGTTATAAATAAATAAAACTAAACAATGGTTTAAATACACGTAGGTAAAAAACAATCATGGAAATAAAAAGTATCAGTAGAAGATCAAACACTGAGGAAAAATAATGGAATTATCTATTCACAACGGTTTATATGGTTTATATAACTGCTAGACCTGAATCTCAAATTTAGTTCTAGGATTTCTGTCAGCCAAACTGAAGAGTAAAAACAGAATAGTTTACAAGATAGAAGAAACATATCAGCTCCTCAGTAAAACTAAGATCTTTGCCTTACATTAACATTTTTAAACATTTTAATTGATAAATATAACGTGTGTAGAAAGTGAACAAAATGTACAGCTCGGTAGATTATCACAAAACAAATACTTTTGTAATTAACAACTAGAACATGAAAATAAAGTCAATAAATACATGAAATTCTCTCCTCCCTCTGTCCACTTCTAATCACTGTCCCTTCCCCCTCCCAAAGGTAACTATTATCCTGACTTTTGTGGTAATCATTCCTAGATTTTTCTTTATCATTTTAACACTAAAGCTTACATCCCTATACAATATAGTAGAATTTTGCCTGATGGAATTTATATGGGATTATTTAATATTATGGAGGAAGGTTGGGAGGTCTAGCCTTTTTTACTCAACTTTGTGAGATTTATCCATGTTGTTGCACAGAGTTGTAGTTTTCATTTTCATTGCTATTTTGTTGTGTGAAATATAGTTCAATATATTTATCATTCTACTGTCAAAAAGCATTTGGTCCACTTACAGTATGAAGTAATTTTGAATTGAATTTTACTGCTAAAAGCATTTTTTATTTTTTTCTTTCTTTTCTTTTCTTTTTTCTTTTTTTTCTGTTGCCCAGGCTGGAATGCAGTGGCACAGTCATGACTCACAGTAGCTCAACACCTGGGCTCAAGTGATTCTCCTTCCTAGCAGCTGGGACTACAGCCATGCACCAAAATGCCCAGCTAATTTTTTCTATTTTTTTGTAGAGATGGGTTTTCGCCATGTTGCCCAGGCTGGTCTCAAACTCGTGGGCTCAATCAATCCACCTGCCTCGGCTTCTCAAAGTGCTGGGATTACAGGCATAAGCCAGTGCATCTCACCAAAGCATTTTTATAAACTGCATCTTGATGAACAAGTCCACACATTTAAACAGAGAATATTCCTCAGAGTGAGACTGCGAGATCAAAAACTGTTTTTGAAAGTGGTTGTGCCAAATTATACTCTCACCAGCAGTACATGACAGCTTTCATTGGTGTACTTACCTATATTGTCAGTCTTTTTAACTTTAGCCATTCTGATATAGTTTTCATTTGTATTTTCTTGATTAAAAATGAATCTGATTTTTCCATAAGTTTGTTGATAATATTTTATCTTGTGAAGATCCTGCTCAAGTGTCTCATCCACTTTGGGTTTTGATGGTCAATCATTTCCTTAGTGATTTGTATCAGTTCTTCATATAACCTATATATAGGCCCTTAAATATGTCTTATAAATATTTTCTCCCAATTTGTGCCTTGCCCTTCATTCTCTTTAATGTTGTTTTTCAATGGACAGAAGTTCTCGAATTATTAATTTTATGTAGTCACATTTGTAATTATGCCTGGTGATCTTTGTTTTATTTCAAATACATTTTCTGTCATGAAAACAATTTATACCTCCTAAAATATTATTTTATCTTTTCCAATTAAATTTATAATGACTATATATGCACCTGATTTGGGGATAAAGTTTTAGGTAAAAGTCATGTTTCTTTCTTTTTCTACGTGAATATCAAATAGACTAAGCACTATTTAATTTCAAAAGTCCTTTTACCATTGCTCAGGAGGGTCACCTTTGTCTTAAATCGTGTTCATTTATATGGAATTCTGTTCCTGTGCTATCCTGTTTCTTTCATCTTTGTCTGTCCTGTCACCATCATAACAGTCTTAATTACCATAACTTTACATAAGTCTTGATACCTGGTAGGTATCCACCCTCATTATTCTTCGAGAGATCTTCAAGAGTTTATTGATATTTTTGGTCCTTTGCATTTTCATATAAATTTTAGAAAAAACTTGTCATGTTACACACACACACACACACACACACACACACACACACTGGGCCTTCGTATGTATTTATGTTGAATCTATAGGTCAGTTTGGAAATAGCTGACATTGTAACATATTGAGTCTCACAACCTATGAGTATAGTATTTATTTAGGTCTTCATTTTCTTTCAAAAAAAAATTTTTTTTTGAGACGGAGTCTTGCTCTATTGCCCAGGCTGGAGTGCAGTGGCATAACGTCGGCTCACTGCAACCTCCACCTCCCATGTTCAAGCAATTCTCTGCCTCAGCTCCCGAATAACTGGGATTACAGGCGCCCGCCACAACGCCTGGCTAATTTTTGTATTGTATTGTATTGTATTGTATTTATTTATTTATTTTTAAACGAAGTCTCCCTCTGTTGCCTAGGCTGGAGTGCAGTTGCGCCATCTCGGCTCACTTCAAGTGCAGTGGGGCAATCTCGGCTCACTGTAACTTCCGCCTCCCGGGTTCAAGCAGTTCTCCTGCCTTGGTCTCCCCAGTAGCTGGGACTACAGGCACGTGCCACCAGGCCCAACTAATTTTTTTGTATTTTTAGTGGAGACGGGGTTTCACCATGCTGGCCAGGCTGGTCTTGAACTCCCGACCTCATGATCCGTCTGCCTCGGCCTCCCCAAGTGCTGGGATTACAGGCGTGAGCTATTGCGCCCGACCTCAAAAATGTTATATAGTTCTCATTGTAGGAAGGACAACTTAATCCTAGTTACTTGCTATCTCATGTACTATTATAAATAGTATCTCTTTAAAACTTTAATTTTATATTTGTTGCCAATCTAGTGAAACACATTGACCTTTGAATATTGACTTTGTATCCAGCAACTCTTAATTTAGTAATTTTTTCTACTTTCTTTTGGATATTTCTATGCACACACCATCTACGAAAAGTTAGCTATATTTCCTTTTCTTGACAAATTCGAAGACCCTCAATAATCTGAATCTGACTAACGTGCAATTTTCATCATATATTCAATAAAAAGCTGCTATTGTATTCAATCTCCTTTTCATCTCACAAGCTCCCACTCTCAGTTTACGCGGACCTGACTACTATCCCTGCTATCTCCACCAGTCTAGAGGAATTTGAGCCCAGACGCTCCTCCAGAGCAGCCTCCGGTCCCGGCTGCGGAAGTGCGCACGCCCTCAGCACCTTAACAGCTCCGCCCCTCTCCGGGACCCAGCCAATCAGCGGCCGCCTCTTGCGCGCGCCCCACCGGCCAAAATGGCGGCTGCCGTTGGTGCTGAGTCCGGTTTGTAGTGCTGTTGCCCTACTCATCCCTTTCCAAAATGTGAGAGAAGAAACGGCTGGTGGAGGCGGGCCATAGGCAATGAGTCGGCGACGGAAACATGATGACAGCCCTAGCCCGAAGAAAACGCCGCACAAAACCGCGGCGGCTGAGGAGTGCGGCTCGGTGGTCGAGCCAGGGAGGAGGCGGCTGAGGTCGGCCCGCGGTTCGTGGCCCTGCGGGGCTAGAGAGGGGCCTCCCGGGCCAGTGCGGCAGCGAGAGCAGCCTCCAACAGCCGCCTTGTGCAGTAAAAGTAACCCCGAGGGTGAGACGTCGGCAGCGCGGCCTGCCTTGGCTTCGGCGCCGCATCCCCACAGCCCAGCTTACAACAGGAAAATCTGGGGTGGGGGTGGAGTCTGGAGTGTGTATTGTGTCTCTGGGATTCACCCCTCGAGAGTCCAAAAATACTCCTATATCACTCCCCGACGGGCTTCTGTCCCCGAGCTTGAGCACTACCCCGTTAGGTTTGACCATCCACTTGCCTCCGCCACAGGAATAGGTCATGTGGTTTACCTGTTTGCGGGAGGGCGGCTGCTTTCCAGGCTGCTCCTTGGGTCAGCAGCGGTGGCGGAGCGAGGAGGAAGAGCTGATAGGCCCGCTAACCTCAGTTTATGCTCGGAGAAATTATTTCTGGTTAAACCTTGTTCTCCCCCGCGCCCCCCCCCCCCGACCTGCTTTAGAGAAGCGTTCATATGGAAAGTTAAAGTTTGTCTCAAAGCCTGGGTGATGTCTCACCTCATTATGAATAAACCGGAAGTTGCTGTCTGTAACATCCCTCCAAATAAGATACTAAGGATCCCATTCGTCACGATTAGTTTTGGGTGCACTTTTTGAAAGACTTCTAGTAAATCTTAGTTGGAATTGAAACTCATACAAAAGCCTTTATTCTGGAGCATGTTCTTGAAATAGTGCCTTTTTTAACCTTACATGTCTTTTTTTGTTTTTTGTTTTTTTGAGAGGGAATCTCGCTCTGTCGCCCAGGCTGGAGTGCAGTGGCGCAATCTTGGCTCACTGCAACCTCCGCCTCCCTGGTTCAAGTGATTCTCCTGCCTCAGCCTCCTGAGTAGCTGGGACTATAGGCGCCCGCCACCACGCCCAGCTAATTTTTTGTATTTTTAGTAGAGACGGGGTTTCACCGTGTTAGCCAGGATGGTCTGGATCTCCTGGCCTTCTGATCCACCCGTCTTGGCCTCTCAAAGTTCTGGGATTACAAGCGTGAGCCACCGCACCCGGCCACCTTACATGTCTTTAATACTCCCATAAAGCAATTCCGGAATGAACAAAAATCTTTATAAAAATTTGAAAGTTATTCTAGACAAAAATTCCCAAGCATTGGATCACTTACGCTTTTTGAAGAATGGCAATTAATGTAGATTAGAGCTGGTGAAAGGAGGCTAAACATATTTAGGTTTCTGTTGGGTTACTTTGGATTTTTGAATGTGCCTATAAATTACAGATGGTTCCCCAAAGCCTCCAGGTCTCAATGATAATAAATAGAATGACTTAGGTTATACAGTATTGTATTATGCATTCATAGAGCTTCTGGATTATCTAAAAGTGCTCGCTATTTACAAGGTCAAGTTTGTGAAGTGCTGCATGGATTTTTATATGAAACAAGCATTTCAGTTATGGTTCAGATAATTATCTCTGGGAAAAAAAATTATATTGGACTATGAAACTTAGTTTAAGCTATTATTTGACCCTGGGTTCTTATGAAGTAAGGTAATGCTTTAAAATGCCACAATTGTTATTTTACTCATATTTTATATAGGCAGGTATGAAACACCAAAGAGAGTGCTGAAAATGGACTTACTGTCATCTCCCTTCAGTTCTCCTAATGATCCAGATGGACAGAATGATATCTTTTGGGATCAGAATTCTCCATTGACAAAGCAGTTAGGTAATTCATTATTAACATTATTTATGTGAGTAAATGTTTGATAAATGATTCAGATTTAGCTAGAATTCTAGTCAGATAATAGCATCAAGAACCTCTGAGAATCTTACATGATTTTATCTGCATAAGTATGTGATGCAAACACACAATCCTCTAAGCTGCACTAATTAAAATTATTTTCTAAGAAGTGACAGCTATTTTTTTAAAATTGAGGGGTTTTTGTTTAAAATTTATAGAAAATGTCTTTGTTTCTTTTTCTTCAGGTAAAGGAAGAAAAAAACAGATTTATACCACAGATAGTGATGAGATTTCACATATTGTTAATCGTATTGCTCCTCAGGTAAATATCACTAGTTTTATAGTTTGTTTTAAAACAGTGAAGAATGTGCCACTAAGTTTTTGTAGTTTCTTTAAATGAAAAGTATTGTCTTTTATAATTCTTTTTTCTAAAAATAAGGCAGGAAAGATTACTGTTTTGCCTTTTCTACTTTTGAAATGCATATTTTGAAAAAAGGAACGTAATATAAAATATAAGTTATTTTCTTAAGTATATATCTTGTTTTAATTTTTTAGAGTAATTTTTGACTAGGGCATTGTGTTTATCTGTAATGTTGTGCTTAACAACATACGGCATTCATTTTTCAAGTTGCTAAAATGATAGAATAAGGCAGTCAAAAAAATTTAAACTTTTAAGATTGTTTTGTGATTGGTATTTACTGTCTATAACGTTTCCCCATTGAAACTATTCTTCTTAATACTCATTGACTTATAAGATTATCAAGAAACACTTACAAAAGCGGAGAGCACTGAATTCAAATTTAGTCCTCTCCTTCAGCCTCCTGTGCTGTGTGACCCAATGCAAGTTATTTAAACTCTCACCACCTTAGTTCATTCAGCCGTGAACTAGAATTACTGTGTTCCTCTTGCTCTCTTCATTGGATCATTATGAGGATTAAACTAGATAAAAATTCTTTGTAAACTATAGAGTGCTATAATTGTAAGGTTATGTTAAGGTTGTTACGGTAATAGAACCATCTCCAAAGGTTTTTTTTTTTTTCTTGGCCAGGCATGGTGACTCACTCCTGTAATCTCAGCATTTTGGGAGGAAGGCTGAGGCCAGGAGAAAGGGGAAGATTGCTTGAGGCCAGGAGTTTAAGACCCCATCTCTGAAAAAAAAAACTTTGAGTGTTTCGTTTCTTTTTTTTATTTCTGTTCTTGTACTGTTGGAGTGAAATAGAAATATGTTCAAGTCAATCATTTGACACAAAGCAGTCCAATAACTCTAATATTACAATTACTAAGAAGCAAAGGCTTAATACATAAAACTGTTCTGAACTTCTTTACTTTTTGTTCTCTTTTTCTTATTTAACAGCATTTAAATCCAGAGAACGTTTTTGCTTAGTGTCTTCTCTAAAGGAAGTATGCCATTTTTCCTTAACATGCCCTTGAATAGTTACTATATGTTGACCATAAACAATAGATGGCACTGGCCCAAAACATGGTTTGAAGAATTATTGTCATCCAGGTGGAAGAGACAGGAAATGAAGTTTTTCTTAGCAGCTATAAAATATCCAAAATTACACCTAGCACAGTCAAAACAACTCTGTTGCTACTAGCTCTACATTCCATGTTTAGCATGTCATAGAAACTCATTTTACTTACAGTTCATTAGTTAAATAGCATTTATGCCATAATAATACTTACTCTATAAGTTAACAATAGATCTTCATTAATTGTGGGTTTCACAGGAAAGAAGCATAATAAAATGTGTTTGGGCAGGCCAGTCTAAATAGTGATAAAAAGATAGTTGTGAATAAATTATTGGACCCTTTACCTAAGTGGGCTGGAAATAATAGCTCATATAAAGAAATGCCAACAGTATGCAAGTGGTAACTTGTATAAAAAGAAAAAAAATAGTGAAATTAGTAGCTTTAAAATGTTACCCTCTTGAACTGAGTCCTTTTAAAGCATATAAATCTTTAGCAGTTTCAAGGTCTGCTTGAAAGCTTGTCATATTCTCAGAATGACAAATATTTATATTGTTTATTTTTAGGTGAGTCATTCTCAAATCATTATTTAATTTTCTTTTAACGTTTTCAGAGATAGCATTTTTTTTTAAATACTTGGTTTTATTTTGATTGGACAGTCAGTTCACTTTCTGCAGGGATATTTTTTATACAATGTTGTTTATTTGAAGATGGTATATATCTTCATTTATACAGCTTTGCACAGTATACCTTTTATAATGAAATGAAGTAATGCATTTAGATACCTTATACAGCACCTGGATTATGGTTGAAAATCAATAAATTATGTAATTATTCATGAAGAAATATGTAATATGTACAAATAGTATACAAACATACATAGGACCCATGTATATGTAAAGTTGGGTACATAAAGTCATAATTTAGTCCTCTGAAAATTGAATGAATTTAAAATTACTTTAGTAAATGGCAGAGTTCATAATTAAGACTATTATTTTCTTTAAATTCAAGATTGTTGAAATAAAAGGGAAAATATATATTGAGTCTGAAAGTGAAATTACTGATTTTCTTGAGTATTTGCAAAGCTAAAGGCAACTAGGTTCAAGTCGATATTAAGAAAACTTTTTTGATTCATTGAGGATTTGAAGTACCAAGTTGTAGGGATCTTTTCATCTAAATCTTCTAGTAAATACATGTAAACTGACACTGTTATGCCCAGTATTGTGCTGAATGCTGAGTTATTCTAAGAAGAGTCCTTGCCTTTGAGTAGCCTATAATCTAGTAGTAATGTTATTTTTTAACTTATGTGATATTTATGTTCATTCTAGGTACTGTAAAATAGAGTGAAAATGGTTACTTGATTTGATTTGTTGGTTTGGTTTGCAATTAATGCCTAAAGCTCATTCTATAATTTTTTTGTGTGATCAAGTGACTGAAAGGTACAGCAAAAATATCCAAGTCTAAAATGCCTTTTTTCTATATATTATCTGGGTAAACTTTTCTGCTTTCTCTATTTTATTATTCTTATTCCTATCTCATTCTGAGTTCTAACCTTGCTCTTACCTCTTAATTCAGTCCTGACCTCAATTCTGAGTGTTCTTAATTTAGGTCAACACGGATTGTCCAACTTTAGATAAAGGTTATAATAAGATTAAAGAAAATTTGGAGAAACAGATGATACAGAAAGTATAAGAATCTTAGGGTGGCCGGGCGCGGTGGCTCAAGCCTGTAATCCCAGCACTTTGGGAGGCCGAGACGGGCGGATCACGAGGTCAGGAGATCGAGACCATCCTGGCTAACACTGTGAAACCCCGTCTCTACTAAAAAAATACAAAAAATTAGCCGGGCGAGATGGCGGGCGCCTGTAGTCCCAGCTACTCCGGAGGCTGAGGCGAGAGAATGGCGTAAACCCGGGAGGCGGAGCTTGCAGTGAGCTGAGATCCGGCCACTGCACTCCAGCCTGGGCGACAGAGCGAGACTCCGTCTCAAAAAAAAAAAAAAAAAAAGAATCTTAGGGCAATTAAAATGTCAATTTTCTTTTAATAAAAACGTGCTTCTGTTATTAAATGTACATTTGATAAATTAATTCTTAAAACAATTTTTTTTTTAAATAAGCAATTTGTAATTCTGAATGTTTTCATTCTCTGAAACAAGTGGATCAATTCTTGTAGCTTATTATTTCTATCTCCCAACTTCTCATTGTTTTTGAGTTTGTTTGGTAACTTACCTCACCAGAATTTAGGAAATTAATTCAAAGTAGTTTTTATTTTCTGTTTTATTTTGTTTTTCTGGAAGGGGGCGGGGTGCTACATTAGTACTTTATACCTCTTTTGTTCCCTATCTGCCAAAGGATGAAAAACCAACAACAAGTTCTATGCTGGACATGTGGATTGGTGAAACTGCTATTCCTTGTACTCCCAGTGTAGTGAAAGGAAAATCAAGAGCAAAAATCAGCTGCACAAAGTAAGTTAAGACTTTTCAGCTTTTCTGAAATTCAGTGAAGCAAATATTTTTTTATAATACTCCATTTTCGTTTTGTGAATATATCAAAATTTTTGTTAATAAAATTTCCACAGTTTTGATCTATCAAATTTTGGAGTTAAAATAATTGTAAGTGTTAAAATCTTAGAGCTTTAACATCAAAATATGTTAAATAACAGTTGGATATAATGTCTCAGAACATTTTTAATTATAATTTTTAAATCTTGTTTAATAGGTTAAAAACACAAAATCAAGAAGAAGAACTTATGAAACTGGCTAAACAATTTGATAAAAATATGGAAGAGCTAGATGTGATTCAAGAGCAAAACAAGAGGAATTATGATTTTACCCAGATGATTTCAGAAACAGAGATTTTAAGTAATCATAAAGATAATACACAGATGCAGTCATTACATAATATGGTTCCTGAAATAGATAATGCTACAAAAAAGAAGCCAATCAAAGGAAACACCAAGATGTCTATGGCAGATAATCAAAATAGCAGTCAGAAGCCATTTGACCAAACTGCTGAAGCAGCCTTTAATGCTCTTTTTGATGGTTCTACTCAGAAGTGTAGCGGACAGTTAAGCCAAGAACTGCCAGAGGCTTTTTGGAGCACCAGTAATACTACCTTTGTAAAGACAAATGCTTTGAAAGAGGAGAAAATCATTACTAATGAAACTCTGGTCATTGAAAAACTGTCAAATAAAACTCCACGATCACTTTCTTCTCAAGTAGATACACCCATAATGACAAAATCATGTGTGACTTCCAGTACTAAGAAGCCAGAAACTTCTAAGAGGTACATTGATGCATTTACTACCAGTGATTTTGAGGATGATTGGGAAAACTTACTAGGTAATGAACCTTTTGCTATGCAAAATGTCGACATGCCTGAACTCTTCCCTTCTAAAACAGCCCAGGTTACTGGTCAAAAGGAAATTTGTACCTTTAATAGTAAAACTGTTAAAAATATGTCAAGAGCAAATACAAGTCCAGATGCCAGGTTAGGAGATTCAGAGGTATTACAAGATCTTTCTTCAAAGACATGTGACAGAGAATTAATAGGTGCAGAATATAGATTTTCACCAAATCCAAATAAATCAAACAAATTATCATCCACTAGAAATAAAATGAAATTTGAGAACTCTTCCAATAAAATTGTTATTCAAGACAAAATTCAAGATTGTATACTTACATCTAATCTGACAAAAATAAAGGAAGATATTCTTACTAAATCTACTGTATATGCTTCTGAAAAGAAGTCAGCTTTGAACACAAGATATTCTAATGAGCAGAAAAATAAGTGCATTTTAAATCAGGCTGTTAAAGCCCCCGTTAATACTGATCTTTTTGGCTCTGCAAATCTAGGCAATGAAACCAGTGTTAGTAACCCAAATCAGACTAGTGCATCAAAATTAGGTTCTTTCTTTGATGATTGGAATGATCCCTCATTTGCCAATGAAATTATTAAAGCATGTCATCAATTAGATAATACCTGGGAAGCAGATGATGTAGATGATGATTTGTTGTACCAAGCATGTGATGATATTGAAAGATTAACTCAGCAACAAGACATTAGAAAGGACAGTAAGACATCAGAAAGTATATGTGAGATCAATAATAATTCCGAACATGGAGCCAAAAACATGTTTACTATATCTAAACAAGGAAGTAATTTGGTACAATCAAAGCATTTGAATCCAGACAGCGTTTCAGTGCAGACATCTTTGACAAACAGCTCACAAACAGATAAGCCAATGAAAATGGAGAAAGGGGAAATGTATAGAAATTCTCCAAGATTTTTAGGTGCCACAAATTTGACTATGTATTCTAAGATCTCAAACTGTCAGATAAATAATCTGCATGTGCCTTGTACTAACATTGATGTTCCAATACGAGTGAATAGTTCCAAATTGGTTCTTTCGGGAAGTTCAAGTGTAACTTCAGATAATATGAATACAGAAATTGCTACTTACAAGAAGAAACTGAGTACTAAGCAGCTATGCCATAAGAGTATAACAGATGAATCTCAGAGCAACCATAACAAAACAGTTGGATTTTCAAAGTTTACATTTACAAGGATGAAAACTTCTCAGATTCTTTCTCAGTTTAATCAAAATTGTATAACTGGAAGTGTGTCTGATACCAAAATTACACAGGGTGTGGAGAAAAAGAAAAGTGTCAACCCATTGCTGGAGGAAGCTGTTGGACAGCAATCTTTGGTGAAATTTTCTGAATCTTCGAAACAATCTTCAAAAGGCATGTATGAAATATGAAATAGTTTTCTTTGAAAAGTATCTTAAAAAGTAGTAAAATAATTATTTGTTGTTTTTGAGTGTGAGTAATAATATATAAGGTAAAACTATAACGAATTAGAATTCTTAAAATGATACTTGGAAATAATTATAGTGCATTATACAAAGAGTAGTTGGTTTATTTTTCAAAATATTACATTGAATTCTTTCCCAGCACTTAATACAATGACTGGCATATAGTAGGTACTCAGGAAATATTTTTTGAATGATTTATTAATTGTTTCTTGGAAAATCATACCTTTAGATAAATGTATACTACAGTGTTCATTTTAAGATTGCATTTACTAAATTGTTTTAAAACTTGAGTAATCTTATAGGAAGCAGATGATGGAGCAGTGAGATAAATAATATTTAACTAGTGTGATATTTGATATAAACGTGCTAGTGGTGATGGTTAAAATTATGATTTACTTATTTTATAACAACTATCATTTCTGATTCTTCCAATTTCTCTTTTCTCCAACTCTCCATTCTATCAGTAAGTTTCATTGTTTCTATCTCAAAAACCCTGTATCCCCAAACTAACCATTTTTCTTTCTACAACAAGTTAACATTTCTTGACGAGACTACTGCAGTTCTTTTATCTATCTCCTTTCAATTCTCATCTCCAAATAGTGGAATAGCCTTTTAAAATTGGATGGGCAAAAATGACGTTTCTATGCTTAAAACAACCTTCAATGGCTGCCCATCATATTTCAAATAAAATCCAAACTGTATACTGTGACCAACAAAGCTGTGGATTATCTCTCTTTAAGCTGCGTCTCCTCTTTTTTCCTTACCTACTAATCTTCAGCTATACCAGCTGTCTTTTAGTTTCTCAAACAGTTAATGTTTCTTCCTTGTCCAGGAACGTAGACCGTGCTCTTCCCTTTGACTAAAACTACTTCTTTTCAACATGTGACCCCTCCTCCACTCTTTTGTTGGTGCTTTCTTATATCTCAATATATTACTACTTTCTCACAGAGGCCTTCCTTGAAGAGTCTCTAATCTTTGTTTATTTTTTATTTCTTAATTGCTTTTATCACAAGTTGCAATTAAATTTTTAGTGGCTCTTCTCTGTCTTGTTGGCGTTACTGCTACAACTTTCCTATTTAAGTGACTTTTTAAAAATTTACAACAGTAATATGCTAGTTATTTAAAAAGAAAAGTAAAACAGTATAGAATAATTTGAAGTAAAACGTTAAGTCTTATGTTTCTCCTTTCTCATAACCATCCCTTAGGGAAAACAACTATTAATAGTTTGGTATACATTATGTAGCATTTTCTATGCATATAAAAAGGTATGTGTGTGTGTATATATATATGTGTATGCGTATATACCTGCAGATTTATTTAAATATTAATAAATCTGTATACCCACTATTTGGCAACTTGCTTTTGCCTTAATATAGCTGTCTTTTCCTATTAGTACATTTAAATTTATTTTAGTCCTGTTAATGACTAAGTGATATATATAGTGGATGTATCATAATTTAACTGTTTCTCTGATGGAAGTTTGGGTTGGTTGCAGTCTTTTGCAATTACAAACAATACTCCAGTAAATATCCTTCTACATGAATTTCTGCATGCTTGTATAATTGTATCTGTTAATTCCTAAAAAATTGCTACAAGAGAAAGTTTTGAAATTTGATGGATACCACCAAATTTCTGTCTGAAGCAGTTATACCAATTTATCTTGTCAACACTGACAATAATTCTCTACACCCAGGGTGTCCAATCTTTTGGCTTCCCCAGGCCACATTGGAAGAGTTATCTTGAACCACACATAAAATACACTGACACTCATAATAGCTGATGAACTAAAAAAAAAAAAAATCACAAAAAAACTCATAATATTTTAAGAAAGTTTATGAATTTGTATTGGGCTGCATTCAAAGCCGTGTTGGGCTGCAGGTAGCCTGTGGGCTGCAGGTTGGATAGCTTGCTTTACATGATAGCCCAAACTAGGTATTTTGAAATGTTAAAAATTGTTCTCAATCTATAATAATTATAAGTATTTAAATTTGTATTAAAGTGAGTATATTGTAACTAATTCAAGCATATTCCCAGCATGAATTTATTTACAGAGTTTAACAATGGAGGGGTTACAGGCACTGATCTGATTTGCAGTCAGAAGTCTGTGTGTAACTTTTGATCCCCCAAAATCTTAACTGCTAATAGCCTGCTGTTGATCAGAAACTTTTCTGATAACAAATAATTAATTAATGCATATTTTGTATGCTCTTATATGTATTATATACTGTATTCTTACCATAAGCTGGAGAAAGTGTTATTAAAATCATAAGGAAGAGAAAATAATATTTGCTATTCATTAAGTGAAAGTGAATCATCATAAAGGTCTTCATCCTCATAATCTTCATGTCTAGTAGGCCGAGAAGGACGAAGAGTAGGAGTTGGTCTTGTTGTCTCAGGGGTGGTCAGATGCAGAAAACAACCTACAAATGAGTGGACTTGCCAGTTCAAGCCCATGTTGTTCAAGGGTCAACTATAGTTATAATTCTATAAAGACTAAACCTCCTGGAGTATTTGAGTTTTCCCAAAACTCCTATCTACCAATCTGTCTGCATTTTTCATGGATAATCTGCCTTTTCGCTTATCTCATCAATATTTTCTTTAAGCTTATTGATAGTACCGAGTCTCTTAATTACTATTAACTTTGTTGATGTTTTCTATTGTTTCTACTTCCTTTTACTTTGTTATGTAGCAAGCTGCTCTCCAGGGAAGTATCTCTGAAACAAAAGTCACTTAACTCCCTCAATGATTTCAGGCAGGAGTTGGCAAACTATGATCCATCCAAATCCAGCCTGCAGCTTATTTATGTATAGCCAGCACACTAAAAATGATTTTTACATTTTAAATGGTTGGAAAAAAATCAAAAGGAGAATAATATTTCATGACATTTGAAAATTATATGAAATCCAGATTTCATTGTCCATAAACAGGTTTTATTTGAACACAGCTCATCAGTTTTCAACACATTTTCCATAACTATTTTTGCTACAATGGTACAGGTGAGCAGTTGCAACAAGGTACTCAAAGGTTAACATTCTTGCTTTCTGACTCTACAGGAGAAAAAAGAAAAATTACTGACCCTTGCACTGTAAGATCAAGGTTAAGAAGAGCAGCTTTTGCTTAGTACTTTACAATATTTTGAAACTTCATTGTGTATTTTTATTATAGACTGAGTTAAAGGAAGACTGATGAGAAAAATGGATGCGTCCCTAAATCAAATTTTCATGGTGTGACCTGATTATCATTTGAAATTATTTGTTATAATATTACCAAGCAAATTGTAAGACCAACTTTAGGAAATTATATTTTCTGCTGTTGTAGATTATTAACCTGTTTTCACACAAATTCAGTGTATAGTCTTTGTATGTGTAGTCTGAGTTTGTTGTGTTTCTCAGCTTTGATACTAAAATATTAGATAATTAGTCAAGCTAATTAGAAAGTATCTTCTGGTGTCTTTCTTTAGGGAAAAATAGCTACAGTCTGTTAGGTAAACAGCTTAGGAAATAAAAGCCATCAAAATCATCTGGGAAACTTATTCAAAATATATATTTCTTAGGCTGAATACCCCCTCCCATTTTTGATTATACCAAGAAAGGAGAAGGAGGCAGATTATATATTTTGGAAAATGCCTCTGTTAGTTAACAAGAGAAATGTCTCATAAATTGTGAATCTTTTTCTAGATGTCAGAATAAATGATATTTCTCTTCTGTCAATATTACAGATTCTTCTTTCTTAAAAAGTATATTTGGAACATAAATGGTTTTACTGGTGAAAGTTTACTTAAATATGTATTAGGGTGATAATCTTAAACTTAAAATATCATTTAAATGAGAAAGTGATTTCTAATACAAAGCTTCAACTTACTAAGTTAATTGAGATTATTTTAAAGTTTCTCCAAAATGCATCCTCCAAATAAAAATATAATTTCTAACAGTGAATCACAGGTAACCAGTCTGACATGAAGAGATTTCATTTAATCACTCTAAAATATATTTCCTCAGTGGATGAAATGAAAACTTTAAAGGGAAAAGTGATGTGAATATTAATATAACATCTTATGTAAATATACACTATTTGAGATACTGATAGCTAATTTAATTCCTTATATTTTGACTATTTTCCTATTAAAGTGTACATAACATTTAAAATCCCAATGTATCCTTTTTAAAGATATATTTATTCATAGGTCATATAAATTAGATGTCATTGTCCACAAGAATTATTTGGTGGGTAGTCAGTTTTCTATCAAATAGAATTTTATCACACTGTGAAAACAATGTATCAAATAGAGACAGGTCCATCAGTGCTTGATTTTCTTTTGAACTGTAGCGTTATATCTGGAATTTTATATTTAGTAGTTTAGTTTAATAGCCAACTAATATGGCAAATCTAGGTGATTAAAATTAAAGCACATATCGAATGACTTTATAGGCTATAAAAGTAAACTCATCTTTTGTTGAATTTTTAGAGGAAGAAGAGAGAAATAGAAAGTGTTCTCCTGAAGAAATTCAGAGAAAAAGACAAGAAGCGCTAGTTCGGAGAATGGCTAAAGCTCGAGCCTCATCTGTAAATGCAGCTCCCACTTCATTTCTTTAATGAAATATTGGAAGACTTCACAAAGACTGCTGATAACTATCTGTGATAGGAAATGTTTTTTTCTTGATTTCTCTGTGAGAAATGTAATGCTGACTTTTATAAAGCCTGGACTTCTACTTTATTTAATAAATCAATGTTTGCAACGGTAAATGAAACAAATCAATGTTGTAATGGTAAATGAAACATTTCCTTGGACATGTATTTCAAAGTCATTACATATAAGTTTTGGAAATTCAGGAAAGTTAGCAATTATGTACAGATATTATACAGAGGAAAGTAGTTATATTTTTAAATGCTATTATTGCAGAGGATCATCAAAAAAGAGGTAATCTATGTTATTTCCTATTCTAATGTGTTTTCCTAATATAAAACTTCAACTTTCTAAGTTAGACGATTTTTGTTGTTTTACTTTCATTACTTCCAGATTTTAATTAATACTTTCATATTTCTAGGAACATGGTTGATATGAAATAAAGGACTTTATTTGTAAGGAAATTATTTTCAGTTCTTAGAAGTAGATTTGAATTTTAATAATTCTAAAAGGTGACACATTTTGGAAACTTTCCACCATATTTAGGAAAACTGATTTTAGAAGTCTAACATAGAAGAAAAGAAGTAGTGAATTGTCTACAAAAGTAATGTGGCATCATTAACATTTAGAACTGGCAGAAACTTCATATGTCATCTGGTCCAGCTTCCTTATTGTGTCGGTGAGAAAACGTAATACTGTTTTCAAAGTCGTAGGTAAGTTAATGCTGTGCTACAATTAGAATGATTACTTTGGACACCTAAACAATTATACCATTTGCTTCAAAGTATTAGTACATAAAATAACTTGAGGGATTGTTATTTTCTAGTATAAAACAAAAGATGTAATTAAAATACAAAAGATGTAATAAGGACTGTTTGCTGCTAATGCTCATTTTTCCTTATTTTGCTTTAAAGAATTAGTCTTTCCAGGATATAAAAATGATAATCTTTTTTCTTTTCACTTTTTCTGTAACTGTGTAATTTTTCCCTCAATTAATTTACTTACTTTACTAATCTTTTCTTCTCTATTACTGTTTTGTTTTTTCTTTTTTTGCCGTTTTGCCTATTTGGCATTTGCTAAACCAATAATAGAAGTCCAACTAGAGGGCGTAAGTCAGGGAGGATGCTTTATTCCTCTTAAATGGTTTTAGGAGAGCTAGGGAAAGTTAGAGATACGAAACACCTGTCATGGTGTGGCGTTTATCACTATTCAGGTGTCTCAAAGCAGTGATAATATAGTAGTTACTGCCCTATAATTATGCAGATACTCCTTAACTCACCGTGGAGTTACGTCCCAATAAACCCATCATGAGTTGAAAATACCTTACGTTAAAAATGCATTTACTACACTTAATCTACCCAACAACATAGCTTAGCCCAGCCTACCTTAAACATGCTCAAATCACTTATATTAGCCTAGAGTTGGGCAAATCTGGCAACACGGCACACTGTAGAGTATCAGTTGAGCTGATGCCCAGCATTGTGAGAATGTTGTACCGCATATCTCTAGCATGGGAAAGAATCAAACTTTAAAGTATGGTTTCTATTGAACGCATATCACTTTTGCACCACCTTAGAGTTGAAAAATTTTAAGTCAACCATTTTAAGTTGGAGACTGTACATCGTAAATGGTATTTTCATATATACAGTGGAGTACTAGAGTTTAGCTAACCTATTTACTTTTCTAGGAATATAAAATAACCTAGATAAATGCAAGTCGTTTCGATGTAAGAAAATAAAGAGTGGAGAATCTTTTACTAAAAGTGGCTTCACTGTGTTCTGATTATGCTTTGGATATCTCTGTCCTTGCTTAAGCTCCTCTCTGCTTTCTGCTTGCTTTTTAAAGAGTACTTTTAGGCTATTCTGTTCATTCATTTAGACTCAGTCTAATAAGTGTGTTTCTTTGAGCCTCGTACCTAACCATCTTCACTGGAATTGATTATTCTCTCTGATCATAATAGTACTGATTATTGTGTCTTTCACTGAGCAATTCTATAATGCCTTACATATTGTTTAGTTGTATAAATCTTATTTTATAATTTGTCATTTTGTGTCTCTGGTAATTCTGCCAAATTCTTACATAGCCCATAGTATTAGTTACATAACAGTTTTCTCTAAGTGACTCCCTTTAAAAAAAAAAAAAAAAAAAAGAGAAGAAACTTTTATAGCACTTCTGGGTGGTGGCAGGTGTAGTAACCCTATACATCTGAACCCGACATGACTGGTATTTAGGGTCACTGCTGCTGTTCATACCACTCTCCTTTCCTATCCTGATTCTTCCTTTTGCCCTTGTTGGAAACATTAGTGGGTGAATGGCCCATAAATGAGCATGCAGAGGGCTGTCTATATAGTTTGCCTGGCTTTACTCTTTCCTAGTCTGTAGGGAATCTCTCGAGACAGACTCCCTACAGGAATCTGAAGAAGGGACAACTGGTAGCCTGGCAATTTCTCCCTAAAGTTCTGCTGCTGTTTCTGCATCTCAGACTGAAGCTAGTAATGCCATTATTTCCAAAAAGAGCCTGTTTAAAGTGGAGCTTATCTCTCATTACTTTTTCGGTTATAGACAGATGACCCTGATCCCAGGAACATTTGGGTTGCTTACTGCAGACAGTTAGTGGTATGCAGACACGTATCCTACCATGGGAAACACTGCCTTATATACTACCCTGTTATGACCAGGTTTTAAGTTACCAAGAACAGAGACACCGTACTCATTTCTGTCTACCTGATACTGATAGCCAGTGGTTACTCATTAAATGTTGAATGAATTTAGACAGAATCTGGTGGCAGAGATCCTGCCCTCCCCCACCTGAAACAATTTGACTCTGATTCTCTCAGTTTAGGGTTGGGAAATGTTTCTAGAAACAATTTAAGCCTAGCACTAGCGTTAAGTAATTATTTAGAATCTGACCGTGGATTTCAGTTCTTGCCAGAAGTGATCATAATCACTTGTGGGATCCTAAAACAAAAACTAAACTTGTCCTCCTGCCTTCTCTTAGACCTCATAAATTAGTAGATGTAGGATTTTATTTCAGATGTGTCTTTTGAAAGCCCATTGACTGTAGCAGATACTATTGAAAATAAATGTAATTGCTAGACTTATATAACATTGCTAAATGGCTTCAACTATATTTAATTTACTTCTCAAAACAACCATATAAAGTAATACTTTTACACCCATTTTACAAATAGGGAAAGCAATCAGATTGACTTTCTCAAAAATCCCACATTTAGAAGTTGGAGCTAGAATTTAAACCCAAATAATCTTAATTCCAAATATTGTGATCTTAGCCACTGAATATACTATCATCTGGAAACAATTCATAAGAACTAGTTACCTATGGAAATTATCAGGAGAGAATTAGAGCATTTGAGGCATTTATGCCAAAAATACCATGACTATTCTGTAGGTCTTTTATGGCCCAGGATAATACTTTTTCCAATCCAAATTTCTGTTATAGATGATTGCTGTACTTTATGTGTGTGGGTGGGTAGGTTTTGATTGTATTAGCCCACAAAGAGGTTGTCTTTTTTCATTCAACTATTAAAGAAAAGAATAGAGAATACATAAAATGCGTAGCTACTTAAAAATGCCTTCATTTCATGTCATTATTTTAGTAACTTCTGGATGTTCTGGTTTTAAATCTATTAGGGAAAAATTAATTTCCTAGTCCAAGATGTAATGGCATACCTCAAGCTGCTAATAAAACTTCAATGCAAGTAGTCAAGTTTCTGATTAGATACACACTATATAGAGTACTGGTAATCAAACATTTTAAGTCCTAGGGCCTTTTTATACTCTTTAGTTGAGGACTCCAAAAAGGTTTTGCTTAAGGGGGTTTTATCTGTTGATATTTACCATATTAAAAGTGATATATTTATTAGTATATTTTAAAGGCCATTAGATGTTAACAAATGTGCCTGTTATGAAAAACATTTTTTAAAACAAAAATATGGCAAAGAAAATAGCATTACTTTTTGGCAACTCTTTGATATCCGACTGTATAGAAGATACCTGCATCCTCACATATATTTAGCCATTTAATTTGTTAAAATTGTTATAGTTGAAGTATACAGAGAAGTTCAGTCTCATGCAGATATGTAGTTGGGAAAGAATGAAGTATTGTGATCGTCTTTTCAGATAATTGTGGATATTCTTCTTTGATATTACACCAACACTCAAAAAGTAATTTCTTAAAAATTAGTTGCATTCCAAGATGCAATACAAGGACCACATGTACTCTTCTTGCTGAAATAACCAAATTTTAAAAAGACAAACTACATGAAAAAGTGGACTTCAAGATACTGGACATCAGCATAATTAGGAAAGTGGAAATATGGATCTACACAAAGGAATGATGAACATTGGAAATGATAAACACATGGGTAAATATACAAGTTTCAAAAAGTTATTATGTCTCTTTAAAAGATAATTGGCTGGTTAAACAATAATAATGTGGCATTTACAACATGTCAAAGTTAAGTACATGACAATAGCATAAAGGCCAGAAGGAATAATGAAAGAATAGACATTCCTTATTTTGCACTTCTGACATGCGTGAGGTTTGGTTACCTAACACTATTCCCAAAACAACACTGTTCAACTTTCTGTTAACACAAGTATATTATCTGTGAATAACTGCATGAAGTACAGACTTTATAGCTTCCTCAGTTCACAAATCACTACCTAAATAACAGATGTGAATCATAAGTGACAAATCATGTCACTTCTATTCAAGGTCTGCTGTGATTGGTCACTGCACACCTGTAATTCATTACATACACAGCAAAGGTTGTAATTGTATGCCTCCTGAAAAACCCATGTGCTGTTTTACAAAGATGGATCTTTGAAAGGTGGAACTAACCAATAACGATGAAAGTGTAGCAAAACAACAAAAAGCAGTAACATCAAAAGTGAAATTCAAATCCAGCATAAATGGAGGTATGGGAAAAATAGCTGTTGATGGGAATGTTGGCACCTTTCAAGAATCTATGCAGTCAGAGTTGCTTAGTGAAGGTAAACTATGAGTGGGGAAGGTGGTTGTGACTAAAACATTTAAGATGTCCCAGAGGAAATGACATTGGCAAAATAACTTCACCTTGAATGGACTTTGGACTATTTCAAGACATTAAGAGTATAAATTTTAAAATATTGTAAGCTGAACTAAACTTGGAGTATAACTCATCATACCATGGAAAAGAGGGTCACCTTATATTGTAAGTTAATGAGAGGAAGAAAAAGGCAAGCATTGTTCAAACTACCTGATAAAATTTTTACACAAACAAAAAACTACTCAATATTTCTAATGTTTTGTATTGTAAATATTAGCTTTTCTAGTTTTAATTTCTCAATACATTTACAGCTGAAACAGAGTTTTTCATTTTTTGACAAACATTTTTAAAGTTCATGGAACAATTGTAAATTTTCCCATTGATTATTAAGATTGTTTTGAATGGTTTCAGTTTGCACAGTCATTTTTATGGTCCTGCATTCATGTGCAAGGCATCAACAGCCTGTACAATGTGGTCAACATCTTATACTACGCATAAAGTGGTATCATTTGAAGATAAGACTGATAAATGTAAAGTATATACTATAAATCCTAAAGCAACTGCTAAAATAACAAAATAGAGTTATAACTAGTAGTCCAACACAGAAGATTAAATGAAATAATAAAAATCCTTAAAAAGGCAGGAAAAAGTAGAGAACAAGAACATGTGGAAGAAGTAGAAAACCAATATAAATATGAAAGAGTTAAACCTAACCATATCAATAATCATGTGGAATGGAAATGATCTAAACATTCCAATTAGAAGGCAGAGATTGGCAGATTGGATTTTAATAAAGGAGTACACAACTATATGGTGCCTACAAGAAGTACACTTTAAGGACACAGGTAGGTTAAAGTAAAAATGTGGCAAGGATTTGTCAGACTAATGCTATTAAAAGAAATCTTAACTGGCTGTATTAATATCACATAAATTTTATAGGAAATATTTCCAGAGAGGAAAGCCATGTCATAACAATAAAGTAGTCAATCAAGAGAACATAACTATCTCAAATATGTATGTACTCAACAGCTCAAAACGCACGAAATAGACATTGATAGAACTGCAAAAAGAAAAGGACAAATCCACAATTACAGTCTGAGATTTGAATATGCCCTCTCATTAACTGAGAGAGCAAATAAGCAGAATGTAAGCAAGGGTAAAATAGACTTGAGCAACATCAACCAACTTGATGTGAATAACAGAACACTCCACACCCAACAATAGAATACACATTCTTCTCATGGACACATGAAGCATTTATCAAGTTAGACCATATTCCAGACCACAAAATAATTCTCAGTTTGAAGGTACTCAAGTCATACAAAGAATGTTCTCTGCTGTCAGTGGAATTTTATTAGAAATTGATAACAAAATGATCCCTAGAAAATCCTGAAATATGTGGAAAGTACACATCTCTAAATCATCTATGAATAAAATTTTTTTTTAAAATTAGGCATTTTGGTATGAATGAAAATAACACAACATAACAGAATGTGATGTACTGCTAAAGAAGTACTTAGGGGAAAATTTATAGCACTAAATTCCTATCTGGAAAAATAAGATCCCAAAAAAAGATCCCAAACTGCCCTCAGTCTAAGAAACTAGAAAAACAAAAGTGAATTAACATTAATCAAAGCCAGGTGTGGTGATACATACTTGTAATCCCAGCTATTCAGGAGGCTGAGGCAGGAGGACTGCTTGATCCCAGGACTTTGAGGCCAGCCTGTGCAATATAGCATGACTCAATTTCAAAATAGTAATCATAATTACAAAAATGGAGAAGAAAGGAAACAAAGATCAAAGTTGATTTAATGAAATATAAAAAAGAAAAATGAATGACACCAAAAGTCTGTCATTTATTTTTTAAAGTTTTTTTAAAAAGACACAAATGACCAATATTTAGAACAAGAGAGGTGACATCACTGCAGATTTACAGATTGTACAGAAAAAATGATGAGAATATTATGAACAATCTTAATGCCAACATATTTGACAACACAGATTAATTGAAAAATTCCTTGGAAGTTACAAATAACCAAAGCTCACTCAAGAAATAAGTGATAACCTAAATAGCCCAATATTCCTTAAACTAATGTTTTTCATTATTTTCAACAAGGCTCCTATCTTAGTCTGTTATTGCTGCTATAACAGAATATCTGAGACTGGGTAATTTATAATGAACAGATTTGTTGACTCACTATGCTGGAGGCTGGGAAGTCCAAAATCAGGGGCCTGGCGTCTTGCAACAGCCCTCTTTCTGTGTCATCCCATGAAGGAAGGAAGAAGGGCAAGACAGAGTAAGAGAGGCCCAGTTCACCCTTTTATAACAGCACCAATCCCATCCATGAGGGTGGAGCCCTCATGGCCTATTTTAAGTTCTCACCTCTTAATGCTGTTAAAATGACAATTAAATTTCAATATGAGTTTTGAAGGGGACAAACATTCAAACCATAGCATGTACCAAAAATCATTCAGTGGGGAAAGGAAAGTCTTAATAAATGGTGCTAAGACAACAGAATATCCATATGCCAAAGCATTAAGTTAGACCCTCTATATCACACCATATACAAAAATTAACTCAAAATAGATCATAGAACTTAATGTAAGGGCCAATACTGTAAAACTCTTAGTAGAAAACATAGGAGTAAATTTTTATGACTTTGAATTAGCAGTAGTTTCTTAGCTATAACACCAAAAGTACAACTGATAAAACAAAACAAAAGCTTCATCTAAATCAAAAACTTTATGTTCCAAAAGATACCATCAAGAAAGTGAAACAACTACCTATAGAATAAGAGAAAAATCTTGGCAAATTACATCATGATTAAGGACCTGTATCCAGAATACATAATTTACTTCCAAATCTCAACCTTAGGACAGAAAACAACCCATTTTTTTAATGGGCAAAAGACAGTGTATTAGTCCGTTCTTGCATTGCTGTAAAGAACTAGTGGAGACTAATTCATAAGAAAAGAGGTTTTAATTGAATCAGGTTCTGCAAGCTGTATAGACTTCTGCTTCCTGGGATACCTCAGGAAACTTACAATCATGGCAGAAGGTGACAGGGAAGCAGGCTTGGTCTTTACATGGCCAGAGCAGGAAGAAAAGAGAGCAAAGGGAGAGGTGCTACACACTTCCAAACAACCAGATCTCATGTAAACTCTATCATAAGACAGCACTGGGGGAAGGTGCTAAACCATTAGAAATCACTCCCGTCATTCAGTCACCTCCCACCAGGTCCCTCCTTCAACACTGAGGATTACAAGTGGACATGAGATTTGAGTGGGGACACAGAGCCAAACCGTATAGTTCTGTCCCCATCCCCTCCCAAATCTCATGTCCTTCTTATGTTTCAAAATACAATCATGCTTTCCCAACAGTCCTCCAAAGTCTTAATTCATTCCAGTGTTAACTTAAAAGTCCAAGTCCAAAGTCTCACTGAGGCAAGGCAAGTCCCTTCTGCCTATGAGCCTTTAAAATAAAAACATGTTGGTTACTTCCAAGATTCAGTGGGGGTACAGGCATTGGGTAAATACTCCCTTTCCAAAAGGGAAAAATCTGCCAAAACAAAGGGGCTTCAGGCCCCATGCAATTCCAAATCCCAGCAAAGTAGTCATTAAATCTCAATACTCCAAAATAATCTCCTTTGACTCATGTCTTATATCCAGGCCTCTCTGATTGCAAGGAGTGGGCTCCCAAAGCCTTGGGCAGCTCTGCCCTGTGCAGGGCTCAGCCCAGCTCCCATGACTGCTCTCAAGCGCTGGCATTGAGTGCCTATGGCTTTTCCAGGTGCATGGTGCAAGCTGTTAGTGGATGTACCTTCTGGGGTGTGGAGGATGGTGGCCCTCTTCTCACAGCTCCACTAGGCCGTGCCCCATTGGGGACTCTGTGTTGGGCCTCCAACCCCATATTTGCCCTCCACACTACCTTAGTAGAGTTTCTCCATAAGGGCTACTGAGATGTCATTACACACATATTAGAATGAATAACATTTAAAAAGACATGTCTATTTGTATTGCTATAAAGAAATACCAGAGGCTGGGTAATTTATAAAGAAAAGAGATTTTTTTTTGTTTTTTTTGTTTTTGGCTTGTGGGTCTGCAGGCTGTACAAGAAGCATAATGCCAGCATCTGCATCTAGTGAGAGCCTCAAGCTACCTCTACTCATGGCAGAAAAGGAAAGAAAGCCAGTATGTAGAAATCACAGGGCAGGTTGGATATGGTGCTTCATGCCTGTAACTCCCACATTTCAGGAGGCTGAGGTGGGAGGATCACTTGAGGCCAGGAATTCAAGACCAGCCGAGGCAACACTGTGAGACCCTATCTTCACACACAAAAAAATTAATAATTAGCCATGCACAGTGGTGTGCACCTGTAGTCACAACTACTTGGAGGCTGAAGTGAGAGGATGGCTTGAGCCTAGGGGTTTTTGAGGCTACAGTGAGTGGTGATCACACCACTACACTCCAGCCTCTGTGACAGATTGAGACTCTGTCTCTAAAAATACAGATATCACAGTGCAAGAGAGAGCAGGGAGGTGCCAAGCTCTTTTTAACAACCAGCTTTGGCTATCAGGAACGAATAGAGTGAGAACTCCCTTACCCCCACCAGAGGGGATCCACTCCCATGACCCAAACACCTCCCACTGGGCCCCACCTCCAACATTGGGAATCAAATTTCAACATGAGTTTTAAGGAAGCCCAAATATTCAAATTATAGCACTGGCTGTATCAATGTTGGCAGGATCTGGAGGAACTAGAACTCTCATATGCTCCCTATAGGTAGGTAAAATGGTGAAAATAATTTTAAGGCTTATATAAAACTCCAGAAAATGGAAAGCCATGGATTGTGGCAGAAGGCAGATCAGTCATTGCTTGAGGATAGGGGAAGAAATGAGGGGAGAGTGGGAAGGATTACAAAGGAGAGAAACTTGGGGGTTGATGGATATGTTGACTATTTGATTTTGGTGTTTTTATGGCTGCATACGTACTCCAAACTTATACAATTGTACTATTTATTACATTTTTTTCTTGGTAGAGACAGAATCTCACTATATGCCCAGGCTGGTCTCGAACTCCTGGCCTCAAGTGATCCTCCTGCCTCAGCCTCCCAAAGTGCTGAGACTATAGGTGTGAGCCACCATGCCCAGCCAAATTATACAATTTAAATATGTAAAATTTATTGTATGTCAATTGTATCTCAGTTAAAGCTATCTATGAAAAATAAAGTCAGTTGCAATGTAGAATTTGAACCAAACCAATAAACTTTTCATACTCTGGTATGTTAAAACTGATTGGTCTATATTTTATTTAAATAGGTTTTTACATATGTGTAAAATATCTTCATGCAATTATCATTTGGAAAATACTGGTTCACTGAGTTATGCAGATCTTCCAAGTGTTGGCTCATTTCATAATATGATCACATTTACTATCACTACTGATCTCAAGAAATGTCTTACTGCTTTCGGAAACTGTCCAGCTTTATGATAGCTGATACAAGTTTTCCAAAATTTTAATTTTTGCTTGAAAGCTTGAATTTTATCCTTGCCAAAAAGTAATTTCAGTTTTTCTCCTTGAAGTGACAGATTAACTTTGTTTATGTTTGAGATGATGTCTACCAAATATTTAAGGCCAAATAACCAGATACTGCCAGTCATTCTTTCAAATGAAATTGATATTTCATATTTAAAAAAGCAGCTAATTCAGCATGCAACAAGTACTTTTCCTTGAGATAACCATGACACATTGATATGTAGAAGTGTTTGTGTGTACTTTCCATTTGATCTTACAGACTATTAAAAAACGTGTACTCAAGATTGAAATTTGATAAAATTAATAATTTTTGCTGCTTAATTATGGTCATCAAGTGAAGTGTCTTTTTTTTTTTTTTTTTGACAGCAGGTGAACAGCAGTGAAGAATACCATGACTTTCAATTCTTATTATTTAAGAAATATATTTGCACAGCTATAGCTGCCATAGATAATGATTCCTCTGACGGATCTGGGCAAAATAAAACTGAAAACCTTCTGGAAAGGATTCAGCATTCTAGATGCTGTTAAGAACATATGATTCATAGGAGGAGGTCAAAATATCCACCGTAACAAGGGTTTGGAAGAAGTTGATTCCAGTCCTCATGGATGACTTGAAGGCTTCAAGACTTCTGTGGAGGAAGTAACTACAGAAGTGGTGAGAATGGCAAAATAACTAGAATTAGCAGTAGAGCCTGAAGGTGTCCCAGAATGCTGCAATCTTGATAAAACTTTTAACAGTTTAAGAGTTGTTTTTATGGATGAACAAAGAAAGTAGTTTCTTGAGATGAAGTCTATTTCTGGGTGAAGATACTGTGAACATTATTGAAATGGCAATAAAGATTTAGGATATTTTCATAAACTTGGTAAAGCAGCAGCAGTGTTTGAGAATACTGACTCCAATTTTGAAAGAAGTTCTATGTGAGTAAAATGCTATCAAACAACATTTCATGCTACAGGGAAATGTTTAATGACAGGAAGTGTCTGTAGATGTGGCAAACTTCATTGTTTTATTTATTTATTTATTTATTTATTTATTTATTTATTTAGAGACGGAGTCTTGCTCTGTCGCCCAGGCGGGAGTGCAGTGGCCGGATCTCAGCTCACTGCAAGCTCCGCCTCCCGGGTTTACGCCATTCTCCTGCCTCAGCCTCCCGAGCAGCTGGGACTACAGGCGCCCGCCACCTCGCCCAGCTAGTTTTTTGTATTTTTTAGTAGAGACGGGGTTTCACCATGTTAGCCAGGATGGTCTTGATCTCCTGACCTCGTGATCCGCCCATCTCGGCCTCCCAAAGTGCTGGGATTACAGGCTTGAGCCACCGCGCCCGGCCTCTGTTTTATTTTTTTAAGAAACAACCACAGCTACGCTAAACTTCAGCAACCACTACCTTGAGCAATCAGCTGCCATCAACATGGAGACTCTCCACCTGCAAAAAAATTATGACTTGCTGAAGGCTCAGATAATTGTTAGCATCTTTTTAGCAATAAGGTATTTTATTTTATTTTACTATTTTATTTTATTTTATTTTATTTTACTATTTTATTTTATTTTACTATTTTATTTTATTTTATTATTTTATTTTATTTTTGGAGACAGTCTCACTCTGTCACCCAGGCTGGAGTGCAGTGGTGCAATCTCAGCTTATTGCAACCTCTGCCGCCCGGGTTCAAGTGAAATCTCATGCTTCAGCCTCCCAAGTAGCTGGGATTACAGGCATGTGCCATCAGGCCCAGCTAATTTTTGTATTTTTAGTAGAGGCGGGGTTTCACCATGTTAACCATGCTGGCCTTCAACTCCTGGCCTCAAGTGATCCACCCACCTTGGTCTCCCAAAGTGCTAGGATTACAGGCATGAGCCACCCCACCCAGCTGCAATAAGGTATTTTTAAATTAAGTATTTAAAGTATTTTTAAATTAAATGCCTGTACAATGCATTCTGGACATAATGCTATTGTACACTTTTTTAAAGTTCTTATTTATTCCCTTTTTAAATTATTTTTCCATTCTCAAAATATCACTGCTATCAGCTATTGTGTACTTAATAGAATACAGTATAGCATAGATAGAGCTTTTATATGTACTAGGAAACTAAAAAATTCATGTGACTCACTTTGTTGCAATATTCACATGACTCACTTTATTGCAATATTCACTTTCTTGCAATGGTCTGGACTCAAATGCACAATATCTCTGAGGTATACCTGTAGTCTTTTATGGATTTCTTTTTATTATTATATATTTTAGTAAATTATGTTACTTTTAGGATGCTCATAACCTAATTTTTTCCTTCAGTTTTTTATACAATTCTATCTGCACATTTATTTAATGACATTTTTATATTTACCTAAAGCCGTGCATAAGTATGTAATAAAAATTTAAGGCAAAAGCATTTCTACCTCAATTATATTTTCAGAATTATTTATTTTAAAATCAACAAACATTAAATACTGTATTTGGTCAAGACTATTTGGCTTGGTCTTTAGCAGTTCAACTATAATACTTGTAGGCCTGATTTTCTTCATATTTAGACGGTTTCAGACTCACTAAACTTCTTGGATGTGTAATTATGTTTTTCACTAAATTTGGAAAGTTTTTGGTTCTTTAGTTTCACATATTTTTCTGTCCCATTCTTCTTCTCTTTTCTTTCTGGAGCTCTAATTATCCATTTGATTTGTAGTACAAGTACCCACGGTTTTTTATACTTTAGTTCCATCATTTTTTCTGTCTTCTTTAGATTGAATATTTTAAAATGATCCTCAGGTTAACTGAATTTTTATGCTGTCGTTGTCATGCAGCTATTGAGCCCATCATATGAATTCTTTAAATTGTAGACATTTAGTTTCAGTTCTAAAATTGTCACATCTTTCTTGTAATTTCTCAGCTGATATTTCATATCATTTTATTCACTGCAAACATATTTGTATGTATGCAAACATATTTGTACATCATTAAGCACAGTTTAGCTGCTTTAAAGTCTTTGCCTGATTCTTCTTCTTCTTTTTTTTTTTTTTTGATTGTTTGTTTTTTTTGAGACAGAGTCTCACTCTGTTGCCCAAGCTGGAGTGCAGTGGCATGATCTCAGCTCACTGCAAACTCCACCTCCCGGGTTCAAGTGATTCTCCTGCCTCAGCCTCCCAAATAGCTGGGATTACAGATGCATGCGATTTTGCCCAGCTAATTTTTGTATTTTTAGTAGAGATGGGTTTTCACCATGTTGGCCAGGATGGTCTCAAACTCCTAGCCTCAAGTGATCTGCCCACCTTAGCCTCCCAAAATGCTGGAACTACAGGCATGAGCCACCGTGCCCTGTCTGATTATTCTAACATCTCAATCACTATGGAGTTTGCCTTTGCTGATTATCTTTTCCTTGGAGATTAGATCACATTTTCTGGCTCTTTGTATGTCAGATCACGTTGGATTGTATCCTGGACATTGTGTTGGTTATATTCTGGAGACTGGATTTGGTTATATTCCTCTAAAGAGTGCTGATGTTTTTGTTTTAGTAGGCAGTTAATTTGGCTGGACTCAAACAAAAAAATTCTGCCTTGACTATGGTGGAAGTTCAGATCTGATTTCATACTTCTTTTAGTCAGCTTAGCATATGTATCGTTCAAGGGTCAGTCAGAGATTTGGACAGGGTTTTTACATGGAGTTTTGAATTTGCCTTATCTGGCACTGTCTGTTCTGATATTTTCTCTCAGGCAGCCCTGTTTACCTTGGCTGCTTCTCTTAGTTCCTCTAAACAGAAAGATGGTAGACTTTTTCTGGGTCATTTAGCTACTTTGCACTCTGCCACAGTTGTGTTTGACTTCAGCACAAAACCTCAAATAGGGGAATCTTTCTTTCTACAGTTTACTGCCTCCAAGTTTTAGCACCCCTCCAAAATCTGCCTGCTTATTTTGACTGTGTAGAGCCATAAAGTAATTGGACTTTTAATTTTGATCAGGTTTTAGTTGTTATCTAACAGACTGTCTGTCTATTAGGTACTTTATCTTGATACTAGAGACAAAACTGCCAATTTTAGATATTTTGAATAGAAAGAAATGGTATACTGATTACTCATGAGAAGCTCCCCAGTCTAGGATAAATACATTATATTTTACATGGCCCCAAATAACACAAAACATTCATAAATCCATATATTAACTTTTAAAATACTTCTACTTTTGGTTTTACTATTAATTCATTGCCTAAATGAATTCTCTGGATATCTGTTTACTCACTATTAAAAATGAAGGAGATCCAAGCTGGGTACAGTGATGCACACCTATAGTACTAGCCACTCAGGAGGCTGAGACAGGAGGATCACTTAAGTCCAGAAGTTTGAGGCCAGGCTGGGCAACATAACCAGACCCTGTCTCTGTAAAAAATAAAAAAGATTAATATTCAAGATCCCCTAAAGGTTCTGTGACTCTAAAGGTAGTAGATTCATTTGAGTTTCGTATATATGTCATGTCATTTTACTCAATACACACACATGCACACATACACTCGGTTTTGTGTATATGTGCCACTATTGTTAATGTAGTTTGAAAACCATAATGTTTCAATTAAATACCAACATTTTAACTATAAGGCTTGTACTATTTAACTTGATATAATAGATGGCTTCCTGGAAGTATTAAATGTAATAATACCAAATAATATTTAGAGTTCATAATGGATGATTGACATTCATAGGAATTGTGTGGATTGTTTTCTGTAAAGATCGTGTTTGTTATGATAGTCACTTTCTAATTTAACTTTTCACTTTTTTATTGTTATTTTTTTGAGACAGAGTCTCACTGTGTTGCCCAGGCTGGAGTGCAGTGGTGTGATTTTGGCTCACTGCAACCTCTGCCTCTTGAGTTCAAGTGATTCTCCCAAGTAGCTGGGATTACAGCTGCCCGACACCACAACTAGCTAATTTTTGTATTTTTAGTACAGGCAGGGTTTCACCATGCTGGCTGGTCTCAAACTCCTGGCCTCAAGTGATCTGCCCACTTTGGTCTCCCAAAGTGCTGAGATTATAGACCTGACCCATTACACCCAGACTAATTTAACTTTTGTATAAATCTATATTCCCATGAAAAGAATAATTACAGTATGCATGCTTCATGGTAGAAATATTAAAAAAATATCATTTATTGCCATAATTTGCGGTAGCAATAATCTATAACTTTTACTGATAGAATTATTAGCTTTTACTAAGAGAAGACTTTTGTTAATGTACATATATAAATTTAATTAATTAATATATATAAAAAGAGCCTAAAAAATTTAAAACTTAACATTTTCAGTCTTTCACCCAACTAAAAAGTTTATACAAATATTACTATCATTTCAGATTTATTTTAAATTAAATTATGACTTGTCCTGTTGTATTACTGCTTTATTTGTTAATATTTGCTTAAGTCTTCATTTTCAATTCTATGCTGATGGTACAATTCTTTTAATTTTATTTTAAGTTCCAGGATACATGTGGAGGACGTACAGGTTTGTTACATAGGTAAACGTGTGTCATGATGGTTTGCTGCCACTATCAACCCATCATCTAGGTATTAAGCCCTGTATGCATTAGCTATTTATTCTGATGCTCTCTCTCCCCCTGCTCCCTCAGTTCTTCATATGAGCAGAGCAGTCACTGCTATACTTCAGTGTAATGTAATTCCCTCTTTATGCGCATTCTATTTCAATATATAGCCTTTGATTTATCTTGTCGTGGAGGCTTTTCTTTTCAGTCTTGTAGCAACTACTCTAATATGTAATCAAATTTGACTTATTTTAAAACAAGCCCAAAACCATTTTTGATGTCAATATAGTTGTTGCAGCGCATGGTAGCTGTTAAAAGTGCTTTTTAGTGTGTCTGGTTTTGTAACTGATTTGTTATATACAATCTTGTCTGGGTTATTTAGTTTGTGTTATACTAATTGTCTTAATATTGCCTATAATTATTCCTTCTTTTTCCTCATTCCTATATTCCTTATAGGATATATGTGTGAAAGTTGAGGACCTATAAATTCAATAGTCAACTTTGAAAAGAGGTTTTTAGGCTGGGCGTGGTGCCTCACACCTATAATCCCAGCACTTTGGGAGGCTGAGGTGGGCAGATCAGTTGAGGTCAGGAGTTTGAGACCAGCCTGGCCAACACGGTAAAATCCTGTCTCTACTAAAAATATAAAAACTAGCTGGGTGTAGTAGTGTGTGTCTGTAGTCCCAGCTACTCAGGAGGCTGAGGCAGGAGCATCGCTTGAACCCGGGAGGCAGAGGTTGCAGTGAGACAAAATTATGCCACTGCACTCCACCCTGGGTGACAGAGAGAGACTCCATCTAAAAAAAAAAGAACAATAAAAAATAAAATAAATAAAAAGAGGTTTTGTTTTCAAACTTTAAAATGATCTAAACCTATTGATACTAGCACATTCTTTATTAAGTTTTCCATTCAATTTTGTCAAATATGGGCAAAATATATTAAAGTATTCAAATAGTTGTACAAACACCACATTGCAAGGATGGTAATGCTGACAAAACAGAACTTACGCTTTCATGAGGTACATATGTATAATTTTAATGAGTGTGGCATACTAAAAGGCATAGGCCTATTGATGTGTGGCATTTACACATTAAAAATTTAAGTTTAAAGCTGTATTTTGTTTCTAAAATAGTTGAGAATAGTTTAATGAAATTAAACATTTTGTCATATTATTTAAATTATTTTATTATAATCCATGCTTTAGGTATACCTTGATCCAAATGCTTAAATAATGTCCCGGGGTCAGTTTCTCCATCTGTCTCTCTGTACTTCTGTCTCTCACGTCTGTGTTTCTCTGTTGACTTCATCTTAGCCAAGTTCTCGCCATATAATGAGAAAGATGGATCCTAACATCTCCACGTTTACCTGGTTTTCAAGCTCAACCCCTTACAAAAAGACAGACCCCACTCTATCCCCATCTCCCTCACTAAGCAAGAACCTTGATTATTCCTGCTCCCTCACATGCAACCCTTGGGGCAGGGAAGTGACCTCTTAATTGACAACACTACCAGAATCATGAACCTAAAAGAGAGGCAGTTTCTAAAAAGCAGAAATACGGACAGACAAAAAAGTAACATTTTTATTTTCTTGAATTAGCTCTTGTCCAAAAAAAAAAAAAAAAGCTGTTTACCATTATTCTAGACTTACTGTTTGTTTTCTGAGATAGCAAGAAACAACACAGTTCCTTTCAACACCAGGCAACTATGTCATATCACAAACACGTTTGCCTCTTTTGAAATGTTGGATATGGTCTTTATATTTGAGAGAAGACAATACTGCTGATCAAAGGGGTGGATTACCTTAGGAAAGTATTATTGAAATCTCACATAATTCTCATATTTTTGCTTTGAAGTTGTATATATTCCAAATTAAGGAGAACTAAATACTTTAAGCAACCTATGGGATAAAACATAGGAATAGTTCTATGTGTCTGGGAAAAGTTCTAAAATTGGTTCATGAAGCTTAAAATAACAAATAATCAATTGAAATGGTGTCACATGACAGCCAGAAAAGATTAAATTGCATTCAGAACATCCCCATGAAAGCTCACATATTTAGAACACACATTTCTCATGCCATGTCAGCCTTAGTTATGCACTTATACCGTTTTCATTTCTCTGATGCTGGGTTCTTGATCAAGTTTCTGCTTCTGTTCTGTGTCTAGAATAATCAATGTATGTGTCGCAATACTGTGAACCCAGTTGAAAAAGTCAGTTTATAAACTTAACCATGGAAATCTTGGGTTTGAAACCTATCTATCATTTAGTTAAAACAGGATAAGCTAAATATTGTGTTACTTTTCTTCTTCACTTTATAAAATTTTTAAAAGGGAACGTGAGAATATAAACCTCCAAAGACCTACAGGTAAAATGTACCCTGCATTGAAAATGTTTCTCTAAATAAACATTTTCTAATATTATAATTTTATATTAGAGTCTTTGTCTATTTGGACGATTTAGAATAGAAACTTTAAATTGCTCTGGAGGGGAAAGCAGAACTGCCTAGTTAACCCATATAATCATGAGAGATAATACATGTTATTTTAAGTCCACAGTTTTTAGTTGGGTGCTGTATGCATCAATAGATAACCAAAAACAACTTAAAAGTATTTTCTTCCTTAACAAATTTGATTTCTCTCACTTATGTATTTTTATTTTTATTGGCTAGTACTGGTAGAAAATTGTTGAATAAGTATGGTTGTTGCAGGTATCCTACTTATTCCTTTTTTTTTTTTTTAGATGGAGTCTCGCTCTGTCACCCAGGCTGGAGTGCAGTGGCGTGATCTTGGCTCGCTGCAACATCTGCCTCCCGGGTTCAAGTGATTCTCCCGCTTCAGCCTCCTGAGTAGCTGGGATTACAGGCACCCGCCACCACGCCCGGCTAATTTTTGTATTTTTAGTAGAGACGGGGTTTCACCATGTTGGTCAGGCTGGTCTTGAACTCCTGACCTCATGATCCACCCGCCTCAGCCTCCCAAAGTGCTGGGATTACAGGCGTGAGCCACTGCGCCTGGCCACTTATTCCTGACTTTAATGAAGATGCTTTCAGTTTTCTTTTTAATTACATTTCAGGCTTTTATACTGCTAATAGCCTTTGTTATAGTATTTATCTTATTGAGTTTTTCTTCAAAAGCAAATATTGCTTTTTTCAAATGTCTTATTATCCTCGTTAATGGAGATAACTACAGCAGATACTATTTGATGCTCCCGATATCTATCATCTCTTTTCACCTTTATTACTAGAGTCCACTAGTTTTAGTTGGGGCCATAATTTCTTCAAAACTAAGGTACCACTGTTTATTAAGCAATTGCTTATGCTTAATCTATTTTAGGAGAGAGAAGTAAACTTATTTTATGTAAGCCACTGTTATTTAAAGTTTTTATTACCAACAAGTGAAGTTTTTATGAGTTATCTCTTCTGTTTTCAGTTTTATATTATTAGATTTTTGAACATTAAAACATCCTTATAGTATAGAAGGTCCTGGAATAATGTCATTTTGTTCATCGTTGTTTCTTTATAACACTGATAGGAAAAAAAAATAGTTCCCAGCAGTGGCCACTGTCTGTGTGGAGTCTGCACATTCTCCCCATGGCTGCACAGGTTTTCTACTCAGCTTCCTCCCACATCCCAAAGATGTGCAGCTTAGGTGAATCTGCGTGTCTACATGATTCCAGAGGAGTGAGTGTGTGTGTGGGTGTGCGTGTGCCCTGCCGTAGGAGAGGGTCCTGGTCAGGGCTGGTTCCCGCCTTGCACCCTGAGCTGCTGAGATAGGCTCTGGCCACTCGCCACCTTGAACTGGAATAAGTGGGTAAAAAATGATCTTACTTGTTTGTATTAATCTTTTTTAAATATATGTGTAGCTCATTTTTATATTAATGTTTAATATTAGAAGTGTTTTGGGTCTTGTTTTAGAAGTTTGGTGCTGTTTTTTGACCAGAAATATGTAGTAAGAACTTAACTCTTGTTTATCTCAATTAGCCTGTGGTTAAATTGGTTGTTCTAAGTCCTTTTGCTTAAAGTCATGGTTTCCAAGACCCGATTGATTATGCTAAATGAGAACTTACTGTACTAGATAATCCAACCCCCCTCAATCGTACTCTGATATATTCTTGTCATGCTCTGATGGATTCTGTTTTCTAATATGTTATTCGGGATTCTTTGGGTGACATCGGTCACTAGTTTTTGCGTGTGTGGAATCTATTTTAAACATTGGCATCAATTATATGAACACTTTATAAAGGAGTTAGAAGACTTTCTTTCTTTACTATATGCTAAAATAATTTAAATAGCATGAGACAATTTGTTCCTCACAGAATTCATTTTTGAAACTGTATGGTCTGGTACTTTTGGAGTATTTAATAATACTATTAAATACTATTTAATAATTTTATTCTTCATATGGTAATTGCTTTGTTCAGAATTTCTATGTCTTCTCAAATCATTTTAGGTAAATTCATGAAAAGATAATTGACTATCAAGCAAAATATTAACAATGTATTGTGAGATTATAAAATACGTAGAATTCAAATATAATTTATAAAGTATAAAAGAGGGAATCAAAGTATGCTGTTTTAAGTTTCTTATACATAATACAAAATTATTTAGGCAAAATATGATGTTAAAGATATCTCTTGAAAAACCTAGAAGAAAAACTAAAAATAAAAATACGTTTTATTTTTTTAGAAACAGGATCTTGCTCTTTCACCCAGGCTGTAGTGCAGTGGTGCCATCATAGCTCACTGCAATCTTGACCTCCTGTATTTAAGTAATCCTCCTGCCTCAGCCTCCCAAGAAACTGGGATTACAAGCAGCGCCACCATGGGTGGCTAATGTTTTAAACATTTTTTGTAGAGATGAGGACTGGCTTTGATGCTCAGGCCAATTTCAAACTCCTGGTCTCAAGTGATCCTTCTGCCTTGGCCTCCCAAACTGTTGAGATTACAGGTGTGAGCCACCATGCCTGACTCTAATACTTTTATTTTTTTTAATAAAAAAGGCAAAACTGAAAAGCTAATACTGGGGGTAGATTAACATCATAAAAATACTCAATCCAAAAGAAGGCGGATAAAGAAAAAAATTAAAAGAACAGATGACAAAAAGAGAGTATAGCAAAATGGAGGCCACCTCCTCCTATCCTGCTGTGCCAAACATGAGGCAGTTTGTGTGTGAGGAACTTGTCACGTTTTTTATTCAACTCAGTAGGTTGCCTTGTAACCTCAGCTCTCTGATAGGTTCAAGAAAAGTATTTTTTTAGATTATCCAGCTGTATCTCATGTTTAGTATGAGAGAAACCTTCTCTTGTGACTTCCTATATCCTAAAGAAAAGTGGAATAGTTGCAATAGTTTCTGTCTTTTGAATAGTCTACTTACAATATTATTTGATTTACAGACATTGCTATTATACTTCCATTTTGAATTTTACCCACTGGTTTTAGAAAATAAACTTCTTTACTTATTCAGTGATTTGGAACCTAAATTCAATCCTGTCTCATATGAAAATTGTGACCTTTGCTTTCTCTTTACATGTATTCACCTGGATAACTTTTGCTCATCCTTTTATTTTTCCCTCTGAACTTCTTTATTTCAGGTGTCTCCTTTTTTACACTACAGAGTTAGGTATCACTTTCTCTTAATGACTGAATTAACTTATTTATACTTATGATGAATGATAGATGTAGTCTTAGTTGTCAAGTAAAGTTTTACTGTTTGCTTTTATGCCTGTTAAAAATCTTTCATGTAGGCTCCCCTTTATACATATGTTTATTTATTTCTCCTAATAATTAGAAAGTTTTAATTTTTGTTCTAATGAGTATCTTCATGACAATAACATCATATAATTCACTAATCTTCTATTTCCCCATTTCTTTAAACATACCTAAGTTGTTATCATAAGCAATGATAAAGGTGGTTCTTTTTTGCTTCTCCGTTCCCTCTCCTGTATCATTTGACTTGGGTTGATTATCTTATCTTTCATGCTATTAACCACTGTCTCTATAATTATATCTTTACTAATGATTTGTTAGCTTTCAGTGATGTGCTTTGATCTGCAGCTATTAAAGATGAGGAAATAGGAAAGCTTATACTACTTCTCATCTTCTTTCCCCCTGCCTTTTCCATTTTTGTTAGTTACATATTTCTATACTGCAAGAGCTTATGATGCTTGTACTTCCCTATAACTCTAATCCTACATATTTTTTTAACCTCTTAGTCCTCAATGTTAAGAGAGCAAATGCTGTCATCAGTCATCTTTTCTATAAATGTTCTTATTCTTGTGATTACTCAAGAGGGACCTATGGGGTCAATATTTTCTGAGTTCTTACAGTTTTAGTATATCGCTTTATTTTTAAAATCATACTTTGACTGGATGTAAAATTCTTAGGTTCCCCACCTTCCAACTACTTTCTTTTCCTAAGGATGTTATAGGATTCCTATGCAATGTCTAGCTTTGAATTTCTCTATGGAAAAGCCTGAGTACACTGTGATACCCCATCCCTTGATGTTTTATTATCCAAATCTTCATTTCATTTTCATTAGAATTCTGTAAGCTTTCTAGGACGTGTCTTGTTTATTATTATGATGATGATTTTTTAGAGATGGAGTCTGGCTCTGTTACCCAGGCTGGAGTACAGTGGTGCAGTCTTGGCTCACTGCAACCTCCACCTCCCAGGTTCAAGCAATTCTCCTGCCTCAACCTCCTGAGTAGCTGGGACTACGGAAGCGCGCTACCACATCTGGGTAATTTTTTTTGTATTTTAGTAGAGATGGGGTTTCACTGTGTTGCCCAGGCTTGTCTCGAACTCCTAAGCTTAGACAATCCACCTGCCTCAGCCTCCCCAAGTGCTAAGATTGCAGGCATGAGCCACTGAGCCTGGCCTATTATTTTGAATACACGTTTTTTTGACAAAGCTTACTCTTTCATTGTTTGAATCCAAATCTTTTATTTCAGTAAAATATTCTTAAGCTACTGTAAATTACTTGTTTTAAAAAATTTTTTTGAGGGAGCACTCTGTTCAAATCTTGGGTCAGTTTGCCTCTAGTTCATTTTACTTTTTAACTTCCATTTCATTTCCTTACTTTTCTTATTTCTTTTATGTGTTTTATTGTGTTTTCTGCATTTTTTCTCCATTGTGCTTCTTCTGATTTAGCCTTTATTTTCTTGATGGTTTTGTTGTTTTTCTCTTTCACCTTATAGCTGAATTTATATTTTATCTCTTCCTATTGTCTTATGATCTCTTCCTTGAGTTTTTAAATATCTTTTTCATCTTCTTTCTTCATAGGAGATATTGCTTGATTGAACTTTTAAAATTTCTGGTAAATAATTTGGTTCCAATTTTTCTGCTACAATAGAACTTCTTTTTTTGAATATTCTTCATTTGTAAGATATTTCTCTTGTTTGTTTCCTCCTTTTCCTTGCAATATATTTGTGTGGCTCTGATGATGTTTCCTTGTTTCATTATTTATGATTAAAGTGGATGAATTTATCCAAGGTAGGTTTATCTTCAGGAGTTCTATGTATGAGATTTCAGGGCTATATTCCATGTTAGCAGAATTACCCTGGGGTCTGACCCAGAATTTTGTATATGAATTTGTCTAATCTTTAATTTTCTCAAGACAATGAGAATAGGCACTATGGAAGTTTTTCACAGTGCCAAATTTCGGCTCTCAATATTTCCTTCTGCAAACACAGTTAATGTGCATAATTCCTGGTTTATTGCCATCTTTTTTATTCTCAGAAGTAAACCAGGTCCAGGGGAGTTCCTGTCTCCAGCACATGAATCCTATTCCCATTGTTTTCAACAAAACATTTGGATTTTGCACCCCAAAGAGTGTCCTTGTCTTTTAAGAGGTGTATTTTGTTGACTCTTTCTTAGATCTGAAGCTATAATGTTTTTTCTCCTATCCCTTCTGCATACATCTCTGCTTGATCGCCACTCTTACAGGAACCCTGTGCTTACTTTTTAATTTATGGTTTTAGGTACCACTTTTGCCCCAAAAAGGGAGTTTATTACGTCTCTTTCTCTGGTCATTTCCAGGAAGAAAATGAGAAAATACTGACTTTACAATATCACTTGTATTTTTTACGTCAACTCATTTGAGACATTATATTAACAGTGTAGAAGTTACCTCCATTAGCTTGTTGCAGTTGAGACTATTAAAACATATTTCAGGAAATACACTTTTCAAACACAATTCCATTTGAATTTCTATTTGTTTTTGCCTGTTTAAGAAACTCTCAGTTAGTTATATCTCTGATCTCTCACTACTGTTTTTTAGTTTTCTTAAGTCACAATTGCTTTTTGGTTTTCTTAACCAGTCAAATATTTAGAATAAAATATATAATAAGTGAATTTAGGTAACATGGTAGCTATGTTTAATTGTAACAAATTATATCTCAACTATTGGGGGAAAATTTCTCTGCAGGGTGCATATTTAAAACCTGTACTTTCGTGCTCGCTTCGGCAGCACATATACTAAAATTGGAACAATACAGAGAAGATTAGCATGGCCCCTGTGCAAGGACGACACGCAAATTCGTGAAGCGTTCCATATTAAGAAAAAAAACAAACCTGTAATTTCATGTATTACACATTAATACTCCTAGAATTCTATTGCCCAACATATTTTCATTCATCAGTTGAATGGACAACTGAGGTACTCATTTTCTGGATCTGCCTGCAGGCTAATAGTTTATTTTGACAGCATTGCCATCTTATGCAGAATGTTTTGACAATCGTGTAAATAACTTACTGCATTTTGTTCTATTTTATAAAATCCAACAAGAAACAGAAGAATTAAAGTGCTAAACTAGTGACTTTAGAGGTAATACATAAAGTCCCTATTTAAAAATTAAGCTTTCAATAACTTGAGACCAAAAGAATCTGTCCTAAATGAGAGGAAACTGAGATACAGTTTGACATGAGGCTAAAAATAAGGTAAGAAGGCAAAATGTATGATGTCAGTTCCTGTTCATTTTTGTCTGTGGTTCAGAAATTTGGCTTTTAAGCATTTTAGCATGAGGGAGATTTTTTGGATTCCTTTAGAAATAGGGGAGAAAATTTTCTGGGTGAGATCCGTTTTGGTCTACTATTAAGCACTATTATAAACTCTCTATAATTCTGCATTATTTCATCTACTAATCAGAAACACCAATGATAAACAGAATTTCTATTTTATGTTTAAGAGTTGTAATTTTACTTTGTCTCGATTTGCTTTCAACAGTCATGCAGTTTTTGTTAGTCGGATCTATTTATGCTGAACAGCGAGAGGATTCCAGAAATACCCTGGGTGCCGAGATGCTGAGAAAAGCTTAGTTCTGTCTTAAAATCTCTCAGTGCCCATAGGTGCAAATTTTATAAGATGCTGATTAGGTCTGGTGTAGATCCTATATAAATACTTTACAAAAAATGTAAAGGATGTGAACCGCATTTGAGAATCATTGATTTAAACCTTAGCCTCTGACTTGAATTAGTTAACAGTTTCAAAGGAGCTCCTTCTAGCCCAGAAACATCTTATTCTTAAGAGGTAAATGAGCTCATGACTTATTTCTTCAAATTAGGGGATGAGAATTAGAGTGGTGAAAGAACTAAAGCTAACACCATTAAATAAGCAATTGAAAACAGCTGATTTTTCTAACAAGGCAGTAAAGAATCTCTTTTTCTTGTGAGGTCTCAAGCCACAGAAGCCATGTCTTTGAAAAACTCTTTTGTATCAGAAGGACTCTGCTCCTTTTACTCCATCCTTTTCAGGACTGCGGATTGTGGTTGGGGAAGGTGGACTTTGAGCTTTTGGATGCAGAATTGATGGGAAATTTAAAAGCCTCATGGAAAATGTAAAAGAAAGGAAGGCATTTAAGAACTTAAACTGGGGCCGAGTGTGGTGGCTCACGCCTGTAATCCCAGTACTTTGGGAGTCCGAGACGGGCGGATCACGAGGTCAGCAGATCGAGACCATACTGGGTAAGACAGTGATTAAACCCGTCTCTACTAAAAAACTACAAAAAAATTAGCTGAGCGTGGTGGCGGGTGCCTGTATTCCCAGCTACTCAGGAGGCAGGGGCAGGAGATGGAGTGAACCTGGGAGGCGGAGCTTGCAGTGAGCCAAGATCGCGCCACTGCACTCCAGCCTGGGTGACAGAGCAAGACTCTGTCTCCAAACAAACAAGACGTTCAACTGAAATTTACACTTTCTCTCCTGACAGATCCTGAATGATTGGGTTGAAAGCAATCTTCAAACTATCAATTTTAATTTTGTCTATGAGAAATAATTTTTGAACTGCTATAGCCATTTTGGTTGATTCTGTTTTTTGGGCAATTGTTTCTTAATTATATTTGCTGATTTGCTTTTTCTATTAGATGACATGGTAATTGCACATTTCAGCATAGTAATTATGCAAATTTCTATTTCTGACATAATATGAAGAAAAAACTATATATCTGAATGAAACTGGTTTCACAAATGGGCTTAGATAAACTTAGTATCTCAATTATTTTAATTAAGAGAACTGTATAAAAAGTTTCAAATATTTTGTTTAGTGAGATTTCAGGATAATGAACAAAAAGACATAATTGAAAATAGTTTCCTTTTAATCTTATGATTGAAGCAGGAAGTATTTATTCTAAATCATTGACTGCCCATTGGAATCATGCTGGAGGCATTTAAGCAAATACCAATATCCATTTGGGAATTTCACCTGTGCATCAGTATTTTTTAAAAGCTCCCCAGGTAACTTTAATGGACATCCAGTGTTCACAACCACTGAAGAAGGCTACCCTTAAGTAGACTCATCTAATTACTAAGCCCGATATGGCTAAAAATGAGATAGGAATTATGATATAAGTGTATTCCATAATTGAAGTAAGCCTTAGTTACTGTACTTAAGGAGCTTATATTGCACTAGAAAAGATTAAAGTGAAACAAATTTTAAAATTTCAGAAAGTGACATCATTAAAACCTAACTGTGGCAGAGAATTTGTTCTAAAGATGTCCTGAGAAGAAAGAAATCATGGAAGAGTAATGATTAAAGAACTACAAGAAGCCAGGCCTCAGTCTGGGCTTCTAAGTGTGGTAGCTATGGTAGCCAGCCCCCAAGATGACTCCTAGGAAGCCCCACCTCCTGGTATTCACTTTCTTGTGTGACTTTTCTCTTATCCTCTCTCTTACTCTCTTTTAATCCTCTCTCTCACTCTCTTTTTTTTCTCTCTCATTAAAAATTATTTTCTCTCCCTTACTCCTTCCTCCCCTTTCTCTCTCCATTTCTCTCTCTCATTAATAAGTCTGGAGGAAGCCAGATGTGAGGACACTTAGGAAGCTTATGGAGAGGCCATGTGGTGAGGAATGGAGGCCTTGGCCAACAGCCAGTAACCATGTGAGTGAGCTTTAAGGGGATTCCTTAACACCAGTCAAGTCTAGAGATGACTATAGCATCAGCTCCCAGCTTGCCTGCCACCTCATGAGAGGTAGAATGAAAATTCAGGCCAAGAATGGAAAACAAGGCGTTGGGAAGACCATCATGAGCAAAGGAATGAAGTGGGGCTGAAATGCTATGTTGTCGTATTCTGGCTGGAAACACAGGTATGTTGGCTAAGAAGTGTGGCGTGGAGGAGTGTGGGGAACGTAGAATATCGAGGCTATTGAAAAATGTACTAAGTACTTAATGTGAGAGGCAATAAGGAGCCATTGGGCATTTGCTTTATTTTCCCTCTCAAAGGTTGGAAACTTATTTTTTGAAAACACCATAATTCAAATACAGAAAAATATTGTCTATAAATTAGCAAGAGGAAAACCAGACCATTGATTTGTATAGAAATAGATGAGCACTACTCTTGTGAAAAAATGTTTTGGTGGACTGACCTCCTTGGAGCAAAGGGTTGGAATAGAAAAGGAGAGATTTGATATATGAGATGAAATTTATCCATCATTAGTAAACACTGAAACCAACAACAAATTTATATACCATAGACCAGTAATAACCTGACCTTCCATCTAAGCATATCTAAATATGTATGAAATAGAGAGCAAAATCTGTTTTTTAAAATTAAAACTTCATTTCCACTGTTGGCTCAATGTGATTTCAAATATATTAAAACTTATCACATGAACAAAAATTAATTGGGTGTCTTATACATTTTTCACACAGTCACTTATTTCCTACAAAGCATATAAATACTAAATTGAAAGTCCAAGGGAGCAGTTTTTCATTTTTTTATGATGTTGTAATAGGAGCAGGAAAGAATTTTATGAATGAAAATTCACCTGGTTTAAGTACAAGCTCATAGCCGTCTTTTTGCTGTTGGAATGTTTTCCTAAGGAATTTTGCCTTAGGCAAGTCTCTGCTTTTAGAATAAATCAGATCAACCTCAATTTTATCAATGTTTTGCTTTTGGCCTACTATTTATTTTGCAAGTAAAACTCAAAATCAACAGTTAGGTCTAGGGTGAACATTAAGGAAACTGTGCCCACAGCACAGGGTCTGCATAAACCACCTTTGGGGAATAATTTACTTTTTCTTTTCTACATTTATTCAGAAAACAAGATAGAGCATCTTCTTAAGTCAAAACAATTGTTTTCATTTTAAAGCAATGAACAGTTGGTATATACATTTCAGAAAACCAGAAAAAATAAGTTATTTTTAACAGTTTATTGTAACACCAACAAACAGAACATATCACTACTACATTTTTCTTTCTTTACTTCTATATTTTTTTCCCTGTAGGCTTAACGGGTTTTTAACATTTAAGTTTTAGACAATTTGAGTTTCTATCTCAATGTGGAGGAAAATGCAGTGTGCAACCTAGTATCTTTAAGGATCCTATGGGACTTATTTCTTATAATTATATCTAGTTTGAATTTTTGGGTTCGACTGATTTTTTTATCTTATTCGTCTCTGACCTCCCTTCTCTTTCTTTTGGTGGCCCAACATAGAACAGAACCCTCTGTTTTTAATTCTTCAAAAACAGTCCAAACAAGACAGTTATCAAAGGTAGCTATGTGTAATAGACTTTTACTGTTGATTTGGTGAGTAGTCACACTGAGTATTAACACTACAGATAAGATTAATATTAGACATGGATGTTCTTAAGAGTTTCCGGTGGCTCACGCCTGTAATCCCAGTACTGTGGGAGGCCGAGGCGGGCGGATCATGAGGTCAGTAGATCGAGACCATCCTGGCTAACACAGTGAAACCCCGTCTCTACTAAAAAAAATACAAAAATATTAGCCAGGCATGGTGGCCGGCGCCTATACTCCCAGCTACTTGGGAGACTAAGGCAGGGGAATGGCGTGAACCCACGAGACGGAGCTTGCAATGAGCCGAGATCACGCCACTGCACTCCAGCCTGGGGGACAGAACAAGACTCTGTCTCAAAAAAAAAAAAAAAAAAAAAAAAGTTCCTTGGCTATTTGTACTATTGAGAATTTCTCATTTTGTGACTTCTTCTTGATGGTGGTCTTCCATCTTCTTTCATCTCTAGACTTCCCCAGCCCCTCTCTTATGCCTGTCCCTGGAAACTAAAAGTTCTTCCCAATGTCTTACGCAGAGCAATTCAGTGCTGTCCCTTGTTTACCCTTATCTCATAACTGGCCACATCTTAAGACCTATCTTTCCCCAACTGCCATGACCCTTCAGAGGTTTTTTGGCTTGTTTTGTTTTTGCTAATCAAGAAAGAGTTATCTCCTAAGAGGAACTGACCTGCAGTATTTAACCAACTCCTTCCACCCTCATCCTAGCCCTCTCTAGGAGTGTGGATCAGTTCAGAACATAGTCCTAAATCTTTAAACAGGATGAGTCAAGCAATGGTACTAGTACTTGTGTGGTATTCTCTCCTGTATTTTTTAAACCTTCTGATAATCTGGTAATTACCTGTCATTTCTGTTGATGGAATTAGATGATTGGGATCCCAACACGATGCATCTGTCAGCAGCATTGATTCATCATCACTGTATGCCAAGGTTTTCCCTGATGTGAGAAATGGAGGATTAATTAGTCAGTGGCTTTCATTCCTCCCCTTCTTCTGTTTTTTAATTCTCTCTGTATTCTAGCTTTGTGTTCCTGCTACCTGTTTTATTCTCTAAAAGGGACATCCTGGTATAGGGGGTGGGAGTCAGGAGAATTGGAGATAGTGTAAAAAATTTTTTTCTTTCCTTTAGGCATTAATCTGACCTCCATTTTGTTTAGAGGTCTTCTTAACTGTGAGTATTGAGTTAGGACTTTCTTCCCCCTTTTATCCTATAAATCCTCACAGCCAAGCATACCTCTGTGACTTCTACTGGCCTTTCCAGTACTGTACCTGACTAGATTATGTTTTATTCTCTTTATATACAAAGGATAGGACTTAGAGAGGGAGATACAGGGATTATGGTCCCTAAGCAATGCATGCTCAATTACAAATATTAAATTGAGCATAGAACAGTGAACTCTATCTACAAACAGTACCAGTAACAGATCAGTGCTCAGAGTCTGAATGTTCATTTGTCTCACAGGGCCTGCACAAAGACTGCAGGCAAAACTTTCCTTAAATATCTTAAATAGGATTTGGACTTGGGTTTCCTCCTCTTATAGCTAATAAACGTCATCGTCCTCATCACCATTGTCATTGTCATCTCTCACCATGCCTACTCTCCTCCCTCCCTAAAGCGCACTCTTTCTCTCCCCCCTCCCTTGCCTGGAGCTAAGTGGACAAGAAATGCAGCACAGAACTCTGAGAGAGCTCAAGGCAAAAAGGGTATCAGGACCCGGTAGGTGGAGAGAATTGAAGTCACACAACAGGTGATAATCAGGAGCGAGTGGAGAAAGCAGAGTCATGGGTTGCTGAGTGGGGAGAAGGAGAAATTCCAAAAGTGTCAGAAAAGAAACAATCCAATTAAGTAGGAGTAATGTTGTTTTTAATAATACACTCTGGGTCAGGTGTGGTGGCTCACTCCTGTAATCCCAGCACTTTGGAAGGCCAAGGCAGGTGGATCACTTGAGGTCAGGAGTTTGAGACCAGCCTGGACAACATGGTGAAACCCCGTCTCTACTAAAAATACAAAAATTATCTGGACGTGGTGGTGGGTGCCTGTAATCCCAGCTATTCAGAAGGCTGAGTGGGGAGAATCGCTTGAGCCCGGGAGGGAGAGGTTGCTGTGAGCCGAGATTGTGCCACTGCACTCCCGCCTGGGCAAGACAGCAAGACTCTGTCTCAAAAAAAGAAAAATAATACACTCTGATTTGTGTCAACAGTGTTCTCCTAACTCTAATTAGTAATGGGTAAAAAGAAACTACACCCAAAGTGCTCATCTCTAAAATTATTTTAATGTAGATTAAATTTATATATGATTAAATATCTTATTTACATTAATTAAAGATATATGTATACAATTCAACCATAACCCTCAAATTTTATTTCCACTTCTAATTCCAATTCATCTGCACTACCTTTTTTTTTTTTTTTTTAGCACAAATAGAATAACTTGTCAATACTTCTCTCGTTCTTCTATGCCTAGGATGAGGATACAGACTGCAGCAAAATGGTCACCATCCGAATCAACTTGAGGACAAAAAAGAAGCTGGGATTACAAATTTTGGCAATTCAAATATGGAATAATAGGTTCCTGAAGTATGATTATTCATTGTCTTTCCAAGGAGGCTCCAGGTTCAGAGTAGTTGCATTTAAACTCTGGTTCTACCACTTGCAAACAAGTCCTTGGAACTTGGGGAAGTTAACCTTGCTCAGCCATACTTTCCTCATCCTTAAGACAGAGATAATAACAGGACCTACCTCATATAGGGATGTTGTGAAGAATGACATAATACATGTGAAGCACATACATGGCACACATTAAACTCTGGATAAATATGAACCATTACTGTAACACATACAGGTGATTAAATAAGGGCTGGCTACCACAATGTTCTCAGATACTCAAGCCAAAGATGTAGGGGGCATCTTTAACCCTACCTTTCTTCTCATCACCACAGTACATCTGTGACAAAGTCCTGTCTTTCTTAATTTTAAAATAAATCCTAAATCCATATTCTTCTCTCCGACTCCACTGTAACTGTTGATACCCAGGGCACCATCATCCCTTCTGGCCGATGGCATCAGCCTCTCACAGGTCCCAGCTTCCAGTCTCCTTCCTCTCTAGTCGACTCTCCAAACTGCAGCCAGAGCTGACTTATAAAGCTACAAATCCTATCAAGTGGGGGCACTTGTAAACTGTCCTCTATTTCTCTTTGTTTTTAGAATAAAACCAAACTCAGTCCCAAGACCTTCAGGGTCTGGCTTAATTTGACTCCAGTCTCCCTTATTCACTTCATCTTATTCCACTTTCCTCCTTGCTTGCTTATTATGTTCAGCCACGATGACCACATTTTAGTTCCTTATCAGCATCAACCCTTTCTCCAGGCACTCACTCTTCTCTCAGCCTGCACTGTTCTGTCTCTCATTCTTTTTTTAAATTTACTGATTTACTTATTAAAACTTTATTTTTTAATTTATTTTTAATTTTCAATTTAAAATTTTTTATTTTTAATTTTAAATATATAGTAGATAGACGTATTTATGGGGTGCATGAGATGTTTTGTCTCCCAGTCTCTTAATGGCTGGCTCATTACTATCCTATAGACCTCAGTTCCAACTCTGCCTTCTAGAGAAGGCTCTGTCTCTCCTGCCCAAGGGGGCCTCTTTATTAATTGGTAATCTCATCCCCTGGCTTATTTCCTCTGTGGCTTTCATCACAACTTGTAATTATCATCTGTATTTTTTGTTGTCTACATCTATGAACAATGACATCAAACACAGTTGTGTGTGGCGTTCTCAACAAAGAGTTACCTGTTTTTATAGATATTTTATAGTAGATGTTGGGAAAACAAATTTTAGTGAGACAATTTTTATATTCTCTCCAGGATATCAAGGAACTTGAGGTGTATTGGAAGTCCTGTAGAAGTGGAAGTGGCAACAACACCGTACAAAATGCTAATATGGAGCCACGCACAAGCTATTAACTTTGTCTGGTGTTGGGGGATCGGGGAAGGAAGGTTCTAAGTGAAGTGTCATCTCGGGTAGGCTTCACTGAAGAATGAGAAAGAATTATCTCAAGAAGTAGGGAGGAAGGGACATGCTTAAGCACTTCCCTGCCCCTAAAAATATCAAAGACACATTGACTCAGCAGAGCACACCACACACAGAAATCGTGAGGGGTCTCAAGGGAGTAAGATGTGTCAATTGAGAATGGGATAGTTGAGAACAGCACACTTGAGTGTGATGGCTCAGAGGCTGGATTCTGAAGTCAGTCCACCTGATTGGAATTCCAGTTCTGTCACTTATTAGCTGTATGAATGCAAAATTTTACATGGCTCTGTGAGGCTCAATTTCCTTCTCTGCAAAATGGGATTTCTAATGGCACTTTCCTTAAAGGAATCCTGTAAGAATTAAATAAAATAAATATTTTGCACAGTATGTGACACATAGTGAGTGCTGAAAAAATATATATAAAAAAGCAAGACTACCAGAAATCATATCACTCAAACACTTAATACTTTAATATGTTAGTGTTTTAGGCTTTAGAATAGGTGATATATAAATACATATTTTTGTGATCTAACAGTGGGAAAGGAGTTCTTAAATAAAATTGCAGAAGTGCAAAAAAGTGAGACAGAAAATGGATGCATTGGATTATATTAGTATTAAAGATTTCTGTTCAATTGAGGTTAAATAAAATTGCAGAAGTGCAAAAAAATGAGACAGAAAATGGATGCACTGGATTACGTCAGTATTAAAGATTTCTGTTCAATTGAGGTTATCATAAGTAGACATATGGCAGAATGACAGAATCTTTGTCATTTCTAATGACATATGGCAGAATGAGAGATATTTGTCATTTCTAAATCTGAGAAGGGATTTTTTTATCTATAAAATAAAAGGAAGTCCTTCAAATCAATAAAAACCCAGCAAATTTGATAGAAAAATGGACAAAGTATATAAATTAAAAAAATCACAGGCAACAAAACCCCAAAGGCTAATGAGTATAATAATTGCTTAACTTAATTTTTATCAGGGAAAAACAAAGAAATAAACATTGAGATATCCATTTGTACTCATTAGACTGACAAACTAGAAGCTGGAAAATGCCCAGTGTTGGCAGGCATAGGGGATATAGAAACTATAGGCTGGGCTAGCCATCCTGCAGAGCAATCTGTCAGTAAATTAGAAATATACATAGCAATTCCACTCCTCAGTATATATCCCAAATATATTCCCCAAAAGTGTCTTAGAAGATATATCTGTCAGGATAAGTTCAGTTGTGTTGTGAGACAAAGAATCCCAAATCTCAATAGTTTGAAACAATACAAGTTAATTTCTTGTTCATGCCACATTCCATTACACATTGGCAGAGACCTCTCTGCTCGTCCAGTCTCTTTAGAACTATGCTGGCAGAGCAGGCCCTTTTTGAACATGACTCATCCCTGTACCAGGGGGAAAAGCATGTACTTGTGGGGGTCCTCCATGAGCAACTAAATGCTCTAGCCCAGAAATGACCTATGTTACTCCTTATAAAATTCATTGGCCCAAACCAGGCACATGGTCCACCTGACAATAGGGGGTCAGAAATTACAATCCTACCATTTGCTGCCATGGAGTGCTACTCTCTCTGACCAGCATAAAGGACATATACAAGAATATCTACCAGAAGTATTGGGAGGTGGGAACATCAGATTAGATGCATTCCTATTAATACATTTGAATTTTTAAATCACAGTGTTGAATTAAATAAAAGAAATAAAATGAGATAAAATTTTCAATAAAACAGATATCTCTACATAAGTATTGTTTTATGTAAAATATTATTTATGAACTATGTAAAATAGTATTTATGTAAAAATATCTACACATTTTATACAATAGACATTTCTATGTCTCCACCCTCTGGACCCAAGTTTCTACCCTAAGGGTCATACTTTCTTTTTCTTGAAGGGTAACACAGATTTGCAGCTGAGTAGTTTCATCAGCCAGTTTCTTGCTTGTAGAATTTGGGGAATAAAGCAGTCTTCCTCCATTCATCCTTTACTCCTTTTGATTCAAGCTGGTGGTGTTTATAAAACTGGTAATGTTGATACAGCATTCTCAAAAACCTGTGGGTCTCCTGTATATATAATAAGATTCACACTGTTAGACAAGAAGGTCTCCCATATATCTTTTCTGGGTTCACCCCATCTCCATTCTTCACTTCTGCAGAGATAGTTGAGGGTAATCATGAGTCACACACATAATCTCTTCAGCAAAATGTTGTCCAGTCACACCCTGGGCCTTCTCTCCAGAGCACACCTTCCCTATAGTGAGTATACTAATTTTTCTGTCCTTTGCAGTCTGATAGGTTGAGAATTTCCAATATAACCAAGCCCTAGTCCCTCTTTATTTGACGGTTTTCTTGTCAGTTTATCTCTTCTCACATTTTACTACAAGAAGCAAGAAAAAACTTGGCTTCACCATCAATATTTTTCTTGGAAATATCTTCAGCTAAATATCAAAGGACATTACTTCTAAGTTCTGCTTTCCATACAAAACTGTAGAACACAATTCAGTTAGACTTTCTGCCACTACATAGTAAGGATCCCCTTTCCCGGAGTTTACAAAATCATATTTCTCATTTCCTTCTAAGCCTGCACCAGCATCAGCTTTAACATTCATCTTTCTATTAACATCCTCTTTATGACAACATATGTATTCTCTAGGATAATATAGGCTTTCTCTATCATGCTCCTCACTTCCTTATTAGTCCTCACCAACAGCATCTTCAGCATCCATTTTTCTACCAATAGCCTGTTTACAACAATCTAGGCTTTATCTGTCATGCCCCTCAAAATTATTCCATATTCTGCCCATTATCGAATTCGAAAGCCACTTCCACATTTTTATGCATTACAACAGCATCACATTTTCATTACCAAAATCCATTTTGGTGTCCTGTGCCTTTCACAAGTTACCAGAAACTTGGTGACTTAAAGCAATAGAAATTTATTATCTCACGGACCTGGAGGTCAGAAGTCCAGATCCACTGGGTTGACAACAAGGTGTGGACAGGGTTGCATTCCTCTGGAGTGCCCGGGGGAAGGTCTGTTCCTGGCCTCTTCTAGCTTCTGGTGGCTGCTGGCATTCCTTGATTTTTGGCTGCATCATTTAAATCTCTGCCTCCATGTTCACATTGCCTGGATTTCCTTTGGAGGACCATTATTGGGTCTATCATAAATATTTATATGTATGCTCATATACTCTTGTATAATGTTAACATAGCAAATTATACCAATCAATTTCTTCGTGTTGAACCACCCTTACGTTTTTAAAACTCTACATAATAATCGCTTTATACTTTTGATGTCTTTACAGTATTTCATTTTATGGAACTAACATACTTTATTTATGAAACTTTACTAATAAACATTAAAGTTATTTTCAACCTTCCTGTATTATTTTACTGTTGTAAAATTATTACACATGTCCACATAGTCTTATCCAACTCCTTCATTGGAATATATTCCCTGGAGTGGAATTGCTCAGCAAAATATACACCTTAAAATTTTTTTATTTACCTTACCAAATCGCCCTCTAGAAACATTCCAATTTAAAATCTCATTTCTCATCTTTCAACTAAGAGAGTTTGCCATTCCCTCTGTATCTTGCCCGGTTCAGAGTACTAACAATTTATTTTCGTAAGAGGTAGGGCATATTACTTCAATGTTTTCTTTTGTATTGCTAGTTAAACAGCTGTTTTATTTTTATCAGTAGTCCATTTATTCCTGCAATTATCAATCTTTTCTTTTTTTGCAAGAACTTCTATAGGTGAAGATAGTAGCCTTTTATATTAAGATAATAACCTTTTTGTTTAGGTTTAAACTATATTTTAGTATTTTTTCATTTTTCACTCATCTCAACTCTGTTAATATTGCCTTTAGTTATATAAAAGTTAAAAAATTTTAGGAACTAGATTATGTAATGCTGTTTTAAGAAAATCCTTCTTTACTCCAGGAATATTGGTTGTTACTATTAAATGTGACCTTACCCTCAATCATAAGATGGCGAGGTTTTAAGAGCATTTGAGTTTCACTGAGTTGTTTTTTGGGTCAATTCTGGGCTGTCCCGAGACTTTTCTTTAGTACCACCCAAATCTGCCTCTTGAATGCCAAGGCTTGGCAAACCATCTCAGCTGGCCAGTTGAAAAATATTCTGCAGGCCGGGCATGGTGGCTCACGCCTGTAATCCCAGCATTTTGGGAGGCCGAGACGGGCAGATCACGAGGTCAGGAGATCGAGACTATCCTGGCTAACACAGTGAAACCCCGTCTCTACTAAATATACAAAAAATTAGCCGGGCGCAGTGGCGGGCGCCTGTAGTCCCAGCTACTCGGGAGGCTGAGGCAGGAGAATGGCGTGAACCCGGGAGGCGGAGCTTGCAGTGAGCCGAGATCGCGCCACTGCACTCCAGCCTGGGCGACAGAGCGAGACTCCGTCTCAAAAAAAAAAAATATATGTATATATATATATATATATATATATATATATATTCTGCAGAGCCATCTTGCTCAACCTCTTAAGTCAAATGAGTGTTTACCTTACCTATTGTTCATGTTTATTCTGGGTTTTTATAAAGTTGGGGCACTTTATTTTCCCCTTCTGTTTTCCTCCACTGAAAGCTGAAATCACTGTGCTCTAGACGCAAATAACTAAAATGAGAGAGGGAGCAGACACCTGAGGGACGTCACACAGGTCTAGTCTCAAAGTTATTTAGGGGTTGATAAGTATGAGAATCACAGCGTGGTGTGTCATAGCTGACATGTGGTGTCTGAACTACTTTCATCAGTTTGTGTACTATTTTAATCCCAAGAATAAACAAAGAAAAAAAACTTGCCTGATATTAAAACTTTGTTGGATATAAAATCAACTTAGAGCCTGAATTCAAACACCAGTTCTAGACAATGAGAGGGTACTTTTTTCCCCTCTCTTTAAGTAAAGAATTCTTTCAGGGTCAGCAAAAGTCCAGATGAAGTAAAATGTTAAAAGATACGCCTTCATAATAGTTTATTTTTCTGTCTGAATTCTTAATCAGGTCCACATTTAGATTGTTTGCATTCATCTTAACCACTTATCAGAACTGTTTCTTTCCCATATTAACTAATATCAAGGGATGGATGAGAGATATCAATTAAATTTTGCTCATGCCTGCCTCTCTTGAGGACTAGTGTGCTTTCCTTTAGATCTGTAATCAATGCAGATCCCTTCAGGGTATCCACCCTTGCAACGGCTGTCATCCTAGCTTACCTCAATGAGGTCATCACAGGCACACCTAGATTTTTGAGTTTTTCCTCTATAAGTATTTTCCTTGAGTCACTGAATACGTGTATCTACCTTCTGCCATAAACTTCTCATTTTCTTTAATATCCTTATTTGCAATAAGTCAACCAGAATTGAGCACAACATGGCTTTTCCTTTCAATGGTGCTGAAATAATTTCTTCTGACTCATGCTCTGCGCACTGAGCAGTGACAGGACAGTCTGTGATTGTTGGTTTAAGCACTTGTATGTTAGATTATTTAACTGCTTGTTTAACTGTACCTCACTGAGTGTTCTGCTCTCTGTTAAGCCTTATTATCATTTGAGACTATTCACCAAATACCTCTCTCTTAATCTAAATGGTTCAAGTAAAATATTTACCTTATTTCCTCAATTTTAAGATGCACTACTCCCACCCCCAACACACACATTTTTACATTTCTGCAACAAGAATATGTTCTAGAGTCATCGTGCACATTTAATGTAGCATTTCCCTTTAAAAAGAGTGTCTTAGAATGGCTTAGAATGGCTTAGAAGCCTAGACCTATGATAAGTCAAACATACATAAACTGTGTCATGTGTTTCAGCCACTAACGCATGATCTTAACTCTTTTTTTGACTTTATTCCTCAGGTATCAAGGTGCTTTGGGGGAAAAAAGTACACTTGCATTTCATGAGTTTAGGCCTGAACTTTTGTAGTTTAGTACCGTTGACTCTCTTTCCTCTTTGCTGTTTCCTCCCATTGGATCATTATGGTATTATTCTTAGAAAGTAAACTATTCCTGGAGACCCTCTCTGCTTTTGAATATATCTTCCATCTCCCTTCCACTTAGACACACACATTACCTTTTTTATGCCTGGCCAGTGGGTTTTAGTCTTAACTTCTTTGTCCTTGAGTCTATGGAGGAGTCTTACATGTTGCACATTGTATCAAAGCTTTGTGGAAGTCAAGGGTGGATTTTGTATAAACACAATTTTCTTTGTGTTGGTACTTCCTCATACGTTTTCATAAAATGTTAACTGCTGAATTCCAGTAGCTTCAAAAAGAGGGTGGGTAGAATGCTAGGTCTGAATGTTAAAGTTCTATGTTAAACTTTCAAAAATCTAAAGCCATCTTTATTATCTATAATCCTTAAAAAATTATCTCATCAAAATGTTTACTGGATGCAAACATTGTCAGTTAGCACATGGAAGTCTGAGAGATAGGTAGATGAAAAATAGGTGTATGTTTGTATCTATAAAAGTATGTGAGTATTTTTGCTTAAAATCTAAATAATTATTAGTATATTCATTTCTACATATATATAAATTGATATGTAATTATGGATTACATAAAATTGACCCATGTGATTGCATAGATGTACAGAAACAGGTACATTTAGCCATACCTTTGTAACCATACATAATTCATTTACATAGAAACTAGGTTAAAATTTGAGCTCTGCCATTCTTACTTTGTGAAACTAAATCATTTGAATGTTCTGACCCTCAGTTTTATATTTGTAAAATAAGTATGAAACAATAATGCTGCCATACATACCATGAGGCCTATGCAGAGGATCATTCAAAAACCTTTTTTTAACTACAAAATAGTTTATAAATATTAATAGCTTTTAATGAGATATGTGTAAATACCTCAACTTACTCTTGAAAAAAATCCATATTCTGAAAATAGTATATTTTTCAACAACTTAGTATTTCTTCATTTACAGCTGATATGTAACACAAAATAATTGAAACTTTCTTTTTAAAAATAAATTGGTTTAGAATATATTAAATATATTAATCTATAATGTATAAATAATATATAATATATACATAAAATGTATCATCTATATTTATTGTATTGTATATAGTTGTACATGGTTTTAGAGATCATCAATATATACTACAAATTTACAACATATGTCAACTTATTTTCAGTGGTCTTATCTTCAGTAGTCTAGTTCAGAAAACCTATAAGTAAAGGAAAAACCTGCTTTTAAAAGTTATATTTATTTTCTAGCTGCTTAGGTTTAGCATGTAAACCTAAATAAATGTTCTTTGTTAAAATAATGGCATAAGTTACATGTACATTTAAAAAATGAAATAAGTCCTATGCAGATATCTGTGGCCAAAGTTACACTGCATGATCAAATACTTGCAAAGACCTATCACAGCCTTGCAAAATTAATCTAAAGTTAAATATAGTCTGTGAGGCACTGTGGAACTGGAGTTTCTGGATGTCAAGGTCACCCTAGAAATGTCCCAGGAGAAGGCTCTGGGTATCACTGACTCAGACATTTAGAATCACCCCTTTTAACACTGTGCTTGCTGAGACTTGCAGGTATATTCTCTGTGTTATAGCTTTTAAATATAGAGACGCTTTCTCACAGCAGCCATGCCTATAAGCATCTTCAACGACTTGACCTCAAAATCAACCAGGTAGAGTCAACTTGGATGAAATCTTTATTGTAAAGGCTCCAGTCTCATGTGAAAAATACTTTCTTTTTGGGTGGGGGGTGGGGGTTAAAGAGCCTTCTAGTCTTTGTCAACTGCTCTCAGGTAGAATGACTAGACAGGGAAGAGCAACATCCAGTGAAGTACAACTAGGTTTACAGGCCCCCAAAAAGTATTACCAAGTAAACTGCCGGATCTTCTCTCACAGTTGCACGTGTGTCTGTGCCCACCTCTTCTTAAACTTACCACTTTCCAGCCAAGCAGCAGAATGCAATTCCCTTGTACTTGAATCTGGAGCAGGCTTGATAATTGGTTCTTTCTGGTGGTGTGCAGGAAATGATACCCCCAAAAGATGGCACCCTGGCATACTAAGTAATTTACGCTTAAGAATATTGACAAAATCTGCAGAAGCAGGAAGGTTTCTCTGATCTGCTCCTGTCCCCTTTCTTTTGAAGCAAGTCACAGAAACTGAAATTCCCCTCACTCCTCCTTCCATAAAGCAGGACATAAAACATAGGAAGGTCATTCTCTGACCCTTTCTCCCCTGAAGACCCTCCTGTGACAGGTGTCCTGACCTTCACCTGGAGAAAAGAAATGTCACACAGGGAAGTCAAGAAGAGTCTGAATGAAAAAGGCTTTGCTAAGGTCTCACCCCACCTCGCCCAGTTTATTGCCATTAGATCACATCCTTTTGTCTTCCAATCATATTTCTACATGACTGTCCACTGTTTTTGCTGGGTCTTTGGGTCTTCCTCTCTGGAGGCTCCCATGTAACATAAAACTTATATTAAATATATCTGTATGTTTTTCTCTTGTTTATTTGTCTTTTGTTATAGGGGTGTCAGCCATGACCCTTGCAATGGGTGAGAAAAGGAATTTTTTCTCCCCTATAGTTTGTAACCAATAGAATGTGTAAGAAGTGATACAGTGTGACAGGTCGTAAAAGGTGACATGGCTTTGGCCTTGTTCACCAGGACACTAGCCTTTTGAGCCCTGAGCTGCCATTTAAGAAGTCCAAGGCTGGGTGAGGTGGCTCACACCTATAAATCCCAGCACTTTGGGAGGCTGAGGAGAGTGTATCACCAGGTCAGGAGATTGAGACCATCCTGGCTAACATGGTGAAACCCCGTTTCTACTAAAAACACAAAAAATTAGCCTGGCGTGGTGGAATGTGCCTGTAGTACCAGCTACTTGGGAAGGTGAGGCAGGAGAATCACTTGAACCTGGGAGGCAGAGGTTGCAGTCAGCCAAGATCATGCCACTGTACTCCAGCCTGGGCGACAGAGCGAGACTCCATCTCAAAAAAAAACCAAAACAAACAACAACGACAAAAAGAAGTCCAAATATTCTGGGGCCGCCAAGCTGTGAGAAAGCCTCACTCACAAGGAGGAGCCACACACTCATGGACCCACCAACAGCCCCAGCTATAATTCCAGCCGACAATCAACATCACTGTCACACATAACTAAAAATGCCTCTAGGTGATTCCAGCCAATAGCCTTTGCATCTTCCCAGCTCAGGCTGCAGATATCATGGAGCAGAGGCAAGCCAACACCACTGTGCCCTGTCTGAGTTCTTGACCCAAAGAAATTATAAGCATAATCAAATGATTATTTCATGTTGCTGAGTTTTGGGATAGTTTATTTCATTGCAATAGTAATTGAAATACCTCCTAACTAAAAAAAAAAACAAAACAACAACAACAACAACAAAAAATCCATCTTTCTCTCACTATCCTCTCACAACACACTTCTGACACCAGATGTGTGGGGATTTCTCCCCACCAGCAAGCAATTGATCGGTTCTGCAGTGGACACCAGTTGGGCATCCTCCAATTCAATTCTGACACTATCTCCTTGGAGATAGCATCAGATCTCATGGGTTGAGGGCTCAGTCCCCAAGACTGCCTCCTGCCCCCACACACTTTGAATGCCAATTACAAGCCCCAGGATATTTTACCTATGCGTTTGTGACCAACTGGTTATAAAACAGGGTTCTTTGGGCTTCATTAATTTGCTAGCGTGGCTCACAGAACTCAGGGAAACACATTAACTGATTTACTATAAATGTTATTACAAAAAATACAGATGGAGAGATGCATAGGGTGAGGCAAGGGGAAGCAGCCTGGAGCTTCCATGCCCTCTCCTGGCCCAACACCCTCCAGGAAACTCCACATGAGCTATCTGGAAGCTCATCCAAACTCTGATTTTTTAGGTTTTTATGGAGGCTTTGTTACATAAGCGTGATTGATTATGTCATTGGCCATTGGTGATCCACTTAACCTTCAACCTCTCTTCTTTTCCCAGGGTTGCCAGTGTGGGCTGAAAGTTCCAACCCTCTAATCTGCGTTGGTCTTTCCAGTGACAGTCCTTATCCTGAAGCTGCCTAGGGGCTCCCAGCCATCATTAGCATACGAAAAGACATCAGCTAGAGATTCTAAGAATTTTAGGGATTGGATGTCAGGAAATGGGAGGAAGACCAAATATATATTTCACAATACATATCACACCTTCCTTTGACTCTAGTTTGGGCTCCTGACTTGCTTTGGTCAACAGAATGAGGTGAAAGTGGCAGTGCGCCAGTTCTGAACCTAGGGCTCAGGAAGACTTGCCTGTTTCTGTTTATGTGTCAGCTCCAAACGTCACAATGAGAACACGCTTAGACTAGCTTGCTAGAGAATAAGGGATGTGAACCATGCTTAAGTTATCCCAGTCATCCCAGTTGAGGACAGCCTAGATCAACCAACAACCAGCCAAAATTCAGGCATGGAGCAGAGCCACCTAGCTTATGACTCCAGACAGAGAATAAATGAATGTGTGCTGTCCAATACTGCTAAGATTTTTATGGATTTTTAATTAATTAATTACTTTTTAAAAATACAGGTTCTTGCTCTGTCGCCAGGCTGGAGTGCAGTGGCACAATCACAGCTCACCACAGCCTCTACCTCCTGGGCTCAAGCAACCCTCTGGTCTTGCCCTCCCAAAGTGCTGGGATTACAGGTGTGAGCCACGGTGCCTGGCCTTGTGAATGTTTTTTAAACAGCATTACTGTGGCAGATGATAATCAATACACCATTTAAAAAATCCAGAGAAAACATTAATAACACACCCTCCCTTGGTCTCATAGTCCCCTTCAGCTATGGCCTTGTATGTCTGCTTTTCTTCACAACGAAATTTCTCAGGTTGATTACCTACTGACAGTTTCTTCTCCCTCACCTCCCATTCTTTCTTCAGCTATAATCACTCTGACTCCTGCTCCCACCACTGCTCTGGAATTGCTCTCATCAAGGCCAGCAATGACTCTCATGGTGGCAAATCTGAGAGTCAAATCACGTTGCTCTGTCATCTCATTGGGCTCTGTAGAAGCATTCAACGTATTTGATACCTCTGTCCTTTTTTTCTTTTGGCTTCTAAAGTACCTCCAGGTTTTCCTCCTATTTCACTGGTTATTCTTTTTTTTTTTTTTTTTTTTTTTTGAGATGGAGTTTTGCTCTTGTTGCCCAGGCTGGAGTGCAATGGCATGATCTTGGCTCACCGCAACCTCTGCCCCCTGGGTTCAAGCAATTCTCCTGCCCCAGTCTCCTGAGTAGCTAGGACTACAGGCAGGCACCACCACACCCGGCTAATTTTGTGTTTTTAGTAGAGATGAGGTTTCTCCATGTTGGTCAGGCTGGTCTCGAACCCCTGACCTCAGGTGATCTGCCCACCTTGGCCTCCCGAACTGCTGAGATTACAGGCATGAGCCACTGCACCCGGCTGGTTATTCTTTTTTAAAAAATATATATATTTTTTTTCATCAAAAATGAACCATTGCTGGTTCATTTTTTTTCAAATAGTTATTAGGCACCTATTGTGTGTCAAGCATTTTTCTGAATATTCTGGTCACAGCAGAAAAACAAAACAAAATCCTTGCCCTCATGGGGCTTACATTCTAGTGACAGGAGACAGAAATACACAAATAAACAAGTAAGTGTATATCACATGGTGATACATTCTATAGAGAAAAATCAAGCAGAGACAGGGGGATAGATTGTGATAGGGTTACTATTCTAAATAAGGTGGTCAGTAAAGTCCTCATTGAAAGGGTGACATTTGCACGGACCCCAGAAGAACATGAGGAGTGAGTCATATGACTTCTGAGGGTGGAGTATCCCAGGCAGAAGGAACAGCAACTGCAAAAGCCCTGAGGCAGCAGTGAGAGTAGCAGGTCCCCCTGCCTCTTTTAAATATTTTATTATACTCATTTTCAAATCAATTGCTTGGCTTTTCAAATTGAAAACTTCATTAAGAAAAAAAAAAAAAATAGAACAATGAAGCAATCCCTCACAAACAAATGTCTCAGTTTAACATAGTTTAGGGCATGAGGAAAGGAAGGCCCTTTATATCTCATCTTGGATCATTTGCTCCAGTGTTCTGGAGCAGACTCTCTGATTGCTACACAAATGCTTACTGCTTATCTTTAAAACATCTTTTTAAACGGTGACTCAGCAGGGTGCTTTCCAGGCCCTCTTCTATTTCTGCACTCATGCCTTGGGGGAGCTCATCCATTTCCATAGTTTAAAATACCATCTAGAAGCTGACAATGCTCAAGTTGACAAGACTAGTCAAGACCTTACTGCTGAGCTTACTCAGATTCCAATAACGAACTAGATCACATCTAATGATCTAGATGTGATCTCGACACCTCCACCTGGGCATCTCAAAATTACCTATGTCTAAAGAGAACTCTTTATTACATCAATCCTCCACAAACTCAACCCTATCACTCCAGTATTTTCCATCTTTGGCAATGGCCATCTACTCAGTTGCTCAAGCCAGAACTCTGGTATCATCCTTGATTTCTCTCTTTTCACTATATCTCAAGTTCAAATTATTAATCATTTAGACTGTACCTCCAAATCCAGGCACCTCTTTCTATCTCCACTTCAACCATCCTGTGTCAAGGCACCAGCACTGAGTACGATATCCATGATATTCATGGGGAGAAGCCACTGCAAATGTAAGATAAGAAAAATGAATCCAGACCATATCATCACATCACACAACCCTATTTAACTAAATTTAAGATAAAGCAAACCTCCTAAAAGGCCAAACATATATATATATATATGAATATGAATATAATACCCAATATTGACTTTTTCAATTAATTTTATATTTTGCTTACGAACAGCATTTTATCTGTGATATTAGATAGATCCCTATGTATAGTGAGTTTTACAGTAAAAATGAGCAAAATTTAGGTTGTGAAAATATTCAGAGGAGTGGAAACATCTCAGTGCTTTTTGTAAAGTCACTTTCATTTCTCTGATTTTATGATTTTTATGTGTTCTAAGATGAGGTTGACAACTCTGGCCCTTTCTTGCTCTAGACTAGTTTATTAAATTATTAGATTCCTGGCTTTTACAATGTGAATAGAGTCTTTTGTGAACATGAATAACTATTATTTTAATAATAACTCACCATGCTAAAAATTGGCATTTAAATTTATAAATAAGATCAGAGCTGCTGACCTCTTTCAGTGAAGAAAAGAACAAAAAGAGTTAGCAACTCATTCTGAGAGTCCACCTAAATCAATTAGGATGTTAAATCCATGCATAAAATAATGTTTAATAAAAATCCTTTAAAGGGAAAATTGTCTCATTTTAAGCTGAATGAATACAAAAGATGACATGAGTTTCCCGGATTACCACTATGAGGCTCTAAGACACCAGACTCAGGCATTGCTAATAGTTCAACAGTAATTGGAATATTAATAGGATGTGTCATTGTGATTATATAGAATATGCATCAGAGTATTTTACCAAACCCTTCTGGATTGATTGGAGAGTGCCAGAGAATAATCTGATTGTTGTTTTCTCAGTGTAAAAGCCTCATTTCAGTCTGCTTCTCGCAGACTCTATTTGAGGACATATTCAAAATAAAATCAATGCATTTATAACCTAATTAGCTGGTCTATATTGATTCGTGTTCCAGATATCCAGTTTGCATAGCATTATTGTTTTCACTAACTACTTGTAAATATATCCTAGGTGGCATATTGGGTTAATGCACTAGTTTTTTCCCCCCGAGGGAACTGAACTAGCAGCTGCTATAAGTCATCAGTAAAGTTCTATGTTTCTCAGTTTTCTCCTAGTCAATACATGTTAATAAGATGTCAAACTCATTTATCACTTAATCTCAGTCAAGTCCTGGGCTCTGTACATAACATTAGATCAGAAATGGTTCTTTTACAATGAATATACTGTTCAAAAGTGAAAGGAATCTTGGCATTTAAACAGTTGACTCTCTCTGCTCCACGGTTTATATAAAAGAGGGGTCAGGATGTCACTGGAAAAATGACGTAAGAGTATAACCTGGCAGGGTTTGGATCTAGTCACCTGTTCTCATCATGCCCAGTTTCAGAAGCAGAAGGTGACCTTTCAACTTTGCCTGCCACAGATTTACCCAGAAGTTGTCTTATAAAAAGAAAAAAGAAATCAGGCCATATATTATTTCAATATTCTCCTGACTTAAAAAAGCAATGGAGTCCATGCTGTATGCCCAGGACTGGTCACTCCTCTCTAATTACATCAAGTGAATTTTTGAACTTTGCTCTCATAACACGCAAATATTCCCCAAACAGTGGAGAAATGGCAAAACTCAACTCCTAAGGACTGAAGCAAACAGAGGCTTAAAAGATGTAGGTGGCCTTCAGACTTGAAGCTCTGGCTCTCTGGGCTTGTTTAGGATGTCATTGATTTACTTCAGAGAAGTGGAGGGAGAGGATGGGGAGATAAGTTTAATTAATCTTAAATATCTCTGCAATTTAAGAATTGTAGGCCTGGAACAGTTCCTGTACTAACATGATTAGCAAATATTGACTTTTGAATACAATAATAATGTGTCATCTAAAACCCTTGATAAGTAACTTAAGTACTTCCTTAGCTTGCATCTTATTAAATTAGATGAGGTATGGTTGAGGCACATTACACAAAGACACTGAAATGAAAAATCAGACCTAAGTAGGTTTTAACATTGATTCTAAGAGAGTTAAAAGTCACAAAGAAAACACGTATGCTTTGGTTCTGCAACCTATGAATAGAAGCTGTTTATTTTCTCTAAATGGATTTTTTTAAAGTATGCAATAATTTTCATGGTGCAACTGTAGTAAACAGTCACAATTTGTGACTTTGTGACAGCTGTAATCAATCATCAGATTATGTATGATGACCATATAATTTTAGTTTTATGGAAGGTTAACTTACACAGATTATAAGCTTTTGATGTTAAAATATAGAAGAAAGAGCCATGTCACAGCAGGGAGCCTGTAAATATGGAAAGGATGATCTACCCAACTCCCTTCATAAGGTTTGACTTAAAAATGTGTACAAGTCAGCTAAGAAAAGAGTTAAAAGATGTGATACTAGTCAGCTGCAACCTGACAAATCTTACTGTATTGATTAGTTTTCAAAGGCTGTACGGCATGTGTACTCTATTTACAATAGAATTGGGATGAGGGGAGCAAAGCCTCCAAATGTCATCAAAGCAAATGGTCTGTGAATGTTGCTCCAAAGCTAGTCATTAGTTGCCAGGGTATTTGGCTGCAAAGCTTGTAAAGACGTTTCTCTGGAGGGGAAGGTATGACAAAATGCACTTCTTGGCAAAAAGACCTCTGCTCAAATAGCAGCACACATTAATTCTTGCTTGATACATAAAATTAATTAGAGGATTAACATCCTTCATGAAATTTTGCCTGCTTTTTATCCTTTTCTTTAAAAAAAAAAAAAAAACCCGGAATAGACCCCAGGCCTTTTTGCTTATCTAATGAAATTGCAAATTGACTTGTGTTCAAATGGTGCTTGAGTAAAATGAACAATTAAAAATGTATTGCTAACAATGAGATGTATCAGCTGATCTCTTTAAGGATTAATTAGTTCCAGGAATGATTTTTCTTATACAACAGACCAAGGGGGATAGAGCCGTCAAGGGCAGAAAAGAAGGTGCCAAAGGATAGGTTTTTAATGCATGCAAGTGCACACAGAGTGTGTGTATCCATATACATACATGTAGTAAAAGAACCCAGAAATACATGCAAGCATCTTTACAGGTTTAGACTGTAAAGATGAGCTGCAGCATCCTTGGAGATATTTATTCCACTTCAGCTAGGATGATTCGACTTGCTGATTAGCGATCCATTAGTTAGCTTGAAGGCAGCCAACAGATTTTACTGATCGTAATTTATCATTAAAGCAGAGAAAAGCTTTAGGTATTTAAATAATGTATGCAGATAAATTCACTCTTATTTTTTTAATTACCCACCTGTACCAACCTTGTAAGAATCTTTGCCCCCTATCAAAAGTTCACTCTTGTGAGGAAATTTTCAAAGTTAACCAAAAAAAGAAAAGTTCTTTCCCTTTGTATTTGTCAATTCTGCATTTCAACCCACCCCTTTACAAAATATCTGATATGTTTCAGGTTACACTTTCAGTGCTTAAAAATCCTGAAATTATCTCCGCATTTGCCATTGAGGATCGAGGGCTTATTTTGCAAAATATGATACCTCTGTCATTTCTTTAGCAAAGATTTCAGATACAGTAGGGATAAATTGGAGTCCCCAGAGCCCACAGCAAAACTGCAGGGGAAATGGACATTGTTTTCTTCTTCAAGACCAGTTTCAATAGATGATATTCTAGAAAATGTCATTTTTCTTAAGCTGCCCTAAAGTCAGATCTCCTCACTGCCGGTATTGTGCCGTGTCAGCCTAAAAGGGCATTTAGCATTGAGGCATTTGGTAAAGACTGCTTTATTGTACTTCATCCTCTCTACAGGGCATTCTGAAGAGATGAATAAGAAGTGTGAACAGGAAGAACAAGTTTCCAGTCCTGTCAAATTAATTAGACTAGTGTAGAATGAAGTGAGGTTTGCCATTAGGTAGGTTGAAAACGTGTAAAGAAAATCATCTAAGCAATCTGAAAGGAATTTTTTTTTTGAGATGGAGTCTCACTCTGTCACCAAGGCTGGAGTGCCATGGCATGATCTTGGCTCACTGCAACCTCTGCCTCCAAGGTCCAAGCAATTTTCCCACCTCAGCCTCCCGAGTAGCTAGGATTATAGGCACCCACCACCACACCCGGCTAATTTTTGTGTTTTTAGTAGAGACAGGGTTTCGCCATGTTGGCCAGGCTGGTTTCAAACTCCTGACCTCAGGTGATCTGCCCACCTCGGCCTCCCAAAGCACTGGGATTACAGGCATGAGCCACCATGCCCAACCATCTGAACAAATTTGCGTGTTTGTGCAAGAGACATTATACACGTGGATAACTGTGTTGTATATAAATGTATATCATCTTTGAATGGAGAATGGTCTGTGTGTTTACACGACACATAACATTTGCAAAAAAACAAATATGGCAGGCCATTTGAAAAAGGAGAACCACAATTAAAATAACACCTATTTAATTTTTTAGAAACATAAAATATATGAACTTTTACTTATAGGAGCAAACTCTAGTTTGGACTAAGAACTGAATCATGTGAGCTTATAGAGAGATTCATGAGAGCAGAGGGAGCAATGCAATTTGGTGGTTGTTTTACCAGGTTCCAGTTGGGTGCTTTGAGCCTCAGATCTCCTGTAGGCAAAGATACAGGAGAGGGAGAGTTACATGCGCGGTTAGGTGCTATTATCAATGCAGGGCCTAGTGGGTCATTTAAGCTCATTTTAAATGACCTTTTGAGAAACATTTCCATAGACTTCACTCTATTCTGGAAAATTGATTTTGGTAATTGAAGTAATCAATTTGTGTATCTGTAGAGCACCCACCACTTTGGACCACCCCCACAAAGCAAGCTGGCCAAGATTCCATCATGCAAACTGATGTTTTGATATTGAGTTCCAAAGTGGCAGGCTGCAGCCACCCTGTTCCTCCTAGTCCAGAGAAGTAGTTCACCTCCCCAAGCATGGGATGGATGTCCATCGCACTAGTTTAAACCTTACCAAACCAAATCATTTCCCGAATCACATTAAGGTTGGTAAGTGATTTTCTTTATGCAAATGACATGGGGCCATGAAACTGTTTTCATATATCCAACTTTGTTGTTGGTGGGGTTTTTTTTTGCTGTTGTTCTTTTATTTTTTTGAGACAGAGTCTTACTCTTACTCTTACAGAGTCTTACTCTGTCTCAAAAAAGTGCATCGCTCAGGCTGGAGTGCAGTGGTATGATCTTGGCTCACTGTAGCCTCTGCCTCCCAGGTTCAAGTGATTCTTGTGCCTCAGCCTCCCAACTAACTGGGACTACAAGTGTGTGCCACCACACCTGGCTAATTTTTTTGTATTTTTAATAGAGATGGGGTTTCACCATATTGGCCAGGCTGATCTCGAACTCCTGACCTCAAATGATGTACCCACCTTGGCCTCCCAAAGTGCTGGGATTACAGGTGTGAGCCACTGCGCCTGGTCCAACTTTATTTTTTAACCTTTGTGGTCTTCGTGTACCTCACCAGTTTCAAATCCACTTTACCTGACCTTTTTATAGTTCCCTTTCTCCTCTACCTAGCATCCGTCAACACTGATGGACCACATTCCAGGCCCTCTTTTATTAAAGAAAAGAGACTGTATAATTGTCAGTGATCCTTTCTTCTCTGCTCCTGTATATCCTATCCTGCAGCATCTTAGGTCGAAGTCCAAAGCTACTTCCAAGTGAGGGATGCTTCCCTACCATCAAGTTATTTTTGGAATTGAAACTCTCGTTTTGTTTTTTCTGTTTTTTCATTAACAGGTACAGGAAGGCAGAATTGCCTCATATCTGAGTCAGAATGCTGGGCTTGCTTTCTCATGTAAATGATGAAAATGTCTTACACAAAATGATGACTGTAAGAAACATCTGAATACTTGCTTTGGCAGATGACACCAAGATAACTAGAAGGTATTTCTACTTTCTTTTTGGATGTCAAAAAGTCTGTTTCAGCTTCTCATTTTTTCAGGGAAAGCCAACTTCTCTTCAGTTGTAGAAGCAGGACATGTCATCTTCCAAACGAAAGAAATTCATGCTCATGATGAGTGACATTTCCAATTAAAATTCATCATGAACGGCAGGCTTTATATCTCTTTTTGTACAATGTGAATCATTTTTGATGCTGGGAAATGTGCTTCATATACCTCCATTTTGTCATAGGATGTCTACTTCCACTAGAACTTGCTTTATATTAGTAAATAAAACATCATCTGACATTTGTGTCCCTTCTTATGTTGGGGTGCTGATGAAAATAATCGGAATACTCAGAGGTTATGGGACATTGTTTATCAAGGAATGTAGGTGACGCCACAAAGTATAAGTAACGCCATACAGCTGAATGATTGATCCCTGCTGCATATTTTAAAGTTCCCTTCATTGCTTATCGAAACCTTTTAGGTAATGCACTCCTCTCAGATATCATTTTATGTTTGAAAAGCTTTATAATTCATAATGAAAAGTTGCTTAGTTACCTCCAGTGAATCCATAGGTTCAATTATTCTCTGTGCAAATGGTTGAACTCCATTTTGACCAATGTTTATGGTGTTTGGCAATTTTTCAGTAGCTACTTTGCTCTGATATGATTAATTTATTGCATAATACTCTGCTTTGCATGTGTGGAGCCTAAATAATCTTAGTAGGCAGAAAGGAAATAAAAGACCTATGTCTTTTGAACTTGGAAACATTGGAAACATAACAACACCACGTTAAGAGTGCCAAGACCAATACCAGTTAGCCTCAATAAAGACAACTTGTATGTGCTGATGACACCTAGCCTTGGGACAGCCAGCCCTTCCCTCATTCCATGCCCTGCCTTCTCTGCCTTCAGAGATCCAAGCAGGGGAGAAGCAGCAGCCCCAGAACTTACCAAATCAGATTCAATCACCAGGAAGGTCCTGGCATCTTCTCATCAATATATTTGCCTGTGGCTTTCCTGGACCTCTTTCTTTGACAAAGTTACATAGAACACACCCTCTTACTAAATGGCTACACATGAGGTTGCCAACCACGTTTGTGGAAATATGAGGAACACACATATCTGTCAGATGAATGAATGAATGAACTCAGGATCTGTAAGTGTGGTGACTACTGGACTTCTGACCTTGGGAAAGTGTTTATCTCCCCCTGTCCTTAAAGGATTTCCTGATGCCCTTACACTGTAAAATTCTTACGTTCTCTGAGGTTTCTGATCCTATTTCCTTCAACCCCTTGCCACTTTTCTTTTGATCATTGGTGTACGGTTGTGAAATGACTGCATAGGATAGGAAGCCTGAAGACAGAAAGAGCATGGGTTTTGAAATTACACTAACCCAAGTTAAAATCACCATTTGGCAAATTGCTGGCTGGCAGCCTTGGGATAATTATTTAACCTCATACAGCCTCAATTCCCCCACCTGAAAAATTGGAATAACTCACTCTCTTTCTCTCTTTCTCTCTGTCTTTCTCTGTCTCTCTCTCTCTCTCTCTATATATACACACACACACACACACACACACACACACACACATATATAAAGGGGCAGGCTGCAGCCACCCTGCCACACATACATATATATGTGTGTGTGTGTATAGCAAAAATGCATTAGAATTAAATGAAATCTCTTGTGCAGATATACTAGGAATACTCATTTGTTTTATCTAACACTCCTCCAGCACTTCCTGAAGTACGTCCCAGGTACTGCTCTAAGCATTCAATGTACCAATGAGGTAGTTGCTATTACTACCTCTGTTTCACAGAGAAAGCAACTGAAGAACAAATAGATTAAGTAACTTGACAAGGGTCATATGGCTTGTAATTGGCAGAGGCAAGATTAAAACCAGTCAGGCTTGCTACAGAATCTGCACTCTCAACTACAGTCCAAAGCTGCTGGCCATAATGATGGCTTCCATTATTATTATTATCGTGATCATTGTCCTCATCACTATTACTATCATTATGACTGCAACCAGGGGCACTTGGAAGACCTGGAATCAACAGGAGATAAGCAGCCCATAGGGTGCTAGTTAGGCACAGAGCATCAGCGAGGCAAATCCAGCCCTTTCCTTTCATTTTGTATCACAAAGCCTGTGGACAGACATTATCACAAATGAACAGCCTAAAGCCAATGCCACAACAGCTCAGCATCCTCAGCTCTGCTCAATGGTAAGTGTTCACGTAGCCCAAGGGCTCAAGGCCATTGCAAGCCATTGCATCTTCCTATAATGCTAAAATTTTCACTCTTGTTCAGATCTTCACCATACATTAGGTTGGTAAGGCAGCTCTTATGACAAAATTAATTTACAGAGGAAAAACATTTTTATTAAAAGATAGCTCTTTTAGCCAGACACATACCTGCTGTCTCCACTACTACGTAAGCTGAGGCAGGAGGATCACGTGAGACCAGGAGTTGGAGACTGTGATGAGCTGTTATTGCACCTGTGAATAGTCACTGCCCTCCAGCCTGGGCAACATAGAGAGACGCTGCCTCTTAAAAAAAAAAAAAAAAAAAAAAAGACAGCTCTTTTAAGTGCTCTTTCATTATGTAGATGGCAATAACAAATTTTCTCCCTTTTAAAAGATGAAATGCTACTGAGCATCTCTCAAGAAGATGGCAATGTTTTCCTCCTCTCAGAAGCAGGAAAACAATGTAAAATTATCACTGTGGGGAAAAAAAAAACGCTCACCTGCTACAGTCATCAGCTAAGTTTATTTGAAAGAAATCCTAGCTTGTCAACTTTGCTATCCTCAATGAATGTCCCTGAAAGTAGCGGGATTTAGGGATTTCAAGAAAATGTGGAAGTAACTCTGTTTAGCTCCGCTCTACGGACAGAGGATGGGGAAAGAAGAGGGTGGTAGTCCCATATCAAGGTCCGTTGCTCAACCTCGAAAGCAGAGACTCATACTTACTCACAGATGATTGTGATACTACTGTTGGCAAAACAATAGGAAACCACATAGAACATGTCTTTATTTTCTAAAGACTAACCAGAAAGAATGATTTAGTTAAAATTTTCATGATTGTCACCACAATTCATTTCTCATCAAGAGCTACTCATAGCTAGAAAAAATGGAAAATCAACTAAAAACAGAGAAATATTCCTGAAAGGTGCATGTAGGCTCTTCTCCCCGTCCCCTGCCTATTTATAATGCTTATCGGTGAATGCATCCACTATGCCTATGATCCTCCAAGAGTGGTTGGATGCTTTTATCGTCCAACCTGGAAATATGTGAATGTAAAGCCATAATGTAACACATAGGAACACACCCTTTCATGTACTTACATTTGAGACTAGTCCCTGCAAATTTCATGAAATTATTTAAATACAAGGCACACTTGCAAACTATAATCATTTTGCATCTCAATGAAAGACACAGAATCATAATCAAAATTGCAATATCTAGTTTTAATGGTACCGGATTACATTAAAATAGTATTATTATTTCAGAATCAAAAAGAAAAAAATGTAAGTAAAAAGGCAAGACAAATATTTTTTAATGTTAAAGTCCTGATAGGAGACTTTGCTTTGTAGATTTAGGCATCAGGGAAGAATTTCCACATCAGAAATGCCAGCCATTTTCCCATTTCCCTATAAGAAAGAATATTATGTGCAGATCTTAATAATTCAGTTCACTAGAAATTTTTCTGATTCTCCTTCCTCCTATTTTAAAAAGTTTCATGTAGTAACCATGGAAAAAGAAAAAGGCACGTATTGATAATCTGAGATTGGTGATTTTTTTTTTTTAAAGAATTGGTATGTCAAAACATATGCTGTGCCTCATGGCCAATATGGAAATGTCAGGGGTTTAATTGGCAGCTGTGAATAGCAGCACCTGCAAACAGCTCAGGGCTTGTTCCTGTGGTCTGGCAACATTCTTACTTTATGCTTTAAATAAAGGCTTACTCACTGGGACAGAAATAACTGACAATGGATGATTGATGATTGCCCATGGTGTAATGGCTGACATCTACCATTCACCAGGTCTGTTTACGAGCGTACGCCCAAATTTCATTAACAGGGGCATGACATCCAGGAGTGGGCCTGCCACAGATGGCCAGTCAGTAATCTAGTTCAAAACACCTAGAAGCGACCAAGATTTGTTAATTTGGAAAAATAGATGGTTGCAGATTCAGAATGCCTTAGGAAGATGATTTTCAAAATTCCCCTTTCTTTTTTTTTCTGCTTGTGTTCTTTTGTTTTGTCAATGTGTTTGGTTTCAAGTTCAATGTCAGATTACATTTCATTGATTCTTATTCCATACTGACTCTGCATTTGAAAGATGCGATGGCAGAAAGAGGTATACAGGGAGTTATATTTCTAAGCATTAATTTGTAACACTAACATCCGGGGGACTAGTGAAGCTTTGAGTATAGTCGATTTACTATTTCAATTAGGGGGGCAAGAAAAGTGCAAAGAAATAAATCCACAGTGCATATATATGGCTAACGTGAATTTTCACACCTGGACATTCATCAGCCTACAGCGCACCTCCAGGTACAGCCAAAAAACACATCAGCAAATGTGGTATACTGCACATTTCCAAATAGCAAACCTTTCCAAATAAACACTGCTAAATTAAAGCAGCTTTGCACTGTTCAATAAAACAGCCCACAGTATCTTGGGCTGACATGTTGTAGTATGAGACTGATACTTAGTTTTACTTTTCTTCTTCCTGTTTCTCCTCCCTAAGGTCTCTTTTTCCCAGCTACAAAGCTTTGTGGTACACATGTACCTTGATTATTATTTTTCTCCAGTTAAGGATTAATCTCCTCTGATGCACTTACAAACCTTTTCATGGTTAGTGACTAGACCATGGGTTTGTTTGTTTGTTTGCTTGGTGGTGGGTTTTATTTTTGACCTACCTTTTGTACAGTGGCAGTTCCTACATCCTGTTTGGGAAAAGTGATCTCTTTGTCTTAAGTAATGAGGTCTTCCCCTAGAATTTTGCTCATTGCCTTTTCAACCACTTGGGAACTTATTTCTACAAATGGTTGTATTCTAGGCATTTCATTAGCAAAACTTGAATAAAGTAGCCTATTTGTTTTTAGCCCTTTCTGAGTCTTACTGTATTCTTCTGAGGAAAATAGGGCAGGGATCATTTTCCTGTCATTTCAGTGCGAGAAAAGCTATGCCAAGAGAAGTCGAGCAACTGGAACCACATCCCACAACTTTAGCTAGCACGAGAGCCTCTACAAGCATCCAGGACTCACATGTGGCACTTGAGAGATCTTTCCACTGGGCTATTTGGGTGTGAGGACTGGATGGCATAGATCACCTGCTTATTGGGGTCCTCAATGAGTGTGCAACCACAGCCAGAGAATGGCTGCCCTGCCAAAGTCCTAATTCAATCCCAGTGTGCGTAGCAGTGAACAAACATGGAGTCCCTAGCATGTGCCAAAGGGCATGCTCTTTGCCATTCAGAACATTACTGCAAAATAAGAAAAGTCTGCCTTGCCTCTGAAATTGCTACCTTTGAATATGCATCCATCTTGGCTTTCTAAGTACTTTTTGATTTGTTTTGTTTTGCTGTAGAATCTGCTGTCTCTCCTTTTGTTTAATTGCATTCAGTTTTACAATTTCTCCCAGGAAAAGCAGCCAATTATAATATATTTTAGCATAGAGAGAGGCAGGTGTTAAATAAGATGTAAGAGTCCTAATGTGAGTCTTGATAATTCATGCAGTTTAGCTGGATCTCAATGTAAAGTCATCAGACTGGGTGTGTGATCTTATCATTTTAGGCTTTCTGAAATTTGCATGGGATCATGTGACTACAGATTTTCACTTTGAGCTTATGAATGACAAAGTGATGGCAATAATTGAAATGGTTGAGTTGTAATCTTGTGTCCAAGGAAATATGGTCCAATGGTAAATCCAAATAAATTGAACATGGGAAGTGCATTTGGATAAGATCTTTTGGATAAGCAGCCAGACCCGTTGGGGTTGAACCCTGTCTGTACATTTACTATCTGTGTGACCTTGGGCAAGTCATTTAACCTCTCTGTGCTTCTGTTTCTTTATCTAAAAATTTAGGATAGGCTGGGCGTGGTGGCTCACGCCTATAATCCCAGCACTTTGGGAGGCTGAGGTGGGTGGATCATGAGGTCAGGAGATCAAGAGCATCCTGGCTAACACAGTGAAACCCCATCTCTACTAAATATACAAAAAATTAGCTGGGCATGGTGGTGGGCACCTGTAGTCCCAGCTACTTGGGAGGCTGAGGCAGGAGAATGGCGTGAACCTGGGAGGCGGAGCTTGCAGTGAGCCGAGATCGTGCCACTGCACTCCAGCCTGGGCAACACAGCAAGAGTCTGTCTCAAAAAAAAAAAAAAAAAATAGGATAATGTCAGTATATATCTGTAGGTCATTGTGGGGATTAATGAGGTAAGTCATGTAGAACTCATCACAATACCTGGGTCATAGCTAGGTATCCATATTCTTATTTTCAGGGAATAATTATATTGCAAAAGCCTAAGATTTTTGGAACAACAGCAACAGCTGCAAAGGCAGAAATTACAGAAATATCCAGAAACAAATTCTCCTCTAACAAATATTGGCATTTCAGAACATATCTGAAACAAATGTTTGCTTTTGAGATGAGTAGGTTCCCCAGTACTGAGATCATCTTCGTTTCCATGGACATGGCATTTACAGCCAAAATATACAATTATTTCCGTGGTAATACTCCTCCAGTTGTTCTGATCTGCTTGTGTGTGTCTCTGTGTGTGATTGTGTGCATGTAGGACTTTCTTTCAGGTTCAGAGATAGTAGGGGGCAGTGTCATGTAGACCAAACAACCAAACAACTTACTGAATTTTTTTCATCCCTACTAGTTGTTTTAGGTAGGGACAGCTCTGGCCCAACTCTGTTGCCTGTAGCTTCTGGGCTGTTCTCATAGGGCCTACAGGGGAGTTACTGATTATTTTCCCAGGAATCTGCCAAGTGCAGTGGTGTATGATGGAACATGCCACTTCCCTATCTCTGGAATCTGAGTATGAGTTGAGAACAATGATCATTTCTGCTGATGAGTAATTAAAAACAATTTCAAGACTACTTCTAACCTCTGCATTTGTGAATGCCACCTGAGGCTCAAAGTCTTCCATTCCTCTTTCTGACTCCAAATTCAATCAATCAAGTCTTCCTTTCTAGTAGTTCTCATATTTATTTTATTCACTCTCTCTTCACTTCCCTAGTTAAGATCCACATTGTCTTTCATTTGGACTATATAATGACCACCCATTGAGCTTTCCTGATTCTAATCTCTCTCCCTTGAAATCCCTAATCCAGCCTCCAAAGTGCCTCTAGAGTAATTTTTTAAATCACAAACTTTTTTCATGGTTCACAATTGCCCACAGAATGAAAGCCAAGTTTCTTTGTATTGCACAAAAGGCTTTGCATGATTTAGTTCCTGACAGCATGGCCAGCCTCATCTCCCTCTTCTTGCTGCCTGCGTTCTAACTACACAACGCTGTTTGAAGTTTTATATCTCTGTCTTCCCTTTTTCTCTCTCTGGTGTTTCATTCTTTAATGCTCTCCTAAATATTATTTCCTGTGTACAAATCATCTTCCTTTTGTGACTCTTAGCATGCTTCTATTAATATTTTAAGATTTGCTCATGCCTGTAATCCCAGCACTTTGGGAGGCCAAGGTGGGTGGATCACGAGGTCAGGAGATCAAGACCCTCCTGGCCAACATGGTGAAACCCCGTCTCTATTAAAAATACAAAAAATAGCTGGGCATGGTGGTGCGTGCCTGTAATCCCAGCTACTCGGGAGGCTGAGGCAGAAGAATTGCTTGAACCCAGGAGGCGGAGGTTGCAGTGAGCCGAGATCGCGCCGCTGCACTCCAGCCTGGCGACACAGCAAGACTGCATCTCAAAAAAACAAAAACAAAAAACAAAAAGATTCTGCTTAGGTTTACCTTTTCCTTGACTTCTACAGGAAAAAAAAAAAAAATTGTCATTCCTTCCTCTGGGCTATTTTTGTACAGATACAGGTAAGATTTGTACACTGTATGGTGTTTGCTTGTTTTACATCTGTTTCCTTTACTGCATAGTATGTCTTTGAATGTGGGACCATTTCATTCATTTTTATTTCTACCATCATTATCATGGTCTTTAGGTACAAGGTAGATATCCAATGTGCATTGTGAACAGTTATTAATAGTTGTGTAGTAATTCAAAGATTCATCTAGACAACTATATATACCATTGGATAAGAATTGAAAGTTCTGGCTTGGGCAAATGAAGCACTTATTGAGAAACATGCCTTAAATTGAAACAATTCTTCAACTGATGCCTTTGACGATGCAACCCAGGCAAATATTTGCTTACCATTCTCACAAATTCTATAACTCATCAAACTTAATTAAATGGTTAGAATCTGACAATTTCGCGCCAATCTTGACCGCGCGTTCTGTTTTAACGAGCGGGCTTGGAGGTACTCCAGCTGCTGTCATGGTTCACTCACTAAACTGCATCGTCGCTGTGTCCCAGAACATGGGCATCGGCAAGAAGGGGGACCTGCCCTGGCCGCCGCTCAGGAATGAATTCAGATATTTCTAGAGAATGACCACAACCTCTTCAGTAGAAGGTAAACAGAATCTGGTGAATATGGGTAAGAAGACTTGGTTCTCCATTTCTGAGAAGAATCGACCTTTAAAGGGTAGAATTAATTTAGTTCTCAGCAGATAACTCAAGGAACCTCCACAAGGAGCTCATTTTCTTGCCAGAAGTCTGGATGATGCCTTAAAATTTACTGAACAACCAGAATTAGCAAATAAAGTAGACATGATTTGGATAGTTGGTGGCAGTTCTCTTTATAAGGAAGCCATGAATCACCCAGGCCATCTTAAACTATTTGTGACAAGGATCATGCAAGACTTTGAAAGTGACACCTTTCTTCCAGAAATTGATTTGGAGAAATATAAACTTCTACCAGAACACCCAGGTGCTCTCTCTGATGTCCAAGAGGAGAAAGGCATTAAGTACAAGTTTGAAGTATATGAGAAGAATGATTAATATGAAGGTGTTTTCTGGTTTAAGTTGTTCCCCCTCCCTCTAAAAAAAGTATGTATTTTTACATTAGAAAAAAAGTATTTTATTGACTTTAGATCTATACTTATCTCTAAGCCACTAGTTTTTATTCCCCATTACTCTTGACTCTATCAGATACCATTTATGAAACATTCTTGCTATAAATAAGTGCTTCTCCAAGACCTCGACTGAGTCCCCAGCACCTGCTACAGTGAGCTGCCTTTCCACACCCACCACATGTGACACTCTTGCCTGTCCTTGACATTGTGGGGCTTTTCAAATGTTGGTAATATTTATTAAAGATGAAGATCCACATATCCTTCACATATCCTTCAACTGAGCAGTTTCACTAGTGGAAATACCAAAAGCTTCCTACGTGTATATCCAGAGGTTTGTAGATAAATGTTGCAGCCTTCTTTGTAACAGTGAAAAATTGAAAACAACCTGGAAGTCCAGTGATGGGAAAATGAGTATGTTTCCGTCTTAGATTGGGGAACCCAAAGTAGATTCCAAGACTGAAATTTCAGTGAAAGCAGTTTATTTGCTAGGTCATACCAGAAACCATCGGTTGAGGTATGGAAAAACTGAACTGAGAAGGTAAGAAAACCAGTTTAAAGTCAGCAAGCAGGTTCTCACTGGTAACAAGCTCCATACTGCTGAGATACAGGGAAATGGAGGGGAGAAAACTGGAGTATTGATTCCCCTCTCTCCTTGGTTGTCAGCTCCCTGTCCTGTGTGTGGGTGGAACATACTCCAGCTGCTCTATAGTAAGTCCCAGGTGTTTGCAGTAAGAAGCTGCTGGCATGCACGGGAACTGCTGGCATGCACAGGAATATTATATATATATAAAAAAAATTTTTTAAGACAGTTTCGCTCTTATTGCCCAGGCTGAAGTGCAGTGGTGCAATCTCAGCTCACTGCAACCTCCGCCTTCCCAAATTCAAGCAATTCTCCTGCCTCAGGCTCCCAAGTAGCTGAGACTAGGTGCACGCCACCATCCCCGGATAAATTTTTGTATTTTGTGTTTTTGGTAGAGACGGGATTTCGCCATGTTGGTAAGGCTGGTCTCAAACTCCTGACCTCAAGTGATTCACCCACCTCAGCTTCCCAAAGTGCTGGGATTACGGGTGTGAGCCACCACACCTGGCACATCTTCATTCTTTTTATGTAGTAAAAAGAATAAAACCACACAGGGTTTATTTGAAATATTCTGTAATTTAAAAAAATACAGAAGCAGGAAAACCAATTCTAAGTTCAAGTAAGGGATGATGGTTGCTTGAACCAAAGGGTTGCATGTAGTAAGAAATTGTGATTTAAGATATATTTTAAAGTTGTAAGTAGCAGGATATTCTGATGGAGTTTGACTTTGGTTTTGGGCCCACTGAGTTTGAGATGCCTTTGAGAAGTGAAGGAAGTAGAGAGAGTATAAAAGAAAAACTAGCTGGGCACAGTGGCTCGCACCTGTAATCCTAGCACTTTGGGAGGCCAAGGCAGATGGATCACTTGAGACCAGCTTGGGCAGCATGGCGGGGCCCCGTCTCTACAAAAAACACAAAAATTAGCTGGGCATTGTGGTGCACACCTGTATTCCCATCTACTCAGGGAGCTGAGATGGAAGGATCAATTGAGCCCATGAGTCCAAGGCTGCAGTGAGTCGTAATTGTGCCACTGCACTCCAGCCTGGGTGACAGAAGAGACCTTGTCTTGAAAAGGAATCTGAAAACAATGGAACCATGCCTTCAGAATTCTAGAAAGTTATTTTCAACTGATAAATCTATATTCACCCAAATAATCAAAGGTGAAGGTAAAATACATTTTTAGACAAGCAAAGACTCAGGGGTTACCTCCATGTACCCTTTTTTGGGAAGCTATTGGAGAAAATACTCCAGCAAAGTGAAGAAGTACACAAACCAGAGAATGACATAGATCCAGCAAATAGGATCCAACACAGGCAATATTCCAGCTATGGAGCTGACTTTGAAAAGAAATAGTAAAAATATTAATAGGTTAGCTGGGTGGAATGGCCCATGCCTGTAGTCCCAGCTACTCAGGAGGCTCAGCAAGAGGATGGCTTGAGCCCAAGAGTTCCAGACCAGCCTGGCTACCTTAGTGAGATCCCTTCTCTTAAAAATAATAAGTTATTGCCAAATTTGGGGCATTTGGAAAGAAGTTCATTGAAGATAAAGCAAAAGTAAAAAAATAAGGGGGAAGGGTTGGTTAGGCAATCATTAATTCTAAGGCAGAAAGAAGTACAGGATAGTAAGAGCATAATACACTGTTTTTCTCAACAAGGAGCAATACATACACAGTCATAATGATGTGGTGACTGCTTAGCCCCTAAATATGGTAACCACTTTGGGACAATATGGGAGGAAGTGAAGATAGTGATGGTGTAAGAGCTAAATCCTCACCTGTCATATCCAGAAATCACTATATAATGTATAAAATAATCAAGAAATGACTAAGTGGTTATGTGAGGAAAGAAACAGAGGACATTGCTGGAAGAGTTAAAAGTCATTGCTCTGGAGAATTAGGAGGGATGGGGCAGGGGACTGTTAGGATGCATTATAAACTGAAGAGGCTTTTTAAAATTTTATGTATTAATATGTGCATTCACTTGAAAAACTAAAAAAGTAACAATTTGAAAAAACCCATGAAGGTAACTAACAGAAGGAAAAACTAAGAGAATGAAAAGTGTTTGCCTCTGGAAAGAACAACTGGCGGGACTGTTGTTTTCATTGTAAGACTTTTGGAGCCATTTAATTGTACTTAACCATTTTAATCTATTTCTTGAATAAGAACAATTCTATCTTAATAAAGAGTTACACTTGTTCATAAAAAAAATGGTTAGAATCTTATCCTTTTAATTAGTGCTTGTACTTGAAAACTTTAAAAATAATGTCAATAATGACTAATAAGCTTTGAACTTTTTGGTTTACGTGGTTCAGTCTCTAATTGTTGGCAGATTGCTATAGTCCTATCCTTTTGCAACATTGTGTGTTTTGTATGAAAGTGACTTTTCCTCTTATTTCAGAGGGAGGAGAACATTCAAAACAATTACTAAGGAGAGAATATCTAAAATAATTAGGGAACAAACTTTGAGGACTCAAGAACAAGCACATGTCATCACCTCTCAAGATGGGCATATCTGGAAGGCTTGTGTTTTCCTTATTGCTGCAGTGGGGGACCCACGTCCTCCACACCCAAGCCTCTTGAAGCTTATAGCGTAGAAAATTCCTCGCAATTTTCATTAAGAACCATTATATCAAGGGAACTATCATTCAGCTATAACAGATTGCTTTGCAGTGTAATGTTTTTCATCTTGAGGCAAATGTTTCTTCAATCATTTTTTTAAAGGGAGAAAGTAAGTAGTTATTTTGAATGCATGTAAAATGCAAATAAGGTGACTATGGATGTTTGGGGAGCTCATACAATAGTAAGTCCAAAACAACTTTGATTTAAAAATTGATCATTGGCAAGTGATCAGTCAACACTGGCCTCTAATTGCTTTTAGTGTCTTAACTAAATAAAAATGTTATTTTAGTGGCAGAGACATTTCACCTTGAAAAGTGGCTATGGAGCATGCACAATGACTACAAGGATGTTTTCGCCAGAATACACAATCCACACTCTCAGCATCGTGCACATGCTGGATACTGCCTGCCTGTGATTGACATAAGGCATTTTAATTTAAAAATGTTTTTCTAAGTGCCTAAACATATGTTTATTCACTATAGCTATTGAGTAATATTACATAGAAATGCAAAATATTGAAAGGAAGGTTGACTCTGTGCAGGGCCACACAATGGAATATAATGGAAACCAGAAAAGGAAAGGACTTGAGTCATTTTGTAGGCAAGGCAAAAAAAAAAGAAAAAAAAAAAAAGAAAGAAATTCTTTGACAATTCAGTCATGTTAAAATTGGGAGACAATACTGACATGAGAAATACAGTTGATGTTAAGACAATAGAGTCCTTCTTCATCACCGCAGGTCTAGGACAGCTCCTACAGCCGTGTCTGCCCTCTCACAGGGTGATATGTGGCTTTTCTTAGAGGGTGGTATGAGCTCCGAAGGGAACATCAGTGCAGGATCTTCGTTAATTTCCTTTTGCCCAGGTGTCTGTGTCATAGTGGTTTTAAATTTGCTAGGAGGCAGCTTAATGGGGAGAGCCTTAGGTGCACAACACTGCAACTCACCAAACCTCAAGGCAAAGTGCTCACCCTACAGATAACATATGTGGTCCCTTCCTGGTAGAGCCTTTGTGCCAGAATCCAGCCTTATGCACCTGCACCACCCTTTCTGTCCCAGAAGGGCCTTCACCAACTTGCATGATGTGGTGTGCTTGGCCAAGACTGCTTCTTGTGGTGTGTGCTAGGTGTTCAACTGTTCAAAACAAATAAAGATTCAGCTCTCCTCCCAGTGTCCTATGGGAATGGTAGGGAATGGTAGGGAATGGTAGGGAATGATATTGGAGGGTTCTAAATACAGGTATCAGAATGTCTAAAATAAGATGCATAGAACATGATCCAAGTGAGATGCAGCGCTTCAACCATATAGCCTGTGCCCCAATTATTTATGGCAAATAGTGAGCTAGATCTGATCTAGCTCCTCCTCCAGAGGCAATACAGTCCATTTCTTTTCTTTTACTTTTTCTTTTTTGGAGATGGAGTCTTGCTCTGTCCCCCAGGCTAGAGTGCAGTGACACGATCTTGATCTCAGCTAACTGCAACCTCCGCCTCCAGGGTTCAAGTGATTCTCCTACCTCAGCCTCCCAAATAGCTGGGATTATAGGCACATGCCACCATATCCAGCTAATTTTTAAATTTTTTTAGTAGACAGGGTTTCACCATGTTGGCCAGACTGGTCTTGAACTCCTGGCTTCAGGTGATCTGCCCACTTCAACTTCCCTAAGTGCTGGGATTACAGGCATGAGCCACTGTGCCTGGCCAATACAGTTAATTTATTATGAACTCTTGTGACACTGATGATTTGTCTATATCAGTGGTTCCCAATTAAACTGACAGGAGCCTGGCACTGTGATGACCTGGGGAGAAGGGTGGCAAAAATAATCCAGTATTGCAATTCTGCTATCAGCAAATGGGGCTTCTTTTGCTGAAACCTTGGATTTTTAATAGCAGTGATAGCCTTTCAGAATCACCTTGGAGTTTTGGGGGAAGTAAAGATGAAAAACGACCCTTGGATACTAAACTTGTTTAAGGCAGGAATATGGTTTGATATAACTTCATTGAGGGTGGGAATATTTGGTCAGAAACAACACTTTACTATACCTCCATTGAGCATCCAATTGTCCTCCAACTGGTTGACAAAGTGAAATTTTTCATAGAGCTTCAAATCCAGTCTTCTGGTCACGAGGTCTGGAAAGTAGGGCTCTTGTTCCAACTTTGGGCCACTAAAGAGTTTTCAAACCTTGGTATCTTCCCCTGAAGCTGCTGTAGAATCTTCAGTTCCACTGCACTGGAGGACCGATGAAGGCCGGTTTTCTGCAAGTATGAAGAGTACCTTTTTAGATTCCACCTTCTTCATTTGTAAAATGATGTTAGCAATGTGATATTACCAAAATGATGTTACCATGATGATTCCTAAGGCTCCTTCTGCTCTGTCACAAATCACTCCATGATTCTGATTACCATTCTCTGTAAGACTTTCTCTTCTTGTTCTGGGATGGGATACTTGAAAGAATATTTCTCATCTAGTTAGAAGCTGATCATTTTAAATTCTCTTTAGACAAATGTCTCTTTCATGTCGTGCACCATTTTCAAATGCAATTTGGGGCCGCTTTTTTCTTGTTGGATCTGAGATGGATCACACAGGTTTGACCCTAGTCTTCATACACACAAGCAAACCAGGGTCTGGGAGATTTATAGTTTACATCATCATCATCGTCATAGGCATCATCCTCATCCTCATCATCTTGTTGTTATTTTTTTTCCCCCTCCAGATTTAATCTAGCAGACCACACTGACCTGGCTTAAGAATTTTTCAAATATAAATGATCTAAATGTTACTTTACTTGGCAAAACAAAGGCAGAGTAAGTAATTTTCTCAAATCTCTCTTCAGGCATGCCTTATAAGGAAGATTTTCTTTCTGGGGGATTTACACTCTCATTAATCTATTTCTTCTTTCAACAATAAAATGAAAAATGGAATGAGACTATCAAAATGGATAGTCTGGTGTGGACCTGATAACATGCTTTTGAAAAGTGGTTTACATTTGACATCAGTTAAGCTCTTTGGGCCAAGGCATCTCAGGTCTGCTATGTGGGGCCTGGACTCCACTCCCAGCATGGTCACAAATATGCTTTATTGGTTTCAAAGGCCTCTCAAGCCAGTTGGAAGGATGAATGAATTCCTAGGGCAGTAAGTATTAAGTCATCGGCAAAACTATAAATATCTCCTTACCCTATCTTATGGAGAACTTACACAAAGACATTTTTGTGCAGTATGCCTTTTCCTTAACCTAGATATACATTTATTTTAAATTTGTATTATTTTACACATTTTTATACATGGTACAAAATGTAGGTAGTATAGAGTGAGGAATATAGATATTTAAAACTCAACGCATCTTTCTTTGTGCCCTTTGGCACACAGAGTCTGACTGCTTCTTCTGTAAGGATTTTTAACAATCTTGAAGTAGTGGAAAATTCTGTGTTTCTTGCAATTGCAAGGACAATGGCAGTTGAAAAAGCCAAGATATAACTTCAAAATAATCATTTCAAAGTAATTATTCGGAACGTACAGAGGAGCTTAAAGAAAAACAACAAGCTGACAACAACGCACCTTATAATGTTCACTGGCTTTAAAACCTGTGCTTATAATTGAAAGTGAGATTAGCAGAAGTGACTGAATCCATGCTAGGGGAGACATGGTTGGGACATAGACGTCATCCCTATGTTCCACTCAACTCATTAAAAATTTCTTGATCACTCCTCACACTCTTCATTCCATTCTCTCAACATCAGATTTGTGGACTAAACCATTAAATAAATTACCTTTTCCTAATGTTCTTTAACAAAAGTGGAACCCAGTACTGCTCAATACATAAGCCAGTGAGAGAGGATCCATATGAAACTAAGCACTTTTAGTCCTTGTTAAGAATAAGAGCTGGTGATGTTTCTCACAATAATGTACTAAGAAAGAAAAAGTAGTCAGGGGCCAGCTACAATCCAGATTCCTAGGATCCATGCTCAGAAATGCTGACTCTGTGGATCCTGGGTGGACCCAGAGCACTATACCTTTACAAACAGGCTCTCAGCTGATCCTGATGACAATATCTGCGGCCTGAATTTTGAGAACCGGAGAAGACTGTGCTTCCCACAAGTAGCGTTATTCCTGGATCCACATCACTGTACTTGAGTTGAGAAACTCAATTTCTCCTACCTCCCACTTCATTCCAAGACACATGAGCACATCTGAATATGATTTCCTTGTTTCACTGAAAAGTTTTGAAGTCTAGAGAGAAGTGACTTGTTTCAAGCCATAAGCAGAAAGGGGCAGAGCCAGCTAGGGAATCCAAACCTCTATACAAAGCAACAGACATCACTCTTTGGTGGGAGGTCTTTTTGCACTGAATTCTCCAAAGGCATGTGCCAAATTCATGAGCGAGGCAAAAAGTGACAGTGGGTGTCAACTCTTCAATCCTTTTTGTTCTCTCTTTTCATTCTGAGCGTGCTCACTGCTTCTCAACCCGGAGCCCACTTTAAGGAGCTCCTTGGCTCTCCGGGAAAGCCCCTCCTCCTCACCATCTCCTCACCATTTGATGTCTCTTTCTCAGCAGAGCTCCCTGGAAAGCTGCTATACTGTATTTATTTTCAAAGTCTAACTGTGACACTGAGTCCCTAATGTGGCAACACTGATGTCAACAAAGGGAAAAATCAAGTACCTGGAGGCATTCACAGCACAGCTGCTGCATCGGGTGGGACCTTCCTAGGTTCTCGGGTACAGTTGTGCAACGTCTACCTTTTATTTCATGTAAACACAACTACACTGGCTTTCCCCACCAGCACCCATCAGATACCCCACAATCAAAGAACTGCTGACAGGCAGCAAAGCAGAATCACTAACTCGAGGATTTTTTTTTTAATTCACTTGAGGAAGGATCCTGAAATTTTGTTTTCCTCTGCAAGTGATAGATAGCCATCTTGTTGTATTTCTGCCCAAGCCCTGTTCTTGCTGACCCAGAATGTTTTTTTTTTTTTTTGAGACGGAGTCTTGCTCTGCTGCCCAGGCTGGAGTGCAGTGGCCGGATCTCAGCTCACTGCAAGCTCCGCCTCCCGGGTTCACGCCGTTCTCCTGTCTCAGCCTCCGAGTAGCTGGGACTACAGGCGCCCGCCTCGTCGCCCGGCTAGTTTTTTGTATTTTTTAGTAGAGACGGGGTTTCACCGTATTAGCAGGATGGTCTCGATCTCCTGACCTCGTGATCCGCCCGTCTCGGCCTCCCAAAGTGCTGGGATTACAGGCTTGAGCCACCGCGCCCAGAATGTTAATGAAATAAAGGCAACTCAGAAACAATGTTCCAGGGTGTGGCTAAGAACAAGGGTTTTAAAAATGTTTTAATCTAGTGTAAAAGGCAGTTCTAGTACTTTCATTATAGTAAGATGAGAAGAGTATCGTGTTTTCTACTCCTGCATCTTTTCTCAGCTGAGGCGCTTACAGCTCTTTACAAACTCTCATTGTATACCCAAGTGAGAAAGAAACTCTTCATTTCCCCTCCTCTGGGAAGTACTTCTTAAGTAAGACTACCTTGAAGACTTAGCAATTATTTGCACAATTAGAAAATTTGGTAGCAATTACCCATTCAATTTGATCAATATATCCATTATTCAAAATAACCAAGGAATTGCCAGATCTCCATTCAACTTTTTGCTTGACATGGCTTTGCAAAAGAATATAAAACTAAGGGTGTGTGTGCATGTGTGTGTGCATATGTTGTGTATACAAGGTCGAACTACCGAAGAGATTTGCCCAAGGTCATATAATAGTTCCTTGCCATTTCCTTTATTGTCTGTCCTCAAATTCTTTTTTTAGTAGAAAGCAAAGGAAGAGAAATGACGCTGGCTTCCAAATTTCATTATAAAAGCTTCCATTTAAAACAAAATGTATTGCATATGATAATTGCAACCAGAGCCAGTGAGGGCAGTGGTTTTCAGCCTTGTAAGAATTGTGGGACTGCTCTTAAACATGCTGACTTCAATGAACCCCTGGTCCTCTAACTAGGCTGTGAATAATAGGACATTAAAAAACAGTTATGTGGCACAAAACACAAACACATTTAATGTTTATTATTTTGGTTAACAAAATGCACATTTATTTAAAAATAAATTTTATTCATTTTTTTAATTCTTTTGTTCTTTCCACTTTTATTCTCTTTTTTATTCTACCCAGGTAACTTCCAGAACGTATGCATTTTCTTAACCAAAAGAAGTTATAGTACTAGTTCTGTGTTATCACAATAGAGTGTTCTCCATTTTCCCTGAAATCCAAGTTTGAGTTTGTACACACAAAGCTGTTTGGAAAAACAAAAATATAACTGTTAATTAAAACCTGTCCTCCCCACCCCCAAACAACAAGCTGTTGAATCCAAATGTTGTTTTCTTATGTTGCTGTTGTTTCATACCTGCTTGTGGGTGTAAACACAGCATGTATCCCTTCTTCATAGGTGTCAAGGGGTTCAGGGGACTTCTATTATGACAGTGAGGATGAATGACACTTACCAAAATTTTCCCATTCCAAGCCTGGTACCAACCACTTTATGCCTATTAATTTATGCCATCCTGCCCGAGAAGACAGAAATTATTAGCTCATTCTTACAAGTGAAAAATTAGCCTTGCGAAGGTCAAGGACTTGCCCAAGTTCACCTTGGCTGGGCAGTAGAGGAAGCACCAAAAGTCCAGCATCCAGATTACCTCTTCCATTCTGCACTGTCTCGTGGGCAAAGCACTTTTGATTCACATTGAGGTTGTCAGCCTTCTAATAGTCTTCTTCCACCACTAACATGATTTTAACAGAGGATATTTGGCAAATTCTATTAAAATATGTAATTCTCCATTAAAATGTTCAAATTAAATTTAAAATCCATTTTACCCACACCCATGAAATTCGTAGAAAATACCCGGTTACTGTGGAGCTATTAGTTAGCTCTTTGAACTTTAATTACCCCCAGGACCATGATTTGCATGGACAAATCAAAAAACACAATGGAGAACAAAGAAGAGGTTCAGCAAAGAAATGAGATAGTTTTCTCACTCTTTCCCCTCATTTGTCCTTTTCTACAGGTCTTGCATTGTCAAACAAAGGCATGCATCACATGCACAGAACAGAAAGCAAGAGAGATGAAATGGGTATCTTTCTGGAAATGTTGTTTGGGAGCCTCGCTTTGAAATTTACACCTCCAGGTTGATCCTTCACTTGCCAGTACATGTGTCTGAGACCAATACTCTAAGAAGAATACTGAACAGCATGAATATGTCTTCTGCATTTCCTTCCTTGGCAATGAGATGGTATTTTGGGGATAGATCATCCAGCCTTGAGCTTTTCTCCTAATCCACTCAGGAGCCAGCCTTTGGGTTCTGAAATAGATCTGCTCCTTCTCTATCAACAATATGTATGTACTATGCACCAAAAGTACTGGAGCACAGTATGGAGCCTGAGACTTCTTCAGGAGCTATGAATAAGGGAGTTCTTCCTGTTAAACTCATTACATTTACAAGGCCCACCAGTCGTTTTTCCTAAAATGATTTCCTTTTATGTATGTAGAGTTGAAATATTACACTAACAATTCCCATAGTTGTTCCAAGATTTTTCACAGACTTGCCATACCTAAACAACTTTCTCCGTACAGCTCCAAAGATAGGACTAAATATAGCATCCCTACTTAACAATCTTAAAGTTTGGAAAATTTTTAAAAGAGGGAATCATCTTCCCCTAATAAGAAGAGACATACTGACCATAATTCCTCAGTTACTTTTACTTTCTAATCCAAATGGACATATAGATGAAAGGTGTTTTTCAAAATGCAGAGTAGGTGCAAAATCTTTCATCAGAGGTGAAGTATTTGATATGTCCTTGGTCATGAAAGAAACCCTCAAAATTAAGATTTCTTTTTACGTTTCATCTTTTTATAGCCAACTGTCCACATACCCACCAGAAAAAAAAAAAATACCATGATGGGTTTTTTTTAAATTTAATTAAGGTAATAGATCTTTTTAGAATTTTTCTGATATGCACAGAAACTACTAAAATATACATATTATATATGTATATTGTATATGTAAATATACATATTATATATGTGTATGTTGATATTTTGGAGATATATATATACCTGTGTGTGCGTGTGAGCACACGAACATGTGTGTGAGCCTGTGTGTGTGGGTGTGTATGGATGTGTGTGGATACATCTTCAGCTCAAGTAGCAACAGTGACCTCTAGTGTGTCTTTTAAATTTTCTCCCTCTACAACTTTAAGTCATGTTTCTTTAACCTCTAGGGCATTATTTAAGCAAAATGTTACAGTTTCTATTTGGTCTAATTTCTGTATTGACTCTATATGCTGAGAACTGATTCTTGAGAAATCTTCTTTGATCTTGGTAATGTATGATAAAGTAATTTGTGCCTTCATTAATGACTGTAATTATAGTACATAAAGCTGTCATTTAAATGAAATAATCACCCCCCTCACCCCTCAAAAAAGGTTGGCTTTATTTGCAAGATGAATTTAACTTCAGCTGAATAACTCTTTGAGCGATAAGCCACCAGCATCCACATGCAGTCATGTATTGTTTGCAAGAGTGCTCATTTCTCTTTGATGAGATACCTGCCCCCCAGTTCTTTTTTATTAAAATTACCTTAAGAAAGAATCAAAGAATCCATCAGGTAAAACATTTTTTTTTTCAGTTTTGGGGGTTTTGCCCTAGACATGTGCTGATGTCAGGACGGAATCCACAAGAATGAAGCGGCCTGGCTCTGGCAGCTTGTGTCAGCACTTCCATTCCAAGTTCCTCTTTTCAGGAGTTTATAACATTGCAATAAAATTTATTATGGGCTGGCACTTGGCATACAGGAGCCTGGGCTAACACTGTAAAGTAGTTTGGAGTCTTTTTTTTTAATTCTTTTTTTTTTTTTTTTCCAAGCAAATGTTCAAATCTGTTGGGTCCTGTTTCCCTTTTGAGGGAGTTCAAAATAAAAGCCTGCTCTCATCTGTTCAGATGGCCTTGGTTTCCCCTGGTCTTGCTTTCCCTGTATGCTGTTAGAGGAGAATTGAAAAGGGTCCCCTCTTGGCCCTATGGTAAACTTTTAGGATGAGTTGGAAACAAACAAACAAAAGTAATAAAGAAGTAAATGTTTCCTGTAAATGAAAAAGGCCCTTAAAATTGTAATGGTTGGAAAAGAGCCTCCAGGGTAGACGAGGGAAACATGAAAAGGTATTCAAGACTGTTTTCTATAATTGGGTGATCTTCTCTGCCCCCCAACAGCTGGGCTTGTTGGCAAACAAGAAGCTGTATGTGGAAAACATGCTCCAATCTGTGTAAACTAAGCAAGCCATAAAAATAAGCATCATCCCCAGGTTAAAAAACAAAACAAAACACGCAGAACAGACCCCTGGAGAATCAGGTGGGAGGATGTGAGTATGTGGGTATGAGTATGTGCAAGCAGATCTGTTTGATAATGTGGCACATAGAAAATATATACTATACATTTATATTTAATGTATACCTTGTCATGCATGCCTCCCTTGCTATTGTCTTCTTGTTACTGCCCACGAGAATCTATGTCTCAATGACAATTCCAAGATGACACCCGTCCAGAGAAAGAACAAACAATTGAAACAGAAAAAGTGATTAATCCCATGCAAGGAAATTAATTAGGGCTGTACATAGCTCAATAAAGAATGTCAGAGTTAGAAGAAACTTAAGAGTATTGCTTGACCAACCTCTCTTGCATTTTCATTTGCAAGTGAATAAGGTCCAGAATATCAGCTTTTCCATATTAGAGCTGATATTCAACTAGAATACACAGTATATCTTTACAGGTTGTTAATAGGCAGCATGTGTTCTAATTGGACAGTGCCCAGCCTGGTTGATGTTTTTGGATACTTTTGAATATCACTGCTACCTGTGGTCACACACTGAGTTTGTGGTGATAAGCTATATCCTGGGTTTCTCTGCCAATCATCAGAAATTGTGCAGACTCCAAAATTTATAACTTGATAGATCTACCGCAAACGCTTTCTTAGATAGCCCCCACTTAGCTGCTATGCCAGATCAGACCCACTTGATTAGCAAATGTTCTCTGTTCACTGCATAAAACCCTCCACAGGATGAATGCTAGTGTCTTCTCATCGAGGACCAATGGTATCTACAGTTTGTCCCTAAACCTGCTTAAGTCATCGTACTTTTTTTTTTTTTTTGAGATGGAGTCTCATGCTGTCACCCAAGTTGAAGTACAGTGGTATAATCTCGGCTCCCTGCAACCTCCGCCTCCCTGGTTCAAGCGATTCTTCTGCCTCAGCCTTCCGAGTAGCTGGGACCACAGGTGTGCACCACCATACCCGGTTAATTTTTGTATTTTTGGTAGAGATGGCCAGGCTGGTCTCGAACTCCTGACCTCATGATCCACTCGCCTCGGCCTCCCAAAGTGCTGGGATTATAGGCATGAGCCACTGCGCCTGGCTGTCATTGTACTTTTTAGTATGATTATGTCATTTAATAAAATATGAAGCTACAAATGTATTTTCATGAATCTATGAAAATTTATCCAAGCACATTGAAAGAATTAATATAGTTGATTTTTGTTTAAAGTAGGATTGTTAAAAAAAAAAAAAAAGTAGGCTGTTGAAATGGGGTGGGCCAGACAACTGTGAAAAATTAGAAAAAGCTGCAAAACAATGTGGACATTCTTTTGGCAGTCAAAGTGCTTTGCAAATATCACTATATTTTTTTCAGAGAAATTTCCAAACTGGAAATTGTAGAAATATATTATCGATATGGTTTATATAAGGAAGATGCTGTGGAATTCCAGAGGACCCAGACAGGAGGAAGGACCCTCACCCCTGCATCAACAGCTGCAAAATGGATGTGCATTAAAATAAATGTTTAAGTGTAACATCATTTTAAATCATTCCCCACTTGAACAAACTTCGGATTAACTGATGAACAAGTGGTCTCATCATGTCTGAGTAGAGGGCTCTTCCACTCTTTAACTCTGTTGTCTTGACAGGATTCCAGAAAAGAACTTGTGGTTTTGAGCTCTGGAAGCAGGTAGGGGGTTTGGTCTGAGTGGAGGAGGGAAGCAATGGAAGGCTGTAAAGATTTTGAAGAGGAAAAGCATGCTAAGGTGGAATAGGTCCCTTACAAATGACCTAGATTTAGAAGGCAACTGGCAAAGACGGGACACTGGATGAGAGCAAATCCAAATACTAATGATTATTCAGAATTGCTCACTTGGAGAATAAATGGGTTGTGTTGTTCTTAACAGTAATTAGTATAAGCACACACATAGATTATTTACAGTCTATCCACTCCTATCTCTCCCAAACTTTCAGGTATTTATGGACAGTAAAATGCAGACACTTTTGTGCAGGTTTCTTACAAGGTTGTTTTATGCCTTCCTCTCATCTGCCTTTGCAGATGCCAGACTGTCGTATGTGTCAGATTTACCAGAATCATATTCTTCCCAGTCATTAATTCAGTGAAGTCTCTCCCATTATGCTCTTTTAATGTATTCTTAAAAATATTTTCAGTACCTACCATGTAAGCATGTAATGCTAGATGTGGTTTTAACTGTCCTAATGAGTCACCACTAAATATTTTAATGGAGCACAGTCCTTTTGTTAAAATTATTTTTTTGCTTTAAAATGCTTGAATTAGGGATAGAGGGATAGTGTTCAGTTTGAATCTTCTGGCTTTTGTCAATTTGTGTCAGCCTTTAATGTAATCTTTCCTTTTCAATATAAATATCATAGCAGTTCTCCCTTTTAAAACAACTAGAGAAATGGACTTTTATTTTTAAATCCAGGAAATGAGCATCAGGAAGGAGAGCTTCTTTGCTCTAGTATCTCTTTTGAATTCATGGTGTCAGCTTTTCCTCTATTTAAAGGGAATCATTTTGAGATATTTTTATTTAGATGTTCTTTGTTGTTTTGAGAAAGAGAAAAAATATTCATGGGAAAAAAGCAAGAGAAATCCTAATTTTATTTATTATTTTGATCACTGTAAGCACCTCTCATGTCACTGGGATAATTTTTTTCCTACATTTGACTAGCAATGTCAGGGTTTCCAAAGAGATACACACTATTTTATTGTAGTGCCAAAATAAAGATGTTCACTGCAGTATTGTTTAAGTTAATGAAAAATTGGAAACAATATGAATATCTACAAATAGAGAATTGCTTAAATTAAAATGATGAAATAGAAATGCAGCGATTAAAATGCTGATGTTATCCATATTCATTGACATGGGTCAGTTTGTTTCTTTCTTAGTGAAAAACAGCAGATTAGAAAATAAGCAGAGTGCGATTCTATTTAAATAAGGTTACACACAGGTATACTCTGACTGGGCCCTACTTTATTGTGCTTCACAAATATTGCATCTTTTACTAATTGTAGGTTCGTGGCAACCCTGCATCAACCACATCTGCTGGCAGCATTTTTGCAACAGCAATGCTCACTTCGTGTCTCTGTGTCACATTTTTGTAATTCTTATAATATTTCAAACTTTGTTATTATTATTATATATGTTTTGGTAATCTGTAATCCTTAATCATTGATGTTACTATTGTAATTGTTTTGGGGGGCCAGGAACACTGCCCACATAAGACGGCAAACTTATCTGATGAATGTTCTGTGTGTTCTGATTGCTCCACTGACCAGCCATTCCCTTCTTTCTCCTTCTCCTTGGTTGTCCCTATTCCCTGAGACATAGCAATATTGAAATTAGACCAGTTAATAACCCTACAATGACCTCTAAGTGTTCCAGTGAAAGGAAGAATCTCATGCCTTCACTTGAAATCAAAAGCTAGAAATGATTAAGCTTAGTGAGGAAGGCATGTCGAAATCCAAGACAGGCTGAAAGCAAGGCCTCTTGGGCCAGTAGGCTGAGTTGTGAATTCAAAGGAAAAATTTTTCCAGAGAATTAAAAGTGTTATTCCAGTGAACATACAAATGATAAGATGGAAAAACAGACTTGTTGCTGACATGGAGAAAGTTTAATGGTTTGGGTAGAAGATCCAACCAGCCACAACATTCTCTAAAGCCAAAGCCTAACCTAGAGCAAGACCCTAACTATTTTCAATTATATGAAGGTTGAGAGAGGTGAGGAAGCTGCAGAAGAAAAGCCTGAAGCAAGCGGAGGTTTCTTCAGGAGGCTTAGAAAAAAAAAAAAAAAGGCCATGTCCATAACATAAAAGTGAAAGATGAAGCAGCAAGTGCTGATGGAGAAGCTGTAGCAAGTTATCCAGAAGATCTAGCTAAGATCATTGATGATGGCGACTACACTAAGCAACAAATATTCAATGCAGATAAAACAGCCTTATATTGCGAGAAGATGTCACCATGAACTCTCAAGCTAGAATGCCTGGCTTCAAAGCTTCAAAGGACAGATTAACTTCATTGGTGGGGACTAATGCATCTAGTGACTTTCAGTTGAAGCCAATGATTACTGACCATTCTGAAAATTCCAGGGCTCTTAAGAATTATGCTAAATCTACTCTTCCTTTGTTCTGTAAATGGAACAACAAGTCTTGATGATTTGCACATCTTTTTACAGCATGGTTTAATGAATATTTTAAGCCCACTGTTGAGACCTACTGCCCAGGAAAAAAAAAATTCCTTTCAAAATAATACTGCTCATTGACAATGCAGCCAGTCACCCAAGAGCTCTGATGGAGATGTACAAGGAGACGAACGTTCTTTTCATGCCTGCTATCGACATCCATTCTGTAGCCTATGGAACAAGGAGTAATTTTGACTTTCCACTCTTCTTATTTAAGAAATATATTTTGCATGATTATAGTTGCCATATATAGCGATTCCTCTGCTAGATCTGAGCAAGGGAAATTGAAAACCTTTTAGAAAGGACTCACTGTTTTAGGTGTCATTAAGAACATTCGTGATTCATGAAAGGTCAAAATATCCACATTAACAGGAATTTGGAAGAAGTTGATTCCAACCCCCAAGGATGACTATGAGGAGTTTGAGATATCAGTGGAGGAAGTAACTATAGATGTGGTACAAATGGCAAGAGAACTAGAATTGGAAGTGGAGCCTGAAGATGTCCCTGAATTGCTGCAATCTCACGATAAAACTAACAGATGAGGAGCTGTCTCTTATGGATGACCAAAAAGAGCAGTTTCTTGAGATGGAATCTACTGGTGAAGATGCTGTAATCATTGTTGAGATGGCAACAAAAGATTTAGGATATTTCATAAACTTAGTTGATAAAGGAGCAGCGGTGTATGAGAGGATTCTCCCCGATTTGGAAAAAAGTTCTAATGTGGGTAAAATGTGATCAAACAACATTGCATGGTACAGAGAAATCTTTCATGAAAGGAAGAGTCCATAGATATGGCAAACTTGATTGTTGAATTATTTTAAGAAATTGCCATAGCCACCCCAACCTTCAGAAACCACAACACTGGTTAATCAGCAGCCATTAACATCAAGGCAAGACCTCTCACCCGCAAAAAGATTACAACTTGCTGAAGGCTCAGATGGTCATCAACTTTTTTTTAGCAATAAAGTATTTTTAAATTAAGTATGTCCATTTTTAGATATAATGCTATCACATACTTAATTGTCTTGTTGTCTATGGTAAACATAACTTTTGTACGCACTGAGAAACCAAGAACTTCATATGACTCACTTGATTGTGGTATCCACTTTATTGGGAAGGTCTGGAAATGAACCCACAATATCTCCAAGGCAAACATATATGCACCTCTGCATATATAAACACATGTGTATACAGCTAGGTACTGCATAATGGTCAATGGAGGCCCACATATAGGACAGAAGTCCTGTAAGGTTACTGTATAATAGCATATTTTTACTGTAGCTTTTCTATGTTTAGACATGTTCAGATAAACAAATATTTACTATTGTGTTACAATAGTAACAATTGGCTACAGTATTCCATACAGTAACATGCCCTACTGTTTTGTACTCTACAAGCAGTAGGCCATATCATATAGTGTAAGTGTACAGTGAGTGGGCTATACCGTCTAGGTTTGTGTAACTCTATTCCATGATATTTACACAATGACAAAATTGCATAACTACATTTCTCAGAATGTATCCCTGTTGTTAAGCAATACATGACTATATGTGTACAGAAAGAGAGAGAGAGAAGGCTGGGCATGGTGGTTCCTCTCTATAATCCCAGCACTTTGGGGGAGGCTGAGGTGGGAGGATACCTTGAGTCCAGGAGTTGGAGACCAGCATGGGCAATATAGGGAGAACCCATCTCCAGAAAAAAAAGTTAAAAATAAAGAAATTTAGCTGGGTGTGGTGGTATGCACCTGTGGTCCCAGCTACTTGGGAAACTGAGGTGGGAGGACTGCTTAAGCCCAGGAGGTGGAGGTTGCACTGCGCTATAATCACAACACTGCACTCGAGCATGCAAGACAGAGCAAGAACCTATTTCAACAAAAATAAAAACACAGAAGGGAATGAGAGAGAAATATAACAATATAACCAAAATAGTAACAGTGCCTAATTTTTGGGTGGTAGGATTTAGTTTTTTATTATTATTTAGCTACCAAAAAAAAAAATAAATAAGGCCGGGCGCGGTGGCTCAAGCCTGTAATCCCAGCACTTTGGGAGGCCGAGACGGGCGGATCACGAGGTCAGGAGATCGAGACCATCCTGGCTAACACGGTGAAACCCCGTCTCTACTAAAAAAAATACAAAAAACTAGCTGGGCGCGGTGGCGGGCGCCTGTAGTCCCAGCTACTCGGGAGGCTGAGGCAGGAGAATGGCGTAAACCTGGGAGGCGGAGCTTGCAGTGAGCTGAGATCTGGCCACTGCACCCCAGCCTGGGTGACAGAGCGAGACTCCGTCTCAAAAAAAAATAATAATAATAATAAATAAATAAATAAATAAATTTCTTGAAAAACTGCAATGGCTACCACTGTGTGGTGCTTTAGGGTAAATACTGTTGTTGTTTGGCTGACCCAGCATTTATTTTCACTGTTTCTTCCTGCAGTACCTTCCCTCTTCAGGTTGGAAAAGGAAAACTCTTTCCCAGCTTTCCTTGCAACTAGAATGACCATGTGACACAATTCTGGTGGTAAGGCAAAGTGAAAATGTGTGGAGCCCACAGGAATCTAAGAAGGCTCTTCACTTTGTTGTCTAGTGAAGCAGCACCCAACACTCCATCACTGACCTTACAGGCATAAGGGAAAACCAAGGGCATTCCAGAGACTCCAGTCCTGATAGCATCAAGCCTTGACACTGAGGCAAGCAGAGGTCTACTTGTGAGAAAAATTAACTCCTCCTTATTTCCGATTTGTCTGGTATTTAAGTACTTGCAGCTAAAATTATTCTTAATTGATGAGGAATGAAAAATAAAATCACCTTTTAACCCCTCCATCATTCCAAATGCCCAGAGTTTACTATTCAGGAAAGCATTTTTATTTCTTCCTCTCTCTGTCTCTGTCTCTCTCTGTGTCTCTCTCTGTCTCACACATGTGTATATAGGCATTAATGTATGTGCATATGTACATATATTTATCTACTTTGCTTTCTGAAAATGAAAATATATATTTAAATTGTTCTTTCTATAATTTGCTTTTATTTAAAAAGTAATGGCATGATTTTATTGGTTCATATAATTCTGTCATATTCTTTTTAACAGCTTTATTGAGATCTAATTCACATACGATACAATTCACCCAATTAAAGTGTATGATTCAATGTTTTTTGTGTGTGAAAAGTTGTGTAATCATCACTACAGTTGGTCTTAGAACATTGTCATCACCACTCTCCAGGAAAACCCTGCATCCATGAACAGTCACTTCCCATTTCCCCCCAACTTTCTAGCCCTAGGCAACCACTGCCTTATTCTTTATAACAGCAGCTTAGTTTTCTGTAGCTGGATTTAACATAAATCAATCATTTCTCTACTGATAACTATGTAGGTCATGTGCAGTTTTTCATCATTACAAATAATGCTGTGATGAACCCTCTTATATACCTCCTCCTTTACCCTTTATTACATGGCTTAACTTTTCTACTTGCATATATTCATCTTTAGAATCAGGGAAAGGAATCTATTGACACTACGAAATGCAGGTTGTGGCCTACAGAGAGGTACTTAGTGGCGATGACTCAGCTAGGGGCTGAATCCAGCTTGGGCTCCACCTGCCAAGGGAGGTGTGTTCTGGAATAGGCTGCATAAGCCCAGGGGAAGTGGTGCCATTTGGTAAGAGTCTACTCAGGGGATTTCTGTGTTATCTCCTAGGACATGGTTTCTTCGAATTTACCAAAAGGCAGGATCTTAGGGGAAAGTAGTGGAAGATGAGATTGGTTGGTGATATAGTTTGGCTGTATCCCCACCCAAATCTCTCATAATTCCCATGTGTTGTGGGAGGAACCCAGTGGGAGATAACTGAATCATAGGGTGGTTTCCCCCATACTGTTCTCATGATTGTGAATAAGTCTCACGAGATCTGACGGTTTTATAAGGGGTTTCCCCTTTCTCTTGGCTCTCATTTTCTCTTGCCTGCCACTGCATAAGACATGCCTTTCACCTTCTGCCATGGTTGTAAGGCCTCCTCAGTCACATGGAACTGTGAATCCATGAAACCTCTTTTCCTTTATAAGTTACCCAGTCTGGGGTAAGTCTTTATTAGCAGCATGAAATTGGACTAATACAGTTGGTTGAGGGAGGGTTTGCAACTATTCCAGATTCTTACAGGCCATAATAAGGAGCTTGGATTTTATACTGAGAGTGACAAGAAGCCATCAAAATCTTTTAAGTAGGGAAATAGTGTAACCTGATTTTTATCATAAAGAGATCACTGTGGTTGCTGTGTGAAGAATTTACTGTAAGCAAGCAAAAGTGAAAGATGGTGATAGATTAGAAAACCATTGTGGTGGCCCTGGTAAGAGATGAATTCAGTGTCAGATAACTCAGAATTTAGGAAGAGAGATGAAGTATATGTGTTAGGATGATCCAAGGTAAAAAGTGATGTATGTCATAAAACGATTACATAAAAGACACATGAAATACTATTGACATTCAGAGGTGGAAGGGATTATTTGCACTATATCCTGGAGCTCAGGAGTAGCCTTGTGATTAAGGATTGTAGTTGGGCCTTGACTAGTGGGTAGAAAATGTCTTTTGGAAGTAGGGGGACACTGGGGAAAGTTGGTGGGTAGATAGAGGTATTCAAGAGGAAAGAACATCTTAGAATCTGTAACATTTACCACTCATACCTAAGGTGCCAGGCATTAAATAGGATTGTTTGACACGAGAAAGGTCCAACCTCAGACTAAGGACTTAGGTACTGAGAAAGTGGACTACTCTTCTGGGGAATGGCCCAAACTTTGGCTTCCATGGTCACAGTCTTCTATAAGTGAGACATTCCTTTAAGTCATTAGAGTGGGCTGAATGGTGGCCCTCAAGGATATATTCATTTTATAATTCCCAGACCTGTGAATAACACCTTATATAGCAAAGGAGTGAATATTGTCTTATATGGCAAAAAATGTAATTAAGGATCTTCAGAGGAGGTGATTTTCCTGGGTTATTTAGGTGGACCCTAAATACAATCAACACGTATCCTTATAAAGGTGCTGTAGGAAGATATGAAATAGACACACAGACACAAAAGAGGAGAAGGCAAGGTAACACTAGAGGCAGAAATTGGGCTGCAAGCCCAGGAATGCTGGTAGCCACTGAAGCTGGAAGAGGCAAGGAGCAGGTTCTCCCTTGTAGCCTCAGGGGGAACGCAGCCCTGCTGATACCTTGATGCCAGTTCGGTCATACTGTCTTAGGATTTCTGGCCACCAGAACTGTGATATAGTAAATTTAGGTTGTTTTTAAGCCATCAAGTTTTTAGCAGTTTGTTACAATGGCCACAAGAACTGAATACAGTCATGTAGATGGGAATGCATTATTTGGAAAAGTTTGAGATGCACTGGCCTGTGATGTTACCCAGCCTGAGGGAAATAGTTGTAAATTTTACTATAGCTTTATATTTACAAAGACCTTTTGGAACCTCAATAGCTTAACTCATGTGTGTAACCCTAGTGGGAGGATGACAGGACCACACTGAGTGAGGGGAAAGACATTTTAAATTAGGAGCAGGAGGCTAATGCGGTGCCATTACGGTCATAACCTTGAGAACACTGTTTTCAATGAGAGAACATGCTGCCTCTTCCACCAGGGAGTTTTGATGGGTTTGAGGCCTGGGTGTGACCTTGAACAAGTCGTTGCAGGGCTCTCGATCCCAAATATTTATCTCTGAAATGGAGAAATGAATTCTTACTTCAATGTAGGATTTGAATATTAAGGAGGATAATACATGCAAATGCACTATGTAAATTGTAACATGTTATGAATTCAGTAGCATTGTTATTATTTTCTGTGCATGAGACCTGAAGTTTCCAAGTTGAGGAGACAAATGACATCCCAGATTGGATGCCTGTTACTGCACCAGTTTTTGGTGAAGATTAAACAAGGGCAAAGCTATTTATGAGGGCAAACCAGGTGCCAAATATCGTGTGAAATAAGTCACTTCATCCTTACAGCAACCCTTAGGGGATAGGCATTATAACCTCCATTTTACAGAGGAATTGTTATAATTGGAGAGTCTACCACCATCGTAGCACATAGTAGGTGCTCAATAAATGATAGCTGATACTAAACTGGGTCCCCATTGGTCCCTAAAATTTCTGCTTCAATTCTACATTAGGCCTATTCCATTACATAAAGCAAATTTTAAAAGGGCCATGATTTGAATCAAATGATTCTCCTCTGTTGCTTTCTGTGGAGCTCATTTAAAACAATAAGTACCTGCTTTGACTACAGCTCATAACCAGGCACAAGCCTCTGCTGCTGGCTGCCCCATCCATGAAGTGGGTAGATAAACAGAACTAGGTGTCTCTGTATCATGGTAGCTTGATCGTCCATGAAGGCTCTAAGGAAGGAGAATGATGCCTGTACCAGCCTACAGAAGCATTCCTCAAGCTTCCCTTTCTGTAAGCACAGGAGAGGAAGGGCCGCAGGGAGGTCCTTCCAACGCCTGTGCTTTGTAAGCTAATTATCACCTTAGGTGGCTGGCAGTCCTCAGGCTTTCCTTCCGGGCCTCTCTAGATAGTGCCATGAAGCGGTCTCAGTGATCTCAGTAATCCCTTTTATTATTCATCTTCAAAATACCTACTTAGTGGAAGTTAAACTCCAACCTCACGTCATGTCAAATGCCCTGTATACAGGACAGGAGGTTGGATTTCCTGGTTTGAGAGTAAGAATGGCTTGTATTTGGGGGCTCAGTGATTCAGAAGAGGTTATTTGACAGAATGAGAATCTTTTTATGCAGGCAGAGCACTAAAGGGGCCTTTAGTAAAATGCACTATCAATTTATAAGAAAAAATACACCACCCTGAGGCATTTCAAGAATAACGCATTTACACTGTGTCCCTAACAATGATCGTAAGAAGAAGTTCAGATTCTAAGACTAGATGGGTGTTAGATGCCTGTTTACATGCAAGAAGTAGGAGGAGTTAAAAGAGAAAGGAAGGGCATTAATAAGAGCAAGGGTGCATAAATGCCAATAAGTAAAGGCATGTGATAGTAGAGGAGGAGCAGCAACATCCAAGACTAGTGATACCCCAAGGAATAAGGGGATGAGCAACCTACAAGAGGTCCAATGCATAGCAGGACGTTGGGTCTGATCAGGTAAATGCAGGAAGGTTTTGTGGAGATGATGGCAGTTAAGTGCTGCCCTTGAAAGATGGGAGGGTGTTTACAGCCAAAGCTACAGAGAGCGCAGACTAAATAATGGGAACCTTATATGTGAAAGCAAGAACACACGTAGGAAAATACAAAGGCTCTCAAGGAGTTTTTCAATCTTATGATTCAGGGATTAGTATATAGATCATTATGTATGGCGAATTATTCATTTAATTTAGGGCTAGGCAGGCAGACCAGAACTTGCCCGTGGGAAAGGCTTTAAAAATTCTTATTCAGAGACACATGTGCATCAGGGATTCATTGAATAAAAAGGAAATTGTTTATAAGATTAAACCCAAATTTAAAGGTGGAGCCACCTGGCACAGACCCCACATGGGCATATACAAAGTGAGTTATAACTCGGGCACCAACCCTATACACAGACTTCTCCAGCATACAGCAACACTGTAGTAATAAAAGCACAGACCTAAGTGTTGCAGAGGAGCTCTAGATGACATTGTCTAGCCCCTGTGCTTCAAAGAGAGATCTGAGATTCCTGCTGTAGGGCGTGAAGTCCAGAAAGTGACTTGTCCAAGCACAAATTGTTTGTAAGTGGCAGAGATGGAGTTATAACCCGAGTTCTTAGCTTTATGCAGAAGTCCAACTTTCCACCTCAGCAGTCACCTCCTCCTGCCTGTACAAAGCAAGGATTTGAGCTCAGCCCCCTATATCTGAGAAGAGATGATCCTGGAAGAGAAGTATGCTAACCTGGCCCAATTCACTAATAGATGGGTGCCCCAGAAGCATCTGCAAGTGAGATCTTGACACTGTCTCAAAAAATTCTCTCCTCCATACTCTTAATTGATCCCACCATTCTAGTGATCCCTACAGTTATTCCTGAAAATCTTCAAAAAATGTTGACTAAAATTCATATACCTTTGGAGGGATACTACGTAAGTAATTATTGGCTATTAGCTCCTTAGAATGGCTGGGCCCATCAGATATTTCTGTATGGTAGCTAGTGAGTATAATACAATAAATAGAGAAATACATTTGAAACATTTTAATAGCAGAGCCTATTTTCAAAAATATATTGTGAATCTAATAACATTCATTTATTATAAAATTTATCAATTAGATGAATAAGGTTGCTTCGAAGAATTTTTAACTGAGGGTAGGGAAGGACTGTTGCAGCCTCAAGAAGGCATAATATTTAATATGTGTCTGTACAATCCCTGGATTGTTACTGTATACCCAGTTCTAGAAAACACAGATCAAAAAACAGTGGTTAGCATGGTCTCCTAACTGATTGCATACACCAAAGAATGTCCACGTGATTGTCCATTTGGGATGGAGAAGACAGTACTAAAACTTCTATTAATTTCACAATATGTAGAAGTTTTAAAATCTTTTAAAACTTTATCTCATCTTTTAAATTTTAATTTTTGCACACTTTCATATGTAGCTTATGTATATAACTTATAAATAAATATGCAGGTATTGAAGAATTGTTCAAAAGTTTCTATTGAGAGAATACATGTAGCATGGATAGAGATAATTTGAGGTCCTATTCAGGACAGGTACAGAGACCTGGGTGGAACCACTAAGGGCTAAATCTAAATCTATAAGCAGATCTGGGCTTGTTGGACCTGAAGCTTAGCCAACTTTGGGGTGCTTCTTTAAGAAAAAGGCATGTGAAACTGCGAGTATAAATGTAGGTATGGAATAGAATATATAGTCAGCACTACAAAAGAGGAATCACAGCACATTACTGGACGTTTATGGATCGGGGCTCCTTTCTTCTGAGATTTCTTAAGCAACTTACCAGAAATATAACACAGAAATGATTCCTACTGGCAGCTTGGCTTCTCTTCTCCACCCTAGAGCTCTTTCTTTCTTTCTTTCTTTCTTTCTTTCTTTCTTTCTTTTTTTTTTTTTTTTTTTTTTTTTTGAGATGTAGTGTTGCTCTGTCACCAGGCAGGAGTGCAATTGAGCAATTTCAGCTCACCGCAACCTCCACCTCCCAGTTTCAAGCAATTCCCCTGCCTCAGCCTCCCAAGCAGCTGGGACTACAGGTGCGTGCCACCACGCCCAGCTAATTTTTAGTATTTTAGTAGAGACGGGGTTTCACCATATTGGCCAGGATGGTCTCAATCTCCTGACCTCATGATCTGCCCGCCTTGGCCTCCCAAAATGTTGGGATTACAGGTGTGAGCCACCACGTCCCACTGAGAACCCTTAACAAATTCCAACACTCCCAGGAGCTCCAATGAATAAGATGCTTAAGGCACCTACGGCTACCAGCTACTTGGGGAGAAGAGATGGGCACAGAAGGAAGGAAAAGGATTTGTGGAAGGGTAGAAGAAAGAGTTACAAACCCATCGCCAAAGAACCTTTCTAGAACTGGCAGGTGCTTGTCCTTATTTTGCATAAATTGAATGTTATCAACGACTTTGAGTTAAAGTAGAAATTTTATGGAATGGTGCCATAAAGACGTTAAGCATAAGGGCTGGAGTTAGGCACCACCAGTTTCCATTCTAGGATGATCAGTGGTCCCAGAGTACTGGGACTGTCAGAGGCTTAGCACTGCAAATCCCACACCCCAGTACACTCAGGTCTCACGGCTGGTCCCCCATTCCCAACCAGCTCTATTACTTAGTAACTGCAAAAACCATGGACAAATTAGCTATCTGGCTAAACCCAAGTTTCCTCGTCTATGAGATGGGGATAACAGGACTATTTCACTCAGCGTTCTTTGGAAAATAGAATGAGATAATCATTACTGAAAGATCCAGAAGGCTGGGGAGAGGACAGGCAGGGTGCTGGTGGAAAGAGGGGCTGCTGTGGGGTCTGGTGCTGTGGGGACCTTTGCCAGTTTCTGTCCAACCCTTCCCCCAGCGTTGTGTCCCTGAATTTTCACGGCACCTTTTATTTATGGTCAAGGAATAATTCTCCAGAGAGTTTCTTGCTTTTGGGAAGGCCTGGGCACTGCATCATCCTACCAGGTCCTTGAGTAAAAACACAGAGGCGACCTCGTGAACACCTCTGACCTTTCCGACATCCCATATTCCCCATCTCTGCAGTTAAGCGCTTTTCATGCTTGTAGAAGGCCAAGAAACTAGAGGTGCTTTTTTTTCTCTTTTCATTTCTTCTTTTCTTTAGAAAGAAAAAGGAGAAAGCATCCAATCCAGAGATTAAGACATTCAAAACACAGGAGTAAAAAAGGAAATTATGCATTAGGGAGGCTGCCATAGTACAGAAGAAAGGGAATTACTTTCTTTTTTATTTACTCATTTGTGTATCAGAACTGCAGGATTGAGATGCTCCTCCTCCAAATACGAGCTGTGTGACCTAGAACAACTCACTTAAACTTTCTTGGGTTTTTGTTTCCTCTTTCATAATGTGAAAAAAAAGAATGCGATACCCATAAAGTTATTGGGGGGTTTAAATAAATGAAATAATATAAATAAAGCACTTAGCCCAGGGCCTGCCATTTTTCTTTTTATGAAAGTAAAATACAAATACAGACAATTTTTACACCTTCTTGATAGAGCCCTCAGTCATAACAACAGGATCCAAACTTGTCTCTTCCCATGTAAGCAAACTTATAATAAAGCATATAGAACACTTTTCAAAATATGTGTTTAAAATTGAACTGAGGAGGAAGAAAAACTCATGTCCTTCTTTTTTTTTTTTTTTTTTAAGATAGATTCTCGCTCTTTTACCCAGGCTGGAGTGCAGTGACATGATTATAGCTCACTGCAGCCTCAAACTCCTGGGCTCAAGAAATCCTCAGCCACCCAAGTAATTAGGACTACAGGTGTGCACTTCTATCTATGGCCAGCTAATGTTTATTTTCTGTTTTTTGTAGAGACAGAATCTCACTGTGTTACCCAGGCTACTCAAGTACATTGAATTTCATTGATAAAAGGGATTTCTGAAAAGAAGACTGTGTAGACTATGGCTTGGAAACAGCCAGAATTATCCTCAAAAGGCATGTGTCCTGGGGCTCTTGGAGGCGGAGACAGGAGATGAGGTCTCATGCACTGGAGCAAAGAACCCTCTCAAAACTCCCTCTGTGTGTACTGTCTGCAAAAGTGCTGTGCAAAATGACATGGGAATAAGAGGTAGAGAGTTATAAGTGTGATGATCTCATGTTTGGAGAACCATCTGTGGATCTCAAGCCACCCTTATCAGCACTTTAAAATCTGGGTTTAAAACATGTGGGACCAGCCGGGCGCGGTGGCTCATGCCTGTAATCCCAGCACTTTGGGAGGCCGAGGCGGGCGGATCACGAGGTCAGAGATCGAGGTCATCCTGGCTAACACGGTGAAATCCCATCTCTATTAAAAGTACACAATATAAGCCAAGCAAGGTGGCGGGCGCCTGTAGTCCCAGCTACTTGGGAGGCTGAGGCAGGAGAATGGCCTGAACCCGGCAGGCGGAGCTTGCAATGAGCCGAGATCGTGCCACCGCACTCCAGCCTGGGAGACAGAGTGAGACTCCATCTCAAATAATAATAATAATGATGATACTACTACTACTACTACTACTAATAATAATAATAATAATAATAATAATAATAATAATGTGGGACCACTAGGTTAAGGGGAAACATTGCTAGGAGAGGTTTTGCAGGTTACTGAATGCTTTCTCACTTTTCCTGTGCCAATTTGGAAACCAGCGAACGCTGCAATATGCATGCTGACCTGGAGGCTATAAAATGCATCCTCCCAAAGATTGGCAGAAGATGTAAAAACATTGGAAATAGGACTCAGTGAAACGTGAGGAGTTTATAGTCATGTTGGCTGCATCCAAATGCAGCTTAGGCATTTAGATGCCTAAATATTTTATGGAAGACAGTAGAGGTCAAACACTCCTTCTTTAAGTCCAAGTAATATGTGGACTTATAATTTCCATGGATTCAAATGGAATCAGGAGGCAAGAAAATATTAGGTGGCCACCTTAGGAATGTGAAAATTGCCTCATGCAAGAGTTTCTACAGGTAGAGAACAAGTTACAACCTTCCCTTTCAGCTGCTATACATCAAAAGGCTAAAAATTGACCCCCAAAATGGAAAAAAAAAAAGGTTTCAGCTCACTTCCTCTCTTTTCTCAGGTGGAGTATACAATAAGTTGAGATATGGATGACTGGATAAAACAATGGGATGAAAAGAGGTGAGAGGAAGGGAGGAGGAGGAGGGGGAGAGAGAAGAGAAACTAGCAAGAAAAGTGGAATGAAAAGAATATGGTTGTCAGGTTTATGGTTTGGGATTTTCAAGTCTACAAATGAGCCACTGTTTTCAGCTTCCATTGGCATCCAAAGGAAACATGTAAACAATCTTAATTCTGAAATAACTTGCACAGCGAGCAAGTGTCAAATACTGTAGATCCAGGTAGATGTAAGATGCTCACCTGGGTGGCAAATACCAGCAAAACCTGGGCATGTTGAATCTGTCTATTTGCCATATGTGCAGCCCTTATGACTTTCCTTCAAGTGTTGCCCATGCAACCATAGATGCCTTGTTCCCTTATGCATGGGGCAAGGATGAAAAACTTCCAATTAATTTTAACAGTGAAATGACTGAAGCCCTTTGACTAACTAATGCTCTACATTGGTTGATGTGCATCAGCTGCTTTTGAACATACCATGCCCCAATAATCTGGCTCAGTTCAGATATTAACAGTAAAATAAAATATCCCTTTACCTAAAGTAAATACCATCATGGGGATCAGTGAAGAGTAAAATAAGATGAGAATTTGGTTAATTGTATTTATGAGTCTCATGCACAAAGGATACTCTACTTGGGAGCCTTTCAGCTCTGCCAGAACTTTAACAATGGCTCTTCCATAGAATAATTTATGATCAGAGTTCTTGCTTTAACTGATTCCTCCTTAATGCTCAGTTGCAATAGAAAACAAAAATAAAAATAAAATCAATAATATCCTATGTACTTTCCTCTTGAGAGTTCTATTTAAGTCCTCGAATAAATTTTCATGTCACAAAAGCATCCAGATATTTTTCCATCTCTGCCAACAGATTGCACTAGACAATATACCCCAGCACTATTTAAAGATCAATGACGTAAAATAAATAAAAAGGCACTTGGTATAAACAGTGACAAAAAGTATAAACATTCAAATGTTCCATTTGCCTTGTGGAGAAATATTTGAAATAGGAGCCAACATTCAATTTTGGGGGTAAAAATTTTTAAACATTCTGTTATTATTGACCAAGGCAATCTTGAAATACTTTAGCAATAGAAAATACCTTGGATGTTGGATAAAATGCTAACTCCTTAGGCTGACATGAAAAGTGATCACTATCTACCTTACCTCATGCCTCTGTTGCAAACAGTTGCACAACACCTTCATGTCAACTGCTCCAGCCAGTCTAGTTTAGGTATTATTCCCGTTGCCCCTGCCTATCTGGACACTCTTGCCCTGCTCATTTGCTGGGGTTCATCTCCATGTAATAGGTTCTTCTGTTACCTTCTCTGCCTTCAAAAGCCGGCTCTTTCAGAGCCACTGCCAATTTCACATCCATCAACTTTCCTGAATAACATAAAGTTAGCTCTCCTTCCTTCCAAACTAGTGTATTTCTTGTCAGTTTAATTCATTTGGAAAAAGAAAAAGAATAAAACCTTTACTTTCTTGCCCTATCTCTCTAAACAGCATTCTAAGTATAGTTATGTCTTGTTTCACCAATCCTGCTTTAAGTGTTTCAGGGATAGGATTCAACTCTAATACAGATTACTTTTGTTGACTAGAGTCTAAGTTTGTAGGTTTGCTTCAGTAGATTGACAAAACAGGAGATTTAAAAATAAACCAAACATGGACTGAATAGTAAGAGGCTTTCTGAACATATCCAGGTAAAAGCCTTATGTGTCTCATCAGTCCCTCCCTTTTCCAAAGGCAGCATCCCGTCTATTGCTCTGACTCCATGGATCTACCTTAGTTTCTGTACTCTGTGATGGCACTTGATGCTCATCACTTTCCAAGCTGGGAGTTGTGGCCTTAGCCACAAAGGTCTCAGTATTTTATCAGGTCTTGGTTCTGCACCTGTTTCAGCTTTTCTTAATGCTGCACTTTACCAGGCTGTTTCATACATCATTAAATGGCAGCTATCGTGCTTGTGCCCCCTTTCTGATCTACTGCAATGTTAAGATCACATTGAACCCCACACATGCTTTTCCCAACTTGAGCAACATTGTAGTCATGAACATTAAATAGTATTTCCAAATTAAGCCCCCAACGGAGCTCTTATGACTACTGAAGCAAGTACATGTCCTTGGTCTTTCGGAGAGGTACAGTATTAATGCCAGATAATGAATTTGCCAACCAACCTGAATTTGGGGGTCTTTCTTTCTCCTGGTGTTGTCAGAGTCTAAACTGTAAGAACTTCACAAAAGGCCAATATTAAAGTGATAGCTTCGTAAACCATGGATCTAGAACCATTTCAATTAATATTTATTGAGAACACCATCTAGGAGAGAAATAGGGAAGTAGCAAGCACACAGATCTTACCTTCAAGGAATTTGAAAGCAATGTAGGAGAAAATAGAAATGTATGGGAAAACATTATAACAGCACCATCTTTTGACAGATGCTTGTAGCTGTGTTCTGGAAACCCCTCTAGTTCCTACCTCTATCTTAGCACTTATCTACTATGTTGAAATCATCTGAGAACATAGCTGCCAGGGGTTGTTTCATTTATCTTTGAATCCATCATGCCTGGTACGGTATCTAAAACACTTTACTAACTGAAAATATATGTTGAACTAACCCAATCATGGTGGTAGGTGAGATCAAAGAGGGGAAAGGTTGGGGAGTCTGATGTGGAAAGATGATAAAGATACCACCCAGGAAACCTTGCTAAACACAAAGAAATGGATATTTTCTTTTCTGTTTCTCATCTATAAAACACATCATCTAACCCGAAGGCAGAGGATGCATTTTAAGAAGACAAGCATTCTCATCTAGGCAACGATAATGCTGGAGGATAAAGAGAACCAGTTGCAAAATTACGCACTTTGCATCCTGGTTTTCCCTTTGAAATGATACTCTCGTAAACCTGAACACACTGCTCACAAAAGCATTTCACTACTTTTGTATAAGACATTACCCTCCTCTCCCTCCACCCCGCACCATTCTCCCTAGGCTTCTGGAAATGTGGAGTCAGTATCTGCAGACACATACAAAATAGCAACTCAAGGACTTATCTTGCTCTTGCATGAGAAAACACAGCTTTGCCAGAATTATTTATATAGGTGAGGATGTGGTCTGAAATATCCAGATAATAACTTCAAAAGTCTGTGTTTATCACTATGTGTATTGATTGGGCTGGCATGAGGAAGACCGAAGATGGAAACTTTAGAAACCTTGGAAGATTTCAAGTGATCTCGGGAAAGGGAGGTTTTCTCCCCTGGCCCCCACCCCACAAAAACAAACCCTGAGTCTAGAAAATAAGTTGTAAGCTGCCCCAGCAGCATGAATTTTGTGCCTGAAGTAGACATTGCCAATAATTTCCTGGAAACGCTCCTTAAAAAGCACTTTGCAAAAGCTGTGGGTCTACAGGCAGGTAAAATTTCTCTGAAGTGTCAGGTTTTATTTTCTTGTGAATTTTGCATTTTACACTACATTATATCCATGTGCATTTCAATATAAGTACTTTCCGTACCTCCTCTGATTTTTGATCACACAGTGATATCCTATTGTTGGCCCACTTTGAGCAACAGGACTCCAAAATATAAATTCCGAGATCAGAAATTTCTCTTTTCCCAAAGTGTTAGGTTGCTGAAGACCTATGGCTTCTTTCCTGAGGCTGTATCACCTATAACCACGCCCAAAAAATGTGGACATTTATAAATGTCACATTTCTGCCTCTCAATTAAATGGCTGTCACTTAATCATGAATATGGCCAATATGTATTGAGCATTTGCTATATGCAAGGTAGTAAGCTAGGCCTCTGTAGGTGAAGGAATAAATCAGAGTGTGTGAAACAGACAGTGATGGCTCATCTTTCTCACCCAAGCTCAGAGAGCTTGGGACAGAGAGTACTCTGAATTAAAGCATGAGTGTGCGACCTAACACCCTCAGCAGGAGACTTTTAAAGCCACTCAGCCTTGGAGGTGGAACCTACTCACTTCCACCCCCAGGTGGACTCAGAAAGATGTAAAAATACAGACCTAATTTTCTGAGAATGGGGCAGAACTCATAGTTTTTTGTTTGTTTGTTTTATGTAACACCTTCATTTAAGCACAATCCTATTAATTTTCCCAGGTGGTTAATTTTTTTATCTCCTGGTTGATGGTGGCATATTTTCTTTCCTGACACTTCTGGGAATATCTGAAACACAATCCTCCGACCACAGATTTATAATAGGAAGTTTGATTAACAGAAAAACAGCAAGTGTAGCCAGCAGAGTTCCAGGGAGGACAGGGGAAGAAATGCTATCTGTCCTTTTCACTGTTGTTACCCCAGTGCCTTTTGTGGCTCCATAAATATTTATCTGTAGTAAATAATCAATTCCAGAAAAATGTTGGCCTATCTCAGTCTGTAAAATTATTTACTTAACTCCTGTACTTGAAAAGCCTGGGAGTGTGCTGCCTCGCGCTTCTATTCACGCTGCAGTTTCCTTTCAATAAGAAATCTACTAAAGGTGGCCTCTCAAGTCCTTACATCATGGGCGATCTAACTGTCACCAGCAGGTACCTGGGTGCTTGCACTTTTTGTGGGCACTATGGGACATCCTGTAATCATGGAGGTGGGGATCATGTTCATCCAGATAGTCCAGATGATGATTCTTCTACAGAAAACAATTTTCAAGTCCATTAGAAAGATAGAAAAAACATACTTGAATTTTTCAAAAGCTCATCATTTTCTCCTCTCTATTTTTCTCTTAGTAGAGGCACTTGGCACATCCCTTGAGTCGTCCAAGAATCTCACTGTGTTTAGGCTTCACCTTCTCCTTTTAGCATATTTCTGTATTATGTACTTCTTATACACTTACATGATCATTAACAATGTTATCACATTCCAGAGAATTTAATAAACATACATGGAATGTGTGCAGCAAGACGGCCCTGTGCTAGGAAGACTGGAAGACACAATGATGAGTAAGGCTACTATGGAAGCTGCTCTCAGGAAACCACCTGTAGAGCCAGTCATGTACATTCCTAGCCTTGGCCTAACAAACCAAGAGAGCAACGTTCATGGGAGGCTTGGGGTCACCAATGAGCAAGGGGTATGTCCATCTGGAAGGGTTGCAGACTGCTTCACAAGTTGAAGATACATTTCCATTGAACAGTGGATCCAAATTTGACCAGAAAAGGAGGATGGTGAGAAATAGCATTCCCAGTGGTGGGCAAAGACACTGAAGCAAGAGAACACAGAATATCTTTTGGAAATGACAAGTTATTCTTTGTAAAAGGGGAAATATCTGGAATCTTTCATCACAGATAAGGCTAGGAGGGTAAGTTACGATTGATGGAGCTCCTGTGAGGCCAAACAAGGGAAGAATCAGAGCTCTAGAAGAGTCCTGAGCAGGACCTCTGGGGTATTGGGAAAATTCCTTCCCCATATGCAGCATGGCATGCATTCTGGAAGAAAACTTCACCTGAGTTGTCTTCTACCATATATCCAACTGACTCAGGAGGCTAAAGATTTCTCTTCTCCTTTTAATCATTTAGCTATCAATGGCTGCCAATTTATGAAAAGATTCTTTAAAACATGAAGAGCTCGATGTAGTAGTAAGATTGTCCAGGGAACCATACAGGATTGCCACATTCCTATGAATTCATTCTGCTTCCCATATGCACATAGCTGAAAAATAAAAATGAGACTCTACTGTCTGTCTAAAAGGGGTGTGCTATGAGTAGGCTTTGTGTCCCCACCCAAATCTCAACTTGAATTGTAATCCCCAGGTGTTGAGGGAGAGACCTAGTTGGAGGTGATTGGACCATGGGGGAGGTTTCCCCATGCTGTTCTCATGATACTGAGGGAGTTCTCATGAGATCTGATGGTTTTATAAATGGCAGTTTCCCCTGAGCTTTACACGTTCTCTCTCTCACCTGCCAGCATGTAAGATGTGCCTGCATCCCCTTCTGCCATGATTCTAAGTTCCTCAAGGCCTCCCCAGCCATGCAGAACTGTGAATCAATTAAATCTCTTTTCTTTATAAATTACCCAGTCTCCAGCAGTTCTTTATAGCAATGCAAGAACAAACTAATACAGGTTGGCTTCAAAACACATTTTTAGAATTATATTCTTCTTTCATGTCACAGAATATTAAGGATTATTTTTGAAAACTCATTTATCTGTCCAGATTTTAATCTCTGTCTTCTTCTTGTCTTTTCCCATTTTCCAGCACCAAAAATAATCATCTAGTACACGTAGCACAACATGGACCATCTAGAACCTGCAGAGGATAGTGAAGAAAAGAAGCAGAACCTGAAGACAGAAGAAGAAAATGGAATAGATGCTGAAAGCTACAAGGAAATGTCAATATTTGGTGGATGGCAGAAAGTGTCCCTGTAACTAGATGTAGATTTTACTTCAAAAGAATCCTGCTGAAGCAACCCTCTGGGGTTAGAAACTGTTGTGATGCTTTTGAGCCTCTAAACCTTCAAATTTAACTTGGTCTTGACAATCACAAGGTCTGAGCTGTTGCACATGGTGTGATTTTATTCCCCTGGTTGTCCTAGAAGTGGAAAAAGAATCACTTTCAAATGAGAATTTTTATTGTTTTCATCACAGGAGCTTCAGTTGGGCTATTTAAAAAAGGCTTTCTTTTATGAAATTTCTCTTAGAAAACAATGGATTATAAGATAAGAGGAAATGACCTCAGGCAAGTGAAAAAGTATCAGTAAAGTTGTAAGAAAACTTTCTCCAGAAATTTCTCTGGATTTGTGTGTTCTGTGAAACTGCAGCCACATCCAGCCTTCCCTTTCTCCACCCCTAGGTAGTAAAACGGTGAGATGGCTAATTTCTAGTCTGTTCCCCCTCCACTTAGGTAACTGCACAGCAGGCATGATCTGACCCAGTCTTCTGTAAACAACTCCCTACCCCTAGCTAAGGAGGAAACAGATATGTTGTTTTCTGCTATTTGAAGAACATAAAGCAGTATACCTGCCCCATCTGCTATCCAAACCGTGAGTGACTTTGCAGTGCTCTTTGGTAGTAAACCGGAGAGTTTGACAGAAGAAAGCAAAGAGATAGAGGAAGAGACCTTGAAGCATTTTCTGAACTTTGTCTTCATTTGGCAAACAAATCTTTAACTTTGGAATCTGTCCTGGGCCAGCTTGGTTGTGTGGGATAGAGAGAAGAACCTATTGTTGCACTGGGGAGGCAGAATGTGTCCACAGATGCTAGTAACCCAAATCACTCTGCATAGAAACATAAATACAAAGTCAGCTCCAGTACCCCTCTTAGTGACCTTCCACTCACCATTCCAGGCCCTGCTGCAGGAAAAGGGCTCCAAAAGAGAAGATTCCTTTCTCATGAAAAAAGGGAAGTGAGTAATACCCGATGTTTCCCATGCTCATTGCCTCTTTTACAAAGAATTGGAATTCCTCTGGCATTAGATGTAATCTGTAGGCATTGCATCTCACTTTCAGGGGAATTTCTAGTTCTCGAGAGCTCACTTTCCCAGCCCAGCTCTTAGGAGACCCATTCCATGGAAGGCATCTAACTTACATGTCAGGGACTGCAGGGCAATCTCTAATCCTGGGCAGCCCTGAACTGGACATCCAGGATATTGGTGCTTCCATCACTCTATCAATACAACCATTTGAGCTGCCTCACCCCATTGGGATTTCTGGGGGTGAGATAATCTGATGCTAGATATAAAAGTGATCTGAAATAAAAGTCCACTTGCTTTTTACCTGAAAGGGCTCATATCTGAGATCTGCTGAGAAAGGTCTAACAGCAGTAACAGCAGTGCAAGGAACTTCAGCTGTATTCCAGAGCAGGCTAACTAGAGGTGAGAAATTCCATATATCTAAGATCCAAACAACTAGAAAGCACAAATAATTGGTTGGCATGGGGTAAGGGGAGGAACTACTTTCCTCTATATCTACTATGAGAAACGTAAATATAGTCATCCCTCACTATGCAGGTTAGGTTCTAGGATCCCCTTGCAGAGACCAAAATCTGCGAATACTCAAGTCCTTTATATAAAATGGTGTAGTAATTGCATATACACATACCTCCCACGTCCTTTAAATCATTTCTAGATTACTTACAATGTCTAATACTACGTAAATGCTATTAATACATAAAAATTTGTTATACTGTATTGCTAGGGATTAGTGAGCAAAAAAAGTCTGCACATATTCAATGCAGACACTTTTATTTCCCCCAAGTATTTTCTAGCCACAGCTGGTGGAGTCCATGGATGCAAAACCCGTGGATGTGAACGACAGATTGTATATAAGATGTGATAAGGGACCACAAAAGAGAGTGATATGGTTTTGCTGCATCCCCACCCAAATCACAACTTGAATTGTATCTCCCAGAATTCCCACATGTTGTGGGAGGGACCCAGGGAGAGGTAATTGAATCATGGAGTCCAGTCTTTCCTGTGCTATTCTTATGATAATGAATAAGTCTTACGAGATCTGATGCGTTTATCAGGGATTTCCACTTTTGCTTCTTCCTCCTTTTCTCTTGCCACTGCCATGTAAGAACTGCCTTTCACCCCCTGCCATGATTCTGAGGCCTCCCTAGCCACATGGAACTGTAAGTCCAATTAAACCTCTTTTTCTTCCTAGTCTCAGGTATGTCTTTATCAGCGGTGTGAAAACAGACTAATACAGAAGGCAACTTCCTATATCATGTGGTAGGGGAGAAGAGGGAAGGAACTGCTTCAAAATTAGCCTAATATTCTTTCCCTTTTACATCTATTTCACAATTTGATGATAATTAAGGGCTTTAATGAGGATAAAATTACTATATAAATCTTAAGTCAGTTTTGTGCCATCAAACAATACATTACTTTCAGGAGAGTTTCATCACCTGGTATAATACCAAACCTCAAGTGGCATGTATTTCGCCACTCTTGGAAGTGACCAACATTTCTAAACTAACCCATACACTCCTCAATTATTTCCAAGACATGGAAATTGATGTTTTCACACATCTGTAGGAAAGTATAGCAAATAGCCTTTTGGGGATATTTCTAGATTTTACTACACATTTGGAAGAAATTCGAAAAAACTAGTCCAATAACCAGTTATAGTTAGTATCCAAGATATTTGGTGATGAAAATTAGGATTTGTTTAGATGTCTAAATGTACATGATACAGTTTGGTTCCATGTCCTCACCCAAACCTTTCTTTGAATGATAATCCCCATCTGTCAAGGGCAGGACCAAGTGGAGGTAATTGTATCATGGGAGGTGGTTTTCTCATGCTTTTCTCATGATAGTGAGTCTCCCGAGATCTGCTGGTTTTATAAGCATTTGGCATTTCCCCTGCTTGCACTCACTCCATCCCGCCACCCTATGAAGAAGGCACCTGCTTCTTCTTTGCCATCCACCATGATTGTAAGTTTCCTGAGGCCTCCCCAGCAATGTGGAACTATGAATCAATCAAACCTCCTTCCTTCATAAATTACGCGATTTCAGGTATTTCTTCACAGCAGTGTGAAAATGGACTAATACAGTGCACAGATTTTTTTTTTTTAATATCCCAATATGCACCTCAATTGATTGGTCTGTGAATTCTACTGGTCTTACTGCCATCCTTTAGAATCATTATTTTAGCAATCTATCCTCTCCTTGCCATTCCAATTTTCTTGCCATACTGACCACAGTAAGAGAATAATCTAATCTTCCCTATTCAATTGCTGGTTTTGTAGAACACCCAAATGATATGATCAGAGCAATGAGTACAGATGAGAAACATCAGTGAATGGTACAGTCCCAGCTTCGTGGTAGACGTTTCATGAAATATCATATCTGGGAATGAATTCCTTAGGACCTCTATTATCTATAGCTTTTTGCATCCAAGGGGAGTATAGAATAGTGGTTTCAAGCATGGTCAGGCAGTGGTGAGCATGCATTTCAAATTTTTGGTCACCAAATTGCAATGAGGAGTCAGCATGTTGATGAAGTGTGCTTTGACTCCCATGTCTCCACGTGTGTTTTGTGGGCCTGTGTGGAGGTTAACTGCTCAATTTAACTACATGTTTAGCTAGATGAATACAAGCGGGAAAAAGTGTCTTCCTTCTTTGAAATTCTTACTTCCCTGGTGAACCTTCATGACTACCCCATCTCAGTAAGCCAGCACCCCATGCTTTGCCAATCAGAGTCACACACTACCTGAAGCCACCTTGTTCATTGCTTGCTTGGTGCCCACTTCCTACCATGGAAGTGGAAACTTCTTGGCTGGACTTGGTTTTGTTTACCATTGTATCCCCATTACCTGAACTAGGTGCTCAAATACAGAATTTTAGCAGAGAATGCTGTCTTTCATGCAAGTAAGAGAAAAACAAATGAAGGCTTACAAGTATTTGCCTGAATGTACATAAAACATCTCTGAGAGCATGATGCACACCTGATAATATTGATTGCTTTGAGTGCCAGGAAAGAGGGAGATTTTTCACTGTTTACCCTTTTGAACCTCTTGAGTTTTTACTATACAAGTCAGTCATATGCTGTATAGGAATGTTCTGGTCAATAATGGACAGCATATATGGTGGTGGTCCCATAAGATTATAATGGAGCCGAAAAATTCTCATCACCTAGGTATATCTTGATGATTCTGGCTCTGTGTAGGTCTAGGCTAATGTGTGTGTTTCTGTCTGCTTTTAAACAAAAAAGTTTAAAAAGTAAAAAAAAAAATTTTTAAATAGGAAAAAGTTTATAGAATAAGGATAGAAAAGTATTTTAGTACAGCTGTACAATGTGTTTTAAATTTTATAAAGTAAAAAAGGTGGTACAGTAAGCTAAGATTGATCTGTTAGTGAAGAAATCAATTTTCTAAAATAAATTTAGTGTTGCCTAAGTGTAGTGTTTATAAACCCTATAGTACTATACAATCACGTTCTAGGCCTTCACATTCATGCACCTGTCACCCACTGACTCGCCCAACTTCCAGTCCTGCAAATTTCATTTACTGTAAGTGCCTCACACAGGTGTACCATTTGTAAAAATCTTTCATACCTTATTTGTACTGTACCTTTTCTTTTAGATATGTCTAGATATAAAAATACTTACCATTGCATTACAATTGCCTAAAATATTCTGTCCAGTAACATGCTGTACAAATTTGTAGTCTAGAGCAATAGGTTATACCACATAGCCTAAGCATGTAGTAAGCTAGAACATCTGGGTTCATGTCAGTGCATCTGTGATGTTCACACAATGACAAAATTGCCTAACGATGCATTTCTCAGAAGGTATCCTCATTGTCAAGTGACATATGACTGTATTTTGAATATGTGATTGTATTAGTGATTCAAAACCAGACGATTAAAGTTTTAAAAAATGGAGTGCTCTATTCTTGAGAGCAGAGCTTAGATGCCTCTGAAGAGTATAATTATTTTTCCATTATTGTCAGTCCTATGAGCCTTCATGCTCTTTGGTTGTCTAGGGGAGTCCAAATCATCCTACACTTTTACATATTTCGCCTCATCATCTTCAAATATTAATCAAATATAACAGTATTAAAAGACTCTTGCCCCTAATTCAGATTATTCTATGGCATGAGAGAAAAAAATTGAATGAACCAATTACACAGGAAGGATGGAATTGCATAATTAAGAACATTCATGATGGTTTTACTGAACAGCATTAAAACAGTCCATTTTCCAATCATTCATTGCTTTTATTGGACACCATCCTGACTTAATAGAATGGTTCTTCTTAACGCTGTTAATTTCTGGAAGAGCTCCAAGGCAAATGAAATCTCAATACTCATGTTCTGGGAATACAAGTTGTGAAACAGTGGAGGTAGGGGGTGTAGGGGAGGTCTCGTTGAAGATCAATTTCACCTTGCAATCTGACAGGGCTTTTCGTTCCTCATCATAACCTCCACACTTTATCTCCATGCTTTCCCTAGCCTCTAGAATGATCAGTCCCACTAAACAAGATTCAGGCAGCCAACTCTGAGAGGACAAGGAGAGAAGCTCAAACCGTACTGTAGACAAACTATTTCATGCTTTTCGCTGTCTGCTTGCCCCACACAAGGGAGTTGTACATGAGTGATTTTAGCTCATGTAATTATCTCAAATAATTATAACATTAAGGAGAAGAATATGAATAACAATACCATTGCTCTTATGGATCGATCCAATATCTTACCTCAAAAGAGGCCCAGGCTTTTTCGTGGATATGATTAGGGTTACCCTTGCTGTGGACTAGCATAGGAGGCTGAGTGCAGCTCTTGATGACACTGCTTCTTAAATGCCTAAAGATCCAAATGACCCCAAATCCTCCATCTCCTGCCTACCATCCAATGTTCTGCTCTCTAATGCATCTTGGGGCAGTTAGGTATGCTCCTGGCTAAAGGAAGATACAGCAAAACAGTCAACAAGTTTACGAAAAATTAATTGCTGAACTGTGAATTAGGAAACTTCAGAACTAAAGGAATCACATTTTTATCACAAGACAGTCAATTTAACCACAATATATCTCTGGGATTATAACTCAAAAGTACTCCAAACATTTCTTGATATGTACAAAATTTTGATGCAGACTTTGCTAATTAAAAAAATGTGTGTTATTTTAGGTAAGGTAGAAGTTTCTTTTTTATTCCCTATGGGGGGAAGAAAAGGTTGCCTCCCTAATTAGAAGAGTAAAAATAACTCTAAAAGTAACATGTACCATAAATAAATAAACTTCTTTCAAACATTTTCGAAGTATTTATTTACTTATAAGCAACAAGTAAGCTTGCTTAGAAGACATTAATAAACCAGAAAATATCTCCCTCTGTGCACTTGAAAAAGGCATTAATCTTTAAGGATCTTATAATTAAAACTTTCCTAAATTCTTACAAATTAATGAAGTTTTTACCAAGTCTAACATACCTACTACAAACGAAATGTGTACACATCTGAATAGTTTTTAGCTGAGTACATTTTCTAACTTCATTTCAAAATTTTGTTCTTAGGCTGACCACACTGAAATACAAATAATTAAAACACAACATTTCATGGTTTCTCTGGATATGGATCAAAAGATTAGAGTAAAATAAAAAGTAAATTACACTTTTTAGATGTTTGGCTTACTTAACCCAAGCATGTGGTGTGCAAACATTGTTGAGGAGTATCATTCAAGATATTTAGCAACTAACAAAATTGAGATAACAATGAGAACAGATGCCTGCCGCCTTATAGCTAGTCCTGTTGTATTGGTGCCTGCTTGTGAAATATCAGTTCTGATTGTCTGAAAGCAGGCCCCTGCAAAGACAGCCTAGTTTCTGTCCTTGGCAGGGGACCCTGCAGTGGTAGAGCTCCCTGGGACTCCCTAGACGGCAATACAGTGACTGCTTCTCTTGATGTACCAAAGGTTAACAAATCACAGACAGGAAAATTGACAAGACTGATGGGCGTATAAATATTTGTTTATTAAAATGTGCACTGTAGCCATCCCATTTAAGTATACAGGTTAATTAAATCATAGATGCAGGTTCTAAGAATGTGATTGATTTTCAAAGTGCTCTGTGTCTGTGTTCACAGACCCAAGTCAGTTCAAAAAAAATCATCAGTTTGATTTTTATAAAGCAATCAACTAACAAGTTATTTTCATATTTCTTTGAATTAACCTTCTAACTCTGGCTGTAATTTTGAAGCATTTGGAATATATATATATTTTTTAAATCTAGCTTGGCTACGCATAGCAGCTCACACCTGTAATTCCAACACTTTGGAAAGCCAAAGCAGGAGGATCACTTGAGGCCAAGAGTTCAAGACCAGCCTGGGCAACATAGTGAGACCCTATCTTTACAAAAAATAAAATAAAATATAAAAAATTAGTGGTGTGCACATGTAGTCCCAGCTACTGAGAGGCTGAGGTTGGATAATCACTTGAGCGCAGTCAGCCAAGATCATGCCACTGCCCTCCAGCCTAGGCAACAGAGCCAGATCCTGTCTCTAAAAAACAAAAGGCAAAACAAAAACAAAAATACCCACCTGCCAGTACTACAAAAATCATTTTATAATTGGTTAAATTCAAACAATTTATAATAGGATCCCAGATTATTAAACCCAACCTCCCATTCTTTTCAGAAATCCCCTCTCCCCGATTTTTGAGTAAATCTGTTTGATAACATCTAGCTGTGAGGAGTTTACTATCTGTCATTGCTACCTTTCTGATTAACAGTTTTTTTTTTTTTTTTTACTCATTCTAGATGTATGTCACTTTTAACTTGGGAGCTTTGTTTGTTGGTTGGGTGTGTTGTTACATTTTGCTCATGTTGTTTGTAGCTTGTAAACGGATTCCCACAGGTGGGAAACTGCAGTAAGTAATGAGGACAGTACACACTCTGTACTGCATCTGCAGATTCAACCAACCACTGAAAGAAAATGTAGTTAGTCCTACAGTGACTGCATCTGTACTGAACATGTATAGACTTTTTGTTCTTGTCATTATTCTCTAAACAACACAGTATAACTACTATTTATATAGCATTTAAATTGCATTAGATATTATACCTAATCTAGAGATGATTTAAAGCATACAGGAGGCCGGGCGTGGTGGCTCAAGCCTGTAATCCCAGCACTTTGGGAGGCCGAGACGGGCAAATCACCTGAGGTCGGGGATTCAAGACCAGCCTGACAAACGTGAAGAAACCCCGTCTCTACTAAAATTACAAAATTAGCTGAGAATCCCAGCTACTCAGGAGGCTGAGGCAGGAGAATTGCTTGAATCCAGGAGGCGGAGGTTGCAGTGAGCTGAGATCGCACCACTACACTCCCGCCTGGACAACAAGAGCCAAACTTCGTCCAAAGAAAAACTTTGGGTATAGAGCTAGCCTAGGCCATTGAGTCTTCCAGGAAATAGAGGGAAAACTTGAGCCCTTTGTGAATAAGCATGCTGACATCATTTGTTTTAGAGATGGGCTCAATAAAGTAAGACATTACTCACCCTTCTTGGTAAACACACAAAATTAAATACAGACCAAAATTGTCTTTCCATGCCTATTCTATTCCTTAAAAAGTCAAAAAGAATGATGCTAAAAGTGGTCATGGCCAAATAATGCAAGGACTCTGGAGATTTATACCAATCAGATCAGCCTTTCTCTCAAAGGTACAAAGCAGACCTATTATACATATGTTTGTGTCCCCAAAGTAACATTTTTCAAGTGGCATTTCTAGTTTCAATTTCAATTTCAATGTAAAAATAGAGTGTAGTTAAAGGGTTCACAGAATACAAATATCCAACTGCAAAAAAGTACATTAATTGAAACACTGAAAAACCTGGTGATTTACTTACTAGTTTTTGGCCATGTAACGTGATTTATACATTAATCTGACAGCATGAACTAACATTTCAGGCCTTTTTACTATTGCATTAAGTTTCCAGCCAGGTTCTGATTAGTCAAGATAATCCACTTTTAGTGAGTAACCTAACCTGTTTTGAATCTGTACATGCAGATGTGTTACCTGTGTTTTATAGTAATGGGACCGTTTCAACAGAAGAATGGAATGCCCAAGACACATTTATCAGATATGACAATTCTTCTATCGTTGTCACTCTTTGTCAAATGCCACAACCCACAGGCATTTAGCAAACCATAAAGATTTATCATCCGATTCGCTTATTCACAGTCACTTGGATATTTTTATTTTCAGTTTGATGCCAAGACGTCTTCGTTCATTATGTACCATGGATGAAGCATTCAAGCTATGCCTCCTACACATGGGTTTTTTGAGTTTTAGGCCTTCTCTCCACCATAAAATGTGAACTGTCATGGACAGTGTTCAGTCTATTTATCTCTGAATTACTGCTCCTTGCATTAGAGTTTCCATCAGTTGAGTAGAGGGGGAGAGATGGCTGCTTGTTTGCCCTCAGGAAACAAATATCTGAAGCTGAAAGGCTCTCAACAGTAAGAGCTGAAGCCGAGCGAGAAAATGGTACAGTGATGGTAACTAAGTGAACTAAAGTGCAGAGCCATGGAGCAGGTGACATGCTTAGGTACTGTTTTTGCTGCTCAGCTCACCCACGGCCCTCTGCTGTGGACTCATGTCTCCAAATAAACACAGGGTCAGGAGAAGATGAGAATGAGATCTGTCCAAGACCCATTTAGACAAAAATTGCCCTGTTATAGCTTCACAATCTAAGAAGACATTTTTACGTGCAAAAATGTTGGGTGAGATATAATCAAGGATGCACAGAGGGACTCTGAACATATTCTGCCCTCGCTGGGAGTTTTAATCTACATGTCTTCCCCGTTATTGCTTAAGCCAGATTTTCAACCATTCAACTAACTCATCCAGTACTGTTAATGTACTGGCTAGGAGAATATTTTGTCTTTGGTGTTAATACCTCACCCTAAATTGAAGTAAACCTGGCTATAGAGAGGGTGCAATTTATGTTGCCTGCCACATTCCCTGGTTGGGTAAGATTTTCAGTTAAAGTCATCCTCCCTCACTTCCGTTTTGCCCCAGGGAAGGGAGATACATTCGCATTCAGCCCTGACAGGTAAGTGCTTGCCACTTATAAAATCCAATAAATAAATTCTAAATAAATATATCTGCAAATCGAAACCATTTTGAGCTACTTAACTGAGTGCAAATCTAGTCCTTTGTACACATATTTGTACAAAGTGTTGCCTGTAATTTTAAAGATGCTTGCCTCCGGGAGGTTTCGTTTTTCCATTGAAGTCCCCTTGATTTACTGTACGCAATATGTTACAGCTTCCTTATTTGCTCCTTTGGGACAGTTACTGACAGTAAATCTCTATTAAAATATTCTTCCATATGGTTGCATGAAAATTTTATTGCAGTGAGCCTGGGGCTGAAGGTCACAGCTGAGTAGCTGCAGTTAAGTATTGCAGTCTATGGACTCGGAGGTACATCTGTTCTGGGAGCTGGAGTAAAATTAGAATTTTACTGTCAATAGCATTTCTCCAAAACTAGTTAACATTTGTTTACTGTAGCTGGCTGGGCCTTTTCTTCCACAGTACCTAAAATGTATGTCACCAGGCCCCGCACCCATCTCTTCCAGGGTGGAAGTTTTAATACAGAATCTGCTGAACCTGAAGGTCACCTGAGAAGTCCCTAATGGATATTTCATTTATGATACATGAAAATGTAATTTTATCTCTTCTAATTTGAATCTATTGCTCTCTCACATTGGTTTTAGCTATAACTCATTGTTTGTTCTAAAAGCTTCTTGGATAGCAGATCATACAAACTTGATAAATGCTACCAAAGTATGACTTTTACATCTGCATTTCTGGGGCTTATAAGAGAGTAACCAGGCAACGAGTTTTCATTACTTTATATGTTTGGTTGGAGAGGGTGAGATAGATTGGACACCATTTAGCTGGGATTATGATGTCATTACTTCAAGTGTTTATAGATAATACTCATCCCTGAAAAGATTGGGAAAACCAAGGGACTTTTGAAAACATAATTCCACTGAATAGATGTGGCTACATAAGCATGCTTTATGGCTATACACACCCCATTTAGCAACTGGGAGCTGGGGTCAGCCAAGTGCCAACTGTTTAATGTCAACATTGGAAAAAAGGAAACATTCAACTATGTGTTTAAGCCTATCTTTCTCAGCAGTGCGACATCCAGCCTAGACTCCAAATCCACCCCAACACCTCTCATGTCAAAGCACTGTGAGTAAGTTACGAGGAAAAACCAGCCCAAGCAGTTCCCAGGGCCTTGGCTGTGCCTCCACAAAGTATGATGCTCAGCAGCATTCCATCCCAGCCTTCATCCAAACAGTAATCTGATCCGTAGATTTGTAACCCAGGGTCCCCAGGTTTTTGGGTATCACTGTGAAAAAGTACCGATTTGTAACTGTTGCATCTTGAGCTCTTATTTCAAAAAGTTCCAGGAAGAACCTTAGTCCCAGTAAAACAAAAACTGGTTGGATCCAGGGATGCCTGAATTGGAGATGAACTTTGGGGACCTCTCCTCAGTACCACCCTAAAAACCTCACCCAGGGAGGAACTTATTTGCCATTTTGTACATATGTGACACATGTGGAAGCATGATCAGTGACTGCACCTGTGCTGCCTTTACTCTACCTCTACATATAGTAACTCAGCTAAATAGCTGAATAACAGCTCTGTGTTCACCTTTGGTCAAGAAGGTAGTGCTGTGGGAGCTATCCCTGGTGCCCTCTTTGTTGCAAGTAATAAAATCGTCTTGTTAAATCCTCCTTGGTTGTGGTCATTGGACTGTCACTCACCAAGAGATCAAACCCACCTGTTGTGTGAGTAACAGATTTAGAAATCTGAGTGACTCTGTAGCAGGTTTTTTCTTTTGATACTGATTAATTCCCAACCTTATTTCTGAGACTCCATTGATTATCTCATATTAGTTCTGTTACCAAAACACCAGGATTTGGTCTAGATCCTGATGCTCACCACACAGAAAGTCAATCACGGAGACACTGAGTATTGGCAAGGAAGAAGGTTTTAATTGGGTGCTACAGCTGAGGAGATGGGAGCCCAGTATCACACCCATCTTCCTGACTGACTAAAACTAGGGGTTTATAGACCAGGGAATAAATGTAACAATGTATAAGAAAATAAGAACTAGGGAGGGACAAGGAAGCAATACTGATGAATGAGGGGTACCCATGGTGATCTGGTGAGTGTCAGTTCTTTGAAACTTTTTTTGAGAGGCCTGAAGGTCCTTTCCTGAGGAAGGAACTCAGATTAAATAAATACAAGTTTCAAGTTTTAAGACCAGAAGGATCAATTTATATTAAACGAAAAGAACTATATATGAGACTATTGGGTTGGTTTCATTTCCTGAAGTTTAGGGAAATTTTCAAAGCAAATTAAAAAAAAAAAAAGTTTCTGAGATAGGGTGTCACTCTGTTGCCCAGGCTGGAGTGCAGTGGTGTGATCATAGCTCATTGCAATCTCAAACTCCTGGGCTCAAGCCATCCTCCTACCTCAGTCTTCTGAGTAGCTGGGACTACAGGTGCACATCACCATGACCAGCCAATGTTTTATTTTTTGTAGTGATGAGGTCTCCCTATATTGCCCAGGCTGATCTCAAACTCCTGGGCTCAAGTGATCCTCCCACTATAGGTTCTCCAAAGTGCTGAGATTACAGGCATGAGCCACCACACCTGGCCTAATTTGTGTATTTTTAAGCATACGTCACCATAGTAATATTTAGGAGGTAGTAGAGGGGGATCCAGAGAAAAGTGAAAAAAAAAAAAAAGGCAGAAAAGGCATTAGATAGAGCATAGAAGTTACATTCACTGAGTGCTAACCAGGGCCAAGCCCTGGTGCTTTGTAAAGTACTAGCTCTCATAATTCTCACACAATCTCTATGAGTTAGACACAATTATTATTCCCATTTTACAGATGACAAAACTAAAGGGCAGCGAGATTAAGTAACACGTTCAGTCACACTGCTGGGAAGCACAGCTGGATTCAAAACAATATAGCCCCAGTGCCTGTGTCATTAACCACTGCACCCCACTACCTCTTGGATGAGGAGGGTGGTGGGGAAGACATTGAGGGTCTAAAACGATTCCAGATGAGGTTTCAGATAAATCCCCAGATCGTGCTATTTGGCCCCAGGATGAAGTCTGAATATGTTCACTGTCTCTGATACTGATGTTGACAAGGATCATGTCCTTTACACTCAGTGGTGAGAACAGATGTGGAACAAGGTAAACATTGACGACTCTAACAGCACCTTCAGGAAATACATAGTGAGGTGAAAGAGTTCAATTTGATGGATCTGTGAACTAGGCACAATCTCTTCCCTGCAAAAAATTGCTCCTTTCAAAAAGAAACACATTTCAGAGATGCAGGTTACCATGGACTAAATCTCAGCCTCACCTCCATTACTTTCACGCTGCACGCACCCTCGGCAACACACACACACACACACACACACACACACACACAATGTTTGGCCCAAAGAGAAACTAAATGCTGAGAAGGCCAATGAGAAGGCTATACTAGAAAGAGGTAAACACGGGAGGGAAGTCTGAGCCAAAATTCCTCATGAAGAGCTAAGGACTGAACTTTGAGGAAGATCCAATATAAGGGCACATCCAGAGCACCTGTGGCAGAACCAGAACCTGGGCTTGGTACCAGGGGCTCTAAGTGGCAAAGAGGTGCAATAAAAACAAGAGAAAAGGGTGTATAAGATTGCCCAGAACAGCCTTGAGGCATCAGTACCTCAAGTGTGAACCACATTCAGCAGGCTCAAAGGATCAGAGATGTATTTGCTTTTCAACAGATACTGTTTTAAACTGTATTTTGGCATAACTTTAGACTCACCTGGAAGTTGCATAAAGAGAATGGAGAGTTCCCATATATCCTTTCCCACCTTCTCCTGATGATAAGTACTAGGATCAAAACTGGGAAAGTGACATTGATACAATACTTTTAACTAAGCTACAGACCTTATTTGCATTTCATCAGAACAGGTATTTTTGTAGCACTCTTCTTGTGCCTGACGCACGCTGTGCTAGGGGTTGGGGCACAGTTCCTGGCCTTACAGTGTTTGCAGTTTATTGGCAAAAGTTTGCAGGTCAATGACATACTGCTGGAAATTGGAAACTGTAGTTGGTATTGGAAATTTTGTTATCTCATTGAGTTGCCGTGACACGGGAAGAGCACTAATCACGTATCTCTGAGCACACCTTCATTTTGCTTAAGCACACAGCCGCTGAACCTCTGTTCTTTGTGTCTTCAAATTACAGATCATGTACAACAGTGAAGGATTCCCAAGGATGTTTTTAGTGGAGGAGAGGTGGGGAAAGCCATGGGGACTTGGGGAGTTTTCCATCTTGGCCTTAGAGAACACAATAGGAATCTTTGAACATTGTGTGTTTTAGAAATACTGCTTAGAGATCACCAGGATTTTGACAACTTAAATGGAATCCCTCAAAAACTTTGAGGTTTTAGCTATTCTTTTGTTGGTAATTAAACTTTTTGTTTTTGATAGTAAGTAGCAATCAACTATTAGAAACAGCACCACTTTCTGTATTGTTAGGTTTTATGCTAACATGAGAAAGCTAGAATCTTTATTGCTGTGTATATAAGGTCAGGAATTTGACAATGATGTAACTGGATTCATGGTATGGGAAGTAATTTACTTTTTTTGTTTTTAGAATTGGTTTTACTGTTTACTCTTGAATTTAGCAGTTTGTTTTTGTTTTTCTTTTGCACATTAGAAGTCATTTCTTTTTTTTATATATAACATAAGTGCTCTAAAAGAAATGTGTAAAATGATTACAGCCATGTCCTGGGGAGTGCAAGTTAGTCTCTCTGTGTGTGTCCACTTTAAGTCCTATTATTTAGGAGCAGATGCAGTAATACTAAGTAAATACATATTTAGTAACCCTACATGCCCCTCTCCACACATGGGCACCTATTATAGAGATACAAAAGGAACAGTAGGCAAAGTCCCTTTCACTCAGCTTATGCTGCAAAGCTCCTTGTATTTGCTTATTTGAGAAGGGGGAAAAGATCATTTTAAAGTTAAATTGCCTAGTGAACCCATCTATTATTTGCAAAAAGGTAATGAGCTGGAGCCAGAAGCCTAAGTCTCTGCTTTCTTCCTCTTTCTCATGGCCAAGATGTAAGACATAAAAAGCAATTTTTCTTGATATGTGATCAAACGATGGATTAAGACTTGCAAGGAGCCAGTGATCAATTGTCTGATAATATGTGACAGATCTTGTCAGATTGATGAAAATGTACCCCAACCCAAAGGGAGAGAAGCCTCTGAGCTGTGAAGGTGCTTTCTTAAGCAATTGCCTGAGATGCAGAGGCTCTGTGATATCAATTATCTTCTGTATCAACACCAAACCGGATTTCTTTTTTTTTTCTGCAGAAGCTGCCATCATGGTTTGACACGTGTAAGTTAATTCTAATTAGATGCATTTCAGTAATCACTTAACTTTAATTGGTTTTGTATCTTATTTTTCAAAGGAAGAAGGCATAGACTTGTCCTAATGCTTTACTAAAACAATGTTCCACAAGACATGAAATGAATTCCCCTCCACTCTCCCCCACATTTCTGACAACATGCCAATAAAAATAGTATTAGGTGATTAAAAAATTTTTGTTTAAGGCAGACATAATGATAAACGGCAATAAAGTCCAACAGCCAGCAGGCTCCTTGGTGGATCAGCCACCTGATGGCCTGCCTCAAGATCCAGCCTTGGTTTAGTTGGCAGGATCCATACTTAACATTAGAGCCTCTTTGAGGGAGAGGGAAGAGAGGGAAAGTGAATGACGCCGAGACGTCCATATTGTTTCCACCTTTCTCAGCAGTTTCAAGCTGCCAAATGAACATCCACTCATCTCGGACTGGTTCCAACTTAAGAAAAGAAAGGGGAAGAATACATTTCAAAATCACGTGGACTTATTTTCGGAGCTCAGAGAAACTGTAAGCCAGGTTTAGATTTATTTATTTTTATTTTTTTTACTTAGCTCCAAGGTTGGGGAGAAAAGCCTTATTTTTACATAAGGCCAAAGAAACAACTGAAACAGGTTTTAAATTTCTTCCTGATGCAAAGGAGGAGGAATCTGCTTACTCAGCATTTTCTTCCAGTTTTCCTGTAAAGGAGGACACTGTGCTGAAGCAATTATTTCTGTATAAACAAGCTGTCTGCCCATTTGGGAGACATTTACATTTGGTGTTTGAGATGCAATCCCAGAGAAGATAAGGCTGAGTTTTTATATGTGTAGAGAGAAAAGTTGGGGGGAGGGAAGGTATACAGTAGACGGTCAGATGCAGGGGGGTGGTTATAGCTTAAAACTCAACTCTATTGGTCAATGGAGTTATAATCTTAAATAGATAAATACATCTCATGGTATCTGAAAAATCTTTTATTCATCCATTCATCAAATGCCTGTAGACATATATTATCATATGGGTTTCTGGGTTTTGGTTTTTAGTGCTTACTGTGTGCCAGAACCATGGCTGTGGGGATTCAGGGATGACGAAGGCAGAGTCTTGATCTACTTCATGGAGCTTGAAATGAAGGTCCCCTGGCAATGATCTAGCCTAAGTTTCTTGTGTTTGTCAAACTGAACTCCAGGAAACTAACTGGGGGGTCTTTAAATGGCTGGGATAGTAGAAGAAAGCTAAGCAGACATGCTCTAGCCCATCTCTAGCACCCATCCTCAGCTTTAACCCAGGGCTTACACTTTGGTTATTTTACATATTAGGATTCCCTATGAGATTTGTTTAGGGAAAAAAAAAAGGTGATTTATGTAGCATTCAGTCCTTTTATTTTAAGTAAGGAAAATTAGATTCTTGAGCCTCAGAAGCACTCGTGACATCTTTGGTGACAGTTTGGAGCATCCAGCCGGTCTGCTGTCAGGTTGCCATGACAGGTTACCCAGAAGGTCAGCGGCTGCCTCCCCTCTACCATGTGCTGCCCAGGATGGCAGGAGCTTTTCCATCTGCGGAGAAACAAAGGCTTGTGGGTAGGTGCTGCTTAGCACAAGATTTCTCTAGACAGAATGAGAAGCCGCATGCTTGCTGTGTTTGCTGGTTGGAGCTTCAGGGATGGCTTGCCAGTTTACTTCTGTTTCTCACCTGAGGTTTTTGGTATATAAGACGGTATCTTATCTCTGATCATCAGAAATGTTTGGGAGGTCTTGTGTGGACTCTGATAGCATTTGTTGGCATTATGAAGGGAATAGACTCTTATTACCATGAAAGGCTATCAGTTTTCCTCAATTTATCCAAATGTTTCTTGGAGCAGAATTTGAAACTTATGGGATTCCAATAATGATCAGGGCCAATGTGAACGTCACCAAAATTATAGCAAAAGCTGATTCAGTAGACTGAGGAAGAGAGACTAAGGTCTAAGAACAGGAGATAAGGCAAAAACAACAACAACAAAAAAAAATCAGAGTGTTGTTTGATGATATGCTGACATCCTGGGTCACAAAGCACAGAAGAGTTTTGAGACACAAGCAAGGCAAAATCCCTTCAGGGATGCTAAGGGCAGTTTCCTTTCCCTTTGTGGTGGAGAGTGGGCATGAAGTTGTTGATGACTGGGAACTTTAGAGTTGGATAGTGGGAAGTCTTGATTTATCTGGTTTAAGAACAGAAATCACCATGAGCCTTGGGCAGTCTCTATTGCCAAGTGTGAGCCTCTACATCAGCCAGGGCAGCTGGGCCTTTTCATGGCCTCCCCGTAACCACTGACCCCACGCTACTCCCCACTTCCCTGCTCCCCTGGACCCTTGCAGGAAGTTCTAGCCCCTTCATGCGTGTACCACATCCGGGGCACTAGAACCTGGGAGAAAGAGACATGTATGTGAATAGCTTTTTAGGTAGAAAATAATGGCAAAGGATGAGCACCTGAGAAGCTGATCAGATGGAGAGAAATAAGCATTTGCCAGCATTTTAATACAAATGGCCATGGAAAAGATAGGGAACTTGGTATTGAGCGTTTGCCATCTTCCTGAGAGAGGTTAAATGGATTTGATTTACACTTCTCAGACAGCCTAATTGCAACTTTGCAGTAGGCAAGATCAAGTAAAATTCTGAGTTTAACAGAAAAGAGGATCTGATTTGCAATTCAGTCACTCTCTGGTGAGCTAATACGGGAAAATCACACAAGGTCAGAGGTGAGCTCCTTCCCTGGCCTCAGGGAGAATATAACTGAAGTGGAAAAGAGAGGGAATAGGTCAGGAAGAAGAGGCATGTTTCAGTGCTTATAAACAAGGATGAAGAACTGCCCCATCCAGACACTGATATTCCCTGCAAGGAGTGAAGAGCTGGAAGGTTCACAGACATATCTCCTTTGAAACAAAGCCCTTTCCACTTCTGCAACAGGAAGTGGCCTAGTTGGAGATTTCCAGAGAAAGCTCATCAGGTGCCCGGTAATTTCAGTGGCAGACACATACTTAGTGATCCTAGCCACTTGATCCAATGTCATTGCACAAACAAACATATACAGACCTTGAGTGATAAGTTAACACATTCAAAATGGGTGGCAGAACAATGACAAGAACCCCTACCTCATGGTGTTCCCTCTTGTGGTCCCTTTTTCTTCATGGAATTGCCTCAGTTGAACTCAGGAAATATTTTACTGACTCTCTTACATATGCTAACTCTGATTTGGGCACTGATTTGGGCAGATATAATATCTGCTGCTGGGAAACTGTATACCTCACTGGGGAGAAAAGACACACACTGCTATTAGAACTAGATTGCCTTGCACAGTGATTCATGAGCCAAGATTAGTGTCAGCAATTCATTCCATAATAGTACAGTCACTAATCTTTGATCTTCACGAGAGCGACGTAAGTCAGTGAGCCTGACTTGATAAAAACTGAAGCCTAGATTTAATGGCTTGCTTATGATCCAGTAGCTAGTATGGTACAGAAATGGAATTTAAAGTTGGGACTTCTGATTTAAAACTGGAGTCTTTTCCCACTGTGTATTTTGCTACCTTTCAAAGTTGTAGAACTCCTTTTTTTTTTAATAAGAGGCATAATAAGAAGCACAAAACATAATAATCTCTCACTTTAGCTATTGCCATAAAATTAGTAATGTGAAATAATTATTTTTAAGCATTTGAATGCAACAAAACCACCATATGAGGAATGAAATATCTGAAAAAAAAATGCTGGTTTCACTGACTTGTGCATTCTTTGACAAGTGTCAAAATATCACAGAGATGGAGTCATGATTTTGCTGAATTCCTGTGGAATCAGAATAATCTGAGAGCTGTTTGGAAATCAGTATTAAACCACAACATCATTGCAGAATTCATGGAAAACAAGTCACAAATAGTAAATGTTCATTAACAGCAATTTCTTTTCTTTTCTTTCTTTTTTTTTTTTTTTGGTTTCTAGATATGTTTTGTAAAACAGCAAGGGATCACTGTATAAAAGAAAGAGAGGTGCTACAAAAATGTGCACCATTTACAAAAACAATAATGAAGCAAATAAGCGTATTAAACCACAGCTTTGCATCTCCAAAACTGTAATATTAAAAGCCGTGCACAATTATCTACAACACAAACCTTGGGCGGAAATCTAACCCCACATGCTTAAAAACACGGGGATGATTAGAAATATATTCTTATTACAAACAATACCATGAGATTTTGGATTTTAAAAATTAGGACCAAATGTCTAAATATGCTGTACATATCATGATAAAAAGAATAGTTGCATATACAAATACAAACCTTAATCATTTAAAAATTTATTACTTTTTAATTTGTTTTCTAAAATTACCCAAGAGATTTTCTCAGTGAGAACAAAACATATGGTTGAATCATAGCATCTAACCACTAATTTATTATTGTTTTTAGTTGTGGGTTGTTGGATTATGTTTTGGCCTCCTGAAAAGCCAAAATCAGTTGAAAGGCACTGCAAAAATACTACACTGGGGCCTGAAACCAAGCATGAAAAATGTTGGCTTATAGAATGTGATTATGAATCTCTAAAAATGATATTGAAAATCCACATGAAATATTCACTCAAGAAACAAATGAGATATATGAAATGCATGCGCTGGAAGAGCATAAATAGTGCCACAATTATTTGAGCAGAGAGAAAGAGCAAGAGTAGAAAATAACTACAGCTTCTAGCTCGTGGTACAGAATGAAATGAAGTCCTCATAGTTAGAGAACCATATTTATGTGCTCTAGGGTTTACCGACTGGAACACTTGAGCTACACTGGATTTTCCCTCAGACTAGATTCCAGCTTCCAACTTGCATTTCATAGAAATAATTACCCAAACAGGATATATTATGCAATTCTTTTGACATGGGCCGTATCGTTGCCAACATTTTAAAGTGGTTCAGTTAAAATAGTTACATCCTCAATAGACATCTCTGATTATCATGTCATTCTTCAGCCCATCTCTAGGATGGTTCTCCAGAATTTATTTGACATCTTCTTGGTAAACATGTTGTGAAGCAGTCTGCTAAAAACGTTATTTAATAGTCTAAAATGCTGAAGTTTAATGACTTGGTTTTTAAGCATTGTCAAAATGAACCCAAGTCCAAATGGTGGCATCAAATGTGTAGGTCAAAAGGTTTTAAACTTTTTAGGAGTATAAACACTACATGCTGCCTAACAAAATACGTAAAAGATATGTCAGAGAAAAACTACAAAAATCTGATGGAAGACATCAAAGAAGAACCAAATAAATAGAAAGATATGCCACATTCCTGAATTGTCAAGATGTCAGTTCTTCCCAACTTGATCTGTAGATTCAATGCATTTGTAATCAAAATTTCAGCAAGTAATTATTATTGATTCTAAAGTTTATAGGGAAAGGCAAATGACCCAGACACAAAACACTGAAGAAAAGGAACAAAGTTCGACTGACACTATTAGCTATAGTAGTTCAGACAGTGTGGTTTTGATGAAAGAACAGACAAAGAGGTCAATGGAACCGATTAATAACCCAGAAATATACATACATGAGTAGATTCAACTGATCTCTGATAAAGGAGCAAAGGCAGTACCATGGAGCAAAAATTGTCTTTTCAACAAATGATGCTGGAACGACTGGACATCCACATGCAAAAAAAAAAAGATCCTAGAAACATATTTTATACCATTCACAAAAATTAACTCAAAATGAATCACAGACCTAAATGTAAAATTCAAAACTATAAAACTCCTAGAAGATAACATAGGAGGAAACCTGATTGACTTTGGGTATGGCAGTGACTTTTTAGCTACAACAAAAGTACTAAATCCTTGAAAGAAATAATTGATAAGTTGGATTTAATTAAAATTTAAAACATTTGCTCATCAAATGACAATATAAAGAGGATGAGAAGATAAGCCACAGACTTGGAGAAACTATTTGCAAAACATACGGTTCATAAATGACTATTATCCAAAATTACAAAGAACTCTTAAAACTCAGCAATAACAACCTGATTAGCAAATGGGCCAAGTACCTTAACAGACACCTCACCAAAGAAGACATACAAATGTCAAATAAGCGTATGAAAAGATTCTCCCTGTGATATATCACCAGGCAATTGTAATTTCAAAGTGAAAGTAAGGTAACACTAGTCACCTATTAGAATGGCCAAAATCCGGAACACTGACAACACCAAATGCTGACAAGGATGTGGAGCAACAGAAAACGCAACATGGTCCAGTCACTGTGGAAGACAGTGTGGCAATTTCTTTCAAAACTAAACACATTCTTACCATACAATCCAGCAAGTATACTCCTTGGTATTTACCCAATTGAATTGAAAACTTATATTTACATAAAAACTTGCAAACAGATGCTTATAGCAGGTTTTTTAATAATTGTCAAAACATGGAAACCAACCAAAAGGTCTTTCAGTAAGTGAATGCATGAAAAAACTGTGTTATATCCAGACAATAGAATATTTATTGTTAGTATTCACTACTAGAATAAAAATAAGCTATCAAGCCACGAAGAAAAGGAAGGAACTTGAATGCATATTACTAAGTGAAAGAAGCCAAGGAAAAGGTTACATATTATATGATTCAAACTATCTGACATTCTGAAAAAGGCAAAACTTGGAGACAGTAAAAGGGTCAATAATTGCCAGAGATTAAGGAGGAAGGGATGAATAGGTAGAGCATAGAAGATTTTTAGGGCAGTGAAACAGGTATAAGACTGGCAGGACTTGTTTTGTGTCACTACCCTGCTAACAAAAACAGGATCTAGTCCAGACAGGATAAAGCAAAGAAACTGAAGGAAATGAGCAGATGGTAACAAAAGTGATCCCTAGCTACCTCATTGCTCATTAGCATAAGACATCCCCACCAGTGTCATGGCAATGAGCTGAAAGTTACTGTTCATTTTCGTGGCAACAACGTAGAAGTTACCACCCCTTTCCTAGACATTTCTAAATAACCTTTGCCCTCAATTTGCATTAACCTGCACCTTAATTTGCATATAATTGGAAGTGGGTTTAAGTGAGTATGAATACAATTGCCAAGAGCCCATACATTGCTGACTCTGGGCACACTGTCTAAGAGTTTGCTCAGCTCCTCAAGGAACAGTACTGTTTAATAAAAGATTGCTGTCTAACACCACTGGTTCACCCTTGAATTCTTTCCTAGGCAAAGTCAAAAACCCTCGCAGGCTAAGCCGCAATTTAGTGGCCCACTTGTCCTGCATCAAAACTATTCTGTATGGGCCAGGTATGGTGGCTCATGCCTACAATCCCTCACTTTAGGAGGCCAAGATGGGTTGATCACTTGAGCTCAGGAGTTCCAGACTAGCCTGGGCAACATGGCAAAACTGCATCTCTACAAACAATACAAAAATTAGCCAGATGTGATGGCTCATAGCCTGTAGCCCTAGCTACCCAGGAGGCTGAGGTGGGAGGATCACCTGAGCCCAGGGAAGACAAGGCTGCTGTGAGCCATGATCATGCCATTGTACTCCAGCCTGAGTGGCAGAGAGAGACCCATCTCAAATCCAAACAAGCAACAAAAAAACTACTCTCTATGGTACTGCAATGATGGATACATGTGATTATACATTTGTTCAAACCAGTAGAATGTACAACATCACAAGTAAAATCTATCATAAGCTATGGACTCGGGGTGATAATGATGTGTCAATGTAGGTTTATTGATTGTAACATGTACCACTGTGGTGCAGGATGTCTATAATGGGGGAGGTTGTGTATGTATGGGAACAAAGGAGTATTAGTCTGTTCTCACACTGCTAATAAAGACATACCCAAGAGTGGATAACATGATGAAACCCCATCTCTACTAAAATACAAAAAAATAAGCCAGGTGTAGGTGTGGATGCCTGTAATCACAGCTACCTAGGAGGCTGAGGCAGGAGAACCACTCGAACCCAGGAGACGGAAGTTGCAGTGAGCCGAGATCACGCCATTGCACTCCAGCCTGGGCAACAGAGCAAGACTCTGTCTCAAAAAACAAGAAAAGAAATAGAGGTTTAATGGACTGACAGTTCCACATGGCTGGGGGAGTCATAATTATGGCAGAAGGCAAAGGAGGAGCAAAGTCACATCTTACATGGTGACATGCAAGAGGGTATGTCCAGGAGAACTCCCCTTTATAAAACCATCAGATCTCATGAGACTTATTCACTATCACAAGAACAGCACAGGAAAGACCAGCCCCCAGGTTTCAATTACCTTCTACTGGGTCCCTCCCACAATGCATGGGGATTATTACAATTCAAGGTGAGATCTGGGTGGGAACACAGAGCCAACTATATCAGAGGGTATGTGGAGACTCTCTTTACTTCCTGCTTAATGTTGCTGTGAACCTAAAACTGCTTTAAAAAATAAAATGTATCAATTTTTTTAAAAAGCCAAGTGCTTACATTGTTGGGAGATGGGAAGCGGGGAGTGGTATGGCCAAAAGAAAATAGGAGAAAACCCCATCCAACATGTTTTTTATACAATTAGCAAAGGTCACAAAAAAACTGTAAATTATTTACTTGACAGCACAGGAATTTTGTCTTTTTGATTATAGGGAAACATAAACTTTTAAAATGTATATAATGTAAATACAACTTAAAGTTTTCAAAGTATGGTTTATAATTCCCTGAAACACTTTCAGGGGTCCCATGAGGTCAAACTATTTTCATAATGATACTAAGATGTTTGCCGTTTTTACTGTGTTGACGTTTGCACTGATACAAAAACATGGTGAGTAAAAATACTGAAGCCTGAACTAAAGCAATAGCACCAAACTCTACTAGTAGTCACTGTATTCCTCCTCACTATGCACTCACAGATAAAAGAATGCCAGCTTCACTTTACAAATGCTTTAATGAGTCTGTAAACATTACTGATTTTATTAAATCTTGACTCAAGTACATGCAAAAAAATGACATGTATGCACAAAGAACTTTTGTTGCACAAAGAAGTATGATGGTTGCCTTGAGGTGAAACACTTGTATGTTTTATGTTGTGAGCTGAACTAGATGCTTTGTTCATGAACCATTATTTGTACTTGGAAGAATGACTGACAGACAAACCAAGATTATTCAGCATTGGGCATCTGGCAGATATTTTCTCAAAAATGAATAAAGAGAGCCTGACACTGCAAGGAAAACAATTGATAGCATTTGTTGCCCATTGTAAAATTTGTGCTTTCAAGCAAATAATTAGAATTTTGGAAAATATGTATTCACCATTATGTGCTTGACAGTTCCCAATACTTAAAGAGTTTTTTTCTGATTATATCAGTGGTGATTTTGTCACATGTGATTTTTTGATATTCTAGAATGAAATGTGTCAACATTGAAAGATTTGCATAATTCAGAGAATCTCTATTTTCCTTTTTTTTTTTTTTTTTTTGAGGCGGAGTCTTGCTCTGTCGCCCGGACTGGAGTGCAGTGGCCAGATCTCAGCTCACTGCAAGCTCCGCCTCCCGGGTTTACGCCATTCTCCTGCCTCAGCCTTCCGAGTAGCTGGGACTACAGGCGCCCGCCACCTCGCCCGGCTAGTTTTTGTATTTTTAGTAGAGACGGGGTTTCACCGTGTTAGCCAGGATGGTCTCGATCTCCTGACCTCGTGATCCGCCCGTCTCGGCCTCCCAAAGTACTGGGATTACAGGCTTGAGCCACCGCGCCCGGCCGAGAATCTCTATTTTCTAATGTAACATCATGTGTGAGTAAAAGATCCATTCAAAGTTCAAGAAGACCAATGGATTTTAATGTAACAGGGTATTAAAAATCCATCTATATAGTTTTAGATGCCACATTGCAACTAGCCTTTAAGAAACTAGCACTTGTCAAATTTGTGTATAGGATCAAAGAACATACACAATGAGTTTGTTTTAACTATTGAACTATTTCTCCATTTTCCAATTGCATAGGATTTGAAGCTAGATTTTCTTCATTATTCTTCAACCAAATGGCATAATTCTATAGGTTGAATAGAAGGATAGAGCAGATATAAGAACCTGTTTTCTATTAACCTAGACATTAAAGACATTTGAAAAAATGCAAACAATGTCACTCTTACTGAATTTTTTCTTTGTTTTGTTTTTGCTTTTCAAAATATTTATTTTCATAAATATAAGTTATTTATGTTATCAGGTAGTAGGTTTATTATTGTAATTTTCAAATAAATAAACATCAATATTTAAAAGATTACTCAGTTTTAATTTTGAATATAGTAATTATCATTTGATGTAACTCCTGTAAACAAATGTCTTTTGGAGTCTGAAATAATTTTTAAGAGTGTAAAGGGTTCCTGAGACTAAAAAGTCAAGAACTGATCATTTTAAGATGTAATAAGACAGATGTCATGTAAGTAACACAACTTAAAGAATAAAATAAGACTAGTGTCTTTGAAGACATTGAATGTCTTTCCCAGAGAATAGCTTATTCCCTTCTCCCAGGAATGAGCATAGTATATTAATCTTATATTAACTATTATCTTGCTTTCTTTTGTAGTTTTATCTCACATGCATATCTATCTATACAATGTTTAATTTGCCTGTTTTTGAATTGCATGCAAGTAGGACCATAGTATATTTACTCCATTTATTAAGCCGTCTTTACCACAGTATCAATCTTTTACTGCTGGCTCCTCTGAAGATTAAAAACATGCTCACCTATCTTCCACCTTAGAAAACCCTCCCTTAATGTTATTGACTCTTCTAGCTACCGTATCACCTCACAGCTCCACTTTGTAGCTATACTTGAAATAGTTGCTTACATTCACGGCCTCGCATCTCATATACCCTTCAACTCACTGCATTATAGCTTTTGCCCCAATACATGCTTCCATAAAACTCCTCTCACCAGGATCTATGGCCATCTAATTGCCAGTGCCTGTCATTCTGATGTCTCAGGAACACTTGATCCTCTGAACAACCAACTCTTTAAAGCCCTTCCATCTGCTGGCTTAAGCAACATTCTTCTGTCCCCAGTCTCTTGCTGATGTCTCTGTGTGAATTTTCTCTGGGCCCCCTGTTAGCACTTCATTTGCCTTTTTCCAGAATGATGGTGTCTCTTGGGGTCCCACTTCCGTTTCTTCGCATTCCATTCACTTTCCCTGGAGATGACATTCATGTTCATGGCTCTGGCAGGGATGAGTCAAATCTATATTTATGTCATGAATATCTTTCCAAAGTTCCTCATCTTTATTTCAAATAGCCTCCTAGAAATCTCCTAGAGGTCTCACTTGTTCACCAAACTATACATATAGAGAACAGAATGCATTGCCTTCCCCTCAAAATTTGCCCATACTGATCATCAGTCTTTGTCTCCATCTTGTCAAATGTTGTCACCATCCACCACCTTGCAAGAGACAACTTGAACAATACAGTCTGTACATAACATTGATTCTTACCATATCTAATAGCAAAGGTTCTTTTGATTCTACCTCCTAATATCTCTCAAAACCCTTCCATTATCTCCTGGCCTCTACGCTTGCCTTTCTTCAGCCTATCACTACTTATTTGAACCCTTGCAATCTCTTATCTCTAACTGTGCCACCTTCAAACCATCTTTCAGGTTACTAGCAATGTGAACTTGCTAAAATGCACACTGGAATAGATCACCCCTATGATTAAAATTCTTGAGTAACTTTGCATAGCCCACATGACCTAGTGTAAACTACTTAGAATGACATGCAGGACTTGCCCCACCTTCCTCTCCAAAATAATCTCTTAGCATTTATCCACCTGTGAGCAACCTGCTCTTCCACACACTCAATTATATCAATTTCTCAAGTCCAGCTACAAAAACCATACTATTTTGGAGGGAAGGCATCCTTTACCTTGCACTTACTTCTCTGATACAATGTAGCATATGCATAATTCCATGTTTCCACCTGCTTCTCCACTAGATTGTGAGTGCCTCAAGGGGAGTTGTATTCTATTCCCACACATAGCAGTGCTGGGTATTTGCTACATATTGGTAGCTACATATTGAATGGTATTGCTACATATTGAATGATCTCAAATTTGTATGTACAGACACTGAGTATCAATAGGAGGAAGTTACATCTATAAAAGAAAGTGATTTTTTTGGTTCAAAACAAGAAATGAAACCATGGGAATTAAAACCTTACTCTTGTCTAAAATCCATGTTTGGTGCTCTTCTCACTATACTCCATGTCCTTCCATGTTAGTTATATAAACTTAAGCAAGGTACTCCCATCTTGGACCTCAATTTTTCTCATCAATGGGACAAGTTATTTCTAATAAATAATTTAGCTCTGATATTTGGATTAGCATAGTGGTGAGTTCAAATCTTCAATCTATCAATGGGGCAAGTTTTTAAAATTCTCTTAGTTTCCTTATCTGTAAAATGGGGATAACAATAGTAGCTTAATTCATAGGGTCCATATGAAGATTAAATTAGAAATAATATGAAGGGCCCAGAAGAGTTCCTGGCTAAGATAAGCATTTACTTATAGTTAGCCACTATTATATTCTCTATAAGTATGAAGCCAACATACTTGACCCCTTCTGTAACAGAAGTGGATGGCCAAAGTTCAGCTAACTGGCCTTTTAAAAACAGTAACTTAGGAAATGATTTTTAGATGGCCAATAAAGATCATTCTTCTTAGCTTGTGATTAGTTTTCTGAATGACCCATATGTCAGTATAAGAAGGATCTCCATATCCAAAAATCATGTATTAATGATAATTGTCACAAATGACAAATGCCTATCATGCTTTGGTAGGCTTTTTCCTACTTTGAACAATTTTAAGCTGATTTTTATCTCATCATAAGCTAGTTTTGAAAGCTAAGGAGATGCATAATATTTTTTATATTACTTTGTTGAAGATGTCTACCAACTTTATTTACTTTATATTTCAATAGCTTTAGGAGTACACGTGGTTTTTGGTTACATGGATGAATTGTATAGTGGTGAAGTCTGGACATTTAGTATAGTCAACACCCAAGCAGTGTATATTATACCCAATGGATAATTTTTTATCCCTCATCCCCTACCACTCTCCCCCTTTCTGAGTCTTCAGTGTCCACTATACCACTACATGTGCCTTTGTGTACCCATAGTTAACTCCCACTTATAAGTGAGAACATGAGGTATTTGGTTTTCTATTCCTGAGTTACTTCGCATAGAAGAACAGCCTCCAATTCCATCCAAGTTGCTGCAAAAGACATTCTTTTCTATGGCTGAGTAGTATTTCAGTAGTATTTCATACACACACACACACACACACATACACACACACACACACACCCCCCACAGAATCCTATCTATCTATCTATCTATCTATCTATCTATCTATATCTATCTATCTATACCACATTCTCTTTATCCACTCTTTGGTTGATGGGTTCTTAGGTTGACTCCATATTATATGGTTCGGTTCTGTGTCCCCATCAAATCTCATGTCAAATTGTAATTCCCAGTATGGGAGGTGGGGCCTGGTAGGAGGTGTTGGAGGTGGGGCCTGGTAGGAGGTGATGGTCCTCCTACCATGGGGGTGGTCCTTCATGAATGGTTTAGCACCATCTCCTGTTCTGTTCTCGTGATAGTGAGTGAGTTAATTATCATGAAATCCAGTTGTTTGAAAGTGTATAACACCTCTGCACTCTCTCTCTCTTCCCCCTCCTCTGGCTGTGTGAGGTGCTCATTCTCCCTTTCCCTTCTGCCATGATTTTAAGTTTCCTAAGGCCTCCCCAGAAGTTGAGCAGATGCTGCCATGCTTCTTGTATAGCCTACAGAACTGTGAGCCAATCTTTCCTTTATAAATTATCCAGTCTCAGGTGTACAGCAATGCAAGACCTGATTAATACACCATGTCTCTGCAATTGTGAATTGTGCTACAATAAACACACGAGTGCAGATGTCTTTTTGATATAATGACTTGTTTTCCTTTGGGTAGATACCTAGCAGTGGGATTGCTGAATCAAATGGTAGATCTATTTTTAGTTCTTTGAGAAATCTCCATACTGTTTTCCACAGAGATTTTATTAATTTATATTTTCACCAATAGTTTATAAGTGTTCCCTTTTCACTACACCTATGCCAACATCTGTTGTTTTTCAACTTTTTAATAATGGCCTTTCTGACTGAGGTAAGCTGGTATCTCATTGTGGTTTTAATTTATACTTCCCTGATGATTAGGGAGGTTGAACTTTTAAAAATATGTTTGTTGGCCACTTGTATATCTTCTTTCAAAAAATATTTGTTCATGTCATTTTCCTACTTTAATGGGATTTATTTGTTTTTTATTATTATTAGTATTTGCTGATTTGAGTTTCTTATAGATTCTGGATTATTAGTCCTTTTTCAAATATATAGTTTGTAAATACTTTCTCCCATACTGTAGGCTGTCTATTTGCTCTGTTGATTATTTTTTTCATTGTGAAGTAGCTTTTTGGTTTAATTAAGTCCTGTTTATTTCTTTTGTTGCATTTGATTTTGGAGTTTTGGTCATAAATTCACTGCCTAGACCAATGTTCGGAAGAGTTTTTCCTAGGCTTTCTTCCAGAATTTTTATAGTTTTAGGTCTTACATTTAAGTCTTTAATCCATTTTGAGTTTATTTTTGTATATGGTGAAAGATAAGGATTCCGTTTCATTCTTCTGCGTGGGGCCACACAATTTTCCCAGTATCATTTATCGAATAGAATTTCCTTTCCCAGGTGTATGTTTTTGTCTGTTTTGTCAAAGATCAGTTGGTTGTAGGTATTTGGCTTTATTTCTGGGGTCTCTATTCTGTTCTATTCTGTTCCATTGGTCTATGTATCTACTTTTATACCAGTGCCATGCTGTTTTGGTCACTGTAGTCTTGAAATATAATTTGAAGTCAGGTAATGTGATGCCTTCAGATGTATTCTTTTTGCTTAGGATTGTTTTGGCTGTTCAGGCTCTTCTTTGGTTCCATATGAACTTTATGGAGTCTCTTAAAGGCAGCAGATGTTTGGATTGTGGATTTTGTTTTTTTGGTTTGGAGATAAGGTCTCACTTTGTTGTTCAAACTGGAGTGCAGTAGCACAATCATAGCTCGTTGTAATTTCAAACTCCTGCATTCCAGTGATCCTCCAATTCCAGCCTTCTGAGTAGCTGGGACTAGAGACCCACACTATCATGCCCAGCTAGTATTTGTTTTATTTTTTGTAGAGACAGGCCTTGTTATGTTGCCTAGGCTGGTCTTGGCAATAAGACCTGGCCCCAAGCAATTCTCCCACATCAGCTTCCCAAATTGTTGGGATTACAACCACAGTGCCTAGCCTGGATTGTATTTTTCAATCCATTCTACCAATCTATATTTTTTCAGGTAAGCATTTAGGCTACTTACTTTCAAAGTTAACACAGATATGTAAGATACTGTACCAGTCACTATGTTGATTGTTAGCTAGTTGCTTTGTATTCTCCATTGTGCTATTGTTTTTAAACTCTTTGAGTTTTACAGTTTTGAGTGTTTTTACACTGGTGAGTGTCAACCTTTCATTTCAATATTTAGAACTCCTTTTAGCATTTTTTCTAGTGCAAGTCTAGTAGTGAAAAATTCCTCCAGTGTTTGGTTGTCTGGGAAAGACTATTCTTCCTTCATGTATGAAATGTAGTTTTCAGGATACAAAATTTTTGGCTGACAGTTATTCTGCTTAAGGAAACTAAAGATAAAACCCCGGTCCCTTCTGATATATAAAGTTTTGACTGAGAAGTCTGCTGTTAGTCTGACAGGTTTTCCTTTATAAATTATCTGATTTTTTTCTCACTTTTCTTAGAATTCTTACCTTTCCATTGATTTTAGATAGCCTAATGACTGTATGCCTTGGTGATGTTCTTTTTGCAATTATTATTCCAGAAGTTCTTTGAGCTTCTTGTATCTGGATGTCTAAATCTCTGGCATGACCAGGGAAGTTTTCCTCAATTATTCCTTCAAATACATCTTCCAAGTTTTTGTGTTTTTTCTTTTTCTCTTTCAGGAATACTTATGATTCTTAGGGTTGGATGTTTCATATAATTCTATATTTCTTGGAGACTGTGTTCATTTCTTTTAGTTTTTAAAAAAAATTTTGTTCATTTGGGGGTTAATTCAAAACTCTCCTCTTGGAGCTCTGAAATTCTTTCTTCTTGGTCTAGTTTAGTGTTAAAAGTTTCCACTGCATTTGGTAATTACCTAAATGAGTCTTTCATTTCCAGAAGTTCTGTTTGGTCTTTTAAGAATATAGCTATTTCTTTAGAAAAACTTTTATTCATGTCCTTAATTTTTTTAATGTATTGATGTTGGTTTTCAACTTTCTATTGGATCTCATTAAGCAACTTTGTAATCAATATTTTGAATTCTTTATCTGGTATTTCAAAGTTTTCATTTTAGTTTGGATTATTTCTGGAGAGTTAGTATGATCCTTTGGCGGTGTTGTAGAACTCTGTTTTTTCCTATTGATATAATTATTTTTCTAGTCCCTTCACATCTGAATAGATTATTTCTTCACATTGTTTTTAAATTTATTTCTGACAGGACTTGAGGGGTTTTTTTCCCCCTTGAGGTTGAGGTTTTGACTACAATATGTATGTAGTTTATGACCACCTAGCTTTGGCTCTGAGTGCTTTCAGTGGCAAAGACTATATGAGTTCCTTGGTAACAGAGAATCTTTGTATGATGGCTTTCTCAGACGCCACTTGTAGTAGTGATGTGCTAGGTGTCTGAGCAGGTTCACTGTCTTACATGGGCCAGGATGGCAGAGGTCTCATGAAGCTTATCTCATTCCCAAGTGGTGAAGCTTCTCTCATTCCCCAGTGGGACATGCGTTTTCTTCCCCAGTATTTTTTTCACTGGGTTGAACAGTTCAGCTTTCAAGCCAATAAGAGACACCCACAGGTAAGAACTACCTGTGGCTGAAGCAAGTGGGTATATGCAATACTCCAGTGGGGGACAAAAGTCCCATCCATGTCAGTGGTGGCTAGGGGAGCCTCTGGTGAAATGCACTGAGGTTTTTACAGTGAAAAGGCAGTGAGCTACCTCAGCTCCACTACCAGGTCAACAGAAAAGCTATCTATCTCCCCACCATGCCCCTGACCCAGTGTTCCAGATATTCAGATCAGACAGTCACCTCTGTCTATCTATAGGAACACTGAAATTCCACGTGGAGAGACAGAGGGACTCCACCTCTCATGCAAGCCTGAGCCTGGAGGATGCACCTTCCATGGGGACACAGTCACCCCAAAATGCTCCAGTAAGACTGTCTATAGTACCTGCATGGAACTCCCATGGGAGAAATCCCAGATGTTTGCAGCAGTGGGTGGGAGGAAGAAGTCTCCTTCTCCAAGTCCTTTTTGGAGCACTGGGGCTACTTGACTTCTGGGAAAGAACCTCAGTCTTCCCCCACTGAGCCCAGCACTGCCTTTGCTGAAAAAGGCACAAGCAGGAATTTTTGGGACACAAAAAAGCTTGCACTCTGGTTCCTTTTGTTCCACTGGGTGCTCTCTTGGCATGTCACACTCCCCCTTACCCTAAGTGTAGCAATTCCTGAGAGCCAGACTACTTATCGTGAAGCCCACTGCTCCTCTGGGTCCAGCCACCCTGTAGGGCTGTCACAGTACAGGCTGTGCTGGGGAATGGCTGCAAAGGATCTGGTGACGTGAAGAGACAAGGTTTGAAGGTCTCTGAGCAAAGCGAAGTCCCACAGTAGGTGCACACCCAGTACTGTGCCGGATACTACAGCCCAGGTCTAGGGGGAAAAGGAAGGATCCCAGCATGAGCTGGTAGCCCAGTGTAATGCTGTGAAGAAGTCCTCAAATTGCAGCCCACTTCAGTACTTGGGCTCATGAGGGCAAAAAATCTCTTGAATTATGATAGCCAACAGTCTGCCACCAGAGTTAAAGAGGCTGAAAATACTCCCTACACTTTTATGGAATACTAGTTTTCTCAGGGTTTGATCTCTGTCAGCTTCTTGTGTCTTTGTGTGTGTTGTAGATTCTTCCAGTGAAATCTCTGGTAGGTTCCAGAACTTTCCTTTTAACATTCCATTCGGGCTATGATTATTCACCTATAATTTTGGCTCTTCCTTCTGAGGAGAACTGGTCACTGATATCTCTAAGCAGCTGTTTGGAGTAGCTCTCCAATGCCTTAGGCTAGGGACTGGTCTGTGGGATGTGTAGTAGCTAGGGTTCTGCTTTTAGCTCCAGAGGGGACAATGTTGAGTGAAACCGAACCAGGATGACCTGTCCTCTGGTCTCCCAGCAGTGGGTGCAAGCACCAGCCAGGATGGGAGTAGCAGGGTATTGGTGTAGACATCATAAGATTTCCTTGGCTTTAGAAAGCTTTAGTGTGGTGGCTTTCTCAACTAACAGCTGTAGTAGTAATATACTGGGAAATTGAATAGGCTCAAGGCCTCCTGAGTGGCTGGAGTAGTGGGGGAATGGTGTTACCAGAGGTCATACAAAAGTTTTCTTCTTCCCAAGTGCTGTGTTATTGTACCAGTAGATGTTGTAGCAGGCTGTGCTGGTTGTCCTCTGGCCAGGAAGTGGTACTTGCAGGAGAGAGACAGCTGCAATGGTGGCTGTGGGATTTGCACTTGGTCTATATTACCTAGAGGGGATATTCAGATGTCCCGGGCAATGGAGCGGGGCATGAAACTCCCAAAAGTCCCTGTTTAGGTTCTGCTACCAAGGCAGGTGGCACCGCAAAGCTAGGTGAGCACTGAGTCGGACAAGTCTGTGCTCTGGTTCTCCAAGTGCAGGCACAAGTGGCAATCCCTATGGGAGTCAGAGAGCAGTAATTTGCTGCTGGGGTAATGTTCCAGGGAGAAGCAGAACTGTCTCTCCTGCACAAAAGACACCACACATAGAAAGAGGAGCAGCAGTTGACAGTGAGATCCACCCAGCTCCCAAGCGCTTGACAGAACAGATCTTATATCCATGGACTTCTGCTCGCAAAATCTGCCATAGCCAGCTGGGCCTTCAGCTGTCTGTGCTCAGAATGCAAAACTACTCCAGGCTTCAAGACTCCTGCTGAAGACAGAAACCAGGCCACATCCTTCTGGGTTCGGCCTAAGAAGCAGGGGCGCCCAGCTCTCAGCCAGGGCAAGAGCATGCTTCCTGCTCACCTCTTGGTTCTGGCCTTGGGAGCTCATCCCCGCTCCTGATTAGATCACAAATATCACTTTGGAGCTTCTCTCAATCTGTGACCAGCATCTGAGTTAGCTGGGAGATTTCCATAGTGTCTTCTATGAGTTAGGATCAGGAATATCTTCCTTCTGTCCCCATTGGGTCTGGGAGTGTATGCAAAGCACATCCTAATGCTACTTCTTCTTATATACTCCCCACCACTCACCAAATCAGCTCCAGTTCTGGGCAGGGTGAGGCACTCTCCCATGGCCTGGACTGTCCAGGTCCCCAGTGGGAATGTGTACCACAGAGACAGCCCTTCCATCTTCCACCCTCTGGAGACTCAGAGTTTTCTACCTGACTCGTGGTGCAAGTTCCCATCTGCTGCCCTTTTCAAAGTACCTAAACTTTCACTTTTTCTGTTGAGTTGCCATGTTCCTTCTTGGATAAAAGTCCACACCATGAGTCTCTACATCCTATTTTCCTCTTTCTGAGCAAATAAGGCATGCTAACAAAGCACACCATCTTGGAACAATATCTGCCATCTTGGAAAAAAAATCTACCAACTTTAATGTGAGCTTTCCCCCCAAGCCCACAATGTACTTGTATTGGTTTGTTTTTATGCTGCTAATAAAGACATACCCAAGACTGGGTAATTTATAAAGGAAAGAAGTTTAATGGACTCACAGTTCCACATAGCTTGGGAGGTCTCACAATCATGGCGGAAGGCAAAAGAGACGCAAAGTCACGTCTTATCTGGTGGTTGGCAAGAGAGCAGGTGCACGGGGGCTCCACTTTATAAAACCATCATATCTCATGAGACTTATTGACTATCATGAGAACAACATGGGAAAGACACATCCCCATGATTCAGTGACCTCCCCCCAGGTCGCTCCCATGACATGTGGGAATTACAGGAGCTATAATTCAAGATGAGATTTGGGTGGAGAAACAGCCAAACCATATCATTCCACCTTTACCCCTCCGAAATCTCATGTCATCACATTTCAAAATCAATCATGTCTTTCCAGTAGTCCCCTAAAGTGTTAACTCATTTCAGCATTAACTCAAAAGTCCACAGTCCAAAGTCTCATCTGAGATAAAGCAAGTCCCTTCAGCCTATGATCCTGTAAAATCAAAAGCAAGTTAGTCACTTCCCACACACAATAAGGGTACAGGTATTGGGTAAATATACCCATTCCAAATGGGAGAAATTGGCCAAAACAAAGGGGCTACAGGCCCCATGCAAGTCCGAAATTCAATAGGGCAGTCATTAAACCTTAAAGTTCCAAAATGATCTGCTTTGACTCCATGTTTCATGTCCAGGCGATGCTGATACATGAGCTGGGTTCCCACAACCTTGGGCAGCTCCCCTCCCTGTGGCTTTGCAGGGTACATCTCCCCTTTTGCCTACTTTCACAGGCTGGCATTTAGTGTCTGTGGTACATAGTGCCAGCTGTCGGTGGATCTACCATTCTGGGGTCTGGAGGATGGTAGCTCTCTTCTCACAGCTCCACTAGGCAGTGCTCCAGTGTGGACTCTGTGTAGGAGCTCTGACCCTAGCAGTGGTTCTCCATGAGGGCCCCACCTCTGTAGCAAACTTGTGCTTAGACATCTAGGCATTTCCATACAACTTCTGAAAACCAGGTGGAGGTTCCCAAACATCAATTCTTGACTTCCGTGTACCCACAGGCCCAACACCATGTGGAAGCTGCCAAGGCGTGGGACTTGCACCCTTTAAAACAATGGCCTGAACTGTACATTGGCCCCATTTAGCCACAGTTGGAGCTGAAACAGCTGGAATGCAAGGCACCATGTTTAGAGGCTGCATAGGGCAGATGGGCCCTGGCCCCAGCCCACAAAACCATTTTTCCCTCCTAGGCCTCCAGACCTGTGATGGAATGGGTTGTCATGAAGGTCTCGGACATGCCCTGGAAACATGTTTCTCAATGTCTTGGTGATTAGCATTTGGATCCTCGTTACTTATGCAAATTTCTTCAGCCAGCTTTAATTTCCCCAGAAAATGGGTTTTTCTTTCCTACTGCATCATCAGGCTGCAAATTTTCCAAACTTTTATGCTCGTTGACATCTTTGCCACTTAGAAATTTCTTCTACCAGATACCCCAAATCATCTCTCTCAAGTTCAAAGTTCCATGGATCTCTAGGGCAGGGACAAAATGCTGCCAGTCTCTTTGCTAAAGCATAACAAGAGTCACCTTTGCTCCAGTTCCCAATAAGTTCCTAATTTCCATCTGAGACCAGCTTAGCCTGGACTTTATTGTCCATATCACTATCACCATTTTGGTCAAAGCCATTCAACAAGTCTCTAGGAAGTCCCAAACTTTCCTGCATCTTCCTGTCTTCTGTGCCCTCCAAATTGTTCCAACCGCTGCCTGTTACCTAGTTCCAAAGTCACTTCCACATTTTTGGTATCTTTAGAGCAGCACCCTACTCCCAGTACCAATTTACTGTATTAGTTTGTTTTCACACTGCTAATAAAGACACACCCAATACTGGATAATTTACAAGGGAAAGAGGTTTAAGGGACTCACAGTTCCACATGGCTGGGGAGGCTTCACAATGATGGTGGAAGGTAAAGGAGAAGCAAAGTCACATCTTACGTTTCAGCTGGCAAGAGAGCATGTGCAGGGGCTCTCCCCTTTGTAAAACCATTAGATCTTGGGAAACTTATTCACTACCATGAGAACAGCATGGGAAAAACCCACCCCCATGATTCAATTACCTCCTACCAGGTCCCTTCCATGACACCTGGGAATTTTGGGAGCTACAATTCAAGATGAGATTTGGGTGGGGACACAGCCAAACCATATTAGTATGTTTTCATACAAAATTTAAAAAAAAATTCTAAAGTATACAGATGCTGAGTTTTATAACTTCTAAACTCTTGTTCTTACTTTTTTCCTTCTTCTTCTCTCTGGTTACTATAAAAGAAGATGGTCAAATGCTCGTCTTTGGAAACATGATGAAAATACATAGAAACTAATATCATTCCCACACTCCATCAAAAGAACAAGAGGGAATAATGGCATTTAACACCATTGTGCCAGTTATACGGCAATGCATCTAGAAATGTCCCATCTTTAGATATGATAATCTGTGTTTCAAGTGCCCTTAACAACACTAAATCAAGACTATTTTTGTCAGTGTTGTACCTCCAGTGTGTTTTCAGAAGAACAGCTAATCTGTATACGTTTCATTAATTTATAAATCATTGAACGTTGACTTAACATAGTTGGTGGATCCCTAAGAAAAGCTTCATTAGAAAATGAAGCTTTTTGGTTGGTAGGTGAGGTGGCTGGTTAAAGGAATTATACAACAATTTAGACGTCTGCCATCAACAGAATATTAAATTTCGAATCAGAGTTAGAAAATTCCAGCTTGGTGTGGCTCAAAGTGGTATTCAATTTTGAGGTTTGAGATTTTCCTTGCTCCTGCTGACAAAGAAGAGAAAATCAGAAAAAATAAACACAAAAGGGCATCAACAGCATCTACTTTGATTCTCTACTTGGGAAAGTAGACATGGCTTGTCTTAGGAGTCAGAAGGGAAGTCCGTTTCATTGTCCCTGGATGTTGGATTATACTGGGCAGGAAGGGAGTAGCAGGAGCTACAGGAAGGTAGAGGGAGATCTGGTGAACAGCTGCCTAGTTAGGATGTTGCTTTTTGGACCCCCAGTGCGTACTTTGGGCTTAGATAAGCAGAAGAGGTGTCAGGTAGCAACCAAGTCAGTGTGTGCCTCTTGCATTGTCTAAGTGCCTGAGGCAGCTCAGGAAGCTAAGAGGTGCTGCCAGAAATGGTACCTTTTTCCTTGTCAACACAATAACAAACATGAATGCAGCTGAGTAACTGGTTGCAAATGGGAGATCCTGCTCTGCTGGAATCTGAGATGGGGCACAAAACAACCCCCTACTCTGCCTTTTCCTCACCACAGGAGGGCCATAACTGTGTGTTGAATGCCAGCACACTAGCACTTCTCAGGTAGAGCAAACTACAGTTACCTGTGCTTCTAAACACCAAAAAAAAAAAAAAAAAAAAACACTAAAGACGCCAGCAAGCACAAAGCAGAAGAGCCCCTGAATGCCCCTAGGCTGCCTGTGATTGTCATTTTGAAGGATTGTTATTACTATGTTTTGACGCCAGTGGACATATTGAACTTCTTTCCTTAGTGCCATTGATGTCAGCAGGATCAAAGGTGTGTGTGCGTGTCTGTGTGCCTGCACAGGCATCACAAGAGGTGAGACAGATGAAACAGGAAGAGGGGAGAAAAAATGGGCAACTGAAGAAGGAATAAAAGATGAGGGTGGATGGGAGCCCTGATTGGAGGTTATGTGGCTCATGGAAGATGAATCATTCTATAATATAGTTCAAAGAGGGCAACAGCACACATATCTCCTTCAAAGGCATTCTGCCCCACTGAGCCACATTCTCTGAGCTTATTGAAGTGACTACAAATCCCATTTATTGTGGGCAAGACTGATCCCAGGTATGGAAAATGTAGGCATTTGGTGCAAGCGAGGCTGTGCCTTCAAGCTAGTTTTGAGAGTAGTAACTACAGCAGATGAATCTTTACTCACTATGGTACAGATTTGTCCCTGTATGTTGAGTTAAACTTGGCAGGAATGAAGTAGAAGGAGATTTGGTATTTCTTTGTTATCTATTTTGTGCCATGTATGGTGATAAGTTCTGAGGATATAAAGATAAGTAAGAGATTATAGGCCAGTCCTAAGGAAATGTAGCACTATCCCTTCAGAATACAATAGAATGTGTTTTATTTTATTTGTATTTATTTATTTATTTTTGAGATGGAGTCTCATTCTGTTGCCAAGGTTGGAGCGCAGTGGCGTGATCTCGGCTCACTGCAACCTCTGCCTCCTGGGTTCAAGAGATTCTCCTGCCTTAGCCCCCTGAGTAGCTGGGATTACAGGCACCTGCTACCACTCCTGGCTAGTTTCTTTGTATTTTTAGAAGAGATGGGATTTTGCCATGTTGGCCAAGCTGGTCTCGAACTCCTGACCTCAGGTGATCCACCTGCCTTGGCCTCCCAAAGTGCTGGGATTAGAGGTGTGAGCCACTCTGGTTGGCCAGATGTGTTTTATAAAAAGTAGGAGAACACACAGCTAAGAGAAGGAACATAAATGAACAATACTCAACCTGAGGAAAGGGACACTTTCTGGGGGAGAGAGCATAAAAATCTTTCCAAAGGAGACTTGAAGAAGATAGGAAAGCAGACTTAACCAGGTTGACAAAGACAGGGGAGTTTTAAGAAGAGGGAATATGCTTTTTCTTCCAGCTAACACTTACATACAGTCTGTACCAAAGCTGGCCTAAGCATTTTACAAGTATTAACCTATTTAACTTTACAATAACAATATTACAGAAGAAATAACATCCATATTCTTGTTTTGTATATAAGGAAAGTGGGGCAGGAAGAGAGTAAGTAATTTGGTCAAGGTCAAACTGCTAATAAGGGAGATAACCAGAATTTTAACCCATATAGAATGCAGTTAGGGTCCATGCTCTTAACTAAGACCATATACTGCTTTTTTTTTTTTCTTAGAGTTTTCGAGTATCTTTCATTCAGTCCAACCAGTGCATTTATGGTGAATAAGAATTGTACCAACTACGAATGTTACAAAGATGAACAGGCATAGCTCCTGCTACCAAAGTGCTTAAATGTAATAGAAAGAGACTCTTAAACAGCTAATTTCAATATAATGTGGGATAATGTTTAGATATAATAGCTGATTTTATCTTCATTCTCTGTCATTTCCTTTTTACTCCATGGCGCCCTTCCTCCCTAAATTAGATATTAGAATTGTTAAAGCAGAAAAGCAGAAGAGACGCTTTTTGAAGACCAAATCCAGAGTCAACAGGACCTAGCACCTAGAAGGTATGGCATAAACAATAGGTTTGGAATAATTCAGGATGATGCCAAGTCCAGCTCAGTCCTCCTCCTCCTGCCCCCACAACCACCCCTCTCAATGATATGGGAGGAGAAGAAGGAGATTAAAAGGAAAAGAATTGGAGGCTGGTGTAAGTTCCTGTGACAGACACTTTGGAAAGATCTAAGGGCAAAGGAACTGCACCTTATTTCCTGGACAATCGGCATTTAGGAGAGAATTGTGAGCAGGAGAAATTAATTTGGCATCATCATCATGTAGCTGGTATTTTAAAGCATGAGGTTGAATGAGATCACCAAAGAAAAGCCCGGGGAGGTGGTAGACCTCTTGTAAACTTTGTACCCAGGTTAGGGTGGATTCAGTAGAGAAGGATGCAAAGGTATCTATGCAGAATGACTGCAATGTTCTTGCAGATTTTCTCTGCATCCACTGTGTTGCAATGAGAAGCCCAATGCTTCCCACATTCCCCATTACAAGCTATCTGAGGGTAGGGATACTAACTGTTTCATTCATTATTCTATTCTCAGAGCCTAGAGCCAAAAATATAGTAGATGCCCATAATTTGTTAGGGTGAGCAAACGAATATGCTTCTCAAGGAAGACGCAACAAGGAGAAGTGTCCGGAGCCATGAGGCCCGGAATTAGCCGACCTCTGTTGCTTGATCTCCGCAAAGCGGAGACAAGATGGCACATTTCCGGGTTCTTCATTACTAACCTTTCCCGCGTGCGCGCTAACCTTTCCCGCGCCCGCGCGCAAACATTTTTCCCACCCAGGAAGATATGCAGCCTATGGCACAGGCGCGATCCCGCGCCCGAGAAAATTACAAACCCACGGCGCATGCACAATTGTAATTTGAGTAAACCCAGCCTCCTGTCACCGCCCTGGCCCAACCTCTTCCTCTGCCAGCCTATATAAGGCATTGCATCGCCACCATTAAACGGGACTTGATCAGGCTATTTGTCTTGTCTCCATTTCTCGTGTTTTCTTGTCTCCTCCATTCCCACTCCCCCTTCCAGGGCCCGTTCGACTGTCCTGCGGGTCGGGACAGAGAAGGTTGCAGTTTATTAATTCACTTAATAAAGATAATAGTTAGTGATTACTGTTAGTAGGCCCTGTTGTAATTGCGTAGATTATATCCATGAGCAAGTAGAAAAAGATTCCTGCCCTCTTGGAGCTTATGAAAAGGGAAACAGACAATAAAAACTAAACCAGAATTGAGTTTACTATATGTTTCCCCGCAGGATCAGGCTGAAATCAGGAGGACTTTGCCTAAAACTGTACCCTTGCCTGATGTCTTCTCCTTACACTCCTGCTCCTCAGTGCCCTCAGTTTCTCCTGGAGTGCTTCCTTAATAAATTGTTTACACACAAATCCTCATCTCAGCGTGTTTGTGGGGAACCTCACCTAAGACAAGAGTTATGCTAGATAAGCTTAGTTGCAGAAAAAAATTAAAATGCATACTTCTTGCATCCCTGAATTTGTAGCTTGAGCCTGGTACCTGCTGTGAATATAATGCAGTATATGCTGCAATCAAAATTTGTACAAAGAAATGGCACATGGTATTGTGGGGGAATCAGAAATAGCTTCCTGGAGGATGACTTAGCTGGGTGAACAGTGGTGAAAAGTCATGCCAAGACGAAGGGACAGTAAGGGCCAAAGTGCAGAGACAGGAAGGTGTCATGTGTGGGGCCTGCGCCTGGCTCAGTAGGTCTGCTGCAGAGAAAGCAGCACATGGCAGCAGAAAAGCATGCTTCCCTTAAGGTGAATATGGGGAAGGGGTTTGCAGGAGAGTGAGCAGCAGAAGATAATGTAAAGTGAGCAAAGGATCCTATTGTGAGAGTCTTCCAGGTTAGGAATTTGCATTTCTCCTAAAGGTATTCAGGGCCATAGAAGAGTTTTCTTTTGTTTTTAATTCAGTTGTGTAGTCACATGGCACAAAATTTGAAAGCACTAAAGGTTTACAGTTTAAAAGAGAGTCTTTCTCTGTTCTTTCCCTTAGCCATGGGAGCCACTAATACAAACTTCTTGAGTCTCCTTTGGAAAATATGTTTTATATATATAAACAATATGTCTATATAACTCTGCTTTGTTCACTTGACACTCTAGTATGATGATCTTTGCATATCATTGTAGAGTTTTAAGTAGAGGAGTGATATGGTCAGTTGAGCATCTCATAAACACTATTACAGCTGCAGCATGCAGAACAGATGGAGAGGGGAACAAGGCAAGATATGACCAGTGTTTGACATAACATAGGAGCAATATAACTGAGAGAAAATGAAGATTTTAAAATTAGCCATTTTAATCAAATAACCATCCACTATTGATTTAGTGCATCTCTTCTAAATAACTCAGAGCATCTTCATCCACAATCCCTCTATTCTCAAACTACATTGTGACCACCTGAGAAAAGACACTTGAGCTTACAGTTTGCAGATGGAAGAAACAAGGTACATAAAGAGGTAACTTTGGGCTACTTTGATTCTGGGTCTAATATTCTCTCCCCTGATTATCTTAACTCTACACTTTTGATGGTCCAAACCATCAGCACAATAAAGAAGCAAGCGTCATGGTGAACTAGGAGAGCCAGTTACTGTACCAGCAAAATAATGATCTAAGAACTCCCAGAAAGTGAAGAATAATTTTTTTGTTCTGATTCTTACAAAGCGTTTAGAGACCCTCAGGTAACACAAAGTATTATTAAGTTAGAAACATTTCAAATAAGTATTTTCTGAAGCAAAAGAGAAACTAGACACAGGGCAGACTCTCCTGCTGAAGGTTTTCTGAACAATTACCTTCATTCCGCTTAATGTCACCCAAAGCCAGTGCTCGGGGCACATGCAATAATCATGATAGATTTCCTTGTTTGGAGGTAGACATGGAAAACCTTAGTAGGCAGACTTCTCAGATGGTCTCCACTGATACCCATCTCCTGGTATTTGTGCCCTGGTGGAATTTCTTTCCCCTGAGGGTAGGCTGGACCTAGTGACTTGCTTCTAATAAACACAATAAGGCAAAAGTGATAGGCTGTCACTTCTGTGACTAGGTTACAAAAGATTGTGACTTCCATCTTGCTAGCAAATTCTCCTTATTGTCTTTGTATTAGTCTGTTCAGGCTGCTATAACAGAATACCACAGACTGGGTGGTTTACAAACAACAGAAATTTAGCTCTCACAACTCTGGAGGCTAGAAATCCAAGATCAAGGTTCTGGCATATTCAGTGTCTGGTGAGGGCTAGACATATTCAGGTTCATAGACAGCCATCTTCTTGCTGTGTCCTAACACAGCAGAAGAAAGAAACAGCTCACTGGGGTCCCTTTTATAATGGCATTAATCCCATTCATGAGGGCTCCTCCCTCATAACCTAATTATCTACCAAAGGCCTTACCTCCTAATACTATCACATTGGGGATTGAGTTTCACCACATGCATTTGGGGAAAACATAAACATTCATTCTATAGCAGTCTTCAGAGTTTGCCTATTTGGATGAAGGAAGCTGCCATGTTGGAGAGGTCCACACAGCAAATAATGGAGGGTGGCCTGCAGTCAACAGCTGGCAAGGAACTGAAGCCTTCAGTACAATGCCCGTATAGGAACTGAGTCCTAACATCAACCATGAGAGTGGCTTTGGATGCACATCCTTTCCCAATCCTGGCTTCAGATGAGAATGCAACCCCTAGACTGAAACCTTGATTGCAAACTTGTAAAAAACTATGATGCCAAAGACCCAGCTAAGCTGTGCCTGGATTCCTGAACTACAGAAACTGTGAGATCATAAATGTGTATCATTTTAAGCTGCTAAATTTTGGCATAGTTTGTTTCACAGTAATAGCTAATTAATACAAAAGCAAGGTCAGTGTGAACACAAAAATTAAATCATTATGACTTACATACATAGAACCATGTTATGCTGTTACACATAGCATGCACCCTTCTCATGAACTCAACAGTATAACTTACTAGAGTGTATACTTGACTGATACTTAGATATAGGTTACTCTGCAATTCACAGTCCTCTCTTTACCCCTACAGCTTCTTGTGATGATCCCTTGTATGTTTTTCAGGACTTACCTCTTGATTCAAGATCTTTTCAGGAGAACACTGGGGAAGCTGGTAGCAGCACCCCAGTGGCATGAATAGGAAAGAAAAGATGCTAGACTGAATGCTTAAAGCACGCGACACAGAGGCAGAGCTGTCAGCAACTCTAACATCACAGGATTTAACATTAGGGCTTATAAGAACCTTAAGCAGCCCTACAAAAGCCCTAAATAGCAGCAGAAATATTGAAGTTGGGGAATATACGTAGTTAATCGTGACAGATAATGTCTTAAAGGTATCCTAATTTACTTGGGAGATGAGATGAGAGACTACTGGGCTCAGAAATTTTCTCTTTATTTTATTCCAGATGTTTTCAACCTGTCTTCACTTGAAGTTGATAAGTCTATTTCTAATGAGCATTGACCTCTGGAATTTGAGAAGATGACAGAGAATTAAAAATCAAAGCTTCTGCTCTTTCTGATGCTCTATTGGTGGAGACAGGGTGCATATGAAAAGGATCTACAAATACTGTTCTAATTTCACAAAGGTGGTAAACATATAGTGCTCACTACTTATATGCAACCAGTTAGACTCTCTTCATAAACAATTGTAAAAGAAATCTTCATTTAAAACATTTTTTTCATAAAACTAATTGCATCTGTGGCCTCTTTTTTGCCTGGCTATTGGAAAATTTAGTAACAGGCATTATTGGAGCCTTCTTTTTCAAGGATTGTTGCAGAATTTCACCCAAAGATGAGCAAAAGGCCTCTTACCCTGAGCACAGCATAGCTGTTGCTAATACCTTACTGCTCAGGCCAGAGGTGGCCCTTTGAGTATGGGGTGTGGGTTTAAGGTAGATGTAGAAATTTCAGGGAACCTCAACTAGTAAGCAGAAGACAGAAGTCCAGACCTTCTTTGTCCGTCACTTACAGTGTTCCTCATCCTTTTTAAGGCCCTGTTTCTCTTTCTGTAAAATTGAGGGCAAATACATTTGTATTCCAACTGCCTCATGAATAGTCAAATAGGTGGTTTTCTCTCACTTCCATACTTAGCAAATCAAAAAAGTATGAAAAGTATACTTTTCAAAACAAGTTCTCATGTCTTCCTCCCGGGAGGGAGGCTGGTCAGGAATTTCTGTGCAACTAGGCCACGGCCGCAGGAGATTCATCCAAGTTCACACCCAGGAGGTCCCCAGCCAAGCCAGGGTTAACATCATGATACTTAATCCAGTGTTCTTTCTACTGCACTGTGCTGCCAGAACAGTAGTCACCAATTGTGACACTCCCAAATCAATGTTAAACTGTGCATAAAGCAACAGCACTGATTATGGGCTATGCTGTTATTTCAGGGGTACCATATTTAGTTGGAGAAGGGCTATATATGTCTGGGTAAGGAATTGAGACTAACAAGACAGCAGAAAGCAGAGGTAGGCTTTTGTGTTTGGTTGATAGCAATGGATTCTACTGTACCTTTGTTTTTAATATTGGATCTTTCTCTGCAAATGCATGGATACAGCACAGAAACATCTATTACCCGTTTCTGAAACATCATCAAAAGCCCCATGGGCAGCAGAGTGTAATGCAATGTGCCAACATGACAAGTGTGAAGTGTGTCAAGTCAGGGAACACCATAAATCCTCTATTCAATTCTCAAAGAATGTGATACACAAATGTCCATTCATCTTGCTCTCTTACACTTCCACCATTTTCCAAGGAGGCATCTGATAGGCTAGTGAGGATCCCCTCTGTGCTGAGCTCCTGAGGGCAAGACTCATTAGCCATTTGGCTGTCTCTAAAATTATTACATCCAGGCACTCAGGGAAAATAGGAACCTAAGGTAACATACCACACCTTGCTACTATCATTTGTCAAAAACTGGCACCAGGTAGAAATGACACAGGATAACAAGTCCAGAAGCATCTAGAACAAACAAGAAGGATTCATCATTGAAGACAGGCAGAAAACACCACCTCCCCCCCACCATCCATCCTTATATCAATTATGCTAGTACAGACTCATATTCCCAAGGACTAAACAAGTACGGGTTCATATTCCCAAGGCCTAAAAAAAAAAAAAAAAAAATCAGTTAGACCTTAAAAATTAGATTAAATTTTAAATAGAAGCCAGACCTAAGAAAAAATTAAGTGCATTATATTCTGCCTGTTTGTTTGTTCCTCATTAAGTATAGGTTTTCAAGAAAAAAAGTAAGTTAATGAGGGGAAAGCTCAGTATTTGACTACAGAAAAATATATGAACACTTCTCCCTGCTTTGACAACATCAGAAGAGGTGAAGAGAGGTGTCAGCGATGTTCAAGAGAGGGGAAGGGGTCAGCCCAGCAAGAACTGGAAAGATGATCAAGAGGAAGAAGTGCTCCAAGCCTAGAGAATGGAAAAAATTTGAAAACAACAGCTAAAGTTTATGAAGTGCTCCCTAGGTGCCAGGACTTACTAAATTTTTTAAATGTATTATCTCAATCTAATCTCACCAAAACTCTACATGGATAGTACTATTATTATTCCATTCATAGGTGAAGGAATCTGAGGCACAGGAAAGTTAAGTGACTTGAAGGTTAAATATCTGAATTCAAGCAGCCTGCCCTAGAGACCACAGTGTGAACAATAAAGCCAGTGGTTCTCAGTCTTATTCTTCCATCAGAAGCTCTGGGGGGCTTGTTAAAATCCAGCCCTAGAGTTTTTAATTCAATAAATAAGACCTGGGAGTTTGTCTTTCTAACAAGTCCTCATATGACGCCAATGCTGCTGGTCCAGGGACCACACTTTAAGAAACATTGCATTTAGCTATATTGTCCTTTTAACCGGGAAGCAGTCTAGTCAAAGGGAATAACATTAGCAAATGAATAGATTAAAACCAAAACAAGTCAGATAATAATAAAGAAATGTGTCTAACTATAGCAATCATGTTGGTGACTCCAGTTTAAAAAAATAAAATAAAACAATGTCGTAGCCAAGACTTGGAAATCCTGACATGAATATTGAAGTATATAAACAGCCATGCCATCCTTTTTATACATAAAGGATGTATAAAACTTTGGGAACCTACAAAGGAAGTAAGAACAAGCAAACTTTTACAGGTAAGGCAAGGCAGATGGCTGCATCTTTAAAATCTATTGGCATACATTAACCATGAGTATGCTTAAGTCACAAGGACAGATGAAAAGAACGCTTTGATGCTCATGTGGCATAAAATCACACATTATATCTATATCCCAGACAGCTTTCTAAAGAAAAACAAACAATAAAAAGCACCCTCCCAAAACACTAAGCAATATGGATCACTTTCTCCAACTCTATGTCAAAATTTGATCATTTTGTTTAAGTTTAGGAGTCTAGTGGAATCCATTGTCTTTGGAATCAAGTTACAAGAGTCAACTAAGACCTTCAGAAAAAAACTTTCACTTTTGGATTACAAAGAGACATATTTAAACAGAGATGTTTCTCTCAAAGAAAAAAAAAAAAAAGGGTAGTAAAATATTTTTTTAAATGCAAAGTGCTTTCTGTAGTAACCGAAAGTCCCCCAATCCTGGATACTATTTTTTATTTCACTGATAATTTTGACATAGAAAGTCATGTGCAAAATAAAATCATTCACTTAAGCCTTCTTTGGACACCTTCTACATCAAAGCCAAGAGGACACAAGGTGTCTTGGGCATCGTGACTGTCATGATGAGGCTTAGACCCTATTGAAAGACTTTATATTTTAATTTATGTGTGTGAATACATCGCTACAATTCTCTCCCAAAATGTCTTAGTTTTAGCCAATCATGAAGGTGCACGAAACCCAGAAGATGGTATAAAACATTTCTTTTTTTTTTTTTTTTTTGAGACGGAGTCTCCCTCTGTCACCCAGGCTGGAGTGCAGTGGCGCGATCTCGGCTCACTGCAAGCTCCGCCTCCCGGGTTTACGCCATTCTCCTGCCTCAGCCTCCCGAGTAGCTGGGACTATAGGCGCCCGCCACCTCGCCTGGCTAATTTTTTGTATTTTTTAGTAGAGACGGGATTTCACCAAGTTAGCCAGGATGGTCTCGATCTCCTGACCTCGTGATCCGCCCGTCTCGGCCTCCCAAAGTGCTGGGATTACAGGCTTGAGCCACCGTGCCCAGCCAAAACATTTCTTTACCTTTCCCATTGAACTCCATATTAGCTCATGTAAAGCCTACTCAGTGTGGTGGACTCTTTTCTCTTAGTTGAGAAGGGATGAAAGATGTAAATGAAGGGAGAAGAAAAATTTTATACAAAGTCAAATACAGTAAGTACTATGCACACCGCTCAGACAATCATAAGTACATAGGAACTCAGAGGACAGAGATATCGCTGGAAATCTCATTAAGCTTTTTTGAGATGTTCTGGATTTCAGATTTGAAAGAAGAATGAGAGAAAACAATAGAGAGGGAAACGTTCCAGGAAGGAGGGTGTTTCTGAACAAATGCTGAGCAACAAGACTTTCAATCTAGGATATGCCATTATGAAGAAGGTAGTAAGTGAATTAATGTGATGGAGACAGCAAAGATCCAAGTAGGGAAAACACCTGGGACAAGGATAGAAAAGTATTCTTAGGCTTATCAGTGAGGGATGGGGGTGTCACACCAAGAGTAACCATTAGAGGCAATGGGAAGCCATTGAAGAAATTAAAAGGAGTGACATGAAAAAAGCAATGGTTTAAACAGACAAAATGGCAGGATTTCATAGCATATGTCCAAGGGTGAACCATCAGCTAGGAAAACACTGCAACAGTCCAGATGTGAAGCAACAAAGACTCAAACTAAAGTCAGGCCACTGGTAATATAAAGGAAGGGATGACTGTAGGTTCAGAAATAAGGAGAAATCCTTGTCCTGGCTATGACTGTGGTTGAGGAAAGAATAGCCAACTAATGATGTCAAGCTTCTCAGTCTTGGTTTCTGGCCAGAAACAGTAATTGAGGCCTACATGGGTTAAAGAACTTGACCAGGCTCATGTTTCATCGATGGCAAGGTTGCATTTAGATATATGGGATCTCAGTTTAGTCTTCCTTCCAGTACATCATGCCACCTCATGCATATTCATACAAAGCTTTTGAGTCTTGACATTTCATCATACCATGATAATTCTAAAATCATGCAGCACATGTAGCAAATAACTCTAAAATCATGTGGCACAACAACAACAACAAAAAGCAGTATTTTTCTATCTCCCAAGTTTTCATTGAAATGAGGACATTTTAATTAATTAATTTTTTATTTTTTTTTTATTTTTTTGAGATGCAGTCTCACTCTTTCGGCCAGGCTGGAGTGCAGTGGCACCATCTCAGCTCACTGCAAGCTCTGCCTCCCAGGTTCACGCCTTTCTCCTGCCTCAGCCTCCCGAGTAGCTGAGACTACAGGCACCCAACACCACACCTGACTAATTTTTTTGTATTTTTAGTAGAGACGGGGTTTCACCATGTTAGCCAGGATGGTTTTGATCTCCTGACCTCATGATCTGCCCACCTCGGCCTCCCAAAGTGCTGGGATTACAGGCGTGAGCCACCACACCTGGCCGGGCACATTTTATAAGAAATTTTTCCAAATTCTAGTATGATTATTTATAACGTCATAATTATAGATTCTTTTTCTAAGTAGAAATTCTGTATGGTAACCCATTCCCTAGAGAGAGTAACCTCTCCCAACTCCTCATTCTTCATCGATTCAAAGGTTCTTGAGAGCAGGGTTCCTCAACCTTCACACTTTTGACATTTTGGCCTGAATGACTCTTTGTTCTATGTGTGGGGCAGGCATTGTAGAATATTTAGCAGCATCCCTGGCTCTACCCACTAGATGCCAGTAGCAACCATCCACCCCTAGTTGTTACAACCCCAAATGTCTCCAGACATTGTCAAATGTCCTTTGGGGAACAAAATCGCTTCCATTTGAGAATCTCTGCCTTAGAGGTATTTTATAAAACTTACATCAATGAAACTATCATTTCCATTCAACAACTCTCCTAAGTTCTGTCTTTGGATGGTGGTTCTCTTGTATGTGTGGGTGGGGGTGTTGGAGGAGGGCTGGAAAGATAAGACTCAATCACCAGTTGCCAAGTTTCACTTTAAACTTCCTCTTCATGGGGTATCACTGCATCTGGAGCCAAATGGAAGGGGACTTGCTTAAATGGAGCCCAAAAGTCTTCTGTGGTCTTTAAGAAACACATGGTAACAAAGTGCTTTCCATAACCCACTTTTCACTTAGAGTCAACTAAATTCTTTTTTTAGCTATTTAGAAGAGATCTTGTATCTCAAAACAAACAAAATTGCAACCATCTTCAGCAAATGTTAATATCTGAGTTATAAGCCCTCTAAAGGAGGGGACAAAGCTGGTTTCCCTCTCCAGAATGACCCTGGACTATAAGCCAAGACCAAGGCTATGGCCCTTTAATCTGAGAAGGACATGCCTCTTACTATACTCTGATCATCTGCCTCAAATAGGCAGGCCTGCAAGGGAATAAAGTAACTGACGAGACATAATGTGCCATCAGCGATACATTCTACAGCTTTATCTTTCAGATTCATCAGGAATTGAGTAAGAAAAAGGGACCTGTTACGTTTAATCATAAACTGACAAGACATTTGTATTTATGTGGCAAGAAGTTACATCTGCCAACCAGGCTCCTGTCTTCCTTAAGTAAAAGCTTCATGTCAGCTCTTCTGTTTACTCAATCGTCGTCTGCTTTCTGGTCTCACTTGCTTTACTATATATTTATATTGAAAGAATACATTCTCAGCAGCTTTTAGGCTCTTAAATGCATTTCAAGAGAAGACCAAGTCCAATCACTGTTACTTAATTAACACAATTGTGAAGACTTCAATCTAGCTACACAATAGCTTTCCTGACCTTGCAGAAGGAGGCAGGACTTCATTATTGAGTATATTGTTTCCTATAAACATATAAAACCCCTACAATAACAATCCCATCAGCCGAAATGAAGTTATCTGAGAACAGAATTAAACTCTAAATGACCTTTTGCTCTACTCCGTAGCCCCCTATTAATAATTTCTAATCTAATCAGTGTGGATAAATGCACTAAGGCTGGTCATGCCAGGCACTGGGCCAGCCCGGCCAATTGCCGTCCATCTGATTCATTCCAGTCCAGAGCTTGTCTGGAAAAGACGCATCCCTCGCTGAGAGGCCACTGCCTGATTTCCTCTTTTGTTATCTTTTAGCAGCAAAGTCATGTCCTTGTAACTGATAGACACGTTTCTTTGTAAATAACCCTGGAGTGACTGATAGAGCTTTTGCCAGACAAAGGCAGCAAATAGCAAGGCATTACTCATGCCAAGCCAGAGAACACTGTGTCACGGCTGACAAATTTATGGGAGATATGAGCTCACCTCTTGCACAAATATATACTTTCCTGGCAAATTCATCACATGCTTTAATGGCCCCATACTGCATTTGTCAGCTGTCTGTCCCTGTGCCTTGTTGCCTTTGGTTTCCTGTCAAGGATTGTTTGTTGAAATCATCTTACAGCCCCATTCTTCAGCAGTGAGACCCAAGAAAGATCAATGATGACACCTGTATTGATAATATTTTACATTCAACTATTTGGCTGATAAATCATTTTAACAATGCTGATATGTTTATTGAGTGTCTGCCGGCATCACAATTATATGGAAAGCGATGCCAACTTAAATCTTTGCATTGTTGGTCTGGTTTTTATTTCTTTCTTTTCATTTTCCCATAATTAAATGTGCCATAGTACAGGTTTTACTTCCCCATGTCAATCGAGAACAAGTGAAAATAGGCGAAGGGGTGACCTTGCGTTTCCACTCATTGGTTTGTTTTTTAAAAAGGAAAGAATGGCAGCCTGGTGGTTATTGCTGGTTAAAAAGGTAGTTATTAGAAGGGAGAACCAGGGTTTTTAGGGTTCTAATAATGTTCTGTTTTGTGACCTGGGTATTGGGTTCAAAGATATGATCATTTGTGAACATTCTTTAAGCTTTGTTATAATATGTGCATTTTTTCTGCACATACATTGTAGTTTAATAAAAAGTTGAACAAAGATCAGCAAATGGATTACATATACACATGCACACACACATTATGAATACATGAACACTCAGAGTCAGTGTTTTCTACCTTGAGGCTTTAAATTACCTACAATCCCTTAGGCTTCTCCCTAGAAATCTCACCCATCTAATATGGAAATTACATCCAATAAGCATTTTATAACTGATCCTCTTAGCATCATCTCCACAGAATTTCAAAGAAAATCTTAGGGTTCTCAAATTCCTTAGCCTTTACCTCCTCTTTAGGACAATTTTGACATGGACTCCTGGGTCTCTATGAAAAAATGGAAAGAGACCAAGGCATCAATAAAAAGAGATAAAATTCTCCCTTGGTTTCTTACTCAAATTAACTTTGACTCAAGTCACATGCTCAGTCTATGTCTATGGAAACATTCAGATACAGGTAAACATTCAGACGAAAAGTGAAAAATCCAGCCACCTGAATTGACTTACCTGTTGTTGGTGACACCTGTATGTATTGGTTTTTTGGAAGCCCTCAACAGATATTCACTTTCTTGTCTTTGGGTAGAACTGTATCATATGGCACCTCCAGTTGCAAGGACATCTGGAAGACAGAATATTTAGCTTTTTCAGCCTCTGTATTAGAGACTGGTAATGAGATCCCCTTTGGGAATGAGCGATGAATTGGCCAAATCATAATTCTAACTAGATAAGTGAAAGCCACAGCAGTCCAGGTGAAATGGAGATACAGGAAAGTCCAGGGCAGAGTTGTTTAAATCAGTGGTTTCAACCTTGGATGCTCATTGTAATCACCTGGGTATCACTCTCAGCCATTCTAATTTAATTGGCCTTGGGTGTGGTCCAGCATCAGGATCTTTAAAAGCTCCTGTAAGTGATTCTAATGCACAGCCAAGGTTGAGAGCGACTGGCTTAAACAGATAAATATCAAGACTTGTATCCTCAAAGAAAATAGCAAAGGTATTAGATATCTCACCAGCTATTATGTTTTGTGGATTTAAAGTCAAAGATTAAACAAAGGCTTTTAAGAGCTTATATCTGGAAAAGGAGTGAGAGTCTAGAAAAAAATTATCCCCTGATTTTGCAAACTCTTGAGTGACAAACGGGCATTAGAACATGAACAAGTTGATTTTTAAAGTAATACGTTGATTAGTTAACACTCACTCAATCTAATAGTTGGAAATATTCATAGAAAAAGTCGGCAGTCTCATCTGTGTAATTAACCGGAAATAATCTCAGCTGCACCCCTTCCCAATGGGGGTATAGTGTAAATATTGACCTCTCGTAAAGTCTCAGTTTTCCCACTTACAAAATGGGGGAAATGACTGAACTTACCTCAAAAGCCTTTTTGTAAGGAATGATTGAGATAATCTGGATGAAAGGGTTAAATGCCTGGCACATAGTAACAGCTCAATATCATCATTGTTCTTGGTCTCCCATTCAGCAAGCTCATTTACAAGCATTCATGTCACCTACAAAGAATTAGCAAGAATTGGGTCTGAAAAACACCAAGGTGACAATTTAATTACTGTTGTATGAGACTTGATCAACTACTATTCAACTATCCAGGGGCGAAGTATTGTAAAAGAGATATAAATGCTGCTTGAGAGACTTATGTTAGATATGATTTTTAAAAAATAGTTAACTATGAAGGCAATAAAACATGGTAAAACGTTAGTTGAAAAAGCAGTGGTTTCTCCTCCGAAAGTCTGCTTTAATAGGAGATATTTTCATATTTCTAGAATAGTCTAAGCCATGGTGTGGTAAATAAATTAACTTTCAACATCCTTTTTGGTCTTTATGACTCAATCACTACAACTCAAAGACATAAACTTAGGAAGATGAAATTCAGATTTCAGTTTTGAAGTAATGCTGTTTCACTTCCCTGAGAGAATTGTCTGGTTTGTGAAATACTACAGAAAAAGCTGTATTTTCTCTAGAAAATGAAAGGTCTTGGCCTGAGTAAATCAAGGCAGAAAACTCACCCCCATGAAAGCTGCGGCTCTGAGAGTGTGTGGGCAGGATGAGTGTCACAGGTTTAGGATGCTTGGCCTGCCCTTGGGACCCCAGCTCCTCCTTTCCAGCATGTTGCGGTCCAGAGTTCAGTTCATACCATCCCAGATGATTTGGGGGTTTGCTTCCTCACTTCAGGCACTCTTTAAATAAGAGGGCTTGTCAGTGGCTCTTCCATCTGGCAGAGAGTGAGTACTCAATAAATATTTGTTGAATGAGCCTGATCATTCTGATGAAAAGAGACCCCTTTGTTCTTTTGGGCCATTGGGTTTACCATTTACTAAACGGCCTGTGGCTTCCTGGTCTGACAAATTTATAACACCTGTTTATGTCTTTCTCACCCACAGGCTTCAACAGAATACCTGTGGCTGCACTTACAAAAGGCAACCAGAAGGACCCGTCCATTCTGGAAAGTACCTTTGGTCTGAAAGGTACAAATCAGAACTTTCACCACATTCCATCTGGCACTCACTGGTGGCGCCAACACCTCGAAAACCCTGCCGGGGCCATTTGTCACCATGTGGACACACACAGACCACCAGTGAAAGTGGAATTTTTGAATGAGCTTGAATGACCTGCCTATAAGTGTAGAAAGCCATGGTCACTTTTTCTCCGTAGGATTAGATGTGCTGATTCTAATGTGGTTCACATTATGCTATTTTCTTTTAAAAGTGAAATTTCTTTTGGAAACCTGGACATTTCTAAGATGACTTCACATCCATTCACTCCTCTTGCCTTCCAAAACAGCTGCTCAAAATCTGAATATTAGATAACATATAGCAAAAACAAACCTCTGTTATTATTATTATTATTACTATATTATTAGGTTTCTGTAAAATCCCAAGGAATTCTGTAGATAATATAGAGTAAGCTATTAGAAGGAAATCATTATTTTTGATGTGGTTCATCCCATGGAGTATGGATTGAGAATCCCAACTCTGTCTTTCCTGGAAATGGATGCTAGTTCTTCAGAACAGTGAGTCTTCTTCAAACAGCATGAAATAATCATTGTGACATAATCAGCAGTAAGAATAAATGTGTTACACTTGTCATTTTTACCTAGTGCATTTCCAGGTCTCTATCAGCAGAATTGGAATTACTTCATCATTTTCAGCATTTCATTTTCCTTTCCAGCATTTATTGCAGAAAAAATATGGGGCTTGCTGGTAGTATTCCCAGGTGACAAATGTGCACCCAACACCCTACAGAAAAGAAGAACCATAAAATAATGAATTATTCTATTGTAACTCCTGCCTGGAAAACAGCTGGTATTTAACATCACATTATGCTTCATGTGGAGTGTTGTGAGTCATCTTCCTTATGCACAGATCTTGTCTCCTCATTTAGATAACAAGCTTCCTGAGGGAGGGGAGACCACCATTTATTGCGAGCAAACCTTAGCCCATTACATATTTTATTCTCTGTATTACCAACACCCCATTGAGGTCTTTACAGATGGGGGAAGTGTGGGAGGTTTGAGTCATTCTTCCAAGTGCACACAGCAACTGGGTAACATTTGGCCCCACCCTCAGCTTGGGCTTGTCAGTGGAAGTTTGCTCAGCAACAGAGACCAGCATCAATAATCATGCTCAAGAGATTAGTATTATGAGCCTGGTATTACCAGAATGTTTGTTACATGAGTACTCCTGAGACTTCTGGAGTCAACTTTAAGAATAGCCTTGGAGCTTGCAGTGAGCCGAGATCGAGATCATACCACAGCACTCCAGCTTGGGCGACAGAGAGAGACTCCGTCTCAAAACAACAACAACAAAAAACAAACAAAAAAAGACTAGCCTCAACTTTAAATATCAATGTTGTCTCAAGCCCCGATTCAACATATTTTGAAAAACCCAGTGTTCTCCCCTCCTATCCCAGTATTAATTGACTAATTTAAACTAAAAATATATTGGGTGCCTTTTGTGTGCCAGGCATTATACTATTTGTTTAGGAGAGAGTGCGAAACAAGGCAGAGGAAGTCTCTACTCACATTGAGCTTTCATTCCAGTGGAGCAGTGTGTTATCTATTATGGCATAACAAAGCACCCCCAAACTTAGTGGCTTAAAATGAGAAACATTTACTGCCCTACAGTTTCTGTGGGTCAGGAATCCGGGTGTGGCTCAGTTGGGAGCCTCTGACTCAGGGTCATAACGTTACAAGGTATGAGCTGGAGCTATGGTCATCTCTAAGCCAGCTGGGAGGAGACCTTTTTCCAAAGTCACTCACACAGCCTCAGGTGTTTACAGTCATTGCTGGCTGTTGGCCAGAGGCCTCAGTTCCTTGCAACAAGAGCCTCCCCATAAGTTACTCACAACATAACAGTTTGCAGCCCCCAGAGCAAGGACCCCAGAGACAGAGTGAGAGAGGGCAAGAGAAGGCAAGATGTAAGTCACACTCTTTTTGTAACCTAATCCCATCACTCTTCCTGAATTCTACTCATTAGAAAGAAGTCACTAGATTCAGCCCATCTTCAAGATGAGAAATACCAGAAGACAGAGAACATTGAGGCTGTTTTAGAGGCTGTCAACCCCAGGGAGACAGACAGCAAATAAATAAGCAAATAAATAAAAATGGAAGATGATAATAAGTGCAATGAAAAGCAATGAAGCAGAGTAAAGAATAAAAAGTAGCAGTTGAGGGTCGAGTATTTTAAGTAGGATGCTCAAGGGAAGTCTTGTTGCAAAGGTGACATGTAAGTTAGGATCTGAATGATGTCTGGGAGCCAGCTATGCCAGCATCTGGGCAAAGAGCTTATCAGGCAGAGGAGACACAAAGTGTAGAAACCTGAGACGGGAAGGAGTTTAGTGTGTAGGAGGAACAGTAAGGAGGCCAGTGTGGGCAGATCAGTGGGAGGGAAGGAGAAGGGTGGAAGAGAGGAGGTCAGAGGGGCAACCATGGGCCAGGCTGGTCGACCAATATTGGTCGACCATGGCGGAGAATTTAGAATTTATTCTGAAAGGAATGAGAAGCCATCATGATCAGAGTCACGTTTTTAAAGCTCTCCTCAGTTGCTGTTGTAGAGAAAAGATGGTAGCAGGGCAGCAGAGGGAAGAGCAAGAACAGCTGAGAGATGACCACAGAGGCCCTTATGAGATGGGAGCTGACTCACATAAGAATAGAGGAGTCTCAGGGGCTCATTTGTCTCTAATGCTCTTCTACTCTAATAGTCTGCCCTCTACCCAGTGTCTCATCTCCTGTAACCATCTCACCACATAGGTTAACCCCAGTGTGGGCTGCCACCTCATCTCCTTTGAATTCCTCTGCCAAATGATCGCCAACACAAGGAAGTATACACTGTGAACTCTACTCAAGTTCGTGGTACCCCAAGGGGATCCTGTTCTCAGAGCAGTGCAGCAAACAATTTAAAAGGTAGTATCAAACATTGCCATTATAAAACAGCTTGGCCCATGCCCCCACTATCCCTGATGCCCACCATGTTGCTAAGCCAACCTCTCTCCTTTGATCTTGTAGCGCCAAGCTTTCAATTTTTCTGAGTCCCTCATCCCCTCTTGCTCTCAGGCTGCTCACACACAAAAAAAGTTTCTGCATCTTTTCATGTAAGAACAGTTCGATGTCCCCTTTATTTTGCCTCCTGCCACTAGATCTTGACTTGACGTTTCACTTTTCACAACCAAAATACCCTATCAAGCTGTTTTGCCAAACAATATCAATAGCAAATACATTTTCCTAAGCAGGACGCTTGGATGTTTTCACACCACTCTGACACATGGATGGAAGGTTAGAAGACAACAAAGGGAGGGGCTGGGAAGGACTCCAAAAGCAGAATCAGAGATTATATCATTCCTTGGGAAAGAAGAAAAGGATCAAAAGAGCTGAATAAAAGGTAGTCCCAGCAACAACGTCTCCTTGTGAACAGACTTTTGAGTATTTGGCTTTGTTATCCCACAGAGAATACAAATGCCCCTATGGACACCAAGGTCATAATAATTCCACTTCTCCCATCCCCCTCACACCCTTTGGCGCCTCATATATTCTCATTACAGTAAACTCAATTCTCCAGAAAATTTCAAGAAAACTAAGTTGCTTCCCTCTTCAACTGTTTACGTTCATTTTGACTTACTATATGAAGAGTCTAGGTACCCATAGTGTTCAGATTCTGCCAATGATGTCATACTTCAGTAGTATGGAAATGACTGAGGAAGAATTAATTTCTGATTCATGTAGCAATAAATTGAGGCTTATTGACTTGAACATTACTTTTGCCAAGAAATTTTTGCTGCCAGAGTTTATTTACAGAATGTCATCATTTTTCCAAAACATTATTGCTTCCTTTTTCAGACCATGTCTTCTGACTAGAGCAGGTAATTTGGGGAGGATTTACACATAATTATAGCCTGAATCCCTTAATTTATAAAATTGCATAGTACTTGGCTCATTAATGGCTGTTGAAAATGCTAGTCTAGTAAAATCATAAGAAGAGCTTTTACCTGGTGAATTTAGTTGTTGAAACCAAGTTGGACCCATTCCGAAACATAATCTGGAAACAAACGGTCAGTCTATTGGGAAGGCACTGCCCTGAATGGATGGGCAATCTGGTGTTATGGACTGACCATCGTCACCCACTGGACTTGGCATCCTCACCAACCTCTTTACTCAACTCCTTTCCAGCAATTAAGAATTCCATTGAGAATATTGACAAGATTCCAAAAAGTAATAAAATTACATAATGTAGTCCTGGTATAGATAGAGGATTCCTGGTAATGATGCTGGGGCTTTTTTCATAAGCACATAATAAAGTTGTGAGCTGGACATAAAATACTCAAGACACAGGGGAGCGCTCCCCCACAGTCCCAGGTGTCCGTAGCTACCTATCTACTTTGTCTTGTTCTCCCACCCACCTCAGGCCCTAACTTGAGACCTGGTGAAAGAGGTAGTCTGAATTGTATGGAAGAACGCAGAAGTAAAACTGCTAACTTAGCTGATTTCTATTCCTAAAGTTTGAGGGAAGGCAGAGTCAGATTTCAGGGGATAAAAGAGACTGTTGTGGCCCAGACTGGACTTTAGTTCCCTCTGTGATAATTGTGCTTTCTTGTTTGTGTGTATGTGTGTGTTTGTGTTTGTGTGTTGGGGGATGGGGGATATATGTATGCTTATATGCATGAAAAGTTTACAAATGTTTCCCCAATGACAATATGGTCCCCAAACTAGGCTGATCATCAGAATCACTTGAGGAGCTTTCAGAAAATACAGGCGCCTGAACCAGCCCATCCTGAGGCACAGGAATCTGTGCTTGTGAAACAAGTGCACATTTAGGTGACTGATTGTTAGCTAGGCTTAGAACCACCATTCTAAGACCCATTCCTCACTTCACCCTCACCATTTCTGTGCCAGCTCTCTTCCAGTGATTTAGTTTCTTAATATCTTCATTATCTTGTTTCCTTTATGTTTTAAACTGCATTTGGTCAAGGCAAACTGTTTCTTTCTTTGGTTTACAAAGGTGTTCATCTTGCCATGTGGAGATATTATTCTTCCAATTCCAAAACATTTGCAATAATGGGGGATTCAATTCTATATTGTATCTCCAAATCTCTTAATGTCCTAAAACGGCCTCACCAGAGAGTAGATTCATCAATCTATGCATAACCAGATATATGGATGTTTTTTAGGTCCTGGGGAAACCTCAACTACAGACTGGTCAAGTGCGGCCCAGTGATCTAATGGCATGTTCACAAATTCGTATCCATACCAATTCTAGGCAAACATGGAGGAACAGACAGAGTTTACTGCAATACCCGGACTTACATTCAGTACTGTCAATGGCTCCAGCATCTTGAAACAAACCAATTTTGGATTCTCAGGTAAAGTCTGGCAAATAATTTTTCCTTACTTAAAGAAGAGAAAGGGCTTAAAATGAATTACATACAGCTTTAAAGTACATGTTCTTACAAAACAATAGCTTCTTGAGCTAATTCTAAATAAGTTAGTTACAAATGAATCAGAAACACATGGTTGCAACTTTCCTCTAAATAAAAGGAGACTAAAAATTCAGGAAAGGAGCTAGAGACAAACATGAAGTAGATTTTCCAAAGGTCTAGACAATTGTTTAAAACACTTTCCAACAACTCAAAGTTGTCAGGTTTAATCAATTCTTTTTTTTTTTAGTTTAGTTATCTGAATCTAAAGATATCTAAAAAAGAATCAGTGTTAAATGAAAGATTTTAACAGATTCCAAACAGAATTAGTTTTCAAACTACAATGTAATTATGGAAAACTCACTAAGGATAGGAGGTAAAGTAGATGGGAACACACTCAAAAGACCAGAGCTGGGCATCCACAACTTCTAAGTAATCTTAATAAAAGGAGAGAGAAAATACTTGAAATTGAATGACAGTTGAACAAATCAATTGTTGCTAACAGATTTTTCCTTAATTAAGTCCTGATGGTTTTGCAATGCAGAAAAGAATGTATTGGGCTTTTGACAACTTCCTCTATTCCCAGTGAAAAAGAAAGCCAACCCAGAAAATCACTTAGGAAGATCCAGACAACAGATGGTACACCAAGAGTGAACAATAATCTCAGTAACTGAGGCCTCAGAGACAAGATGATGCATTCCACAACTGGATATTGTAAAACTTGGGTACAAGTGGCGTGCTGATCTGACCATTAAAACTACGTACTTCTTGAGTCACAGACCAGTGTGTGTGACTGGTTAAAACCCAGTCACAACCTGGAAAAAGTTATGGAAAGCGCTTGGGGACTGAGAAAAAGCAAACTTCCTTAGGTTTATACAGTATGGCTGGCACCTTAAGCAAAGTTAAAATCTGTCTCAATCCCTGCAGAATAAGGGCAACACCAATTATGCTACCTACTTCATGCAAGAACCTAAAATGAAAAATAAAATTGCTTTTAAAATGTGCTGCAGCCAAATAAGCTGGTATTTCATGAAAAGGAATGATTGCATTTTTGACCTTGTATGTTAACCCACTGTGCCAGATCAACAATGGCTACAAATTCTTTGATCTTCTTGCCATTGAAAATAGGCGTTTATGGCCTCTCCTCTTCAAAGTGGGCAGATTCTGTGACTGCTTGACTCATAGAATATGGTAGAAGTGATGCTGATAATTTCTAGGATCAGGACTTTAAGGACAGCTTTCACTTTCTGTCACTTGAAAAACTCTTGGATCCTAGCCTCCATGTAGTCAGGAAGCTCAAGCAGCCCCATTGTAAGTCCTATTTTAGTAGAAACTGAGGCCTCCAGCCAACAGCCTTGATTGAGCTCCCATGTAATAACTAGCACTCACTTAATAAGCATGTAAGTGGACTATCTTGGAAAAGAATTCTCCAGCCTCCAGTTGAGATGTCTCAGCTGATGCCACTGAGACTTGCCCACATTGCAGATTTATGAGCAAAATAAATTGCTGTTGTTATTTTAAGACATTAAATTTTCATATGATTGGTTATGAAAAGGTAGATAACCAGAACACCCACTATCTTGTATAATAATAATAATATATTATGTAATAATGTTGTATATATAACAACTTTATATAATTATTATAATAATAATTATTATTAACAGGAATAATAATTTGCAGTTATTTAACATTAGGTTCCAGGCACTACGTTAGGGGCTTCACTTGCATACTTCCACTACTTTTATATTATATGTTTGTTTGTTTATCTACTCATTGTGGTCTTACTCAGTAGACTGCTAGCACCACGAGGGAAAGGACTATGTTTTATTCACCACAGTACACTAAATGCCAAGCACAATGAGTAGCATATAAATAGACATTCTGATAAATTATTCTATCAGATAATTTTTTCTGTAATAAATTTTATCAGATTGCTTTTTCGTAACAAAGGAATCAATACAAACCTTGAAAAGTTCAGGACAAAAAAAGAAGCTAGAGATTGAGAGAAAGAGTAAGAGCTCAACAACTCCACTGAACACAGTGGCATTTATAAGAAGTCTTTGGAAAGTAGTTATTCAGGCTATGCCTAAACCATGCAGTTGAATCATTTGGTTCATCATTAATCATTTGCTACTATTGCTTAGTGACTAACCAAAATGGTCTAACTTCTTATGCACATGGACTTAATGAAAAAGAGAAGGAAACATTAGGGCAAGTTGGATGGCTTTCACCTAACGAGGAAAATAAAAATAAAAACAAAAACAAAGGCTCTGTGGCGGTGTTGCCAGGGGCTTATTCCTCTGGGCACCAAATCCTGCTGCACTTGCAATAGCTCATACCAGTCAAGTGATACTGTTTGGCCTTCACCCTCATCCAAGTGCTGAAGTGACAGCCTAGAGAAGGATACGATTTGTACTAGACATAAGGGTGAGATGGAATTTGTCAGATGGGAGCCTGGCATTTATTACCACAATTAAATAGTCAATCAATTATCAATTGTTAATACTGAAATCATCAATTTCAGATAATTGAAGAACAACTGGAGGAAGCAGAATCCTCTCAAAGGTATAGCCAGCAACTACAGTGATTTAAATATCCTGGAAGGGACCTCAGCTTCATATTTGTGATACTGAGCAGAACACAGACAAACTGTCAGGCAGTTGGGTGCGGTGAAAAAGAAGGAATGACAGCCAACACTATGAAAAGGACCTGAGGTCATGAATATCTGGGCTAGCTCAGTGAAGCTAAGGAGGAAGTGGATATGAAAATCAATATTTTAAACCATGCAAGATGAATGATAAACTGGGGATAAACAATAGATCAAACAGAACTGAACCTTCAAATGGCAAACTTTCAGGCTGTCCTGGGAGTGGTCACATTACATGGAACTTCATGTGCTTTTAGGCTTTGGGAAGTCAGTGGCCTAGGATGACAAAGGAAGAGAAACACAAAGGCCATTTGCAGAGGAAAGTGTATTACATCCCGAAGCTGCCATGCTCAGCTCAATTCACTGACTGACCCGGTCAAAGATCTCCTGGCTGCCAGTCCATCTGGCAGATGTAATAGTGGGCAGGGCCAGTGACATGCAAGGACCCCACTCAATCCACACCCTTCCAAAGGACTCTACAGGGTCAACACTCAGAGCCCTGCTGCTCTGAATGTTTTGCCAAAAGAAACATTCAGATGCCAACGCTGATGGTGAACATGAGTGAGCAAAGCAAAACATGCAAGGGCAGCCTGTAGCAAGACTAAAGAAAAACCACCATTCTGTCCACCAGGCAGGTCAAGGCCACAAACACTCCACTGGGAACTGGGTTACACCAGAAAGAATACAGAAACTAGTTAAAGTTGGGGGTATATTTTCCTAGGTGACCTCCAGATAAAGGTTAAGGAGGAAGCTAATGAGAGGAGGCTGTATGTAAAATGTATGTCAATTTCTATTGTTTTGAATAAACCCACATTATGCAGCTGGTAGATGATAAATCTCTGGTTTACGTTGGTCTATTATTTAATTAGGCCAACCCTTCATGACTGATGGTATTTTCTCATTTTAATGATTCTTTATTTTTCTCACATCTAATTGGGAAATCACTGCTTATCATGGTTATGGTTTCTATATTGTACCATCTTCTAGCCTCTGTCCAAGACGACGTGAACTCCAGGTTATTGACTTTCCTCTGCCTTCAATGGAAATTTGTCATGGAGAATTAAGTTTTTGACAAATCTACAGCCTATGTGCAGGGCTTCTTCCTGGGTGTAACAATAAGGAATTTGGAAACTGTCTCTAGTTTTGGCCTGGAGTCACACTGCAGCTTGAGACCCTGTCATTTCCATCAAGCTTGAAAATATACATCTTAATAAACTGCAATATTTCTTCAACTTTGATGGTATCTGTGAGCATGATGAAAAGGGTTTTCACCATCAGATTTGAAATGTGTGTCTTTTTTGTTTTTAAATCATAGACTTCTGTTGTCTAAAACAAGTTCAGGCAGTAGGAAGGAACGAAGAGAGTTCAGATTTATTCACATGGCATTTTCTCAGAAGAGCCTCTTTTTTAAGAAGCAATTTTTCGGCCATCTACACTAGGCCCATGCAAATGAAAAGATCAGAGTTAATTAATCTTGTACTGCGTAAGAGAAGTGATGAATAGCAATTAAGTGTTTTGTGTTCCTCAAGGAATTTTCCTGCTTACTTACTCTTTATTCCTCAAGGGAGGGAATTACTCTCCCTTTTGGAAAATGCTCAGTGGAGAGGGCTAAAGCTCATATCCTGATTATCTTTCTTGAGCATGGCATGGGAGAAATAATGGAAATTTCTGAAGCCACACAGACCTAAGTTCCATCATTTGTCAGCTATGAGATGTTGGCTAATTTATATAAATTCTTTCTCTATAAAACAGAGCTAAGAGGGCCAAACTCTCTCACAATGAAGGCAAGGCAGCCACTTTCTTCTCCATGGGTTAGAGTTGGTGTGAAAAGAAGACTCCCAGCAGAATGCAACTTGAACCTAAAGAGCTTTATTCAAGAACAATTGAAACTGGAAATTATGTTTCTAACATCACACTGCCTTGTACTTCATGCACTTTATTCTATAGAGTACTTTAAGGCTACACCTACACCTCAGAATATTTGAATTTATTCAGAGAAACAAAACTAGTTAAATAATAATACAAAAATGATGATGATGGTAATAATAATAATAATCGATGTTATCTCTATGGAGCTGAGTAGAAAGAAAGTACTTTTTCTGATCAAAACACCTCAAGTTGGCCAGGCATGGTGGCTTATGCCTGTTAATTCCAGTACTTTGGGAGGCCAAGGTGGGTGGAACATGAGGTCAGGAGATCGAGACCATCCTGGCTAACATGGTGAAACCCCATCTCTACTAAAAATACAAAAAGTTAGCCAGGCATGGTGGCATGCGCCTGTAATCCCAGCTACTCAGGAGGCTGAGGCAGGAGAATGGCTTGAATCTGGGAGGCAGGGGTTGCAACGGGCTGAGATTGCTCAACTGCACTCCAGCCTGGGTGACAGAGAGAGACTCCATTCCCCCCCCGCAAAAAAAAACAAACTCAAGTCACTGACTGGTTGCCTTTTTCACTGCTCAGTTGATCTTTGAGGCACCATTAGACTTAACAGTCAATGTCTTTATCAAGGAAAACAATCAGCAAGTATATTAATTAGGACATTGCTTACACTTTTACTGCAAGTCTAATGATTTATTGATTTTAAATTGGGTGCCTGTCTTCATTAAAGTCATTAATACTCTAAGTAAATTTGTGCCTGAAATTTCATACGTATTTAGGAATTACACATATTTTGCTTTTTACCATGGGACCTTTAGGCTATGAGCAATCTCCCTGTTGCAAATATCTAAATTTACAAACAGAGCTCTTTGGTATATTAACAAGTGCCTCACCTTCACAGTTGAAAATGGAAATTAAACAGAAGTGTATGGGAGAGGATTGTTGACAAAACCCTATGAGTATTAGCTTCTCCTTATTGGTACATGTAACTGTCTTCTGCAGCTGGCCACTAATGAGCACAGCTGGCAGCTAAAGCATGATTGGCTTTGGCATTCACTCTTCATTCTTCCCCAGAATAACAGAATTCATAGAACCCATCCCTCCCAGGTGTCACTGTAGAGTGAGTACCACCATATCACCTTTATAAAACTGTGTGTGTGTTGAGTCTGAGATCTCCTGCAGGGTCTCCTTCAAAACAATTGATCTTAAGAGTCTTGGATGTGGTGTGGTGGTGATGACCACAGTTCTGTTCTGATGTCCATTGCTCTATGATCTTTGGCTTTGTGGACCACTGATAGACCCAGGTTACTGTTTATGAAGCTGCTGACCCTCCCTTGGATCTCTGACCTCTAGGAAGCAGAAAGCTCCTTGTGATTAGCTATTTTTGCAGGAGTTCCTCACAGCAGAATTGTCCAGATGTTTTAGGAAGGGGAGAGGGACAGGGGATGTGATGAGGTCGGTGAGATGCAGCTTCCCCCTATGCTAGGATCATGCTCCCTCTTCCAGAGTTTATGCTAGTCTGTTTGGTTCTTTCAGCACCTAGCCTTTCCTCTGGCAGAGCGAGTGCTCCACTGTTTTATCTGCTAGCCCCATAGACCCCCTCAGCAGCTGCCGGAGCATTGAACACATCTGTGACCCAATTCAAATTCTTTCTAAAAGGTATAACTGACCCTACACAAGTCAAGGGACACAAATCTCAGTGCTCCATAACATTTCCTAAAAGCTCAGAAACTCCCAAAACATCTAGAGGCCAGCAGGGCCGCATTCCAGCAGAATTAGAGTTCAGTCTAGCACTGTCACATTGATCCACTTCAACATCTCAAGTCTCAGTTAGCTTTTGTTAGCAATATTATATTCCAGAAAATGAAATCAGCCCAAATACCTAATAGGTACCCCTTGAGGTCTGCATCTCAGTCAGCTTGGGCCACTGTAACAAAGTACTATAGGCTGGGTGGCTTATAAATAAGAGAAATTTCTTTCTGACAGTGCTAGAAGCTAGAAGTCCAAGATCAGGGTTCCAGGATGGTCCGAGTCTCATGAAGGCCCTCTTCTGGGTTGCAGAGTGCCAGCTTTTCATTATATCTTCACATGGTGGAGAGAGTGTGAAAGAGCTCTCTGGGGACCCTTTTCTAAGAGTACTGATCCCATTTACAAGGGCTCCACTCTCATAACCTAATTACCTCCCAAGGCCCAGCCTTCTAATACCATCACACTGAGGATTAGGATTTTGACATACAAATCCTAGTGCAGGACACAAGCATTTGGTCCATAAGAGTTGGTCATAGTCTGGTCACACCTCACCTACCTGTCCTGATTACCAACTCTTTCCTTCAGCAGCTCACCAACTGTTCTTCCTTTCTCTAGCCCACACTGACTTCTCAGTTCTCTGTCCACATAAGCTGACAGCAAAATCACAGCAGCTCATTGTTTTCCAACCTCACATCCTTTCGTGTTGGCTTGAGTTTTTCAACTAAATTGTGAGTACACTAAGGGGAGGCTCTATGTTCATTATGCATTCTTATATTCACACGGTAACATGATATACTCTGTCACAGAGGCACAATAAATCAAATTAAATTTAAAAATATTGCCTGGTTAGTTCATTTGTGGTTATGTCTAAAGCTGTAGTAAGCTCCACAGGATATAAAAAAGTAGAATATGCGGCTGGGCGTGGTTGCTCACGCCTGTAATCCCAGCACTTTGGGAGGCCCAGGCAGGTGGATCACAAGGTCAGGAGTTTGAGATCAGCCTGGCCAAGATGGTGAAACCCTGCCTCTACTAAAAATACAAAAATTAGCTGGGTGTGGTGGCAGGCGCCTGTAATTCCAGCTACTTGGGAGGCTGAGGCAGAGAATTGCTTGAACCTGGGAGGCAGAGGTTACAGTGAGCCAAGATCATGCCACTGCACTCCAGCCTGGGTGACAGAGTGAGACTCCATCTCAATAAATAAATAAATAAATAAATAAATAAATAAAGTGGAATATGATATGGTCCCTGTCCTCAAACATCTCCCAATCTCATTGAGAAGGCAAAAAATACAACAAAAATAATACAACTATAAGCAAATGCTAAGTTTGTGCACAAAGGTGTTTCTTTGTCATCCAGGAAGGGGATAGCATAAGGTTAACTGAAGTTAACTAGAAAGATTTCATGGCTATGATAAAATAAGTGATTGGCCTCAAACAATTACACAAGTTAAGGAGATTGTTAAAAAATGTCAGGTGTTTGTATTTTGTATAAACCTATACATTAATCGTTAGAGAAGATTTATTCACCCTAACTAAAAACAGGAAATAGCTCAGAAGTTCTTTCCTGAGTGAATTAACTCAGGTTAAACAAACTGTGGTTACATTCACACCATGGAATACTATGCAGGAATAAAAAGGAATGAACTATTGATGTGTGTAGCAACCTGATGATTCTGCAGAGAATTATACTGAGTGAAGAAAAACCAATCCGAAAAGGTTACATAATGCATGATTCTATTTATAATACATTTTAAAAATTTAGAAATAAAGACTAGATTAGTGGTTGCCACAAATTTGGAGAAGGGGCAGGAGAGAGATGGAGATGGTTATCAAAGGGCAACCCAAGGTTCCTTGTGGTGATGAAACTGTTCAGTCTCTTGACTGTGATGATAGATACTTAAATCCACACATGATTAAGTTATATAGAACTAAACACACACACAAGACAAGTAAAAATAGGGAAATCTAGCTAAAGCCTATGGATTATATCAATCCTGGTTGTGATACTGTACTATGGTTTTACAAAATGTTCCATTGGGGAAACTGGGTAAAGGGTACAAAGCACCTCTCTGGATTATTTCTTACAACTGCATGTGAATTTACAATTTTCTAAATAAAAACATTTTAATTACAAAAAAGCTGCAGAATGTCATTTCAGATGATAAGGTATAGCATAAGTCAGGCAGTGAAACTTAGATCACATCCGAGATCAAGTTTCAGAAGACTTCTGAATTACATGAAAATTTCTTAACCTGCTAAGCTACTTTGCCTCAATTTACAAGTCAAAAATTTATAAATAGAAGGTATCATAAAGTGGTGAGGAAAAATTAAGCATGGCATTGAAACATTCAAAAAACATTTCATGTCATCCAGTTATATTGCTTCCAACTTGGGTAAGCCACCCCCATTTCATTGAAAGAGTCAGAGGATGGAAGAAATAAGATGATGTTTTGCAACAAAGTATTTAAAATTAAAATATCCCTCCCCATTGCCCCAAAAGCCTAGGGGTTCTTAAACAATGACATGCATAAGATTCATTTCAATGTGTGAAAATACAGCTTCCTGGGCCCACACCAAGTGATCGACATTCAGTGGAGTTGCATAGGATTCTGGAGTTTCTGCATCTAATAAGCAACCCAGTGATTCTAATCTACCTGGAATAAGAAATCAGATTCAATGAACATACTTATTAAAAATGCAAAATTTGTTGAGACCCACTACTTTTGTCACACAATAGTTCAACTTTATTCTGATTCAATGGAATTTATAGAAAGACGTTTGGGTACTTAAAGGTCTGGGTCATGTTCTTGTGTGTTTGGGGGTGGAGAGAGAAGAGGAAGCTGTCAAAGCATAAAACCTTCCCAGCCCTCCCCTTCTAATCACAACTCATCAGAGAGCATTTTGCACAGGGAGATCAAAGTCCCTTGCCGAAGAGAGGTTGAAAGACTTTGCTGTTGTAATTCTGGGGCAGAGGTGCTTGGATATAAATGAGCCCTAACTGTGGGTTTGGGGGACCCTGCAATGTAGAAATGTAAACACAGATGTCAGGCCTTTCATCCCCATTATATAAACATACCAGCTGCCAGGGGAAGAAGGAGAAACCCTTCAGAATTAGCTGCATTTTTTTGCCATCTAGAGTATAAAAATTGGCTTCACACTTGAATTTCCACCAGCAACTCGAAGCATTGTTGACCAGAGTAGGGCTAACAATGGAACATCATCCACAGTCTGAGTGGCTCTTCTCTCTAGGAGACGTTCAGTTATTACCATTCTCTGACATATGGGTGGCTGTTCCAGGAAAAGAGAATGAGAAGAGGTGGTGGCACCCTTTCACAAAATCCCTAGACTCATGGAGAGGGGCTCTTAAAAAATGGGTGGCCATTTTGTTTCCAGGGTTCTACAAACCAAGAGTCTGACTAAGATTTATAATCCTTATTGACCCAGATTTAGGGAAAATGGAAGAAGCAAACTCTTAAGAGTTTTTGTGAGAAAAACTGAATTGCTTCCAGGAAAAGAGGACATGATTATTCCAAAGCATGAATATTTGAAGGGCCACAGCTGGTTTAGCCACAACAAAACCACAACAGACCTCCTCTCACACTATTAAATATTTTTTTTTTAAAAAAAAGGAAATGATGGAAAGAACCATTTCTGAAAAAAATTAAATGTGCAAAAAAGTATAATGGGAAATGCATTTTACAATAAAACACTTCAATCCATGGAGAAATGTGTCTTCAATTACATCTCAAGCTAGCATGCCAGCTTGCATATGCACGTAAGTCTCGTGTTTTCCACAGAGCCTCAGTTCTGAAAGACCCAAAGTGTTGTAGCAAAAGCATATGAAGAGTGTCTTTTCACTGGAACAGAGATGGCCTTTTTTTCTGAAAACACGACAGTCAAATACCTTCTGGCAATGGATATGCTCCTTGTTACATTATTAGCAATACTCATCAACCCAAGATGATAAAAATGAATCTGAAATTACCAAGCAACCCATATATGTGAACTTATTGGATGGAGGCCATTGTGGTTTAGGACACATTAGTTCAAATAAAATGTATTCCTTTAAAAATGATTCATCATAGTATTGTAAAAGGATTCACAGTGGGCTTTTAAAATAACTTTTTTTAAGAATGGATCGGCTAAGCCAGCTGTATGTAATAGAAGATCCAATCAATTCAGGATAAATGCATCATAGGTATTAACTAGAAATGTTTTGCTGCTGATATTTAGCTTATAAGATACTATTTTCTACAGTCAGTTATGGACTACAATTAAACTCAAATCTATGTAGACAGTATCTTCTACTCACAAGTAGATTCGTTCAAGAAGGCTGTTCTTAAATCCATTTGCTTCTAAGTTCAAAAGATTACAGACAATGCATTTGTACACCCTTTTGCTTTTACAAGAGCATTCTAGATGTTGATTTCATTGCTTCTGTCCCCTTCTTGTTTCAAAATCTCAAGTATGTATGTGTGTGTATATGTGTGTGTGTGATATGTATTGATATGTATGTGTTTATGTACCCAAAATTGTACCTCAAACAGTACACACACCAGAACATCTCAATATTTCAGACTTCAAATGGCTATGCATGACAGCCAGTGCCACCTGTGCATGCAGGCAGAGTTGACTTTCCTTTATTAGGAATCTGAAAGTTTCTTAGGTTGAGTAAGTAATGTAGCTTATGTAATTCTTAATTTATACATTAACATGGCAAAGATATGCATAATAATTTGGTTCCAGTGTAACTCTGCAGGTTGGTCTCTCATCCATTCTATGCTGCATTCAAACTGTTCTATTTGTTTTATTTTTTAGTCCCTCTAGAGTACCGCTTTCTTCTCTTAATTAATAATTTTTTTTTTATTGATGACCTATTATGTGCTAGGCATGGTTTTAAGTTCAGAGGACACAGTAGTGAATCAAACAGACAAAATTCCCTGCTGTCTTAGAGCTTATGTTCTAGTTGGGGGAAAGACAAAATAAATAAATATGTAAAATATATACTATGTCAAATAGTCGTAAATACTATGCAACACATGCATGGAAGATGGAGGAGTTGGAAGGGAGGAATTGACACTTAAATGTGATGGACAGGCATTCAGAGAGCCTGCTTGCCTGGTTCAGCAGCCTGAGCCACTACACCCTTCCTATGCAGAGATCTTGGTGCAAGGGGTGCGCTCTGCTCCCCAGTCTAAGAGTTTTCCAAGCATCTGCAGCACCCACTCTCCTGCATTAGGAGTTTAGGCCACCCTGCATTCCCGCACAGAGAACTTCGTGCAAAGGAGGTTTTCCAGCTCCACACCTAGGCACACTTCTTGGGCACTTGGTGGCTGCCCACTAGATTCTCCCTCAGTGGTGGTGCCTGTGCCTGCCATTGGAGGACCTGTAGGCAGACCTGCCCAGTCTGACTCTTCCCTTTGTGACTCTTGTAGGCCCCCAGGGCTGAGTAGGGAGCTCAGACCACTTTCATTCCAATCAGCTTATTGCCTGAGGCAACAGAGAACTTCAGTCATTAAACAAGGATCAAATATATACCTAGTTGAGTTGCCCCCAGCCGGTTCTTACCTATAAGCACCATCTATCTACTGGCTTGTAGGTCAAACTGCACAGCCCTATATAAAATCAAAGCAAAAAGACCCTATATCTCTACTAAAAATACAAAATTACAAATACAAATACAAATACAAAAATTAGCCAGGCATGGTAGCACGTGCCTGTAATCCCACCTACCTGGGAGGATCACTCGAACCAGAAGGCAGAGGTTGTAGTGAGCCAAGATAATGCCACTGCACTCCAGCCTGGGTGACAGAGGGAGATTTCATCTAAAAAAAAAAAATTCAAGACAAGGTTGAAAATCAACACAAAGAAACTTCTAAAGCAATCCAAGAAATGAAGGAAAATATAAACATCTTAAAAAGAAATCAGCCAGAAGTTCTGGAATTTAAAAACTCACTTAAGGAATTTCTTTTTTTTTTTTTTTTTTGAGACAGAATCTCGCTCTGTCGCCCAGGCTGGAGTGCAGTGGCCGGATCTCAACTCACTGCAAGCTCCGCCCCCGGGTTTACGCCATTCTCCTGCCTCAGCCTCCTGAGTAGCTGGGACTACAGGCGCCCGCCACCACGCCTGGCTAGTTTTTTGTATTTTTTTAGTAGAGACGGGGTTTCACCATATTAGCCAGGATGGTCTTGATCTCCTGACCTCGTGATCCGCCTGTCTCGGCCTCCCAAAGTGCTGGGATTACAGGCTTGAGCCACCGCGCCCGGCCTAAATAGAATTAAAAATTTTGTCAATAGACTGGACCAAGAAGCACAAAGAATTATGGATCTTGAAGACAAGTCTAGTCTTCCTTGTTGGATAACAATAAAGAATAAATAATTTTTAAAATGATCAAATTCTTCAAGAAATAGGAGATTATGTAAAGTGACCAAACTTATGAATTACTGGCATTACTGAGAGAGAAAGAGAAAAAGTAAACAACCTGGAAAACATATTTGAGGGAATAATTCAAGAAAAATTCCCTAAAATTGCCTGATAGGTGGACATCCAGATACAAGAAATACAGAGAATGCATGTGAGATACTATAGCAAATAAACATCACCAAGGCATATAGTCACCACACTATATGCATTGTCCAAGGTCAATGCTAAAGAAAATATCTTAAAGGCAGCTAGAGAAAAAAAGTCAGATCACATACAAAGGGTATCCCATCAGGCTAACAGTGAATTTCCCCACAGAAACCTTATAAGCCAGGAGAGATTGGGGGCCTATTTCAGCATTCTTAAAGAAAAGAAATTTTAATGAAGAATTTCACATGCCGCCAAACTAAGTAAGCTTCATAAGCAAAGGAGAAACAAAATCTCTTCCAGATAAGCAAGCACTAAGAAATTTGTTACAACTAGACCAGCTTTACAAGAGATTCTTAAGTGAGTTCTAAATATGGAAACAAAAGAATAATACCTGCTACCACAAAAACACACTTAAGTCCATAGCCCACAGACCCTGTAAAGCAACCACACAATAGAAACTAGAAAGCAACCAGCTAACAACTTCCCAGTGGGATCAAAATCTCACATAACAAATTAGCCTTGCATGTAAATGGTCTAAATATCCCACTTAAAAGGTAAAGAGTAATAAGCTGGATTAAAAAACAAGACCCAGTTAGATGCAGTGTCTCATGCTTATAATTCCAACACTTTGTAATTCTGAGGTGGGTGGATCACTTCAGCTCAGGAGTTTGAGACCAGCCTGGGAAACATGGAAAAACCCTGTCTCTATGAAAAATACAAAAAATTAGCCAGGCATGGTGGTGCACACCCAGCTACTTGGGAGCTGCGGTGGGAGGATCACTTGAGCCTGGAAGGTCAGGGTTTCAGTGAGCCAAGACTGCACTCCAGCCTGGCTGACAAAGTGAGACCTTGTCAAAAAAAAGAAAAAAAAGTTAAAAAAAAAAAGAGAAAAAAAAGAACAAGACCAGTCTGTCTGCTATCTTCAAAAGACTCATCTCACACATCATGATGCTCATAGGCTCAAAGTAAAGGGTTGGAAAAAGATCTACCATGCAAACAGAAAACAAAAATGAGTAGGAGCTACTATTCTTATACCAGATAAAACAGACTTTAAACCAACACTAGTAAAAAAAGGACAACAAAGGGAATTACATAATAATGAAGAGTTCAATTCAACAAGATGGCTTAACTATCCTAAATATATATGCACCCAAAATTGGAGCACCCAGAACCATAAAACAAATACTTCTAAATCTACTAAAAGACTTAGGCAGCCACACCATAATAACAAGGGACTTTAATACCCCACTGACAACATTTGACAGAACATCAAGGCAGAAAACTAACAAAGAAATTCTGGACTGGACCAATTGGATCTAATACACATCTACATAATACTCCACATATCAACCACAGAATATACATGCTCCAAGATTGACCACATGTTTGGCCATAAAGCAGGTCTCAATAAATTTTTTAAAATATCAAAATTATACTAACCATACTCTCACACTACAGTGGAATAAAAATATAAATCAGTGCCAAGAAGTTCTCTTAAAGCCACACAGTTAAATGAATATTAAAAAATTTGTTCCTGAATGACTTTTGTGTTAAACAATGAAATTAAGGTAAAAATCAAAACAATCTTTGAAATAAATGAAAACAGAGGCAAAATATACCAAAATCTCTAGGTGCAGCAAAAGCAATGTTAAGAGGAAACTTTATAGCATTAAATGCCTACCTCAAAAAGCTAAAAAGATCTGAAATTAACAATGTAACAACATACCTAGAGGAAGTACAAAGACACAGACACACAAAAAACTAGCAGAATAAAAGAAATAACTAAAATCTGAGTAGTACTGAATAAAATTGAGACCCAAAAATTCATGCAAAAAATCAACAAAACCCCTTTCTGCCCGTGGACGCCGCCAAAGAAGCATCGTTAAAGTCTCTCTTCTCCCTGCCGTCATGTCTAAGTCAGAGTCTCCGAAAGAGCCCAAACAGCTGAGGAAGCTCTTCATTGGAGGGTTGAGCTTTGAAACAACCGATAAGAGCCTGAGGAGCCATTTTGAGCAATGGGGAACGCTCACGGACTGTGTGGTAATGAGAGATCCAAACACCAAGCGTTCCAGGGACTTTGGGTTTGTCACATATGCCACCATGGAGGAGGTGGATGCAGCTATGAATGCAAGGCCACACAAGGTGGACGGAAGAGTTGTGGAACCAAAGAGAGCTGTCTCAAGAGAAGATTCTCAAAGACCAGGTGCCCACTTAACTGTGAAAAAGATATTTGTTGGTGGCATTAAAGACGACACTGAAGAACATCACCTAAGAGATTATTTTGAACAGTGTGGGAAAATTGAAATGATTGAAATCATGACTGACCGAGGCCGTGGCAAGAAAAGGAGCTTTGCCTTTGTAACCTTGGACGACCATGACTCCGTGGATGAGACTGTCATTCAGAAATACCACACTGTGAATGGCCACAACTGTGAAGTTAGGAAAGCCCTGTCAAAGCAAGAGATGGCGAGTGCTTCATCCAGCCAAAGAGGTCGAAGTGGTTCTGGAAACTTTGGTGGTGGTCGTGGAGGTGGTTTCGGTGGGAATGACAACTTCGGTCGTGGAGGAAACTTCAGTGGTCGTGGTGGCTTTGGTGGCAGCCGTGGTGGTGGTGGATATGGTGGCAGTGGGGATGGCTATAATGGATTTGGTCATGATGGAAGCAATTTTGGAGGTGGTGGAAGCTACAATGATTTTGGCAGTTACAACAATCAGTCTTCAAATTTTGGACCCGTGAAGGGAGGAGATTTTGGAGGCAGAAGCTCTGGCCCCTATGGCGGTGGAGGCCAATACTTTGCAAAACCACGAAACCAAGGTGGCTATGGCGGTTCCAGCAGCAGCAGTAGCTATGGCAGTGGCAGAAGATTTTAATTAGGAAACAAAGCTTAGCAGGAGAGGAGAGCCAGAGAAGTGACAGGGAAGCTACAGGTTACAATAGATTTGTGAACTCAGCCAAGCACAGTGGTGGCAGGGCCTAGCTGCTACAAAGAAGACATGTTTTAGACAAATACTCATGTGTATGGGCAAAAAACTCGAGGACTGTATTTGTGACTAATTGTATAACAGGTTATTTTAGTTTCTGTTCTGTGGAAAGTGTAAAGCATTCCAACAAAGGGTTTTAATGTAGATTTTTTTTTTTTTGCACCCATGCTGTTGATTGCTAAATGTAATAGTCTGATCGTGACGCTGAATAAATGTCTTTTTTTTAGTGTGCTGTGTAAAGTTAGTCTACTCTGAAGCCATCTTGGTAAATTTCCCCAACAGTGTGAAGTTAGAATTCCTTCAGGGTGATGCCAGGTTCTATTTGGAATTTATATACAACCTGCTTGGGTGGAGAAGCCATTGTCTTCGGAAACCTTGGTGTAGTTGAACTGATAGTTACTGTTGTGACCTGAAGTTCACCATATTACCCAAGCAAAATCATGGAATTACTGGTTATAAAAGTGATTGTTGGCACATCCTATGCAATATATCTAAATTGGATAATGGTACCAGATAAAATTATAGATGGGAATGAAGCTTGTGTATCATCCGTTATCATGTGTAATCAATAAACGATTTAATTCTCTTGGAAAAAAAAAATCAACAAAACCAAAAGCTTGGTGTTTGAAAGGATAAACCAGATGGATTAAGTGCTAGCTAGATTCACAAAGAAAACAATAGAAGATTTTTAAAAAACACAGAATCAGAAATAAAAAGGGTGACATTACAATGACCCCACAGAAATACAAAAGATCTTCAGAGATGATTATGAACACCTGTATGCACACAAACTAGAAAATGTAGAGAAAACGGATAAATTCCTATAAATACACCAACTCCCAAGATTGAATCAGGAAGAAATTGAAACACTGCACAGATCAGTGTTAAGTTCTGAAATTGAATCAGTGATAACACTTTTTAAAAACCTGTCAACCACAAAAAGCCCCAAACCAGATACATTCACAGCCAAATTCTGTAAGATGCACAAAGAGGAGCTAGTACCAGTTACACCAAAACTATTGCAAAAAATTGAGGAGGGGCTCGTCCCTAACTTATTCTACAAAACCTAGCATCACTCTGATACCAAAACCTAGCAAAGACACAAGAAAAAAACTAGAAGCCAATATCCCTGATGAACATAAATGCAAAAATCCTCAACAAAAAACTAGAAAAGCAAATACAAGAGTACACAAAAATTTAATTTACCATGATCAAGTAGGCTTTATTCCTGGAATGCAAGATTGGCTCAACTTATATAAATCATTAAATATGGTTCACCACATACACAGAATTAAAAACAAAGACCATATGATCCCCTCAATTGATGCAGAAAAAGCTTTTGATAAAATACAACGTCACTTCATGATAAAAACTCTCAGGAAACTAGGCATCAAAGTACCATACCACAGAATAATAAGAGCCATCTATGACAAACCCACAGCCAACACCATACTGAACAGGCCAAAGCTGGAAGCATTCCCCTTGAGAACTAGAACAAGACAAGGATATCCACTCTCACCACTCCCATTCAACATAGTACTGGAAGTGCTAGCCAGAGAAATCAGGAAAGAGAGAAATAAAAGGCATCCAAATAGAAGAAGAAGGAGTCATACTATCTCTTCACTGACAATATGATTCTATACCTAGAAAACCCTAAAGACTCCACTAAAAGGCTCCTGGATATCTGTGGAAAAACACATTGTAGGCACAGGGAACAGCCAGTACAAAAACCCTGCAAAATAGTGTGCTTGACATGCTTAACATGGAGGCCAAGATGACTGGAGAGCAGTAATGAAGGGAGAAGGTAATGGGAGATGTGGTCAGGAGGCAGTGGGTTGTGCAGATCATGTGAGGCTCTATTGAAAAATTTAGCTTTAACTTAGAGTATTTGGAAAGCCACATAAGTGGGAGGGTAAGAAAAGGCAGGGAGTTGGAAAACTGGCAGTGATAAGGGGCAAGATGATCTTGAGAGTAACGGTAGATATCAGAGGTGGTCAGATGCTGCACATATTTTGAGAATACAGCCAAAAGGTATAGATAGATTGAGTGTGGGGAGTGATAAAAGGAAGTCAGAGGTAAATATAACAGGTTTTTGTTTTGTTTTTTTTTTCTTTTGCCTGAGCAATTGGAAAGATAAAATCATTTTGATAAGGGGCAAGCTGTAGAAGCAGCAGACTTTCATAAGAGGAAGGTGCAGATATCAGGAGTTTGGATTTGAATAGGATAAGACTAAAATATTTATTAGACATCCAAATGGAGATGGAAAAAAGGCAGTTGGACACACGCATTTGTCATTCTGGGGAGAGGTATAAATTGGAGACAAAAAACTTGGAAGTCATCAGCATATAGAAGAGATTTAAAGATATGAAACTGAAACACCAAGGAGAGAGTATTGATAAAAAAGAGAAGAGGATAGAAGAGTGAGCCTTGGCTCATTGCACTGATGACCCTGGACATTAGAACATCCTTTATCAAATGTGTCTTTTGCAAATATTTCCTCACAAGCTGTGGCTTAGTTTTTCATTCTGACAGTGTTTATCATAGAGCACAAGTTTTTAATTTTAATAAAGCCAGACTTATCAGTTCTTTCTTTCATGGGTTATGTCTTTGGTGTTGCATCTAAAATACCAAGCTCAAGTTTATCTACATTTTCTTCTATGTTATCTTCTGAAATTTTTACAGTTTTGTACTTTACATTTAGGATTGTGATCCATTTTGAGTTAATTTTTGTGAAGGGTGTAGGATCTACGCCTAGATTCATTTTTTTTTTTTTTTTTGCATGTGGACATCCAGTTATTCTAGCACCATTGTTGAAAAGACCTTTTGCTCCATTGTATTACCTCTGCTTCTTTGTTCAGGTCAGTTGACTATATTTATATGGGTCTATTTCTGGTCTATTATGTTTCATTGATCCATTTGTCTATTCTTTTGCCAATTTCACACTATCTTAGTTGTGGCTTTGTAGGATTTCTTAGTCAGATTGCACCAGTCCTACTTTGTTTTCCCCTTTCAATATTGTATTGGCTATTTTGGGTCTTTTGCCTGTCCATATCAACCCCAGAATCAGTTGGAAAATATCCACAAAATAGCTTTAAGATTGCACTGAATCTCTAAATCAAATTAGGAAGAACTGACATTTTGACAATATTGTCTTCTTCTTCATGAACGTGGAATATTTCTCTATATATTCCTTTGATTACTTTTATCTGAGTTTTGTCATTTTCCTCATCTTGTACATGTTTTGCTAGATTTATATCTAGGCATTTTATTTTTAGGGGTGCTAATGCAAATGATAAATTGAATTTTTAATTTAAAATTCTGCCTGTTCACTGCTGTTTCCTGAACCTTGCTATAATTATTGGTTGCAGAATTTTTGGTTGATTCTTTAAGATTTTCTGCATTTGACTGGTGAACAAAGAGATTTCTTTTTTGTTTTTTTCAATCTCTATACCTTTTGTTTCCTTTTCTTGCCTTATTACCTTAGCTGGGATTTCCAATATGATGCTGAAAAGGAGTGTGAGAGGACATCCTTACCTTGTACCTGATCTCTTAGGCTGTGGGAAAACTTCAAGTATCTTGCCATTAAGTACGATGTTAGCTGCAGGATTTTTGTAAATATTTTGTGTCAAGTTAAGGAAGATTTCTTCTATTCCTAGTCTACCTAGAGGTTTTATCATGAATGGGTGTTAGATATTATCTGCATCTATTGCTATGAACACGTTATTTTTCTTCTTTAGTCTGTTGATGTGATATATTACAGTAATTAATTTTCATTGTTGAACCAGCATTGAGGACTTGGGATGAATCCTACTTGGTTGTGGTGTATAATTATTTTTACACCTTGTTGAATTTGAATTGCTATTATTTTGTTGAGGAGTTTTGCATCTTATTTCAGTGAAAGATACTGGTCTTAAATGGTTGGTAGAATTCACCAGGGAACACATCTGGGCGTGGTGATTTCTGTTAATGAGGTTAATTATTAATTCAATTTCTCTAATAGATATAGGCTTTTCAAATTGTCTGTTTCTCCCTGTGAGAGTTTTGACAGTTTCTTGTTTCTTTCAAGAAATCGGTCCATTTCATTCAGGTTATCAAATTTGTGGGCACAGAGTTTTCATAATATTTATTATTCTTTTAATGTCTTTGGGATCTGCGGTAATAGTCCTTTCATTTTTAATATTAGCAATTTCTGTTTTCCATATTTTCTTAGATAACTTAGGTAGAGACTTACTGATTTTATTAATTTTGTCAAAGAACCAGCTTTTGGTTTTATTATCTCTTTTATCTGTTTTCAATTTCACTGATTTCTGCTCCAATTTTTATTATTTCTTTTCTTGTGCTTACTTTGGATTTACTTGGCTCTTTTTTCTTAGTTGCCTAAGATGGAAGCTTAAGTGATTAATTTTAGAGTTTCCTTCTTTTCTAATTATGCATTTAATACTATAAATTTCCCCTCTAAGCACTGATTTCAGAACATTCCACAAATTTTGATACTTTGTCTTTATCTTCATTTAGTTCAGAGTATTTTCAAATTTCTCTTGAGATTTCTTCTTTGACTCATATATTTTTTAGAAATGTATTGCTCAGGAATTTCGTTCCAAGATGGCCGAATAGAAACAGCTCCAGTCAGCAGCTCCCAGTGTGATCAACGCAGAAGATGGGTGATTTCTGCATTTCCAACTGAGGTACCTAGTTCACCTCAGTGGGACTGGTTGGACAGTGGGTGCAGCCCTCGGAGGGCAAGCCAAAACAGGGCTTGCCCTCCTCACCCAGAAAGCACAAGGGGTCACCTCACCCAGAAAGCACAAGAGGTCAGGGGATTTCCCTTTCCTAGCCAAGAGAAGCCATGACAGACTGTACCTGGAAAATCGGGACATTCCTGCCCAAATACTGTGCTTTTCCAATGGTCTTAGCAAATGGCACACCAGGAGATTACATCCTGCACCTGGATCAGCAGGTTCCACACCCATGGAGCCTTGCTAACTGCTAGCACAGCAGTCTAAGTTCAACCTGCCAGGCAGCAGCCTGGCAGGGGGAGGGGCGTCTGCCATTGCTGAGGCTTGAGTAGGTAAACAAAGCAGCTGGGAAGGTCAAACTGAGCAGAGCCCACCACAGCTCAGCAAGGCCTGTTGCCTCTGTAGATTCCACCTCTGGGGGCATGGCATAGCTGGACCACAGGCAGCAGAAACTTCTGCAGACTCACACATCCCTGTCTGACAGCTCTGAAGAGAGCAGTGGTTCCCCCAGCATGGTGTTTGAGGTCTGAGAATGGACAGACTGCCTCCTCAAGTGGGACCCTGATCCTTGTGTAGCCTAATTGGGAGATACCTCCCAGTAGGGGCCGGCTGACACCTCATACAGGCCGCTGCTCCTCTGTGATGAAGCTTCCAGAGGAAGGATCAGGTAGCAATATTTGCTGTTCTGCACCCTCTGCTGATGATACCTAGGCAAACAGCATCTGGAGTGGACCTCTAAAAACCTCCAACCGACCTGCAGCTGAGGGTCCTGACTGTTAGAAGGAAACTTAACAAAGAGAAAGGAACAGCATCAACATCAATAAAAAGAACATCAACAAAAAGGACATCCACGCCAAAACCCCATCTTTAGGTCACCAACATCAAAGACCAAAGGTAGATAAAACCACAAAGATGGGGAGAAACCAGAGCAGAAAAGCTGAAAATTCTAAAAACCAGAGCACCTCTTCTCTTTCAAAGGATTGCAGGTCCTCGCCAGCAACGGAACAAAGCTGGATGGAGAATGCCTTTGATGAGTTGATAGAAGTAGGCTTCAGAAGGTCAGTAATAACAAACTTCTCCAAGCTAAAGGAGGATGTTTGAACCCATCTCAAGGAAGCTAAAAACCTTGAAAAAAAATTAGACGAATGGTTAACCAGAATAAACAGTGTAGAGAAGACCTTAAATGACCTGATGGAGCTGAAAACCATGGCATGAGAACTACGTGACACGTGCACAAGCTTCAATAGCCAATTCGATCAAGTGGAAGAAAGGGTATCAGTGATTAAAGATCAAATGAATGAAATAAAGCAAGAAGAGAAGTTTAGAGAAAAAAAGAGTAAAAAGAAATAAACAAAACCTCCAGGATATATGGGACTATGTGAAAAGACCAAATCCACCTTTGATTAGTGTACCTCAAAGTAACAGGGAGAATGGAACCAAGTTGGAAAACACTCCTCAGAATATTATCTGGGAGAACTTCCCCAAAATATCAAGGCAGGCCAACATTCAAATTCAGGAAATACAGAGAACACCACAAAGATACTCCCTGAGAAGAGCAACCCCAAGATACGTAATTGTCAGATTCACCAAAGTTGAAATGAAGGAAAAAATGTTATGGGCAGCCAGAGAGAAAGGGTGGGTTACCCATAAAGGGTAGCCCATCAGACTAATAGCAGATCTCTTGGCAGAAACTCTACAAGCCAGAAGAGAGTGGGGGTCAATATTCAACATTCTTAAAGAAAAGAATTTTCAACCCAGAATTTCATATCCAGCCAAATTAAGCTTCATAAGTGAAGGAGAAATAAAATCCTTTACAGACAAGCAAATGCTGAGAGGTTTTGTCACCACCAGGCCAGCCTTACAAGAGCTCCTGAAGGAAGCACTACACATGGAAAGGAACAACTGCTGCCAGCCACTGCAAAAACATGCCAAGTTGTAAAGACCATCGATGCTAGGAAGAAACTGCATCAACTAATGGGCAAAATAACCAGCTAACATCATAATGACAGGAACAAATTCACACATAACAATATTAACCTTAAAAATGCCCCAATTAAAAGACACAGACCAGCAAATTGGATAGAGTCAAGACCCATCAGTGTGCTGTATTCAGGAGACCCATCTCACATGCAGAGAAATGCATAGGCTCAAAATAAAGAGATGGAGGAAGATCTACCAAGAAAATGGAAAGAAAAAAAAAAGCAGGGGTTGCAATCCTAGTACCTGATAAAACAGACTTTAAACCACCAAGATCAAAAGAGACAAAGAAGGCCATTACACGATGGTAAACGGATCAATTCAACAAGAAGGGCTAACTATCCTAAATATATATATGCCCAATACAGGAGCACCCAGATTCATAAACCAAGTCTTTAGAGACTTACAAAGAGACTTAGACTGCCACACAATAATAATGGGAGACTTTAATACCCCACTGTCAATATTAGACAGATCAATGAGATAGAAGGTTAACAAGGATATCCAGGACTTGAACTCAGCTATGGCAGTTTGTATTTCTGTGGGATCAGTGGTGATATCGCATTCATCTTTTTCTATTGTGTCTATTTGATTCTTCTCTCTTTTCTTCTTTATTAGTCTTGTTAGCGGTCTATCAATTTTGTTGATCTTTTTAAAAAACCAGCTCCTGGATTCATTGGTTTTTTGAAGGGATTTTTATGTCTCTGTCTCCTTCAGTTCTGCTCTGATCTTAGTTCAAGCAGACCTAATAGACATCTACAGAACTCTCCACCCCAAATCAACAGAATATACATTCTTCTCAGCACCACATCACACTTATTCCAAAATTGACCACATGGGTGGAAGTAAAGCACTCCTCAGCAAATGTAAAGGAACAGAAATCACAACAAACTGTCTCTCAGACCACAGTGCAATCAAATTAGAAAGCAAGATTAAGAAGCTCACTCAAAACCACACAACTACATGGAAACTGAACAACCTGCTCTTGAATGATTACTGGGCAAATAATGAAAAGAAGGAAGAAATAAAGATGTTCTTTGGAACCAATAAGAACAAAGAAACAATGTACCAGAATCTCCGGGACACATTTAAAGTAGTGTGTAGAGGGAAATTTATAGCACTGAACGCCCACAAGATAAAGCAGGAGGCCGGGCGCGGTGGCTCAAGCCTGTAATCCCAGCACTTTGGGAGGCCGAGACGGGTGGATCACGAGGTCAGGAGATCGAGACCATCCTGGCTAACACGGTGAAACCCCGTCTCTACTAAAAAAAATACAAAAAACTAGCTGGGCGCGGTGGCGGGCGCCTGTAGTCCCAGCTACTCGGGAGGCTGAGGCAGGAGAATGGCGTAAACCCGGGAGGCAGAGCATGCAGTGAGCTGAGATCCAGCCACTGCACTCCAGCCTGGGTGACAGAGCAAGACTCCGTCTCAAAAAAAAAAAAAAAAAAAGATAAAGCAGGAAAGATCTAAAATCGACACCCTAACATCACAATTAAAAGAACTAGAGAGCAAGAGCAAACAAATTCAAAAGCTAGCAGAAGGCAAGAAACAACTAAGATCAGAGCAGAATTGAAGGAGATAGAGACATAAAAAGTCCTTCAAAAAACCAATGAATCCAGGAGCTGGTTTTTTAAAAAGATCAACAAAATTGATAGACCGCTAGCAAGACTAATAAAGAAGTAAAAGAGAGAAGAATCAAATAGACACAATAAAAAATGACGAATGGGATATCACCACTGATCCCACAGAAATACAAACTACCATCAGAGAATACTATAAACACTTCTATGCAAATAAACTAGAAAACCTAGAAGAAATGGATAAATTCCTGGGCACATCCACCCTCCCAAGACTAAACCAGGAAGAAGTTGAATCTCTGAGTAGACCAATAACAGGCTCTGAAATTGAGGCAATAATTAATAGCCTACAAACCAAAAAAGTCCAGGACCAGATGGATTTACAGCCGAATGCTACCAGGGGTACAAAGAGGAGCTGGTACCATTACTTCTGAAACTATTGCAACCAATAGAAAAAGAGGGAATCCTCCCTAATTCATTTTATGAGGCCAGCATCATCCTGATACCAAAGCCTGGCAGAGACACAGAAAAAAGGAGAATTTCAGGTCAATATCCCTGACGAACATCGATGTGAAAATCCTCAATAAACTACTAGCAAATTGAACCCAGCAGAACATCAAAAAGTTTATCCACCATGATCAAGTCAGCTTCATCTCTGGCGTGCAAGGCTGGTTCAACATACACAGATCAATAAACATAATTCATTACATGAACAGAACCATCAACAAAAACCACATGATTATCACAATAGATGCAGAAAAGGCCTTTGACAAAATTCAGCAGCGCTTCATGTTAAAAACTCTCAATAAACTAGGTATTGATGGAACATATTTCAAAATAATAAGAGCTATTTATGACAAACCCACAGCCAATATCATACTGAATGGGCAAAAACTGGAAGCATTCCCTTTGAAAACCGGCACAGGACAAGGATGCCCTCTCTTACCGCTCCTATTCAACAAAGTGTTGGAAGTTCTGGCTAGGGCAATCAGGCAAGAGAAAGAAATAAAGGTTATTCAATTAGGAAAAGAGGGAGTTAAATTGTCCATTTGCAGACGACATGATTGTATATTTAGAAAACCCCATCGTCTCAGCCCAAAATCTCCTTAAGCTGATAAGCAACTTCAGCAAAGTCTCAGGATACAAAATCGAAGTGCAAAAATCACAGGCATTCCTATACACCAATAACAGACAAACAGAGAGCCAAATCATGAGTGAACTCCCATTCACAATTGCTTCAAAGAGAATAAAATACCTAGGAATCCAACTTAAAAGGGATGTGAAGGACCTCTTCAAGGAGAACTACAAATCACTGCTCAATGAAATAAAAGAGGACAAAAAGAAATGGAAGAAGATTCCATGCTCATGGATAGGAAGAATCAATATCGTGAAAATGGCCATACTGCCCAAGGTAATTTATAGATTCAATGCCATCCCCACCAAGCTACTGATGACTTTCTTCACATAATTGGAAAAAACTACTTTAAGGTTCATATGGAATGTAAAGAGAGCCCACATTGCCAAGTCAATCCTAAGCAAAAAGAACAAAGCTAGAGGCATCACGCTACCTGACTTCAAACTATACTACAAGGCTACAGTAACCAAAACAGCATGGTACTGGTATCAAAACAGAGATATAGACCAATGGAACAGAATAGAAGCCTCAGAAATAACACCACACATCTACAAACATCTGATCTTTAACAAACCTGACAAAAACAAGAAATGGGGAAAGGATTCCCTATTTAATAAATGGTGCTGGGAAAACTGGCTAGTCATATGTAGAAAGCTGAAACTGGATCCCTTCCTTACACCTTATACAAAAATTAATTCAAGATGGATTAAAGACTTAAATATTAGACCTAAAACCATAAAAACCCTAGAAGAAAACCTAGGCAATACCATTCAGGGTATAGGCATGGGCAAGGACTTCATGACTAAAACACCAAAAGCAAAGGCAACAAAAGCCAAAGTAGACAAACAGGATCTAATTAAACTAAAGAGCTTCTACACAACAAAAGAAACTACCATCAGAGTGAACAGGCAACCTACAGAATGGGAGAAAATTTTTGCAATCTACCTATCTGACAAAGGGCTAATATCCAGACATCTACAAATAACTTAAACAAATTTACAACAAAAAAAACAACCCCATCAAAAAGTGGGCAAAGGATATGAACAGACACTTCTCAAAAGAAGACATTTATGCAGCTAACAGACACATGAAAAAATGCCCACCATCACTGGTCTCCAGAGAAATGAAAATCAAAACCATAATGAGATACCATCCCATACCAGTTAGAACGACTATCATTTAAAAAGTCAGGAAACAACAGATGCTGGAGAGGATGTGGAGAAATAGAAACACTTTTACACTGTTGGTGGGACTGTAAACTAGTTCAACCATTATGGAAGACAGTGTGGTGATTCCTCAAAGATCTAGAGCTAGAAATACCATTTGACCCAGCTATCCCATTACTGGGTATATACCAAAAGGATTATAAATCATGCTACTATAAAGACACATGCACACCCATGTTTATTGCAGCAATATTCACAATAGCAAAGACTTGGAACCAACCCAAATGTCCATCAATGATAGACTGGATTAAGAAAATGTGGCACATATACACCATGGAATACTATGCAGTCATTAAAAAAGGATGAGTTCGTATCCTTTTCAGGGACATGGATGCAGCTGGAAACCATCATTCTGAGCAAACTATCACAAGGACAGAAAACCAAACACCACATGTTCTCACTCATAGATGGGAATTAAACAATGAGAACACTTGGACACTGGGTGGAGAATATCACACACCGGGGCCTGTTGTGGGGTGGGGGGCATGGGGAGGGATAGCATTAGGAGAAATACCTAATGTAAATGATGAGGTAATGGGTGCAGCAAAACAACATGTCACATGTATACCTATGTAACAAACCTGCAGGTTGTGCACATGTACCCTAGAACTTAAAGTATAATAAAAAATACAAAATACTTTAAAAAATGAAATGCATTGCTCAGTCTCTAGTATTTGGAAACTTTTCAGTTATCTTTCTGTTATTAATTTCTAGTTTAATTTCATTTTGGTCTGAGATGGGGCATTGCATAATTTTTATTTTTAAAAAATTATTAAGGAATGTTTTATGCCCCAGAACGTAGTCTATCCTGGTGAATGGTCCATGTGAGCTTGAGAAGAATATGTATTCTGCTGTTGTTAGATGACATAGTCTATAGATATTCATTAGATCCTGTTGTTTGATGGTGCTGTTGAGTTCAACTATGTCCTTACTGATTTTCTGTCTGCTGGATTTGTCCATTTATGATAGAGAGGTGCTGAAGTCTCTAACTTTAATACTGGAATTATTTATTTCTTCTTCCTGTTACATCAGTTTTTGCTTCACATATTGTGATGCTTTGTTCTTGGGCACATACACTCTAAGGATTGTTATGTCTTCTCAAAAAATTGACCCCTTTATCATTATATAATGAGCCCCTTTATCCCTGATAAGTTTTCTAGTCTAAAGTCTATTCTGTATGGAATTAATATAGCTACTCTCACTTTCTTTTGATTAGGGTTAACATGGTATATCTTTCTCTACCCATTTACTTCTAATCTAAATATGTTTTATATTTAAAGTGAATTTCTTGTAAGCACCATGTAATTGGGTCTGGTTTCTTGATCCACTCTGACAATCTCTGTCTTATAACTGGTGTATTATAGGCCATTGACATCAAAATGATCATTGATGTAATTGAATTAATATCTGTTTTCTATTGCCTTTGTTCTTGTTCCCAATTTTGTCTTTTACTTTTTTTCTGCCTTTTGTAGTTTTGATTATTTCATATGATTAAATTCCCTCTCCTTTATTCCCATATCAGTTCTACTTCTTTTCTTACATTTTCTAGTAAGTGTTCTGAATTTTTTTTATTTTTAACTTCTTTTTCTTGTTTCTTTACTACAGCTTTACATACAATGTTGAATGAAAACAAATCTAGACATCCTTGATTTCTTTCCAGTTATGAGGAAAATACTTCCTTTTAGTATTTCCCTCATTGATTATAACATTTGCTTTAGGTTTTCTGTAGATATTCTTTATCTGGTGGTTAAAGTTTCCTTCTATTCTTAGGTTGATGAGACTTTATTTTTTTAATCATAAAAGGACATGAAATTTTATTAAATGCTTTTTCTGCATCTATTGACTTATCCATATAATTTCTCTCATTTAATTTATTAATTTAGCAAGTTACATTAATTTATATTATAGGGTTAAATCACTTTATATTCTTGAAATAAGCTTAATTTATTTGTGATAATTTTAATTCTCATATATTGCTGGATTTGGTTTACTATTATTTTGTTTAGATTGCTGCATCTATAATTATAGATGATTTCTTTCTTTTGACTTATCACCATCAGTATTGGTGTCAAAATTATGCTAGCTTTATCTGTATTTTGTAATAGATAATGAAAAATTACAATTAATGTTTTTCTGAATATTTGATAGAACTCACTTGTTAAAAACTATCTGAACCCTTGGTTTTTATGTGCATAGCTCTTTTACATTCCAAAGTTTTAAATTATACTATCTAATTTTTAAATAATTATTTGAAATATTATGTTCTTTTTATTGCTAATATTATGTTTATTCTTTTTTCCCTTTATTTTTTTCCAGTTTTGTCAAATAAATTAATCCTTCACAAAATAAATGTTTGTTGCTCATTTTTATTGCATGTTTATACTTCATTAATTAATGTTCTTATATTTATTACTTTCTTGCTTTTCTTTGAGTTTTCTCTTAAGTTAAATAATTACACAGTTTCAGACCTTCTTTTAAACTATAAATATTAAAGGCTATAAATTTTCCTACAGTACTGCTTTAGCCATATCCCCACAAGTCTTGATGATGTAGAAATCTAGTTATAGTTTATTTTTGAGTATTATGTTAAACCTTATGAAATTGTCATTTTTGTAGGTTAAAAATTGTTGATGTCAGCAATTCTGTAGTTAAATTTAATATAGTCTAACTTTCACTATTATGTCTTTATCCACAATTCATATAGAAGCATGTTTGTTAATTTCCAAATATATGTGTTTTTCTCCTGTCAGCTTTCTGTTATGGATCTTTAAGAATTTTAATGTGGTCAATAGGACAATTCATTTGAAGCCTTTATTAATTAGCTTATGACCCATTATATGTGTTCCATTTTAATAAATATTTTGCTTGTTTAAAAGGAATTTTTATTCTGCATTTGTTGATTGCATTGTTCTACAGAAGTCCAGCTGATAAAGCTGCTATATTGTTCAAATTTTCTGTATCAATAGTGATTATTGTCTGCTTGCTCTATCAATTTCTTTCCTTTTTTTTTTTTTTTTTTTTTTTTTTGCACAATCATGGCTCACTACAACTACAACCTTACAACCTCTGCCTCCTGGGCTCAAGTGATTCTCCCACCTCAACCTCCCAGGTAGCTAGAACTACAGGTGCACACCAACATGCCCAGCTAATTTTTGTATTTTTAGTAGAGTCAGGATTTCACCTTATTGCTCCGGCCAGTCTTGAACTCCTGCACTCAAGTGATCCACCCACCTCGGCCTCCCATAGTGCTAGGATTACAGGTGTGAGCCACCATGCCTGGCCAATTTCTAAAAGATATATATTAATATATCCCACTATGTTGGTGCAGTTTTAAATTTCTCCTCATAATTTTGTTAGCTATTTTTACTTTATAGATGCTGATGTTGTCATAAGGGTGGAGTTGTTATATATTCTTAGTTAACTGAATCATTTATTATTATATAATAGTCCTCTTAATCCCTACTAACATCTGTTGCTTCCAATTCTGTTTTTAAATATATAACATTTTCTTATACAAAAAATAATACATATTTTATTACTATATGTTAATATACATAATCTTTTACATAGAATTTGCCTTGACATAGCTTTTTCCATTTGATTTCAACCATTCTGTGACCTTATAGGTTTGCCATATCTCTTGTAAATTGTACATATTAGTAGCTATACTTTAGATATTTATCTAGACTAACAATTTTTTTTAAATGGAACTTCAGTTTATTTACATTTATTGTAGCTATTGATATATTTAAATTCATTTTTAACATTTAATTATGAGTTGTTTGTTCTACATTTTTAAAAGTATCTTTTTCTCTCTTCTCTCACCTTCACTTGCCTATTTTTTCCTCCTTACTTACCCCCTTCCTAATTTAGAGTAATTCATTTTATTTTGGTTCTAGAAATTTCAGAATGCTTGCTTATCTCATCAAAGTATATTGAATTTCTTTACTCTCCTTCTTCCAAAATTTAAGAGATGAAACCATTCAACACCAATTCCCAGAACTTTACTTAATTCTATTGTTTAAATGTATTGTGGTTTTATTATTTTTAACCATTTAAGACATTATTATTGTCATTTCATACAGTCAATACTTTCTAAGTTTGTCCACCTAGAAATGATTTTTGTTCTTATTTCTTTTCAGACCTTCCATCTGAGATCACTTTCCCTTTGCTTGAAGTATATCCTTAATGAGGTTTCTTTGGTGATAAATGTTTAGCATTTGTTTGTCTAAATATGTTTTGTAGACATGCACATGTAAGATGACATTGTCTCTCTGAATGTCTCTTCAAGATATTAATTTACTGTCTTGCAGTTTAATTCTTATTCTTGAGAAGTTGGTTCTCAGCTGGAATATCATTCCTTTGAAGGTATGTTTTTCTTTAACTGCTTTTGAGGTCTTCTTATTTGTTTTAGTGATCTTCAGTTTCTCTATGATGCTTCTTCGTGTGAATGTTTTTTCCTCCTTGCCATTTGTTTGAATTTCTGAATAATGAATGGATCTCTCATTCATTCTAGAAACTTATCTGCCATTATATTTAAAATATTGCCTCTAATACATGTCTAGTAACTTGGTAATAAATGGACCTAAACATGCAATGGCTCAACACAATACAACTTTATTATTTCCTCTTCTGTCATGAGTAGGTGCATAACTAGGCAGGGCTAATCTCCTCTATCTGGTCATTCAGGGAACCAACTGATGGATGCTCTGCCTTTTTAACACATGACTTTTCAAAGTCATCTCCATCCAAGCCAATCATGAAGAAAAAAATAACATGAAGGAACACATATAAGAAGTATTTTATAAACTGGGCTTACAAAAGGAACACATAATATTTTGTATCAATTGGCTATAATCCAGTCATATGGCCACCCTAATATCAAGTGAAGCCAGAAAATACAATCTATGAGTCCAGGAAATAAAGAATTTGCATTTGGTTGCATAGCTAGTAGTATCTGATGTACCATTCTCTTTTTCCTCTCTTTCTAGATCTATGCTGTACCATTTCACTCTATCTTCTGCTTTTCTTAATCTTTCATATTTTCCATGTGCTGTGTTTCTTTGTTCTGCATTTTGGTTTTTTTTGTTTTTTTTTTTTGGAGATATTCTTTATTTCATTAATTCTATCTTCAGCTGAGTCTACTCTGCTGCTAAACCCATCCATTTATATTTTAATTTCAATTGTCCTATTTTTAATTCCTAGAAATTTTGTCTGGTACTGTTTCAAATCTGTAAGTTTGCTTTTTATAGCTCCTGCATTCCAAACATATTTTCAGTCTTGAAGTATTTATTTTAACTTGGTAATTATAGTTGTTTAAAATAATTCCAACATACGAACATTTTTAGGGATTTGATTAAGCTCTTGTATTTCTGATGGCTTTTACTCATGGTGCCTTGTTGCTTTGCATATTGTATATTGCTAGTTACAGGTTAATTTCCACAGAGATTATCTGTGATTGCTGCTGCTAGATTTCTGAGAGCACTACCCATCTATAGCCACTTTAAAGTAACATCTCATCTTTGTTTTTGTTTCTGTTTTGGTTTTTTGGCTCTTTTGGATCGCCTAAATTGTGGGCATTCCGAATTCTAAGGCTTTTGGGGCTGGCTGGAGATTATTATTTCTCAAAGGAGCCTTTTTCCTCTTCCACTTAGAACCAAAATTCAAAACAATAGCTTATGTGCAGTATCGTCTAGGAAAGAGACAAGGAGTGAGGTATGCTTATTTTTAGTTCACCTTTACACTGTGGGTATAGGTCTCTGGTATCCCAGCTTAATCCTTGTGGTTGACATATTTGACTCTCCAAGTTGCCAAAATCGACCGTGGGATGTCTTCTATTCCCTGTACATTGTTGATACAGGACAGAGGAGCCCTAAAATATGTGCTTGGCCCAGAAAAAAGTTTAAGGGTGAGCTGGTGGTGCTGTACAGCGACTTTTACTGAAGCAGTTGTGTACAGCAGCAGTAGTAGTTGTGTCCTTGTGAAGCAGGGCAACCCCTAAGGCAGTGTGCCCAGAGTAGCAGCTACTAGTAGTAGTCATATTTATACCCACTTACAATTACATACAAATTAAGGGGCAGATTATGTAGAAATTTCTAGGAAAAGGGTGGTAACTTCTGGTTCTTTAGGTTGTTGCCATGGAAAGGTGTGGTAACATCAGAGTGTTGCCATGGCAATGATAAACTGACAGACAGATCACACTGGTGGGCATGTCTTATGGGTGGCAGCTTTTGTCCTGGACCTGTTTTAGCTAGTCCTCAATTAGGTTCAGTGTTAAAGCCCTGCCTCTGGAGTCCAGTCCCACTTCCTACCCCCCTGCAAAATGAAAGCTCAGGCTCACCCTATTTGCCAAATGAGATTGAGACAAAAGTTCGCTTTAGTGCCGCTTGTATCTGAGTTCCTGTTTCCACCTAATTTGGGGGCTTAACTTCTTGTCTGCTCACTGACATATGTAAAAAATCCAGAATTAAAAAAGAAAAATTCATCCAACCCTTTTAGTTTTTCAGTTAGTGGGTCACTCAGATATTAATCCACCATTCTACTGGAAAAGGTGGTTACTTAGTCCTGGTTCGTAGTTTCAGTTTATATGCAATTTCCCCTCAAAAGCTTCCCTGACCTTCCTTTCCAAGGTGCTCCCATAGCCTTCACCACAAACCCTTACCTTAGTATTTACCCCATGGCATTGTAATTTCTAGTTTGTCCGTATTCCTGGGACACTGGAAACATTGAGAAAGCATGAGTCATGATTGTCTTGTTATTCATTATATTTCCAAGGATAATCAAAGTGGTTTCTGATACTTAGGAAGCATTGACTAAATATTTGTTGAATTAATAAACGCATTTATGAATTAGCTTCTTTCTTCCACCTGCCTTATCTTCGAGAGGTTCCTGGACATTTTCTGGAATTTTCTTTTAATATTGTCAGTTTTATAACAGCCTGGTCTTTAGGTAATATGGTGGCATAACAGGAAATACAATTTACTTGATAAATATTAAATAAATGAATAATGCTTAATACGTACTTTTGAAATCAACAGCTTGCCCTGTGTAATATAATTATTGGTTAAACAATTTTCAGATGGTCTTTGAAATATTTTATGACTATTGAGACAATTGGTTAACTAACACTTAAATGATGTGGTCAAATACTCTAGAGGAGTGTAAAGAAAATTAAGAAGTATCTTACTTGCCCTAAATCTCAATTTTTATTGTACCATGGAGACTTCAAAAACCGTGTTTTTAAGCTGGGGTGGTAGATGTCCCTCCCCATGGCTAACAACCTATTCAGAAACATATCATCATCATCTTACCTGCTACTGATCAGGCTTGTCATTGTCTATCTGTTTTATGACTTGTTGCTGTCCCCCTTCCTTGTTAACCCTTCAGTTTCTATCCTGGCCCTCTGAGTCCAAGAGGTTGTGAGGAAAGTTCCACCAAGCCATATTATTCATCCTCTGGTGAATGCTGTTTTTTCAGAGGATTAAAGACCAGAATGTCCTGATTAAACACTTAATTAGACATTGCCAGTTTTAAATAATTGATTCCCTCATTAGTTTAATATGCTAATGACAGAGCCCTGAGAAAAGGAAATGGAACAAAATTTACCCTCTGAGAAAATGGGTTGAAATTAGATTTTTACACTAAGATATTTCAGAGTAAATTACCAGTTCCCAATAGATAGGAGCTGTCTAACTAGTATTTCATTCACTGCTTGGACCTCTAATGACTAAACTTTTTGCAAATGAGGGCACTTGGGTTTGGCCTTTTGGGTTATTTGCTGTTAGAAACTGCTGTAGACTATGAGATACAATGGAAAGAACCCCCTGCACTGACAGCCAGGTGATCTGTGTGCAAATCACAGCTATCACATCCCTATTGTGACTTGGTAAGTCCCCTTAATCTCTTTGAGTCTTCACGTGTCTTTCTGTTAAGATGAAGTCTGCAACTGTTTGTGTCCTAGACAAATTTTTATCTTCAATAACATAATTTTGCTTACTGAGAACTAGGCATTCAGTATATGTTTACTGAATTAATAAAACAAAAGAGTTGGATTAGGTAGTAATTCAAGTAACCTTCAATTCCAAAACTACATGATTTCCTCTGACATTCATCTTGCCATTTTTGTCCCAAAAATTGTTCTCGGCAAAATGACTCTTGAGTCCTATGCACCAGTGATTGATAGATGGATGGATGGATGGGTGGATGGATGGAGAGATAGATAGATAGAGATATCAAATTCTGATTCAGCACCAGATGTGGTCTCTACATGTACGAAATAACTTCTTAATTGTATCCATCATCTGGAATATTACATAAGAAAATTTAGCAGTACTCACTTAGATCATAGTCTTATTCTTTGCCATCAGCCAACATGAGAGATGTAAGAAAATAAAGAACAACAAGATGGTAAGAAGAGAGGATTGTGTAGGTGTCCATGTATTGACATGGTTCCTGAAATATTGTTATATAAATAAAGCAGGTTACAGAAAATATAATATAATCCCATTTTTGTAAGAAATAGAAATAATTATAATCCCACATGCCTGATCTATGTGCCTGGTGGGTAGAGTATAAGTTTGTGTGATCTTAGAAAAAAGGCATAATTGGCTACTTGAATTGTTAACATCTGTTTCCAGGGGTGCAATGGTGGGTAAGTGTTTGAGTGGAGAGAGTGGGAAGGAAGTTTGGAGGGAAGGAGATTGTTGGCTTCTTCTTTGTCCACTTATGTGTTGTTTGGCTTGTTTTTAAATATAATTTGCATCAAATTTCCTTTTTAAACCAAAATGTGTGTAACACATGGTTGATACCCAAATTTAACTTGTTCTGCCAGCTTTCCAAATATTTGAAAATTCAGGCAAAGTCTTTAAAGCAGCCTTCAATGTCTTCCACATTCTGACTGCTCATTAGCTCTGCTTCCTCATCTCCTTTGAATCTCTCCCTTGTTTGCACTTTTCCAACCACCTGGTCCTCCCTGACATTCTTTAAACATACAAAGCTTGCTCCCACTATGGACCCTTTGCGCTGGCTGTTTCCTCCCCCTGGCACATTCTTCCTCCACATATACACGTGGCTCCTTCCCTCATGTCTTTTAGGTTTCTGTTCAAATGTCACCTTCTGGACCACTACATTATCTCGCTCCTCCTTGGCATTCTTTAGCCTGTTTTACTATATTTTTTCCATAACACTAATTACTATCTGATAAACTATATATTTATTTGTCTATTTGCTTACTATATGATCTACTTATACTGCAAGGTTTCCCAGTACCTAGAATGATGGTGCCTGACATACAGATGACACACAATTGACGTATTTAATAAATACAAAGGCAAATAAGGCAAATGCAGCTCATCCTGTATAGCTGTCTAGTGCCATTTGAGGTGTATATGCTGACCTATGTGGTTGACTTAAATTGTTTCAAGGAGGGAATAGAAACATACAGTGCTAAACCCAGATTTCCTTCTGCTCCTACCGCTCAAGCTTTAGTGACATCATGCTCCCAATATCTGGTAACATCATGCAGGTTACTCTGCAGATCTGAAATATCACTTTTACTCTTTTACTTGTACTATTCAGAATTTTCTGGATCCACCAGACAGATTCAGACTCAGCAAAATCATGCCTTTAGGTCTTGTCTAATCACTGAACGTGTATATTTATTTCACATTTCTAACTAGGTCATCTCAATATTGTCTTAACACATCTGATCTGAGGTGTAAACCATTCAAAAGGCAAAGTGAGCAGTCTATTCTCACTCCTGGATTCTTCATTAAACTATTATATTCCCAGTATTTCTGTGTCAAAAGGTAAGAATGCGTCATTTGGCTTAAACAATACAGAGATTTATTGATTCTCAGAACTGAACAGTCTCAAGGAAAGGCAGCTTCCTGGTTCACTGATCCAGCATCTCAGTCATATATTCAGAGATCCAATTTCTTTTTATCTTTCTGCTCAGTAGTCCTCAATATGAGCTCCAGCCTAACATCTGCTCTCCTTGTGGTAGTAGGATAAAAGCCTGACATAGTCAGGGATGCAAGCATCTTTGTTCAGTAGGATACATTCCTTTTGCCCCAGTATTATAATAGCCCTGAGATATACACTTATCAGACTGGCACGGGGCATATGTCCTCTCCAGAAACAATGGCCATAACTGGTGGAATGTGCTGATCAGGTAGGTTAAGCCAATCTGGGCCCACCCCTAGAGCTGGAAGTGGGATGAGGTTACTCTAAAGTCTATTGGTAGAATAGAGGAGGAGAGAAGAGAATTCACCAACAAAAGTCAGAATACTCTGAGAACAACAAATGTCCACTACACGTACCGTGACAGAGAAGGATGTGAGTGCTGAAGAGGACTACTCACTTTCTATGGGCTTCAGAAAGTGAAGGGGAGAGAAGCCATTGCAATAAATGTTTGTATTTCCAATGTCCTAAATCTCTCTCTCAAGCATATTTGTTGCTTGAAAAACACATGGAATCTAGAAGAATTAAGTCTAACTGCTGTGACTTGTTAGTGCATAGTGGTCTCTTTCAGCCAATAATTCGCCTCTACACAAAGGCCCAAAAGACTGCCCAAGAGAAACAGCAATGCCGGAAAAATTAAGGTTCTCTTCTCCTCCTGATCCTAGTTTGGAAACCGAAGGGGAAAATCCATTAACACAATAAAAGTTATACTTCCTTTTGTTAGCAATTCTTCTCCCACTTCAGCATTAGTAACACCTTCTACTTAAGGCCAACAATATCTATATCCCATTCTTTTGGGGACACTCTACCCTGCCACTTGAGGAAGTGCTAACACATTTCCAAGAATCAAAGAAAATGCTCCATGCAAACTGATGGCATTTTAAAAAGCTTTTTCTTATTGTGAAATTTTAAGCAAAGAATAATACAATGAACGGCCATGTATCCATCATCCTGCTTCAACTGTAACCATATCATGGCTAATTCCAGTTCCAGCCACTTCCTCCTACTATATTATTTTGAAGCAAATTATTTTGGAAATTCCAGTTCCAGCCATTTCCTCCTCCTATATGTATCTCATATGTCTCAAAAAGATGATGAATCTTAAAAACATTATCACAGCTTAAAAGTTGACAATATTTCATAAGCAATTATCAACTATCTAATCAGTACTCATATTCAATTATCTCATAAATTTCATAATTTAAACATTTGTTTCTTTGAATTAGGATGCAAATGGCATCCATATAATCAATTCATTCAATTCATTCATAAGCATTTGAAGTCTCTTTTAACCTATGAATTTCATCTTATCTCTCTTTTTTCTTTCTTATAATATTTTTATTGAAGTACCCAGGTAATATGCCCAGTAGATTTTTCCACAGTCTGTATGCTGCTGATTGTATCTCCATAGAATAGTTTAACACTTTCTTCTCTTCTTTCTTGTAAATTGATAGCTGGATCTAGAAGCTTCATCAGATTTAGGTGTGGATGTTATTTGAATCATCAGTCAAGGAAGCGTATTCACATATCTTCCCACATCTTAGATACATATATTTCAAAGTGCCTGGGAAATTCCAACCTTCAGAGAGGTTCCATTTCATTTATACAAATAAATAATCTAAACAAAGTGAGTTCACATGGCAGGGTGTTATTTTGAAATTCACATAAGCTAACATTTCCAAGTTGAAGAAAATGAAATGCACAAGTGTAGATCTACAAGCACAGACACTGTGCTCTCATTTGTAAGAACACAGATAGGTTCCTGGATACTTCCTTGATCAACATTCTTCATCCCACACTGTTGAAAATCCCACATGAACAGAGCAGGCTAAAAATGTAACTCTACTTTCAAGGTCTCTATTTTCTTCATTCCCTATCACACTCATTTTCTCATACTTGTCATATCTGACATGACTCCCCTGCAGCAAACGCAACTACAAACTATCTTGGAAGACACATCCCTTGAACAAAATTTGATGTAAATCAATATATATTACACAATGAAGATATTGGAAAAGATGGCCCCTCATTATAGGAGTTCTGTGCTGCTATCTGGGCTGAATCCCAAGAAATTATACCAGCACCATGCTGTCAAATTTTAAGCAATGATGTGCCAAAATCCAGAATAAAGCACAGACTATGAAAGTTTGCTTAGATTTCATTTGATCTGTTTCTTTTGTTTTTCAAAAGCCCAGAGAAGTTCGTAGCTTGCAATTAATACATGGCCAAATGTAAAACTCAGTTTCCTGATTTCAATCAGTGTCTTTCTGTACCATCTCTCTACTAAAAGGTTAACAATATCTCAACTCACTAGCCACAAATCTATATGACCTTAAGCCTTCCCATTATCATCCATGAGCTGGACCCTAAGGAGATATCTCTTTGGAATCGGGCAAAGAACAATCTTCCACACTCCTACTCTCATTATTAACTGGGACTACTGAGCACTCTTCCTCTCCCCAAGGGGGAAAGGCCATCTTTCTCTTCCACTGAGGCTCCGGTAAAAGTGACAATGTCATCCTCTCACTCTTGCCTCTTATACAGTTTGCAGGTCAAACTCTATAAGTTTGTTCCCTCTGTACCATCGTTCATTTCCCTACTTTTATGTTCAAAGCCCTGCTCAGATCTAGATTATTCTATTCATGAGTTCTCCTTGCTCACTTCTTATTGCCACTAAAGCAATCCTTTACATGTACTTGTATGAAGGGCATACTTCAGTTATTCATAATCTTCTAAGGACAACTACCATCTGTGTAGTACAACTGCAAACTCTTGACCCTGCTTTTCAATGCTGTTCATTAGTTCAGTCTCCCATGCTAATCTCATTCTCTGTGCTACTGGTTTAACCTTTTGATTATATTTTTACTTCCTTCTCATAGCATTTTTCTCCACCCCTCTTAAAAGACTTTCCTGAACCTACATATCACATGCAGAGAATATTTTACAGATTAGATCAAGTCTTCTTTTTTCTGAGAAATATTCTCCACTTAAAATGCAAATTCCAACTTTCTTGATTGACCCAACCTCCCAGCCCCAGCCAGGCACTCATGACTCTGTGATAAATGCATATGGTATGGTCTCCACATACAAGCTTACCTGGATAAATTAACTCCTCCTATAGAAACATTTTCACTGTGAAAAAAATTATTCAACTTTCTGTAAATTACAATCTATTAATATTTGTTGAATATTTATTAAATACTAATACTACACGTAAGGCACTACTCCAAATAATATGGTATTTATACCGCTGTACAAAATACAGTCTTTGCCTTGAAGACCATTATATTCTAGTTGAAAAAACAAAATATGCACATTTGTAAAGATAGCTAAAAGCCAAAAAAAAGATAATTGCAAATGAAAAATTACTAACAGCCAGACAGTGACTACTACGGGGAATTCAGAAGAAGGCAGATCATGGATGGAGGAAGAGAATTTAGTCCTTGGGGCTTGGAGTTCCAGGTAAAATTTTTAAGAATAGAGAGGGGATCAGAATTAGCTAGGGCATGAACATAGAATACAAGTTATTAGCAGATATGAACCACTTTTAATCTTTAGTGTGTGTCAGTCCATTTGGGCTGCTGTTATGAAAAACCTTAAACTGGGAAGCACAGAAACAACAGAAATTTATTTTTCACATTCTGAAGGCTGGAAACTCCAAGTTCAAGGCATTGGCAGATTCGGTGTCTGGTGAAGTCCCACTTTCTGGTTCATAGATGGTGCCTTCATGCTGTCTTCTCACATGGCCAACAGAGAGAACAAGCTCTCTGGAATCTCTCTTATAAGGACACTAGTCCCTGTTCATGAGGGCTCTACTCTCATGACCTAATCACCTCCCAAAGCCCCACCTCCTATTACCATCACCTTGAGGGTTAGGATTTCAACGTATAAATTATAGGGGAAAATAAACATTTACTTCACTGCAGTAGGCTTTTACATAGAACCACAACTGCTGACTCTAAATATGGTAAAAATGATGTTAACGACAGTTCTAATGATGGTGGTATGAGGAAGGTGGGGATATTGTTGGTGCTGAATAATGACATCCATTGACAAAAAAAAAACTTTATAAAAGAAGCCTTTTTTTTTTTTTTTTTTAACCAGCCTGGCCCTTGATTTCTATCCATTACTGTAAAATATTATGTATCATGCCAATGCTAGTTTTGATAGCAATGCTGTGGTTGACTATATTTTTCTTGCTTTATATCAATGGCTTAATGAATTCGTTTTTTCAGTGTAAGAGCAGCAAAGCTTGTGGACTGGTGTTAATTGGATCTGGCTAGAGTCTTGTCAATATATTTTGGTTGTTGAAGGCTAATCCATGCAGCTCAGAGGCAAAGTACAAATAATTGATTGCTTTCTTTGGAGTTTGCTTTCTATTAGTTGCTGGTCCTCAAGTTTCACTCCCATAAGCTTGGCTTTCAGACTGATGACAACAAAAGTCTAACCTTACTGAAAAAGCAGGGTGCGTATATATAACCAATATTAACATTATGTTGAGAATGTATTTATACATCTAAACTCACAGGACGCACGCGCGCGCGCACACACACACACACACACACACCACTTGCTTTATGTGAAAGACCCTGCCATTTTATTCTCAAGCTCAGGAAAATTGAAGACACAAAAGCAAGGCATATTCTCAGTTCCACTCAGTAGAGGTTTGAGCTAAAACAACGCCTGGAAAGCAAATGCAGTGACCTTTAAAAGAATCAAGAAGAAGTTATTTCCAGCACATTACTAAATGCTATATTTTAAAGGTTCTAATCTTATTTGCTACAAGTGTATAATATCAGGAAACCCTTGTGAGGGAAGGGTCTGCATTCATCACATGGCACAAGTCACTTACAGAAGAGATGGGGAAAGTTATTACTTTCTAACTTGCAGACACCAAAGTTCAACCCAGCTCCTTTTGTGGTTTACTGCATTAAATAAGGTTCAGGGATCATTTGAAGAATTATAGGCTTCTTGACCTAACAAAAATATAAAGTTTTCTGCAAATAACAACAACTATATCATCATGCAGAGCCATTTATAACACTAACACACACACATACTACACCTTTTCCAGCTCTTATCAGCTGGCAAAACTGATCCCTGGTGTGTCTGTGACGTTAACTTTATTTATTCTTCCAGGCAATTAATAGTAGCAATTGATATATAAGACCCAGCATCACATAATTAATAGGTAGGAGGAAGAAAACTACTGATTGAAAAAAGAATCCTAAAATACAGTGTTTGAAGCTGAAGTTAGACTCCACTATGAAGATCTGGAGGGCTATTAGCAAAAAAAAAAAAAAAAAAGAAAGAAATTATAATACTGATTATTTTAACATTTACTAAAGCCCATAGATAGATAGATACATAGATAGATAGATTAATAAATCAACATATCTTGATAATACTTATTGCTTTCCATTTGTCTATTGCTTCGCAAACATTGACATTTGGCTACACGTCTGTATTCTCAACCACATTATATTTTATAGATTGAAAGTAAAGATTTCTAGTAGCTCAGTTTCAGTGAATCCTTTTCCCATTGCAATTGCATAATCCACATCTATAATGAAATAAGTTGCCAATTATCTCATGGATATAGGATTTATAAATCATTTAAGCAAATAAAACATCATGTGGATGCTTATGTGGTCACCCTTTTGCCATCCAGCTCACCTTTATGCCAAATGGAGTGGTCAAAACATTTGTAAACAACTCTGGTTATCTAAGAATTTACTGGCTTTTGTGATGATCTATTTTTCTTTCTTTTTGATGGTGGACTGGAGAATCCCCTGCAACCTACTTAGCCTAAAATTGTTTGTTGTTACTTACTGGTTTTCCATACTTAGAGTTAAAAGACTGAGGCCACAAGCAGAAAACAACTAGGTAAGGTCTATGACATCATGGATTTTCAGGATAGGAAGAGTTATCTTAATCCAGACTCTATCCTGGTAAGAAAAAAAATGTGTGAGGATTTTGAAATCTCTTATAAACCAAAGCCCTAGCTAAAAGAAACTTATAAGTGCATTGAACAATAATCAAAGTCAGACAAGAAAAAGAAACCAAATAGTTTTTTTTTTTTTTTTTTTTTTTTTTTTTTTTTTGAGACGGAGTCTCGCTCTGTCGCCCGGACTGGAGTGCAGTGGCCAGATCTCAGCTCACTGCAAGCTCCGCCTCCCGGGTTCCCGCCATTCTCCTGCCTCAGCCTCCCGAGTAGCTGGGACTACAGGCGCCCGCCACCTCGCCCGGCTAGTTTTTTTTTTTGTATTTTTAGTAGAGACGGGGTTTCACCGTGTTAGCCAGGATGGTCTCGATCTCCTGACCTCGTGATCCGCCCGTCTCGGCCTCCCAAAGTGCTGAATAGTTAAATGTGGCATGAAAACTCAGAGATGAGTTCCGTCTCACAAATAAGGACAGGAAAAGCTGAGAAACTCAACAATAAGATGTTAAATCAAGAAGTCATTAAACCTAAAGATCTTATCAAGAGTTCTCTTGTGACTTGGGCCATCACAGCTCCAATATGTCCTTGACTGACTTACAGGAAAACTAAGGTCTGTCTGACTTTTAATAGTACTATACGCATTCCAAAGTGAAACAAAATACACATTGTATTTTGTTAAGATTCTCTAAAGTGAAACAAAATACACATTGATTTTCAGTATGGAGATAATGGTATTACTGTAAGTCAAAAAGTATTTCCCCAAGACAATTCGTGTAGCCTGAGATATGATAAAAACAAATTTAGGGAGGCTTAAGCCCGTGAAGTCTCTCACACTGGCCCATCCTAAATTGAGTTGCTCAATCTGAGTACCATTTATGCTTTGTTCCGCTGTCATCTCTAGAGGAAGCTCCATACATAAGATGGTTTTATTTAATCCCAACTCAATAAAGATAATCAAAAATGTCAATATTAAGGAAGACACAAGATATGTGTTGGACTTCCCCTCATATTCTCCTTTGGCAAAATAGGTCACTGGGTTTACCAAGGGAGACAAAAATGGGGTGTTTTCAGTTGAACTTTGGGTTCCTAAAACTTCAGTGGAAGGATATGTTCATTTATCAATCTATAAACATGCTGAATATGAGCATGCAGGGATACCCAATGAATACATCATTTCTAAGTTTCAGATGGATCTCATGCCTCCATTCCCATCATCTCTCTGCTCTATTATCCTCTATAAGAATAATGGCTTTTACTGAGTGCTCCCAGCATATCAGGTACTATCCTTAACACTTGGTATAAAAATACTCATTTGATCTTCCAAGTAATCCTTGGCCTTAGGGCTATTACTGTTCCCATTCCACCAGTAAGAAAACTAAGGTAGAGAGAGGCTGAAGGACTTTCCAAGGTCACATAGCCAGGAAGTCGTGAGAGCTGGGACTTGAACGCAGTTATTGATTCCAGGATATTGACTACCTCATGGAGTTTTTAAGGATTCCTGACACATAGTACCAAAGAAATGTTTCCTATTATTTATAATTATTTATTAATTATTATTATTTATTATTGTACTACTATTACAGGTTGAGTATCTTAATCCAAAAATGTGAAACCTGAAATGCTCCAATTTCTGAAACTTTTTGAGCATTCATATGAAACTCAAAGGAAATGCTCATTGGAGCATTTCAGATTTTGGATTTTCAGATTAGAGATGCTGAACCAGTAAGTATATATCATGAAAATATTCCAATACCTAAAAATACCCAAACTTTGAAACACTTCGGGTCCTAAGCATTTTGGATAAGCAATACTCAATCTGTATTATCCTACTTTTTATCCACTAGGTCTTTACATATTATCTTAAAAATTCTGACATATATTCATCATAGTCTTTTCTTGGCCTGTCTTTCCAAAATACTTCAGAATTTGACATGATGCAAATGTACAGTATTTAGTCTAGTTGACAAGTAACCTGCCGTAATGGTTAATTTCATACGTCAACTTATGTGGGCCACAGTGCCCAGATATTTGGTCAAACAGAGATACTCTGGATATCTCTGTGAGGGTGTTTTTCTGATGAAATTAACATTTAAACCAGTGGACTTTCAGTAAAGCAGATTGCCACTCACAGATAATGTGAGTGACCCTCCTCCAATCAGTTGAAGACCTGAATAGAACAAAGACTGACCTCCTTTGAGAAAGAAGGAATTCTGCCAGAAGTTGGCCTTTGGACCTGAACTGCAACATCAGTTCCTCTCTGGGTTCGCAGCCTGCCAGCCCACCCTGCAGATTGTGGACTCACTAGCTTCTCATGATTACATGAGACCAATCTTTTTTTTTTTTTTGGAGACAAATTCTCATTCGCATGAGTTTTATTTCTCAATTATGAGTTATTTGGCATTCTGGCTCACCTAATCCATGAAGCAAGAGGGTTACTTTCAGAAGCCTGCTAGAGGAAAATGAAAGTTTCAGATCTGAAGCTAGCAAATGCTCACCTGCTGGTGATGAGGAACAAGTTCTACTATGATAGAGTTGGTTAGAAGGCTATGCAGCCAGGAAAAGGTGCTCAGCTTCATGAAAGAAGTGCAACAGACATTGGAATGTGCTGCCTTAATGATGCTGTTGTTAGGACACTCAATAGGCATTCTTTTACTTTGCTGGGAGTAGTGTTAAGATGGTATAGCTTCTCTGTGAAATCGATCCAAATAAATATGAGCATGCCTTTAAACCTAGTGATTCCACTTATTGGAATTTATCCTACAGATGGAGTTGCAAGTGTGTGAAATGATGGGTTTGTATATTGTACCTTTTTTTTTATATATATATACTTTAAGTTCTAGGGTACATGTGCATAACGTGCAGGTTTGTTACATATGTATACTGTGCCATGTTGGTGTGCTGCACCCATCAACTCGTCAGCACCCATCAATTCGTCATTTATATCAGGTATAACTCCCAATGCAATCCCTCCCCTCTCCCCCCTCCCCATGATAGGCCCCGATGTGTGATGTTCCCCTTCCCGAGTCCAAGTGATCTCATTGTTCAGTTCCCACCTATGAGTGAGAACATGCGGTGTTTGGTTTTCTGTTCTTGTGATAGTTTGCTAAGAATGATGATTTCCAGCTGCATCCATGTCCCTACAAAGGACGCAAACTCATCCTTTTTTATGGCTGCATAATATTCCATGGTGTATATGTGCCACATTTTCTTAATCCAGTCTGTCACAGATGGATTTTTGGGTTGATTCCAAGTCTTTGCTATTGTGAATAGTGCCACAATAAACATACGTGTGCATATGTCTTTATAGCAGCATGATTTATAATCCTTTGGGTATATATCCAGTAGTGGGATGGCTGGGTCATATGGTACATCTAGTTCTAGATCTTTGAGGAATCGCCATACTGTTTTCCATAATGGTTGAACTAGTTTACAGTCCCACCAACAGTGTAAAAGTGTTCCTATTTCTCCACATCCTCTCCAGCACCTGTTGTTTCCTGACGTTTTAATGATTGTCATTCTAACTGGTGTGAGATGGTATCTCATTGTGGTTTTGATTTGCATCTCTCTGATGGCAAGTGATGATGAGCATTTTTTCATGTGTCTGTTGGCTGTATGAATGCCTTCTTTTGAGAAATGTCTGTTCATATCCTTTCCCCACTTTTTGATGGGGTTGTTTGTTTTTTTCTTGTAAATTTGTTTGAGTTCTTTGTAGATTCTGGATATTAGCCCTTTGTCAGATGAGTAGATTGCAAAAATTTTCTCCCATTCTGTAGGTTGCCTGTTCATTCTGATGGTAGTTTCTTTTGCTGTGCAGAAGCTCTTTAGTTTAATTAGATCCCATTTGTCAATTTTGGCTTTTGCTGCCGTTGCTTTTGGTGTTTTAGACATGAAGTCCTTGCCCATGCCTATGTCCTGAATGGTACTACCTAGGTTTTCTTCTAGGGTTTTTATGGTATTAGGTCTAACATTTAAGTCTCTAATCCATCTTGAATTAATTTTCATATAAGGAGTAAGGAAAGGATCCAGTTTCAGCTTTCTACTTATGGCTAGCCAATTTTCCCAGCACCATTTATTAAATAGGGAGTCCTTTCCCCATTTCTTGTTTCTCTCAGGTTTGTCAAAGATCAGATGGCTGTAGATGTGTGGTATTATTTCTGAGGACTCTGTTCTGTTCCATTGGTCTATATCTCTGTTTTGGTACCAGTACCATGCTGTTTTGGTTACTGTAGCCTAGTAGTATAGTTTGAAGTCAGGTAGCGTGATGCCTCCAGCTTTGTTCTTTTGACTTAGGATTGTCTTGGCAATGTGGGCTCTTTTTTGGTTCCGTATGAACTTTAAAGCCGTTTTTTGCAATTCTGTGAAGAAACTCATTGGTAGCTTGATGGGGATGGCATTGAATTTATCAATAACCTTGGGCAGTATGGCCATTTTCACGATATTGATTCTTCCTATCTATGAGCATGGTATGTTCTTCCATTTGTTAGTGTCCTCTTTGATTTCACTGAGCAGTGGTTTGTAGTTCTCCTTGAAGAGGTCCTTTACATCCCTTGTAAGTTGGATTCCTAGGTATTTTATTCTCTTTGAAGCAATTGTGAATGGAAGTTCATTCATGATTTGGCTCTCTGTTTGTCTGTTACTGGTGTATAAGAATGCTTGTGATTTTTGCACATTAATTTTTATCCTGAGACTTTGCTGAAGTTGCTTATCAGCTTAAGGAGATTTTGGGCTGAGACGATGGGGTTTTCTAAATATACAATCATGTCATCTGCAAACAGGGACAATTTGACTTCTTTTCCTAACTGGATACCCTTGATTTCTTTCTCTTGCCTGATTGCCCTAGCCAGAACTTCCAACACTATGTTGAATAGGAGTGGTGAGAGAGGGCATCCCTGTCTTGTGCCAGTTTTCAAAGGGAATTTTTCCAGTTTTTGCCCATTCAGTATGATATTAGCTGTGGGTTTGTCATAAATAGCTCTTATTATTTTGAGGTACGTTCCATCAATACCGAATTTTTTGAGCGTTTTTAGCATGAAGGGCTGTTGAATTTTGTCAAAAGCCTTTTCTGCATCTATTGAGATAATCATGTGGTTCTTGTCTTTGGTTCTGTTTATATGCGGATTACGTTTATTGATTTGTGAATGTTGAACCAGCCTTGCATCCCAGGGATGAAGCCCACTTGGTCATGGTGGATAAGCTTTTTGATGTGCTGCTGAATCCGGTTTGCCAGTATTTTATTGAGGATTTTTGCATCGATGTTCATCAGGGATATTGGTCTAAAATTCTCTTTTTTTGTTGTGTCTCTGCCAGGCTTTGGTATCAGGATGATGTTGGCCCATGAGACCAATCTTTACCTCTCTCTATATATATTTATATATGTCCTATTGGTTCTGTTTCTCTGCAGAACCTTGACCAACACACTCATGAACTGGAATGTCGAATACTGGCCTGGTTCACAGGCAATTTTACCAGCCTACACCAATTTCATCATTCCTCTCCATTCCTCTTGGCACTGTGAGAGTTACATAATCCCCCAATTTTTCACAAAGACGTAACCCGCTGATGTTTCACTGGTTTGCCCTTGTGCCTTTATAAGGATTCAGTTTGCCTGCAAAGAAGACCTTCAGGCCACACTACAAACACAGAAACATCAGCAATGTGACCAGATTGCTCAAGGATACAGCTTGTTCAGGACTGTTCTGATCCTCCTGAGAACACGCCCACCCAGCAGGGGAAGAGGGCAGTTCAGCCAGATCTGCCCTCCCCACAACTGACTGCAGCCCTTCCCGCCACTAAAAACCAAGATGTGATGGATTAAATATCATGCCAGAGATTTTATGCCTAATTATTTAAATTCTCTAAGGCTAATCTTTAAGAAAACAGTAGAAAATAGCATCAAGAGCTTGCAAAAGATAACTCTAATACCATCAAAAGCAAGTGTAGCATTTAACCCTGTTCGGCTTGTTAATCCCCCAGTGAGGACTTTTTCATATATTAAAGACTTCTTATAGGATGGGATAATGTGCTATGTTATTAACAGCTGGTGCGTGGTTTAATATAGTCACAGGTGAGTGGATTTCCCCCCTTCCACTTTCTCACTACTGTCACTTTAAAACAAAAACAAAACAAAACAAACAAAAACTACACCCTCCAGAAAGGACAAGATATAAAACCAATATGTTTGCCTTTCAATTACAGGCCTCAGGCTCTCAGCTTGAGTGCAACACTCCAACATCAATGAGAAGATTTTCCTAAGAACTGTGAAGTGTGAGACTATGGTTGAGAGGCTCACATGACTGAGTAAGTGAGTGTTTCTTACAAGAAGCCTGTTAATGAGCTTTAATATGTCTGACAGCTCAGATGGCTCTGGGCTGAAGCTTGGTCTACACATTGTCACCTTGGGCATGTCTTTTTCCTGAAATCTTAATCCACCAAGACATAGTTGAAGTTTAACAATCAAAATGTTCGCATGGATTCAAATGTTCCTTTTTTTTTTTTTAAAGTCCTGGTTGACAGAACTATGAAAATGGTACCACAGATACAGTCCAAACTTTTCTTTTGAATTTCCCCTTGGGAAAATAGAGATAAGTAACTCACTTTCAGGAAAAAGGAAATGTTTCTGTTTATTAAAATGCATTTGTGGAGAAAAGGCTGCAAATTTACTGACTGAGTGTGATGAACAGATGGGGGGGTTTTGAGTGAGGAACACAAATGAGTTCTATAATAAAAATATTATAGTCTTCTATATGATTTAATCTGACTTAATCACTCAGTGTTACATATTGCATAAAATTGAGAATTTTGAGCATTTATAGAGGTGCTGCTGAAATCTAAGCTATTGTTTGGCAATCTCAAATTTTCCATACCATTTTCTTTTACCTAAGACCTCAAATTATTCTGTTGACTGACTCATGATATTAAGACAGAATAATACTGACCTTCATCCTCAGAAGAAAAATGAAGCCAAGTAGCTATGAAAAAAAAAATAGATTCCTGGCATGGTATATGCCCGGGTATAAGTTCTACCTACATTGTGCCCTCTCCCATGACACACACAAAGGTATTGTTGAGAAAATTAATTGGCCACTCAACTAGTTGTTTGCATCATGTAATTCAAATTAATTGTTTCTGTCAAGCCAACTCATTGTTTCTGATCTGTTTATGCATCTCCAGAATAATGTAAGCTCCAGGAGGGGATCCATAGTTTCGGGGCTAGTTCCTGGATCATGGTCCTCAGTAAATATTTACTAAATGCCCATTTATTGAAATTTTTTTAAAAAAGCAAATAGGAACTACACCTAAATCACAGAGTGGCTACACCTGGTGTCATATTGTAACCAATAAAATGATCTGAGAATCATCCATTGTCACAGTTCCCAGCTCTGATGATCTACATTGTATTAGTTGATTTATCAGAGCCAGAGTTATACTGTGCACACACAACCCCAAGGGTACCATTCTTATAGATGATGATGACTAAGGGAACTATGGCCCCTGGAACTAGGCAGTGTGGCAACCCCAGTTGGTTTCACTGGTAATCGTCAACAACCCTGAGGAATGATGTATGACCAATCTTACTTCTAAGCTAAAGAGAATCAAGACAGGTTGTTCTCTGAGTGTGCTTGGAGAATTTTACATGCCATCTAATTAACTTATTGAAGGTGCCTTGTGATATTACAAGTCTGAGGATCTCTGCTGCAAGTTTCTCTCAGATGGGGATAAAAGTCCTGCACAGGCTTCCTCACTGGGGAACTGTGAATCTCTGGCCTCTATTTGCTTATCTGTGAGTCCAGAAGGGCTAAACCCAGAGACCGCTATGGGCCTCTCGCAGTTCTGACGTTGTATAAATCTGTAATAGAAAGAATCCTCAGAACTCAGACACATGTTATGATTATCACCCTTAGCATCAAAGGCTCAATGCACATAGTGAATGAAATCTTTGTGTCTTTTATTCAACATTTTTTTTTGAGACAGAGTCTCCCTCTGTCTCCCAGGTTGGAGTACAATAGTGTGATCTTGGCTCACTACAGCCTCCACCTCTCGGGTTCAAGCCATTGCCCTGCCTCAGCCTCCCTAGTAGCTGGGATTACAGGTTCCTGCCACCATGCCCAGGTAATTTTTGTATTTTTAGTAGAGATGGGGTTTCAACATGTTGACCAGGCTGGCTCTCGAACTCCTGACCTCATGATCCACCCACTTCAGCCTCCCAAAGTGCTGGGATTACAGGCACTTTGAGGCCTGGCCTCAACAAATATTTAGAGAATATCTATTATGCTGGGGAAGGTAGTCACTGGGTAAAGGATATATCTAATCATCCCATCATCAATAATTGACAACTATTACTTCACAGAAGTGTCAGCATACATTAAGTACTTACTTTGCACCAGTCACTTTTCAAAGATTTTGTATATTTTACTAATCCTCTCAATAACCCAGTAAGGTAGGTACAGATAAGGAAACTGAGGCACAGTGAGGGTACACCTACCACCAGTAAGTAGAGGAGCTAGGATTCAAATATAGACAGTATGACTCCAAAGCCATTCCTCTTAACCACTATACTATAATAAAGAATTAAGAAGAAATTACAAAAGATAACAAAGAATGTGGCGTTACTCATAGAGTCTTTATTTCCTGTATGGAGTTAACTTGTGAAGTCAAGTAATTATCCACATGATCTAAAACTGGTTTGATGGCAGGAATAAGGTTAAAAACAACAACAATGACAAAAACCCAAACCTCCATCTTTTTATATATTAATTTGTGCTAATATGATTATGTTGAATTAAAAAGAACAGATTGAGGAATTGAACCTTGGGCCAGTGTGAGGTACCTCTGATGTGGGGTCACTCCGAATAACCCAGATGAAGGCCCAAGTCCCACTTCCATGTGTTGAGTGGGAGAAGACCACTGAAGTTCTAATGCTCTCAGGCCCTTTCTTCTTCACTCCAACAGTACTGACTTTGTGCACTGCAGAGACCAGCACTAGAGGCATGCCGCAGCATGTGGTTACCACGTCGACCTCCAGAGCCACATCCAGCTGGGAACTCAAAAAGAATTAGGTGTGAATCCTGGCTCTCCTGGAAGAGTGGTTTTGCCAAGTTCCTCAGTCTCACTAACTTCAGGTTTCTTATCAAAGTAATGGGGAGAAAAATACCACCTACCTAATATGATTGTTATGACAGAATGTAAATGACATGATACACTAAAAGACAACACGAAGCCTTGGCACATAGTAAACACTCAAAAACCTGTTTTCTGTTAGTCTTATATAATGCCACTCCATACTACTCAACAGTATTTTCCAATTAGGCTGTACAGCAGAAAGCAGGGTTTCTGAGACTCACTTTTCTGTATTTACCTTTGTGCTTAGTATGTATGAGGCTCAATAAAGACATATTGACAGATTGATTGGCAAGTGGGGCAATAGCTGAGAGCTAAGTTCTCTATCTATAAAGTCCCAAAACAAACAAACAAACAAAGACAGCAAATGAGTGAATTACCATTTGGTCTTTTGATCATTCTATTGCTATTCATATGATCAGATTTCTTCTCTTTTATAAATCACAGGAATAACTTCAGGAAGCCTCAGACATCCTCATATAAGGTTAAATATTTAAAACAGAGCTGTGTGGGAGTGTTGAAAATATCCAGACAAACATATGCTGGGAATCTTTTATAAAGCCCCACCACAGTACAGTGAGCCCAGGATGGCTGGAGCAGTCTCCAACTGTGCACTCAGGGCACACACACCCATTTGTCAGGGGATGTCCATCTTGAGCACAGCTCACAGTCCTCTTCTCAAGAATGAGGTCACCACAGAGCCCACATGGGCAGACATGCTGCAGAATAAGATATATCTGGGTGCAGATGTGGGAGGAATTCGGACTAACAACCATAAAGGAAACAGGAAATGAATTAGGTCAGCCCAACAGCACAGTTGTTGAAAAAGCAAAACCTAGCCATGTAATATAATTTTCATGTTTCATAATGTTCATCACCTATCAGCCAACTATACCAATGGGTTGGGCTGTCACTATGAAAAAAAAAAATCTTTCAAAGGTGTCCAGCAGACCCCTTTCCTACCGCAGATAGTCTCCTTAAGTTTCTTCCTGTGCTCTGAATCAATATATCACTAGATCTAAAGGGTCATCTCATTCATATTCTTCAACTGCAAAATCTTACTTTTTTCTCTACTGTTTAATGCCATTATAATGAACTTCTCAAGGCCTTTGAAGGCTAGACAGCCCTCACTGATGTATAAAACAAGAGAGGAAAATAATGGATTCCTTGGTAATAAAAGAGCAAGCCTCTTCCCTCATGGTACAAACATACATGTTTGTTCATAGTATGCACACATTCACAAGCTCACACATATACATGCCTGAGCACAAACACACACTTATTGTTTCTACCCTTTAAATGTGAAGTTATTTGGGGAAAATTGTTGCTGAGTCTCTGGGTTAGGAGAGCAGCAAATCATTAATCTTTCAAGATGGTTAGCTTATGCTTGCTGCTGTGATGTTATTGACCTCACCCTCTAAGAGTACATCCAAGGCTGTCTGCTGACTTGAAAACTGTTTGAACACTCTGCCACACTACCTTTGACTTAACATAGACCTTGATGTCTTTTTGGCTGCTGATAAAAGTCATGCACAGTTGAGACATGCAATCTGATGAAATTACCAGCACCTAGCTCTGCTAAATTCTTAAAAACTGTGTATAACATTATACTCTTCCTAAGAAGCCATTCCTTTACTCTTTAACATATGCTACCATGTTTAAAACTTGAGAAACATCCTACACAAAACTCTTCTTAATTCTGCGCTGTCTGTGGTCATTCCATTTCTGAAAGCTTTAAATTCTATGTGCCATATCACCTAGTAGCAAAACATCTTACACTCTTCTCTCATTGTTTCACATATATTAGACTTGTTTTCCCAAGTGAAGTGGGCTCACAAAGAGTTGAAACTTAGGGAAAATGCTTAGGAGGAAAGCAATTTTTTCTTAATTTATTATTTTAAAACAAGAGTGGGAAGGAAGACAAAGCCTACTGAGTTGATTAACTGTTAATTTTTAGAATTAAGCAGAATGTCCCAGATTCCACCTTATCTTTCAAACAGAAAGATATTCATTCTGGAAAGGAGAGTATGAACAAGATTATGTAGGAGAAGGTATAGCCTAATTTGAGAAACGGAAATATAAATCTAGGAAGCCAGGAAGAATGAATTTGATCCTGTAGCTCAGAAGAAATTATGCACTCAAGATAAAATTACCAAACTCTTTAGAAAACCACAATGCTTAGAGGAGAACTTAGCAACAAGAGGACTACACACTCAATCTAGCTACAAACTCAATACCGTCCATTATTTAATAATTCATTCATTAACAAATATGTGTCGGGAGCTTACTAGTGTCTGGAAGTACCTAGTATATATCTGGAATTGTTTTAGGCATCTCTATGCAGAAAACAAGACAGATAAAATTCCTACTCTGATGGAGCTGATATTCTAGAGGTAGAGAGAGAAATTAAACAAATGAACAAATAAACATATAGTGCAGCTAGTGATAACTTCCAGGAAGAAAAATAAAGCAGAATGAGGAAATAGAATGTGACTATGGAAATATGAGGGGATTGTGTTTTAGATAGAATCATCAAAGATGAACTTTTTGTTGTTGTTGTTGTTTTTTGTTTTTTATTTTATTTTATTTTTTTATTATACTTTAAGTTCTAGGGTACATGTGCATAACGTGCAGGTTTGTTACATATGTATACTTGTGCCATGTTGGTGTGCTGCACCCATCAACTCATCAGCACCTATCAATTCGTCATTTATATCAGGTATAACTCCCAATGCAATCCCTCTCCCCTCCCCCCTCCCCATGATAGGCCCCGATGTGTGATGTTCCCCTTCCCGAGTCCAAGTGATCTCATTGTTCAGTTCCCACCTATGAGTGAGAACATGCGGTGTTTGGTTTCTCTTCTTGTGATAGTTTGCTAAGAATGATGGTTTCCAGCTGCATCCATGTCCCTACAAAGGACGCAAACTCATCCTTTTTGATGGCTGCATAATATTCCATGGTGTATATGTGCCACATTTTCTTAATCCAGTCTGTCACAGATGGACATTTGGGTTGATTCCAAGTCTTTGCTATTGTGAATAGTGCCACAATAAACATACGTGTGCATATGTCTTTATAGCAGCATGATTTATAATCCTTTGGGTATATACCCAGTAGTGGGATGGCTGGGTCATATGGTACATCTAGTTCTAGATCCTTGAGGAATTGCCATACTGTTTTCCATAATGGTTGAACTAGTTTACAATCCCACCAACAGTGTAAAAGTGTTCCTATTTCTCCACATCCTCTCCAACACCTGTTGTTTCCTGACTTTTTAATGATTGCCATTCTAACTGGTGTGAGATGGTATCTCATTGTGGTTTTGATTTGCATCTCTCTGATGGCAAGTGATGATGAGCATTTTTTCATGTGTCTGTTGGCTGTATGAATGCCTTCTTTTGAGAAATGTCTGTTCATATCCTTTCCCCACTTTTTGATGGGGTTGTTTGTTTTTTTCTTGTAAATTTGTTTGAGTTCTTTGTAGATTCTGGATATTAGCCCTTTGTCAGATGAGTAGATTGCAAAAATTTTCTCCCATTCTGTAGGTTGCCTGTTCATTCTGATGGTAGTTTCTTTTGCTGTGCAGAAGCTCTTTAGTTTAATTAGATCCCATTTGTCAATTTTGGCTTTTGCTGCCATTGCTTTTGGTGTTTTAGACATGAAGTCCTTGCCCATGCCTATGTCCTGAATGGTACTACCTAGGTTTTCTTCTAGGGTTTTTATGGTATTAGGTCTAACATTTAAGTCTCTAATCCATCTTGAATTAATTTTCGTATAAGGAGTAAGGAAAGGATCCAGTTTCAGCTTTCTACTTATGGCTAGCCAATTTTCCCAGCACCATTTATTAAATAGGGAGTCCTTTCCCCATTTCTTGTTTCTCTCAGGTTTGTCAAAGATCAGATGGCTGTAGATGTGTGGTATTATTTCTGAGGACTCTGTTCTGTTCCATTGGTCTATATCTCTGTTTTGGTACCAGTACCATGCTGTTTTGGTTACTGTAGCCTAGTAGTATAGTTTGAAGTCAGGTAGCGTGATGCCTCCAGCTTTGTTCTTTTGACTTAGGATTGTCTTGGCAATGTGGGCTCTTTTTTGGTTCCGTATGAACTTTAAAGCCGTTTTTTGCAATTCTGTGAAGAAACTCATTGGTAGCTTGATGGGGATGGCATTGAATTTATCAATAACCTTGGGCAGTATGGCCATTTTCACGATATTGATTCTTCCTATCCATGAGCATGGTATGTTCTTCCATTTGTTAGTGTCCTCTTTGATTTCACTGAGCAGTGGTTTGTAGTTCTCCTTGAAGAGGTCCTTTACATCCCTTGTAAGTTGGATTCCTAGGTATTTTATTCTCTTTGAAGCAATTGTGAATGGAAGTTCATTCATGATTTGGCTCTCTGTTTGTCTGTTACTGGTGTATAAGAATGCTTGTGATTTTTGCACATTAATTTTTATCCTGAGACTTTGCTGAAGTTGCTTATCAGCTTAAGGAGATTTTGGGCTGAGACGATGGGGTTTTCTAAATATACAATCATGTCATCTGCAAACAGGGACAATTTGACTTCTTTTCCTAACTGGATACCCTTGATTTCTTTCTCTTGCCTGATTGCCCTAGCCAGAACTTCCAACACTATGTTGAATAGGAGTGGTGAGAGAGGGCATCCCTGTCTTGTGCCAGTTTTCAAAGGGAATTTTTCCAGTTTTTGCCCATTCAGTATGATATTAGCTGTGGGTTTGTCATAAATAGCTCTTATTATTTTGAGGTACGTTCCATCAATACCGAATTTTTTGAGCGTTTTTAGCATGAAGGGCTGTTGAATTTTGTCAAAAGCCTTTTCTGCATCTATTGAGATAATCATGTGGTTCTTGTCTTTGGTTCTGTTTATATGCTGGATTACGTTTATTGATTTGCGAATGTTGAACCAGCCTTGCATCCCAGGGATGAAGCCCACTTGGTCATGGTGGATAAGCTTTTTGATGTGCTGCTGAATCCGGTTTGCCAGTATTTTATTGAGGATTTTTGCATCGATGTTCATCAGGGATATTGGTCTAAAATTTTCTTTTTATGTTGTGTCTCTGCCAGGCTTTGGTATCAGAATAAATGTTTGCCTCATAAAACGAGTTAGGGAGGATTCCCTCTTTTTCAATTGATTGGAATAGTTTCAGAAGGAATGGTACCAGCTCCTCCTTGTACCTCTGGTAGAATTCAGCTGTGAATCCATCTGGTCCTGGACTTTTTTTGGTTGGTAGGCTATTAATTATTGCCTCAATTTCAGAGCCTGCTATTGGTCTATTCAGGGATTCAACTTCCTCCTGGTTTAGTCTTGGGAGAGTGTAAGTGTCCAGGAAATTATCCATTTCTTCTAGATTTTCTAGTTGATTTGCGTAGAGGTGTTTATAGTATTCTCTGATGGTAGTTTGTATTTCTGTGGGGTCCGTGCTGATATCCCCTTTATCATTTTTTATTGCGTCTATTTGATTCTTCTCTCTTTTCTTCTTTATTAGTCTTGCTAGCGGTCTGTCAATTTTGTTGATCTTTTCAAAAAACCAACTCCTGGATTCATTGATTTTTTGGAGTGTTTTTTGTGTCTCTATCTCCTTCAGTTCTGCTCTGATCTTAGTTATTTCTTGACTTCTGCTAGCTTTTGAATGTGTTTGCTCTTGCTTCTCCAGTTCTTTTAATTGTGATGTTAGAGTGCCAATTTTAGATCTTTCCAGCTTTCTCTTGTGGGCATTTAGTGCTATAAATTTCCCTCTACACACTGCTTTAAATGTGTCCCAGAGATTCTGGTATGTTGTATCTTTGTTCTCATTGGTTTCAAAGAACATCTTTATTTCTGCCTTCATTTCGTTATGTACCCAGTAGTCATTCAGGAGCAGGTTGTTCAGTTTCCATGTAGTTGAGTGGTTTTGATTAAGTTTCTTAGTCCTGAGTTCTAGTTTGATTGCACTGTGGTCTGAGAGACAGTTTGTTATAATTTCTGTTCTTTTACATTTGCTAAGGAGTGCTTTACTTCCAATTATGTGGTCAATTTTGGAATAAGTGCGATGTGGTGCTGAGAAGAATGTATATTCTGTTGATTTGGGGTGGAGAGTTCCATAGATGTCTATTAGGTCCGCTTGGTGCAGAGCTGAGTTCAATTCCTGGATATCCTTGTTAACTTTCTGTCTCGTTGATCTGTCTAATGTTGACAGTGGAGTGTTGAAGTCTCCCATTATTATTGTATGGGAGTCTAAGTCTCTTTGTAAGTCTCTAAGGACTTGCTTTATGAATTTGGGTGCTCCTGTATTGGGTGCATATATATTTAGGATAGTTAGCTCTTCCTGCTGAATGGATCCCTTTACCATTATGTAATGGCCTTCTTTGTCTCTTTTGATCTTTGATGGTTTAAAGTCTATTTTATCAGAGACTAGGATTGTAACCCCTGCTTTTTTTTGTTCTCCATTTGCTTGGTAGATCTTCCTCCATCCCTTTATTTTGAGCCTATGTATGTCTCTGCATGTGAGATAGGTCTTCTGAATACAGCAGACTGATGGGTCTTGACTCTTTATCCAGTTTGCCAGTCTGTGTCTTTTAATTGGAGCACTTAGTCCATTAACATTTAAGGTTAATATTGTTATGTGTGAACTTGATCCTGCCATTATGATATTAACTGGTTATTTTGCTCGTTAGTTGATGCAGTTTCTTCCTAGCCTCGATGGTCTTTACATTTTAGCATGTTTTTGCAATGGCTGGTACCAGTTGTTCCTTTCCATGTTTAGGGCTTCCTTCAGGGTCTCTTGTAAGGCACGCCTGGTGGTGACAAAATCTCTAAGCATTTGCTTATCTGTAAAGGATTTTATTTCTCCTTCACTTATGAAACTTAGTTTGGCTGGATATGAAATTCTGGGTTTAAAATTCCTTTCTTTAAGAACGTTGAATATTGGCCCCCACTCTCTTCTGGCTTGTAGAGTTTCTGCCGAGAGGTCTGCTGTTAGTCTGATGGGCTTCCCTTTGTGGGTAACCCGACCTTTCTCTCTGGCTGCCCTTAAGATTTTTTCCTTCATTTCAACTTTGGTGAATCTGGCAATTATGTGTCTTGGAGTTGCTCTTCTCGAGGAGTATCTTTGTGGTGTTCTCTGTATTTCCTGAATTTGAATGTTGGCCTGCCCTACTAGGTTGGGGAAGTTCTCCTGGATGATATCCTGAAGAGTGTTTTCCAACTTGGTTCCATTGTCCCCCTCACTTTCAGGCACCCCAATCAGACGTAGATTTGGTCTTTTTACATAATCCCATACTTCTTGCAGGCTTAGTTCATTTCTTTTTCTTCTTTTTTCTTTTGGTTTCTCTTCTCGCTTCATTTCATTCATTTGATCTTCAATCACTGATACTCTTTCTTCCAGTTGATCGAGTCGGTTACTGAAGCTTGTGGATTTGGCATGTATTTCTCGTGTCATGGTTTTCATCTCTGTCATTTCATTTATGACCTTCTCTGCATTAATTATCCTAGCTATCAATTCTTCCACTCTTTTTTCAAGATTTTTCATTTCTTTGCACTGGGTACGTAATTCCTCCTTTAGCTCTGAGAAGTTTGATGGACTGAAGCCTTCTTCTCTCACCTCATCAAAGTCATTCTCTGACCAGCTTCAATCCCTTGCTGGCGATGAGCTGTGCTCCTTTGCAGGGGGAGATGCACTCTTATTTCTTGAATTTCCAGCTTTTCTGCCCTGCTTATTCCCCATCTTCCTGGTTTTATCTGCCTCTGGTCTTTGATGCTGGTGACGTACTGATGGGGTTTTGGTATAGGTGCTCTTCCTGTTTGATAGTTTTCCTTCTAATAGTCAGGACCCTCAGCTGTAGGTCTGTTGGAGATTGCTTGAGGTCCACTCCAGACCCTGTTTGCCTGGGTATCAGCAGCAGAGGTTGCAGAAGATAGAATATTGCTGAACAGCGAGTGTACCTGTCTGATTCTTACTTTAGAAGCTTCCTCTCAGGGGTGTACTCCACCCTGTGAGGTGTGGCGTGTCAGACTGACCCTAGTGGGGGATGTCTCCCAGTTAGGCTACTCAGGGGTCAGGGACCCACTTGAGCAGGCAGTCTGTCCCTTCTCAGATCTCAACCTCTGTGTTGGGAGATCCACTGCTCTCTTCAAAGCTGTCAGACAGAGTCGTTCGCGTCTGCACAGGCCTCTGCTGCTTCCCCTTTTGTTGTTTAGCTGTGCCCTGTCCCCAGAGGTGGAGTCTACAGAGACAGGCAGGTTTCCTTGAGCTGCTGTGAGCTCCACCCAGTTCGAGCTTCCCAGTGGCTTTGTTTACCTACTTAAGCCTCAGCAATGGCAGGCGCCCCCCCTCCGCCCAGCATCGCTGCTGCCATTTCGGTTAGATCGCAGACTGCTGTGCTAGCAATGAGGGAGGCTCCATGGCCATGGGACCCTCCCAGCCAGGTGTGGATATAATCTCCTGGTGTGCCCATTTGCTTAAAGTGCAGTATTGGGGTGGGAATTACCCGATTTTCCAGGTGTTGTGTGTCTCAGTTCCCCTGGCTAGGAAAAGGGATTCCCTTCCCCCTTGTGCTTCCCAGGTGAGGCAATGCCTCACCCTGCTTCAGCTCTTGCTGGTCGGGCTGCAGCAGCTGACCAGCACCAATTGTCCGGCACTCCCCAGTGAGATGACCCCAGTACCTCAGTTGAAAATGCAGAAATCACCGGTCTTCTGTGTCACTCGCGCTGGGAGTTGGAGACTGGAGCTGTTCCTATTCGGCCATCTTGCTCCAAAGATGGACTTTTTAAGGAGGTGATATTTGAGCATAAATGAATTGAGGGAATAGCCAAGCAAGCAAGGACAGAGAGAACATTCCTGGCATAGGAGACAGTAGGTACAAGAGCCTCAAGAACGGGAGAAGCTTAATGTGTTCAAGAAACAGAAGGAAAGACGGTGGCTATATTAACTGGCTTCACTTGAGTCACATTTTTACTATCTATAAATATCCCATACATTGTGTTGTATACCATAGATATATACAATAATTTATTTAAAAAAAAAAAGGCCGGGCGCAGTGGCTCAAGCCTGTAATCCCAGCACTTTGGGAGGCCGAGACGGGTGGATCACAAGGTCAGGAGGTCGAGACCATCCTGGCTAACACGGTGAAACCCCGTCTCTACTAAAAAAAATACAAAAATTAACCCGACGTGGTGGCGGGCGCCTGTAGTCCCAGCTACTCCGGAGGCTGAGGCAGGAGAATGGCAGGAACCCAGGAGGCGGAGCTTGCAGTGAGCCGAGATCGCGCCACTGCACTCCAGCCTGGGCGACAGAGCGAGACTCCGTCTCAAAAAAAAAAAAAAAAAAAAAAAAAAAAAAAAAAAGACCCGGTGACATGGGAGATGTAGAAAGGGGCCAGATCATGGAGGGGTTTGTGGGCCACAGTACAGAAGCCTGGATTTTGTCAGGGTGTGAGTTGGAGGATCCTAAAAATTTTGAGTAAGGAAGTGTCACAATCTGATTTGCAATTTAAGAAAATTGCTCTGTCTTCCATTGGAAAATATACTAAATAAGATTCCAGAGAGGAAATTCTGTGACAAGTGAACAGGCAATTACATCTGCCCAGGAGAGAGATGACAGTGACTTGGACTGGGGTGATAGTTGTGGAGGTGGTGATACCATTGAAAGAAGAGTAGATGCGATATGACAATGGATTGCTTAATGAGAAGGAGTCAAGGATGATATCCATTGTCAGCCAAAGCAACTGGATGAATCATGGGGCCATTTACTAAGATGGAAAAGATCAGTGGAGGAGCAAAATTGAGAGCAGGGTAGAGAATCTAAAGTTTCATGGGAATTGAGTCTATTAACTACATAGTGAAATTGCTTAAAAAGCTAATAAGATCATTAACTATATTGATAGAAGTTTAATAATCCAGATCAAAAAAACACAATACATCCTCTCTCCTGTGCACTATTTGTACTACATCCTAGGCCCTCTGTTCAGTATTACACCCTACATTTTAAGAAGGATATTGACAAAGAGACAGTATTCAGAGGATGGAGTTTAGGAAGGAGCGGGAGCTCACATTACATGAAAAATGCTTGAAGAAATTGAGGACCAGAGAAAAGAAAAGATGTTGCTGAGAAAGATGGGTGCATCATATGGTAGTTGTCTTCAAATATTTAAAGAAATGTAACATATCCTCTGTGACTCCAAAAAGAACTTGGTAGAGACAGGTAGAAGATAGGAGGCTGACTTCAGAAAGAAGGAATGTCTATTAATTAGAAAGCTGTCCCAAAGAGACTGGCCAAGCACTCTTTAGAGGTGTGCATCAAATAACACATTGGATGGGATGATATCCAAGTCCCATCCATCATGGGGTTTCGATAACTCTAGATGCTAACTCTTTCTAGGTAGAAAACATTTTGATAATTTTTTTAAGTCTCCAAAAGGGTAGATAGTTGAGGATCAAAATATACTTAGCAATTCAATCCTTTTTTACTAGGCATTCAGACCTAGCTAATAGAACCTTTTAAATAGTTGTCAGGTTTTTTAAAAAAAATTTTGTATTTTGTGTAGGGGTGGGGATGAGGAATCTGTTCTCTGCAACAAAAGCCTAGATCAACTCTATCAATCATTAATAATAGACAAAGGATCATGTTAACCAAGGATAACATAGAACTCTAAGAAGTCACTTAGTGAATCTCTTCTGATCTTAAAGAGGACTGGATGGAGGAACTACCTGGTGGAGTGAGAAGAGAACAGACATTCATCTTCTTGCCAGCAACCTTGCCAGTGACCTTCAACAACTGCATTTTAAATGACTGCTTTAAGAATAAAATGAGATAGTCCAGGTAAAGCACCTAGCAGAGTGCCTAGACCTTGATAAAATGGTGGCTATTATTTTATTGCTATAATTATTCACAAATGTTAAATCATTTCTGTATATTGATCTGTCTGATCTTTGGTTAAAGAATCTCCAGGAAGATGGTGTAGGGCCTTTCCAGGGTCTTCCTTTCATAATGTTTAGAGCATGGTTCTGAGGCTCCCTGATGTATGATCTATAAAATGAGAGGGTAGGATGACCTTTAGATTCTTCCAGCTCTTATATCCAATGTTACTATGAGATTTACCATCACAGAGAATATTCAAAAAAATGTGCTAAAGCTCTAAAATAGAAATTAATAAGAAATTTTAGTAAAAGTGGTTGACTATGACGACCATGTGGAAATCAATGACTTTTCTTTATACTAGTTGGAAAATATCATGAAAAAATATGACATTTATAAAAGCTAAATCTATAAAATACTTCAAAGTAATCTTAGCAGGATATGCAAGAGACCTACATAAAGAAAACTTCAAATCATTCCTGAAAAATATAAACTAATTATTGGATAATTGGAGACATAATGCTCTCAGATGGCAAAACTAAATGTAATCATATTAATTACTGACAAATTGACTTGTTTATTTAAAGTATATTTAATACAATTTCCAATAGCATTTTTTCTGTCTGTTGGCATGGAAAAAGAAGTTTCTAAAGGTTACATGAAAGAGTACATATGGAAGAATAGTTAAATACATTTCAAAAGAAAATAGAAGTGACAAAAGATTGGAACAATACCATAGGCTTTATATTTCACTATATGTACAAACTAAGTTCTTAATGTACTTAAGAGCTAAATGTAAAGTCTAAGCCTTAAAAACTAGGAAAAAAAGTGGGGAAAGCAGGGGAAGGAGGAAGAGGAGAATGACCATTTGTCATCTTTCTAGTGATGGAAATACTTATAAAAAGAAAGAAAGTGAAAAAACCCATGAGAACATTGATTATTTAAGCACACAAAAATTTATATTACTTGTCAATTTAAAATACTGTAAACTAAATTAAAATGCATATAAAATAGAATAATATTTTCAAGAGTATGACAGAGGTTTAGTATTCAACATACTAAAAAATCACATAAAGCTTGTCTTAGTCCAGGTGTCTAAGAAGCAAACAATAAGAATTAAAAGTGGAAGAATTTTATTAGGCATATTAGGGCTCCCATAACAAAATACCACAAGCTAGATGACTTAAACAACAGAAAATGTATTGTCTCACAGATGTGGAGGCTAGCAGTTGGACATCAAGGTGTTAGCCAGGTTGGTGCCTTCTGGGGGCCATGAGGGTGAATCTGTTCCATGCTTTCTCTCTGGCTTCTGGTGGTAATTCATTGGCTTGTATATGGTGTTGTTCCTGTGTCTTAACTTTGTCTTTTGTTTGTAAGCATCTGTCTCTTCACCTGGCATTCTTGACTGTATATGTGGACATCTATCACTCTTGGTGATAGGGTGGTGATAGGTGGTAGGGACCATCCTACTCCAGTATGACCTCATTTCAACTAATTGCATCTGCAACAACCTCATTTTCAAATAAGGATACATTCTGAGGTACTGAGGTAGGATTTCAATATATGAATTTTGAGGGGACACAATTCAACTCATAACCTTAGGGGAAATGCCCACATAAAAGGAAGTAAGAAGGAAGACAAGCAGACTGTGAGAGCCATTGGAGATGGCGGTAGAGGGTGCAGACTGTCTTATAGTCTAAAGAGGTGTCAGAAAGTCAGAGAGAAATCCTTGAGACAAAGTCAGTTGACAAAAGTGTCCTGTCTCCTAATAATGGGTCTGCTTTAGTATCCACACTACACTCAGTCCTTGGTGAGGGGCAGTGCATCGGTGGCATGGCTTGGGCGTAAATAGGGCAGTGGATTTCAAAGTGCTGCAGTTGGAGCCCTCAGTCAATGCCATTTCTATAGTCAACAGTCTAGAAGCTGTTTTCTCTTGGCTGACACAATACCATAAAAGATAAATGGATAGAGAATGATTTACAATAAAGGAAATATTGAAAGTTCAGCTTTACAAAAGTGTAATTGCAAATGCACAATTATAAAAGTGCAGCATAAGACAACGTATGATTTTTTGGTTTACAAAATTATCAAAGTAAGAATTCTTTAAAATGGAGATATTCAATGCTGAGGACGATGAAATCAACTAGCTGTTATTAATGCAAATTGGTACAACCATTCTGGAATGCAATGTGGCAAAAATATGTCTTATAAAATAACTGTATGCTTTGACCTAGTAATGGGTTATTTAGTAATATATCCTAGGAAATAGTCATAAATGCATACAAAGGTATATACACAAAGATAATCACTACAGTATTTATAGTCATAAAAATAGATGTAACCAAAAAGAACAGTTTAATCATAAGGTAATATAAAGGAAATATTAATTCATTTACTTAATAGGATAAGATAAAGCTATCAAAAATCATACTTTAGAAGAGATTATAATGTTACATGGAAACATAAAATAAATTAATAAAGATAATTATTTTATTTTTTGTTTTTTCTTTATTTCTTAAGAAAATGGGATACATGTGCAGAATGTACAGGTTTGTTACATAGGTGTACGTGTGCCATGGTGGTTTGCTGCACCTATTGACCTGTTCTCTAAGTTCACTCCCCTCAACCCTCACCCCCAACAGGCCCTGCTGTGTGTGGTTTCCCTCTCTGTGTCCATGTGTTCTCAATGTTCAGCTCCCACTTATGAGTGAGAACATGTGGCGTTTGGTTTTCTGTTCCTGAATTAGTTTGCTGAGGATGATGGCTTCCAGCTTCATCCATGTCCCTGCAGAGGACATGATCTCATTCCTTTTCATGGCTACATAGTATTCCATGGTATATGTGTATCACATTTTCTTTATCCAGTCTATCATTGATGGGCATATGGGTTGGTTCTATGTCTTTGCTATTGTAAATGGTGTGCAACAAACATACGTGTGCATGTGTCTTTAGTGTAGAATGATTTATTTTCCTTTGGTTATATATCCAGTAATGGGATTGCTGGGTCAAATGGTATTTCAAGTTATAAATACTTGAGGAATTGCCATACTGTCTTCCACAATGGTTGAACTAATTTACATTCCCACCAACAGTGTAAAAATGCTCCTCTTTCTCCACAGCCTTGCCAGCATCTATTGTTTCCTGACTTTTTAATAATCACCATTCTGACTGGCATGAGATGGTATCTCATTGTGGTTTTGATTTGCATTTCTCTGATGATCAGTGATGTTGAGCCTTTTTCATATGTTTTTTGGCCATGTAAATGTCTTCTTTTGAGAAGTGTCTGTTCATATCCTTTGCCCACTTTTTGATAGGGTTGTTTTTTTTTCTTGTAAATATATTTAAGCTCCTTGTAAATTTTGGATATTAGACCTTTGTCAGATGGGTAGATTGCAAAAAATTTTTCCCATTCTGTAGGTTGCCTGTTCACGCTGATGATACTTTCTTCTGCTGTGCAGAAGCTCTTTAATTAGATCACATTTGTCAATTGTGGCTTTTGTTGCAGTTGCTTTTGGTGTTTTTGTCATGAAATCTTTGCTCATGCTTATGTCCTGATGGGTATTGCCTATGTTTTCTTCTAGGGTTTTTATGGTTTGGGGTTTTACATTTAAGTCTTTAATCCATCTTGAATTAATTTTTGTATAAAGTGTAAGGAAGGGATCCAGTTTCAGTTTTCTGCAGATGGCTAGCCAGTTTTTCCAGTACAATTTACTGAATAGGAGATCCTCTCCCCATTGCTTGCTTTTGTCAGATTTGTCAAAGATCAGATGGTTGTAGATGTGTGGTGTTATTTCTGAGGTCTCTGTTCTGCTTCATTGGTCTTTATGTGTTTTGGTACCAGTACCATGCTGTTTTGGTTACTGTAGCCTTGTAGTATAGTTTGAAGTCAGATAGTGTGATGCCTCCAGCTTTGTTCTTTTTGCTTAGGATTGTCTTGGCTATATGGGGTCTTCTTTGATTCCACGTGAAATTTAAGATTTTTTTTCTAATTATGTGAAGAATGTCAACGGTAGTTTGATGGGAATAGCATGAAATCTATAAATTACTTTGGGCAGTATGGCCATTTTCACAATATTGATTCTTCCTATCCACGAGGATGGAACGTTGTTCCATTTGCTTGTGTCCTCTCTTATTTCCTTGAGCAGTGGTTTGTAGTTCTCCTTGAAGAGGTCCTTCACATCCCTTGTTAGCTGTATTCCTAGGTATTTTATTCTCTTTGTAGCAATTGTGAATGGGAGTTCATTCATGATTTGACTCTCTGCTTTCCTATTGTTGGTGTGAAGGAATGTTTGTGATTTTTGCACACTGATTTTGTATCCTGAGACTTTGCTGAAGTTTTTTATCAGTTTAAAGAGTTTTGAGGCTGAGATGATGGGGTTTTCTAAAAACAAAATCATGTCATCTGCAAACAGAAACAATCTGACTGCCTCTCTTCTATTGGAATACACTTTCTTTCTCTTGCCTCATTGCTCTGGCCAGAACTTCCAATAGTATGTTGAAATAGCCTCATTTCTCTGTCAGAGTAAACTCACAACAACAAAGCCATACCCACCATGGAGAAATAGCATGTCTGCTTGGCTTAGTGTCCTTCTCTTCTAGTGCTCAGTTAGCCATTGCTACAGTTTTCATAACTCAACTTGTCAGAGTCCACAGTTCAAAGAAGGCTGTAGTTTGCAAATTAGGCAAATGGACAGCGAAACTCTGTTTTTTTCTTCCTTTCTCCAAACCAAAAAGATCATTAAAAACAGATGCAAGATCTTTCTTGCAAAATGTCTAGTCTAATTTTCAGCACAAATTGTTCAGAGGACTTTTCATGTATCTGACATGGAAGAACTTAATTTATATTCAATTTTGGAGAAGAGAGAATAGGAAGAGAAGGGAAATTTTACCATCCCATGAACAATAGCTTGTGAATAAGTTTTAAGGCTCTTTTACTGTTATGAGGGCTTGCCTCTGAAATTCCACTTTCAAATGCCTCCCAACTATATTACTCACATGATTTCTGACCACATCCCTCCAACTCATTCCAGTTTGTCAATACGTCTCCATTTTTAAGTACTCCCCTATCCCTGGAGTGTCATTTCGTTGTTTCTTGGACTTGAAAATAGTACCTTAGTTTGTCCCATCAACCTTTTCCCAGGGAGGCAGTTGGCACATTTTAGCAGACTTTACAATATTAAAGGAAAAGAAAAGAAAAGAAAAAGCCCTTCCTGATGTCTGTTCTGAATTTGTTTGTGTTCTATTCTGTGTATATCCCTCCTTTGTTCTGTCCTCTGCCTCAGACAGAAAGCAATCATCCTGCCTGAAATGTATCTATAGCCAAGGCTCCATGTAAATTAAAGAGAGAGATGACAAATTTCATGGCCTGGTTATGGTAAAAATGGCAAATTTCACAGTTTGTCATGGATTAATAGGAAGGGAAAACAAACACAAATGAAGTCATCCCAGTTGTTAGAAATAATTCCAGAGTGACTATTTGATGAATTTAAACAATGGGATGGAATGCAGGCCGTTCAACACTCAATCCATGACTTTAAATTTAATAAAGGGCCTTGTAGTTTTATTATACTCAAACATCCTCAAGATGAAGGTTGAATCCAAACACACTTTGCACTTCAGCCTGAGCCCATAAGGAGCAAGCCCCAAATTCCAAAAACCTAAGTTTCCCCTCCTCACAGAAAATAATAAAGCATCCATGAAATGTTTTCATGATGAACCATGGAGTGCAGATTTTTAGGGTCATTTGTGACATCATGATAGATGAGGAGATTTATCTACATGTTTGGAAATGTTACACAGCTCAGTCAAACCACCTGGAAAATATCTTTAAAAGATTAAGGAACTGAACTCATCTTCACAGTTCATCCTCTTCAGTCCTAGTTTCAACTTTATTCCCTCTCTTTGCTCATTCTCAGTTACTACTGCAACCTTGTGAAAAATTTCTTGACCAGGGCTTCGTTCACCACGGGATTCTGAGTAAGGTCTCATGAAAGAATTGGGTCATCCATCATCATCTCTTTAAACTTAGATTCTGTAGCCAGTGCTTTAGGTCTGGCATTCCTGCGGCTTTGGTAACTATCCCCACATTGTCTAAAATCCTTCAAAAGAATCTCTCATTGTTGCAGGGCCTGACCAGTGTTTTTACACTGTACTTCATTTCTGCATCTATATTTTGCTTATCATCCATGTATTCCTTGAGTCTTTCTATAGCATTCATACCTGAATGAAACAAATTCTGAAATTATGGCAAAATTACATATAGCCAGATGATTCATTGGAACTGGTATTTTCAGATTGCCTCATATTTGTCAATCTAATCAAGTTGAACATAAAAATTTAGCCTGAATAATTCTTTTAATCACTTTAGATTCTTCTACATAAATGAAGACCCCTAACACAAATGTAGATATGAGAACACATGCAGGTAAATAGAGGTGGGAAGATAAAATAAATGGTGGCATGGATGCCTTCAAGCACTAAAGATTTAGGAACTGTCTAAAACTCTGGGGTGAAATAAGCACAGGGCATTCTGAGGGGTAGACTGTGCCATTCTAATTCCCTAACAAGGCATAGTTCACTTTTCATCTTTGCATCTTAATAGACTACTATATTAGAAGCAATCACATTTAGTTTATTGTCAGCTTAAAAGTCATGACTAATGTATCTGGAAAGAAAATAAGTGGCAAAGTGTTGTCTAATAATGCTGACTCTTTTTTTTAGTCTAGTGGGAGATTTTCCAGTATGTGGAAAGGAAGACAGCAAATTGACAATTGCTTCACCTTCAATCCCTTCAGTGCTTACATAACTCTCTGCCCCACACTCTCACCTTGTTTCTATGTCACCTTGTAATGTCCCTGTGTGCATGTCTTACTTACACAAGTAGGCTGAAAATACCTTTAGGGAGGGGTCTTCCTTCTCTTTTAATCCATCCTGGAAACACCGAGAACAATTCAGGGCCGTAAGTTCTAGTTGGCTTGAGAGACACTCCTAAAGCCCACATCAAGGCCATCAGCTGCACAGCTTGCTAATTTAACTGTAGTCATTTGCAACAGGTCTTCCTAAATCATTGCTAAGGACTCAAGTCTCCAGAGCTCCATGGAACATCCCCAATTAATATTCCCAGCACTGCCATAGAAAACAGTTTCATATGCAAATATAGCCGCTCAGCTTTCTGATCATAGAAGCTTTGCATTAAGGAAAGGCTGCTGGAACATCTGGTGTCCCATCAAGTTTCCAATATCACTGTCAGTAAACAGTGAGCTCAACTTAGAGTGCAAGGATAAAGGCCCTAGGCTCTGGCTGGGGCCCCGTTCCATATTGCTGATGGAATCTGAAGAGTGTAGACATTTGCTCTAAGTCTGTGACAAACGATATAAATTCTGGCAGATAAGGCAGAACTTAAATCTGAATCTGTTTGAAGGCCACAGAACTTTGTAAGGTTAGTGGTACTTGGAAAAGGATGCAGCATAGATTCTAATTCCTTACACCATCTTCTATTGTCTCCTCATTGTTTTTCCCAAAACATTGTCTTAATTCTCATTCCCTGAAAAGAAGACTGCAATTTTCTTCCCAGGAGAGGGATCAAAAAAGTGGGAGGAATATCATGGAGCCAGTTTAGAGGAAGAACTATTTTTCCACAAATCAGAGGCTGAGAAAAACTAAGAGTTGAATGAAAAGCGAAAAACTAAGGAACGCAAAGCATTCCCTGAAGCAGTGGCTAAAACCAAGTAAACCAGAGCGGGAAAGGAAAATAGAGGTCCAGAATCAGAAGCAGAGACCCTGATGCATCAAAAGCGACAGATCTAAAACCAATAGGCTATGATCTAAACAATGGTCACTTCCATTTGCTTGCTCTCATATACCAGATTAAAACAGATGCTTAAAGCCATATACTATAAAGAACAAAGAAAATAATGTGCATTGCCTCCTCTTTATGATTCTTTCATCTCGTAGAAAAAATGGCAGTGGCTCTTAAACTTACCCAGTGGAAAAATGAGACCCAATTTGTGTATTCTTAAAGTGCGGGGCTGGCTTCCCCGACCTCTCTTCTTGACCCTGTCCAGTACACTGAATTTAGGAACTGGCTCTGGGTCTTTTTTCACCTACAACAATGGGACTCTCATTTTGGGTTTCATGGCTGCATAAGAGGCAGGGCTTGATCATATTAGGCTGGGTACAGGTGGAAGTTGTAAAGATGTGGTTGATACACTCAAATAGAGGTTACTAAAATGGGGAAATAGCCAGAGGTCTCTTACAGTTTCCTCCTCCGCTGCCTGATACCTATCAGGTGCATCTCATCTCACATTGCTCTTCAGCTAGTGGACCTTTCTAATGGACCTAAAACATCTTCAAGTATGCTGCTGTCAGAGCCATGGTAGCAATCAGAACACGGTTAGTGGTTAGCAACCTAAGCTCTGAGGTTAAATTAAGTCTACCAATGCAGACCCGGGTTGCCACTTACTAGCTATGGAGCTGTGACCAAAGTACTTAATCGCTTTAAGGCTCAGATTTTCAATTTGGTAAATGGGTATTCTTAAAGATGTATGTATTAGCCAGGAAACAAAGGCTGGCTGCGATGATGATGATAATGATGATGATAATGATGATGATGATACCTCAGGTTCCTAATCCAACCACTGTTCATTTCTAACTGGTGTAGTTCAGCTGGCTTTGCTCCAGGGCACTCAGAGATTCAGGCTGTAACTCGTAAACAGTTCTGATTTGCAGCCCTCTATTGAATCTTCTGCATCTGCCCAGGAAAAGAAAAAGATAAGAGAGCAGAGAATCTTGTAGGAGATTTTAGAGGCCAGGAATCTGTTTATGATCATTGAGCAGATCCAGTCCCATGGCTCCACTGTGGTTTGATGGGGCTAGGAAACGTGCCCAGGAAGAGGAGGGGAAGCCCAGAGATTGTTGAGCACCAAAATGATTGGCCCTAGTCACTGTGAAGGCATTTCATCTGTTCTAGCCATTGCCTAGGGTTTGTGGAATTGGGTGTGGAGGGTCTTGAACACTCAAAACCAGGATGTGAGCCAATGGATCAAGGGCCACAGTGGAGTTTAGTAGGAAACTTCTTTGTAGATGGAGAGCCAACAAGAAATTAATAAAGCAATTTTAGTGGGCATGCTCACCATCATCCTCTGCTTCCCTGGAAAACTTGAGTGCAGGAAACCCTCCTCAGTCCAATCCTAACTAATATGATGTGAAGCCCTGGATGTTTTTGTAAAGCCACTTTTTTAAAGGCTGCAGAGATTACTATAAGTTGGGATAGTAAGGGCCAGATGCAGTGGCTCACACCTGTAATCCCAGCACTTTGCAAGACCAAGGTAGGTGGAGCACTTGAGGTCAGGAGTTCTACACCAGCCTGGGCAATATAGTGAGACCCCCCCCCCACCCCCACCATCTCTTAAAAAAGGGATATTTAATTATCCAGGCATGGTGGCATGCACCTGTCATCCTAGCTACTTGGGGGGCTGAGGTGGGAGAATAGCTTGAACCCAGGAGTTCAAGCTATAATCACACCGATGCACTCCAGCCTGAGCAACAGAATGAGACCTTGTCTTAACAACAACAAAATAAAGTTAGGATAGTAAGGCAAGACTTCAAAGCAAGTAAAGACTTTGATCTAAATTTTCAAGTAGGCAAAGAACTAGACAACTGATACAGTTTAAGAAGTTCATATGCTGTTACCTATATTTGCCCCATAGTTACTGAGGAAGACAATGGAAGTTAAAGAGGAGGTATCAATAAAATTTTTGGTCTAAGGATGAAGATAATATTGATGAAAACAGAAAAGATTACCTTCTACGTAAAACAATTTAAATATTTGAGAGGCAAATAATTTTGTTTCAAATGATAGCACTTTCAGCTGTAGATTCTGAACTTTACTGTACAGATTTCATGTTTGCAGGTAAAGGAAAAGTTGGCATGTGGAAAACTGCCTAAGAGCATCCCTCATCTGCTTACAGAGCTGTCTAGGGGTCTCATGATATAGGTGCCTTCTTTTTTTAACTGAACAAAGAAAAGGGGAAGAAAGTAAATAGTGTGAGAAGGACTAAATCTAGGGGAAAACAATACTCAGAATGTAATCAGTAGTTCCTCTATAATTTCTTCTTGGGTACAAGAAAAAGTCAAGGGCTTTATCACCAAGTTTAGACAAAATCTGGTAGCTTGAGAACTTTTGATGCCAAAGCATCAGTGTTCTATTCCCTAAGGATACTACCTGTATCTTATTAAAAGGAAATGGAATAGAATTAGTTTATGCACCTACGGATCTTCATCATTCAAGTGACTTTTTCTCAATTATTGAAGGTTCTATAGATAAATGAAAATGTAACTCTCATAAGTAGCATCTCATAACAGGAGAAATATGGCAGAAGCTGATATGTACATATTACCTACTTGTTACACTTATTATGTTTTACTTCAATTAACTTTTCCTTTATGTTAAAACATGATTATGTAATGGAATTTAATTAACTTTTATAGGTCTGTTACAACAAATAATGTATCATCTTTTTAATGCATTTCTGAGCACAAAAGCATTTACCTTTCCTTGTGATATAAGTTAACCGAAACGAAAACAACTTATATTCTCCAAAACCATTTCTACCTTCTGAAAATTCTAGTTCTTGTAATGTTTCTCCCTATGCTGGTTAATCTTTTGTTTTTCAGCCGCACAACCTGACCTTCTCTATTCTGCTCTTTATTGCTGGGGTTGGAAGCCTGCAGACTACATTTCCTAGGGCCCCTTGCCAGCTAGGTTCTTGTTATTTTCCACCAATTGGAGAAACTATTGGAAGACTTTTGTTCCTTTTTTTTTTTTTTAACAGAACAAAAGACAGAAGCATTGTTTTGTTTTGTTTTCTTTGCTTCTGATTTCCACAGCACCGTGGTTGCTAAGAGTTTCTGGTGGCAGCAGGGGAGCTTCGGTCTCTAGAGTCCCAGAATGGGCAGGCTCTTATGCATAGCTCTGGTTATAGCTGAGGCAGCACCTTGTTGGCAGTTTTAGCAGCAGGAGATTTGGACTCCTGGGCTCCAGTCCAAGGACACCAGAAGCTTCCTTTTTTCCCTATTAATTCAAGTTCAAAGCTTTGAGGTTATTTATGAGCATTCTCCCTCTGTTACAGCTTGTCAATGATCTTTTTCTTCCTATTATGTCTTATACACATATTTTCTTTCTTTTCCATTCTAAGTTACCCTGCCTTGATCATTCCCCAATAGTTCATGGGCCCTCGTAATATTTTTCCGGACACTGAAACTTGGGAGAGACCTGGGTTTAAATCTGAGTTATTCTACTAACTTGCTGTGTGGCTCAAAGCAAGTTATTTAACTTCTTCAAGGCCCAGCTTTTTTATCTGTATTAATAGTAAAGGAAAAATGCTAATGGTTATTGAACATCTACAACATGCTTGGGGTTTTGCAAACACTCTCCATGCATTCTTTATTTTAATACTTACAACAATCCCATGAAGTGTGTATTATATTATTCTCATTTTTACAACTGAGAAAACTGAAGTTTAGAAGAGGTAAGTGGTTTGCTTAAGGTCTCTCTGCCAGTAAATGAAGGAGATGAGAATTTAACTCAGGTGTCTCTGACTTCAAATACCATTCTCCTAAGCTTATTTCAGTGAGGATCATAATATAGATAATGTAAGGTTATTGTGATTATTAAATATATAAAGCATTTATCATAGGTTCAGCATATAATAAGCATTTAATGAATGGTAGATCTTATATCTGAAAAGTGCTATAATAGTCTTCATGTCTTATATAGTATTACATGTATGCATCAAAGGCCAAACATATTCTCTTTTGGTCATCTTAATCCAAATTATTGGATATTTTCCCCTACAGAAACATGTAAGAGAGTTAATGGAAAAATAGGATTTGTCTCATAGTCATTCTTGCTGGAACACATAGGTTCTGTAGACAAACTTACACTAGCATTAAATATAAAGTTATATTTCCTTAGGTGTTAATTTTTTATGCTTAAACATATTTTTTCTTGGTGTAAGCAGTCATAGTTGACACTTAATGAAACTTAGATTTGAATCTTTAATGTGAGCATTTGACATTAACAGGGATAATCAAGACAAGTGGAAATGTCAGTGCCACAAAGCAGGTGATGGTCCAGGGAGAGCAGGGAGCAGCACAACTGAAGAGACAAGGGGAACAATCTTAAAGACAGATTTCACCTAAGCTTAGGGACAGAACACAGCTAATTCTGTGTTTCACAATAGATTCAATATATTTTTTTCAGGTAGTTTATCTTTTCTCTTTGCTGCAATGTTGGACTCACTTGTTTTAATAAGAACATTTTATACCCAAAGGTCAATTAATAACTAGCAACCCAAATAAAGCTTCTTGGTATCTTCTGTCATCAATTCTTAAAACTTCTGGACCATCACCTCTACTCAAAGGATTCTGTTCATTTTTAAAGCAACTTGCCTCCCACTTCCTGTTATTGGTGGATAATTGGAATTAGCTCCTCAGGAGTCATCATGATGTAGTATAAAAAGGAGTGGAGACCAGGAGTCTGATGGTGACGCTGATGCTAAATACCTCTGGGAATTCTCCTGGCCTTTATCTCATTCATCCAGTGAGACCCACACTTTCATCCTGTCCAGAAATTTTATGATCCTAATTAAGAATGTTTCTTCATTCTGACTTATTGCAATGAATTAAAGCACACCCAAAGCCTAAATGTGGCTGCATTCCCAAATGCTGCCTCTGGAAACCCTAATCTTAACAATTTTGCAAAACATTTGGTTGACCAAATACTCTTTGAGCAAATACAATGCAATGTGTCATTGCTTAACATTCTGGAGGATACAGAATGCAGTACCAATCCTCATGGATGTTTTAGTTCAGTTGATGAGGCAAGGCACCAACACCAAAAGAAGATGCAAATATAAGGCAGAATAAGATCTGAATCGATACCAAAAGTGCTAAGCAAATAATATGGTAGAGAACAATTCCTGACAAAGAAAAGAGCATAGAACCATTTGCAGGAGAGTTCAAGTGCAAACTTAAAACAGAGTAGAGAGTGTGACAGAAGACCAAGCAGATGAGCCAGAAAAGGAGTTTGACGGTCGGGCGCGGTGGCTCAAGCCTGTAATCCCAGCACTTTGGGAGGCCGAGACGGGCGGATCACGAGGTCAGGAGATCGAGACCATCCTGGCGAACACGGTGAAACCCCGTCTCTACTAAAAATACAAAAACTAGCCGGGTGAGGTGGCGGGCGCCTGTAGTCCCAGCTACTCAGGAGGCTGAGGCAGGAGAATGGCGTAAACCTGGGAGACGGAGCTTGCAGTGAGCTGAGATCCGGCCACTGCACTCCAGTCCGGGCGACAGAGCGAGACTCCGCCTCAAAAAAAAAAAAAAAAAAAAAGAAAAGGACCAGATTCTGAAAACCCTTCAATGCCTTTATAAGGAAATTTGACTTCATTTACCATGCAATGGGGAACCACTGTTAGGTTTTGAATAAAGATTATTTCTAAAGTATCATAAAGGATTTCAAAGGTGTATTTGTCACAACACAGATGTTTCATACTTCTGAATGAACTGCTCAACTTTCAGAATTTGATCTTTATCTCATTTAAATTGAATGGATTGGACAGCTTCTCATAATCCCCAAAAGTTTTATTTCAAATACACCAGACATTCTTACAGATATTCCTTTAAGTGGCTTTTGCTTCAATTAAGACACTTTCAGCTTAATGTGACTACAGATCAAAATCAGTAGCTAGTGGCAAAGTAAAAGCATCAAAGAATTCCATTCTTTAGAGCTTAACCTTCCTTCTCATTTTTTAAGCTAGCTATCATTTAATAAGAAACCATTGAGCCATCCCACACCTCTGTACATGTATTGCTTATTCATCTTTGCAGTTTTACAATAAAGCTAAAAATACTTTCTCCATCCCCAAAAGATACTTAATTATATTTTATGGGATGACCATCCCAACCACTTGGGTGGCTGATAGATATTTTCTTGTTTTGTAGTATTGAAAAGAACCAAACAAAAAACTTCTAGCATTTGCCTCCAACAAGGGTTGGAGAGAGAAGAAATCTCTATCTATTAGCATGAAACTTTGCTGTTTTCTCTACTGAATTAACTCCAATCATTTTCAAGAAAGAACATTTCAATACATTTTTCTGACAGGTAGGAAATTAACTACATACCAGAAGCTATTGAATTCAACTTTAACAGTATCAATAAACATTTCTGATTAAATTATGAAATTGATTTTATAATTTTGACCATTATGTTTTTACATCAATATCATCATATGACAGTAAATGTAGTTACTGCTTCCTTATTGATCTCAGACATGGCACTCCAAAGTACTCATTTGACTATATTACAAAATCAAACTTGATTTCCTGTAGTATTGCAGTAACTTCAGGTCATAATCTAGTCTAAAGAATCAAAATAGATGAATTATTCCCTTATTAAAAGATATATTTTTCCTTGGAGGAAAAGGAACACTTTGGTCAAGCCATCCCTAATGGTTGTGTTATAGGATATTTCTCCATGTGGAATTACTCTGTGTGGGTCTCACATAAATATCACATCACCTCCCAGCTTGTGTGTTATCAATCATGTTTCTGGTGAATAACATAAACACCACTTGAAGAGAAAGAAATGTTTATGCTTCATATATAGGAATTCAACAAAATGCTGTGTTTCCATAACTTTAAAACCTATGTCTTGGTCTCAGCAGCCCAACTCACAAAAATACTACTAATATACTGAGCCATTGCATTTCCCAGAAGAGCAATGTGTCTTATGTGTCTTTAACTAGATAAATTTTAAAAGCAAACCAAAAGATGAGGCACTGAGTATCTGGTAGAGCTAATGCAAAACTGTGAATTCTCATCCTAGAGGTCCAGCATCCCTCAGTAGGCCCATATAAAGGCATTTCATGCTTGTCAAAACATTTTCCACAAAAGAATTGAGTTTCAAGTCATACAATGCAGGCACATGAGGAAATCTCCCAAATTGCCTAGTCTACTACCTCATTAGGTAGCTAAGAAGACCAAGGCCTAGTGTCATGAAGGGACTCATTGAAGGCGACATTGCTGGTTCATAACAGTACTAGAACTAGACCCCAAGTTTCTTGTCTTGCAGCCCAACTCCATTTTTTCATGTCAGGTATATCCTGATTATAATTTTTGAAATAGCCTATGAAGTGAGAGTTAAAACATTAACCCTAAGACAAATTATGTCTACCCCAGAACCAAACGTATTAGCCCACATTAGAAAAGCTCTAAGGCTGGGATTTTTCTTTTTTAAAATCAGATCCCTAGCTCCATGGAAATGGAAATGCTGTTTTGGGACTACCGGAAATCAAAAAGAAGTCTTTCACGCATTTCACAAAGGACTAAAGTATTTATTCATGGTGGCTCAAGATACCAAAAAAGACAAATACGCCTTTTCTATGAGAATCTATAAGTTTCTGCCATAGCTCTGAGTCTGGAGGGTCAGATAAGATCCACCCCCCCTTTACTTCTCTTCATTCTTGCATTGGCATTTGCTAAATATATCTTCTTGGAAAAGGTTATGTTATATGTTCAACATTTAAAACCAATGGGAAGAAAAACATCAAATAGTTGACTTCTAACCAATAGGGCTGCAGAATCGTTTAATCATAAGTAACCATAAATTTCATCTCCTCCAGTCTTCCCCAAAGCAGGAATATCCTGGGTACCATCCAAGAAGATGACCCCGATCTTTCTCAGCTTTGGGGCCAGGCGACCTTCTCTTTTCTAGATAGGTCATTCTGTTTATGAATACTAGTGAACAATCAAAGCTTTTCCTTATACAATGCTAAAACTGATTTACTGTTTGATTCAATGCCTCCAGAAAAAAAAGTTTATCAAAACTGGCACTTTAATAAAAGTGAATCTAGCCCTACATATTCGTCTCCTATTTTATTGTAAGAATATCTTCCTGCTTTAGTTTGTGCAAGATAAGCAACTCTGTGAAAGGAAAGATACTTTAGGAAGCTTGGAAGAGACAAAACAACAGGAATCTAATAATTTTTAATTTACGAGAGTGAATATTGGGTTTCTACAGACCAAGAGACTCTGAAAGGGCATGGTGGTGACAGGGCGTAGTAATACCTGTTGTTCCAAGACAATCATAGACACTACTCTCACTAGGATGATACCTATTTGTTGCTTTACCAAGGACCACTTATTGAATGCATAGGTTCTTGAGATAGAAAGGTTAATTCAAGTATGTATTTGTTAGGCCACTTGATACGGTGTCTTACGTGTGTCTAATGTTCTATGAAATCTTCAGTGATAGCACGAGCATAATCCCTCCTCTGCAAAGTCCACAAGCCCGTGGGAGAAACAGCCATGTAGATCCACAAATAAGAATGCAATGAGTAGATACATGCAAAGAGAAGGTTCAGTGATCAAAAGAAGACAGTCCAGTTGCCAATAAGAGTTTATCCATCTTTGCTTCTCGTCTGGATTACTGCGACTGGCCTTCTAACAACGAATTCTATTCTATTCCACCCAAATGTATCTTCCACCCGATTCTTAATGATCGTTCTAAAATCCTATCCTGATTATGCATTCCCTTACCCTCAGTTGAAAGTTCATGCTCCTTGGCATGATATACAAACCCATCGATGAGACAGTTCCTACTCTCCTCTAGCACTTTTCTTTGTACCAGCCCCACCTTACATCTTGTCCTCCAGCCATATTCACCTCTCTGTGGATGCCCAGATACTCAGGGTTTGCTCACCCCTTAGTCTTCATCCACAGGGCATTCTTCACTGAGGATGATAGTCTTGTTTTGTATTCTTCATGGAAAAAAACTAAGTGAAGCTTCAGGTTGCAGCCAAGGTGTTATCTTTTCAGGAGGCCATTCTGACCCTCCTGGCCTGGGTCTGGCATTTCTATTCTGGGTTCAAAAGCACCTGTGCTTACCTTGATAATAGATGGTAAGCTATTGAAATCCTATAGCTATTATGGTCCATACCATTTAGGTGATCAGTTTTGTGACCACCTTATCCAAAAACAAAAAGAAAAACAAGGAGGAAGAGGAGAAGAAGAGGGAGGGAGGAGGGAAGAAGGAAAGAAGGAAGAGAGGAAAGAAGGAAGGAAAGGAGGGAGAGAATTTGCCTATTTTGTGGATTATTACTACAGAGTAAATAAAATAACATTTAACCTTATAACTTCCGTAGATCTCAGCATAGCTTGTGTTGATAATGATTTACCTGAGAAGTATTAATACATGAATGAATGAGTGAAAAGCCATCAGTGGCTTCAGTGGCCCCAAGGAGTTTTTACAGTGCCCACAGGTTATATTCTGAGCCCTGCCTGCTCAGATGTCCTTTCAGTAACTTAGTGCTGTAAAAACTGCTGTTTGACTAGAGGAGAAGGGCATTCAGCATGGGTTTCTTTGGGTCTAAAATAACTGTGCTGACAGAGGAAAGATTTGGCCTATCAGATATCATGGGTAGCACAACTTACCCTTTGGTTGTTACTATATTAAAGTTGATTCAAGGATAGGAAATGGTGGAGAGATTTTCATGGAGCCAGTTCCTACATTAGGAACATCCACAGGCAAGCTGAAGATGTTTATCCATCCCTTTGTTCAGAAGATAGGTTGCATTTTTATAAAAATAAACGTAGGTATTCTCCCTAGGTCTCAGAACTTGATGAGAAAGAAACAGGCTCATTATTTTCCTTCCTCCTTGGTTTTAACTTTTGTTGTTTTAATGATTTTAAGTAAACAGCTTATTTAAATTTCACAACAAAGTTTTCTCTAATAGTGAAGCTTCAGCTTTGAGATTCAAATAGCCTGGAGGGTCATAGACCCTTTTCTGTTGTACCTGTGGTGCTTCTGTAGTTAGAGAGAATAAGCAACACAAGTGTGGGGCATTGGAAATTCATTCTGGAAGGTAAGAAAACATCACTTCGCACAGAATTTCCTCAAGCATACTTACAAGATCTTAAAGGAAAACATTAAGTATTTCCTATTATCACTTAGCTTATACTTGGTTGACACTGTATACACCTACCATAACTCTTGGAATACAAATTAGGACAGGAGTAATCTAAAACAAGATTTGGCACATCTCTGTAAAGAGTCAAGATAGTCAACATTTTAGGCTTTGCAGGCCATACAATCTTTATTGCAACTTCTATACTCAATTCTACCATTGTAGCAGGAAAGCAGTCACAGACAATATGTAGACAAATGAATGTGACTGTGTTTCCATAAAACTTTATTTATACACACAGAAATTTAAATTTCATGTAATTTCCCCATGTTATAAAATATTCTTCTTTTTTTTTCTTAACCATTGAAAACCATTCTTGGCTGGATTGGGGCTGTGGGCCATAATTTACCCGCCCCTTCTCTATAATATACCATATACCTCTGGGCTAAGAGGTAGAAGTCACGCGATGTGCAAGTAAGATAAAGGATAAAGATTGGATTGCTTCTTCCCAGGACTATGGGGTACCTATGAGAAAGCTTGCACACGCTCTAGGTAACACTATGCTAATTCCCAGGGAAATGATAAAAATGAATTCAAACCTTTTGCACATCTGTTGTATCTTGCACTTTTCATATGTTGCCTCATTTAATCCTCACAGTGACCACATAAGGGCATTTACAATTTTCTCTTCTATTTTTCAGAAGTGTAAACCAAGGCCCACAAAAGTTGTGTGACTTGCCTAAGATCACACACCAGCAGGCATAGGATTTTCACTCAGTCTCCCTGACTAGAGAGTCTGTCCCCTTTTCACTCTACTTCCAATAGCACAATGCCCCTGGATCTGCCACTATGTTTGGAATTCATCATTTATACCAGCAGGTGGATGAATGGTGTGGGAGTTAATGACACTAGCATTCAAAGCTTTCTATGGTATCCCTGATCTGACTTCAATCTTGCTGTCTAACTTTCTTTCCCACTATTCTCCTAGGCAAACTCTGAATCTTCAAAACATCCTGCCCCTGTGCTTCTGCCTAGGCCACTTCCTCAGTCTGGCCTCCCAGGCTCAGTTCAAGTGTCATCAGTAACATCAGCCTGCCTTGATTTCCCCTCATCTGAAGCTGAAAGTGATCCTGTTATTGAGTGACACCCAAAATACCTTGTACCTCCCTGCTTTCACCAACATTATATTCATTGAAGTTTAGGTCTTATTCACCTATTGTCAGTTCTTTGAGGACAGAAAAAGTATCTTATAAATCTTTGAATCTTTATATATATTGTATAGTTTGAATACTTGATAAATCTGTCAAATGCATTAACAATAGAGTTCTTTATTTCAGGAAAAAATGAAAAAAAAAAAGCTATCATCCTTAGTAACATAAAAAAAAATAGAATCTTTAAGATGGACAATGGAAGGATGCTCTCCAACGTGATTAGACCATTCAATTTTGTTTCTCACATCTGAAATTCAACGCTCCTTTGGCCATCTGACTCAACTACATTCATCTAGGAAAAGAGAAGGAGCTTCTCCCTCTTTAACACTCTCTCCCAAGCATGGACACCTAAACTTTTAAAAAATAAAAATAAAAATAAAAACTTCTTGTAGCACAGCTCAGATTAAACAACAGTTTATTAGAGGCTAGAGGATGACAAGAGGGCTATACACATGAAGAGGGACTAGAAAATGGGGTTGGACAAGGTGTATACACTTTGCAGCTCTGCAACTTAGCTCAGCTGCAGGGAGACTGAGGCCATCTTATGCCCTACTCCTCGCAGGGCATGTAGTGCCTTTAGAGTCTCTGAAATGGACACTCAAGAAACATGGCTCCAAAGAGATCATAGCTCACACTTATTCTGCTAAGATGTGTCACCAAGACTTTCAGGTCTTTTGTTAGAGAATCTCTACTTTTATCAGAAGAATAAGTTCCAGGATGCCCAACTTCTTTAGGTCATATCTTGGTCCAATGCAAAAAGCTCAAATTTGGAGGGGAAAGGGGAGAAAAACAGAAGCTGCTGTCCCAGTTGAAAACAGTTTGAAAGCAGGACCAAGAAGCGAGGGTATAAACCAGATGACATTTAGATTTCTTTCCCGCTTTGGGTCTCTTCAGACCATATATCATGAGATATAGCAGTGGAAATTAGAACTAAATTTCAATATAAAACTATGGGCAACATTTCAATATGAATTTATTTTCTTTAACAATAAGAAATATACTAAATGGTGTTAAGTGGAAACATTAATAAGATGCTTAAACTTTCGTGAGTTACTTAGGAAACTTGAGAGAGGGAGAGAGAGAGCTCAGTTGTGTGACCATGAGCAAGTCTGTTTCTTCTGGGTTTCCTCATCTGTTAAAATAGAAATAAAATGTTTCCCAGGGTTGAGTAAGGATCAAATGAAACAACAGAGGTGAAAGACCTTTGAAAAATAGAATATACCCCCGAAAAAAAAATGTAAGGGATGATTATAAGCTAAATGCATTACAGATCCAGCAGCCTAAGGCAGACTCAACCTCTTGGGCAAACAGCATTCCACCAGGTGTCTTGAGTAAGGGTTGAGGTTGCATTCTGATTAACCCACGTGAAGTTTTTACATCATCTAATGCAATATGATACACCTAAGCAGAGCCCCTTGAAGGCCAAATTGGGTCTCTGGTTTCATGTTGTTAGGATTGTGTTTTTCATTAATTTCAGTGACATTTTCAATTCCTCATCTAAGGAACGCAGGGGAGGAAGGTCCATAAGGAAGACAAGAACAGAAGAAGGGAGAATTTTGAATACTAAAGCAAAAAGACATTAACTTTTGCAAAAGAGTAGACTACAAAACAAAAACAAACCCGTTAGGTTAGTTAAATAAGCAGGTCATTGAGACTTGCCAAAGCACGTAATGAAATAGATAAGAACAAGTTTTGGGGAGTGGTTTTCTTGTTTGGTTTGTCCCCCAGAGGAAATATCTGGCAGTATTCTCTGCCTTGTAATTAATTTATCCTGTGGTTGATATATTTGCTCGGTTTTATTGTATAAATAAAACAAGGAGCCAAATCTAATTTACATGGCAATATGTCATACAATTCCTATTAGAAGAGACAGGAGTAGTGGAGAAATATTCTTTGAATACTGTTTTTATAAGGCCATTAGTACAGATTTTTAAAAAGAGATAGGGAGACTATTTGCAGAGAAAACACTAACCCAAGACCAAAGCAAGAAAAGAGCCCTGGTTTAGACTTGTTTAGTTTGAAAAGTAGCATTTGGTTCAGCATAACTAGCAAGATAACCAGGCAAATGATTCATCGGGCTCGTAACTCAGCAGGTGCATCGCTGTGCATCCCGCCAAAGAACCGTTCATGACTCGTTTCAAGCTGTGACTTTCTCTGTGTGGCAAGAACAAGAGAGGAACATCAGGTGCTCCAGTTACCTGCTATGGGTGTGTCTCACCTCCTTCTGTTCAATTATACTCAGAAAATATATATCAAACACTCATTCTGTGCTGCTAAGTTTCACTGGTTGCTGGTGGGAATGAAAATAGAGGTGAAAAAGGTGGGAATAAAAGAAAAAGAGAAACTTTCCCTGCACTCAAGGAATTTAATCTTATTAAGAAAAAAATCTGGTTTCCCTTCATGAAAAAAAGATTCAATTATAAGGCAGTGTACAGTAGTACAAATCCAAAACCAAGGACACGGAATATGGCACTAAAGAGAAAGAAAAAACTAAATACACACTCTGAACCAAAATTTGATTTAATAATTATATGTGTGTTTATAAAACACACATACATATTCACAGAATAAAAAAGTTACATATTCAAATGTTAATACTGGTTATCTCTGGATATGGGATTACAGATTTTTTTTTCTTATTTATGTAATTTTGTATTTTAACTCCTCTGCAATGAATAAAATTCACATTTGAAACCAGGAAAAGAAATTTTAAAACTCCATGTATACATATAGACAGGTGTCAAACACATGTGGCAAAGGTGAATGCCACGGGAGGAATGAGGAAATGTCCTTTAGGATTATGACAGGGAAGGGCAGAGGACCTGGAAGATGAGTGTCCCCTCACAGAAATCCTGGGAGGGGAGACCCTCCACCTGAGAGACCTGTGTGAGAAGGAGTGGACAGTCACCTCTGAAGGCTATAGGTAGGACAAGAGGATGCCATGGAGAATTCTGAATTCAGACAAAAACACCAGGATTGCATAAAGGCGAGTGACTGGTGAGCCTACCTCAGGAGCATAACTGGGATTGAAATGACTCATGATGCAACAGGAGCAAATGATATAATTTTAATCAGGCTGTTAGCATCCTGTCTATGCACCCCTTCCGAGGAAGACCCCGTGTCTGCAGGCCTGAATCCTGGACCTTCTCTTAGGTGGCTTGCAATAAACAGTAGAGAAAGCCGAAAATTAGAATGAGCAGAGTCAGGGTCAAGTTTTTGGCATTTAGACTTTTAAAAGCAGGAGGATCAACAGCTGGAGAGAAAGATTTGATTCTAAAGAAGGTAAATGAGGATGAAGGGGTTGGGAACTACCTAGGCTGGATTTTAGAGAGGGATTTTTGATAGGAAGTTGAGAAAATAAAATGAATTATTTTCTTGAGACACCAGCTGCTATCCCTGCGGAGGTCACTGTGCATAACAGAAATAGGGGGAAAAATGTATTTTCTTGTACATTAAGAATGCTCTTCTACTGTGGCATCTTCTAAGACAGGGGTAAGCTTTTCCCATAAAGGGCCAGATTGTAAATGTTTTCAGAACACTATACAGTGTTTGTCACAACTACTCAACTCTGCTGTTGTCACTCAAAAGCAGCCATAGGCTACATAAACAAATGTGGCCATGTTTCCATAAAACCTTATTTAAAAAAAAAAACAAAAACAAAAACAAAAAAATCTTAAAAAATAATTTGGCCCATGACCCATAGTTTGCCACCCCCTGTTCTATGAGATTAGTAAGATTTAAGCATCTTTCTCTTATTACTCCCTGACAGGATGCTCTTTCTTTGAATCTATACTATGCATAGAGATTGCCATGTGGTATGTTAGCTATATTCAGGTTATAGCAATCAACAGCCAGTTCTTTCACTGACCCCTTGAGAGAGATTGGGAGCTACAGAACAGGACCCTGACCATCAGAGTATCACAAGATTGCTTGTTGGTTTTGTTTGTGATTTCTTATAGTGATCGGAAGGGAAAGCTTTACAATGAGAGAAGGCTTGTCTTCAGGGGCAAACAGGAAGAGAGGAGCTGGCACACTGTGGCTCCTCAGTCCAATTAACGTGAAAAAGAACCTCAGGGAGTAGAAAAGGTGGCGACAGACAAAAATGGGAAACTTAAGTGGCCTGAAGAAGAAGGCCTGCAGCAGCCTAGTGTGGCTTAGCATAAAAAATCCATATGGTTACCTTCAAGAGCATCACTCACTCAGTCAATACCTATAAAACACCTCCTAAGTGCACGGAACTAAGGTAGGTACTGGAGAACAGGCAATAGGAAATGCATGCTGTCCTTGGGGCACTAGCGTCTCACAGGCAGCGAGAAGAGACCACCACTGGAGAAGGTAAAAAACCATCGCAGCTGGTGAGGAGTGAGGCTCTACAGAGAAGAAAGTCAACAGTCAACGTTGTGCTACTCCTAGGTCAGGAAAAACAGATCTAAATTGCCTGGCATTGCCCATTTTTGCATCAACACATATTTCTTGAGCTACTGAACATAAAAGAGAGAGGTAGGAAGGAAAAGCCAGTCTTTGCCCAAGGATAAATTTATAATTTTGGAACAAGACAGGCCTGATCTCCCAGCTGGCTCACATGAGTTGAGTTTGGATGGGTTGCTCTCGGCCACTTATTTGCAGGAACTCAGGCATCTATGGTGGCAGATCATAATTTCCTCCAAGACAAAAGTGCCAAACAGCTAAGCAAATGCTTATTGAGCATGCTGCTAAGTATCTAGATATTTAGAAATGTCTAGTTGGCTAGCTGACTTTTTCATTTTTCAGCTTAATATTGGCATTCTTTAGAAATAATCTGAGATCAATTTTTTCCTGTGCAAGTCAAATTAAATGTTATTTTTCAAAGAACTTTCTAAGAAAATGCTGTTCCATATTTCAATGAAGTGTGCTTCTCATGAACCCTTGAGAGGTAGGCATGGTCCCATCTGTGCCATTTTTTTCCACCTTGGTCTAGCCTGGTGCCAGACTCATGGAAAGAACTTGGTATTTGCAATGAGTGATTCTGGCAGAGTACACGTGGTATTATTCTTGGTTTGTGTCTACTGTATTAGGATGCTTTCCTAAACAATGTGGCCATGTTTTGTGCTTCCCAAATGTACATTCTGCTGCTGCAGAACATTTCTAAGCCTCAGTCTTGCGGAAGCATTCTAGAACTCTTAAAACTATGGACTGAATCACAGGAGGTTTCTAACATGTATCAACTGAATACTTGTCTCACTTGGATGTTGCAGAGTTCTGTGAGATTGGAGAAGAGCACAAAAAAGAATATTTCTGTATTGAACAGCTGAATGCTGGCTGAGGCCCTATTCCTCCCTACACAAGAAAAAAAAATCCATGCATGGTTTGGCTGAGCATTATAAAGTTGCCATAACATTTGTATCTTATTGCCTTCTTTCCCTATCTCCAGTCACCACAAACACTTACGGTTATTATGATAACCTTGTATTGCCCTGCTACCTGTATCTTATCAGCAAGGGGATGGTGGCAATTTGTAGAACAGAGAAACTAGGCAGCTGCAATTTCCAGAGGGCCCAGCACTTCAGATATTAAGGTGTGTGGGCTTTAGCTTTGTCCTCCTGAGAGCATTGGCCTTCACATCCTATTTTTCCATTCCTCTGCTCTCTGCTTCCCGGTGCACACAAACCTCTCTGGGAGGAGACGTGACTTCTGGATTATCCGGGGAGTGGATGGTGGATATTAATAGAATTCAAATTTACAACCATTGTGGTACTCTAAGACTCATGGGCTATTGAACAAGAACTATGTTTATGCTCAGACCAAAGCTATTTATTATTCCAGTGCATCTCATGCTCCTGACCAGTACCTCTTTGTGGTTTAAAAAAAAAAAGGGTAAAATTATATTTTTATACCTTTTGGGTCTTGAGTGAGTCTTTTCCTTTTTTGTTGGGTGTTGAGATCTGTTCACAGTAAGCCACATTCACTCAGGCATTTCTCCCATCCTCCAGTCTCTTGTCCCCATTTGAAGAGCTCCCCTCATACTTGATTTAATTACTGCTCTTGATTTCCTTGGCTCCTCCATCAATCCCTTATACTCAGCCTCCTCATCCCTTGGATGATTTTTATCTTCCTTCTCAGTAATTTGTTGATTAACCTTCTTCATTCCTCCTTAGGAAGGGCTCAGGTTTTTTTCTCTAAAGCTGCTATCTCACTGGTAATGACATAGGAGTTTTTTGGTGCCACTTTGCCAGCCAGAAATCTCCACAGCCAGCAGTACCCTGCCCAGGCCTCACTCAGCTCTGGGCTCACCAGGGGACTCACTCTTCCCACTCAGCCTGGCAGCCTGCACTCAGCTTATGCTACTGCCCCAGATTCTGTGCCCGCTGGGGCTCTGAGCTCAGCCTGCAGCTGGGTTGGGCATGCCGTGACCTGCTTTCACCTTGAGTGCCAGCGTCTGGACAAGGGGAACATGGTGGCACCTGAAAACTCAGAGATGCCAGCAACTGCAGAGCCCCAAGGGGTGTTATGACTGTTCCCAGGGGAGTCCCAAGGTCTGAGCCACCAAAGATTGTTATATCTCTCTCTCCTTCCCACCACCCACAGCACAGTGAACAGCAGGGTGTGTTACAGCTCATACATGTTACAGCTCATGTTCATTCCCACCACCCACGTTGCAGCAAATAGGAGGATGTGTTACAGCTTGTTTGTTCCCACCACCCACACAATCCAGTGAACGGGGGCATGTCACAGCTCATTCAGTCCCACTACCCCACTCTAGCCCACAGCTCCTGGGCTGGCCTGGCCTCACCACAGCCACTTCCTTGTCACATGGGGCAGCTGCCCTGTGCTGGTGGAGGGTGGGAGAGTTCTTGTCCCATGTCCAAGAAAAATGAGGTTACACAGACACTGAGAGTTAGCATGGTGGAGAAGGGTTTTATTGAGCAACAGAACAGCTCTCAACAGGAGAGGGGGCCCAAAGCAGGTAGCCCTCTGTGTGAGAGGGGCCCTGAAGGTGGGTAGTACCAATGTGTGGCTGAGTCTGGGGTTTTTATGGGCCCAGAATGGGGAAGTACATGCTGATTGGTCCATGGGCAGGCCTGGAGAAAGCATCATTTGATTGGCTAAAATACATTGAGGAAATTCTCACTCCAGTTGTGGACTCTGGCAACTCAGCTTTCAGGCTTTAAGCTATCTTTGGCTTGAAAGTCACCAGGAACCCACCCCTGTCTGCCAAGGAATTTGTCTGCCTCCTGCTGCAATCAGTAAGGTTGTCTCTGTTTCCCTTCAAGGCCAGCATTAGCTATCTAGTGACTCTTCTCTGGCCTTCAGATTGAGATCATAACGATATTTAGCTTTGTGCTTTGACTTTAATCCTGGATGTAACATACATGCTGGGATCCATAAGGCAAATTGCTTCTGATTCTACCAGGCTTTTCTCTTTCCCCTCTGGGAAGGCTAAACTAGCATCTCACAGAATATTGCAAGAAGTAAACTCCCCAGTCTGTCTCCACCTTAAGCATCCATTATTATCCTCTATGACATATAATTTTTATTTATATACTTTTATTATATAATTATATATATCATATATTTATATAAATATATTATATAATTATATAATATATAAAAAATTATATAAATATTAAATATATATTATATACATATTAAATATAGTTTATAATATCAATACCTAATATAATACAAATATAATATAAATATTTACAGATTATTTTTATTTATACTATCATTAATTTTTATTTAATCATTAATTTTGATTTAATCCATTTTTCTCACTTCATAGTTGAGGAAACAAAGTCCAGATGGGATAGTGACTTGACCAGGGTCACAACAGCTAAGATTAATTAGTAAGAGAATAGAACTCTCACCTTCCTTCTTGCATGCTCTTCTCATTATACTGTCACCTCCCTTAGTCTTGCCAGTTTCTCTTCTAATAAATCCTTATATCTGAAATGCTAACATACCAGTTTTACTTTTTATAGGATCTTAACATAAAGCCTCCTAAATTGGTTGATAAAATTATTTGATCCCGTAATTACATAGCAGAATAAACATGACTTCTAGATTCTCTTCCTGACCTCTTAGCAGTTCTCAGCCCTCTCCTCTGTGACCCGTCCACCTACTCTCTCAGGTAGTACATGACAGTGCTTGCCCAAAAGTATGTCCTCAGGAGATGCTTTACTCAAAAAGGGCCCTGTGTCAAACATGTTTGCAAAATGCTTGAAGCACATCTGATTCCTGCCTTGGGAATTGATAATGTGTGTCAAAGGCTCTGAGAGTGCTATAATCAGGAAATTTGTATGACTTTATTAAATTTAATATTTATGAAGCTGATTTTGTTATGGAACTTTTTCCCTAACAATACCTATTTTGCTATGGAACTCTTTCCCTAACCTATTAAAATTTTGCAGAACACATTTTAAGAAAAAGCAGCTCCAAATTCTTTTTCTTTATTTCTGTGTAACTCTCCCATCCTTAGCATATCTACATTGCCCTACAAAAACGTTTCCATCCTGTGACTATCTTTTTAAGTTCCTATCATGGTAAAGTATTAGTAAGGGCTTGCTATGTCTAGGAAAAACACTGAATGTGGATTCTAACATGAGTTGAATCCCAGTTTCTCTGGCTGCATGACCCTGAAGAAATAGCTTTACTTTCTGTAAGCATCAATTTCTTCACCTACAACCTCAACATCCTAATTTCTGCCCTTCCTATATCCTTATTGCCGTGAGAATCAGCTGAACTAATAGATGAGAAAGGATATCATTCATTCTAAAAGATGTTATAAATGTTAAAAATTATTATTCTATCATTATTAATGACAATGGCAATGAGGCTAAACCTCCTTTCTTAAGCAACACATTTACATTAGTGTCAAACATTCCCAAAGGAAGTAAAAACTGGTCATATTGGGTTTAATCTGTCAATTGAGCATTGAGAATTACAGCTGATGAATCAAAACAGAAATGAGTCCACTGCAAAAGAAAAGAAGGAAGGGGCCGGGCGCGGTGGCTCAAGCCTGTAATCCCAGCACTTTGGGAGGCCGAGACGGGCGGATCACGAGGTCAGGAGATCGAGACCATCCTGGCTAACCCGGTGAAACCCCGTCTCTACTAAAAAATACAAAAAAATTAGCCGGGCGAGGTGGCGGACGCCTGTAGTCCCAGCTACTCGGGAGGCTGAGGCAGGAGAATGGCGTGAACCCGGGAGGCGGAGCTTGCAGTGAGCTGAGATCGGCCACTGCACTCCAGCCTGGGCAACAGAGCGAGACTCCGTCTCAAAAAAAAAAAAAAAAAAAAAAAAAGAAAAGAAGGAAGGTTGTTAACTGGGGTATTGGGGAGTGGGAGCAGGTAGCTGAGAAGAATCTAAACTCACTCTTTGAGGAGGGAGAGCTCTTGTGGAATTTCAATAAGTGATCTCCTATGACCCAGGGACAGCGGTAAATGGTGTAGTCAGCAGTTAAGTGCCTGGTGGAGCCGTACACAAAACTGTTGATGAAATGGAAGGCTTGGGCGGCAAGCAGCAGAGACCCCTCCCTAGTGACATGAAGCCAGGAGCTCTATGAGAAAAAGCAAGAAACAGTCTTTTGTGAGACATAGCAGAGATCTGTCCCTTTGGCCCCGAAGGAAGATGGCAGATAGGACTGGATGTCAGCAACTGGAGGTCAACAACTTAGAGCAGAGCCAGAAAAATACTAGTTTTTCACCAATGGGTTTATATGAGTCTGTCCTACTTGTCTGACAGGCTGGTGGCCAGAAAAAACATCTGTTACACATTTTAATAGGGGCCTTCTGAACACATGACACTGTAACCCAAAGGAGTGATGTAAATGGTGCGGAAATTTAGAGATCACAGCTGGCCAGAAACTAAACGTGACATTGGCCCTTTAAGGTTTTATCCTTCTGACCATTCCAGGTTCCTAAATCTTCCTGCCAAGTGGGCTGGAAGCCAAAATATTTCTCAACTTTGCATTTATTTCAGGGTGTTAATCTCATAGGCAACCAACCCCTATTTAATAAACTCCAACTCTCCATGCCCACTCCTTCAGTATGCTTGTGTGTGCTCTCCTGAAGGCTCAGCACACATGCACCTACCGCTGTCGTTTCCTGCCTGGGGAGGGTGTTGACACAGGAGTGCCAGAGCATCACGCAGCTGTCATCAGCTCGATGCCACAGATGGCACCTCGATTATGCATCCCCTTCCCAGGGCGCGTGTGAGCCCTCTATCTGGCTCTGGGTCTTGTTTCCAGCCCCAGCGGCCAGCAGGAGAGGCAGGGTAACACGGCTCAAGATGGGCTCGAGATTCTTTCACTCTGCTACCAAACCTGGAAGGAGTGGGCTTCCCTTGCCTTTTCTTCAGTCCCACTTTTAATCACTAACCACAGAAGGTAATGAGAAAGTGCTTGAATTACAAAGATTCCCATTTATTACTCTGACTGCCCCTCTACAAGCCTCTCTTTTCCCCTTTGGCAAGAACAGATCACTATTGACACTTTTAGAAGGCCCTGGGCCCCTCTCAATTATTGGCCTAATCTCTGCCTGCTGAATTCTGAAAGCAGAATTCTTTTCTAACTAGATTTTTTAGAAAGTGAAGAGGCTACCCTTGGCTTTATTCATTGGAATGACTTCTCAGGCTAATGTATTCTCCTGTCAGTATATTTCATGGCTTCAGCAACATCTGCAGGATATGGAAAGAACAGAAACAAACCAGATGTTTCAAAAAGGTAGCTCCACTAAGCCTCCTTAACATAATTATTGCAATATCGCATCCGTATTTTATTGTACCTCTTCTATATTTATATGCTGTTAACTTTTCCTGTAGAAATCCGAACCGAGTTCCTTCTAAACAGATTTGCAATCTTTAAAAACAATTTTGACATATATCCTCCATTAAATCCAAATTTTCTTTATCAAATTTTAGAGGGGAAAATAAGATTAAGGAAATGTAGATATTTATCTCAGCCTTCAACATTTACACTCATTTAGTTAATTAGCACTTAATTACACTGTCAAAGGGGGAAATTTTACCACGGACAGACCAATCCCTACCCCTCAGGCCCTCGCTTCTAAGAGAGGCAGACCTTTGCTCGGAGCCAGCTCATTCCTCCACGAAACATTTGTAATGATTACTTGACAAGGAGTGCAGATACAAAATTGCGCAACAGAGAGTCATCACTCACCACAGCCCGCTGGAATTCTCATGCTGGAGCAACAGTGCCCCCCAAAGCAAGCGGCCAGAAGCACCCTGCAAGCAAACACTGGGCTGCCCAAACTTCTATTTTCTGCTTTATAAGCTGAGGAGCTATTTTAAGAGCTGCTGGCCAAAAGCAGGCTCTATTACAACCAGACCAGCATTCCAACCAAGCTGGGGAGCCTCGGCTGGAAACAGAATGTTTCCACCTATTTCAACTCAGACGCCAGGAATTCTCTAAGGAAGAGATGGGAGGTGGGGAAGAGAGACGTGGTAGAAAATTGGAAAATTTTAGAAGTTTGCCAAACTCAAGAGAACAAAGTATAACTGGATTAATGCATAAATCTTATTAACCAAAATGCAAATGAATAGAGTTCCTCCATCTTTTCACAAATGGTAATATTATTTGGTCTCATAGGTTTCCTGCCAAACAGAAGAACTCATTAAAGCTGTTGGAAAATAATAGTACTCTAATTAGTTTAATTATGATGCGATGAATCAACCCGATTTTTAAAAACAATATGCAATTAGCCTTTTTTAAGTCAAAGACTCTGTTTTCCAAAACAGGAAATGAAGCATAACACTCTTAATTTCATCGTTAGGGCAAAATCCTAGCCACTCTGACACAGTAGTATAATGAGCATGTAATGAAACTAACAGTCCCCACTTCTTCAGTGACTTTCTTTGTGCATTGCCTAGACGGCCTTTTGGCTTCAAAAATGGAAACTGCATTAAGCTGGAGGCTGACTCAAATTTTCTCTTTCAAGTTCTAAGTCCTGTTTTCTATTTTCCCTTCTATCCTGGAATAGGGTCACCCTATAAAAGATGAAATATTACATTCTTAAAACACAATGAACTGATGATGTCATATCAGCATGTTTAGGTTTTATACTGCTCTTGGGGGTACTGCAAGGAAAAAAATAATGTGGTGTTGGAAATGGGGAATGTAAGCCAGGCAGCCTGAAATCCAAACTTTTAAAATCAAACCAGATAATCAACACCACAATTCTCAATACCTGAGGGGTAGGAACGGTAAACAAATAGTATATTAAAAAAAAAAAAAAAAAAAAACCCTCTTTCCCTTGGAAAAAAAAAATCTACAATGAGACTCCCACCCACTACAATCTTACCAAAACAGCTAAAATTAAAAGGACTGATAATACCAAGTATTTGTAGGGATGAGAAGAAATCAGAATTATCATACATTTTTAGTGGGAGTATAAATTGGTACAACCACTTTGGAAAACTGCTTCACGGTATCTACTAAATATCTAAATCCTAAGACCTAGCAATTTCACTCCTGGCCAACCTAAATGAGTGCACACATCCATCAAAAAGCATGTACAAGGACGTTCACAGCAGCTTTACTCATAATAGCCTGAAACTGAAAACAACCCAAAAGTCCATCACTAGTAGGATGAACAAATTGTGACATATTTGTATGATGGAATACTACATAGCAATACTGCCCAAACACAGAAGAGTACATACTACAACTTTCACTTACATTTTGTTCAAAAATAGGCAAAACTAATCAGTGGTGATAGAAGGCATCATGATAGTAGTGGAGGAATGACTGGGCAAGGCATGAGAGCCTTCTGGGGTGTACTGGGATTGTTATGTATCTTAATTTGGGTGGCAGCCACATGGATACATACATGTGTAAAAATTTATGCAACTGGATAGTTAAGATGTATCCCATTTATGTGTGGTATACCCCAATTTTACAAAAAACAAACAAACAAAAAGTAAAAGCAAAAGATAAAAAGGAATCTCCTGCTACAAACTAGAGTCCTCTGCTTCAAATATGTATCATACAATGTCACTTCCCTACATGAAGCCCTCCAGGACTTCCCCTTCCTCTGAGAATGATCTGCAAACCCTTCACTTGGCCTGCATATCATGGGCCCTGTCTACCTTGGCAAACTCTACTCATCACCTGTGTTCCACTTCCTGTTGCTATCTGCCCTCCAGCCACCCTGATAGTTTTCTCCTCTAATGCATCAGGCTCATTTTGACCTAGGTACTTGCCACTTGTTCTTCACTCTGCATGCACTGCTTTTCTCCAGGCCCCTCTATGATCATTCCCAACTCATCACTCAGACCTCAGCTCAAGTGCCATCTTCAGAGAGGCCTCTGCTGCCCACCCTGGCTAAAGTAGCATGCTCATTTCACTACCATCTCTCTCTAGCCTACCACCCCATCTATCCTCTTCAATTTTATACATAGTGCTTCTCACTCTCTAAGATTATCTAGCGCGTTTACTTGTTTATTTTCTGCATTCTCCTCTAAAATATATGCTCCTTGAGAAAGTGGACAAGGTCTGTCTTGTTCACTATGGTATCTCCAGTCCCTAGGATAGAGCCTGTCATCTAGTAGACATTCAATAAATATTTGCTTAATCATGACTCAATAAATGAATACATTACCACCCCCAAAAGTTAATGGGCGTAGGAAAATTCATAAGGAACAGCATGGCACAGTCAAAAGAGCACTGGATTAAGAGTCAGAAGACTGAGATACTTGGAGTAGATCATCACCTGCTTTAACATTTTTGATATCACCTATCTAAATCTAGTTGGGAGATTGGACATGTGGACATGAGGAGATAATGAACAACTGATGCAGCAAAAGGCCAAAGGAGAGACCTCAAAAGATGAAGCCCTATGGTCAGGTTGGCCAGGTCAGGTTACCTTGCAAAGGAGGTGGGGTTTTCACTGGGCCTGGAAGGCTTAGGGGAAGGAATGGGAAGAGATAGATAGAAGAAGAAGATCATAAATTGTGGACTTGGGTCAGCAAATGTGCAGAGGTGAGAAAACCCCAAGACCTGCTCAAGACCCAGGAGCAGATGCGTGTCACTCAGAGCAGAGGACTGGTTTAGGAGACTGTCTCACCAGTGTCCAGACAGTGACTGTACTCATTCTTTGAACACACACAGATCTTAGAAGGGGGCTCAACAATTAGCAGTGAACAAACCTTCTGCCAAAGAGAAGCCACTTGTATTATACAGTGGATTTCATGTACTGTGACCTCCCTCGAAACTGTGGCCTAAAAGGTAATATAAATCAAAAGTCAGAAATATGCATTATCATCTCTGGCAAGATAGAAATTTACTGAGGTCAAGAGTTCAAGGCCGGGCGCGGTGGCTCAAGCCTGTAATCCCAGCACTTTGGGAGGCCGAGACGGGCAGATCACGAGGTCAGGAGATCGAGACCATCCTGGCTAATACGGCGAAACCCCGTCTCTACTAAAAAATACAAAAAACTAGCCGGGCGACGAGGCGGGCGCCTGTAGTCCCAGCTACTCGGGAGGCTGAGACAGGAGAATGGCGTGAACCCGGGAGGCGGAGCTTGCAGTGAGCTGAGAGCCGGCCACTGCACTCCAGCCTGGGCGGCAGAGCAAGACTCCGTCTCAAAAAAAAAAAAAAAAAAAAAAAAAGAGTTCAAGACCAGCCTGGCCAATATGACAAAACCCTGTCTCTACTAAAAATACAGAAAATTAGCCGGGCGTGGTGGCGTGAGCCTGTAATCCCAGCTACTAGGAAAGCTGAGGCAGGAGAATTGCTTGAACCTGGGAGGCAGAAGTTGCAGTGAGCCGAGATCACACCACTGTACTCCAGCCTGGGGGGACGGGGGAGGGAAGAGAGAGAGAGAGAGAGAGAGAGAGACAAGGAAGGAAGGAAGGAAGGAAGGAAGGAAGGAAGGAAGAAGGAAGGAAGGAGGGAGGGGAGGGAGAGGAGGGAGAGGAGGGAGAGGAGGGAGAGGAGGGAGAGGAGGGAAGGAGGGGGGGAGGGAAGGAGGGGGGGAGGGAGGGAGGGAGGGAGGAAATTTAAAACATGCATCCTTTATGAAGAAGTGAAAGATTTGTACACAAAATAAACACAAATATGTGGTGACACATTCCTTTACTCATGTGTCCTCACACTTTTTGTTATATAGAGCTAATGACATTGCTTAGGCTTGAAAGGTAAAACGCTATCTTGTTACCTCCATCTGCTATCACCAAACCAGTCACAAAGTTAAAAACAAAAAACGCATACAATTAATTTTCAAACTATGAATGTTTTCAAATAAATGATTTATTTTTTTCAGAGTAGGAATCATTTGATTGGATTGAGAATGTTGTCCAGGCACTGTGAAGTGTGTGTATATGTGTATATTTGTGTGCACAGCCAGAGCCTGATGAATAGTACACTAGTCCAGTGATTTATAGGTAAGAAAGTATTTAGAACCTAGACAAGCTCAGACTACCAGGAGTGGGTTGCAAGCAGGGATAAAAAGAAAGTTCACTGATGCCAACTGTCCTTCATCTGAACACAGCTTGGAGTTTGATCTGGAAAAAAAAAAGGGGACTTTATTCAGTTGTTATTTTTTCAGAAATGATTCATTTCTTCTTACTGCACAGCTGGAAACACATGTAAAGAGGTGAATGTTTCACCATGGAAGGTTCAGTTGGAAGTAATTTGCTATTGAGCTCATAAATTTGAATTTCAGACCTCCAGTCCTGAGGTTGGGACCTAAGATTGGCAATGTCCTCCTTTCCATTACAGAACCAAACCAGTGGGATTCCAGTGGGTCATTCCCCTGTAGACTCTCTCCCTCAGTCCATGAGACTGGCAAAGTTGAGGTTGCCTTCAAAGGGCCAACCTTATGAGTCACCCAACTGGGTTAACCTTTGGTGCCTTTGGAGTCTGCTACATATTTCAGAAAAGTCTCAATGGTTAGGACTATTGTTACCTACAGCATCTGTATGTTCTGATGATGCTCAAGAAAGTTCCAGTTCTCACAGATCACACATGACTGCCACGGTCAGAAGAACCCATAGTTAGTCTGCTTTTATTGAAAGAAGAAGGTGAAGGAGGAAAAGGAGAGAAGTCAAAGGGTGAGGGGAAGATGAGAGGCACACCTTTCATTTATATGAAGTGGTAGAAAAAGCTGCAAAGAAACAGAACTTTCAAATTCTGTTTTCACCATTTCTCTCAGGCTGTGTCTATATACTTGGCAATAAAATGCTGCTATCTCTAACTTTTACTTAAAATGATTGCTCCGGTGCATGTAATGTATGACATCAGTTCTTCAGTCTTAATAACTCCAGGATGATGACAAATTGGGCTATTTGAAGGTTGCCATTTAAAGGTTTTGCACTGTCATTCAATCACTCTCTCTGCTCTCTCTGTTCAGCTTCACCTGCGGCTACCTACTCAAACGCAGCTCTGTTCATGGTTTATTTGCAAATAAGCTGTCTTGATTTAATTATTCTCTGAAAACGCTATGTGGATCCCCACTTCCAGGTCTTTGTTCACACCACCTACCCTCCACACATGCTCTCTCTCCTTCCTGTCAAAGCACACCCATGTGTCTACAGTCCTTGGCTCATCCTCCTCCTGCTCCTCTGAACTCTTATAATGCTTTCAGTGTCATTGAATTCCCAGTATATGTTTCTTTCATTGTCAGGTATTATTGTCCTTGATGGCAAAGACTATGGTTTCATGCTTTTTGATATTCTCATCATCAGTGATATGTGCCATACCATACATAATGGGTATTCAACCTCTTCATGACAATACTGAATACAAAGAAAATTCTGGACTCAGATAGAATTGGGTCAAGTCCCATCTCTACTGTTCACTAGATTCTTTCTGTCCCTGGCCCTCACATCCAATGTGTCATGAAGCCCTGTCAGTTTTGTTTTCAAAATATATATTCAATCTAGTTGCTTCTCTTTTTGCTGCCATTGTGTTTATTCATATCACCAGCATCTTTCACTTCAGCCATCAAGACAGCCTTCTGTCTAGCCTTCATGCTTCCACTGTTGCTCCTTCCCCTCCATTCTCCACACTAAACACAATTATTTTTTTGTTAAGGGTAAGCCAGATCATCTTACTTCCATGCTAAAAACTCTTTAATGTTTTCCCACTGTGCTTAGGATGAAGCCCAGAACCCTGACCATGGCTTGAAGGCCCTGAATGATCTGACCTCTACCCCTCTCTCCAGCATCATCTCACACCTATCTGCCCCTCTCACTACACTCCAGCTACACTGGCCCTTGGATAGTTCCTGAAAATGGCTGAGTTCTTACCCATCTCCAGGGCCTCTGCCTGGACAGTTATCTCAACCTGAAATCCTCTTTCTTGATTCTCAGCGTAGCAGGCTTCTTCTCATCCTTCAGGTTTCATCTCAAATGTCCCATTGCCCCAGAGAACCTTCTCATCACCCTATCTAACATATTCCTGTCCACCTTGTTTTTCTCTATTACAGCATCCTGTTTACTACTTTTATGGCACAATAGTCCATACCTATCTTGTTTATTTGTTTACTTGCATATCTGCCAAGTTAGTGAAAATGTGCAATCCATGAAGGTAGGCATCATATCTGTTGTGTTCTCCATTGTCTCTGTAACCACTAGAATAGTGTCTAATGCATATCAGATGTTCAATAAACAGTATTAGCAAATTTTACTAAACAGAACATGTTAATTTATGAACAGAGTCACAAGTATATACTTTCATTTCTCCCCTCAGCCTTTGCACTATTGTTTGTGCCCATTTTACTATATATAAAGCCCACACTGCCTTGTTATTATTATTTTTAACAGTCCACTATCTTTTAAAGAGATTTAGCTAATAAGAAAAAAAAACCTTACATATTTACCTATGTGGTTACTGTTTTCAATTCTCTTCATTGTGTTGCATAGATCCCTATCTGGTATCACATTCTTTCTGCCTTAAGAATAATTTTTAAAGCATTTCTTATAGTACAGGTCTACTGATAATAAATTATTTCAGTCTTTTTATGTCTAAAAAAGTCTTTATTTTGTTTTCATTGTGAAAGATGTTTACACTGGGTATAGAATTGTAGGTTTTATTACTTTAGAATTTTAAAGATAGTGCTCCACTGTCTTCTTACTTACATTGTTTCTAATAGGTAATCTGCCATCAACCTTAATTTTTGTCTCTCTGTATACAACATATATTTTTTTCTATGGCTGTTTTTAAAATTTTCTCTACCATTGGTTTTAAATAATTTGATTGTGATGTATTTGGCATTTTCTTTGTGTTTCTTGTGATTGAAGTTCTTAAGATTCTTGGATCCATGGATTTATGGTTTTCATTAAATTTGGAAACTTTTTGGCCATTATTTCTTCAAATATTTTTATATGCCAATATAACTCCCCTTTGAGGACCCCACGAGCATATAGATGAGGCTAATGGAAATTGTTCCATATTTTACTGATAAATCTCTTCTGATTTTTGAGCCTTTTATCTCTGTGTGTTTCCTTTTGGATAGCTTCTATAGCTGTCTTCAATTCACTATTCTTTACCTCTGCAGTGTCTAATATGCTGTTAATCTCATCAAGTGTGCTTTGTATCTCAGACATTGTAGTTCTCACCTTTTAAAGTTTGATTTGGTTTGGTCTTTTTTACATCTAGTTAGTACATGTCTCTACTAACAAACATGCTCCACCTTTTCTCTAGCTTCTTGAACACAAGTCTCTTGAAAAGATGCTATCCAGTGACCAGGAATCATGAAGGTTTTGAGTCTAGCTGATGAGAACAGGCACTATTCCCTCTAATACTTCCAAGTGGTTCTTTCTTCTTCCTGAGAAGATTTTTTCACATACATGTGCTAATTAATATATAGCCAAATATTCAAACGGACCCTCTGCAGATTTCTAGAATTCTCTCTGTATGCAGCACGTTCCTCCCAGGCACTCTGCCCTATGACTTCTGGCTGCCTTGGGGCCCCTAGATTCTCAGTTCCATCTCCTCCTCCTGTGCCACAGCCTGGAAATTTTCTTAAGGTTGTAAGCTGCAGCAATCATAGGGCTCAACTCACTTGAATCTCTCAGGAATCACTGTCGTACAATGTCTAATGTCCAGTGTCTTGAAAGTCGGCTTGCCTTTTTTGTTTTGTTTTTAGATTTTTAATAATTTTGGAGGAAGAGCATGTCTGGTCCATTTTACTCCATTTTGGTTGGAAGTAGAAGTTGCATGATGCATATAAACATTACCTAACCCTCTTGCTCATCAAGCTACTATCTGGGGAACAGTTCTAGTGGATAATAATGTGGTAATAAGAAAAATATTTTTAAAAAGTAGAGAAGGAAGAGTGTATTATGAAGTCCCACACCCTGGTTATGCCGGAGTTGGCTAGCAGAGAAAGGAGAAGGAAATAATCACTACTAATTACTGTGTTATTTGGAGTACATAGAATAGGCCATGCTAAATGAAATTCTTTTCTATTTTGGTAGAGACTAAGGTAGGGTTCAGTAAGGTGAAAACAAAGCCAACACCCCTCTTAAGCCTCTTATTAAGTGATGTGACCTGCTCCACAAAGGAGGGTCATCAGCAAGCACAATGGTTTGTGAGCACATCACAAGATGTGCTCATTATACCACAAAGATAGAGTAGGGACCAAGCAATCACAAGGCAACACAGAAAATTGTTTTATAAGCCGATTTTTACAAATTGATTTCAAAACTGGGGAGCAATTACCATTAAGCAAAATAATTTGCTGCCCCAAAGAGGCTAAGGCAAAGCAATAGGTCCAAAGATAACCTAAGCCATCATTAGAGAAATCCAGTTATTTAGTCAGTTTTACTTATTTACAGGACTAAAGATTAATGAGTTCAGATACTCACTCAGACAGTAATTAGGTTTCAAAAACATACTATAACACAATCAATCATGGCTCTTGAACATAATGGCATTAGGGCAGAGCCCTCTTTCAGCTCCAGTTATTAGCAACTGATTGGTGAACACTGGGCTTAAGCTGAGAGGCTACCCCAGGGCCCTGCAATAAAATGAAAGAAAACCTTTGAATAAGAAGACAGCATATCTTTGATCCTTTGTCCTTTGCTTGGATATTCTGAGATATTATGCTCAGAATGTACGAATCTGTAACAGAACTTCAAGACTGGGCATTTCAAAATACATTTGGTATTTCACTTTCAATAAAAATTTACTTGAGAATCCAGTTATGTATACACCTTTGAATCTCATCTTTGACAGACATTATCACTTTCTTTTAAATTCATAAAAACTTACTTTCTCATTACTTTATAAACTTAGGGATTTATGAGTATACTAGGATTCCATGGCACCAAAGAGAAAGGCAAGAAAATAAAAAGCAAAAGAGCTTTTAGATGAGGAAGAAATTTCCATTTTCTGCTTTTATTTAGCAAACTTCTCTTGTCATGGAACAAGGAAATTAGATAAAGGCATAAGTCCTAGATTCATAAAATCTAGGGTGGAGAAGAGATAGGAAAAGGAAGAAGCAGTAATCACTTGGAACAATTTTAGATATAAAGAAAAGTTGCAAGGATAGTAGAGAATTTCCATATACCCTTTGCCCAGTTTCCCCTAATGTTAACATCTCACATTACCATGACACATTTGCCAAAACTGTGAAACTAACACGGTACATGACTATTAACTAAACTCCAGATGTCATTTGGATTTTACCTGTTTTTCTACTAATATTATTTTTGTGTTTTATAGTTTTTGTTTTTTTGTTCCAGGATCCAGTCCAATATACCATTTTGCATTTAGTCATCTGCCTCCTTAAGTCTTTTCAGGTCTATGCAGCCTCTTAGTCTTTCCTTGTTTCCCATGACCTTGACAGTTTTGAAGAATATTAGAGAGGTGGGTTGTAGAATGTCCCTCACTATGTCTAATGTTTTCTAATTACTAAAGTGGGGCTATGAATTCTTGGAAAGAATATCACATAGGTAAAGTACCCTTCTCCCTGCAACATGTCAGCAGTTATAAGGATATCAGCATGGTTTATTACTGGTGATATTCACCTTGATCATATGGTTAAGGTGGTGACTGCCAGTTTTCTCCGCTGTAAAGTTACTTTTCCCTTTCCATATTCTACTCTCTGAAAGCAAGTCATTACATACAACCCCCATTTGAGAGGGAGAGAGATAATCAAGCTCTGTCTCTTGGAGAATGGCTATCCACTTATTTTACTTGGATTTCCTCTATAAGAAATATTTGTCCTTCTCCCCTTTTATTTATTTATTCAATTGTTTCCCTTCCCTATTTCTAATAAATACTTTCTCCTAGCTTCTTCTCTCTATATATTGGATTTCATATCAAAGTATTTAGCAAACACAATAGCTCATGCTGTATTGCAAAGACTCACCAGACCTCCTTCAAAGACACATGTCTATCCTCCATGAAGCCACTGTGCAATTTGTTGAATTTGTAGTTTTATCCTTCACATATTTTTTCCTGATTTTTTTTAATGAAAAGCTTATTTTTCTGTGGTTGTTTGTATGGATGCCAGGCATTTCCTTTAAGAGTGTTAGGATTCTGTCTGATGCAGTTCACTTTTTTCATACATGTTATACAGGCTGTGGAATCAATCTAAGACTGTGTAAACTTAGGCTGTACCTCCATAAGTTTTTAAGATCCAGTTGAAAAATAAAAATATAACATTTGTATGATTCAATCCAGCAGTTGTTTAATTTCCATAACAGCAAACAAAGGGTCTGACTGACTTTTTCTAATCATGTTTCTCTCTGTTTCTTTTTGGACCTACGAAGTCTTTTACCATAAGAGAATCCTTGGGGGAAAAAAAAAGAAGAATTGATATATTTTCTCCTACATAGTCTCCTCCCTGCCTAACCCTTCTCCAAGGCCAAAAAAAAAAGACCCCCTTAAACCTTTAAATTCAGTCCTGAGGTGGATACTGAGGTGGATAACTGCAGAAGAGCATAGGGATTTTCATTTGATATTTGGTTTATCTGAAGCCCAATCAATCGGTTCCCTGAATGAGCCAGACCAAATTTCTTGTGTGCTATGCCAGGCTTCCTGTGAGTCTTCACTTTGAGCCACTGGATTCTCACCAGTTTTTCCAGGAGAGAGCAACATGAGACCCATGGGACCTTCTGCATTCCAGCTCTAAGAAAGTTCTGTCAACAAGGCATTGATTTCAAGTATGGGTAAAGGCATCCCCCAGTGTGTCACCATGCATGAATACTGCCAATGCTAACATGTGCTATAAGCCAGCCTTTTCCTCATTCTGCCAACAATAAGAAGTGTGCGGAAGCTCAAGGAGGAGCAGGGGAGGCTGCCACCCCTGTGGAATACCCATCGAGTCCTTGGCACTGAACTAGACCTGCTGAGTAGGAAAAGGACACATAGTGCTTCATTCTTATTCCTTCCCACTATGGTTCCTCTTGTCAAGAACTTATTGCCTCTTTCCTTCTCAATCTCCTTCATCTCTTCAGAATACTCTAGCTGGGCACAGTAGCTCACACCTGCATTTTGGGAGGCAGCATTTTGGGAGGCAGAGGCAAGTGGATTGCCTGAGGTCAGGAGTTTGAGACCAGCCTGGCCAATATGGTGAAACCCTATCTCTACTAAAAATGCAAAAATTACCTGGGCATGGTGGCAGGCCCTTGTAATCTTAGCTACTCGGGAGGCTGAGGCAGGAAAATTGCTTGAAACCGGGAGGCCTGCAGTAAGCCAAGATCGCACCATTGCACTCCAGCCTGGGTGACAAGAGCAAAACTCCATCTCAAAAAAACAAACAAACAAACAAAAAAAAAACCCAGAATATTCTAGTTGGTGGATTATTTCCATTCCTCAGAAATTCCAAGTGTCCAAATGTATGCATTTTTTTGTTATATACCATTTGTATGTGCTGTTTCAAATATGTTCCTTTTTATTCCAGTCCAGCATATAAGCAGTTTGAGGTTAAAAAAAAAATTATATCTTATCAGTCCTTTCTACTAGAATGTAAATGCTAGGAAGTCACTTAAGATTTGTTTACTGCTGTGTTGGTTGTGTTTAACAGAGGACCAAGAGGATAATACAGGCTTAATAGATATTTGTTGCACAGAAAGGAAAAATGAAAGTCTCCTCCCGGTGCCTAGCACATCACCTCGACTCAAGTCATCATACTGACTGCCTGATGTCAATCATGCCTATTCTCTAACGGTTTCAGGTCTAGATTAGTCGTAAGGTAACCATGTCTAGTATACGTTCAGAAATAGTGACTGAAAATGTTATATTTATAGAGTCATTTAAAATCCCCTTCTCCTCCAAATACTTTTTTAATCTCATTCTCTGAGCAAATCTATGATATCGGTTTAGTGGCTGATTTCTTAGGATTCCAATCTGAATGAAAATAACTGAACCTACCGACAATTTTGATCCATTGGTACTGACAACACCAAGCATTTGTTGTGAAAGAGCTAGCTGAATGAGGAAATTTTTGTACCCTTTCATAATCTTCCTAGAAATGTAAAATCATAACAAAAAAAATCAGAAGTGTTTCTCAAGTGCATTTTTAGTTTTCTGAAATTACAGTGCATACATTTCATGGTCTCTTACTCCAAACCTTAACCTTTTACTTATCAGTAGGCAAGTTTGGGTTGGACATGCTTTCTTCCAGACATGCTAATTTTTTGTTGGAGTCTTGACTGGGCCTTCACATCTCCAGATGAACCAAACATGATCATTTTGTGATCATTAAAAATTCTTCATATATTTAAATATACTTACATATTTATGCTTCTAATTTGACAAAATGACTTTAAAGTGTAATGCAAGTACAAAGATGTGTATTACATATCTTAAATTCTCTTTACCTTCCCCTCTCCCCTCTCAATATCTTATTCTCTTACCTTCCAACTTTACCTTACTCCTCGATTTTATGAATCTAAGACTTGCACCTTTTTTCACTGGTCTAATTTCATGATAAATAAATTAGCTAGCAAGCCCTCCCAAATCTCTAATTGAAACACATGTGTATCATATGGGGGGCATCTCACAAGCTTGTCACAACAGTCTGCCAAACCTGGGGAGAGGAGTACCAGGGTATTTTTTTTTTTTTTTTTTTTTTTTGAGATGGAGTCTCGCTCTGTTACCCAGGCTGGAGTGCAGTGGCACAATCTCAGCTCACTGCAACCTCCACCTCCCAGGTTCACACCATTCTCCTGCCTCGGCCTCCTTAGTAGCTGGGACTACAGGCGCCTGCCACCATGCCCGGCTAATTTTTTTGTATTTTTAGTAGAGACGGGGTTTCACTGTGTTAGCCAGGATGCTCTCGATCTCCTAACCCCGTGATTCACCCGCCTTGGCCTCCCAAAGTGCTGAGATTATGGGCGTGAGCGACCGCACCCGGCCAGGTATGAACATTTTAATGAACAGTGGTCAGGTCACCAGGATCATCCTCCTTCAGTACCAGAGTCAGGGAGACCAGCCAACACACATGGCAAGGCCAGAGGTACAGGTCCCCAGAAGACAGACAGAACCTTGACAGCAGGTCTTCCATGTGTCTCCAGTGTGTCTGCATACTCCCCGATTCAAAATTCCTTCCTGCTTTCATATCCAAGAAAAATAAACTCAGATTCCAGGGTTAGACATTTTTCTCCTTCTAAAAAGTATCAACACTCCCTCCCCTCACTGCTCCCCACAACAAAGTGGATGCAATGCCTGTTCACAAAGGCACATTGGGTGAGGATCTCTGTGTTTAGATTCCTCTCTACAGAGGCCAGAAAGTCTTTACAGTCACAGCACTGACCCTCCGGCTGAAGCCTGAGGTCAGTCCTTCGTGTTCAGAGTTCCTCACATGCCGTCCCCTGCTCTCTGCCAGCCTGTTTGGTGACAGAGAGTCCAGAGGGAGGGGAAGTAAGAAGGGGAAGGGGCCAAGGCAGAGCTTTTATTTTCAAGATGTAAAAGGCAAACTTCGGGCCGCCAAGTCCAAATCCACAACCAGATAGAGCCTCCGTGCTAGTTTGAGCTATTGCTCAACGTTCTAGGCTTTAATATTTTAAGAAAAGTTTATTATGACAAGTCAATGACAGCACTTTTAGTAGGTTAATAAATCATGGACATATTATATCACAGAGATGACAGCTATGTAAAGCATCACAGGAAACCTGATATTATTTCAACGAAATAGCAACTAGAGCGTCTTGGCACTTACTGTAATTTTAAGTCAAGGTTTAAAAATATATTATTATTAATATTACTGAATGAGAAATTTCCTTGGATTGGGTACTGAGAAATGAAACAGTTCATTACACAGTTTAGTGTGAGAAGGAATGAAGCATTACGTGGGGAAGGGATTGCAAATGCAGCTTCCTATATTGATGCTCTGGTTATTTTTTATAATTTGCTAATAGCAGGTTAGGGGAGGGAAAGGAACACAAAGCAGATGAAAAATAGGATAAAAAGATAGCCAAGAGCTTTCTTTCATGGCCTCTTTCCAAGCATATGTGGAAAAAAATAGATGTTAATTTTTTAATAAGATTCGGAGCATGGTAGAGTAGGAATTGGGGGCCAACCCAGTCTTGTTTTGTTACTTTCATAGTAGAAACTTGAAAGTAGCTGTCAGAGCTAGAGGGTGACAGATGTTAGCAGTGAAGGATGCAAAGGCAACAACTTACTCCTCTTTCCAAACTGTGAAAATTGTGCTGTGCCAACATTTTTCTGTTCTTTTGGAGGACAGGATAGAGGAATGGCAGGATTAAGAAAGAAGAATAAACCCTGATATGTAGATAGTACTTTCCAGTTTACAAAATGCTTTTACATATTTTATCTCAAATCAGATTTCTACAATAAGCAGTCTAGGCTCTGCTGTAATTCTCTTCACATGAGAAGGTGAAGGCTTGGGGAGGTGAAGTGACTTGCCCCCAAACCCACAGAACTGCTTGTGATCGAGAAAGGATAATAATCCAATCTCCCAGTGGTTGGGGAAATCACAATTCAGAAAATCTACCAGTCAAAGTTTTATATTTTTTAACATAAATGCATATCTACTTCACTAATGGCATTGACCCATTCCCTGCTCTTCCTTTTTATTGCTTTCCAAGGCCATGTTATTTCACTTGCAGAGAATCAGACACCAAGGATTAAGTCATTTACTCTAGGGTGACCCAGGAGTGGAAATGAGGGTATAATCCAGGCCCACTGACTCCCTTCCACAAGCAGTGGATGCTTTAACTACTATATAGGAAATCACAATTCAGAAAATCTCTTAAATAAAAGTCAACAGTAATAACGTCAAGACTTAATAAATGGGTGTGGACTATGTCTTTGGAAAAATTAGTTCTACCAAACTGTGGAGACTTGGGCTAGGTTAAAATGAGTACATGGTTAGACCTGTCTATCTTCTGAAAGAATTTGGAATGTGGAATGAATCATAGAGGTTATCTGGATAATCCATAAATCACAAAAGTCTATCTAGTGCCTGTTATTTCAAAGTAGTTCCATAACATCTCTGGAAGAAAATCAGGTTATCTATATGACCCCAGATGGTACCCACAGCTTCCTAAGCCCTGGCTTTTTACACATGTGGCTGTGTCTGGGGCAATATCAGGCATTACCTTTGTAAACTGTGTAGAAAGTAGCCCTACTCACAATCACTCAGATCCCTAGAAACAGAGTCAACTTAAATAAAATGGGCCTTTTAATTTTAATGTGAGCTGTTATTTATAAGTTAGAGTGAGAAAGAGATTAAACCTTTTATTTATATAGAAAAATTCCTCTATCCCATGAACCCAGAAAAAAAAATGAAGTGGAGAACTCAAAACTGCCTTTCTTAAAAAAGAAGGACAAGAAGGGGTCAGAGTAAGGGTGGAAGGGAAAACGTATGCCATTCTATAACGTTATTGAAAAGTTAAGTCTCTATGAGTAGAAGAAACATTCTAGAAGCAGAAAGTGGATTTTCATGAAAATATGCACTCCCTAGGAATTTTAACATCTTGAGGCTTACCCAAGCTGTGCTGGGGAAGTGAAAACTCGTGAGCAGCCAAACATTGGGAAATTTTTATTTGCAGCCATAAGTTATCCCATATGGTCGGAGGGTGATTTCTTACACGACAGATAGGAACTTGAATAAACTTGGTTGTTTTCTACAAGGAAAAGGGAGGAAGGGATGGGTGGGCCTGATTTCTGTGTCATAACTGGGCCTAGGGTAGTAGCAGCAGCAAATCATCTCGTCAGAATAGTTTTAGTTGACTTAAAAAAAAAAATTGTGGCAAGAGAGACAGTGGAATAAAGTGATAGGATGGGAGGGAGAAGAAAAAATAGGAACGCAAGGTAAGCGATTACCAGCAAATAGGGAATGTATGGTAATAAATACCAAAGGCACAGGAGAGGGAGGAGATGATGGAAGGAAGTTGATGGTGGAAGGATCGGTCAGAGGCAAGGAGGGGCATCTCCACCAGGTAAATTAGGTCTAGAAGGGCCTCTACTATTACAGAGAAAATTCAAGATGGTGTTAAAGAAAATAGACAGGCAAAGGTAGAGAATGGACACAAGATAAATTACATAAGAGGTTGAAATAAATCAGGCTTTTTAAGTAGATAAGAAACAAAGAGATCACAGGAAAATTTATTGCCATAACAGTAAAAAAAAAAAAAAAAAAGCTAAATGAATTCTCTGCCTGAGTGTTCACAAAGTATGGGGGTAAGGGAAGGGGTATAGAAGCCAGAAACAGGCATAAATTTTCAGAAGGAGGATGGAGAAATGATTAAGGAAATCAAGATCAATAGCAGAGCTGGCCATCAAGACGTTGCAATGTTCCCAAGCCTCAGAAAACTCCAGGGGCAGAAACGGCATCTGGCCCCAAGCCTGAAGGGATATGATGGAAGGGATCTCAGAAGCCTCACGGAGCTGTAGCAAAACTAGAAAGGGAAAGGCAGGCGCGGTCCTGCAGAGCTGACATGATATCAATTGCAGATGATGCACGAGCTACTCTTGGGTTACCATGTGATGAGACCTAAATGCAGATGAGGGATGACACTCAGCTCATTCTTCACAACTGGCATTTCCCTTTGACAAGCAGTTGTCAGTAAGGGCTATGTGTCAGTAATAAAATGACTGGTATGTGTACACCCTCAAAGGCCAGTTGTTCTCATCCTGTCCTTTAGCTATGGCACCAACAAACGGGTGGCTAAGTGATCACTGTGTCTTCTGACCTTTGAGCTCTGGCAGGCCTTCTCTGTCATGCTTCCAGGGAAGAAAATTCACCAAGGCAAACGGGAGGAAAAAGAAGGGAGACTCTGTGGAATCCATCTCACGGACTGAGTTTGTGTGTTTACCTCATTCACATCACATACTGATTCTCTTTGTGCCTCACTTTTAAATTTCTTCCTTTCTTTTACTCTATTGTAAACACGAGTCAAAGAGCAGGAAGAAAAGGAGGAGAGAGGAACTGTGAGTTAATTTCTCAGTGGAGACAGCAGGGCCTAGAAGAGCAAGAACATGGGTCTGAACAAAAAGAAAAATGTGCTGGGAACAAGGAAAAAAATCTAAGAATCAGAGAAATTATCTAAATTGGTGGGGTTGAAGGAAGCAGTAAACTTAATTGTGAGAAGTGAAGAAAAGATCTTAGGTACAGAGTTAAGAAGAAAGCAGCCGAGGGAGGGAGAAATGTGGTGGGAAGAAGCCCGTCATGATTCAGAACGCAGGATTGAAAGGGAAAGCTAGAGAGAAAGAAGCAAATCATTAGCAGATTTGCACTTGGCTTTGAAGAAGGTCCTAGGAGACAAGGAACCAAGCTGGTGAGATAGAGGAGGAGACATGGCATGAAATCAAAACAGCAAGCAAGGAAGAAGACAGAGCTCAGCATCCATGAAGCCCAGGGTTCTCTAGGGACCTGGGGCCATAGCACTGAGTCTGTGAACACCAAAAGTGGCTCTTTAGGGAGAGACACATAGATACACAACGCACACACAATACACACACAGCACACACACACACCACACACACACAGCACATATAACACACACTGCACACACAGCACATATGAACACAGTACACATACCACACACCCACACCACACACACACACCACCTCATATTCACACACACACAGCACATACACACACTACAAACACCACACACACATCACACACAGCATACACACACTACACACATCACACAGACCACCTCACATACACACATACAATACACACACAGCACAAACACATGACACTCACTGCACATACACCACATATGACCACACTACACACACCACACACCCACACCACACACACACCACCTCACATACACATACACACCCACCACACATACTACACACACACTACCTCACATACACACACACCCACAACACACACACAGCACACGCACTATGCACACCACACACACAGCACAAACACACCACCATACACTATACACCATACACTACACACACCACACACACAGCATACACGCAACTACACACACCATCTTACATACATATACACACACACCCACACCACACATACCCACACCACACACACCCAGCATACACACACTACACACAGCACCTCGCATACATACACATACACACTACACACACAGCACCTCGCATGCATACACATACACACTACACACACAGCATACACACACCACCTCACAAACACAGCGCACACACACAGTGCATACACACACACATTACACACACACCACCTCACATACATGCACATACAGCACACACACAGTATATACACACACACCACACACAGTACACACATACCACATCACATACATATACACACACAACACACACACAACACATACACACACCACACACAACCTCACATACATACACACACACACACATACACACACACCACACACAACCTCACATACATACACACACACCACACATACTGCACGCACACATTACATACATACACACCCCCACACAGCACACATACAGCGCATATACCCACGCCACACAGCACACACACAGCACACACGCTACACGCACACATCACATACATACACACCCCCACACAGCACACATACAACACATATACCCACGCTACACACACACCACACACACTACACACACACTACATCACATACATACACACCCCCACACAGCACACATACAGCACATATACCCACACCACATGCACAGCACACACACACCACTTCACATACATACAGGCATACCCCCACAAAACACATATACAGCACATGCACACAGCACACACACACACTCATATCACATACATAAGACCCACGCACAGCACACACACACGCTACACACACCACCACCTCACATACATACACACATACCCTCACGACACACACATACAGCACATAAATATACACACTCAGACACATGGCATATACACATACTGCCACAGCGCGCACACACACACACACACACACAGCACACACACACCACACATTTCTAGCAAAACAAACCAATTTCAGTTCTCCTTTAGGAATAAAGAGAGATGGGCAATCTATGAAATTTGCTAGTGGAAGACACAAGCTACTCTAATATTCTAGTTATTTGACACCATAAAATTTAATAGCTCAAACTAAATTTTACACAGGAATGATTATTATTCCAGACACAGATAAGTGAGAATGGCTTTGAAAGATATTTTATTTACTAATCTGATTAAAAATTCTTAGCTTGGTCTAACTAGCTCTCCAATAAGGAAAATAGCCCATAAATCCTTTAAAAAAATCAATCATTTGACTTCACAAAATTTCAGGATTGAAAGAAAATGAGAGAAGGTGCGGTCACTTTAGGCCATTTCCCCATCAGGACATGCCCATTCCATAAACCGTATCAGAATGATATGCACATTTTTCATGTCCATTAAGTCAATTAATAGCAAAAGTGTTAAGTTTTTGTCTCTTCTCTAGGTGGTCTTGTTCGTTGCACACTTCTCAGCCAGAAATATCTGTATCTATTTATTATATTTTCTAATATTCAATCTGAAGTAAAAAATCAGGAGGTTTTCACTCCTATTTTGTAGTTAGGAAGATGGAGTCCATAAAGAAGGAACGAAACGAGACCAGTGTCAACTAAATTAAAACAAGAAAAAGGACTGCCTTGTAATTGAATATAAAAGGAATTGGTTTCCTCTAGTTTAAGAAAATAATGTGAGCCCTGAAAATAACCTCCCCTCTTCTTTTATCAATATGCCCCAGCCCACAGCAGTGCACTTACGCAGGGTATGGGCAATCCATGGTGACAGATGTTTTTGGACAGCCGAATTTTCAGATATTGATTCACTAGATAGCCTTTCAAATCTTCCAGTGAAGAGAAATCAGAACTGTTGAAAAATCAGAACCTCTGACAACCATATTTGCTCTGCTCAGCTCATGTCAGTTGCCGAACACGCTGCTCACTTAAGACTGGACATGGCTCTCCAGTTCAACCCAGTCCCCACCCAGGGGCACCACCCATTTTGGTGACCTGCTTGGCCCCTGTAGATACTTGAGTTTTTGATGTCCACACCGAAGAAACCATAGGACCCCTGAGCACGTTGCACAATCTCCCAAAATGAGAGTCAGTTTTTTATCTTCTCTAAGACGGCTGAGAGGGCAGATGACAGGTCAAAATGACCCACATGCACAGTGCTCAGAATATACTTACAAACAACAATCGCTATGGGACAAGATGGCAGGGCCTAATTGGTCCTTGCCTCACTTTAAATTACAGAACAAAGTCAACTTCTGATGTCTGACATTCCTTGACAAATCAGATTAGGGATTATCCTTTTTAAAAAATTTAGCTACTCATGCTTTTCTCTTATTTTACTATTTTTCTCCATTATACTACCTAAAATCTGATATTTATAATCTTGCTAATAATTATAATCATATTATGAAACATTTACTTCCTGATATCTTCTTTGAAAAACTCAATATATATTTTATCGTGACTTTACTAAAGATTATGTGAATAAACTAATTTTTTATGATGTTGGCATTTTTCAACATTTGCCTTGAAAAATAACACTGGGTCTTTGGAATATAATGACCTGAAATATCTTAGAATAATCTGATCATTTATTTTAAATATTATCAACTAGAAGGATGATAAAACCATACTGAAACTCCTGACTCATTTCATTATCAAGTCTCATTCTGCACCCAACAGGAAAATGACAGATGAAGCAGCTCGGCCCTGACCCATGGTAACCTTACTGCCAGCAAGGCAAGCGTTGGTTAGAAAAGGTCATACCCTGGAGTGTCAGGATCTGCAAGTCAAAAATAGCACAAGGCACTGAGAAGGAAATAGTCTTTAAACTTATAAAGGTGAGATACCAAATTCAGCATAATCACATGCTTCTCATATAGTATAGTTCTTTTTAACTCTGAATTAAACATATATTTTTATGCCAGAACAGTTTCTTATTACAAGGCTGGTAACCAGAGTGGTGATAACTCCCACACAAATATAATTCTTCCAACCCACTTTCACTACAAACAAACACATGTATCCCAAACTGCATTGCAGGCTGGACAAGCTACATGATTTGCAGGACCCAATGCAGAAGGCAAATGCAGAACCCCATGTTCTAAAATTATTAAGAATTTCAAGATGGTGACAGCAGAGCATTAAACCAAGTGAGCAGTCCTCCGGGCTTGGTGCCCTGTACCACTTCGCAGGTCACCCTAGTTAAAAGAAAGAGCCAGTTACAAGAAACCCCACCCTAGTTACAAAAAAGAACTTTTGAAAGTTAAAAAAAAAAAAAAAGTATTTTTTCCTTTCAAAGATATACAACCATTTAGCCTTTACTCCTGTATCCTCAGATCTGGCCTTAGGTAAGACAGCATTCATAATGGGGAGTAACAGCATGGAGACACAAAAGAGAATCCAACTTTTTCTCAAGTATCTTTCCAGATCTCACCTACACCCTTCTTACTCTGAAGGGCCCTTTCACCTCCCTCCTGGAACCAGGAAAGAGTTGCTGAGGCATTAACTCTTTGGACATGCACAGTGGGCAACTGATTAAGTAAATACCTTTTTAACCTCAGGTCAGATTGTTCGAATACAAAACAATCACGTCCTTTGCTTTGAGAAGGATAAAGCTGAGTAAGAAGAGAAGGAAATTGAAAGTAAATGTCCTATTAAAAAGTAGCATTAGGAGATATACCCAATGTAAATGATGAGTTAATGGGTGCAGCACACTAACATGGCACATGTATACATATGTAACAAACCTGCATGTTGTGCACATGTACCCTAGAACATAAAGTATAATTAAAAAAAAAGAAGGAAAGAAAGAAAGAAAGAAAAAATAAGTAGGTCTTCCAGAAGAGCTCTTTGCACACGGAAGTAACTGAATCAGACTTTAAAGTGTCAGCAGGGCAGGAAGAACACAGTAGGTGAGACTTTGAAGAACACAGCCCTGGTAACACCTGGGACTGTGTAAGAAATTCTGAGAATGGACCCTCAAGCATTTAGTGGGCACCATTACGGGAGATGCAGGCTTTGACATAAACTCTTGCTGCATCTGCTGTTGGCAGGGTCTTAGAAGAATCAGTATCATTTCCTAGGTCTACTATAATTCTCTGTTTCTGTAAAACATTCTAATTATTCTTTGGCTTTGGCCTACTTGATCATTATTAGCTCTGAGAAATTGGTACAAGAGGATTTCAGGTGCGGTCAGGTACAGTTTGGTTTGTTGGCAGTGACCTGAGACTCCAGATGGCTGGGCTTGAGGCTCAGCACCTTCCAAACACAGCTTCTCAGCTTCATCAACCAAGAACATGTGAGGACACTCCTAGATCAGATGTCGCTCGACTCCCCTTAACTCTCCTCAACTCCCCCGGGGTGAGGGGGTGCATGGATCAGGCCCGGGCCACAGCACACTCCAGCTTTAACCAGAGCAGCCCTCTAATTTTCTGTTCATTGGTTGGTTCCCCCAGTAAAGCACTGAAGTGAAAGTCACATCTCTGGAGGACATCCCCATCATGTCTGGCTCATGACACCAGCTCTGACACTAGCTGCCAGGGCTCCAATCAGCTCCACCACTTCTTCGGGTATTACCTCAGGCAAGCAAGCTTTTAAAGCTCCTCCATGCCTCAATTCCCTTGTCTGGAAAATGAAAACAATAACTCTACCTACCTCCTAGGGTTTTTGTGAAGACTTATGTGTAAAACTTTGAGCTCAGTTGCTGGTTTACAGTATGAGCTAAACAAATGTTAACAATAGCAATTTCATTTGAACAAAGAATTTCACGGTAAAAGAAAGACTGAAAAGCTCTGGACCCTAATCCTTTAAGATCTCTCTAGGGCTAAAATGCTATGATTTTTCTACCATTTCTTCCTTTATTTTCTTCATCTCTTTATTCCCTCCCCACAAAACTTCCACCACCAGAGTTGAACAGAGGTCAAATAGGAATCCTTCCCTTGTCCATGGTGGTGGTGATGGTGTGTCTGCAAATTTGAAAGTGTTTCTGGAAAGGCTGTTTGGAAGCTTTATATTGTAGGATTTTGCCTGGCCTTTTTTAGTGAACGTAACTGGACCCTCCTTCCTCACCAACCAATGTGTGAGACGAATCCTGATAGTCTATGCATGCTGTATGGGCGAGGCCTACGTCTCTAATTACAGCTGCAGACAATAATGTGGGAATGCCAAGGGCAACTACTGTCACAAAGGAAAGATCTAGGACAAAGCAGAAGCGATAGCTAAGGCCTTGCAGAATACGTATAATATATGTCCACTTCATGGCACCAATGCACAAACGACCACCCAGCTGGCAGTTACCTTCCTTGGCTTTTTCCTTCCACCTGCTTCGTGAGAAAACAGCCTTCGATGACAGGAGTCCAGGATAAATCTGTCAGCGTGACTTACAGGACAAAATCTCCTGAGAAAGGTTTGAGGAATCCAATAAATAAAAGCTCTATGTCCCAAACAGCAGCAAGGTTACCCAAGTTTATCACATCTCCTTTTAACCCCTGTGGTATGGACCTTATTGACTGTAATTATCACCAACCTCACAAGACATCTGGAGGTGGCACATCTTTTGCTCCTGTGGGGATGGCCCCATGCAGACCTGCTTCCCAGGTAGCAGTCCCAAGAGCAGCAGGTTTTGGACAATGGTCATGAATATCTTTTATCTGACAGATAAGTGAGATGCTTTGATTCTTCCAGGAAGGGGCTGGGCATTGAGAACAGATTTCAGGCATTCAACACAAGTTGGGGAAGGGATTTTGTTTTTTGTTTTTTTTTTTTTTTTTTTGAGGCAGAGTCTCGCTCTGTCGCCCGGACTGGAGTGCAGTGGCCAGATCTCAGCTCACTGCAAGCTCCACCTCCCCGGTTTATGCCATTCTCCTGCCTCAGCCTCCCGAGTAGCTGGGACTACAGGCGCCCGCCACCTCGCCCGGCTCGTTTTTGTATTTTTAGTAGAGATGGGGTTTCACCGTGTTAGCCAGGATGGTCTCGATCTCCTGACCTCGTGATCCGCCCGTCTCGGCCTCCCAAAGTGCTGGGATTACAGGCTTGAGCCACCGCGCCCGTACGGCCATACCACCCTGAACGCGCCCGATCTCGTCTGATCTCGGAAGCTAAGCAGGGTCGGGCCTGGTTAGTACTTGGAGGGGAAGGGATTTTAAGCTATTTAGAGACAGAAAATAAGAGTCCAGCAGAGTCTCTGGCTACATGACAATAACAGTTCTATAGCTGTCTACCCAATCCTGCAAAAAGGTGTCAATTGGCAGACTTGACCAGATACTGCACAGTGATTCTGTTTGTTTGTTTGTTTGTTTGTTTGTTTGTTTTGAGACGAGTCTCACTCTGTTGCCAAGCTGGAGTGCAGTGGCACAATCTTGGCTCACGGCAACCTCTGCCTCCAGGGTTCAAGCGAGTCTCCTGCCTCAGTGTCCCAAGTATCTGGGACTACAGGTGTGTACCACCATACCCTGCTAATTTCTGTATTTTTAGTGGAGACAGGGTTTCACCATGTTGGCCAGGATGGTCTCGATCTCTTGACCTCATGATCCACCTGCCTCAGCCTCCCAAAGTGCTGGGATTACAGGCATGAGCTACTGTGCCCGGCCTAGACAGCAATTCTAAAGGAGGTTTGAGGATGCCCAGGAAGTTTCAAACCCATCTCTTAGAATTGCACTCAATTTCCTCCCTCAGAGGGCATGGGCACCTACAGTGATACCCAAGCTGCAGAAAGAACAGAATTCAACACCACGACAAGAGCACCTCAAAAAGCTACACTGGGTAGACATGCAAAGGAGAGGTTGAAAGAGTGTGTGAGTATTTAAGGTTCCTTACTGCCTAGGGAATAAAGTCCCATTCCTATACATGATGTCCAAGGCTCTACCCAATACAGCCAGCTTTCTCTTTCTGAATGCCCCACCATTCCCACCCAGCTATAGCCCCAGGGTTATAGCTGCAGACTCCAAGGGGACCTCAGAGTTAATGAAAGGGGCTGCAGATTCTTATACACCCAGGTTGTCTTACAGATAATGTCTTATCTGTCATTTTTAAATACATACAAAATTGCTAGAGGGTTATTACAATATGGGTTCATACAGAAATATTACTGAATTTTTGGTTACTTTGAATGAACAATTACTTTCCCACAGAAGTTTTAGAAGTTTGTTTTTGTTATTGTTTTATCTTGTTTACATAAAAGGGATTCTTCTTCTTCAGAAACAGGAACCTCCTAGGTGACACAGACGCATTCAATAGGCAACGCCTTTGACATCTTTTTTTCTCCCAGTGCTGTCCAGTAGAAATTTAATGCAAGCCACAAATGTAATTTTACATTTTCTAGAAGTCACATTTAAAAAATAATTTAAAAAAGAAAATTTAATTTTAATAAATATGCTTTAATCCAATATATCCAAATAGTATCATTTCAACACATTACCAATATTTATAAATTATTAATGAGACACATTACATTCTTCTTTTTTCATATCAAGACTGCAAAATGTGGCGTGTATTTTATGGTTACAGGACACCTTAAATTGGTCTAGCCCTATTTTAAGTGCTCAGTAACCACCCTTGACTAGTGGCTACCATATTGGACAGTGAAGTCATACTTTTAAGTCTTGGTTCTTGCTGCTCCTCCATCTTCCCTGTTTTCCACACCCTATCTTCCAGACCTCTGCGCTTGTCTTTAACACAGTCATCCTTAATGCCTCATGGATGGACTATTATTTCTAGAGATCTCAAAGCTCAGAGTGATCTCACATTCCTCATTTCTTCTAGCATCACTGTCTATGCCAAGCCACTTGCTCCAATAATACTACCCTACCTAGGCTCTCTTGAGTCAACTGCTTCATAGGTATGTGTCCTATCTCCCAAAGAAGTCTGTAGCCTCTTTGTGAGTAGTATACATACCTTTTACCTTTTCTCTCCTCCATAGCACTAAGCACAGTAAAGAATACACAGTAGGCTCCATAAGCAGTTGCTCAATGGAATCAATCTCATTTTTTTAGGCACTCTGCTCTAGGATACTGGAAAGGTGAGACTTTATTTGCCAGTGTAGACTCAATATAGCAACAAAAGAACCAAGAGATGTGATAGTCTTCCTCCAGGGGCCAATTTTCTCCTGGATGAATGCATTTTGTCATCAAGAATGTCTCAAGACTTTCCATGGCCTTATTTTACATTACCTCAGGCCTCTCATCTGCATTCACAGACTTTAAATATGTATAAGCAGTATAATATTTTTGAAATACTTTCCAATATGTTTCCTTATACCTCATACCTCTTCTGTATTTCAGCTTCATTGAAATAGAGAGGACAGGTGCCACTATGTGAAAAAGGAGAATATGACAAGGAAAAACCCTCTTCTTCCCCTTGGAGGTCTGAAGAAGAAAGGACATACAGACAGGGCAACAGGTAGTCATGTGTGTGCTCAGAACTCCCTCTCCAAGGTGATAAGTTAGATCTGAAGAGAAGAAGGTGACCAACAGAGTTAAGAAGACACAGTGCCATGGTCAGGTTGAGAGAAGGAATTCTAAGTAGCCTTCAGTTCCCATGTGTCATAGACTCTGAATAGAGAACCACAGGGCCTTCCTGGAGACAGGATGACCCCACGGCCTTCTCCAGGAACCCTTTGGAGGACTTACAGAGATTCAGAGGGATCTACAGAGGCAGTAAGGATCAAGAGGAGGCCAGGCAATGGAGGGAAAGCTCTGGAGCATGGCAGAGCTGTGAAACCTATCACAAATTTATCAGCTGCAGAATGTCTAGAGAAGGTGGCCAGCTAAAGCAAATTCCAGTGGATGCCAGGCAGTACCCACTCAGGGAGAAGCATGGGGAGACCTCTTCTTTCTGAAGCCATGAAGATCTTTCTCCCCATCTCAGACACCATCCTAAGAGAGGGCAGAGGTGTAGAGAAGAAAGAAGTAATACTCCAAAGAGACAGGTTACTCAACTGGACTAAGTTTTGAACCAGACTGCATTAAAACTAGGGCAGTGGTGGTGGTTGTTTTCATTCCACCAATCAGGTAGAAGACAAAAAGGGTATCAGAACAAATTTAGAAAACATGGAAACTGTACTTTTTCTGCACACCTCAGTATAATACAAGTAATTCTGTGATCCTAATATGTATGAAATCATTGAATAAAGCTAAGAGGACAACAAAGTATGGAGTGGTATGATGAGTCTATGAGAAGGTAAATGATTTTCAGACAATTCAAATTCTCTAGCAAATCTGTTATCACAAAATATACTGTAATTAAACTGCATTGGTCTTGGACAAAATTCATCTTGGATACCTTATTTGAAATAGCATTCAGTGAGCACTTGTGCTAGCCACTGCAGATACTTTATTCAATAGAACATGCTTGCAAGGCACTTACACCTTCATACCATCTTCTCTTCCAATGCCCAGTGTCTACCTGGTGAAATCTACTTTCAAGATGGCCCTGGTGTCTGTCATGTATGCCTTCATGTAAATTAAGTTAATGTATTGACTCTTACAATCTGTGGTTTGTTTGCTTGTTGTTGTGATTGCTGCTTACATTTTTGTCATTCCCAACTATACAAAGTAAAGCTTTGATCTCTGCTAGAGTAACCTTCAGGCAATAGTAAACTGCTATGGAATTCTGTATTTTTTCATACCAGGGAGGTCTTCTTCACTGAAATTCATTCAACAAATACTAAGCGCTGACTCTATTTCAGATCCAGAACTACATAATGGAAAGACATGGTTGCTTCTCTAACACCTCCACTTGGAAATAAGAATCTCAAATATATATCCTATTAGGAATATATCCTAATAGGAAAACATAATTCCTACCCATGCCAACCTGTTCATCTACACTTTTTTCTCTCTCAGTGAATAGCAGCACCGTGTACCCAACGTGCTGAAATTGGAAGCCCTCATGTAATCCAACTCCTCCCTTTTGTCAACACTACCCCTCAGAAACATATACACCTTGACACACATACCCACATGTGTACATGCACATCTAAAGAATCATTCCTGTTGGTCCTGCCTCCACATCAGGTCTTGAGTCTGTGCTCTCCTCTTCATCCCCATAACACTTCTGTGGTGAAAGCCACACACATCTCTCAACTGGACCACTCAGATCAACTCCGGCTGAGTTCTGCTGCTTCTACTTTTGCACCCTACAATCCACTCTCCTTTCAGCAGTCAAATCAGCAGTCAGATTGCCTCACTTCCCTGCATAAACTCTTACTGGCTTCCCAGGACATGGGAATAGGATCTGAACCCCTTCCCCTATCCTCCAAGGCTCTGCATCATCTATACCGCTTACCTCCTCATGTGAACTGCCCTTCTGACCTCCCCAGCCTCACCTCCCATCTCTTTCCCCACCACCTGCATGCTCCAGGCTTAGGCGGTTCTCAGAAAGAACAACATTCTTTGACTTCAGATGCCTTGCACTTGCTGTTCTTTCTGCTTATAATTTGCTCTCCACGTCCCTTCACATGACAATGGTCCTTTTCCCCGTGCAGGTCTCAGTTTAGATGTCATCTCACAAACACCTTCCAAGACCAGACTAGCTAAGGGTACTCCCTTGTTTTCCACAGCATTACGTTTATTTCCTTAACAGCAAAACCTGAGGTTATAAATAGTTGATTATTTTTTTGGTGGCATAACTTAGTGGTTAAGCATCTGGACTCTGTAGCCGGACTCTGAATTCAAATCCTGGCTCTGTTACTTCCAAGCTGTGTGACCTTGGAAAAGTTTCTAAACCTCTCTGTACCTCTTTCCTTATTTCTAAGAAGTAAAAGGTAATAATACCTGCCTCCAAGAGTTATTAGATGATTGAATCAATGTAAATGAAGCACTTCAAATAGTGATGATTTGTAAGAAGCATAATATGATTGTTTGTTAAAGAAATATAAAATAAAATATGATCATGGCAGGAATCCTGTCTGTCCTATTCAGCACCATCTCCCCAGGGCTTAGTCTCATGCACAGCACAAAGTAGACACTCAATAAATAGACAAATGAATAAAATAATGACTAAATAACATGCCTTCTGTCCTTGAAGTTTTTGTGGTAGAGCCCAAGAGGTTGCAAACTTTAACATGCAAATGAATTACCCAGGGGTTTGTTAATATGTGTACTCTGTTTCTGTAGGTCTGGAGTAAAGCCCAAAATTCTGCATTTCTAACAAGCTTCAGATGCTGCTGGTCCACAGTCCACATTTTGCATAGCAAGATTCCAGCTGATTGTAGGCAGATCTTAGTCTAGAAATTTGGTCCTGAAACCTGTCTGCTGGAAACAGCATTTTTGTTTACACCTTATAAGTAGTTGCTTCCGAAGGCCATCCTCGAATCTTCGTAAGTGTTGATGAGGCCTCAATGGACACTGCCCACGATTTTACTCGGGTGTCGTGTCACGTGAGTCAACAGCCATCCTTCCTGCGCTCTCGACCACCTGGGAAGGTCTGGAAAAGGTCTCCTTATATTCTTCCCCTTTATCATCACTGAGCCATCTATATATTTCATCTGAAAAGAATCTTTCCTCTTTAGGGCTCTTTGGGGCCTTAAAAGGTATAGTAAATGTGTTCCCTTTACACCAGCATTTTCAGTAATTTATTCCAGACACTGGAGCTTGTATTATTTAACTCTTAAATGCTTTCAGATTTCAAATATGCTTTGTATCAGCAAATACAAACTATGTATGTTGGCACTGGCATTTTAAGAACAAGAAGGTTAAAGTTTCAAAAGCGACACCCTGATTTTTTGGACATGACCAAGGTGTGATTAATTTTTCTGGGCAGAGGGATATGTGGCTGGAATTACTCAGAACTGCCCACCAGTTGCCTCTCAAGAGTGCTTGAAATTAAAACATTGCCATTGCTATTGCCTTTACTGTAGAGTGTGCACCAAAAAGAAAGTCCTGCTCCTTTCCAAACTTCCAACCAAAATAACCCCAGGGCGCTCTTGAAAGTAAGCATAATCTTCATGCAATAAGACATTTCACAGCACCATGTCTGAAACCCGAATGTATATCTTCTTTAAACAATCACAGACTGCAATGCCTAATTATCCCACTTCCAAAAGCATTGGGTTAGGCACGCAACACATCTCGGTAATGGAAATGGACTCTAGTCTCCTGGAGCCAGTTCATAAAAGCAATGGAGTTGTTTTAATGTTGTCAATTCTCTCTCAGCAGTACAGTCAAGTAATGTAGCAGAACTGTCTGATGGCCAAGGTAATGATCAGAAGGGATATAACAGAGAGAGACATCTACTGGCTGGTATTGTAGACTTGGCTCATTTATTCAGTTGGAAGAGTTTGGCTTGAGGGCCTCATGGTACTACTTGTTTCACAAGTCAACGTGCCCTCCGCAGGAACATCACAGTCCAGACTGTGCAAGATCTTAGGGTAAATGTCAAATTCCTCCTTACCTGCTCCTTCCCAGAACCATGACTCCATTTGTCAGTCTGGTGAAACCTCCTTCTCTCCCACATGCATACGCAGCTTTCATTGCTGAGTATCAATTACTTTCATATTTGAGGATGGTAACTACAGCTAAAAAAAAAAAGCTATTAGAATGTCCTGCCTTACAGATTCTTCAGAATTGACAACCAAGTGTCCAGCTCAGCTCAAGAACATGATGTTTTCCATTCTAAAATTCTGCAGCACCACCAAGCACTTCTTAAAATGTGAAAACTCCATAAAGGGCCATGGCAACTACCACAGACTGATGTCCCGAGGTCCTTGTTTTATCCCAAACTAATTTCCCTCTGAAACACTATGATTTGTCATTGCTACTGGTCAATGCCCCTGTTAATTATTCATAATTCCCTCTCAGTGATAATGCCCACCCAGATAACTTGCTTTTCCTTGCTTCTATTCTACCACCTTCGCCTAGAATTGATGGGGACCAGCAAGAATAGAAGAAGCATACTGAAGCTTGATGTTTGTCCTGCCCCATATTATTAGGCATAAAACTCTCAAGACTCAGAGGCACACCTTAATAGTGTTACACAGGCAGAGTCATGACATCCATGCTTGTCTACAGCAGACAATCAGAACGCACTCCAAGAGGGAAAGGAAGTGACATTTTTTTTCTCAACAGATTTTAAGATGGAAATCACTGATCTTACAGAGAGAATGAGGACACAGTATAGTCAGAGAGTCTCAGATACAGCATCTAGCTAGCACAGCATTTGCAGACCATACTAGATATTGGTTGATAAAGATCCCAGACTTGAAGCCTGTACTTTCTGTAAGAGAATGAGCAAATATTAAGACTTAATACTTAATATTCCCTGGAAGCAAGTAGTAGACAACCTTGCCAGAAAGTGTGGGGCACAGAGAAAGTTCTAGACAGTGATATATTCCAGTAAGGAGCATTATCAGTTTCTTAGCTTAATAGAGAGAGTGGGGTCCAAAATTGTATAACGTTCTTGTTACAAGGTGCGTACTCAGTCATCATCAATTAACTTTTCCTTGCCTTCATAAAGACTCAATTAAGATTCCTCCAGTATTGTGACATAAGATGTCACTGCCTGGGGCCCTGCCAGACTCTTAGACAGCAGCAAGCAGTCTCACTGGTGAACATCTATTCTATCCCCCAAATCCCCGGGAATGCCACCTGGCGCACATGGGTTGTGACTCAAAATTGGCCACATATTTTTCTCCCTCCTCCCCAAGGCTTATCCGGGCAACTTTGGCTTAAAGCACAAAAATGTTCTTGGTAAATATGAAGGGCTTTAGAAATATTAGTGTCAATTGTCATTGTTGTTTTTGTTAAGACTACAATTTGGAGCTATAACCACAGGATTGGCAACTTCCCCCAAATCCAACTATAATCACTATAAAGTGGAAATCTTAATTCCTTTCTCAAAGAGTAGTGATTCTCAAATGGGGGTGATTTTTGCCCCCAGGGGACATTTGGCTATGTCTGGAAACATTCTTTTGGTTGTCACAGTTGGGGGTGGGGGTGCTACTGGCATCTAGCAGGTGGAGGCCAGAAATGCTGCTAAACATCCTACAGTGTACAGGACATCCTCCAAGCCCCAAAGAATTATCCCACCCCAAATGTCAATAGTACTGAAGTTGAGAAATCCTATCCTACAGGATTGTGGGAAGGAGACAAGAGATCTAGCCTTATTTTCTGCCTGAAACCCCATTATCAGCTTCTGGGTTAAAGTGGGCCCTGGTGTAGCAACCAGGCTTGGGATGGGAAGACTAGGTGTTCCTTTAGCCCACTTTGCAATTGTGTGACCTCTGACAAATCAAAATGACCAAATCCTAGTTTCACATAATCTGTTTCTACTGTCAAATATATCCTAGGTTGGTGTTCATAAACATGTTTACCATAATGCAAGTGACATTGTAATGTATCTTCCATGTTTGAGAGTGAAAGGGGTGTTATTCACAATTATAGTGGGACAATAGGAGTAAATCTTGACTGTCCTAGGCAAACTAGGACATGTGGCCATCTACCAAGAAGAAGAGTACAGCAGAAAAGCAAAGGAAAACAGCATCTTCCTCTGTTTATCTGGTATTCTGTCCACTCACCACTCACCTGCCTGCCTGGCTGCTATATCCATTCCCTTATATAGGAAGGACAAGACTTATTATCTCTAACGGGAGGGTAAGCAAACTAAGAAGCAGAATGGGAAGCCAAGCGCCCCTGTACCCCTGGTCTCCTGATTTATACCTCAGGGTCCTTCCATCCGCAGTCATGTCTATCCTCCACAACTGCAGCTGAACAGAGATAGGCAGCAAGGAGCGAGCCAAGACTTCATGGTGCCAGATCTGTGAGTCCATGCCTATTTCCTTAAGGGGTTTAACAAGCCTGTTATATGCATTAAGTACCGGCTGCTTAAGAGAATCTGCAACACCATCTTAATACTAACCAGGAGAGAAGCTGGTTAGCATTAAGTGCCCAGAGGGTCGTGAGCCAGGACAGATGGCCATCTTTTCTTCATTAATGCTCAACTTCCTATAGCATCACTAGATAGCAAACCACATTCATCTTTATGGGAAGTTTAGGGAGAATAAAGGAAGAAAGACACTCATGGATAATGGAGAACATCCTCACAGAAAACAGTCAAGTGTGGTCACCTGATTTAGATCTGGTTTTCTAACCTCACTTTCTATTTGTTGCAGTCCCTGATCTCTTAGATCCTGAAATAGTGCAATGGATTAGAATTTTCCTCTGTAGTTCTTGATCAAAGTAAGGCCGACTAACCTGGTTCTTCTCTTGACAGGACCTCCTGGGACAGGGGTTTTAAGTGCTGGACCATGCCAACTCCAGTGGCTGCATAAAATTGACTCACTCCTCTGTCCTAACACAGGGTGCCAGAGAAGTACAGGATGCCCGATTAAATTAGAATTTCAGATAAACAACACCTAAGAATTTAGTATAAGGATGTCCAACTATTGCATGGAATATACTTATACTAAAAAGTTATTAGTTGCTTATCTTAAATTCTAATTTAACTGGGTATTCTGCATTTTTTATTTGCTAAATCTGGCAACCCTACCCTAATTTAAAGGTGCTTGCACTTCCTTCATAAAGCTACTGTCATCTGCATCACTTGAAATGAACTATGATGCATATGGCCAAAGATTTACTTGAAATTAGAGAAAGCCATTAAGAAAGGGATGTGTGACAAATATTAACATTTTTAGGCACAAGGCCGGTGGTCATTGAGGTGAAATGGGGAATTTCTACTTTTCACTGTAACCAAATACTGTTTGGCTGGCTTTGAGTCTCAGAATTTTATCCACAAGAAAAAAACAAAAAGTGAGTTTAATGAAGAGCCATGACTGAAGCAATTTGCTGACTTGCAGTCAAGGACCAATGGCACCTTCCAGGGCTGGTCAAAAGAGGCTGAAAAAATAAAGCATCTGAAAATAAATGCTTTAAACTGTTTTGGCTCTTGCTTGGGGAAAAATCTATGAATAAAGAAATCATTTGAGTGGGAGAGTTAATGTTGTGTGTGGCAAATGGCAAGTTTCAGGGGAGAAGCCTCTATTTATTTACAACTGAATGATGCAGTGGAATAGAATTGGGGAAGAGGTAACTGAGGATGCTTTTAAAATTCTGGGTTATAAAGTTTTCAGAGCAAACTTAAGTCTTCTGAAGTTTACCCTTATATATCTTCAGTAAATAACAAGTTCTCATTTGTAATGGGAAATATATTTGGAAATGCCTATAAATTGTACTTTTAAAAATATAAATAATATTTCAAGTGTTTTAGTATCATAAAATAAAAATTACAGGGGGGCCATTAAAAAAAAAAAGGTATTTCAAAACACAGACAACATGGGATAGGCACCAAATATCTAGCATGGAAGAAAAAGCTATAATCCAGAAAGGGAGAGGGGTTATTGGATCAATCATAAATGAGAGAAAATTCTATTCTCTTATTTAAATTATCCACAACTAAACTGAACTAAGGATTCCCAAACCAAATTTTTTTCCAGAACAAATGTGTGATCCGTGGCTTCTTTATTTTCAAGGAAACAATTTGAGTGTTCAGTGAATTCCTTGCACACCCAGCTCCTTCCCCAGCAGTCCTGGTCTCCCCAGACTTGGAGGGACAAATACCCCACAGCCAATTTGTCCACCCAGAGGTCTTCCCTCCAGTCCCCACCAAGCCAGGTTGCCAGTGAGGCAGCAAACACGATGCATGCGGGTCCAGAGGCGTGCTTGCTGCTCGCCTATGTCAACTGGAGATCATCTCTGACCATAGTCTTTGCTATCTAAAATTCTGGATTTGGAACTGATCAACCACTTACTTAATCATATTTGAAATAAAAATATCTTCTTTTCAAACACAATCTGAATTAAGATCAATGCTAAAGCATGAAATATGTCATTTAAATCAAAACAACCCCCTCTCTCTCTCTCTGTCTCTTTCTCCCCCCACCATTCCTTTAGGCTCAGTTTCTCCAACAACAGTGAACAGCTGTCCTGAAGCAGCAGTTTGCTATCATTATTTTATAATTCCATCATTTTGCCAGGGAAGGTTTGTGAGTCTGTATGCATGAGAGATACTCACAACATGGCAAGGCCCTCATAATCACCTGTGATTAATGCTAAGAACCCCCAGTGGTACATCCTTTAATGATGCTCTTAGAATCATGATGTCTGATCTTGGTTCTATTACTGTCAAAAGTGCTTTAATCTGCTCTGGGTTAAGGGCTCATACATCTATGCTGGTGCCTATCCAGGGAAGCAATTGGTGATTTTTTTTTTCACCCTCTGCCTCAAATATTCATTCTTTTTCCTATTTGCTTCATAACATAGAAATAAAAGAAGCAAAGAGTGTGTGTCCTCTGGAATCAATTGTAACTACTGCTATTACACAGGTCATTTGGCCCAAATTGAAGCATCATGCCTGGTTTTTCTATGCCCTGACTTCAAGGCAACAGAACAGGAAAGAGTAGTTCACAAGAAATAAAATGCAATAGAGGCACTTCCTGGGAGAGGTCACCAACACATCGTGGTGTATTTCAGGGTCAGTTTCAGCTGATTGTTAACACTGCCAGACACAGAAACCTCCAATGCCATTTGCTAATTTCAAAACTCCCTCCAGTTTAGTGTGTCAGATGCTTTCCGCAGCAAGAGTTAGTGACTCACAGGTTGAGAGGCACTTTTTGCGTATCTGCTTGTGTTTTTAACTAAAGTGCATCCAGTTCCAGGTCTGGCAGCCAGAACACTTCCCATTGTTTCTTTTAATACAGTGAGACAGTGACACATAACCAGTGACACATAATTGAGCCACATAACCATGGGTGTGGTTTCTTTTAATACAGTGAGACAGTGACACATAATTGAGCCACATAACCATGGGTGGATCAATTATAAGTTTTAGGCTTCAAGTTCCCCACCTGTCACGGGAGGAAGTTAAACCACCAGGACTGTTAAACTTCAAGTTCCGGTGCACTGGGGGCTCCTGTCCCCACAATAATGCATAAAGAACAAGGAGCATGTCTTAAGATGGATTTTTCTTAAAGACAGAGGAAGTCACCCTTTCATCAAGGCAAGTGACCTAATGTGAAACATTTCTTCAACTATTAACCCCAAGCTATTCATATCCCAATTAGGTCTGATAAACAACATATTACACAGAAATTACTCCAACAATAAAGAATGGCATCACCAAGCTAAATACGATTACTTGACTGATTAGACTTGGCTTCCATGCTCCATAGACAGAACTTTCATTGATGATACTTGTGTGTGTATGTGGGTGTGGGTTCCCTAAGCTCCTCTAATAATTCAGAGAGAAGGGAGAAAGTAGAACTAATCTGAAATGAGTATCTCTAGGAGACAACCAAATTCCAAGTTGTACTCTAAATATAAGGATTGGAGCACTGGTAACAATAATGAGGATAACCCAAGCATAAGAATTTGGAGATGAGTACTGTGGGAATTTAGAAAATAGGCATGTTGGATAACATTAATGTAGTAAAAGCTCTTTCCTTTCTCTAGGTTGACAATGCCAAGCAGGGACCCAAGTATTCTGAGAAGAAAAAAATGCAAGAGTGGTTAAAATCCAAAATACTATTTTTGTTTTTGCTCTGTTAAAGATCTTTTCTGTAATTTACTGCTGAATCTTAAATTGCACAGACTCTAGATTCTGGTGCCACATTTCAAAAAGTTATTTCTATAGTCTGAAAATTAGCAGATATTTTTTACAATAAATTGGCTTTCCAAAGAAAACACAAAATAACTTCTATGGTCATATTTAAACATCAAGATTCAAAAATTACATTAATGGAATAAGATAAAGTCTCTGAAATTGCAATAAGGGTAAATGTCCCTAAAAGTTGGAGAAGACTGTTATTATTTGGAGGAATGAATACCCTGAGCCAATGCTTTTCAGACTTCAGGATGCATTTGAGTTCCCAGGGCATCTTGTTAAAGTGCAGATTTTGATTCGGTAGGTCAGGGATAGGCCTGAGAACCTGCATTTCTAACAAGCTCCCATACACTGCTGCTGCTTATACTCAGACCACACTTCCAGTAAAAAGGTTTCTAAGTGACCAATTTTCAAAGAACGTGACTATAGCCATCTACACACAGATTATTCTAAGAACAATTTGACATTTGTTTGATGATTTGGAAAGCACTTCTAGTTCCTACGGACCTTCATTTTCATCAATAATTATTACAAGAAAATACTCCATTATTGAAGCTTTCATGTTTGGATTCCAGATCATTAAAGGTTTTTACTTCACAGAGATGAGAAAAGGGCAGGGCACAAATGCAGAGAAGAGCATTAATTTCCTCCCTACCCTCCCTCTCTCCTGCAAGTTTAACTTCACACGTAAATTTGACATGAGGAATACAGCAGGTATCAGACTGAATATGGCCATATAAAAACTGGACTGCTGTCCTAAAAGATGTGGCTGAAGACTTCTCATCAGTCCCGATGGGAAAAGAACTGTCCTTTCCTGTTGGTAAGGATAGCGTTCAAGTTTACCTTGTATACTCAACTTTTAATGTCATTGCCAGGAAAATGACATTTGAAGAAAGAAAGGGACCTTGATCCGTGGGTGACCTAAAGATTGAAGTCTTTAAATTCTTGTATTTAGAGACCATTTAATACCACATTTGTTATTCTGATTCCTCCAAAACCAATTTTTTAAAACTTTTGTTACCTTCCCCTATTATTATTATTATTATTATTATTACTACTATACTTTAAGTTCTGGGATACATGTGTAGAACATGCAGGTTTGTTACATAGGTATACATGTGCCATGGTGGTTTGCTGCACCCATCAACCCGTCATCCACATTAGGTATTTCTCCTAAACTCCCCTGTCTTCTAATCCACTTGGCAAATATTTTTAAGCACCTACCTCATCTCAAACATTGTTTCAGAATCTGGGGACATAGCAGGGTTCAAAATAGAAGTCTATGACTTTATATTCTAATGGAAGATACCAGGCATAAACCAAATAAACTCCTAATTTAGAATATAAAAAGTGAAAAATTCTAAGGAGACTTGTTCAAACAGCATTGTTCATAGCAGTCAAAAGATGAAAGCTACCCAAATATCCATTGATGTATGAATAAACCAAATGTGGGATATACACACAATGGAATACTATTCAGCATTACAAAGGAAGAAAATTCTGACACTTGCTACAACATGGATGAACCTCAAGGACCTTATGTTAAGTGCATAAACCAGTCACTAAAGGACAAATATATTTTTACTCCATGTAGCTGAGATACATAGGATACATAAATTAATAGAGACAGAAAGTAGAATGGTGGTTCTCAGGAGCTAAGAGAGGGAAGAATGGGGAATTCCATTTTAATGGGTATAGACTCTCAGTTTTGCATGATGAAAGGAGTTCTAGAGATCCAGTGACAGCAATGTGAATAGACTTAACACTACTGAACTGTACACTTAGAAGTGAAGAGGGTAAATTTTATATTGTGTGTATTTTTGTGTTATATGTCTTTCACCACATTTTTTAAAAATGCTATGGAGAAAAGTTAAACAGAGAAGTGGGTTAGTTAGAAATGGGTTAGTTAGTTAAGGTCAGTTAGTTAATGTTGCATTTTAAATGGAGTAGTTAAGAAAGGTCTCATTGATCAGATGACTCTGGTGCAAAGACTTAAAGGAGGGGAGAGACTGGGCCGCATGACAGAAGAATCTTCTGGCAGAGGAGATGGTGAATGGATGGACTCAGAGGTAACAGAAATGACAAAAAGTTCACAGCACTTACATATTTGCACTGTCTTCCTCACTCTACAAGACAGCTAAGTCAGAGACACTATCTGCTCATATCTGCAGGGCAGGGCCACTGATTGAGCTAATCTTTGGTCCTTTTGAGAGAATTGTCAGAAAAGACCTAATGGAAGCAACAAGGACTAATTTGAGAGCATCTAAGTTTTATGTTATTCTGGCAACTATTCATACCACCTTTTCAAGATTTTGGAGAGCTGAAGCAAAGGACAAGCAAAATGATGTGCTTTCAGCCAGCCTAGTCAGACTTCTGTTAACTAATGGCCTAGAGACAGGGACAGGACAATAGGACGGGGAACAGGGGATCTGTATCCAGCTCAGGCTCTGGGGAGAGAAAACGTCCTAAATTCAACCATTGTAGAAAGCAGTGTGGTGATTCCTCAAAGACCTAAAAACAGAACTACTGTTCAACCCTGCAATCCCATTACTGGGTATATACCCAAAGGAATATAAATCATTCAATCATAAAGACACATACACATGTATGTACATTGCAGCACTCTTCAAAATAGCAAAGACATGGAGTCAACCTAAATGCCATAAATGGTAGACTGGATAAAGAAAATGTGGTACATATACACCATGGAATACAATGCAGCCATAAAGAAGGAGATCATATGCTTTTCAGAAACATGGACGGAGCTGGAGGCTGCTATCCTTAGCAAACTAATGCAGGAACAGAAAACCAAATACTCGTGTTCTCACTTGTAAGTGGGAGCTAAATGATGAGAACACACAGACATATGAAGGGGACCATCAGACACTGGGGCCCGTCAGAGGGTGGAGGATGGGAGGAGAGAGAGGATCAGGAAAAACAACTACTTGGTACTAGGTTTAATACCTGGGTGACTAAATAATCTGTACAACAAATCCCTATGAAACGATGTTACCTGCAGAACAAACCTGAACATGTATATCTGAACTGAAAAGTTAAAAATAAATACATACATAAATCTTAAAAATGCAAGAGGGTTGTTAGCATAAAGGACTTCCGGGGTAGCTGGGAGATAGAAGGGCTGCTGGGGGAAGGGCCATCCCATTCTGCCTGGATCACAGCCTGGCTCCAGCATGGTGCTGTCTCAAGGGTACCAGGTGACTGAAGGCCTCAGACTGGTGCTTCTAGAAGATTTTAGCAAGGAAAGGGGTTTACACAAAAGGCCCCAGCAGATGCAGGAGTGAGACACTTGGCTTCAGGCATCTGAAGGGGAGCAGAAAGTAAGAAAACCATCAGAAAATATATCTGAGATCCCCCTGGAAACTCTCTAGAAATAACAGAGGGAAAGGAAAAGTCCAGTGGAATGTGGGAGCTGCTTATACCGCAACCTCCTTTGTTAGTAAAGTCTGGGAAATTTGGTTTATTGAAAAAATTCATTTCAAGTTTTATGTGTGTGTGTCCAAAAGACTACAGGATTTAATGATCGAATCAAGCTCTTACCTTCAATTGTAGATCAGCTTAATTTTCAGTCAATTCCCTTATCCTGTTTGTGCTTCAATTTCTTCATAAATAAAATAAGGGCAATAATACGTACCCCTTCGGGGTAACTGTGAGTGTCGAAAAACAGATGGAAAATACTTAGAGCACCTAAACATCCTAGCTCAGTCAGTAAATAATTGTGATTATTATCCTATTCTTCTCATTGTCATTTTATTACAAGAGATCTTCCTTCCCCTTTCCACCCTGGAAAATATATGTATATCTCTGTCAAGAGTCTGAGCAAAGGAAATCTCTAAAGTTAGGTGTGTGATTTATTTGTCATGGTCCCTAATGAGGAATTTCATTTTAAACCCTTTTGAAACATCTGTTGCATTTCAACTCAGTAGTGCAAACAACAGAAAAATAGTAGCATCTGGGCTAGAAGTAAAAAAATATCTGCTCCTGTTTTGAAAAAAAGAGTAAGAGCTAGAGCGGGGTGGGGGAAGAGATAGGAATGGGGGAAGGGGAGGGGAGGTTGCTGCATTTCTCACACTAGCACTTGATCAGGAGAAGTCCTGCTCTACCTGTCGCACAGGAAGCTGCATGATTGATGTGCACTTGCAGCTGCGCATCTGCTCCTCGGAGTACCCAGAGTCCCCGTGCCCCGCCGCTGGGTCAGCACTTTCCTCTGCGGGTGCTGAGAAGTGACTTTCTGCATGCGTTTCCCACCCCCTCCCTTGTGCCAGCCTTTGCTTCTACGAAAGTAGGAAGAAATGGTCCATGAAGTTTCATTTGCCTTGAGAAAAACAGAAACGTCTTTGGAGAAATTGCAAGTCGAGTGCTGGCAGGGTGCAGCCAAGAAGGAGGCCTGTGGCCAGCACCGCCTGCTGCCTGCAAGGAGGAGAGGAGGCCAATGGGGATAAGAGTCCTGAGGCCTTAGAAGACAGGGGAGCTGTTTGATCATCTGCAGAGAAAGAAAGCCTTAAAGGAAAAGATACAGATCTCCTAAGTCCCATAGGTTCCTCCACCCTTTTCAATGAGTTTCCTGGAGTTGTTTTGAATCTGCCCTGAAGGAAGTCAGCTCAAAGGCCGACAGGAAAGCTGGCCCACTCATCACCTTCCTAGGCAAGCAACAACCTATGAACTGGAATATCAGGACAGGTAGCTGCTGTCACCCAGGGAAATGATCCCACCACAGTGATGCCAGAGACAGATATTCAGGCGGCCTGGGAGCTCTCAAAACAGGGGTCCATTGTGGGACAGTCAGTCATCTTTTGTGGCCAGCAGCAAACTGAACTCACCTCGGGGGTCCTTCCTCCAGGCCACAGGTGAGACCTGATGCATCCCTTCCCAAGAGGCACAGGGATGCTTACACACATACTTCTTGGGGCTCTTCCAGTCTCATTAGAACCCTTCTGGGCCCAATATTTCGCCCAGATGTGCACAGGCAGGCAGGAGAATTGTCTCATTTATAAAGAGTCTTGCTTTTCTGGCCAGAATTGGTAATAATGAACATCCTCACAGTTGGAACCATGGATGATTAAATGATGTTTAAGGACCTTAAACCTTATTTGGTCTGACCCCTTTACCTGCAGATAGGCCCCCCACATGAATTCAGAGCAGCTGACCTATGACCTGTGGCTTTTTCCATTCCTGCAGGACACATCCAATTTGTCCCCGGGATGCTCACAGAGGAATGAAAGCGGTCCTTGACTTGAATCTATCTGTACACTTGAGGTAACTTCCATATCCATTTCCCCCAAAATGGAGTCTGAAGGATACAGGAAACAAACATCTGTGATTGTCTTCAACTAATAACACCTGGCTCCACACCACAGGGGGATGGAGAAGAGAACAAAGAGGAAGGGGAAGGGGCCATAGGGTGGGGTGTGGTAAAGAAGAACAAAGGAAGAAATGAGGATAGCATGGTCTAAAAGGGAAGGAAACAGGGAGGAGTAGGAGGGGAAGAGTAGGCAGAGCCCAGAAAACTTGTTGTAGGGAGAAGTTACAAGATTGAGGCTGAGGGAGGGGAGTAAGAGCTAATGAGAAAAGGGAAAGTCAAGGAAAGAACTTACTTGAACTTAAATTCTCAATGAGAATCAGTATGAAGGATCACAGAAGTCACACCAGAATCAAGCCTAGCAAGATTGTGTGTGTGTGTGTGTGTGTGAGTGTGTGTGTGTGTGTGTGTGTGAGACAGAGAGAGAGAGAGAAAGAGAGAAAGAGAGAGAGAGAGAGAATGTATTGTCTTGCGCTCCAACCCGTTTTTTATCACAAGACAAGGGGGATAAAGGTCCCTGGTTCCCAAGACCAATTTTCTCCCTGACCTAGATATGAACAGCCCTCCTCCCTGAGGTATTTTCACCTTGCTTAGCCTCCTCTGCAGAATCCAAGGAGGAGGGGAGACTTAAGTTACACAGCAGGGGCCAATAGGGCTGCACAAAGCTCATATTATTCTTACTTTAATCATGGGTTTTGCCTCACAAATCCTGCTTTGAAACCATACACGGCGCTGAAGTTTTATGGCAGCACTTGGGTTGGTTTATGACTTTGCCAGAGATTGTTGGGGTTTTTTCCTAAAGATATCACTGAATTTTTCTGTTTTTTCCTTCTCAAAATAATTATTGACAAACATGTGTAGTGATGGCACCACCCCGTGGATTTTCTCCCAAAATAAATTAAATCAAGCCTTCTGCTTTGCCATTCACTTATTTCTTTATGAAAGAGACAGAGAGAGAAAGAGAGAGGGAAGGGACGAGAAGGGTGAGGAAGGGAGAAAGAAGAGAGAAGGAGAGGCAAGAATTCCTTTTTAAAAAGTCAGAAAACCAAATTCTCACAATATTTAATGAAGCTTTTCTTCTTGTGTGTGGATTGAAGGCTGAATTATGCCAAAGGTGTGACAATCAGAAAAAAAAGTGAGTCAGGGAAAAATTTCCTCAGGCTGATTTTATGCCTTCGGTACTTGCTTACATCCTAAGGCCTGCACTAAGAATGGGAATTTGAGATATTAGAATATAAGATAAAGCAACCAAAAGACACATTTTTCCTCTAAATCCTATAAATGGCATTTCTTTCCTTTGACTCATGAAGGTATCCATGTCATATTCAGCACAGACTTACTAAATACTACCACATGGCTCCCACGGTGGTGGCTGTATGGGCATTAGGAGACAAGGGTCTCCCTGAAAGACTTCACATAGCCCAAAGCCATCACCACCCTGCTCTGTGTCACCCTCATCTGTCACCCTGACCAAGGCAAAAGCCTCCCCCAAATAGTTTCTGTGTCTTTCTCTTCCCTAGAGTCTATTCCCATGCAGAAGTCAGAGTGATCTTTTAAGTTACATATCAGATCATGTCCCTCTCTTCCTCAAAACCCTCCACTGCTGCAGCTCACACTGAAAATAAACTCACACTCCTGGCCCATGAACTGGCTAGTCTCTACCTACATTCCAACCTTACCTCCTCGAAGGTTCTCTCCCCTTTCCCACTAAGTAAGGCCACAAAGGCCTTCTACTGTTTTTCTGTTCCTTCATCAGACCTATCTTGTTCTCACCTTAGAGCAGTGCCCTTCAAATATTTTACAGACTCTTTGTGTGACTAAAATGACTGGAAAAGTGATGGACCAGTCCAAGGTTTCTACCTATGGAGCAAGGATTAAATAGTCCAAGAAGCAAGTTCAAAGGAAAAGTGGGGAAAAAAAAAAAAAAAAACCCAGAAGTTCTGGTTTCCAGTTTAGCTCATTTAAAGTGCTAATAATTGCACTTGTTTGTATTTCTCCTTTCCTAGAATGGAAACCTAGGAAACAATAACCTCATCTGTCTTATATTCTCACCACCTAGAACTATGCCAGGGACTTAGTGGGCACTCCCATAAATAGCTGTTGAAAGAGTAAATGAAAGAAAAATCCTAGGATACTCACACATTACAATTTTAAATACCAATACACATCAGTTCTACGATTAAGAACAATTATGAGAGGTACAAACTCTAAATTGGAAGAAAGTTCCCTCTTGCTTAAAAGATGCAGTAACAAAAATGGTGGCATTATCAAACCATTATGAATCTACCAATAAGAGCCCAGCTTCCTGCAAAGCTGGCTGTGGTCTTTTGCTCTCTGTAACTGACCACTCAAGGAATTCATTTCTTCAACAGAAAATACTTTGACAAATGGTCTCGTTTTCATTTAATGTCTTGATTTCACTTTCTGAGAGACATCTATTTGCAGCAGGGCAATGTGGCCAAGTGGAATGTTTTGTAGCAATATTTGCAGTGATGACTATTGCTGTTTGACTCAAGACAAAGTCTTTGAGTCTCAAGATCCATATCTTCAAAATAAGGTGATAAGATCTATTGTCAACTTCCCTCTAGCTTCTCTGGGAATATGTTAGATGTAAATCAAACCCCCTGAACTTTTCTTGGAAGAAAAGAAAAGTAGCATAGATATAAAATACACCTAATAAGTGAGCCATCTTGTTGTCAAGTTCATATCTATTTAAGCTAAAAGGTGATATACTTTTTTTTCAGCATGGTGGCCTTCTCTAAGAACATAACTTGATTGTTATTCCCAATCCACAAGAAGCAGAACTCCAAAAAGTCAATAAAACTGGAGAGAGAGAGGTGGAGAGAAAGAGAGAGAGAGAGAGAGAAAATCTCAGTTTAAACTATGGCCTCATAGAAATGTAGGGGTAGTTCCCAGCCAAGAGCCTGTTGAAAGTGTGGATTCGGTTTCTTGTTCCTGCGGAGTCAGCTCTTCACGGTGTATTCTTGCAGTTTTACTTCATTTAATACAAATTTCAAAAATATCTAATCCATTCATATTAAAAAGAGCATGTAATGACAGACTGCAGCAAAGCCCAAACAACCACTACTATTGGCATTACTTGTACCACCAAATACTTGTAGCCTCCATGATACTAGCACAATTGCCTAGCACTTGTTCTCCCTCCACAAGAAAACTTAGGTGGATGGTTGTGACATTCTCTGCTTGTGCCTAATTGCCATGCATTCTTCCCACCTTCCTTGTTCACAAAACTCCAAATGTTTTTTTGGGGCAGCAATATACCCAGCCCCAACTGAGATACTCACTTATCCAGCTTTCTTAGAAATTCAGTGTGGCTATGGGATTCCAGCTAAAGGGATGAAAGTCAGTGTTGACTGGGAGTATCTGGGGACAAGTTTGCGTCTCCTGATGTGAAGGGGCAGGTTCTGATGGCATAGTCCCTCCCTTCCTGTCATGTGCTGTGGAGGAGACAGTGTGTAGATGGAGGGGCCACCTGGTGACCACGAACAAACAAGCATGAGGACAAGTGTCATGGTGCAAAGAGCAAAGCAGAAAGATGAAAAGGGTTGCAGTCCCTGATGACATCAATGAGCAGCCAAATCCACACCAGAAACTGCCTGCATCTGGTTTTCTTGATATCTGAGGACAAGAAACACATTTTTTTTTGTTTAAATCACTGAAATTAAGTCATCAAATACTTGTAACCCAAATCATTGCTAACTGATACAATGACCATATTACGTAAGAGTAGAGAAGTAGTTTTATACACAGAAATGGCATCCTGGATCAACAGGAATTAAGGGCCCTTAAGAGATTCCCTGCTTCCAGGAAAAGGTATCCCTAAATAATCTCTAATCTCTACCATGTAATCCCTATCCCTCATGGTTTATATGTAGACATACCAAATTATTCCTTAGATCCTGAATCCTTGGCTCTGAAGCCTTACTGTTTCCCACTAGCCGATTCCCTCAACTGTTCCACATCCACCCTTTATTACTTTCCATCCATTAATCACTTGCATTGTCCAGGTTTGCAATTTTCCAAACTCTGCCCATTTCAATTAGATTCCAGGCTCCCAGACATAACCCGGCAGCCTCCACCTGCGCCTGACTGACATCGGAGGCGGCTGGAGTCCTGCAGGCTCTATTTCCATGTGTGCCATCTTGAGTCCAGAACTAGATAATTTCACTCATCTAGAAAATTAAGGTGAATAAGAGAAGAGAAAACTGGAATGGCATATGGTCTAGCTTCCTGAATTTGTGTGATTATCCATTATCAAATCGCAGGCACTGAGTTATTAAGTCTATTGACAGATGCAATGTAATTTTCTTCAAACAGATAACTGATCCTGGAGCTGATAAGGTCTGAATGTGCATTGCACACGCCCTCATATTTTTATCATTCTTCACTTTCTTCATTCAATGCTCTGTTATCAAATTACCAGTACAAATGTATTCACAGAAGTAAAGCACCATAGAATGCCTTAAATTTATACTCTCATTTCCTTAAAATTTCTTGACTCTGAGCAGCATTACTCCAGAATCTTGGGAAAAGAAATTAAAATAAGTAAGAAAATTACAATACAAAACGTTCAAAATTATGAGTCTGGGAAATGTTTGAAATAAATTGTACAGAAAATAGGTGAGCTTCAGCTCTAAGCTTAGACAATTTTAAGGACCTCAAAGTTGAGAAATAACAGCGTTTTGACCCTGCTAAATGTGTAAAGGGCTTGCCTTTCCTTTTATAATCCCTGGCAAGGATATTCTCATGCTGGTAATAAATCAACACTGAAATGTAGCTCAAATTACAAAAGCAAAATAAAATTATTGGGACAACACCTTACACAAACTGACTGGAGAGGACACTTTGCAAACATATTAAAGTTACCCTCTGAGTATACACACTTGGTACTCATGAACAGAACAAAATGCACAATTCCATACTTGTGAAACAAAGAAACAAATATCCTACTTGTTCCACAATTCAGCCTCAGGCCCTGATTCAAAACTATTTTTTTTTCTCTGAGTTTCCCCCTACTAAGATGACCGTCCATGTTCTGTGTTCCAAAGAGTTAACAACAAAAACAAAAGAGCATCTAGATGTTTGCTTTCAGATGGGCAGGTATAATATATACATTACTATTAAAATACATATACAAGATTACATGACCCCTTTGAGAGAGAATGTGTGAACTGGTGGTCTAGTCACTCTTCATTTGTGAAGAAAGATATAAGTGAGACCCAGCACCTTCATGTAGATGCAGGAAACAATGACTAACGTTGAGTTCTTACTAGGAACCAAAATATTTTAGAAATTCAGACATGTTATTATTTGTTCAACAATAAGTCACTGTGTACTGAACTTTAAAGAAAATTACTGATTTTATTTGACTATAAGAATATAATTAAGTGTAAGATTGTATAAGAATCTTATTTAGCAAATGTACTAATTATGATCCTTGGGGCATTGTATATTTAGTTTTGACTGTATCTTCACGAGACACTCCTCAGGCATCTTTTTCATTTTCCTTACTAGAAGCTAGTGGTATTCCCTGCAGGATTTAGTTAAGAGTTTCTGCTTTACAAACCTACTAGGAAAACATTCCATTTCTTCTCAGTTGGTCATTTTCAAAGACTAAAGGCAGTTAGGCTATTAGTTTTCTCTAATGCACTCAGTCTGTTGATTTCTATATAAATGAAGGTCTATAATAAATTTCAGTTCTTAAAATTTTGTGAAGCGTGTTTAGTGTAATAGATTCCTGGGTGATTTCGTTTGCGTCAGAATTTCTCTTCCCTTCTAGAAAGGACATGTTCATACGTGAGTGACAGAGTTCAGCACAAGAACAAAATAAAAACATTAATTACCCAGAGCTGCCTGAATCATAACAGCTGTGTTGAATGTGTGGGACACTGGTGTAGGCATCCAAGGAGCATCAATATTTATTATGAAGATGTGCCTATTGATTGAGCTATAAAATGATTCAATGTAATATATGCCATTCCAATAATTGAACTCCATTCAAAAGAACACCAATATAGCCACAATGAAAATTGAGAACAACGATTTTGATTTATTAAATTATTCTATGCAGCCACAAGATCTTGAACAAAGAGATAAAAAGTTAATGCAAGTCTATTGTCATGCTGCTGTCTTACTGTTAGAAGGACCAGAAGCAAATTTTCCAGCCTGACTAAGGGACGCCTGGTTCTAAGGGTGTAGCCCCGTATTGTTTTGATAACAAGCGCTCATCTGAACCTTCGGCGGCCCAGAGGCAGAACCCTTAGGCTACACCTTTCCCTTGAATGGCATCCCCTTATCATATCACCTGTTCCTTTCAGAAGACCTTCTCTGGTCACCCTAACATTCATGTTTCTCATCTCTGAACTCCTATGTCTGTAGGTAGATATGGGCACCCTATAAGGGGAGGTAACGGATGAAATCCACATTTAAGGAAACAACTTGGTCTCAAAATCCTCAACTGGCCAGAATCTCTATGTTCTGCTTTAACAAAAGACAGATCACACGCACCTCATAGCTCATTCATGGAGGTCAGTTTTCTTGTTTTTAAAGGACTTTTAGAGTCTGTATTGAGGTCAATAAACTCATCTCAAGTTTTCCTATTCTCTGTATCCATATAGTGCAAATTCACAGTCCGATTGAAAACCCTATGATATTATAATGATACCTATTATTAAAGAAATGTATAATTATCTTCATAATACCATAATTACTGAGACACGAAAGTAAACAGAAAAGGTTTTAAATGTAGATTAAAACAAGAAGATTTTATGTAACCATGAACCAAAAAGGTTAATTACTCAGCACAGCCCCAGCTCCTTATTCATTTTGTTAATTGGGTATACTGGTTTTGGGACCCTCTCCCAAAACATATGTACACCAGAAACTGTGAACATGACTTTACTTGGAAAAAAGGATCTTTGAAGAAGTAATTAAGTTAAAGATCTTGAGATGAGATCACCCTGGATTTTCCAGATGGACCTTAAATTTAGCGACAAGTGTCCTTGATAAGAAGAGAAGACACAGAGACAGAAGATAAGGCCTTGTGAACAGGAAAGCAGGGATTAGAGATATACAGCCACAAGCTCAGGAATGCCTGGGGTCACAAAAAGCTGGAAGAGGCAAGGAAGGATTCTCCTCTGAGACCTTCAGAGGGAGTATGACCCTGCCAACACCCTGATTTTGGATTTCTCGCCTCTAAACCTATCAGAGAATAAATTTCTGTTGTTTTAAGCCACCACGCTTGTGCTTATTTACTATTACTTAGGTACTTAATTACTATCACAGCTCTAGACAACTAATACCTAGGATTTTACTATATTTGATTAAATGCCACTCAATAAACACAAATAAGTTATAAAGATGAAGACTCTTTAGAAATTCATTTAACACTTAAGTGCTACTATGTGCCAGGAACTCTGTAAGACTGTGGATGTACGGCCAAAATTTTAAAAGGTGTTACACTGTAAGACTGTCATCAACCTTACAGTGAAATCTGAAAGAGTTTCCCCCTGCCCCTCAGTCTTTATAGAACAAGAGAAAGAAATAGCAGGAAATTTGAAGAGAAGACTATAAGATAAAGCAGGGTCAGTGGAATTCTTTTGATAGAAAGGTTATAAAGGCAATTTTGATATGTGGAAAATATTGTCACTAAAGAACCACAAACGTGTTTGCAGACATTCAGTTCAAATGTAGAGTTTATCAGACCCTAAAGAAGGCACATATTTTCTACATCACCTATTAATTACAAATGAAAAGAGCAACATGTAGAAACCCCAAGACCTGAACCCTTTTCCAAGTAACTATCCTAAGGAGATCTTTTTCTCCATACCACTAAAAAAGAAGAAGAAAAAAGAAAGTAAAAGTGGTGTTGAGTCCTCTGTTTTTTCCTACATTTTCCAGATGATATTTCTCATCATGATGTGTCATCCCATGCTGTATCAATCGCATTACAATATGTCACTTAATGTAACATAAAGCAATATGATTGACAACATCTACTAGGGCTTGTCACAACAGTGCATGTCAACCAGGACATTTTTGTGGCTTTTGCAAATAAAAAAAAATTCAATATATTTCACATAACATCACATCCAAGGTACAGGGAGGAGGAAAGAAAGGCTCTTTTGAAGATTTTTGCAATATTCCTTTTGGGGGAACTGATAAACATCTGCTAAGTAAATGGAGTCACATATGTTACCTATACTTATATCAAATGAACCCAATAAACTATTACCAGCCTTCCTCAGGTTCACAGTCAACTCCTGTTGCTCCTTGTTCATGCTTGCCACATTCAGTCCAAGACACCTTAAAGATCACCTTTAAATGAAGAAACAGAGCTATCAAATGGAAGATCCTCATCTGAGCCAAAGGAAGAAGTAAAGGCTGGCAGGGCTCAGAGATAACTTAGGAATGTTCTAGAAGCCATTAATTGGTACAAATCTGGTAGCAAGTAACAGCTCAAAACAGCTTAAACAAATGGGAGATTTATTATAAGGACATGGGGATTTTCCAAAGAACCGAGGGCAGAGAGAGAACTAGACTTTAGGAAAAGACCAGATGTGATCATTAAAAATCCATCAGCATCTTCTCCTCATTTCTATCTCAGGTGCTCTGTCCCACCTGCTTTCTTCTTCCCTGTCTGTTGCTACGCCTTACATTCGGTAGAATTCACCCCCGTGACAATCAACAAGATATAGTCCTGATGACATGGATATCTTATTGGATATTTGTTGATTTCCTCTATGGGATGTTTTTCCTTCCTAACAGAAATCCAATTCCTCAACCATGCAGTGTAAAAGAGATACACCTCACCTCTAGCTCCATAGGAATACTCAAATTGGCTTCAATCAATCAGTGGATTCCATTACCCTGGCCAGTGATTGGTTCAGGGAAGTGCACTGAGCTTAAATGGATCCAGTTAGAGAGAATCTGGGAAAGATTTGTCTAGAATCCTGGGACACAAACACATTCTTCTTCCCTGGACCTATCTGAGTGAGAATGCTAGCTTGGGGCTGCTGCAGCCATTTTTCATACCATGACAGGAGCCAGCTTGATGGTTCCACCAACTCATAAGAAGGGAAACTGAGGCTTGCATTCCTGTGATGTCATTTGAGTTCTCAATCAAATCACAGCTGTAGCCTAAATCCCTCCTAGCACAGTTTGGCTTCATGAGTCAACAAAATCCCTTTATGCTTAAGCCAGTATAAATCAAGTTTTCTATTTCTTACAACCAAAGGAATGCCAACTTATATAAGAGGTCGACTCACTATCCTACACATGATAGGAAAATCTCTAGTCAACTACCTTGAGCCAGCCAGTCTAATCAGTCATGGCAAGGGTACAAACATAGCTCTCAGGTGACAAGCCCCATAGACTGAGTAGGTAAGCCATTCTCAAAAAAGAGGGTGGGTATTTTGAATAAAATCTATTATCAGTTAAGATACCCATTTGCTGGATAAGGCTGGATAAATAGCCCTGTGTGCTTTGGTTCTTTTCATGTTTAAGTTGGTTGGTCACATTTCTGTACCTAAACTCCTTCATGGTACTCTGATTGAGGATTAATTTGTTACTCACTCTAAACAGGGTTTCATATTTCGCAGATAGGTTCTAATTTTTAAAATGCTTTATATTTAGATGGTTTTTTACATTTTCATAATTCTTTTCCTTTCCCCCTCTTCCTCTGCTGTTGCTGTTTGTGCATATAAAAAACAAAGAAATATTTTCACATCCTTGCATTTCATGATTCCACCCCAGGTTTCTATGGTATACCGACTTTCAGAGCATCCCCTTTCAGGGGCAGTCATGTGGCTCACCCACTGGTACTGAGGGTGCAAGTAGCTCAGGTTTTCTGGCATTTCTGAAAGAATCTTGGTCATGATGTAATAGGAGGCTTAAAGCTGCTCAGACCCTACATTGAAGGAACTTCACTTGGAATTTAACACAAAGAAAACATCAGGGACATGCATACTGAGTTAAGCATAGTGTTTTTTGTTCATTCAAGTGTTTTGCTTTTTAAAATAATAACTAAAAATTGCAAACACTTGAATGACAAAAATATTAACTTGTTAAATAATGTATGATTTATCCATGTGAGAGTTATATTAAATAACTAAAAATCTTGTTTTCACAGACTATTATAGGAAATTGAAAAATGCTTGTGAAGTACTGTAAAGTGAAGGAAGTAGGTACCAAAGTGTATACAACATACAATCATAAACTTCACACACACGATAAAAACTGGAAGGAAACAAATATTAAGTGTGATTACCTGGAGATTCTCAAGACCATAGGATTATGAATGGATTTTTTTTCCTTTTTTATATACTGTTTTGCAGTTTCCAACTTTGTCTATAGTGGGTAAATACCACTTTTTAAATTAGGAACGAAAAAAGGTTATTAAGAACTCATTTTATTTTTGTAGATGTGGAATATATTTTATCCTCTAAATTTTGGTTTTAGAGATAGTATAAGCAGGTTGACATAAAATCATTTTGAGACAATGTAAATATGCCATATCTAAATCACATTGAAGAAAATGCAATAAAACAAATTTTAAGAATAACAACCAAAGAAAGATATTACCCACTTATGAAGAAAAGGGCATTTTTGTCCATTATATTTCCTACTTGAAGAATAAGAACAAACTGTTCGCTTTAATTTCTACCTTTGAAACTTCTGAATCAAAGGTCAGAATGACTTCCTTTCTGCATCACCACAGTATGGCAGCTGTATGATTTATAACTCTGATTACACTTTCGTCTCCCACAATATGCTAAAATGAGTGAGGTCAGAGATTCCACTTTCACTCCATTTTCTTGTTTTTGTGACTAGGAGTCAAATTATTCATATTACTTTCATGCAGTTTTGTTTAGCTTAATTGTATACTGAAAGCCTGGCACACATAATTAATCAATGTATTGCTAGTGACTGTTGAACAACCCGTATCTGTTGGAAATGTTATTGTAAAATGCCAGATGCAAGGGGAAGGAGGACAGAAGCAGCTGAGAGAGAAAAACCATGTCATTTTTCCCTCAGATGAGCATTATCAAAGTGGTCATGTGTATTGAGAGAAATCAATTTGGCTTTACAGATTTGTCCTCACTTCTGGAAAATCCAAAATATATCTCCTATTGTTCTTTTGCCTGCCAGGCTGACACACCAACAAAAGCCACCTTCTATATTTTTGACTTTACCTTATACACATTTAAAACGTGCATTGTTTTGCAGGCCACACAGGGGTACTGGGCACAACTGGTATGATTATATAATTCAGTGCTTCAATTTCACCCCAGCACTCAGTTCTTACTCTTAAACCCCCTCCCTAATTTGTATGAGAAATGTGTAAAGGGAAAATGGCAGTCCAATTTCTTTTTTTTTCCAATAACGGCCTTTCATTTTAATTTCCTTAGACTTCATGGACTTTTCAGTGACTTTGTTTTAGGAATGTGTGAAAATTGGCTTAAGACTTTAAACATTTATTTCAGTATACTTTGCCATGAGGAATTGATACAGAGACATTAGCAAATCTAGTATCCTTTTGAGCACCCCTTTCAATGACAGAGTTACATTTGTCTGTCATTTGGCTGCCTTTACTGAGTGCCTACTGTGAGCTAGCCACTGGGCTGGGCTCGAAATTTCATTAAATACAGAACAAGAATTGCTGTTCCTACCCTTAAGGAGATTCCAGGCTGATGGTGAAGAGGCACAGAAATCAGGGTTACATGTGGTGTAGCAAATGCTCTTGCCCAGTGGTCCAGGAAGGCTACCTGAGGAGGTGACACATGGCTGCATTTTGAAGGACAGATACAAGGTAGCTAGGTAGTCCAACGGAGCCCTTTAATCTCCTAAGTCCTCGCTGGTCTTTACAGCTATTCCTCATGTGCTAGAACAGACATTACAAACTCCACTACGGAATCAAGAATACCGGGAAACACAGAGGTTGTGACTTGAACATTTTCCCACACCCAGAGAGTAAAATGTCTATATTCAAATCAGGTATCCTGAAGAGTATCCTTTGCTCTTCCCACCAAGGCAAAACAAAGAACCTGCCATCTTGCTAGGGTGTGCAATGCCCACACAAAGACATTTCATTGAAAACACATTATTTGTAAATAAAGATCTTTATTACCTCCCAGAGATATTAAGTGAACTTAAAAAACTGCTTCCTTCAAGCACTTTCCTCAGCCAAAACCAATGCAGCATGCATTAAATACCTGGCCCAAGATGATGATAATGGGGAAGTGGGGATTCCAACACATTTTCTCTTCTCATTCCCCTGAAACTCTGATCATTCTATTATGGACTCGTGGGCACTAAGCTGGTTATTTCTCCATTTTGCATAACCCCAATCTTATACCTACAACAAAGTCCCTTTTCTCTTCTATTTAATTGTTACGGCCATTGCTACTGTTGAGTGAAAAATAAAATATCTCTGTGCTGGCATATTGCTTTATTTTGTTCTGCTTTATTGAGAAAAAGAGAGAGAGGGCAAGAACTGAAACAGCAGAAAACGATCTGTTTGATGAAAGGTAACAGAATTATAAAAGTGGTCAGATTCCACAGAAGCCCGCCAAATATGAAGAAACTACAATCAGAATCTGCTTCTAATAGAACCATTGGCCTCAAGAAGGGACTGCAGCAGGATGAGTCAGTGCCCCAAGTCCCAGACACATTTCAGCAGCTTTGAGAAATGAGGACAGGAGCACCTAAGTAGGGCACCTGGATTGGGTCACCACAGTGGTGATGGCACCTTGTCATTATTGAATTGGATTTAGGAAGTGAAGACCCCACCAGAAATGGAGAACACACAGCAGAATGGGTGGTTCCAGGGTTCTCAACAGCAAATAGTGGGTGTCTGAAGTCCATTTCTGCATGGGTCGAAGGTAATCCAATCTCACCCTCATCTTGCCCTACCCTTCAGGAGTTCCAGAGACCAAGAATAACTTCTATGAGGAGGCTTCTGCTCTCTCCCCAGTACAAATTTTATCTATAAACAAACTTGTTGTTTACGTCAACTTTACTTTTTTTAAAAAAAGGTAAGCATATCTAATTGAGTCAAATTACAGTTTAAACATAACCAGTTAGAATTACATATGAGGGCCGGGTGCAGTGGCTCATGCCTGCAATCTCAGCACTTTGGGAGGCAAAGGTGGGAGGATCACATGAGCCCAGGAGTTAGACCAGCTTGGGCAACAGAGTGAGACTTGTGTCTCTTAAACAAAACTAAACAAAACAAAGAAATCTCTCGTTTATTTGTCTCATTAGACAGTTTTTATTTAAAAACACAAACACACACACACAGGAGAAAGTTATTTACTGGCATAGAATTCTTTGTATCTTGTAGAACTGTGACTCTTCCATCTGACACTATCAAACATGAACACATTGCCATGTAAACCAAAGAAGCATTTCCCCCTAAATACAGTTTTTTATGATCTCATTGATAGTCCTTGCTCTATACCAAGACACTGTTTACTTCTGCTGGCCCAGAGAATTCCACTGGGAAAGGATGATCCTTTTTAGCCACAAACAAGTTTTTATCTTTAGGCTTATGGGGCATGATTCATATTATGTTGATGTTTTATTATCATTCTCCCTTCTCTAAGAGTTCAAAGGGAATTGAAGAATAGAAAAAAATGGAATATCCTTCATTAGTTCTATGCAACCCAGATATAAAACTGTGCATGAATAAAGAAGAGAGAACAAGAACAGAAGTTATATTGGGTTAAGAACGACGGGGTGGGGGGCGTTTTATGTGTCCGTGCACATGCTTGCACACGTGTGCACACCCTCACTCCCTTATGCAAGTGTTAACCCCAACCCCTTGCCCTAGGGGAAGACAAAACATGATCCCCACTCATTTACAGTTAATCTCAAAGGTTAATTTTGTTGCTCATACTCTATAAACAAAGAAGATATTTCTTTCCCAGCTCGGGGCCTTTTGCCATAAGAGAAACAGAGAAGAAAGTCAGCGCGTCCCGAGGATTAAGGAGAGGTCGGAAGATCCGAAGAACCTGCTGCTGACAGATTTGCTTATTAAAAAGCCTGCTCTGGTGGACGGGCTGCCGCTGATGGCCTGACACAGCCGGACTTCAGAAGACCAGCACACAATCAGCAGACTGTGCTACTCTGGGGACCGCAGGGCACAGGGGAGACTTTTCTAATTTGTCAAAGTTGTATCTAATTCCACAGAACAAAGTTCGCAAAGAGAGATGAGCAGAATCCACAAATTATTGCTCATTCACCAAGCCCTTGATGGAGAGATAGAAACAGCACACAACTAGGGTTTTGTAAAGTAACTCGACCCCTGCCAGTCGGCTTTGGGTAATTCCTCCTTGTGGGCATAACAGTTTCCCTTGTTTTTTGTTTAATAGGATTATTCCTCAGAATATTAAAAAGATAACATCAACATCTTTCAGTGGCCCCATAAACTATTTCTAGAAATAGAAAAAGAAGGGTTCAGGTGTTTTTGTGACTCCTGATAGGACTTTTGTTCTCTCAGAAGCTACAAAGAAAGAATGTGATTTTGTGAGGGGTGTGCCCAGAGCAAACCAAACAAAATGTTATGTTTTCTAGAAAGGCAACATCCTTCAAACTTACATTGCCCATCGAGACTCCTGCTAGCCTATTTGAGAACTGACACTGACTTTCAAATGGGAGCTTAGAAATTTCGATTCTGAAAATTGAGGAGTTGTGAAGAGGGAAAGCTCAGACATTAGTTTTGAGTCAGGGAACGCTACTTAAAAGGAATACATTCTCTGGATGAAAACGTATTGAACAGTCTTGAAATGAGGAGATCTCCAGGGAAATATTGCCTTCTTGTAAGGAGTGGCACAGTCAAGAAGCAGCAGGTCCAGACGTGTCAGGAGTTCCATCAGTCTAAGTCTGCCTACTCCAGGAAGGAGGGTAGTAAAGGCAAATGATGGCTGAGCCCACCAAGTAAGAGACTTCCATAGCAATACCCACAGGCTTCTTATAACACAGTGTTTTCCAATGATCGCAGCAGGAAGAGTTGGGAAGAACAGAACCAGTCTCAGGCCGGTCACTTTCTTTTTTACCTAACAGCAAAAACCCTCAGTCCAGACATCTAAAATTCATTAAAAATTCACAACGTATCTTACGGTGAATTCACTGACTAGGGCTCTATGGCTCTAGGTACCGATTTTCTCATTGCATAGATCTTTGCAGGTGCAGCAGTTTCAGAAACTGCAGCTCTCTTCCAATCTGGATGGGCTCTCCTAACTGCTTTTGCAAAAATGTCTTCTGCCCAACATTTTCTCCAACTATGAGGAAATTGATTTCAGGGATTACCTTAGTTTTCGTCCAGAAAAAGAAAAACCTCCTGGTAGAATGTACCTGAAAGATAATCCTTACTCAGAAGCCCTTTGCTACTGCCTATCTTCATCTATCAAGCAAACTTCCAGATGCAGAGCTGGAGGTTAAGGAAGACTCTTGCTTGATGCTCTACTGAGGTTAGGTTTTGGAGAAGCCGCCTAGAATCGTCGACAGGACCTGGCATTTTATTTATTTATTTATTTTTTTTTTTTTGAGTTTTCGTTTTTTAAAAACTTTTATTTTAGGTTGGGGGTACATATGCAGGTTTGTTACATAGGTAAACTGCAGGTCACAGGGGTTTGGTGTACACATTATTTCATCACTCAGGTAACATACATAGTACCTGATAGATAGTTTTTCCATCCTCAGCCTCCTCCCACTCTCCACTCTCAAATAGGCCCCATTGTCTGTTGTTCCCTTCGTTTGGTCCATAGATATTTGATGTTTAGCTCCCACTTATAACTAAGAACATGTGGTATTTGGTTTTCTGTTCCTGCGTTGGTTCTCTCAGGATAACTGCCTCCAGCTCCATCCATGCTGTGCAAAGGACGTGACCTCATTCTTTTTTATGCCTGCATTGTATTCCATGGTGTATATGTACCACATTTTCTTTATCCAGACTACCATTGATGAGCCTTTAGGGTGATTCCATGTCTTTGCTAAGGACCTGAGATTTTCAATTAAGATCTGATTTGAAATTCTAGCTAGGGCAGTTACTTGCTGTGAGACCTGGGGCGTGGATCCTAGCATATCTGAGCCTCTGTTTTCTCATATAAAATGAAGCTGAAAATAATGCTTCCTACCTTGCAGGGCTGATGTAAGAAATAGTTTGTCAGGGTATACAAGGATAGTTTGTAAAATGTTCTATACATGTTAGCTGCTGATTTGGTTTGGTTGGTTTGGTTGGTTTGGTTTTATGACTATTAACTACTTTTGTTCATTAGCAAGTTGTGTTCCCACCTGGTCAGCCTACAGACCAGCCTAGGCCAATAGTCCCTGTACATCTCCCTTCCCCATTTCAACTAAACAGCCTATGAGGGGGAGACTTCCATATTCCATTTTTTTAAAACATAAAATGAGTGTTTACATAAAAATCAACTTTGCCATTTTTATTGATTTTTGGAAAAATAAAAGCTATTTCAAGCCAAGTATATAGAACTGGACATAAGGTATATTTGTAAGAAAAACCACAGGCATGACATTATTTTATTCTACTATCTTTTTCTCTCTTCTCACTTACAAAAAGGGTTTGAGAAAGCTTGAAATATAAGGCACAAATGTGATAAAACTGAAAAATCATTAAAATGAGTAAAAAGGCAAAAGAAAAATTAAAAGCAGATCTACACTAATAGGAATTTCTACAGCTTAATATAAAACTAAGCACTGGAGTGCTGCAGCAGCTGCCCCCGATTCCGGATCTCAGTGCCGCGTGTCCCGGATGACCGCCTAACGTGCATTCCCGATTCCTTTTGGTTCCAAGTCCAATATGGCAACTCAATATGATAAGGATCAGCTGATTCATAATCTTCTAAAGGAAGAACAGACTCCCCAGAATAAGATTACAGTTGCTGGGGTTGGTGCTGTTGGCATGGCCTGTGCCATCAGTGTCTTAATGAAGGACTTGGCAGATGAACTTGTTCTTGTTGATGTCATCGAAGACAAATTGAAGGGAGAGATGATGGATCTCCAACATGGCAGCCTTTTCCTTAGAACACCAAAGATTGTCTCTGGGAAAGACTATAGTGTAACTGCAAACTCCAAGCTGGTCATTATCACAGCTGGGGCACGTCAACAAGAGGGAGAAAGCCGTCTTAATTTGGTCCAGCGTAACGTGAACATCTTTAAATTCATCGTTCCTAATGTTGTAAAATATAGCCCGAACTGCAAGTTGCTTATTGTCTCAAATCCTGTGGATATCTTGACCTACGTGGCTTGGAAGATAAGTGGTTTTCCCAAAAACCGTGTTATTGGAAGTGGTTGCAATCTGGATTCAGCCAGATTCCATTACCTGATGGGGGAAAGACTGGGAGTTCACCCATTAAGCTGTCATGGGTGGGTCCTTGAGGAACATGGAGATTCCAGTGTGCCTGTATGGAGTGGAATGAATGTTGCTGGTGTCTCCCTGAAGACTCTGCACCCAGATTTAGGGACTGATAAAGATAAGCAACAGTGGAAAGAGGTTCACAAGCAGGTGGTTGAGAGTGCTTATGAGATGATCAAACTCAAAGGCTACATATCCTGGGCCATTGGACTCTCTGTAGCAGATTTGGCAGAGAGTATAATGAAGAATCTTGGCGAGTGCACCCAGTTTCCACCATGATTAAGGGTCTCTATGGAATAAAGGATGATGTGTTCCTTAGTGTTCCTTGCATTTTGGGACAGAATGGAATCTCAGACCTTGTGAAGGTGACTCTGACTCCTGAGGAAGAGGCCCGTTTGAAGAAGAATGCAGATACACTTTGGGGAATCCAAAAAGAGCTGCAATTTTAAAGTCTTCTGATGTCATAGCATTTCACTGTCTAGGCTACAACAGGATTCTAGTTGGAGGTTGTGCATGTTGTCCTTTTTATCTGATCTGTGATTAAAGCAGTAATATTTTAAGATGGACTGGGAAAAGCATTAACTCCTGAAGTTAGAAATAGGAATGGTTTGTGAAATCCACAGCTATATCCTGATGCTAGATGGTATTAATCTTGTGTAGTCCTAAACTGGTTAGTGTGAAATAGTTCTGACGCACCACTGCCAATTCTGTACATGCTGCATTTGCCCCTTGAGCCAGGTGGATGTTTACTGTGTGTTATATAATTTCCTGGCTCCTTCACTGAACATGCCTAGTCCAGTATTTTTTCCCAGTCAGTCACATCCTGGGATCCAGTGTATAAATCCAGTATCGTATGTCTTGTGCATAATTGTTCCAAAGGAGCTTATTTTGTGAACTATATATATCAGTAGTGTACATTACCATATAACATAAAAAGATCTACATATAAACAATACAACCAACCATCCAAGTGTTATACCAACTAAAACCCCCAATAAACCTTGAACAGTGGAAAAAAAAAAAAAAACTAAGCACTAAGGTTACTGACTCAAATCAAAAGGGAAAGGTGGTAAGTGGCCTTTTCCAATGTAAGCAAGCCTCAGAAGGGAGAAAAGTTATTTCCCAACACCAAATTCTGGAAAAGACTTTTTCACAGGAGTCTTCACATGACTGATTTTTGAACCTAGTAATTACCATCAAAGGTTTCCTAAACATGATCACTTTTTATTGATTATTGACCCATTCTGTTCGATGGAAAAGGAGGTTTGCTATTTGATATAAAATCTTGGCAACTCCTGAGTCATCATATATCTCACTGTAATTTATATTTTCAGCAACAAACTTGCACAAGTTTTATAATGAATTTACTTAGTTTGTTATAATTAGTTAAGATATATTGAATTCTTGTTATGAGTTAGGCTAAGCCCTTTATCTGCTTTGGTTCATTTAATCCTCCCAAAAATCCTACCATACAAGGATTATGATTTGACTCATTTTACACCTGGAAAAGCCGAGACTTATGGAGGTAAAGAATTTTGCGCAAGGTTACACAATTTGCAAGTCATCCTGGAGTTTAAACTTGACGCCAGCTCCAGATTATCTGCTTCACCACCCAGCACTATGTAAGCCTGCCTCACACTTTCAGGCAGACCATATAAGGACTACAACGATCATCAAATGAACACAAAAATGTATTGGATTTGATCAGAAAAGTAGGTTGCCAGAGAACACAAATTCTATACTGTGACAAAGAGAATTTATTAGAAGTTTATGGAGAAAGAAAGGGATTTTATTTCTGGTCTGCTAGTACTGAGACTGGAAGGCCAGCCAGGGCACCTTACAGGAAAGCGTGAATTTCATCTGAAAGTTGGATCAGAAGCCCACGAAATTCCACTTTGCTTCCACAGACAGTTAAGTAGGCCTTCCCCTGGGCTACCAGATTCTCAGAGGGTTGGTGCCCTGTCCCATCTTTGATGCATGATCTTTCCCCACAATGTGGTTACGTCAACAACTTGACAGGCAAGTCATTTTGCCTGTCCTGGCACAGCACAGAGTGCTGTGTACACTGTTAACCAGCTGTAAATGCCCAGTGATTTTAATGGACACTGGTTCAGTTCCCCCATCTGTAAAATGAAAACTCTGTATGAATGAGAAATAGATCACTGGGCTTTAAAGTTCTAAAATTATGTCATCCTGTGGTCCAGTCTGTCTCTTACAGAATAGAAAAGTTTAATAAATTTCCTCAAATCAAAGCAAAATATTATATTATACAGGAAACAACCTAAAGTCAAATACCTCTCTTCTTTCACCTGCTCTTGTTGAGACTTATTTTGATACAGGAATTATGTACATAGACTCTGGGTACTTCTCATTTATAAACTGTGTGTACTGGGCAAGCTATTTAAGCTTAGTGTCTCAGTTTAGTCATCTATAAAATGAATATAATACCTACTTCATAAGATTGGTATGAATTATAAATGAGTTAGTAGCTATAATGTGCGAAGAGCTATGCTGACAACCTAGTAAGTAATCAGTAAGTGATAGCCCTTAGTCGTCTGTCTCTAACTCAACTCTCCCATTTTTCTCAAGCTAATATGCTTACTATATACATTTTCCAGTACCCTGTCCTTTATAGCTATGACTTATCCTAACCTGACACACAGAACATTCCTTTCACATTTCAAGCCCACCAAACTATTTCTCTTCGGCCGCTCCAAAAGCAACTGGAAGAAAAAAAAAAAAAACTTTTATGAGACTTCTCAAGATGAGAGGACTCAGATAACTACTCTGAATTTTAACTTCAACACAACTTCGACTCCTTCACTTGCTTGCAAATACATTTACCCTTCATATATGTTGCAAAGCACTTATTTTAGAAGGCGCCCATTTGCAGATATTGTTTGAGGCCAGTACAATAGTGGATTGGTTTCCATTTTGGTCAAATTTTGGTTTTACATGCATTTATGAGGATATTGGATAAAGCAGTACACTACAGTGGAAATAAACCTGCAGTATGTGATTGTCTTAAAGCAGAGGAAAAAAATACAAAATTTTATCTGAATAAGGAGTAAAATGTGTTGTGGCTATGATTCTATCATTCAAACGTGCTGTCTCTGTAATACAGAAGTCATCTTTAACTTTTCTAACCATCTTACTCTCTGGCTCTAACTATGCCAAGTCCTATTAACTCTTTCTTCCTAAATCTGTCTCTGGGATGCACTTGGAGTATATCGTATGACTCTCTCACAGCATACTGCAAGAGAGACTCTCTCTCTTGCAGTCTGTTTCATATTAAAGTTATTTATGCATATGCCTGTCTTCCATACTAGATCTTTTAGACTGAGGCCATGTAACCTGACTTGTCTGTATTCCTAGCAGCATTTAGCATGTGTGCACAGGCACATACACACACACATGCACACACATACACACACACATATACAAGCATGACACTGGTTCGCTCTTCTGTGCTTTTTTTATTGCTGTTCCTTTTGTCCCAAAGGCCCTCACCCCCCACTTTTTCTACCTGGTGACACCTTTCTCATCCTTCATTGGCTAATTCCAGTTCCCCGCTCAGACTCACACTCCTGCAGGGTTCCATTTGCCATATGACAGTGATTATCTCATGGCATTAGGGTTCATTCCATACCCCTCTGCCTTCCTCGTCTGATTGTGAACTCCCTGAGGAACAGAAGGGTATCTTCCTCATCCTTCTATCCCTGACAGCGCCCATTATAGAGTCTAACACACAAGAGGCAATCAAAAATTCTTTTGGAAACTGAACTGTGTCACTTGAATCCTTAGGACCAACTTCAGGACTAAATGCCTCCTTTAAACAATTACCCTGGTTTTCTCAGATAACGTCCCCAAAGAGTACTAGGAGAGTTTACCTATTCCTATATGTCACCCTATGGCCTCTACCTATGAACACTAGGCTGGGGACAAAAACTTGAGTATGAATCCATAGGACACTCGCACTGAAAAATCTGACCTCACTGTGGGTTGCATGGCCCTGTGACAAAGTGAGAAAAGAAGGAAAAAGACCAAGTCTAACCATCATATAAAAGCAGAAGCTTAAGAAATACCACAAAATGAACCACATGTTGATTTCCAGTAAATAAGTGGTGACCCTGCTGAGAGGAGCCCAAGATTCTGCTCCATGGCACAAAAGGGGCTTAGATGCCCCGAGGAATATGTGCTCATTAATTACATGGATCTTCCTGGAACACTGGTCTCTCTGCCCCACAGGTAGCTTCAAATCCCACTCCTAAACGGTCTTCAGGAGGAAGGCCATGACTAATTCCACAAGAACAGAAGCTCTTACCCTGACCTCTGTTTAATGTGCACTGCAATTTAAAAAGCTGCCCAAAAGACATTTGACAAGTGAATGGATGATTTTGTAATTCTTTTCTCTCATGAAAATAAAAGATTTTGTAAAGTGGGTGGCATTTCCACCCCCTTCTCTATTTCATTGAATTAAAATGGCTTCAGTGTTTTTAGAAAGCACTCCTCTTAAGATGCAAATTTATACCATTTTTCTGCATTCGTAGGATTACATGCTCTGCTTAAAATCCACACTCCGCTTCAGTTACACACACGTAATTCTTTCTGACCTAGATGGAACAGAATACTCATAGCAAATTGAGAATACAGATCAGGACTGAAGGCCAAAGAAAGGCAGCTAATGGTCTGCATATCATCCCCAAATACAGGATACAGGATTCTTGGGGACTTTTTTTAAAAAATTGTGCCTCCTTTTAAAAGGAAAATAAGCTCTTCTTTCATTTCTTATTACAGTCCAGGAAAGATCAGGATCTAAAGGGGGAGTTTGTAATATTGAGAGACACATGTGGAAATCGCTTCCATGATGGCAATTTCCTGAACTGCTTTCCAAAGCCCTTTTTTGGCTTAAATAGTCCATGGAGCCCTTTTAAGATTTTATACAAAGAAACTGATCAGTTTCATAATGTTGTGATGAAATTAGAGCCCATATTGCTTAACTGGAATGACTATACACAGTAGCTATTCTTCCTTTATAGATTGACTGTAATTGTCTGGGGGAAAATCACCTCTCCAGGGGACCTAAAATGAAGCAGAAAGGTCATATAGTAAGGACAGATGTTTGAACCTGATTTACAGTAATTTGAAGGTCTGAGGAAATATTCTGAATCCCTGATTGTGAGTCCTGTTCTATTCTGACATTCAGGGAAGTAGTTTTGGTGAGAGCACATCTGGTTTTCTCTCTCCATATTTAATGGGGGCTAAATACATTTGCATTCATTAAACCCAGGAACCTGTGGGTCCAAGAAGCCCATGTATGATGTGTCTTGGAATACCAGTGTAACTTTACATTTGACAAAATTCCTGGTACTTTATCCAATCCTAGAACTTTTTTGACTTGGAGGCAAATAAATCTCATATCAGTTCTCTGGTCACGAATAAGTATAAATGAAAGTATCTAAGAGACGTTTCTCCATTTGGAGACTGAGTCGTCTCACCCATGATGGCCTCCCTGCTGTGGAGAAGCAGCATATTTTGGTTTTGGTGACTATATGGAGTCACCAGCTTTAAGCAATTCTGCTCACCTGTAGGGAATTTCTCTCCTACTGAGTGAAAGAAGAGAGAATTTCCGTTAGAATGATGATATATCCATTAGCAATTAGGATTTCCAAGGCAGCGGTCATGAAATTATGGGCAAACAGGGTCACATATGACTCATGGGTCATTGGACACTTTTGCTTTTGTGGCCCCTTCCACATATGTATGTATATATGCAAAAATACACATATATGTTCATACATACATGTATGTATATGCATACAATTTGAGCATCCCAAATCTGAAACTCCAAAATCCAAAAAGCTTCAAAATCTGAAACTTTTGGCACATCAACATGATATTCACAAGAAAGGTTCATTGGAACATTTCAGATTTCAGATTTTTGGATTTGGAATGCTCAACTGGTAATTATATAATGCAAATATTCCAAAATCAAAAAAAAAAATTTGAAACCCAAAACTTTTGGCCCCAAGCATTTCAGATAAGGAATACTCAACCTGTATAAACATACACACATATATAATTATATTTTATAACTGCATCGGTATACACATGAATATGCTAATATTGTTAATATGGTCTGGCTCTGTGTCCCTACCCAAATCTCATCTTGAATTATAGTTCCCATAATCCCCATGTGTCATGGGAGGGACCTGGTGGGAGGTCATTAAATCTTGGAGGTGGTTACTCCCATGCTGCTGTTCTTGGAAGGGCATGTTTGCTTCCCCCTTCCACCATGATTGTAAGTTTCCTGACGCTTCCCCAGCCATGTGGAACTGTGAGTCAATTAAGCCTCTTTACTTTATCAATTACCCAGCCTTAATAGCAGTGTAAGAATAGACTAATACAGTAAATTGGTACCAGGAGTGGAGCACTGCTGTAAAGATATCTGAAAAAGTGGAAGCGACATTTGAACTGGGTAACAGGAAGACGTTGGAACAGTTTGGAGGGCTCAGAAGAAGACAGAAAAATGTGGGAAAGTTTGGCAGTTCCTAGAGACTTGTTGAATGGCTGTGACCAAAATGCTGATAGAGCTTGCTAAATACAATGAAGTCTAGGCTGAGGTGGTCTCAGATGTAGATGAATAACTTGTTGGTAACTGGAATAAAGGTCATTCTTGCTATGCTTTAGCAAAGAGACTGGTGGCACTTTGTCCCACCCTAGAGATCTGTGGAACTTTGAACTTGAAAGAGATGATTTATAGTATCTGGCAGAAGAAATTTCTAAGCACCAAAGCATTCAAGAAATGACAGAGCATAAAAGTTTGGAAAATTTGTAGCCTGACCATGCAGTAGAAAAGAAAATCCATTTTCTGAGGAGAAATTCAAGCCAGCTGCAGAAATTTGCATAAGTAACAAGGATCCAAATGTTAATTGCCAATAGGGAAACTGTCTCCAGGGCATATCAGAGACCTTGGTAACAGCCCCTCCCATCACAGGCCTGGAGGCCAAGGAGGAAAAAAACGGTTTTGTGGGTTGGGTCCAAGGTGCCTCAGGACTTGGTGCCTTGTGTCCCAGCCACTCCAGCTATGGCTAAAAGGAACAAAGTTACAGCTCACACCATGGCTTCAGAGGATGCGAGCCCCAAGCCTTAGCACCTTCCACATGGTGTTGATCCTACAGGTACACAGAAGTTAAAAATTGAGGTTTGAGAACCTCTGCCTAGATTTTACAGAATGTATCAAAATGCCTGAATGTCCAGGAAGATGTTTGCTGTGGAGCCAGAGCCTCATAAAAAACCTTTGTTAGGGTAGTGTGAAAGGGAAATGTGGAGTTGGAGCCCCCATATTAAGGAGTCCCTACTGGGGCACTACCTAGTGGAGCTGTGAGAAGTGGGCCACTGTCCTCCAGACCCCAGAATGGTAGATTTATAAGCAGCTTGCACCATGCACCTGGAGAAGACACAGACACTCAACACCAGCCAGCCCTTTAAAGCAGCTAGGAGGGGGGATGTAACCTGCAAAGCCACAGAGGTGGAGCTGCCCAAGACCATGGGAACCCACCTATTACATCAGCACCATCTGGATGTGATACATGGAGTCAAAAGAAATCATTTTGAACTTTAAGTTTTAATGACTGCCCTATGGGATTTTGGACTTGCATGGGACCTATAGCCCCTTTGTTTTGGCAAATTTGCTTCATTTGGAATGGGTATAATTACCCAATGCCTGTACCCCCATTGTATCTAGGAAGTAACTAACTTGCTTTCTGTTTTACAGGCTCATAGGCAGAAGGGACTTGCCTTATCTCAGATGAAACTTTGAACTTAGACTTTTGAGTTAATGCTGAAATAACACTTTGGGGAACTGTTGAGAAAACATAATTGTGTTTTGAAATGTGAGAAAGACAAGATTTGGGAAGGGCCAGGAGCAGAAAGATATGTCCCCACACAAATCTCACCTTGAATTGTAATCCAAATTGTAATCCTCACATGTTGGGGGAGGGATCTCGTGGGAGGTTCCCCCATGCTGTTCTCATGACAGTGAATGAATTCTCATGAGATGATAGTTTTATAAGGGTCTTTCCCCCTCTCTTCTCTGCACTTCTCTCTCCTACCACCAGGTAAAGAAGGACATGTTTGCTTCCCCTTCCATCATGATTGTAAGTTTCCAGAGGCCTCCCCAGCCATGCAGAACTGTGAGTCAATTAAACTTCTCCCTTTATAAATTACCCAGGCTCAGGTATTTCTTCATAGCAGCATGAAAATGTACTAATACAATTGTATATCAAAATATTCTCTTCAACCTCTTCTGATTTTCAAATAATTTGAGATATTTTCATAGAACTTTAAAAGTACTGTGAGCCCTAGGCACTATGACTACTGTGTCTACTGGGTAAGTTGACCCTGATGGCACTTTTTCATTTAGATGGTTCCAGTTCTCAAATCTCATCCCTGGCATTAACTGAATGGAGCCTTAGTTTCTTTCTGTGTGAAATGACAAGACTTAGATTTCTTAATCTATATTATCTCATCGGCCTTCCCCCAACACCATGAGGTATCATCTTTTTCTACTTTCCACAGGCTCAGAGATTTTAAGAGATTGCCTTGAATTGTCTCAGCTGGGAACTGACAGCATATCTTGGGAAAGGGAAGGGAATGAGAACCAATATCTGCCTATTTTAGGCATTTCACACACACAATCCACCATTTAATTTCCAACTACCCTGCAGGGTAATGTCTGAGTTTTCCATCCAAGCCAATCAGCTAATAGAGAGCTTGGCCAGGGTAGGGCATAGGTGGCAGTAGAAAAATTTGGGAAAATCTGATAATAATACTAAGTCCAAAGTGCGGGAACAAAGCTCCAAACAAGAGGCAAAGTCAAGGGCCTCAAGCCAGAGAGAAAATGGAGTGAACTAGGAGCTTGGGGAAAAAGAGAAAGATGATGACCTGCTGCTGCAAACAGGCCAGCATGCCGAGGGACCCACTTTCCTGGCTGTCATAAAGATATAAAGAGAAAAATCAGAATGGATAGCTAGAATATGTCGTCTTCATTTTATAGCTGAAGATCTGAGGCTCATAGTGCTAAAGTAATCTCGGGTCACACAGGTAGGAAGTGGAAAAACTGTATATGACTCCTAATGTCACGTTCACTCACAGAACAGACATCTACGTAGAGGCCACATCTCCATTCTGAGTTTTTTCAGTGGCCTTCTAAAAAGATACCCCAATCTTGGGCATGACCACTGGGAGCAAGGCATTGCCTGAGATCTTGCCAGATTGGTCTCTGTTAACACACAGTCTCATGCGTATCCCCAAGCTCATAAAGAAAACATGCAATAGCAGAGTCCTTGCCAACATTCTATGCTGAATGAATACACAGAATATGGAAAGAGATATGTTTCCCTTTTTACATCTTTTCAAAGAAAAACTTGGAGAAAATGGAGTCCTAAAGAGACAGAGAAACCTGACCATTCAGTCTACAAAGAGAGTAAAAGGGGGCCTAGAGCATTTTAAGTCATCTGTGTATTATGTGTTTGACATTTCCCAATCAATGGAAGCCCTCAGGATCCCCATTTCTGTTAAAGAAACTAGCTCTAATACTGGCTGGAGGGGAATTGTCTGAATGAATCCATTTCAGCTACCTCCCTCCAGCCAGCTTCTCATAGTCTGAGTGGCCAGCCACCTGCCCAAAGCGCAGAAGGCAGAGCGCTGCAGGGAAGGTGATTAGGATGGGCTGGCCCAGAGATGACAGCCATGCAGAACTATAGCACAAAAATTAATCATATAAGGTCTCTTTGATTCCTGCTAGCAACTGATTTTAGGAATGAAGTTCAGTTACCAAAAACTACATCTAGCCCATACTTATTCTTTTATGCAGTCTTCCTATGGGTCACTCACATACCTGGAATGACTTTCATTATAGTTTCATAACCATCTGGGAGTGTATCACTTGATTAATTCCAGCATTTAATTGCAAACCCAAGCAGAGAGACGCTTTTTATCATATATCTACACACTCGAACTCAGCTAACATGTAAGCAATATAGCTTAATCACTTGAGATTAAGCTACATCCCACCTGTAAATACATAGATACATTTTTCTCAAGTCAAACAAACCCCTGGAGCCTGGTGAGAGCTATGTTGAGCCAAAAGAAGACATAAAGCCACATTCTCAACTGCTTTCAGGAAGAGTGGTGGGTTCTAGTGTGGGTCTCAGCACTCCTTTCCTTGCCATGACTGCCTGTTGAATATGGTCCCAGTAGAAAGCAAGGAGAACAGTACACTACCACTGCAATGTCATTATGAGAGTCCACAGCACCCACACGCAAGACCCCATGAGACTTTGAAAAGTTAGCCCCAGCCCTATCTCCTGTCTCTCTGAAGGACAGAACCCAAGTGGTCCCGCAAACCAGACTTTGCAACTCCCTTGAAATCTGACACTCATTTACTTAAGAATTTATTATACATCTGCTAGCATATGTATGTCTCAGCTTTGGCTTTTCATCAGGAATACATGCTGGGAACACTTAACTGCACTGACATCCACATAAAATAGTAAGGAGTCCACCACCAAGATCCACACGGTCTTCCCAACACAGTTGGCCTACATCTGCTCAACACGCTTGACGCTGTGTTTACTTGATGCTCAGGCTGAGATCCAGAGTCTAACAGGCCATCTGATGCCCCCATTAACTTTTCATAAGGAAAGCCCATAAGCATGCACTCATGAATTTGGGAAGGAAGAGAAATCGAAGTCATGGTTGACAACATAGGAAACCTTTACATGTGTCGTGATTGCTCTCCCTGGCATCCATCTCCTGAGCAGGGGATTCTGGGGTGTCACATTTTTAAGGAGTCCATTTTCACAGCGTGCTTCGGCATCTCAGAAAGCTCTCTCAGGGAGCAAAGTCAATCCTAGGTCACTATTTCAATGTAGTTTCCTTTGTACTAAATCCTACTTTCAAGAAAATTCCTGCTATGGTTCACTGGTGTTTAACCTATCATATAATATCCAGGTTTACTGTGTTAGAAGAAGCAGAACAGTATTAAGCTTTTCCCACAAGCCTGTGATTGCATTTGACCTAGTAACCTGTATTAGATTAACATTTATTCTACAACTGCACAGCAAGCCCTGCACCTTGGTGAGCTGCAGTTTATAGAGGACACTAACCATTTTTACAAGTGGAACAGGAAAAGGGAATTGAATCTGAGGGAGTAATTCCAAGCAAGTATGTTGCTGCAGCAGTTAAACTGTTTATACGAGGAGTAGGGGAATTACTTCTGACTGACCTCTCTTTTTATCTGCTTAAAAGACAAAGTGCAGGTCTCCATAGCCAGGGCAAACTCTGGGGAATGCAGCTTTAAAATGTATAGGAGCCATACGGCCCCCACCATCCACCAATAAGCAGCAGCTTCAAAGGCAAGGGAGCACAGATGTAAACAAAGTTACTGGAATTAGGATGTTTTCACAGTAGCCAGGGTCCAAATGTTTCTCCTGTCAGTCACCTCCAAGCAGACCCTCCAGGTCAGGTGGGACAGAAGTGAAACACAAGTTCAAAATGAGAACAGGCTTTTCCATCATGGGTGTTTTGATGGAATGGCTTCTCGATTTTCCTTGGCCACAGCTCAGTATGCAGTGGACTCATTAAGGAACATGTCAGGCTTTGAGGGAGACTGAAGAATGACAAGGGACCCGACAAGGCATCTGTTTGGGACCAAAACAAAAAAGCTGAATCCACGAGGAAGTAATTACCAGGAAATAAAAATCAGAACTCTCTGAGCATCCACCCAACATAACAATGGGAGGAGGTCACCCCACATTATACGGCATATGTAATGAAATCCAATTTAATCTTTCAGTGAACACTGGATTCACGAACACACCTGCTGTGATGGTCAGGGAGTGTTCCTCCTAATGGGGTCAGAGGGAAAGCTGAAACTAGATTATGGGCTCATCCAAGAAAGCCCAATTGTTTCTTGAAATGAAGCAAACAACAAAGCAATAAAAAAAGAGCAGTGTCCTAACACTTGAAAAGTACACAAAGACAGTGCTAATGTATTCCTCTTCACATCCAGGCGACCATATCCCCTCCCATGGAAAAAGCTGTGATATGATTGCTTCACAACTCCAGGATATTTTTTGTCTACTTCACATGGTAATTTGGTTACTTAGTTTTCAATGGAATCTTCCAGAAGTTTCTGAGTATTCATTTGGGCTCAGAAAAATACAACTATCCAGCCTCCTTCCCAGATGTATTGTATCAGAGTCAGCCAGGATGAAGCACCAGCCTCAGCAGGTTTGACCGCTCTCCCAGGTGATGCAGATGAATACTCTCAGTGGAGGACCAATGTTCTAGAACCCATGGAATGCGAAAAAGCGTCCAAATGAGGGTCTGTTGAAGAGGTGTCAACTAGAGCTCAGTTGCAGCTGTTTAGACCCAGCAGCACAGCAAAAGCTGACCCTGTTTTATTTAGGAATCAGCTCAATTAAAGGTTGATGAAACATTCACCCCTACACTGCAATCAATAGGTGCAATTCTGCAGCTGTCAATGTTGTGTGGTAACTTGGAGGCTGCCGACCCTCCAAGATTTTCTTCCCATTGTCTATGGGGGGAGCTGGAAGTTGGAGATTTCGCTTTCAAAGCTGTCACTACTTAGGCCCCCTTTACCCCAAATCTAAGATTTGGCAGGCCTTTTTAAGCTACTTCATTCAGAACAACAGGAAGATATTTCTCCAATTCTATATAAGGAGCCTAAATAACTTCTATAGCCAGACACCCAGAAGGGGTTGTTTTTTTGTTCTTGTTTTCTTTTCTCTTTGAGGGGCAGGGAAAGCGTAAGGACAAGACAGGGGAGTTCAAGGAAGGAGAGGAGAGAGAAATAAACAAGGTGCACCTGGGAATTTTTAAAAGCAGCAACGAGTGAGTTCTGAGGCAGGATAGGGCTGTAATCTGCCCTCAGGATGCCACCTATGAACAGGCCTGGACATAGAGAGACAACTGTTCAGCTGAAGCAACGCTTGTCAATACAATGACCACTGGGCTGAAAACTCAGTGCATGCAAAAGCCCTACTTTTAAGCCCCTCTATTCAAGTAGGTGAATAGGAGGAGATTCCAGACAGCCAAACATAAAGAAAGCTAAATGCAAAGGATGTAGTATGGTCCTGGTTCCATCCCTCACCTGCCACCACTAAAAGAGCCTTAGCCTTATACTCCTACCTGGGGTGTTCAGAGCGACAGACTAGGATATGAGACAAAGAGGGTGCTTCTCAGGGACAGATAATTCTGCAGTCAACAGGCTAAAGGAGCTCTTTTCCCCAAATTCAACTTAATCCCAGGCATTTAAATACTATAGGCAACTCATGCTAGCTTACCCTCTGGGGAAAATGTGGGAGAAAAAATTTAAAGACATGAGCATTGGTGATAGAACAGAGAGACAGAAACCCTTTTTGAAGTACTTGTTTAAAGCTATGTCCTTTCAGAAACACAATGAAGATGGACTCCTAGGTATACCTATGTGCCACACACAGGTAAATACAGGCAAATATGCATCAACACCTATATTTATAGATGTAATATTTTACCCAGATATACCCATGTTTACACAATTATGCAGTAGGTAAGTGATAATGGTGGTATAGCATTAAAGAACAGAGAATCTCAGAATTCAAATTAGAAAAGACTTTCTAGATTATCTAATGCAACCCCTTCAATTTACAGAGGAGGAAATTGAGCCTAAGAGAAATAAGAAGTAACTTGCCCAAGGTCACACACCACCTCTGAGTGACTGAGTCTGGGTTGGAAACCCCCTCCTTGCTGCCTGCCTGGTGTTCATCCCAAAGTGCCACATGGACTCCATGATGAAAACATGGGCTCTAAAACCTCCCTGTCGGTGCTAACGGTGAGTCACAATGCATCCAGAGGAGCCTCTCTATATGGCGTGCAGAATTTCAAGTTGTCTGCTGTGTGTAATGTGTCCATTTAGCCAGAGTCTCTAGTATTAATTACCTCTGTGAGGTACAATATGGCATCATGCGGCTTTGGAATCTGTACCCTTCATTAACCGTTTCCCCATTAACCTTGACTGGAATCACATTCCTATTCTAACCGGTAAGATGTGTTCTATTTGTAAGCACTCCTATTTTCTCTTTGAAACCATTCTCATATTCTTATTTCATTGTAAATGGTCTTACTTGTAATAAAGTGCCATTGAACGTATTTACCATTTGCTCCTTAATTTCGTCCTCTTGGAAAGAGACCGATGTCAGCTACAACAGTAGTTAATATACCTTTGAGCACACACTGTGACCTTTCTCCGGCTCATGCCTGACTTCATTCTCAGATCTCATTAAACAGCAAAAATTATCTTTGGAAAGAGCAAAACCAGAAATGTGCAGGTTTTGTGCTCAGCTATAGAGAAGAATTTGATTTAAATGGCCTCACAATGGCATGCACGTAGAAAATAAAAGGGAGGATGAAACTCCTGTTCTCTCTGCAAACTGGGCAGTGTTACATGCACTGACCTGGATGTAGAGAAGATCTGAGTGATTTTTTGTGCCTGCTGGTTCTACCTTGTTAGTTAAAATATGGGAAGCTCCCTGTGGATATATAAGCTTGTTACCAGGTGGTTCAATCTATGAATGAGCCTTTGGAAGTTATCATCCCCCTAACAGCCCTTAGGGAGTGGGAGAGAGAAAAAGGGATTTTTTTGACGAGCAGAGTAAGAAGGTTCAAGGTTGAAAAAGATCAAGGAATCAAGAAAATCAGGTTTGGGAAAGATACTGCAGACACCCTGAGTCAAATGTGGTTTTCCAAACACCAGGGGTGGGAGAAGGTAATCCTAAAAGCAAATAAAGGAAACCAAAGGTGGAGATATGTTGGGGAGGGGGAGATCAAAGACAAGTTTACCAAGAGGCCACCCCATTCTTGAGCCTTGACCCTGAGCTAAGAGGAGAGGGTGGGGCTAGAGATTCGGCTCAGAGTAACTGAAATATCCAAGTTTTTCTCAGTTCTATCAACCTCCCAGTTTTAGCATCTGACTCACTGATTTCTCTCCATCATTCTCGGATTCTCCACCTAGGTGGCCCTTCCAAGCCACTGGCCTTTTACTTCCTTGACCTCCGGTTGTTAAGGATAATTTTCCTCTATCCGTTACAGTCAAACACTCCCACGCTCATACCCTAGACTAATGATCCTCAACTCTAGCCACACATCTGAATTATCTGAGACAGTGTTTTAGTTTGTTGTTGTTGTTGTTTTAACCACAACATGCAGGGACTGTACCAGAACAATTGTAGTCAGAATCTCTGAAAGTGAAGACAGTCATCAGTATTTTTTGCCAGCTCCCCTGGCAACTTTAATATATAGCCAGGGTTGAGAATCACTGACCTCAATATTTGTTATTATCAATAACTGCATCCATCATACATTTTCTGTTTTAAGCACCTCTACTCTCCAAGGATGTTCTCCCAATTTTCAGCTTATTCGCTGTAGTACCCCAATCCCCAACATCCCTTGACTCCACTGGGACTTCTCACCTACATACTCTGCCATGTTTTCAATCTATCCACCCTCCTCACATCCTCATTTCCCTCTTCATTTGGCTTAGAGTCCCTGTTTCCATCATCATCTCTCCCTTGTATACCCACAAATGCCATGTTCCTTTCTCCCTCTGTTAGGGCTGCCTGACCACACCCCAAGCCAGGTTTGCATTAATCAAGAACTTACCAAGAAATGGATAAAACCAAGAGAGAGCAAAGGGGGAGACATTCTAGAAGGGATTGTTCTAAAAGTGCAGGAAGGTAAAGGGAAAGCAATAAGGGATAGGGAAGCACCCCAAGGCTAACAGCAGCAGGAAGCAGTTACCACCCCTAAGCCTGGAGGAATAAGAACAGGGATGGTTCCTGGGTCCTACAAAAAGCCACACCTACAGAAGAGGGCTGCTTAATAGAAGCTGGGGCTTCCTTGGAGGGTATAGTCATTGACAACTAGGGGCCACTGGAGAAGGAGTGGGAAAGTAAATATAAGCATCTCACTGCCTCCTGCGCTTCAATCTCCTGCCTGCCATCAGCCAAACCCAACCCAGCGGCCAAGGAAGGCATTGAATCATTCCATACGCATGAGCCTCCCAGGGCACCAAACCAGATGAAGACGGATAAAGAATGAGTCAGAATGGGCATATGAACAATACTCAACACATGATTAAATTTATCTTTCTGCTTATATCTCCATGGCATCCAAGCAGAGCTGGGAAACCTGCACAGCCATGCTGATTGATCTCTCGTAAGACTAATACTGCAGTCTTCCTGGGGGCTTATAACATTACCCAGCAGCCATTCCATATTTACTGGTAAACTCACTTTCTCACCATCTTAGACGACCATCAGCTCCCTGCCCCACCTCACTGACTTTGCCTGATATTTTACTAACAAAATAGAACCAACTGTAACAGAACTCACTCATTTTCCCACCAAATCTATCCCACCCCGTTCCTGTCTTCTTTACCAGCCTTCCTGACCCAAAGATGACCTGTCCCTCCTTTTATCCAAGGCCGATCTCTCCACTTATGTACGTAATTCCATCCCCCTCACTACTCAGAAAACTGGCTTCTAAAATTAGCTACCTTTTCTCTCTCCTGCATCACAAAACAAAACAAGTTTCAAAAACCCTGCTTACACTCTCAGCCCCACTGATTTGCAGTTCCATGACTGTGCGGAGCACATTAATTACTTATTTGTTCTAACTGCATCTTGAAATGCTCTTTCTTAAGACACTTCATGGCTTACTGCTTCACTTTATTCAGGTCTCTGCTCATATCTCATTCATTCTTCTCTGACCATCCAATGATAATAGACTGTGCTCCTACCCTGCTGTTCTCCATCCTATTTACCCTGATTAAGTTTTCTTCATAGCAGTCACCACTAAGTGAAAATACTGTATCTATTTAGTTATGCTTTCATTTTTCTGCAGCTCCCACTAGAATCTACTAATAACAAAGATTTCACAGGTCTCGTTTACTATAGTATCTTTAGTATTTGGCACAGTGTCTGATCTATGATAGGATTTCAATAGGAGATGACAGGGAGGGAGAAAAGAATAGAGGACTTAGGCACAGAGGCCTGGCTGGTGAGACTGTTTGCTTGTTGCCCCAGCAGAAATCAGGCTCACAAGATGAAATGGCTCAGGTCTCAGTACCTTAGGAATAGGTCTTTATCCAGAAGCTAGAGTATAAGCAAATATGGGAGAAAGGATGTATACAGTGAAAATTCCAAAGTCCTGACTTTAATCCTGTTTCTGGCACTCCTAATTGTACCACTTTGGGCAAGTTACTTTATCTCTCTGTGCTTCTATTTCTTTATTTGTAAATAAAGAAGGATTGAGGAAGGGAATAGATGTAGAAATGTTTTGTAAATTTTAAAAGCATTATGTAATTACCTCTTCAGAACTACCGGATTCCATTGATACTTTTTATTTTTCAACTCTTACATTTTCTTCTTATTTTCAGTTTAAATTGTTTCCTAGCAATAACATGGTCAAGATCATGACCCATCGCATAGGCATATGACATGTGATATTATGGCATTAGTGTTTGGTAAGTCATCTAGGCATATGATATTATGGCATTAGTGTTTAATATGTCATTTAGTATCTATTTTCTGAGTTATGGGTGTTTCAATTCTCATGGCCCAGAAGTGTAAAAACTATATTTTTAGCCACAAATCTTACATAGACAAAGAAATAAAAATATGTAAGAGTGAACTACCTTTCTTAAGTAGCCAAGTGAAGAATGGAATTTAGGTTAAACAGCCCTTGTTTTCCATTTCTTCTACCTATGCCCAGAAGTCTACGGCACTTAGGGCATGGTTTGAAATACCCTGGCTTACACATTGGGATTCTTTGAGCATCTAGACCAGCCCTTCTCAACTTGATATCCTCAAGGAGTTGCAGAGGCCAGTGGAAATTGGAATTATCCATATCTGAGAAAAGTAAATGCTGATAAGGACAGCAGTAATGTGCCAGCCATGAGATCAGGGGCTCTCAGGCTTCCCTCCTGAACCCTATGCCTGCCAATCTTGGCCACCTACCTTTGTGGTGGATTCCAGGTTTGCAGACCTCCAAATAATAGCATAGTGTTCTATGATTCATTAAATACCCTTGAAGAGTCAGCTAGTTGTATCTCTATTCCATTCTTCCATTCTTTTTCAAAATAATAGAATCCACTATTTGTATCTTGGTATATTCCCAGTCTCCTCTGCAGCTATGCATTACCATCTAACCAAGTTCCGGACAGGGGAATATGAGCAGAAGTCATGTAATCAAATTCTAGGCTGTGTTCTTAGATGGTAACAGCCCTCTCTCCTCTTTCCTCCATCCTCTTATCTGGGTCATGGATATGGAGGAGCTACTTTGGACCATTTATTCTTATAAGGGAAACACACTAAAGATAAAGCAAAACAAAGCAGAAGTAGCTGGGTCTTTAGACAACCTTGTTGAACAGAGCTGCATGCTAGCCCTGGGCCTCCTACTTCCTGGCTATTATAGGAAGGAAAAATAAAGTCGATCTCACTTAAGTCACTTTTGTCTGGGGCCTCTGTTACATATGTAGTTGAACACTTATCCTAACTGATACAAAAAGTAAGGTCAGAATCAAAAGAGTGTCACCTCTTCCCCACTAGTCCTCCAGTCAAAACACTCAAGCCTGAAATCAGTGGGTGAATACAGTCCCAGGGAAAACACTGGGTGCTACCTCCCTCCAGCATTCCAGATCCAACCCTTCCTTCTTATCCTAAAGGGAGGAGCCATTGGGATAAGTCAGGGCTGACAGCCAGGCAGCTCCTCTCTGTTCTATCTTTTCATGCTCTATAAGGCTGATTGGTGCCGTCTACCTTCAGAACCAGTGATCATGGCCAGCCCACAGTGCCCCACATCCAAGGAGGGCTTTGGGAATATAAGCTATGATGAGGGTGGCTTCTAAAGGTGGCAGCTGAAACAAATCAGGGCCCCTGTTTCCAACTGTGCACAGCCCCAATGCCAGCCAGAAGATGGCAGTACCGCTCCCCATGTCTGGCATACCCACCCACTGCAGTCCAGTCCCAGGCCGCATCCTCCCATACATTCTATCAGATACTGGCTCCAGAAGAGATTCGTTCCAGGGAAAAGTGTACAGGGAAATGTAATACATTTTAATTGAATTTTAGCACATTTTAAAATAATTATACTATGCTCTATAAAAGTTTTAGGTATCTATGTATGTATGTATTTATTTATTTATTCATTCATTCATAAGAGACGGGGTTTCACTCAGTCACTCAGGTTGGAGTACAGTGGTGTGATCATAGCTCACTGCAATCTCAAACTCATGGCCTTAAGTGATCCTCCCACCTCAGCCTCTCAAGTAGCTGGGACTACGGGCACTCACCACCATACCTGGCTAATTTTTTTATTTTCGTAATTTCTTTTTGCAGATGAGATTTCACTATGTTTCCCAGGCTGGTCTCGAACTCCTGGCCTCAAACAATTCTCCTGCCTTGGCCCTCCAAAGAGCTGAGATTACAAGCCTGAGCCATCACACCCAGCATATTTTTAAAAACCTTTGCAGCATTGTTTGATAACCATGGCATTTTCCTGGGACCATTCATTTGAATAGCTGAAATCTTGACCATATGTGATGTTCTATATCAGGTATGTGTGTGCCCCTAGACACTTAGTCCTCTCAGTTAAAAGGGGAAAGGAAAGGTCCTGAGCTGAATGCAGATGCTGGTGGTCAGATCAGCTACCCTTCACTTTCCCAATTCACTCTTTCCTGCACCTTGCTCACACCCACCTTGGAAGATTCCAGGGTGTTCTAGCTACAAGGAAACTTGAAGGTCATCAAACCTGGTGTTTTTTCCTGCTTTTTAAACAAAGTTATCCTTAACAAAAATGAAATCTTGTGTGGAATCCTAATATTCAAAACAAATAAAAGCAGAACTTTACTAGTGTATATTTACTTTATGAGTTCAAATATGCTATATATAATATAAAGTATATCACTGATGACTCTAAGACTGATTTGATGAATGTAAAAACTTTGAATAATTACAAACATATTATCCTCAGCATCCGATGTATTACGTTATTTTCACTTAGTAGCACAATATTTAGAAAATACCCATTCATCTAGCTGAGTAGTTGCCAATGGCAACAGTTTTGTTTTGTTTTAAAACAACTTGCCTTACAACTTGGATTTCTGATCCACTAAATTTACCCAGAAGCTTGCAAGAAAAGTAGTAGGAAATATCTGTTTCAAAGTTGAATTGTTGGTAACACCTAATAAATTCTTGCATTTCTGATCATAAAGTCAGAATGGATCATTCATTCCAGCTCTTGTGTGATGTTTTCAAGATGCAAGAGAGTCCGTTGTGGTGGTACAAACAAGTCTTATGAAATGAGAAGAGCATATGCAAAAAAAAAAAAGCTTGATCCGACACTTAACTGAGCTCATACAAATATACTATGGTCACAAACTCACTTGTGCAACTTTGTATCAGTAGAGACATGCATCAGTCATGCTAGAATTTGAGAGACAGACTAGTGCAGAATATCAGTATTCCTCATCAAATGTGTGTACCCGGATGGCAGTTTTATTCTGATGTTCATTCCAAATGAACCTAGCAGCACATTTTAACACATCGATGTTCTTAGATATGTTAAAATGTGAAATAAAATACATCTGAATGTATGTTATTTTTTACAGTGTTTTCAATAGGAAAGATATATTTTGCCAGAGAAAAATCAAATTAAAAGTTTCCAGAACTCCTAAAACTCCTCCATAGAGCCCCCTAAGTTTCCATGGAATTGAGTCTGAAAACCATTCCATGGAACTGAGTTTGAAATCAATCATGAAGACCATATAAGGATTCTTAGTCCAAACAGGCATGTTTGGTAGCCTAAAGCCACTCTGGAAGTTTGTGACAGAATCAAGACTAGGGCCTGGGTCTTCTGACTCCCATTCTAGGCTCTTTTCCACCAGACTGACCTGTTTGTCATAGAAGGATGTGCTATCACATCTCTCATCCAAGGGAAAGTTCCAGATGTGGCATCTGAGTCCTACGGTCCCAAAGGAGAATGTGTCCATCTAAATGGGCTATGACTGTGACTATGAATGCTAAAGCTTTCATGAACTCTAAAATTAGGAAAAGTATAAACCCCAAATTTATGCCTTGGAATTAGGCTGTCTTAATTTATACCTTCTTCATTTATAAGTTGCTAGAGATGCGATGAGTAGGGTATGACCCCCTTGTAGCTCAAGGCCGTTGTTTTTTAATCCATGGTTTTCTAGGTTAGAACTTGATCTCCAAGCCAATTGGTGAGGGTTATAGTAATTTCCACAGGACACTGTATTTGTTTGGTAACATTCCCATAACAAAGCACTACAAATGGGACGACCTAAATAACAGAAGTTTATTTTCTCACAATCCAGGAGGCTGGAAGTCCAAGATCAAGGTGTGGGCCAAGTTGGTTTCGTTCTAAGGCTTCGCTCCATGGCTTGTAGGTGGCCATCTTCTCCCAGTGCCTTCACATTGTCTTCCCTCTTCATGTGCCTGTGTCCTAAGCTCTCTTCTTATAAGGACACCGAATACAGGGGATTAGAGCCCACCCTAATGACCTCATTTTACCTATTACGTCTTTAAAGGTGTTATCTCCAAATACAGTCACACTCTGGGTGACTGCGGGTCACTTTAACATATAGATGGGGGAGGTGGGGGTAAGGAGGACACAATTCAGCCTGTAACAAGGATAATGGTTGATTGGGGTTGCCAACCATAAAGCAATGGAGTGTAAGGACCAAGACGGGAGCACCTGTCAGTGATCTGATCACTCCATTCTCCTCTTCCATCCCATTCTGGGCATGGTCTTCGAGATCCTAAGGGAAAGGCTGAAAACTATGTTCAAACACCCCCTAACTTCACGTTTCTGTGCAGGTTAGATATGTGGGGTTACAGAAAGGCAGATAAAATTGAAAATCAGGATCGATTTTGGTACTTTTACTTTTTCTAATTTACCACTGTAGGCTTAAATAACTTAAAAAAAAAAAACTGGTTTGAGATTAAGAAGGGTATATTTTGAAGGTTTCCAAATACTCAGAATGCTAACAGGTTGGAGAGTTTGATAATCCATATACATTTTTAAATCTATGAAAATTTAGGCTTTTAAAATCAGCTTTTATTCATAATTCATAATTGCAAAGATATGGAACCAACCTAAGTGCCCATCAACCAACAAGTGGATAAAGAAAATGTTGTCTGAATACACCATAGAATACTACTCAGCCATAAAAGAGAATAAAATAGTGTATCTTGTAACAACTTGGATGGAGCTGGAGGCCATTATTCTCAGTGAAGTAACTCAGGAATGAATAACCAAAGATTTTATGTTCTCACTTATTTTAAGTGGCAGCTAAGCTATGAGAATACAGGGGAATAAGAATGATATAATGGACTTTGGGGACTCAGGGCACAGGGAAGTTTGGGGAGGTTAAGGGATGAAAGACTACACATTGGGTAAAGTGTATACTGCTTGGGTGACGGGTGAACTAAAATCTCAGAAACCACCACTAAAGAACTTGTCCATGTAACCAAAAACCACCTGTATACTGAAAAGTATTAGAATAAAAAGTTTTTAAAATCAGCTTTTATAAACAAACCTTAATTCTGTTGATAAACAAAGAGCCTTTAAAGTGAATACAAAGGGCAAAGGATCCTATTATAAAAATACACAGAGAGCAACAACAGGCTACAAATGGCTAATCTATATATAAATGATGCTCAATATTACTCATTAGAGAAATGCAAATTCACTCAGAGGTTAAAACGGGATACCATTTTCTAGCCATCATTAGTAAAAAGATTTAAGTATTTATTTGACAACATGCAGTGTTAGAGAAGGTATGAGAAATCACACTGTTGACTGATAGATATATAATTCAGTGGGGAAATTTTGCAGCATTTGTAATCTAGAATCAGCAGCGAAGCTTCTAACATTTTCTGTGCTAGAGAAAAGGTTTGTGCCCAAACTGCTGAGATGAGTTTCTCCAGAATCATCTATCACTGAAAAGCTGTCTCTCCTCACAAATTAGGGCTTACTAGTGGACCATTTAAGAGAGCCTTTGAGGTTGAAGTATATTTATTTATAACATACTGCCTCAAAACTTTCAGTTGTTCTTAATGCCAAGTCAGTCAATAAAAAGAAACTTTGTTCTCGTGTAGTCATATATAACCACACCTGGCATTTCTTCCTTTCAGATGCCTCCAGGATGAAGCCTCTGCCATGCCACCACCCCATTCCCACTGATCCACAATAGCCCAACCTCATCACTTTATACCCTACTACAGCCTCCACTGGTACAGCTGCTGATAGCTCCCTCTCTACCTTAGGCGGTGGCTCCCTGATTCATCATTTGTATTGGGTTATTTATTGCTTAAGAACCTTCAGTGTCTACCCATTACCTATTTCATCTCTTTCAAACTTCTCAAAGGACTCAGTAATATGGGCCCTCCAAACTCTATTTTCTATCACTTCTTTCAATGACGCTTACAATCTAACTAGTCACATTTCTCCTTTACCCAAAGCCCATACTCATCTCCAACTCTATACGTTTGATTCTATAGTTTCCCCCACTTACAACTTCTTCCTGCCTACCTTCCCAAATGCTACTTCTCTTCCAAAGTCTAAAAGTGAATTCTTCTATTTATACTGAGTATTATTTAGTATTTTCCTGGTCCATAGTTTCCCCATGGCAAATAATACAAACAAATATTCATTGGTCTCACACTTGAATGCCAGTGATGCAGCAAACATTCTGATACACACTTTTGATTCAGAGAGGGGCATGATGTGATGCTTGCTAGATGGAGAAATGGAAGAAAGGCACTATAGGCAGAAAGAACAGCATGAGCGATGGCACAGAGCCATGTGTATAGCTTATGCAGGAAGAAACAACTGGTGTAGATTCCAGATGGAGTGGGTCAGGAGGGGATGGACATTTTCACATGCAGCCAGTATGAGTTCCTCAAGTTGCTGTAACAGGCATGTCGCATGTGCCATTGAAGGAAAATATGAGCTGGGTATGGTGGAACATGCCTGTAGTCCCAACTACTTAGGAAGTTGAGGTGAGAGGATTTCTTCTATTATTATTATTGTACTTTAAGTTCTAGGGTACATGTGCACAACATACAGGTTTGTTACATAGTATACATGTGCTATGTTGGTTTGCTGCACCCATTAACTCGTCATTTACATTAGGTATTTCTCCTAAAGCTATCCCTCCCCCAGACTCCACCCCATGACAGTCCCAAGTGTGTGATGTTCCCTGCCCTGTGTCCAGGTGTTCTCATTGTTCAGTTCCCACCTATGAGTGAGAACATGTGGTGTCTGGTTTTCTGTCCTTGCGATAGTTTGCTCAGAATGATGGTTTCCAGCTTCATCTGTGTCTCTGCAAAGGACATGAACTCATCCTTTTTTACGGTTGCATAGTATTCCATGGTGTATATGTGCCACATTTTCTTAATCCAGTCTATCATTGGACATTTGGGTTGGTTCCAAGTCTTTGCTATTGTGAATAGTGCCACAATAAACATGTGTGCATGTGTCTTTAGGGTAGCATGATTTATAATCCTTTGGGTACATACGCAGTAATGGGATAGCTGGGTCAAATGGTATTTCTAGTTCTAGATCCTTGAGGAATCGCCACACTGTCTTCCACATTGGTTGAACTACTTTACACTCCCACCAACAGTGTAAAAGCATTCCTATTTCTCCACAGCCTCTCCAGCACCTGTTGTTTCCTGACTTTTTGATGATCACCATTCTAACAGATGTAAGATGGTATCTCATTGTGGTTTTTATTTGCATTTCTCTGATAGCCAGTGATGATGAGCATTTTTTCATGTGTCTGTTGGCTGCATAAATGTCTTCTTTTGAAGAGTGTCTGTTCATATTCTCTGCCCACTTTTGATGGAGTTTGTTTTTTCTTGTAAATTTGTTTAAGTTCTTTGTAGATTATGGATATTAGCCCTTTGTCAGATGAGTAGGTTGCAAAAATTTTCTCCCTTTCTGTAGGTTGCCTGCTCACTCTGATGGTAGTTTCTTTTGCTGTGCAGAAGCTCTTTAGTTTAATTAGATCCCATTTGTCAATTTTGGCTTTTGTTGCCCTTGCTTTTGGTGTTTTAGTCATGACATCTTTGCCCGTGCCTACATCCTGAATGGTATTGCCTAGGTTTTCTTCCACGGTTTTTATGGTTTTAGGTCTAACATTTAAGTCTTTAATCCATCTTGAATTAATTTCAAATAAGGTGTAAGGAAGGAATCCAGTTTCAGCTTTCTACATATGCCTAGCCAGTTTTCCCAGCATCATTTATTAAATAGAGAATCCTTTCCCCATTTCTTGTTTTCATCAGGTTTGTCAAAGATCAGATGGTTGTAGATGTGTGGTGTTATTTCTGAGGCCTCTGTTCTGTTCCATTGGTCTATATCTCTATTTTGGTACCAGTACCATGCTGTTTGGGTTACTGTAGCCTTGTAGTGTAGTTTGAAGTCAGGTAGCGTGATGCCTCCAGGTTTGTTCTTTTTGCTTAGGACTGTCTTGGCAGTGTGGGCTCCTTTTTGGTTCCACGTGAACTTTAAAGTAGTTTTTTTCCAATTCTGTGAAGAAAATCATTGGTAGCTTGATGGGGATGGCATTGAATCCATAAATTACCTTGGGCAGTATGGCCATTTTCACGATATTGATTATCCATGAGCATGAATGTTCTTCCATTTGTTTGTGTCCTCTTTTATTTCGTTGAGCAATGATTTGTAGTTCTCCTTGAAGAGGTCTTTCACATCCCTTGTAAGGTAGATTACTAGGTATTTTATTCTCTTTGTAGCAATTGTGAATGGGAGTTCACTCATGATTTGGCTGTCTGTTTGTCTGTTATTGGTGTATATGAATGCTTGTGATTTTTGCACATTGATTTTGTATCCTGAGACTTTGCTGAAGTTGCTTATCAGCTTAAGGAGATTCGGGGCTTGAGACAATGGGGTTTTCTAAAAATACAATCATGTCATCTGCAAACAGGGACAATTTGACTTCCTCTTTTCCTAATTGAATACCCCTTATTTCCTTCTCTTGCTTGATTGCCCTGGCCAGAACTTCCAACACTATGTTGAATAAGAGTGGTGAGAGAGGGGCATCCCTATCTTGTGCCAGTTTTCAAAGGGAATGCTTCCAATTTTTGCTCATTCAGTATGATATTGGCTGTGGGTTTGTCATAAATAGCTCTTATTTTGAGATACGTTCCATCAATGCCTAGTTTGAGAGTTTTTAGCATGAAGGGTTGTTGAATTTTGTTGAAGGCCTTTTCTGCATCTATTGAGATAATCATGTGGTTTTCGTCATTGGTTCTATTTATGTGATGGATTACATTTATTGATTTGTGTATGTTGAACCAGCCTTGCATCCCAGGGATGAAGCTGACTTGGTCATGGTGAATAAGCTTTTTGATGTGCTGCTGAATTCAGTTTGCCAGTACTTTATTGAGGATTTTCACATCAATGTTCATCAGGGATATTGGTCTAAAATTCTCTTTTTTTGTTGTGTCTCTGCCACGCTTTAGTATTAGGATGATGCTGGTCTCATTAAATGAGTTAGGGAGGATTCCCTCTTTCTCTATTGATGGGAACAGTTTCAGAAGAAATGGTACCAGCTCCTCTTTGTACCTCTCATAGAAATTGGCTGTGAATCCGTCTGGCCCTGGACTTTTTTTTGGTTGGTAGGCTATTAATTATTGCCTCAATTTCAGAGCCTGTTATTGGTCTACTCACACAACTACTCAACTTCTTCCTGGTTTAGTTTTGGGAGGGTGTATGTGTCCAGGAATTTATCCATTTCTTCTAGATTTTCTAGTTTATTCACATAGAGCTGTTTATGGTATTCTCTGATGGTAATTTGAATTTCTGTGGGATCGGTGGTGATATCCCCTTTATCATTTTTTATTGCATCTATTTGATTCTTCTCTCTTTTCTTATTAGTCTTTCTAGTGGTCTATCAATTTTGTTGATCTTTTGCAAAAAACAACTCCTGGATTCAATTATTTTTTTAAGGGATTTTTGTCTCTATCTCCTTCAGTTCTGCTCTGATCTTAGCTATTTCTTGCCTTCTACTAGCTTTTGAATTTTTTGCTCTTGCTTCTCTAGTTCTTTTAATTGTGATGTTAAGGTGTTGATTTTAGATCTTTCCTGCTTTCTCTTGTGGGCATTTAGTGCTAAATTTCCCTCTACACACTGCTTTAAATATGTCCCAGAGATTCTGGTACGTTGTTTCTTTGTTCTCCTGTTTTCAAGGAACGTCTTTATTTCTGACTTCATTTCGTTATTTACCCAGTAATCATTCAAGAGCAGGTTGTTCAGTTTCCATGTTGTGCAGTTTTGAGTGAATTTCTTAATCCTGAGTTATAATTTGATTTCACTGTGGTCTGAGAGTCAGTGTGTTGTGATTTCTGTTCTTTCACATTTGCTGAGGAGTGCTTTACTTCTAACTGTGTGGTTGATTTTGGAATAAGTGCAATGTGGTGCTAAGAAGAATGTATATTCTGTTGATTTGGGGTGTAGAGCTCTGTAGATGTCTATTAGGTCTGCTTGGTGCAGAGATGAGTTCAATTCCTGGATATCCTTGTTAACTTTCTGTCTCGTTGATCTGTCTAATGTTGACAGTGGAGTGTTGAAGTCTCCCATTATTATTGTTTGGGAGTCTAAGTCTCTTTGCAGGTCTCTAAGGACTTGCTTTATGAATCTGGGTGCTCCTGTATTGGGTGCATATATATTTAGGATAGTTAGCTCTTCTTGTCAAATTGATCCCTTTACCATTATGTAATGACCTTTGTCTCTTCTGATCTTTGCTGGTTTAAAGTCTGTTTTATCAGAGATGACGATTGTAACCCCTGCTTTTTTTTCGTTTTCCATTTGCTTGGTAGATCTTCCTCCATCACTTTATTTTGAGCCTATGTGTGTCCCTGCAGGTGAGATGGGTCTCCTGAATACAGTACACTGATGGGTCTTGACTCTTTATACAATTTGCCAGTCTGTGTCTTTTAATTGGAGCATTTAGCCCATTTACATTTAAGGATAATATTGTTATGTGTGAATTTGTTCCTGTCATTATGATGTCAGATGGTTATTTTGCCCATCAGTTGATGCAGTTTCTTCCTAGAATCAATTTTATTTACAATTTGGCATGTTTTTGCAGTGGCTGGTACTGGTTGTTCCTTTCCATGTGTAGTGCTTCCTTTAGGAGCTCTTGTAAGGCAGGCCTGGTGGTGACCAAATCTCACAGCATTTGCTCGTCTGTAAAGAATTTTATTTCTCCTTCACTTATGAAGCTTAGTTTGGCTGGATATGAAATTCTGGGTTGAAAATTCTTTTCTTTAAGAATGTTGAATATTGGCCCTCACTCTCTTCTTGCTTGTAGAATTTCTGCCTAGAGATCTGCTGTTAGTCTGAGGGACTTCCCTTTGTGGGTAACCCGACCTTTCTCTCTGGCTTCCCTTAACATTTTTTCCTTCATTTCAACCTTGGTGAATCTGACAATTATGTGTCTTGGAGTTGCGCTTCTCAAGGAGTATCTTTGTGGTGTTCTCTGTACTTCCTGAATTTGAATGTTGGCCTGCCTTGCTAGGTTGGGGAAGTTCTCCAGGATAATATGCTGAAAAGTGTTTTCCAACTTGGTTCCATTCTCCCCATGACTTTCAGGTACACCAATCAGACATAGATTTGGTCTTTTCACATGGTCCCATACTGCTTGGAGGCTTTGTTTATTTCTTTTTACTCTTTTTTCTCTAAACTTCTTGCTTATTTCATTAATTCGATCTTCAGTCACTGATACCCTTTCTTCCACTTGATCAAATTGGCTATTGAACCTCGTGTATGTGTCACATAGTTCTCGTGCCATGGTTTTTAGCTCCATCAGGTCACTTAAGGTCTTCTCTACACTATTCTAATTAGCCACTCGTCTAATCTTTTTTCAAGGTTTTTAGCTTCCTTGCAATGGTTTCAAACATCCTCCTTTAGCTCAGAGAAGTTTGCTATTACTGACCTTCTGAAACCTACTTCTGTCAGCTCTTCAAAGTGATTCTCCATCCAGCTTTGTTCCCTTGCTGGCAAGAGGCTGTAATCCTTTGGAGGAGAAGAGGCACTCAGGTTTTCAGAATTTTCAGGTTTCCTGCTCTGGTTTCTCCCCATCTTTGTCGTTTTATCTACCTTTGGTCTTTGATGTTGGTGACCTACAGATGGGGTATTGGTGTGGATGTCCTTTTGTTGGTGTTGACGCTATTTCTTTCTGTTTGTTAGTTTTCCTTCTAACAGTCAGGTCCCTCAGCTGCAGGTCTGTTGGAGTTTGCTGCACGTCCACTCCAGACCCTGTTTCCTGGGTATCACCAGCAGAGGCTGCAGAACAGTAAATATTGCTGCCTGATCCTTCTGCTGGAAGCTTTGTCCCAGAGGGTCACCTGCCTGTATGAGGTATCAGTTGGCCCCTACTGGCAGGTGTCTCCCAGTTAGGCTACACGGGGGTCAGGGACCCACTTGAGGAGGCAGTTTGTCTGTTCTCAGAGCTCAAACACCATGCCGGAAGAACTACTGCTCTCTTCAGAGCTGTCAGACAGGGACATTTAAGTCTGCAGAAGTTTCTGTTGCCTTTTGTTCAGCTATGTCCTGTCCCCAGAGGTGGAGTCTACAGAGGCAGCAGGCCTTGGTGAGCTGCGCTGGGCTCCGCCCAGTTCGAGCTTCCCCAGCCACTTTGTTTACCTACTCAAGCCTCAGCAAGGGTGGACTCCCCTCCCCCTGCCAGGCTGCTGCCTTGTAGGTAGATCTCAGACTGCTGCACTAGCAGTGAGCAAAGCTTGGTGGGCATGGGACCTGCCGAGCCAGGCGCAGGATATAATCTCCTGGTGTGTCATTTGCTAAGAACGTTGGAAAAGTGCAGTATTTAGGCAAGACTGCTCCATTTTTCCAGGTAGTTTGTCACAGCTTCCCTTGGCTAGGAAAGGGAAATCGCCTGACCCCTTGCACTTCCCGGGTGAGGTGATGCCCCTCCCTGCTTCAGCTTGCCCTCTGTGGGCTGCACCCACCGTCCAACCAGTCCCAGTGAGATTAGCCAGGTACCTCAGTTGGAAATGCACCCATCTTCTGTGTCGATCATGCTGGGAGCTGCAGACCAGAGCTGTTCCTATTCAGCTGTCTTGGAATGGAGTCCGAGGTGGGAGGATTTCTTGAGCCTAAAAGTTCAAGGCTAACCTGGACAACATAGCAAGACCCCATCTCTTTTTTGAAAAAAAAATAAAGTCAAGCTGGGAGCTGCAGACTGGAGCTGCTCCTATTCAGCCATCTTGGAATGGAGACCAAGGTGGGAGGATTTCTTGAGCCTAAAAGTTCAAGGTCAGCCTGGACAACATAGCAAGATTCCATCTCTTCTTGAAAAAAAAAAAAAAAAGAGAGAGGGACCATCACAGGCTGAGACTGAGGGTAGGGAGAGCAGATAAGGAAGGGTGGCAGACTCATTAGTGACCAGTGTTCTAGTGAGAAGGTAAATGGGCCACCTAAGTGTGGGATAAGAGATTTTATACTGCCATGGTACCTTCCTGCAGAAGATCTCAAAGTTTTACACAGACACTTTTGACTGTATGATACCCCAATTCCTATGCCCCTACTCTGAATCGGGCTGTTGGTACAGCCTGTGGACTCTGGTCCAGGAATTAGATGATGAAGTGAGGAGCATCTTGGTAAGTGCCACTTTGTCCTAGCCACTCCAATCATCTGGATGGCTGGATGTGATTTACATGTCTAATGTGTCTACTCCCTTCCCTGCCAAAACTTGAACATTTTAACCCTGATTACTCAAAAGCCAGGCCCTTAATGCCCCAAATAGGACAGTTTATGAAACAATTGCCATGCTTTTTTTCTGTTCTGTCTGCTTTGCCTTTACATTTAGGTTCTGAGACTTCAAAAATATCTCTTCCATCTTCCTCCCTTTAAACTAGCTCTGATAATTTTGTCCTGCCTTAACTGTTAAAAATCACATTTTCAGGGTCAATGAAGGGCTCCGTAATATGTTTCGGCTACATCATTCACAGAAATGTCTGCCAAGCAGCTCAACTTTTCAATAACACAGACTCACTTAAATTTAATTTCAGGGGAGCATAAATGACTGGAGAAAATGTTTTCTCTATGCTGAAGTTTTCCATTGTCTTCCAAGACCATGCATTCAAGATGAGGCTTGAATCTAGAATGTTCCCTCTCTTTTGGCTGGAGGTCTCAGAAGCAAACACCATTTAAAAAAAAAAAAAAAAGTTTCTCAATGTAATCAATAAGAGCATCTTTTTTTACCATAACAAAGGATCTCTGCCACCAACATGGGAATATTCAAACCTCAGCAAGAACAAAAGGTTTCCTGAGTTCATATTTCTCTATTATTGTTCCTGGTAGCAATAAAAAACACTTGGATATTTGACTATATTTGTTTTCTTCCCGAAAGCATTTCTCCAGGGACTTATGTGTTCACATTGTCACTGTCCTTTCTCCTGGCTGCAGCCTGGCTTTAGAGAGCCCATAGTTTTTGGATGAATCATGACTAAGAAGGAGTTGGAGAATTGCAAAGATCTGTTCAACCTGATCTAAGCCCTCAATTGCTGTTGTTTGATTGGTCTTCATTGGAATGAAGGATATGAGACTCAATCATACGCTACCCCATTTCTGTTTCTGGCAAAACTCTTTGGATAAGGACAGGTCTCCCAAAGAATCAAGTTAAACAGCATGTTGGAGACAGGCTGCAGCAGGAATGGAGTATTGCCATATTACAGAACATATTGATGCCCCAGGGAGGAAAAAGAACTGAGGATACATAAATTCAGAAATCCATGAGCTCTGGAAATAAATCCCACAGTCATCTCCCCCTTCACTGTCTTTGAATCAGTCATAGCTGCAACCTGCAAGACTTATTTTAAAGCTAAATATAATCCAGCACCCTTGAGATTTGGTAATCATAGTTTACTCTTGGAGGAAGCAAAGACCTTTAGAAGGCCAAGGTAAAATAGATGAATGCTGCTGCACAGCTCTGTGGGCAGCTGAGCACCCTGCTCTGAACTTTATTAGAGCATTCATCACATTGTTGTAATTAATGTTCACATCTCTCTCTCTCTCTTTCCCACTGGACTGTGAACTCCCCAAGGGCAGGAATCATTTCTCATTCATCTCTCTATTCACTCTCTCAATCCACAGTGCCTAGCTATGATCCTGGCACAAAGAAGACTCCCTACTAATGTTTGATGGTGGGGGGATGGATGGATGGAAGAAAGGAAGGATGGATAGTTGAAGGATGCAATCTTGGAGTTACAAAAACAAAAAAAAAAATTGAAATAAACAAACAAGAACAACAGCCACAACAAAAATAAAACCTGCCTCCAAATTGTTGCTTGTTGGAGGAAATCCATACACTATAGAAAATAAAATCTTTGTTTAAAGCCATAGTTTTTTCCCAATGCTATTCAAACAATCTCATTCCAAATCTTTGTTTTCTCTTTGGAGGAAATTTAATTGAATATTCAACATGTTCCAAATATATCCAAACAAGATTCTGAGTAACCAGGTATTGCTGGAAAGGCAGAAACCATTTCCCCCTCCAGTGGAGGGATGGCCAATAGAACCTAGCAGATATGACCGCATAACAGGAACAGGGGGCCAGCAGAGGGAATGGAGTACCTTTCATATAGAAAATGATGAGAATCCTGCTTAAACCAAGGAAAAAAATTCAACCAAAAGCAGAGCCAGAAGTTACTGCTGGTTGCAACTACTAGTTTAATCCCTCATGGACGCTTTTCTTTCCCCACATTCCTCTTTCTTCTCTTCCCTTCTCCTATCTTCAATCTACCTACTTTTTACTCTTTCCCCCATACCTATACTTTAGTCCCACCATCGGAACCTACAGTCCCTATAGACCTTATTTAACTCACTAATGGCCTTCAGAACTAAACAATGATCTGACCTCTGGTCTAAACACATAAATATCCACTGCTCTTTATTTCTACGGTCACTCTTCTGAAGGGTTTCTCACATTTCACTGTGGCCCCAAAATGTTTCATGAATCTCAGGAAACCCAAGAGATATGAGCCCAGATGGGCCAAAATATCAACCACAGTCCCTCAAGCCCTCCTAAAGTCCACCTTTATTACCTCCCAACCTGTGCACAGGGACTCTTTGGTACCATAATTTAGAGGGAAAATGTGGTTTCTATTAAGGAGAACTGTTGTCTCATGTTTTGAAAAGTTGTTTTTCCTTCCTCTTTTCCCCAAATTCAAATTAAATCTGCACTTTTGTGAAGAAAACAACATGAAGGCCCTTTCCATGTGAGGAGAAGAGAAGCAAATGATGGCTTTATTACCCTGCATGTGAGCTCACACTTCATCTGCACTGCCTCGTGGCTAATGGGAAGGGAACAAGGGAGACACAAGGTCCGCTTGCACTTTATTGGAAACACATCTGTACAAATTCCAAGCTGGGAACTTGTCTCTCATCTCCTCTACCGGGAAAATGGAAAAGGAACTCCCAGTGGCCTCCTTTAAATTGCATTTGTATCATATGTATCATAGAAAATTGTGGATCTTTTGGTAAATAAAGTATAGGAAATGGAATCTGAAGGGACAAGCTGGACTAAAAGGAAATTTATTATAATGATTTGTTGGCTGTATCTGGCTCAATTTGAGATGAACAAAATTTCTACCAGAGCATTAAAGGTGACAGCCTCTTTCACCAGCTCCTGCCTTGGGCTGTTTTTTGTGTCCTATTTGGAGTCCGATTTGTAATCAAGCAACCAATAATAGAGGCAGATAGAAGAGAAAATGCAGTGTAGGAGGATTTCTTGACCTTATCAGCAACAAACTCAAGTTCCATGTTATGGAGGAAACGTTTCCTAATAACTGTGAAATCCAACTGACTGCCTCAAAGCCAGTTCAACACCATTCACATTTAATTGTTCTCTAAGTGCTTGGATCTGAGTGCCTTGTCTTTTTAACCACGTGGAAGTCTCACACAGGACAGAGGCCGTGTTTATATTTCCAGCATCAAGCTTGTGGGACCAGCGTAAGGTCAAGGAATGTCTGTTGATTGATAGCAAAGGGTGCCACCTTTGACTTCATTTAGTAAAACAAGATTGGCCAGAAAGGATCAAAGCAATATATTTCACACTCACGATAAAATTCCAGTGCCATATTAAAGAAGAAGTTTAATCAGAAAGTGTATATTGGAATACCACAAGGGAATTTAACCATAAGAAACTGCCTTTATGAACAGATCATATAGTCCCTTTGGGCTCTTATATTTTTGTGTGTATTTCAGACCATTTGAGAATTTAATATTGTTCAAAGTTGTCACATTATTTAAATTGTGTTTCACTTGATTATAACTCAACCCCCAACTTTAGAACGATACTTTTGGGGGTTTTTTTTTAATAATTTCAACTTTTATTTTAGATTCAGGGGGTGCATGTGTAGATTTGTTGCCTGGGTATATTGCATGATGCTGAGATTTGCGGTATGATTGATCCCATCACCCAGGTAGTGAGCATAGTACCCAATAGTTAGTTTTTCAACCCTTGCCCTCCTCCCTTCCTCCCCACTTTAGTGGCCCCAGTGTCTATTATTACCATCTTTATGTCCATGAGTGCCCGAAGAGGAACCAAACTTTGGAGTAGATGCATTTGGGATAGACCAATAAATCTAAATAAATAATCAAAGAGGCTTCAAATCTCTAGCCTTTTTATCTAGTTCATCTTTAAATGTTACGGAGATGTTAAAACCATGGTAGGGGGTTTAGCTTCTGAGAGACCATAGGCAGCAGCATAGAGTGAACACAAAATCACAGAGGCTGGTCTGGCTGTCCCACCTGTAGGAGTCCCACCTTCTTCTCCCCACATCACACACAGCAGAGACTAAGTGGAGAACTACACACAAAATATAGGGATGGTCTCAGGAAAGAGCCAGGTAGAAAACAGAGTCTAAGTTTCACAATACAAAAACTAATGCCTTTCGAGGAGATGAAAAAGAAATCAAGTTGGGATCAGAAAATTAATAAATGCTGCTGGTCTCAGCAAGCCACAGGTCTGAGCTAGAAGATCATAAAGGCAGTATATGTGTCCGTGAGGGCTGCCACAGCAAAGCAGCAAAACTGAGTGTTTGAACTTGAACAACAGAGATGTGTTGTCACACAGTTCTGGAGGCTCTGACTCTGAAATCAAGGAGTCAATAGGGTTGGTTTTTTCTGCCGAGGGCTGAGACAGGATCTGTTTCATGTCTCCCTTCTAGCTTCTGGTGGTTTGCCAGCAAGCTTTGGCATTCCTTGGTTTATAGAAGCATCATCATCTCTACCTTCATCATGAAATGGTGTTCTTCCTACATGCTTGTCTGTCTCTGTATCCAGATTTCCTCCTTTTGCAGGGATACCAGTCATATTGAATCAGGGCCCACCCTCTTGATCTCATTTTAACTCGGTTATCACCGTAAAGACTCTATGTCCAAAACAGTCACATTCTGAGATACTGAGGGTTAGAAATGCAACATATCTTTGAGGATGGGAGGGGAAAGTACAGAGTTCAACTCACAACTGATGGGAATTTAAAAGCAAGGAGCTAGGCACGACGGTGTGCACCTGTACTCCCAGCTGAGGCGGGGCATTTCTTGAGCCAAGAAGTTTGAGGTTACAGTGACCTATGATTATGCCACTGCACTCCAACCTGGGTGACAGAGCAAGAATCTGTCTCTAAAATACAAAAATAAAAAAAATAATAATAAAAAGCAAAGATTTGTGGTTAGAAGGATACTGGTTCAGGGGCAAGCAGCTCTGGTGGAAAAAAATCAGAGGCAATAATAATTGAAAACATGGTCTGGAACCATGCAAGCATTCCTTAAATGTTCTGTCTTCAGCCTCTCCCTCCTTTCATCTACCTTTAATAATGTTGTGAGGTTTCTTACTGCACAGAGATAATCATGTCCACTCCTACACTCAGAACCACCCCTGGCCACCTGCCATGACTGTTAAAGTATAGAATGGAAGGCTATTTAGTAGGCCACCTGTCCTCATTTTGCACATTAGGAAGTTCAAGCATTTTGTTCTCAAGAAAGAACAAAAGGTGTGGCCAAGATCTCATTTGCCAACCCAGGTCTCACTCAGATCTAAGCCCATTCCCTTAGTCTGCCTTGCTCCTTGAGCCCTAATTAAAAGGAAACTCTAACTTGGATTTGTCAGACTCACTCAACAAGATTAAGTAATTAACGGGCAGACTGTCTCCTGTTTTAGGGCAGAAGTATTCCCTAGTACAGGCCTAGACAGTATGAAATAAACAAAGTTGCAAGTGCTAGAAACTCTCTTTCTGGCCATAGACAGGATGGTACCATGGTAGTTACATTTCTCTCTGGGCCACCTGCAACCATGGGGCTCCCTAGGCTGGACATGTGCAGGTGGTGTAAGGAGGCGTGAGCAGAAGAAAGGACGATACCGATCTGCACCCCATCAACAACACATCCCCATTTGGCCCCAAGTGCAAATCCTCAACAAGAGAATCACGATCCTTGGGTGAGACAGTGGCAGATGGCACACACCCTTCACCAGAACTGCAGAGCAGGGAGAAGTCTGTGTGTGCATGTGCATGCATGTGTGTGTGTGTATATGTGTGTTCAGGCAAGGAGGGTTCACCAAGAACCAATCCCATGGCTGACCCCAATACACGTTTCTGCTACCACCTCCCCAGGTCACTCATCTCAGCACCACACACACACATAAAAAGGGGCAGGTCATGATAACATGCTGGCTGGTGGTCTTCCTTTCCTGTGCACTTCACCTCCTCTCTCATACTTACTATCTTCCGCGTTTGCCTCAGGCCTGCCCTATTGCTTGAACCAAAAATCAGGACACACGATCTGGCAAGCACTATTTCTGATCAGTTGATTCATTCCCACCAAAAGCTTCACTGAAGTAGAGATTTTAATCACATTTAATAACGCAATGAATGGCTTGACCTCTGTAAATAGAGGACAGAAAATAAAGCCAGGTTTCAAGGACAGGTGTCATTTTCTTGTGTGTATCTGGAGGTCTTCTGAACCTAACAAATATCCTGAACTTCTAGGCAATGCACCAGCAAGGCAGGCACAGAGTGAAAGCTAGGGAAGCTGCCACTACCTACTGTACTTCAGGGTCAAATCCAGCCAAAGGTCAGTCAATGCATGTGCTTTCAATTCACCTACTCTGTGAGGGCGAAGGCAGCACGGAAGGCAGAGAAGCCTCTGTTCTGCTGACTGGGCTCCCACGCGGTCCCCATTTGGAGGCTGATAATTAGGCTAACTAAATCTTTTAATCTCAAAATGGGAAAACATGACTTCACGTGGTTCTGTAAATGTTAATGACCAATAAAACCAGCTGTAGCACCACATTTGGTTCAGTTTATTAATGTGCTATTTTAGATGAGCTGAAGTAGAAAGAAATTCCATTATCCAACTTGAAAAGCCCTTCCCTGTGTGCACTCATTTATATAGCACTTTTATTCTACTAGAAACCCAGATACTCAATTTGTCCCTTCCTTTTAGGGATTAGTTTTTGTTGTCATTTGAGTTTTGTTTTGTTTGGTTGGTGTGTGTGTGTGTGTGTGTGTGTGTGTGTCTGTGTCTGTGTGCATGTGTGTCTGTTTGGCATCATTTTGGCAAAGAAGCATTAAGTGAAGATGAGTGGACCCGGGAGCCAAGACACCTCCAACTCATCTCAGCTCCACAGCTATTGCTTCCCAGAGCTCAGACACTGGCCTCTAATTCTTGCTCAAAGGTCTCCATTTTTCAATCATGAAGATCAATCCTGTACTACTTTGCTTGATCCACAGCAAAAACGAATAACGGCTCCACTAACGGATATGCAGGGACTGCATATTTAAAACTCCAATCTATGGTTGCCTTGGCAAATACTTATGAAGCACTTACTTTTTCAGGTACAGAATACAAAGCAAGTTCATTAAGTGAGAATAATCCATTCATTCTTTTCATTCAGCAAATACCTAAAGACTTACTACATGTCAGGCACTGCTCCCGAGGCTGGAAAATACAGAGCAGAGCAAGACAGACAGTGCTTTGCTCCCACAGAGTTTATTTCAAGTCAATGAGACAGACCACAGACAAACACATAAATACTTAGTAGGAGGTTGAGCAATAACAGGTGCCCTGGAAAACATAATAAGGCTGAGTAAGAAGGGAGAGAGGGATGGGATTGCTACTTTAGATGGGGAAGTTGAAGAGCAGTCTGGATACAATTATTGAGTAAGTCATGTTCTTGCAGAGGGAAAAGGTGCAAGAGGCAAGGGAGTGGGAGAAACTTGTCAGCAAATGATGGTAGGGGGCATACTGGGTAGGCCACTGTAGGCCACCAAAGAGTTTGAGAGAGTGGGGAGAGTTTTACAATCTGATTTATAGTGTAACAGGGGGAGTGGGGACAAGAATAGAGGTAGGAAGACCAATTAGGAAGCCAGTACAATAATCTCTAGGCAAGAGATGTAATGGTAGCTGCTATGATCTGAATGTTTGCATGCCTCCAAACATCACATGTTGAAATCCCCAAGGAGATGGTATTAGGAGGTGGTGCCTTTGCAAAGTGATTAGGTCATTAAGGTGGAACCCTTATGAATGGGATTAGTGCCCTTATAAAAGAGGCACTAGGGCCGGGAATGGTGGCTCACGCCTGTAATTCCAGAACTTTGGGAGACCAAGACAGATGGAACATGAGATCAGGAGTTCTAGACCAGCCTGGCCAAGATAGTGAAACCCCATCTCTACTAAAAATACAAACATTAGCTGGGCATGGTAGTGGGCCCCTGTAATCCCAGCTACGCAGGAGGCTGAGGCAGAGGATTGCTTGAACCCAGGAGGCAGAGGGTGCAGTGAGCCAAGATCACACCACTGCACTCCAGCCCGGGCAACAGTGTGAGACTCTGTCTCAATAAATAAATACATAAATAAAGAAAGAGGCATTAGGGAGCCCAGTCACCCCTTCCACTATGTGAGGTTACAGCAAAAAGTTGGCCACCTAGGAAGTGGACCCTCACCAGACACCAAACCTGTCAGTACTTTGATCTTTGACTTTCCAGCCTCCAGAACTGTGATAAATAAGTTTCTGTTGTTTGTAAGGCACCCAGTCTAAAGTATTTTGTTAAAGCAGCCAGAACAAACAAAGACAGTGTCTTAGCCTAGGTTGGTTGTGATAGAGGGAGTCATAAATGGCCGGATTTACTACACCTTCCCATGGCAGCACTAATTGGATTCATTGATGGATATGAAATAATGATAAAAATAAAAGAAACAAGAATGATCCAAGGTTTAGCAATGATACGGTTTTTTAGTTTGCAAGATATTTTCACATATATTATCTAAGATTCATTAGAACCTTCCTTCTCTTTTTTTTCTTTTTGAAACAGAGTCTCACTCTGTCACCCAGACTAGAGTTCAGTGGCATGACGATCTCGGCTCACTGCAACCTCTGCCTCCCGGGTTCAAGCAATTCTCCTGCCTCAGCCTCCTCAGTAGCTGGGATTACAGGCACATGCCACCATGCCCAGTTAATTTTTGTATTTTCAGTAGAGACAGCGTTTCACCATGTTGTCCAGGCTGGTCTCAAACTCCTGACCTCAAGTGATCCACCCACCTCAGCTTCCCAAAGTTCTAGGATTACAGGCATGAGCCACTGCACCTGGCAGAACCTTGCATCTCAAAGCGTGACAAGCAGACAAGCATCATCAACATTACCCGGGAGCCTATTAGAAATACAGAATCCTAAGCCACTCCAGATCCCAGGTAATCCATATGCACATTAAAATTTGAGAGGCACTGATCTGAGTGCCAGGAATGATGAGGATGAAGGGATGATGAGGAGGATCCAACAGTCTCCTAGAGGTTAAATAATTTACTTACAGCCACACAGTCAGGATGCAGGGATTCTGACTGCAAACCTAGTGCCCCCTCCACCTCTCCACGCTTGTTAGACATAATTCCTTACAGCCTGTGGGGGAACCAGAATCTCCACCATGTAACAATTATCATCTGAAACATCATGGTTTCATTAGAGGTCACAATTTAGGGATCACAGGACAGGCTTCAGAGAGGAGACCAAATTCATCTTGGCTGTGAAAGTGAGTAGAATTCAGGTAAGGAAAAGAACAGAGAGAGGCCTGCAGAGCGGGGAGAAGTCTGTGTGTGCATGTGCATGTGTGTGTGTGGGTGGGCGCGTGTGTGTTGGGGCAAGGCGGGGGAAGTCGCTGAGAGAGGAGAACCCCATGAACAAAGCCCGGAGCTACCTGACACTGATACATCACTCTCCCCATCACATTCTGCCCACCAGACGTATTGATCCTGAACTAATCAAGTAGAAAGAGTCATTGGGGAAAAAATAACGGGCTTAAAAAAATAAATCCCTCTCACACGATTACTGCTCCAGGAAAGCAAGCTGTGCCCAGCTGATGGCAAATTTGTCAAAGGGCAAGGTGGACATGGAGGACGAAAAAGGAGGGGAGAGGATATGGGAGGATGAGCCCCTACCAGAGAGAACCATGTGTCCGCTGCTGTTTGCTTTTTAGCCTATATTCAGTGCGCCCAGCTTCAGTGTAACATCTGGGCTCAGTGCAGGCCTGATTTAATAATATGTTGGGAGCTGGCATTTGCTGCAGTCCCGCAGCAGCAGTAAATAGTGACAGGGAAGATGTGTACCAGACCTAATTTGCCCCTTTTTTCTACTTAGAAAGGCACATTAATATTTAATAGAAGAAAAATAATTCATGCAGATTTGAAAGCAAAATCCATGAAAAGGCACATTTAAAAAGCTGGGGGGAAATCGGTCTGTTTCAGGAAAGCTCAATTTTTCCCTTAAATGAACTAAAGCTCATGATTTATTTGCATGGAGGCAACCTAGGCAAATTTCACCCACCTGCCTCCTCCTGTATTTTGGTTCCATGGCTATAAACACCCCCTAACTTTCCACCCAGGCCTTGTGTTTATGTCTCTTCAGTCTGTTGCTGGAAACTCAGCAGCAATGTAGAGACAGCCTCATGCTTAGCATGTTGGGCAGGGAGTTGAGAGGAGCTGAGTCTTCTTGTGTCACAAATGTCTCTTAGGACAACTTTGAGACCTGGATTTGGGTCCCCCATTTCTGTTAAATATAGAACAGGTATAAGAAAGCTGGAGCTTGGAATAACTTAAGAAAGGACTGTGCATGGTGTTATGGTCTGGGTGGGAAACAACGCGCCCTCATCCAGATAGCCGTTGTATAGCTTTCTTCATTGGGATTCTAGGTGACCAGTGCCTTTCTACTGCACCTTCAACCTGGGACTTGACTCTGGGACACCCCACAAAAAGATCTATGCCTCGGCCTTTTTCCATCCTTTCCCACCCATCAAAACTTACCAATTTTGTGTCCTATCACTGCAGGGGCCTGCCCTTGACATCCCAAACTGAAAGTTCTCAACTAGTCCATCCTAGTGCTCATCAGTGCATTGGTGTGACACCCAAGGAAGCACACATGTATTTTATCAAGGGCCCTTTAGAGGCCACGCCTACCTTCAAAGACTGGTGTGACTTTCAGCCACATGGTAGAGCCATTGTGTCCCTTTAACTGTTCCATGTGAGGGGTCCTGAGCCTGCTTCCACGAAGCAGATCCTATACAATGCTGCAGTGAGTCTCAACCAAGGACCCCAACACCATCTCCTCCCGTCACATCAGCCAACACGGTGGGCTCTCACTCCTCTGCCACACCGGTGTCATTTCTGTCTGCATCCTAAAAGTCACTTTCAAAAAGTGCCTCACTCTTCTACAGCCTGGGACTTAATTGCCCTTCACCCATGATGGACGCCAACTTGCTTTGATGAAGAGAAGACAAAGGAGCCCCACTTGCTCCTTTGAAAAGAAAGCAAATTCCCTGGGCAGAGGGAAAAAACTCAGCCCCACAGGCACCCGTGGTACAGTGTTCAGCCCTTTCCCAAGTGGGCAAGGGTAATTCCCAAGCCACACCAGCAGGTTTTCATTTGGCCCAATTTTGCCTCATTTCCTCTAAAATCATTACTGCAATGATTTAATGTTCAGGGCTGGGAACAACATATCTTCTCCCTTCTCTCTCTCTCCACGAGCCGCCCTCCCTTGAGGATGTAACTGAGATCTCAGCATGGCGGGTCAGAGCCATTTAATAAACGTAAAGCCAACATTTTTCCTACATAAATAATGTAATTTTTGTGTGGAAGGGACCCTGGACTTTTTTTCCCTATGAATAGGCCCATTATAAGCCGCACCTGACCAACAATCACTTTAGAATTGTTCTTTCCTGAGCTTTCTACTTAGCAAATATTTCCTGATACTAAATCACCATAAGCCACATTTTATGTCACTGTGAATTTGCTCAAAATAAGTTCTATCCACTTCCTTAGATTCTACTCAGAAAGGTCCCTCAACAAAGATTTGGCTGTTGAAGAGCTCTTTTTTTTTTTTCTTTTTTTCTTTCTCTCCTTTTTTTTTAAATCTAGGGGGATGTTGAGGGAAATGACTTAGGGAGGTATGGTAGGATTTAGAAAGAAAGAGAAAAATTAGAATCCCTAGGAGTTTTTCACCATGAAAGCAAAGCTTATTTAGAATATGCTTATTTTCTTAAAAACAACAGGAAAAAAAGAATTGCGCTTGCAGAGTGGGCTGCAAGCCCACTTCTCCAGCAAGAAGTCCAGTGGGACAATTTGCAGGGGGACTAGGTCAGCTCGGCCTGTCTCTGCTGCTAAAAAAAATACTCCAGAGAAAGCTACAACTTCTCTAGGGGGTAATATCTGTAGGTAACCATGGATGGAAACTGAGTATTAATTTTCCCTTCCTGTGTTTTATATTTTCTGATTTAACAGACATTGGAAAGCCAGACATTGATAAAAATGACAGGAAATATTCTTAGTCAATTAAATCACCATGATGTCAGGCCTAACATCTGCTCTATGAACCCTGCAGAAATGTGTAACATTAATATTTAATAAAAAATAGCCCGGGTATGGACTCAACAGCTATTTCACCCTGTGCTCCCAGGATGTTCACTTTAGATCTTATAACTTTATGAAATGTAAATACATAGGTTTTTCCCCTGAGCCACCCTCCTCCGTAGCATTGGAGGAAGCTTTGCTTTCATTCTCACAGGACCACGCACCTTCCAGTCGTCCCACGACTCCCTCCAGTTTCTGCTCAGTGAAGGCAGCTGTCACAGGACTGACCATAGACCACACTAACCTAAATGGAGAGACATCATGCACAGGGACAGTGAGCCCCATATTCCAGAGCTCGGCACCACCAGCTGCTCCTCCTTCTTGTGGCTTCTAGTGCTCAGTTGCTCCCTGGGAAATGTTGAGCTTGGCAGAGTGTCTTGTAAGCTGCCATTTCCTTCTATATCCAAGCCAAAGAGGAGGTCCCCAAATGTTCCCAGTGTGTCTGGGTACTTACCGCCATTGTGCCTCTGCTCTTATTGGAAAGCCCCATTGCCATTTTCCTTCATTACCTATGGTCCCTCAAGTGAAAGCCCTAAGAAAAACCCCCAGGGAGGATGCATAACTCTCTCCTTCAACATGCTATCACCTTTCCCCTTCTTTCTTACTTGGAATTCGTGTCACTGGGTGACCTTAAGGTCAGTCCCATGCTACTCATGGCAGTCCCAGGATTTCCTGATGAAATGCTTCACTTCCCAGAGTGAGTGCAATACCCTTCCCTTTTCCCAACAGGCCTCTGGAGAAGCCACTTTTCCAAAAGGCAGTTTTATCCCTTGCTTTCCAGCCAACCATATTTCCATCTAAGCCATAGATTCAATTCTAGTTTGGCAGGGTGGGTGGGAATTGCCAAGGCCACCCATTCTCTTGGGATAACAACAAAACTTCCTGTATACAAAGCCTACCTGAGCAGAGAGAAGGAGGGGTGATGTCCACACCTGGTTGGAGGCTAGTAAAGCCGATGAGATAGAAATGACACTACCTGGAATCTGATTTTATTGGAGAAGTTGGGTAGTGATGTAAAGTCTCACCCTCTTCTCTCCAGGGTCCGACCAATTGAGCCAACCTACCCAAGGATCATGAGTGAAAGGAGTGTCAATGCATCTGATTTATTAATATCTAAGCAAATATTCGATCATCCCCAAAGACCATACTCTCTGATGAAGCTGAATGGGAGAGCACAGGTTGAACTGGGGAGCAAAGTGGCAGCTTCTTCCTCCACCTGCCAATCTAGTCCTTAGAATTTGTCTGTAAAGAGAATCAAAGTCAGAGAGTCCATCCTAACAAATGGTCCAATAGTAGGTGGAGATGCATACTTAATTTATAAAATGGAAATTATCTACATTTAAGATTTTGCTGTCTCCTGTATACCTCAATGAAATGAAAACCCATCCCAAATTCTCCTAGGAAATCAAGGGAGAGAGTGAACTTACTTGATCTGACGACTAGATGGAGACAGGAAGTACATGTGTGCACCTGGGCAGGCAGGAAAAGGCACTCTGCCATGCTGAGCTGCAACCTTGGGTATGGTTCTGTGGATGTCAGCCTCCCAACAACCCAGGTAAATAACTAAACACTTACAAAGTGAGTGAAATATATCCAAGTGTTCATTCCCATATTCCCCACTGCTAGGGAATGGAGAAGCACCTTTCTCTATGGAAAATATGAGGAGGGAGATAAGAGCTCCTACTACCACATGACTACGAAAAGCCAGGACTCAAAGTTCCTGGAGTTATATGAGGCTTTTTATAAGGGGAAAGGCTATATCTAAATCTTTGTGTGACATTAGACTGGAAAACAATCTCAAGAGAGAAGGAAGTGATTTCTGTAGTCTAAAAAAGTTCTGGAGCTGTAATCCACCTTACCTAGAAAAGAAAGAGGAAGAGGAAGCTACATCCTGAAATGGATCCCCAAGCTTCCTTTCATCACTAGGAAGAAAGCACCAGGCAAAGGAAAGGATCGTTGGAACCCTTTCTCTTCATTAATAAAGTGGTGACCATATCTGAGAAATATGGTGAAAACCTACATCCAACCTCACTTAAGGGGGTGAGGGTGATAGAGATAGCTGCCAACCAAATGGAATAAACTCCATCCTTTTACACTGAAATCAGATAATGAGCTCTGGGATAAGTGGTTAATATGTATTCTTTTGAGTTTGTATAGTACATTAGATTAAAACTGACTTTATCATCTGTACAGATTCATGAAAATTAGTCAAACCAATGTCAAGTACAGAAAGGTGGTTGCTGTAGTTACTTGGATTTTTACAAGTACGTTTTCAAAATCCCCATTTAGAAGTGGCTTCTTTCTGCAGAGACAGCATGGGACTGTGTTAAAAACATTTCAGGTATCACTGGACATAAAGACCTTTCGAAAGTCCTAGATTCTTTACCGCCTCAGCCAACTCCCGTGGGATATTCTGATACTGACATTGCATCCACTCTTCTGTCTTTAACCCATAAAATGGGGAGTATCTATATTTAATAGGATTGGCTCTCTTTTTCTTATATGTCAACACAGTAGCAGAAAATCCATCCCAAATTCTCCTAGAAAGTCAAGCAGGTGCATAGTTGCCAAGAGAAGCAAGGACTTAGCATCTTAATGCAGATCTGTCACCATTTTTGCAGTGGATGAAGGGTCCTAAATCTTCAGCTTCAAGTTCCTCTGCCACAGCCTCTTTCAACTAAGAAGTTAGAGAATCCTTAGACACTGCAAACAGCTAACACTATTGAGTACTCATTGTGTCTGAGTCATTTTGTTACATTCTTTCATCAATCATCTCATTTAATTACCACAAATGTCTCATGAAGAAGGTAAAAACATTCCCATTTTGCAGATGAAGAAATTGAGGCAAGTACAGGATAAGATGCCTGCCTAAGATCACAAAGCAAGCAAGAGTAGAGGCAGGAATAGAATTCAGACCCCCTCAAGACCCATACTCAATCTAAAGAAGTGCACAACCCTGTCTCCATAAACACCTGCAGGTGAGGCTTGCTGCTATGCTCAAGATAATCCTCAGCTCAGCGTAAGGAGGCTTTCAAGTCTCAATACATCGAGCTTGATTTGCTCAATAGCTACTCCCAGGTGCTCAGCAGGAACTAAAAGAAACTTGAAAGGGACTGGGGGAATTTACCCCCTTTCCAAAGAAAGGAAAACAAAGAAAAAATGTCAGCAAAGACTCAGTTCTCTTACTCTGTTCCTTGAAGGGAAACCATAAAGATGCTTGTCCATAAAAATGTTTTACCTTACAAATGAGGATTGGGCTGAACAGGAAGGATGCTTGTTTTCTCCTACAGCCATGCCAATTAAATATGCATTTCTCAGCATTCCTTGCTAGCAGCAAGAAAAAGCTAGTTTTCCATGTGGTCCATTGTCTAACACCAGAGTTGATGGTGACAACTCCCTGGAACTGTTTCAAATTTCATCTTTGCAGCCTTCCTGTTCATTGCACAGCAGAAACTTTCAACCCATTTTACAGATGAGAGAATGAAAAGTCAAGATGTTGATTGACTGAAGGTCACCTCTCAGAGAAGAGTATGACAATGTATAAAAAATTCCTGAAGAATAAAAGTTAAAGAGTTTTATCTTTCCTACCTTTTCCCATCCTCCCTGTCTTGGTATGAGGGATAACTGTAAGCTAGTGTTAAAAGAGACAGTTTGTTGTTGATCAAAGGTGTATGTCTCTGACATCTTTCACTTCCCTTTATGCCATTTCTTACTGGTGTCCCTCTCTTCTGGGGCCCCTGACCCTCAAGCTGCCCTAAGCTTCCCAGAGAGGAATCTCCCCAGGTCTGTTCAACTTTCATAGTGCTCCATGATCCAAACCCCTTTAGATTTCTTGCCATCACTCCAAATAATAAGCCCTTCGGAGACAAGGGAGCCAAACTAGGTGTTCAGAGTAAAGTAACCAAAAAGAATTAGTTCATGGTAAACTGTGAATGCTTCCAACATTCTCAAAAGTTGTGGCATTGTTTAGAAGATAAAATTTAAAAGCCTTCATGAATCTCTATTTGTTCAACTAAATGAGATTCCTTGAAGTAAAATAAAGAAATTCAAGTCATAAGCTTGTATTCTTAGGGAGAGTAGCTACCAGTATGCAGGGTAACCTTTCTGGGAGTCTAAACTAGGAACTGGTGGTAGAATATATGAACTTCTCATCATTTCTTCCTTTCTCTGACCCATTTGCAGATTTAGGTGTATTAAAAATTCTAAGTTGAAACTCCCATAAAAGTAGAATCATAGCACTAGTGGGAGAGAGAATGCACAAAGCTTCCTTGTTCATACTGACTCTAAAATCACAGTTTGTAAACCAAAGACCACTCTTCAGAACTCCCTAGGATGAAGGTAGCTATGACAAAATAGGAAAATATCAAGTATCAATTACCACAGTGATAGCTAAGTACTCCCCAAAAAATGGAGAGAGAAAAAAAATACCATATACACACTTCTGTTCTTCAATAAGAAAACAGACTCCTGAAACATTTTCTAACCAATACCTTCAAAGGTTAAATAATTCATTTTTCTTAACAACCATCTATATTTTTCAATCTTACCCTTCCATGTAATTTCCAGTTCACCAGTCCACTATTGGGTAAAGCAGCTGGCCAGGAGATTATACCACTGAGACATAAGCAGGATCATCTTTAAGGTCAACACTATGCAGATGGATATCATTTTTCCTTCAAGCCTCAAGAACCACCTCAGGATGTAAGAGGATGAAAACAAAACGGAGAAGAGCAGATTGATGCACCCAGATATACTCAGGAGAAAATTAACCAAACTAATTAACTAGCAGGGGTAGTAATTAAAGCTTCCATTTATTGAATGACTCCATATGCCATGTGCTGAATGTGTGTATCTCATTTAATCATCATGATACCGCATAATATGTATTAGTATGTCTACACTATAGCAAATAAAGAGGGACTCAGTCAGGAGAAGTAACTTGCCCAAGGTTACATGGCTGACTTAGGATTTGAATTCAGGTTTGTCTGACTCCAAAAGCCCAAACTTTTTGAACTCCAAAAGCCCAAACTGAACTTATGTCAATGAGAAGTCCATAAACTCTTAGTTCTGTGACTATGTTCTCAAGGGTCCAAAATAGTTGTTTATGAGAATGTTGAGATTTTGTTCTGTTTTACCAGGAAGGTGATGGGTTGTTGAGCATGCCCAATTTGGAAAAGCCTTATTCTGGAATCCATTGCAAGCAGATTCACTAGGTGGATCTTGACTTCCTGTGAATCACTTAGAAACGCTGATCAGTACTAGGCATGGTAACAAATGGACAAGAAACACTTTCTGTCCCCTAATTCAAGCAATAATTGGATTAGAGACATGCTTCTTGCAGGTGTAACTAATAATTCAGTGCTAACTTTTCTCTCCAATGAATGAGATAGCTGAGAGCGTGATTAGGAGACACCTCATTGAAATGCACAGTTGAGGATTGTTCCAAGGTAGGGTTGGGGCTAAAAGAACGGTCCTATTATCTTGAACTAACAAACAAGGCCCTGAAGTTTTCTAAGCCGTTTTCTATCTACAGCATCCCTATGCAACCAGGCTTTTTCTGCTTACAGTCACTGAAGTCAAAATAGAGAAATAAACTGAACATAGAATTGAATTTGACGTTGTATTTTTCAACTACTAAACAAAATGCACACAACTTTATTTCAACAAAATATTATCAATCACAAATTGCATTGTTTTTCTATATGATTTTTTAAAAGTCATATAGAAATCATATAGAGTTACATAAAAACTATAAGCATACAGTTTTTACCAAGTTTCACATATACACTTACCTTAAAATTATACTAAAGTAAATGTCCCAAGAGACATTTTATTTCTCTTGAAAGGGTTTCATACATTCTCAAGTTTGAGAAACACAGGTGTTAGTTATATTCTCTTTTAGACATGTTCATAGGAATAAACCCACCATAAAGGAAGTATTTATTAGTCAGTATAAGCTAGGTTCTGCTATAATAACAAATAGTTCCTAAAATCTCCATTGTTTAACACAATGTTGATTTATTTCTTGCTCATAGCACAATTTGAGGCAAGTGAGGCAGCTCTCCCTGTTACTTCTCTTCCAACAGTGACTCAGAGAACCAAGCTATTTTCATTATATTTCACTGTGAAACTCTACCATCTCAGGGTTCTTCTCAGCTGATGTTTCTCAACCCTCCACCATAACTGGAAGAGAACATGGAGAATTAACACCAGCTCATAATTGTCTCAGACAAGAAGTGGCATCTATCACCTCCGCTCACATCCCACTGGCTAGGCCTCACATTAAAGCTAGAGGGGCTGAGATGTATAGGAGAACACAAGGTGATATGGTTTGGCTGTGTCCCCACCCAAATCTCACCTTGAGTTGTAATAATCCCGACATGTCAAGAGTGGGACTAGATGGAGATAACTGAATCATGAGAGCGGTTTCCCCCACACTATTCTCGTAGTAGTGAATAAATCTCTCAGGATCTGATGGTTTTATAAACGGGAGTTCCCCTGCACTAGCTGTCTTGCCTGCTGACATGTAAGACATGACTTTGCTCCTCATTCACTTTCTGCCATGATGGTAAGGCTTCCCCAGCCATGTGGAACTGTGAGTCAATTAAATCTCTTTCCTTTATAAGTTACCCAGCCTCAGGTATGTCTTTATTAGCAGTGTGAGAACAGACTAATATACAAGGAATATGTGGGAAGCATTAACTGTCTCCAATCAGCAATCAAAGATAAAGAGAAAATCAGAATGAAATTGTAATATGAACTCCTTATTAAATGATATTCCACTTACAAAGTTTGAGTTATTCACCTTTCCAGAACATATCTTATGTTTAAAAAGTACACATTAATTCACTAAACATTGTCTCTTATGTCCCCGGTCCTGAGGATGGAGAGAATAATCAAATAGAAGTAAACTAAAAGAACACCCCTGTTATCTCATAACTAACACGCAGAGATTTGTGAAGACAAAATGATGTTATCTCTAATCTTCAAATGCATTGCTCTCTCACATTGCCTCAAGCTCCTGTTCCTTGGGAAGGACTTCTCTGAGAAAAAAAGATCTAAGATCTAGATAAGCTTTACATGTAGTAAAGTCTAACCCCATGAGTGATTGATTTAAAACTTGTGTACATGGCCTGATTAATCAATATTCAACAGAACTGCAGAATAAACAAGTTATTAGTAAAGGACTGCTCCAATAAGGAGTCTTGGGGTCTAGGCCACTATATCTACCACACAACAAACCAGCTGTGATCTCAATGCCACTGGGCAGCACTCACCTTTGTGAAACAGAGATAAGGCTGCTTTGCCCTCCTTGCCTGAAGGTGGATAGTGGGCTATGGTATTACAGGGAGATGCCACTTGGAATCGATCCAAGTGAGTTACCAAGAGAGGATGATATATTTTGAGCTAAGAATAATAATGTTTTAGCTGACTACTAGCATGCTGCTTCTTCTTCTCCTCAGAGTAAGACAACCCTGACTTTCTTACATGGTCAGATTGGAGGAAAAGTTATAAAGTAGAAAGGCTCAACTGCTCTCTCTAGCATCCCCCTGTGTCTTTCTTTCTAGTGGGCCCTCCTGTCTCCCTCCTCAAGTTACACAGCATTGCCATTTTACTCCCTAAGTTTCCTTTTAGCAAATTTTACTTTTAGAAGGGCACTGATAAATCTAAGTTCTTACTAAACAGTGAATGACAGATATAAACAAATATTCACTAAGCACCTACTATGTATCAGGTAGCATAATGGCTTATAAAGAAGTTACAGTTGCTACACTTAGTAAGTTCACAGTGTTCTCGGAGAGTAAAAATGCTACATTTTTAGAAACAAAACAAAACAAAAATGTAAGAGAGAGCATGTAGGAGACTATATAACCTAATCATGGGGATCAAGCTTCTCTTTTGGGATGATGGATGAATATGAGTAGAGTAAGAATCTACTCTTGGGAAAATATCTATAGTCCAACAGAATCCAATTCATAGAATAAATTTCTAATTATGAAACTTCAGGAATCTGAATATTAGGATAAAGAGATATCTGAAGAGACTGTGATAGTCTTCCTGGAAAATCCTAAATCAGTTTTTCTTAAAGAAGGGCCTATGAACCACCTTCATTAGAATCACCTAGAAATTTGTTGTAACTCAAAGTCCAGTCCTACAGTTATTAAATCCAAATCTCAGGGAAGTAGAACTGTCCATGCAATACTTATATCAACTAAAATCTGAGAACCAATGCTTAAAACCATGTCATCTGAGCTACAATCCACTCTTTAGATAGACCAGTGATGATCAAACCTATCTGTTCATTGGAATGACTTTGGGTTTTTTTTACTACTGACATCTGAATTTCACCCTTATAGCTATTGATTTTATTCGTCTAGTATTGGGCATAGTTGCTTCACATTTGAATCACTTGGGTGGGTAGCTTTGTGTTCTCAATCCACTAAGAAGGAACCTGGTCTCAGAATCAACTCTTGTCTCTAGCAGTAATCTCATTATTCACATAAACCAATTAACAGTGTTATAGCATCCACCTTTAACACCTAACCATGTGAATCCAACTCTGAGACAGTGAAATCAGTTAAAATTCACTCAAACTAAAAATACTTAGTACATTCACAAGTTGAGTTCTTGTTTAGCTTTATCTTTACAAGTTTGTTAATTTCAGCAGGGACTGTAGCTGACATTTAGTTTTTACATAATACATAGGATGTGTTCTAAAGCATTTCCAATAAACACATGAATTTATTTCTGTACCTTCCTCAAAGCAAGCTAAAAATATAAAAGGAATAAATTCACAAGAAAAAAGTGAAAGGGAAAAGACAACAATTAGTAAGAGATGTCAACACATTTTTGGAAATTTTGAGAGGATAGAGGAATTGACTGAGAAATCATGGAGAAGGATACAGGAGGAGTGTCATGGAATAACTCAGAGGCATTAAGTTATGTGATACACTTTACATTTAGGACTAGACTATATAAAAAATAAAAGCAAAAACAGAAATTATAAGAGAGAAGAAAGAGAGCAGGAGAAAAAAATACTACAGAGGGCCTAGAAATGGTGGATCTTGTCTGCACATTTGAGGGAGATAAACTGATAGCTGGCAGTTGGTAAAGAGGCAAAGCTGGACCAGCCCCACTTGATTATGCGGTAGGGTAGCTCAGGTATTTAACAAAACAGTTACAGTTGGTTACAGGCTCTCCAGAAAATCTTGAGTATTGCCTGTGGAGTAGATGTGACTGGCTCTCTGACGAGTACCCCTCACATAACTCCGACACCATAGTTAAGCCAGTTCTGCCCCATTTTCCTTATTAGGATTTCTCGGAAGTAAGTCAGTTTCCTCTGCAGAGCTGAGAAAGGAAAGGAAGAGTCTCTATGTTGCGTGCGCAAGCGCGCGCGCGCACACACACACGCACACACACACACACACACAATTTTAAATAGAAGTTAGACTCCCAGATTTTCCCCATTATCCTCTGCATTGAGGCAACTATCTCTCACCAACCTCTGAAGAAATTTCCTCAGAGAGAACCCAGACTCAGAGACATAATAATCAATGAAAGTCCCTTTCACCACTTTTCTGTAAGAATGCTGGCCACCAGTCCCACACCACCATAATCTCCAGCAAAAGATTGATGAACTCCTCGCTAGAGAAACTTACCCATGTATAAGACCAGTATTCACTGGCAGTTGGCATTTCCCCAACAAAACGGTCAGATCTTTCTGATCATTCTAAATCAAAACCCACCAGTTGACCAAAAACAAACAAAAACTATAAACACACCAAGCATCCCATCAGCTTGGTAGTGACTCATTCCTGAGTGTGACTGGACACCAAAACACCCAACGATTAAGGAAAGCCTCTAAAATGAAAAACACAATTAATACAAATAAACATAACAACAGAAACTCAAAGAAGCAGACAATATGAGATGCAGAAAAAAAAAACTGAAAACAAAACTGTAATTGATATCCCCAGAGAAGCAAGATATATTCCATCCTACATATAAGATAGGTACAATCAAACAATAAACGCAAGCTCCTGAAAACGAAAAATAATAGCAGAAAACTTAAAAATTGAGTAGAAGTGGTAGAAGATACATTTAAAGAAATCTTGTAGAAAGCAGAACAAAGATGAAAAGTGGAAAAGGAAAGCCAAAAAAATTAGAGAATTGGGTTTGGATGCACGACAGTAAAATAATGAAGCAACAGAAAGAGAGAACAGGGAAAATGGAAGAAAGAAGCTATCAAATAAGTAATAAAGAAAAAATTACCAGACAAAAAGATCCAATTTTCATACTGAAAGAGCCTGCTGCATGTTTGACAAAATCAGTGAAAACTGACTCATTAAATCACATCGTCATGAACTATTAGAATATTGAAGACAATATTAAAATACTTTATAGAGGGGGGAAAGAGCATGCAAAAGAATTAAAACTGAGAATGGCATTAGACTTCTCAACAACAACACTAGAAGTAAAGAAATAAAGAAATGCCTTCAAAATTCTGCAGGAAATTTACTTTCCTGTAGAAAATAAAATTTTATACACAGCTGGACTATCATTCAAATATGACCATATGATACAGATGTTTTCAAACAAGCAAAATGTGTCAGTTATCAATTTATTATTTCTCAGCTCCAAACCCCTACTACTTTGCCCTACTTTGCGGTAGGGCAGCTGGAGCCTGAAACACTTTCCCTTTGACATGGGCACTTTATCAGCTGGCTTTGTCAATAAAGAGTGCTGGAAAGACATCAAAGCTATAGCAAAGGAAAAGCCTTCCCTTCTTGATTCCAAGGTGCCTCATTCTATGACAGGGTTGAGGGGAGCATACAGAAGACCCACTGGCACTCACCCTTCAGCAAGTTTTCTCAGCATCCCAGTGGATAGCATCCTAGGCACCAGTTACAACCCATGGCACCCAGTAAACTTCTCTGCCACCACAGCCACGTTTCCCCATGAGATCTCAATCTCAGCCTTGGAGAGGAGAGTACCCTTCCAAATTCATTTCTTCCTTGGGTGCTCGCCCTCAGCCCTAGAGGTAGCAGCTCCCCTCTTTACTCTTCAGCTTTGTTATCCCTTTTTCAGTTAGACATCTTTTATTTGGTAATATTTCTTTATATTAAATTTTTTCCTGTTTGAAATACTGACGTGGTTCCTGTCTCCTGGCTAGACCCAGGATGGTATATAGTCTCAACTAGTTCGCTCCCATGCATCCTTTCTCAGGAAACTTACAGAGGATGTATTCATGGAAAACAGGTAGAAAACCACAAAAGAAAGTGGTAGCAGATTCAGGAAGCAGAGGCCCAACACAAGACAAAACTTAAGGGGTCTCAGGACAAGGCCAGGGGGCCACCAGCCCAGAAGGAGCAGGGGCACAGAGCCCTTCAGGATGTACGTCTCCAGGGAGGGAAAAATGGAACTGATACATCACCTAGTGTGTTTGAAATAAGTGGCCGGGCACAGTGGCTCATGCCTGTAATCTCAGCACTTTGGGGGGCCAAGGCGGGTGGATCATGAGGTCAGGAGTTCAAGGTCAGCCTGGCCAAGATGGTGAAATCCCGTCTCTACTAAAAATACAAAACTTAGCCAGGCATGGTGGTGGGTGCCTGTAGTCCCACCTACAAGGGAGGCTGAGGCAGAGAATTGCTTAAACCCAGGAGGCAGAGGTTGCAGTGAGCCGAGATCGTGCCACTGCACTCTAGCCTGGGCGACAGAGCGAGACTCTGTCTAAAAAAAAAAAAAAAGTATTAATTCTAGGAAATGGTACCAGAAAGGAAAATATAACTGAAATATAACACATCATTTGGGTTAGCAATATACAATATTTATACGGTCAAAATAATGTAAACATTATTTTATTCATAGTGTTGATTTAAAATAAATTTTTATTTTAAATTAAATTTAAAACAAAATATTAGGATCAAATACATAAAATTGATTTAAATTATACATACATTTTTCTTTATAATATTCTTGATTTAATTGAAAGCTTTGTTATAACTGTACTGAGATGCTTGTGGGAGAGGAAGTGTGTGCAGGTGTGAGTGTGTTCAAGTGTGTATGAGAGAACATTAGTAGGAAGTCAGCAGGTAATGTCTACATTTGGTAAATCAAAAATAGCCCCTAATGTATTATTCAGCAACATGGTAATAAATACCAGCAATGATAGTTAAAACAGTTGAAAGCAGTTTTCTCTGGGAAACTTGATGATAGGCCTGGAGTGGAAATTTGCTGCTTTTTATCATAAGTCTTGTATGACTATCTGACTTTTAAATTTATGTACACGATGACTTGCTTTTATTGAAAAAACAAGAGAGACTGAAGGATGCCTCAAAATCTAAACAGTGGCTACTTTGAGGAATAGGAATTTTTTTTTCTATTGTTATTCTGTATTTTTCAAGTATATATTATTTTGTAATTAAAAATAATCAATATATATTAATATTTTAAAATAAACAAATAAGGAGATAACATGACCATACATGTCTGCTGCACACACCTACATACATGTGCATATGTAGAAGCACACATACATATACACACATATAGACATGTACGTTTATCTCTTATATATAAGCATTTTAGATGTTTCTCCTATCATCTGGCTGGATGTTCATTAAAACAGATTTGAAACTTAGGAATATTTGTCCAAATAACTCCATTTTCTTTGTACACTTTCTCTTGGCATTCTAAGATGTATGCAAAAGGAAGGGTGTTAGAGGCAGGTGGCCCTCCTGGGGGAGATGTCCCATCCATCACTCTGGCCCAACTATCAGCTGGACTAATAGTGGCCAATTGTGAATTGTCTCTCCTCCCCCTTTCACCTCACTAAGACATGCACTTCAAAGACTCTTTGATACATTCTACAGCCTAAAGCAGGTTGGCCAGGAGGGAAGAACTGGAAATCAAAACCGTCTAAATGAGCCCCCTATGAGTCAAATTCAAATGTACTTTAAAGGCATGATAGATGATTGATTGATTGATTGATTGATACAGAGATAGATAGAGATAGGTAGGGATAAATAGAGATAAAAAGATAACAGTATGACCCCTTTTACCCAAGAACTGATTCCATATGTGTTCTGCACTGCTCTCGGAGAATACAGAAAGTCCATGGCTTCAATTCTCCTTCCAAGTATGTCTCTGGCTATTCATGAGAGATACTGATCATTTTCCTGAGATGCTGAGCAACCTGCCCAGAGATGAGCGGGGCAGGGTAGGGTGGCGGTGAGTGGTTTAGGGGTTGGTTTCAATAATCACTGTTGCCAAAATTAGTCATCCACACTCCCTGGTTCTGGGGCAGAGTAGGCACTGTGGACAGAGTATTATACTCATTACCCGCCATGAAATGGGTTGTTTGGATTGGTATCCATCATACACACATTTCTCCCAGCATGATCCAGACAAGCATGCATAGGAATCAGAGAGAGGTTTCACAAAACCACTGGAAGAAAGCTCAGTGATAAGGTCTTTCACATTCTAGCGTGCAGTTCAGAGCACATACTCTGGTTGTCTTAGTGTGTGGATCCAGTGCTTTCCTTTATTAGATAAACAATCTTTGTTGTATTAAGTTCAGTTTCCTCATTTATAGAACTTGCCTAATGGAATTGTTTGAGGATTGGATGAACAAATGTATCCAAAGTGCACAAACAGCACCTGACACATCAGAAATATTCAATGAGTGTTTGTTACTATTTTATATTATCCTTTGTATAAATCTATTTAGTTGTCAGAGTTGTCATAAATGCACAAGCTCAGCGTGAAAGACCTGTGATGTAGGCAATGAAGGTATTATTGCCATCTCCATTTGACAGATGAGGAGTCAGAGGCTCACACCAATAAATAGTTGCTTGGCTTAGCACACTGTAGAGCCAGAACTTGACCCCAGAGCTTCCAAGTCCACTGCCACACTTTTCCTGAAGCTGAAGATGCACCTCTACTCCAACTTTACATATCATGATATTGCTATCAAAACTTCTACTGATCCACGTGAAATTAAAATCACTAAGAATCCTTCCATTGACCAAGGTCCAGTCTTCTGACAAGCCTAGTGTTAGGATTATGGCCCAAAAGCAGGTAAGCTGAAATTGGGTCTAGCTCTGCCACTGTGGCCTTGGGCAAGCAACCTACCCTCTCTGGTCCTCGAGTTCCTAATCTGTAAGGTGGGGGAGTTAGACTCATTGTCCCTAGATAATGGTTAAGAGTTCCTAGATAACAGTTAATCAGCTCTGAAATTCATGATTCTTTAACTTCTTTTTCCTCCTTTACACAAGCTGGCCTTTGAAGGACAGAGATGCCCAGAACATGTATCATCAAACCTAGGCAGTTTTGTACCCTTTTACAGGCAGCAGAGTAGGGAGTAGGGAGCTAGTAACCAAATGGGATCAATGGCTATCCCTGGAAAGCACTGTGGATTTTCTGTTCAGAAAACCAAAACCCCAACAGCAAGATAACATCTATTCCTAAACCTGAAGAGTTTTCCTATTCAATGTGAGAGAATCTGAAAGGAACTTAGGAATCAATCCATCTCCTTTTTACAGACCAGAGAACTGAGACAATGAGAATTTCATGCGTCACCCAAGATGACATAGTTAATTAACTACAGAGATGTGACTTAAACCCAAGGCTCCAGGCTCCTCTTCCATGTTGCTTCCACTATATTGTGCTTCATCCTCCAGGAGGTTTAGAAAATCTGCATCCATGGTTCAGGTGTCTCCTCGCCAGGAGACAAGCCATATTGGGATCAAAGCACATCTGTGAGGCTAATGACAGTCTAATTCACTATTGGCAGAAACATGGGAGATTTAGGGAGAAAATTGCAACAGACTGTTAACAGAACGTTCTGCAGCACATTGCTGAAAACAGAAAACACCTCTTAGATCACAAAGCATCATTGAGAAGGGGAGCCAACAATCCCTGCTCATTTCACATTCGGCTCCTTCGGATGGTCGGTGGTCCCCCAAACCAGCATGCTCCAAACGCACATCTGCTTCCATGCTGGAGAAACAAGAACCAGGGCTCTACTGAACTCACAATAAATTTATTTTTTCAAAAGCAGAGTTAAGAGCTTAACTGGATAAGCTAAAAAAAAAAATCAAGTGAGTATGATGCAATCAGCTCCTTTGTGTTCCAAGAAAATAGCCAGGGTCCCTGACATCTAGATAGCTATCTTTCCAGACTTTTCCAAGCCTTGCCAGCTGTCATTTGAGTTTAAACTCACTTCCTACAAAGGAAAAACACACCACTATTTCTCTTTCATTGACTGAATAAGTCTTCACTAAGCACTCTCTAGATGTCAAGAGTGTGATAAATCATCTCAGGGGCTAATTCTGTTGCAATTCTACTTCTTCTAATTATCAAAGCCCCCAAAGACCTACTGACCAATAATAAACAGAATTCAGGTGTGGTGGCCAACAGCCCCAAGGGCTAAATCCCAACCCTCCCTCCCTTTTCTGGTTAAAATACTTTATCCTCAGAGTATTAAACACCACATAGCATATATTTTCCTTTAAAACACCATCATCTGAATTGGATACACACAGACACACAGTGTGAGTGTATGTGTATGTGTGTGTGTGTGCATGTACATTTTTTAAAATTTCAATTTCAGGTACTTCTTTTTAGGTAACTTTTATTATGAGAATTTCAAACACAACAGTAGATAGATAATAAAACTCCACATACCTATCATCTAGATTTGACAATTATTAACATTATTCTCTTGTGTCTCGTCTATTTCCCTCTTACTTTACAGAAAAAAAATTAAGCATTTCTTAATGATGCCATAATCTAGGGTAACCATACATTTCCATTTGCCTGGGATGATCACAGGTTATACTTCTTTGTATTAACTAATACCTATTAACTAATTTTATTTTAAATAAAATAAAATTTTTTGTTTTAAAAAATGACCTGGTTTGTATAATAAATTCTGTGGTCACTTCACCTATAGCCGATATTACCAGTCTAAGGCACTGAAGAAAATAGCGATGTCTTATACTGTTTGTCATTACTCAGTACTATCCTGCTCTTCTAGGCTCTTCTCTGAACCTCAAGAACAGAAAGCTCGAGTACTACAATTCACAGATTCCCTGGCTAAATTCCACCACTGAAAGAAATTGACGTAAGATTTGGAAGACAGAAGAGACAAAAAGCATCTTCTCCAGCTTCAGCAGACACATAGGTCTTGGAAGCTAGCAGACAGCAGATGTGGACTTTTGCTTGTGGTTTACAGGGCTGCAGATAGCCCAGACCATAGCTGGTGGTTTCCAGCAATCCCTGAAATTTACTATGTATGTTCTCCTTGGGTGCAGAAACCTTGTCCTCTATCCCCAGTGCCTAACACAGAGTAGAAACTCACAGAATACTTGGTAAATAAACAAGTGAAAGAGCAATTCTTCACCAGCTTCAGCAGCTTAAGGATAAAGAATTTTGCATCTAAAGAGGACAAGGTCATCTCAGCATTTGATGCTATGTTCAGGTCTAGACCTGCATTGCCTAATACACAGTGGTCACTATCCCCATGGGGCTATTTAAATTTAAATTTAAATTAATTAACTAAAATTAAATGAAATTTAAAATTTAATTTCTCAGTTACATTGGTCACATTTTAAGTGCTTAACAGCCAGAGATGGCTAATGGCTGCCATATTGGGCAGCCCATTTCCATCACTGCAAAATGTTCTACTGGACTGTGCTGGTTTCTAGAATTAGTAGAACAGAAGAACCACTTTCCAAGGCAGAGCTAGTAAAACTCCTCTCATCTGCTTACATGTGTAGATGATACATTTTTACAGCTAACTCAGAGACAAAATGACCAGCCAGAAGACTGAGAGACAAGCACTAAGGAAGTGGGTTCTAGCAAGGGAGTAAGAATCTCAATGCTAGCTAGCTTTTATTGGGCAGTTAGTGTGTAAAAACCCCTGTAATAAGTACTTTACACATACCTTATTTAAAAATAATGTAAATAAATACAGATCCACTATCCCTTAGCTACCAATTCCAAAATCCAAAAAGCCCTGAAAACCATTTACTTTTTAAATAAGTTTTGCCACAAACTCACTTGGCAGTAAAATCTGACCCGAATTTGAATTGCTGTGAGCCTATTCCTAATCTTTGTTTAGCATGAATTGTCATTTTGCTGGAGAAATATTAATAGCTTACAGGATACCACCCAGACCCCACCCTTGCTGGCGGTTTAACGTAAAATAGGGCATATGTGCTATTTTGTTTTTCTAAAATCTGAAAGAATCTCAATTCTAAAATACATTTTGCCCTAAGTGTTCAGAAAGCAATTTTGGACCTGTATTTTTATTTTCTTATTTTACAAATGAAAATACAAAACTCAGAGAAGTGAAGGTATTTGCCCCAATTCACAGAGACAGTAAGGGAGAAGCAGGGATTCTAACCCAGTCTATGCCCAAAGCCCAGTCCTTAACCACTAGTTAACACTGCCTGTCTCAGCTACAAATGCAACCAGTGTGGCTCTGCTACAAATGTATAGCAAAGGCCAAGCCACCAAATCTGGAATTAGGGTAAAAACTATACATTCCAGAGAGTACCTCGGGACCCTAACCAAGCCCTATAACCACAACCAAAACTGACTGAATTAGAGTCACCATCTGTCCAGCACAAGTGGAGGCAATGTGGGTTTAGTATTTGTGATATTTCAAAGGAAACTGAATCCCAGTATCAAGTTCTCCAATACATTGCAGTAATTAACATTTTCAGAACCTAGCTATTTAATTTAAAACACCTCAGGGTACAGGATCCTCAATAAAAGCGAAACAAAGGAAAATTCCCCATCCGGAGAAGCAAATCCGGCTTTCTTAATCACAGCTGAGAGCAAAGTCTCCCTCATGCTGAAAGAGGCCAACCCAGTTTCCTTTTTCATGATCCTGCTGAAAAAGAGGACGCTAGGGAAACCCTCAGGGAGCCCTAGAGGCCTGGCTGTCAGCTTCCAGAGGGCAAACTCTGGGGGCACATCAAACCACTGGCATGAGTCAGTAGCCACACCAGTGGCATGGCTCATAGGCAGGTCAGTGATCAATGATCCAGGATCCAGGGATCCTTGGGTTTTGTTAAGAAATCACTATAGACCTGGGGAAGAACACCAGTGATTTCAGCAATATAATGCAACATGGGTAACTCTCTATTTGGAATTGTTTAATTAGTTAATGAGTTTGGGGAGCAGCTCTTCTTAGGGATGATTAGTTAAGGTTTTGAAAGAGATCAAATGAAAAGACTAAGAGGCAGAAATGAAGTCCACAGGCAAACAGCCCGGGCGGCGCCCTGACAGCCCGGGCTGCGCCCTGAGCCTAGTTAGAGATCGACCCCGGACCTAACCGATTAGGTTATCTATAGACTCCAGACATTGTAAGGACCAACGTTGTGAACGTCTCTGTCCTGCTCTGTTCTGTTCTAATTACCGGTGTCTGCCACACATCTTAGTCCTGGGCCCAGTACAAACACATTCCTCTATTCGTCCCAACTTCCTGAACCCAACACAAACACATTCCCCCACACACACATCTCAGAAACACCACCTAGAGAGCCCCTGATAAGGTCACAACCGTTTGTAGTTTTACTAAATGCGCGGGAACAAATAGAAAACTGTTAATTGTATGACTTAAAATATTAACCAATTACCAGTTGTGATGCTGCAACCAAAAGAATTCCTTTGTACCTCTGTAACCCTACATGTCCTGTATACATCGAACTATAAAAAGCGGGCACATGCATCATTCGAGGCCCTCTTGTATGTTGTAGAACGGAGGGACCAAGTTCGAACTTGCATTAAAGATCCTTGCCGCTTGGCTTTGACTCTGGACTCTGGTGGTCTTCTTCGGGGAATAAACGGTCTGGGCATAACAGTTTAACACATGGGACTGCAGAAAATTCTCATTCATAGGAGTCGGCAGATTTCCCTTCTCATTGATGGCCAATCAGAAGCCCTCACAGTGTGCTTACGAAGTGCCGTACTCAATGCTCACTTTAGCAATATGTTTCCAAATTCTCAGCCGATGAGACACTGAGACAAAATGGGGAGTAAAAGCCCTTGCAACAGGGTTTAATGCATCAATCTAGGTAGGGGCTGGTTTTGGCTGAACTGTCTGGGACTTAAACTCTCTTTTCACTACTTACATCTTGGGCTTCCAGTGATGAGAGTACAGTAGCCTGGTACTCCTTGACACCTACTGCTGTAAAAGCATTAGAGAAAATTGTTGATCTGCACTTGTCATAGAACAAAGGAAATACGTCCCTGTGGCCTGGACGAGGAGAAAGGCTGCCTGATTCTCATTTAACCAGGTTGGTGCCATAATTCCAGGAAGAGATCCAAAAGCAATTTCTGCCGCCTCACACCATCTGGAATGTTCTTTACCCCAAAAAAGCATCGGGAAGACTCACAAATTACTCATATACATGCCCTTGGGTGCTCTGCGGAAGGAAATGACTTCAAAAGATTAGATCTGCTGATACTTCAGAAAGCCATTTGTTCCAGATAAATGCAAATTACCCCACACAAAAGGTTCCGACATGAAGATAATCACCATGGTTAACTCCAAGGAAAGAAGCTGTATCTCTCACCTGTAAGGACTATCCTCTTATGGTCAACAGAACTCAGTTCTGTTGCATGACTCTGTACAAGGGTCTGTCTCAGAGAGCTGCCACCATCAGTGATTCTGCCTGGTGTCAGGCAAAGTGAGAGCCCCAGAAGAGAAACCCAAAGTCACTGCAATGAACTCATGCTTAACTGGCAATGTCTTATTCTAAGCAGGATGAAACTTTTTAAACACCACAAAAACTAAAGGATATGTGCTTTTAGCCAATAACTAGCTTCTCATCTGTGTACAAAGTTTTTGAGCTTCTGACACCATACTGCTAAGAAAGGAAAAGTTGGAAGATGCTGGGGCTTTGAGGTTCAGATCATGTGGTCTACAGAGTGAGATGTCCCCCATTTCTATCCTTCAGGACTTCCCAGTAACACCATAGACCCAGGTTGTAAGCTCTTCTGAGCCAAAACCAAAAATTTAGAAACATTCAGGCACATAGTGCTTGCAACTATGGCTTTCAAATGGTGGTGTATAAAATGTCCTGGTGTAGGAGTCACAATCCACTGAAGGATCATGGCAAGTCTCCCAAGCTCTCCGGTTTCAGGTTCTTTATCACACGGGGAGTATGCATGATTAACAACACAAATTTTGCAGCCCAATTTCTTAGGTTCACATCTTGATTTTTTACTTTGTGACACTGGACATAGACCAGTGCCTGGTTCATAGATAACTGCTATATACGTGTTACTATTGTTGTTATCAGTGAAATGAGAATGAAAACATTGGTCCTTCCTATACTACAGAGAAGTAATAAGGGCAAAACAGAATGAGATGTTTCAAAAACAAGTTCAAAAGAGTGAAGAAATCACTACATAAGCAAATTTCCTATTATGTTTCTTTTTTATAACACATCCTACTACTATGATATTTCATTGATTCTAAGACACAGATTTTTTGACATTTTAGCATCTCTGAAGTTGGATGTATCTGACAATGAGGGGATATAGTTAATTGGCATTTTATAATTTTTGAATAATACATACAATATGTTTTATAATTAATTGGATCTTAAGTTCACTAAAATATGATAGTATATTTTCAATAAATGTAAATCATTTGGTTGTTTCTGGGTTCAGACATCCAATCTTGCTCATAATCATAATTTTACTTCTTCTTCAGATGCCCTCTTTAAATTTCAAACTAATTTGGTCTAGGACTACTGGACTCTGAAGCAGAAGGACTGGGATCCAATCCTGATCAAAACAACCACAGGTGCAGGCTGGGGGCATGATAAAATAACAATGACTATAATAACAAAAACTCATTTTATGAAAAACACTTCTGAAAAAGAATAGTTCAAAATAAATTTAAGTATGCATTAGGTGATAAAAATGCCATTTTAAATCCTTGGTGAAAGAATGGACCTACCAATAAATAAATTGTTGTACAACAAAAGGCAGCAAATTAAAGGGGGTGGGGAGGGCGCTTAGAGTTGAAGAACTACCTTACTCCTTACAGCAAAATCCATTTCAGGTGCAGAGGGAAAAAAAGTAAAGGGAACTTGGTCTTGCACCTTAAGTACCAGCACAGCCACAGGCGGGTAGAGCACTAACCAGGTTCTTGGGGTCCCCAGTTCCAGGACTTTACTCTTAGATGGTAGTTTTGGACCTCCCTGGGCCAGAGAAGAGCCCACTGCCATGAAGGATGAGTCCAGGCCAGGCAGCATTCAGCACAAGCTTACCGAAGGGCCCTTGGGCCTTCCGGGAACATCAGCAGTAGTCTGGCAGTGTTCTTTGTGGCGTAGGGGGCAGGGCCTATGGAGCGGGGCTCCTCTGACTTTGGAAAGGGGAGGAAAGAGTGGGAAAAACTGCATCCTGTGGTGTGAGTGCCAGCTCAGCCACAGCACAGTAGAACAGTAGGTAGATTTCTAAGGTTTTTTACTTGAGTCCCTGATTCTCAGGCGGCTCCTCTGGACCCACCTGGAGCCCGGACAACCTCACCACCCTGGAGGGAAGTTCACAAGCCTGGATGGCTTTGCCACCAGTTGACTGTAGAGCCCCAATACAATAATAGCTGGAGACTTCAATACTCCACTTGCAGCATTGGACAGATCGGAAGATTGTCTGGAAAGACGAAATTCAGCAAAGAAACATTGACTTAATCTGCACTACAGGCCAAATGGATCTAACAGATATTTACAGAATATGTCTTCCAATGGCTATGGAATACACATTCTTTTCCTCAGCATATGGATCATTTTCAAGGATAGACTATTATGTTAGGTCACAAAACAAGTCTTAAAACATTTTAAAAACTGAAATAATATCAAGCATCTTCTCTGACCACAATGGAATAAAATTAACAGTGGAAAACAAATTAACCAGATAAATTTTGGAAACTACATAAATACATGAAAATTAAACAATATGCTCCTGCATGACCAATGGGTGAATGAAGACATTAAGAAGGAAATTGAAAAAAGCATTGAAACAAGTGATAATGGAAACACAACATACCAAAACCTATGGGATACAGCAAAAGCAGTACTAAGAGGGAACTTATAGCTAAAAGTGCCCACATCAAAAAAGAGGAAAAACTCCAAAGAAACAATCTAATGATGTATCTTAAAGAATCAGAAAAGCAAGAGCGAACCAAACTCAAAATTAGAAGAAAAGAAATAATAAACATCAGAACAGAAATACATGAAATGAAAATAATACAAAAGATCAGGCTGGGCACAGTGGCTCATCCCTGTAATCCCAGCACTTCGGGAGTCCGAGGCTGGGGGATTGCCTGAGCTCAGGAGTTCGAGACCAGCCTGGCCAACATGGCAACACCCCGTCTCTACTAAAAATACAAAAACTTACCTAGGTGTGGTGGCACATGCTTGTAATCCCAGCTACTTGGGAGGCTGAGGCAGGAGAATTGCTTGAACCTGGGAGGCAGAGGTTGCAGTGAGCCGAGATCATGCCACTGCACTCCAGCCTGAGTGACAGCTAGACTCTGTCTCAAAAAAAAAAAAGATCATTGAAACAAGAAGTTGGTTTTTTGAAAAGTTAAACAAAGCTGACAAATCTTTAGTCAAACTAAGAAAAAAAAGAGAAGATCCAAATATACCTTCAGTATTGAAAATGATGCAAAGATAAAATACCTAGCATAGCAAGTTGGCATTATATGTGAAGCAACAGAAGCCATACATGATTAAATTATTTGGCAGAGAAGATTTCTTGTATTTTGGGCCAGTGTTTTCACTTTTATGATCTTCAGAACACTCACTGAACTTGTATTTGGAGAGTGGCTGTGGTCTAAAAGTTTTGTAAGTACATGCTGTCCATTTGGAAAAACAAAACAAAACTAAACAATCACAAGCAAAGGAGATATAGAATGAAAAGAATTTGCTATTTTTGCAGGGCACGGTGACTCGCACCTGTAATCCCAGCACTTTGGGAGGCTGAGGCAGGTGGATCACTTGAGGTTGGGAGTTTGAGACCAACTTGGTCAACATGGTGGAAGCCGTCTCTAATAAAAATACGAAAATTAGCTGGGTGCGGTGGTGTGTGCCTGTAATCCCAGGTACTTGGGAGGCTGAGGCAGGAGAATTGATTGAACCTGGGAGGCAGAAGTTGCAGAGAGCCAAGATTGTGCCACTGCACTCCAGCCTAGGTGACAGAGGGAGACTCTGTCTTTTAAAAAATTGCTATTTTTTTAAGTCCTTTCTATGGGACATAAATAACTTAAAGAAAACATTTTTCAAAAGAATCTTGGAATACAATAGACATTCCTAAGTATGATAAAAATGGACATATGCCATAAAGAAAAGAGCTACTAAATTTAACTTCATTTATATTTTTACATTTCTGAATGAAAAAAAAATCAATAGATAAATAACAATGAAGGGTGGGGGTGGCAACATTTATGACAAATAGCTAATTTCCTTATAAGTACATGGTAGTTTTACAATTTTCAAAATCCAGCTCAGAAACAAGAAATAAGGCCAGGCACGGGAGCTTGTGCCTGTAATCCCAGCACTTTGGGAAGCCTAGGCGGGAGTAACACTTGTGGCCAGGAGTTCAAGACCAGCCTGGGCAACAGAGCAAGACCCCCATCTCTACAAAAAAATTAAAATATTAGTCAGGATGGTGGTGCACACCTGTAGTCCCAGCTGCTCAGGAGGCTGACAGGAGGATCACTTGTGTCCAGGAGGTCGAGGCTGCAGTGAGCCATGATTACACATCTAGCCTAGGCAACAGAGTGAGACTCTGTCTCAAAAATAAAAAAAAAAGAAAGAAAGAAAAAGAAAAGGGAAACAAGATTTCAACTCTGCCACTGACTAGCTTTGTGATGATGGCAAACAGCAACCTCTCTGAAGCTACGGTTCCACTTCTGCTAGTGAGACCTGGGCGAGATTGTCCTCAGAGTCTTCCCAGTTCCCATACTATGTGATTGTCTGCAAATCTCCATGTTTGAAAAAGAGGAAAATTATGCATGTAAATGGAATGGAATTTTATAAAGGATACAACATAAAACAGATTAAAAGACAGATTGTTTGGCTTGAATTCCTAAACAATTACACTGCAAAGTACAAAATGAGACTTCTTGTTTGTAACTTAAAATTTTAAAAGAACTTTTATGGATGAAAAGTACCATAGAATCTCATGATTAGTCTGTTCACAAGCTAACAAATTATAAAATGTCTGTCTCCTTTTCTAGAGAGAAATAAAGGGTCATTCAGGGACCACCAGCCCTCGAGTTAAAATTAATTTCCAGTAAATCTGAAAGGAGAGCAACATGTCCACGGAGTGATCCCAACACCTACAAAAACCACAAAGGAAATGAGAGCAGACAACAGTTTTCCTTCAGAGCAGTGGGGGTGTGAGGTCTTGGTAGGTTTGCTGTGCACAGAGCCCCCATCATCTTCCCACCAAGCCCGATTCACAACCTAAGTGACTCTGGAGGGCTGAGCAAGGAAGCGGATTGATCCCAGCTGGCTCCTAATAGTTCATGAATCTCTGATGCGCTGCTTAACCCAGAGTCTGTCATTTTTTCTTCACTCCCAGGCTTTTCTGCAGATGCCAAACTCTAGGAGAATCTCTTCTCTCCCACTGCTCGACAGCCTTGCTAACCCACGAAATCATTCCCACAGCCTTCTGTGGCTTCCTAAAGCCACTCCTGTCATCTGCTAACCCCACCGTTCCAGAACAGCGGCACATCAATAAAACCCAGCGGTTCTGTTATTTGGGTTTCATTAAGCTTTTCAGGAGAATCTTTTGCGGTGGACAGACAGTAAAGGAAACAGAACAAAGAAGTAAAGCACCAGCTCATTAGAGCTGAAGCAGAGCACAGAACCGAAGCAGAGCATAGAACCAAACTCTACTCACTTGGAAAGGGTTGACTAGGGGGTCTTAGAAGTCTGCAGGCTCTATAAAAGGAATGTTGCTCTTCAGACACTGAGCAGGGAAACTTGTCGGTGGCATTTAGTGGTTTAATCCAAGCCCTAGGATATGGACTTTAGGACAGAACAAAATTGTTCTAGGGATGTGAGCCCCTCCTTACCTGATAACAGTCCAAACCCCAGGGACTGACTTCCTCACTTGAGGCTGCTTTCCAGTCCCAGGACCTTATCCAGCTTGCCTTTCCCTTTCTCCAAGAAATTCTTCCTTGAAAGGAGATACACTTTAGCATACTAACTCTTTAGACAGATATTTATCAAGAGTCTATTCCTCACCAAGTATCATGTGCAATGCTTTGGTGTCCATTGCCCTATTCCACAGGGATCTACTTACAGGCAGAAGCAGAGAATTTGCTGAGCCCTTACAAGAGGCTGCATAGAAGCCTCTAAATGGGAGGTCCCAATTTTCCAAGTTGGGGCTCAGAGCAAGAGGACTCACCCTGATCAGGACTTCTTTAATGGCGGATCATATTAAAATGCTGACTCTCATTCTACACATCTGGAATTGGGCTTGAGATTCTTCATTTCTAACAAGTTCCTGGACCACTCTTTGAGCAGCAAGGCCCTGACTCCTGGAGGAGAAGATGCCACCTCCTATGCGTCACCCCTGCTTTGGTTCTGATGGGAAGGGTAGGGCCTTGAGGGAAAGGGTGTGACTGCTGGAAATGGCTGGTGCTCTTAGAGGATCCTGAGTGAACACATCCAGCCCCTTTCTTTTCCCCAATTCAATCTCCTAAAGATTTTTTCCTTTTTAATAAACCCAGTGGTTAAAAACTAGCTTGTTAGTTAAAGGCCTGAGGGACACAGAGGGAGGCTCATGCCCTACCACTCAGTTCATTAGCTGGAGTAACAACCAATTTCAAGGTGATTATTGCTATTATAAGCTCTGATCAATTTTTTAAACATGTTTCCAGGTTTTGAACCTAAAGTGGGAATATTAGAGCTCAGAGAGCAGCTCTGTTGAGAATTAGTCATATCCCCAGATTAGTATCTGATCTCTCCATCAAAGAGAATACAGGACACATTTAGTTAGGGTTCTAATTGTACCTCCAATAAACCTCCACCACAGTGAAATATGAGTGCCCATAATTTTTAGTTTCAACTTCCTATACATAATCCATCTGACTGGATGGTCTCAAGCAGAGGCAGTTAAAGCAATTTGTTTCACTTATATAAAGAAATAAATCAGTGCTTAATTATGTGAGGTTTATTATTAACAGTGCTGGCAATCTGACCATATGCCATGACTTCATCTTTTTACATCAAGAAAAAATATGAGAATATACTGACTGCTTTTATGACGCCTGTGCCCACTCCAGAGTGATGCTTGGGGAGGAAAGTGGCACACAATGTGACCCAATGAGGAGAAAGAGGTTCTACGTGTTCACACTGTTCTCAGCACCCAGCTGTGGGCCTATGATGCATGCATAATGGTCAATGAACAGTTGCCACTGAGAAAAGGCAGGGAAACTTCACATCATCCTTAGTACTGCTTCCCAGCATGAGAACAAGTCCACCAAATCTTTTTTTCTCCATAATCTCAACATCTTTCCTAGACCAGCATTCAATCACCAGCATGCAACAGAAGAGAGGTCACAGATTTGGTGTCAGAAATGTGAGTCCAAATTCCCACTCCTCCTAGCTGTGTGACTTGAATAAGTGAGCCAACCCCTCTGACTTCCTGTTTATTTCCCCAGCTGAAAACATGGGATATTGATGCCTCCCATGCCAGTTCATATGAGGATTAGACATTATGGATGAGTAACACCTAGCCCATATTAAGTGCTATTAAAAGGTAGCTATTACTTTGGAAATTCCTATTCTAGGGATAAATTGGAGAACTAAAACTTAAGCATGTCTATATCCTATGGTCTTTGATGAACTGATGACATCAGTGACAGTATTTCAAACTGGATTTTTAGTTTGCTCTTGCCTTTGATGTCTATTTCTAGCATTTAGGGCCAATTTCCAATTTCTCTTTAGATTGCTGTGTATCTCACAGCAAACCAGTGAGCATTCTGAGGTTCATCTGTTTTATAGATGATCCAGTTCTTAGGGAGTTAAAGCTTTCAGGATGAGAGCTGTGACAGGCAGGTCGGCACTCAGGAAATACTTCACACTGGCCCCTGGAACTCCTCCTGCTGTGGCAGACAGCTAGTTACCCAGTCAACATGCATTCTCCTGTATTCCTTGGCAAAAGAATCCAGTTGTAGATGCCCAGCTAAAATATGTCTTTGCAGGTCAAGATGGCCAACAATACACAAATGGAAATTGTTGAAGCAGATTTTCAGGAAACCTCCTTGAGGGAGGCACAGACAGCTGGCATCTCCTCCTCTCACCCTTTCCTCTTCCCCGTACTCCATTCCTGAGTATGCAAGTGATGATTAGAACCCCAGCAGTCAGATGGAACCATAGGCAGCCCTGGGAATAAAAGCCGTGGGCTGAGGATGAAGGGACAGGAAGATGGAAAGAACCTGGGACCCTGATGACACCAAATTAGCCTCGAGACTGCTTGTCTCTGGTCTTCTATTGCAGCGGGGGCAAAAGAAAAATGTAAGTTATGTAAGTCACTGTTATTACTGATCTATGTTACTAGTAGCCAAATGCAACTACTTTTTGGATTTTTATACACATCCCAAGCAGACTTGCACTATGCACAAAGAACCCTGGAAGAACAGTATTCCAGATCTGTGCTAAAAATGCAAAAGCTTTATCTACCCCAAATACACTAGTATGTTACTCATACGTGACTGAAAATGTGGATATTCCTTCCAGTGAGAATAATTTATTTAATTTTATAATATTCTGGACTTGCAATAAATACCCCAAAGGCATACCTTCTACAAGGTCTCTAGCTTAATTGAGTCCACGTTCTGAAGCTTATGAAGTCATCAGTCCTAAAATGGTTCTGCTTTTCATCCCTCACGACAGTCTTAAAACTCTTTTTAAACTCTTTACTAGACACTGTAGCAAAATAAAACGTACTTGAAAACATTAAGGGCTGATGAACTGGTTTGGATTTTCTCCAATCCTCTAGACTTTCTCTCCTTCCCATAGCTCTAAAACGAAGTTCAGCCACTTTGAAATGAAGGCACTTGATTTGGGGCCCCCACACATTGATTTATCTAGCAGAAGGTGCTTGCATTTTTCAAGCCAGAGCAAAGGGCTTCCATACCACTGTGTCATCCCTTTGGTGAGGTATGATGGTTCTTGGTTGCCAGATTAAATAGAAATAGAGTGTCCCATTTCTGGCTCCCATGAAGAGGCAACTAAGACGGGCTGACCTGAGAAAATAACCATTTTTCAATAGAGAAATGTATTAATCAAGATAAATTCAACTCCTAGTTTCCCTCACCATATCTCATTTTAGGCACCTAGAATGGAGGAAAAAAAAAAAAAAAGAATGCATTTTTTTTTTTTTTCTTTTTTTTGTGGGGCACTGTCTTGCTCTGTCATGCAGGCTGGGGTATAGCGGTTCAATCATAGCTCACTGCAGCATTGACCTCCTGGGCTCAAAGAATCTTCCCACCTGAGCCTCCCCAGTAGCTAGGACTATAGGTTTGCACCACCATGCCTGGCTTTTGTTTATTTTTTTATAGAGATGGAATCTCACTGGTTTACCCAAACTGGTCTCAAACTCCTGGCCTCAAGTGATCCTCCTGTCTCAGCCTCCCAAAATGCTAAGATTACAAGTGTGAGCCACCATGCCTGGCCTCATCTGAACTTTAATGAGATATTTGATACCATTCTACACAACATTTCTGTCTTAACTTTGCTTACCTTACATTGCTGACATAACATGGATCGACTAACACTTTACAAGTGGAAATTAATTGTTCAAAAACCCTCAAGATAGTAAGCAGACTAGACTTCTGAAGTCTGTTCTCATGTTATTTAAAATCTTTGTAAAATAATAAATGAATAACTGATATTGTACATGTACAGATGCAATAGATGGGTTGGAACTGTTCCTATCAAAAAAGCATAAATAGAATGTAAATGCCTTCACTTAATTAGTAAATATGGCTCATTTGAGCACAGGTTGGTATTTAACAGAGAACGTGCAAAGAAATACACAAAATAAAGACACTGACAGAAAAACACTTGGTTGGAGGGAGAAGGAAAGGGGACTACAAGCTTCTCTGAATTCTCTGAAGATAATATAAGATTATGGTAAATGAACTCCACCAGCTAGCTAGCAATCCTTTCCCCAGCAAAGGTGACAGGTTAATCATTCTATTTAATATCAAAAGCCCACCCTGAAAGCTCAAGGTTCCGAATCTGGGAGTGAGTAATGCAGAACTCCATTTCCTAGCTGTAGAACACCAAAAGGCAATTTGTGGGACTAAGTAGACCACTAGCAAAGAATCTCAATCCAGCCTTCCATAGTCTCCAGCCAGAACTTAATGAGGCATGAATTTTCACCACAAAGTAGATATCTTCATTAAATAGCTAATTAAGCTCTTTTGAAAAAGTGATTTTCAACAGAGCTGATAAATTCAACCCAAATTGGAGCATTAACTAATCAAAGCAAGAGACTTCTGCTCAAAAGTACAAACCAAAAGGCTTACAATTCCCACCTCCTCACATACCTTCATTATAGATAGATAGATAGATAGATAGATAGATAGATAGATAGATAGATAACCTGTTCCTAAATGTGATTAAATAAACATTTGGAACCTGAAATCATGAATTTAGGAGAAGCTATCTCAGTCCAGTTCACACTGGAGAGGATGGAAAGAACCCAGCCAACCTGTGCTTCCTGGGGAGTCCGTTTCCAGGTCAGCTTAGCACTTTGTTGTCTAGTTCTTGATATTGATGGGATCAGTAAATTAGTAACCCCCTGCCTTCACTTAGAAATCACAAAGTAGGACTTCTATTATATTCATCTTTGTGTGCCTTAGAAATACTGGATTTTCCAAAACTGTAATTATGTCCTCAATCATAAGCTCAGAAATGATAGCAAAAGCCGGGTATGTGGCTCAGGCCTGTAATCCCAGCACTTTGGGAGGCTGAGGCAGGCAGATCACCTGAGGTCGGGAGTTCAAGACCACCCTGACCAACATGGAGTCTCTACTAAAAGTACAAAATTAGCCAGGCATGGTGGCGCATGCCTGTAATCCCAGCTACTCGGAAGGCTGAGGCAGGAGAATCACTTGAACTCGGGAGGCAGAGGTTGCAGTGAGCTGAGATCACGGTGAGCAGAGATTGCGCCATTGCACTCTAGCCTGGGCAATAAGAGTGAAACTCTGCCTCAAAAAAAAAAAAAAAAAAAAAACAGAAATGACAGCAACAATTTAAAATGATATATTTTCTAGCACTTGATTCTTAGCCCTGCCCCTACACACAAGCATACTATGTCTTACCAAACTACATAGAAAATAGGCAGTCCACCTTTTAACACCATTTTGTTCTAGATTAAATATTTTATGTATATACTTTCAAATTTTATGAAAATTATAGAAAAACATACAACAAAGGAAAAAAACACACACACACAATTCCCTTGACAGAGAGCTAGACCCCAGACCCCATTAACATTTTGGTGTTTCTTTTGTCAGTCACATTAGAAATGGTATGGACACATATAATTTTTAGGAAAAAGGTATACTGCTCTGTAGCTCACTTTAAAAAACAAAAACAAAAACAAAACAGTTTCACTCTTGTCACCCAGATTGGAGTGCAATCTCAGCTCACTGCAACCTCCGCTTCCCGGATTCCAGTGATTCTCCTGCCTCAGCTTCCCAAGTAGCTGGGATTACAGGCACCCACCACCACACCCAGCTAATTTTTGTATTTTTGTTAAAGACAGGGTTTCACTATGTTGGCCAGGCTGGACTCAAACTCCTGACCTCAGGTAATCCACCCACCTTGGCCTCTCAAAGTGTTGGAATTACAGGCATGAGCCACTACGCCCGGCCTATAGCTCGTTTTTTCACTAAGGAATACATACTGAACACTCTTCATGGCACTAAATGTTCTTCTACAAACTTATTTTGAGTAACTGAATAATATTCCATCAAATATGTTTACTCTAGCCAATCTTCTATTATTGAGTATTCAGGTTGTTTCTAATTTTTTACCAGTAAAACATTGCTTCAGCAGGCCATGGTGGCTCATATCCATAATCCCAGAATTTTGGGAGATTGAGGTAGGAGGATTGCTTGAGCCCAGGAGTTCAAGGCCAGCCTGGGTAACATGGCAAGACCCTGTCTCTAAAAAAAACTAAAAATATATTAGCCTGGCATGGTTGTGCATGCCCGTGGTCCCAGCTACTCAGGAGGTTGAGGTGGAAGGAATACTTGATCCCAGAAGGTTAAAGCTGCAGAGAGCCATGTTCATGCCAGTGCACTCCAGCCTGGGTGACAAAAAAAAAAAAAAAACATTGCTTCAATGCCTGCCCTCAGAGAGAAGTCATTGCTCACATTCATATTTTCCAGGACAAATTGCCAGACATAGAATTGTTGGGACAATGGATGTGAACAAATTTTAAATGCTCATACACGTTGGCAAATTTTCCTACAAATAAATTGCACCAATCACACTCTACCAGTAATATATGTAAATGTCCTAATGTATGGTCAGTTTCCTTACATCCTCACTAACTTTAGTATGATTTTTTTCTCTTTGCCAACTTAAAAGACCAAACAAAAGCATATCAATTTGATTTTAATTTCTCTTATTGCTGGTGAGATTGAACCTGTTTTTATTTGTTTATCATCCATTTGTGTTTCATCTTTTAAATTATTTATTCATAATCTTTATCCATTTTTCTATTAGGATATTTGTCTATTTGGTTAGTAAGAATATTGCATGCATTAGGGATATGCGCCTTTTAGGTGACATATAGATTATATATGTTTTTCTCAACTGTTTGTCTTTTAACTTCCCTCATAGCGCTGACATATAGAAATTTTAGAAGGTTTTCATAGCCAAATCTATCCCTCTCTTCTCCCATATTTTTATTCCTCTTATAAAGCCCTTCCCTGCCTCAAGTTATCATTTATCCAACATTTTCTTCCATTACATCTATTGGTTTGTGTTTTGCTTTTGTCACTAACCTACACATTTAATCCATCTGAAATTTATTTTGCCATGGCAATAGGAAAGAACCTTCCAACTTTTTGTAAATGGTTAAGTCTGAGCCCTAACTTACGCCATTGATATGGTATACATTCACAACATTCTTATGCACTATATTTGGTCTGTAATTTTAGCATTGTGGTTAAGAGCTTTGGTTTGAGAGACAGACTTGATTCGAACTCACCATTCCTACCTTCGTGACCTTGGACCAGTTATTCAACCTGGTTAAGCTTCAATTCTCTCACCTGCAAAGCACTTAGCAAAGGGTCTTACATATAGTAAGTGCTTGATCAATATTAGACATTAGCAACCTTTTCAATTAGATCTCAGAATGACCACACAAACTCTACATCTGCACCTGATTTGTTGTCACTGCAATATTAAGAAATAGTCTGGAAAATTTCCTCAGTAGCCTGAAGCTAGCTCATGAGGCAACCTTCCTCCCTTCAACCAGACTATGTAGAGCCCATTGACAATTCAAGGGGAATGAATCAGATCACTGCTTTTCTCCACAAAGCTTCTAGCCTCCCTTTCACCCCATGCCTATTAATATAAGCCACCACAAGCCAGTAGCAGAGGGAGAGGAATCCACAACCACAGGTCAACATCATTGCCTTCCCTACATGCAGAAGACTCACTCTGCTCCAGCCTCCTCCCTAACTCACAGAAAATGACTCACTTCACTCTATGGCTTCAGGTATTTATTTTCCCTTAAGGAAGAACTAGTGTTGTTATACTTGGAGGTCCCAATAGTTTGGGATTCAGGAGAAAAGGACAGTGGAGGAAAGAATTCCAGGGTAAGATACTCAGAGAGTTTTCAATTGTTGTAAAAAGCCAAGCAGTTAAATTGGAGGCATAAATTGGGTCTTTATTACCAAGTTCTCCACCTCTCTCTTAAATCATTACATTCACTCTAATATTTCTTTAGCATAGGGGTAGAAGGCAGTTTGATGTATAATGGAAAGGACTCAGTATTTGGAGTCAGTCATAACTTCTAAGATACATCATCAGATACCTGCAAAACCCTGTCTTCTAGCCTAGTTCAGTTCAGTCTGTATCTTAGCAGTTACTATTTGCCATAGGATAGGGGTACAATAAAGCAGTCTCTTGACTGGGATAGCTCAAACTCCATTTCCTCTCTGGTATCCAATCTTCCCCACTGTATCATAAGCTTCTCAATTAGGAAGACTATGTCTGCTACCACCTTTTAGAAACCCAGGAGCCAAAGTCCTATGATGCATTCAATAGCTGTCCCAATACATTTTGGAAGGAAGAACTGAGACATGCTGTTACTGTTTCATATCAATATGCTCCAGATGGAGAAAATCGTTTTCCCAAGTAAACCAGGGCCCACGCTATACCTTGCCTTATCCTCTAGGGTACCATTCCCTTCTTGGTTTCAGTCCAGCCCCATAAAAGTAATAGTGAAAGAATCAGACCTGGGGCTTCCAGGTCTCTCATCATGCCATCTCCTCTGTTTCTCTCCACTGATCTAGAAAAATGCAGTAGATACTATAGGGCAGCTGACTCTTTGAGTAGCAGGCCAGAGTCTCATGAATGCATGTCCCTTCTGGATCCCAGTGGCATGAGGGCACTATAATTAAGTGCTTTGACTTTATTACCTCTTCTTCCTAAGCCTTCCCTGCTCCATTATTTGTATCCATCAGTCCTTAGATTTCATACCTAGGCACTTGCTTTCAGTATCTCCATGTCTGCCGCACTATCAATTAATGGCTGCAAAGAATTCTCTAGAATCCAAGCCTTCCTGGCCACATACCCTGGGGTCCAAGTGGCTCCTTCATTTCGGCAGATTGCTCCCATGACTTCTTGGGTCTTCTAGTCAGCATCAAGGATATTGCAAGCCACTTCCAAATTGTTTACTCTCAGTATGCAATATTCCACTCTTCTTCCTCTGGCTACAGTTGAGAGCGCCAGGGAGTAAGGTCTATGCCTGTGAAGAGGATCTACCTCTGCACATAGCCATAATTTGATTCCCCTCTCTGGGATTCATACAGGGAGTTACTGAGCCAAGAGTTTATTATCGAGCTTAGCATGAATACACAGTGAGGAGAGCTGAGTGCAAAACCAAATGTTCCAAGTGTTCCTAATTCCATGTGTTTTGAAGTGCCTGAAGCAGGAATTTTATGGAAGAGGGAGAGTCTTCCCTGGTGGTAAATTAAGGATACTTCTTTTTAGCTCTGGATCACGATCAGGTCTTTAGCAGTCAACTAATCCCATTCTGTCTTTATTTTCTAATTGTATTCTTACCAACACAGCTCAGCTTTTTTCACAGTAGAGTAAGCCTTGTTAAAAAAAAAAAAAAAAAGCTTCTCTGTTCCGAGGCTCCCTCTAAAACATGTCTTTGCTTCCAAGGGTAATGAACTCTTTTATAATAAACGCCTCACTTTAATGCACGCTCTTTTTGGTTTCCAGGAACTGCCTTATAATTACGCCGCTCAGTATTGCATGTCAGAGGTTTGCTTCGCCTTTAATATTTTATGAAGAAATTCAGATTTTGACAGTAAAAATATTTAACCCAGAGGACCCGAAACCCAGACTATTATTTTGTAAAGTAGCCATCTAGCTGCACACTTGTGCACCGCTGCCTTCCCCAGTGCATACTCACAGTCTTTGATACTCTCTGAGCAGACCCAACCACATGCTGTCCAGATGGAAACCTGGCTGTATCATTACATTATATTGAAATAACCCAATACCACCTGTTTCTGTTGGGGTTCCTGCCAACATTTTCCCATAAAACATTTATTTTGCTAATATTTTAGTTGGTCACCACAGAAGGACACTTGAAGTTAAAGATTTACCATGTGTTACCGCCACTCAGAGCCAAAAGAGGCAAAAAATAAAATAAAAAACCCTTTGAAACCAGGTAGCAGAGTTCAAGAAGAGCAAATGTCTATCTATTGTTTCCAAAGGTGGCTGCCTCACCTGGCATGATGTCATCACAGGCACAGGGATTTCAAAACAAGCTTTTCTTGGCAATCTTCACAGAATGAATTACTCTCGTGTCTCTGGTGCTCATCTTTGGATCATAAAATATTTTCAGCTTTGTGAGAAGATCTTCCTGCTCCTTGGCAAATTGTATTTTGTAAATAAGTTCATGGAGATAAGGAATTAATTAGATGAATTTGATTTATAGATACAAATGTATATATTATTTGCATTCCATGAAGAACAGGATGGGTAAGGGGGAGTCAATGTCACATATAAGGAAATGACCCTACACAGGATGTTCAAAGTCACTCGATGCCCTTGGGGGCAGAAACAATGCATTTATCTTCAGGATTGAACAGCCAGTGGAACCCTTTGGTCAAGAGACATAATGCAACATAATTGTCAAGTGTTTTGTTTCTTTTTTTCTACCCTTTGCAACTACTTCCTATTTCTTGTTATGAAATACAAAGTTAAAGCCAAACTAGTCCAAAAACCAGAAGGCCATTGGAATAGTTTGCCAAAGGTATCATGTGGAGCTGGATTTGGGAAGGAAGAACTGTTGGCACCTGGTTGCTCCTTCACCACCTACCTCATGTGCCACTGTAGCTGGACCCAGCTTCCCTGCTATATTTTTAGCTTACACCTACATTACAGTCTTAATTTTCTCCTGCACACTGAACCCCCTCTCAACAATAAACCCCAGAGGATGGGGGAAACACACAGAGACTAATGGCATTTGGTTGCTGCACATCCCTAACGTCTCCAAGTCTTTTGGCTCTTATGACTCCTGGGATATCCATCGATTTTCCTGGGATTCTTACGCACTACAAGACGGTCTTTCTATTATTATACTTGGTGATTCACTTGCAAAGGTTAACTGCATGGCCTTTTTCCTGGCCCTGGTTAATTAGGAGAATGGGTCTTCCCCTAATCCCCCCTTCTTGACTGGCTTATTGCTAAAAACCAGAGGAAGGGAAAGGAATGATGTTAGCCTGGAGCCCCACTCATGTAATGTGTCCATTTTTCAGCTAAAGGAGCTCTTTTACACCAAAACACCTACTTTGCATTGTAAAAGTAATTTATATTTTAGATATTTGTTTTAAAAGTCAACTTGTAACCTGTAATGGCTATAGATATAGATTAAGGATCACAAGTAAAGCAATGTACCTCTCCTGGCGGCTTCCATTCACGTTCACATATCCTCCCTAAAGACAGATAATCATATAATTAAGCAATCCATTTCTCAGCATATATGCGCTGTACAGAAGACAGTGATACAGTGAATTCTGGTTTGTGCTTTGGTTCAAAGTATAAAATACTGAATAATCACATTTTTTATGAAAGCACTTGACCTTTAAATTGATATTTCCACCCAACAGATTATAATTATTGTTCAAAGAGGTGTTGAATGCAGCACAGCTAATCCATAGGTGGCCCGTCTGTTACTCAACGGTTACGGCTTGTGTCCAACTGATGATATTAGCTGACGGCCATAAAAAGGGCAGAAAGGGTCACTTTTGGCTTCCTGTCAATACCAGCCTTGACTTTTTTTCCTCCTCTAAGATCGTGAATCTGAATTCTTAAGGTCAACCTAAATTCATAAATATCACCTGCAGATTTGCATCTTTCTACTTACAGACTGTCACCATTCTGGATGGAGCAAAGCAGGACAAGTGGTAACTGAGTCTTGAGTGTTGATCGAGGCTGCTTCCGAAACAAAAGTTCCCCCTTAAGTCGAGCTGCCAAATTTAGCAAATAAAAAATACAGGATGCCCAGTTCAATTTGAATTTCAAAAGGATAAGTATGTCCCATACAGCAAATTATTCATTATCTGAAAATCAAATTTAACTGGGCATCCTGTATTTTATCTGGCAGCTCTACCCCGGAGCACTCAATCTCTGATTCTGATGTGCCCTAATTATCTGTATTTTTCTCTTTTCTACAGAAGATACATCAAATACAGACAGCTACAGCAAACAACATACTCAGGTCACTGATGGCTGAAAACAAGGAGCACTAAGAAGTCAATATCCATCATCCTGTCTGTTGTTTATTTTTATTAGTTACTGATTGGACCATTTCCCTTTTCATGATTAAACAACTCTCTTAATCATCGCCTCAATTCCTGGAATCCTTTATCAAGAGCAAGGACAACTCTGTCTAGGCTAAACAAGGAAAAATGTGAAATATATGCTAATATTTGAAAGCTTCTTGTTTACCCTGCCAGCATCTATCAAGGTAAGCACATTGTGTGAATTTATCATGAGACGTGCACAAGGAGATGCAGTGGTTTCTGACACAGTCAAATCTGTTCTGGTTAAGCTCTGGGAATGGGCCCTATCCTTCCCCCAAAGTGTCTTCCCAGCACACCAAGCTCAGGCCTAGACCAAGAGGAAGGACCGGAGCCACCATGGTGAGCAGAAGGCAGAGAGGAGAGCTCTACAGACACCCACAGTATGGCTATCAGGCCAAAAGAGCATCCTGGCTCACATCTGCAGACTTCTCCCTCACCACTGGCTATCCTGCCCTTGACTGGCTAGAAGGGAGGATCACAGATATAAGGATATCACATCCTTATAAAATTGTACTGAATCCAAGGCTCAGGGAGATAAATCTCCCTGGCCTTCCCCTGCATTCCCCCTTCCTTCATGCCATAAAGGGGCCACCACCATAAACGAAATCTGAAATCACAGCATATCAGAAGAAAACAAACTAAAAATCCATACCAAAGCAGAAAATCAAGAGTGGAGACTGCAAACATGATTCTTATCTTTATTGACCATTGCATTGATGAGAATCAATAACAACTGTAAATGTTTCCATTTCACATTTAGAATGTTTTATGTTGGTCTAGAAGTTTAGAGTTCAAAGAGCATGTTCATTTACCTCATTTTATATTGCAGTGATTTATTGTACAAAAGGAACTTAAGAGCCCTTTGATCAATCTGTAACAGACATAGTTTTCCTAACCAAGTGTTTCTCCAAGTATGGTTCTCAAAACTGGTCCATGCCGGCAGCATCAGCACCACCGAGGACTTGTTAGAAATGCAGATACTCGAGCTCCATCCCCAGACCTGCTGAATCAGAAGCCCTGGGAGTAGGCCTAGCAATCTTGTTTGTCACAAGTCCTCCAGGGAATTTCTGTACACCCTATCATTTGAGAACCACTGCCCTAGCCTCCTAGAGACTGCCAGGGCTTCCTGAGTTCCTCTTCACCATGTGAACCAAACAGTGGCATTTTTCAAGCACTATTTGTAGAGTGTTTGTCTGTCTTTGCCGATAGTAAAGTCGGGTCTTCAGATTTCTGTACCAGATTCAAGAACAGACTGTAAGGCAGTAGTTTTCAACATTAAGAAAATGGTTCCCATTTTTTCTTCATACCCTCTCCACATCACACACACGCATACACACACACACACACACACATCCATACACACACGCTGCCCCTGCCCATTTCACAGTGTCTCTCCCAGCTCCCCAGACCCCTATTCTGGGACATTCTGCACTCCCTCCCCACACCCTCCTCTATAAAATGCACTTTTTAAAATCTTAGCCTCCAGTCTGTATCACCTTTGCCTCCATATTCACCCATCCCCCATTAGCCCTCTTCAGCCTCTATCTTTTCGCAGCTTCCAAAACTTTTGCGTTTACAGCCTCACCCTAGGCACTATCTTTCACCCAACACCTTGTGTCCATTTCTGGAACCCTGTCTCCCAGCTCCGCTCCTTCCCACTCCTGCCCTACATACATTTTCTCTCCCACACAAGTGCCAACTCCTTTCCCACACGTCAGCCAGACTCCCTCATTTGCTGCCCATCCCCAGTTCCTACTTTTTTCTTGATGATTTTTGTTCTCATCCCCTAGAACAGAGATGACCAGCGCCACATGCAATCCTCTCCGGGTCTCCCCTCCTCTGACATCCTCTCCCCTCCTCTGACGTCACCAGTCTTTGGCTTTTATTTCTGCTTCAATAGAAGTATTTTTTCTCTGAGGCCATAGTCTTCTCCAACTTTCATACTTATCTTTTGTTACCTATCCACTAGTTTCTTTTTTAAACATATTGAAGTGAATAGTTGATTTGAAGGAAAAAATATTAGATTAAAAAATTGTTCAGGTAATAAGAGGATGAACCAAAAATTGTGGATGTGGTCACAGAACAAATGATGGTATCAAATGCTGATGCAGCAGGGAGTGGTGGGCATGTCGGAAAGCAGAATATGTTAAATATTGTGAGAAAAGACCCTGGGGTAGAAATGAGCATGTGGCTACAGACAGCAGTGGGATGCCAGCATGAGAAGGGTGGAAGGAAGGTTCAGGTAAGACAAAGATGTTTATCCTTTTTAGGTCAAAGCCCATGTTGAAAATCTAATGAAATCTAACAAGTCCTCATAGAAAAATGCCCAAACAAGCAAAAGTTTGCATCTATTTCTGGCACGTGGAAGAACTCATGAAGCCTAAAGGGGATGATGTCCAGAGACCTCAGGTAGAGAAACATGCTGGGTTTGGGCGCCAGTCCAAAAGGCTTCAATGCCAGAAAATGCAAGAGAACATGGACTTCATCCAAGTGGCAAGGTGGTATGTATTTTAGGATGCTCAACTTCGTGTACATTATATTTTGTGTACACATCTCATGCCCAACCTTTAGCAAGACTTTATGAAATCCATGTTTTGATTCCAGAAACTTCAGGCCAGCAACATCGGCTTGATGCCAGAAAATCCGGCCACTAACATATTTTGAAAATGATGTCGTAGATAGAGTACAGGAAATGATTATCACTGGGCAGATAAAAGGAAAACATCTTAAAAGAGAATATAAACTTTTTAACCTACTCTAGAGGCAACATGTAAAAACGTCTGTGCACCAGAGAAAGAAAATTCAGTGATATGTGTGAGGAGTGGTTTGCATGTGTGTGAGGTTACAGAAAAATCCACACGTGGATTGCAAATGTATTGGTTTTATCTACTGAGTGCTATTCTGTCAATCCTGAAACAAGAAAATTACCATTTTTGTGTTTTCAGTGTAATAGTATCAGGTAACACAGATTCATCGGTTGCCATATGCCAAGCACCTCATGTGCATGGTTTCATTCAAATCCCTTCTTTACCCTATGAGGCAGACACTCATACAAATGAAGGGCTGAGACCCAGAGAGCTTATGCAAAGAATGGCTAAGTTGCTGTCCTAGAACCCGAAACTGGGATGAACTAGACCAAGATTAAACCAGATGGCCTGACTCTGTCAAAGGCTTGCTTCTTAACACCATTCTGGATCCAACAATAGTTCTCTCTCCCCAAAACTGACATGGCTCAAAATCTGAATTCCCCTGTTGACCCAGTTTCCAACCAGATCCACAAACTGTAATTGGATTATGCAGTTGGAATCTGAGAAACAGGAAAGTGCAAATGGCCAAAATAATGAGCACTCGTTAAACTTCTTGGAAAGAACAACACGGCTTCAAGGCAGTGCCTACAAGCAAGTTTTGCTTGAAGAAAATAACTAAAACATAATCATTACTTTTAGAGATCTTGGTTGATTTCACCCAATATCCATTCCTCTGCTTGTTTTCCCAGAGAAAATGTGTAGGTGCTCTCTTATTAAAAATAAACTTGCATCCCAGTCTATCCCGGAGCGAGATCAAATGGCTACCACAGGGAATGATATGAAAATGGAGTCATTTCTTTGAAATTCCCAAGGGTGCTTTTTTGCTTTAAAGAGCAATGAAGTCACTTTCTGCTAGTAATTTATTATTTCCACCAGTTATTCAAATATTTGTCTACATGTTGAAAAATTAGTCCTTATTCAAACAAGTTTTTGCTTTTAGAGCAAAGGCATTCTAAATGTTCAGTAAAACTGGATTCTAGCAAAGGGATACACATAAAGATAAAGTAATTAAAGGCACATGCTCGCTTTCTTCTTAGACAAGCAAACTAAAAATACAAAAAAAATAAAAAACAAAAACCTACACCTTTCTTCAATAGACATTGGGTTTCCCAGATTGGACTGGAGGCCTAAGCTCAAAAAATGAGGTTGGTTTCATCCAAACATCACCTGCTTTGCCATTTCCCTGGGCTTGCATGCTAAACAGGTTCAGTCATTTCTGAAAATCATGGTTCCGGCTGCTCTTTCTTTTGTCCTTGGCATTCTTAGCCTCAGCCAATAGCAGTATGAAGACATTAACCTTATTAAACATAGATTGTGGCTGGTGTTACTGGAAAGAAGTTTAGCTTGTTGTTCACCCATTATCACATTACAGATGACTTTATCGCTATAGTGGTCATGTTTATGTGGGTAATTGCCCCCTTTCCATCCAAATAATATAAGTACCATCAGGCAGGAAGAAAAACGAAATGGGAAGGAGAGAGTAGAGTGCATAATGGGAGGAAAGGACTATTTCCTAAATGCTCCCTGACTTACTGTAGGGAACAAATGAATTACTGCACCCTTCTAAAACTTCAGTGCCCTTGGTAAAAGCAGACAGAGACAGGAGAAAGGGTAAGCAGTTTGTCTTTCTGGAAAAAAGGGCAAATTATTTTATATATATATATATATTTTTTTTTTTTTTTTTTTTTTCCCAATACCGCTCAGTAAACTATTTCCATACTGTTCCCAGCAAGCAGGGAAAAGCATATGGAAGGAGAGAGAGAGATCATATATAACTTCTTCAGAATTGAGGGAGGGTCAGGAAAATACTCAAAGAAATAAACTGTGTAAATAAATACAATAACTAATCCTAACAGCCTCTGAAACCTCACTTAAGGCATAGATGGTGCCTGGAAACCAAAGTTTCCACTCAGTCAGCAATAGCATTCAAACACATCATCATTTAGGGAGTTGCTTTTTCTCATCATCTGTTTATCCTCAACTGCCCTCATTGTTCAGCACAGTAAGTGCTCAGTAATTACCTTTTGAATGTATAGGAAATCACTTCATTGAACATCTACCATATACATAGGATTCTTTTTAATAATTATCAAATTTCAGATATGTTAAAGTTAGGGAAAGAAAATTTGGTTTGGGTCAGCAAGTTCAGTAAATCGGTCTCATAAAAGAAGTGTGAGGAGAGCATTTTCCATTGACCTTTTCTCCACATTTAAAGTGTCTCTGAATTTGACAGTAGATATCAAGAGATTTGGAAAAGGTCATGCCTCTTGCCCAAGTAGCTCAACTTCCAGTTATCTGCCCCCAAGGAACTCATAAGAGGTATGAACAAGGATTTATGGTGGAGATGTTCATCACAGCACTATTTAGAATATCAATATCCATGGAGACACATGCCCAGGCACAGGGTCAAGTTTAAATTAAACTGGGGTCAAAGTCAAGTCATGCAATGGCCTCCCAGTGACCATTACATGTGATATTTTTTAAAGTTTCTTTAATGGCATGGAAGATATTTGATGATACAATGATAAATGAAAAAAAGCAGGATGCAGTGCACTTGACACAGGATGATCAAAATCTACATCAGAGAAAGAGCTACAGGAAGAGAGAGAGACACACACATAAAGAGAAAATCAAAAGTTAACATTCCAAGTCACGACGAGGGGTTACCCCTTAGTTATGAAGGTTATGAGGTTACAAATGATTTCTTTCATCTTTTTACATTTTCCTGTTATTATATATTCCCAGCTTGTTTTTATAGTCAGAAAAAAATAAATTTTTTGTCACAGAATTGTTAACTGTTTAAACCAGGTTAGGAAGTCTAATCATAGGGAAAACAGGAGATATTCTAAATTCTGGCAGCTTCAACTGCCAGAATTCAATTGCCATAAGTTTTCTGTGTGTTTGTTGTTGTTGTTGTTGTTGTTGTTGTTGTTTTTTAGACAGGGTCTCACGCTGTCACCCAAACTGGAGTGCAGCGGTACAAACATGGCCCACTGCAGCCTCCCCATTCTGGGCTCAGGCGGTCCTCCTGCTTCAGCCTTCTGCTACCAGATGATCTCTACAGTTTTCCTATGGTTTCTTGAAGACTTCTGTGCATTTTCCCTAATAGCCAACTACTTATGATCTGTGAGTCTGTAGGAGCTAATAATTACAAGAATTTTCTCAGGAAAGGAAGATGGAAAGGGGAGGTCAGGAGAGTCCAACTCAAGCCATAGGTTGCCATTGGCTTGCTGGCAAGTCACTTAACCTCTTGAGGCCTCCTTTGTGTCATACACTAGGTAATTTTTAAGTTCCCTTGTAGTTTTAAGTCCAAAAAATAATTATCTTTTCCATGCTGTCCTAGGAGGTCACCACCGAATAATTTGCATTTGGAGCATGTAGACTTCAACTGATCTTCAGTGAAAGAATGGCCTTCCGGTCACTCTGGAGGATGACAGAGGCCAGTCACTCACACTTGGGCCATTGAATAGCCTTCCTCTCACATCATCTCCTGGTTTCTAGGCCTTACCACCAGGATCCTCTTAGAGTTCTGCTCGTCCCACAAGGTGTGATTTTTAACATGTCAAATGCACTTTTACCATCAACAAAGCGTACTGTGCTGGGAAAACAGTGGCCCTCAGCCTTTTCTGAGACACAGCTGCCTTTGAGAAACTGGGAAACATTGACCTCTCCTCAGAAAAATGGTCTTTCACATCAAAATTTGACTGACCACTTCATGGAGTCACAGACTTGCAGCCCAAAGTCCTTGGATGCCAGGTTAAAAATCCCTGGTGAGGAAAGTATTTACCCATTCAACAGGGCCCCAGATGATTTTAAAGCATGCTTCTTTTTCACGAGTAAGATGATCATGATGACTACAAATTACCTAATGAAGGGGCCTGCCCAGGCCCTGTGAGTCAGGAAGAAGGGAACCCAGAGCTGTATCCTTCAGTGCAACCCAGGAACAGCAAGCCTCAAGACAGCGGTGAGGACCACAGGAAAGGGGGCACATCTCAGAAACCGTTCCCTGCTCCAGAGCCCATGTACAAGTGACAGAGCTGCAACCGCCACCAGGGCAGTCTTCTCGCCGATGAGAATCAGGTTTACAATGCCCCAGGCATTATCTCACTGGTCCTCACCACAACTCGCTGAGCTACTATTGAGCTTGATCGTACATGGTACCCAATATCTCCATTTTGTAGATGAGGAAACTAAGTATCAGGGAGGATAAGAAGTTTTTCCAAAGTCACAGAGCCAGCAAATGTCAGGGGCATGATTCAGGCTCTGCCTGGGTCTATTCCACCCAAGTCAGGCTAACTATTACCTGGCAAGCCCCCATGCTCAGCTCAGTCACAGGGTTGTGTTTCTCAGAAAACATTGCCATAAGTTGAACACAAGTGACACAAAGGAGACTCACGGAAAATTAGCAGCAAGTGGTAGCTGAATAGCAGTAAATTTTTTTTTTTTGAGACAGGATTTCACTGTCCCCCAGGGTAGAGTGCAGTGGCATGATCATGACTCCCTGCAGCCTCCACTTCCTGGGCTCAGGCAATCCTCCTGCCTCAGCATCCCAAGTAGCTGAGACTATAGGCATGGGCCACCATGCCTGGCTAATTTTTTCAATTTTTTGTAGAGATGGAGTCTCATTATGTTGCCCAGACTGGCCTTGAACTCTTGGCGTCAAGCAATCCTGCATTGTCCTCGCAATGTGCTGGGATTACAGGTGTGAGCCACCATGCCTGGCTGGCAGTAATGTCTTAATGCCTGATGCTCTCAAAGTTCTGTTTGAGGGAGGAAGTAAGAAGGAAGATAGCCTAGGAGCTTCTAAAAAAAAAAATAGCATCTTTGTTTTTATTCATTTGCAGAGTCATCATTTCTCTGTGCACCCAATGCTGTGAGTGACCAGCTACAGCCAGGGAAACTCTGTAGCTCCAGAACATGGCCAGAAATCCCAGAGCCAGGGAATCACACAGAAGTGCATGGCAAGGCTGGTTCTATGTTCCAGAGGGCTGGCTACTTCTCTTAATAAAACAGACTCCCTCTGTCCCCTCAACTAAGAATCATAGAACTTTAAAAATGGAAAGAACCTCAAATATTACTTGGTTTAATGGCTTCCTCTTTTTCATCACTCCCACCCTTCCTTCCCACCTTTACCATGGACCTTATTTTGTCAAGGAAGAAATTCAAAACCAGAGAAAAGAAGTTGCTTGAGACTCTACAGATCATTGTTAGAGGGTAGAAGTTGAACATAGGTCTATTATGGACCAGGAAGTATATCATGTAATTTACAAATAGCATCTCATTTAAACTTACAGTTATTTACTGAAGTAGATCTTATTACACTCATTTTATAGACGGAGAAACTAATGTTCAAGAAGATAAATAATTCACCATGGTCAAACAAACAAACAAAAAAAATCATTTGAACATAAATAGCCCTAACCCATAAAGCCAATGCCTTTTTCGAAAAACTCTATAGACCATTAGGGATGAGCCAGAAGTTACCCTGATGATGCTCCTGTGAAGTGCTGGTCACGGTGTTTAGGTTCCCCTGCACTCCTTTCACCTCTCCCTCTCAGTCTGGAGAACGAACAGCAGACATGGTGATGGATACAAAAAGGAGACCCCTCTGATGGGTATCGTGGTGACAGACAGCAAAGACCAGATCCAAGAAAGTGCCATCTTGGATGGGATATGTGCCAGAGTGGATGGATGACACGCCCAAGGGTCAAAAGGGATACGTGACATTTCAAAAGTAACAGAATAGTAACAAAATGGATGAGTTAAAAATATATAAATAAATAAATAAAAACTTTTTTCTTTTTTTAATTTATTTTTATTTATTTATTTATTTATTTATTGAGACGGAGTCTTGCTCTGTCGCCCAGGCTGGAGTGCAGTGGCCGGATCTCAGCTCACTGCAAGCTCCGCCTCCCGGGTTCACGCCATTCTCCTGCCTCAGCCTCCCGAGTAGGTGGGACTACAGGCACCCGCCACCTCGCCCAGCTAGTTTTTTGTATTTTTTTAGTAGACACGGGGTTTCACTGTGTTAGCCAGGATGGAAAACATTTTTTTTCTAACAATCTCAGAGTGTCAGCTGCCCACATACAACTTATCATCAATATGCTGAGGAAAGAAGGCAATAAAAGAATGACAATCCAAGTTCGGTGATGAAGGAAAAAGGCAACAAGATTAAGCTTTCTGCATCAGGTGTAATATATAGAAGCTCCAAGTCAGGGTAAAGTGAGTTATAGAAAAATAAAGATTACTTTTTTCACAGCAATAATCAGTTTCACAGTTATCATTTGCATGAAACTGGTTATTCCATCATGCTACCAATTCAGAAATGCCCAATAAAAATTATGCAAATTATTTCATTTGAAATGAGCTTTAAGCCCATTTTAGGGGAAGGAAAAAAGAAGGATCCAAACCATGTACCCATTTCCCTTGTGAAACTCATCAACCCTCCTGCCACTACTTGTTATTACAGATTTGAGAAAAAGTGGAAGAGATAGAAGAGAAGAAAAAGAACCGTTCCAGAGTAATCCAATATGGGGGGAATTGGAGTAGTGGGGCGGGTAGTGAGAATAAAGCTGTCAAAAGAAAAGACAGATTATAGACCGGGTGCGGTGGCTCACAACTGTAATCCCAGCACTTTGGGAGGCCAAGGCGAACGGATCATGAGGTCAGGAGATCGAGACCATTCTGGCTAACACGGTGAAACTCCATCTCTACTAAAAATACAAAAAATTAGCTGGGCTTGGTGGCGGGTGCCTGTAGTCCCAGCTACTCAGGAGGCTGAGGCAGGAGAATCGCTTGAATCCTGGAGGCAGAGGTTGCAGTGAGCCAAGATGGCGCCACTGCTCTCCAGCCTGGGTAACAGAGCAAGACTCCATCTCAAAAAAAAAGAAAAGACAGTTTATACTTCCCTGTGCCCTTCAAAAACTGATTCAGTTCAGAAATAAGGATTCTCAGAATTCTTGATCAAGAAGTCATCTAGCTTTTCTCTGTCATCTTCAGGAAAACCAATGGCTACAGAGACATGAGGCCAGTGAAATGAGAAATTTCCCAGAAGAAGAGATTCTAAACTGCCCTCAGTCACAAGCCTGCATTAGGACTAAATAAAGCTGATCAGCATGTATCAATCTGTACCTGTGTGATAGATTCACTCATGTCAGTCTCCCTGTTGAAAAACAGTTTCCACGAGGGCAGACTGTGACAGTGTTACAACGTACCAACGTACTCTTCAAAACTAGCACAGTGCCTGACATAGAATCTATCCTACATTAATTTTGTTGAACAAATGAAATAAAAAAGTCTACATCCCAGGAACTGGAAATACTCTGTTATGATTAGATATCTGCACTACACATGAAGTGAGGTAGTGTTATTTGAAAATGGAATTAAATTAGTAAATAAGTTTATATTGCAAATATAGGGCAAGTGTAAAAACACACTTTTAAAAGTATCCTTGGTATGCAAAAGGAGGAAAAAAATTATATAAAATTCTCAACTAAAATGAAAGAAAGCAAAAAATAGGGGAAAAGGAAAAGTGATGAAAAGTTATAAATAAAGTAGATATTAATCCAATTGTGTCACTAATCACTTTAAATATAAATGATCTAAACATAATGAAAAGTCAGAGATTGTCAGATGGATACACAATAAGACACAACTATATGTCATCTACAAAAACCCATTTTAAATATAAAAATACATTAAATACTACATCGCAGTCTTCCTTTTCTCCTATCTCTACCCTCATGCGCGCATGCATGTGTGTGCACACACGCACACACACACTTTTAGTTAAAAAAAATTTTGGCTAAGTGCAGTGGCTCACACCTGTAATCCCAGCACTTTGGGAGGGCAAGGCAGGTGGATCACAAGGTCAAGTTTTCGAGACCAGCCTGGCCAATATGGTGAAACCCTGTCTCTACTAAAAATATAAAAATTAGCTGGGTGTGGTGGCATGCACCTGTAATCCCAGCTACTCGGGAGGCTGAGGCAGGAGAATTACTTGAACCCAGGAGGCAGAGGTTGCAGTGGACCAAGATCATACCACTGCACTCCAGCTTGGGCAACAGAGCAAGACTCCATCTAAAAAAAAAAAAAAATTATAGAGCTAAGAATGAGTTACTTCCTATTCTCAATATACTAGATCCTGTACAATGTATTAATCAAGACATTTACACGAAAGGATTGAGAGTTCTCATGGTTTCATACCTTCTGTAAACAGTTCCCACTATTCTGGAACAAAACTGAAGGAGGCACTTAACAAACTTGCTAAAGTCTTGCTCTTACATAAACAGACAGGCTTTAACATATAGCTGAAAATCACTTACAGTTTCTCAGGACAGTGATGAAAGAAAACATGCAAATGTAACCCATATGTTAACTTTGATATTTGTCCCCTAGCCCTGTCAGGTTAACATTTCACACTTGGAAAATGACAACCTCTCTTGTTATGTTGCTTAAAGCAAACCAAAGTTTTGCTTACCTAAATGAAAATAAGGTTGTTTCCACCTTATGATGTCCAAATGGGACTTAATCTCTTCCCTAAACCTATTACTTCTAATAATTTTCACTTTTTCCTGAAGAAGAAACTGAAATTCAACTTTCTGAACCAAATCAGTCACTAATTGAAATAAATGCTGGGAGGAGAGCATGTAAGCATTTTTAATTCAAACAACAAATACCATATGATTAATAAAGTATCATTCAACTTTCTGCTAAACTAAGCCTTGATCTTTTCAGTTGTATGTTGATGATATGATTCCATTTCAAAAGGTCTGCATGAGAATAACTCTGCTTGCAGGAAAACTAGCAAACACAAAGTTCATATTTGGTCTACCTATGTTCTCTTGCCTCAACTGTTCTTTCAAAAAAAAAAAATAGGTTAGTTGGTAGCATATTCAAAATAAGAGATTTCACATATATACTCTGATTTCCAGACATCTCCTGAAAACTAGATTATTAAACTTAGGCTTATCCATTCATCTGGCAACAATCAGCTTGCCTAATAACAATTGCTCCCTTTAGACAAGCCATGTGCTTTCCAGTTTGCCAGTTGCCACCATTCCATATTGATTCCCTGACACTGAGACCCAATGCCAGCTGCCATTTACCATCATGCTTCTGCTGCTGTTTTTCTTGTAATAGAGAACTATTCCTCTGCTATTTGTGTCACTATGGAAAGTGGGGATATAGACCAAGAGAATATCAAGTCTGTTATACTCACTGCATGCTTCCATCATGTACATTCACTGACCCATCATTTAAACATTTTGGTTTGGAACCTATGCCCTATATAACAGTGATGAAATAGTCAAGAGGTGCCAGCCAGCTACAAACTAGGGTTTGTAGAGGTTTGTGCATGTAATAAGTGTAATCAAGATGACACTATACATAGGAAGAATAAAAAGGAAGTCCAAGTCATCAAAAATTTTCTGAAAAATCAAGACTTTCCATGTGATGGTGAATACTGAGTGTCAATTTGATTGGATTGAAGGATGCAAAGCATTGTTCCTGGGTGTGTCTGTGAAGGTGTTGCCAAAGGAGATTAACATTTGAGTCAGGACCAGGAAAGACAGACCCACCCTCAGTCTGGGTGGGCACCATCTAATCAGCTGCCAGCATGGTCAGAATAAAAGCAGACAGAAGAACATGGAAAGACTAGACTGGCTTGGTCTTCTGACCTACATCTTTCTTCCATGTTGGATGCTTCCTACCCTCGAACATCAGACTTCAAGTTATTCAGCTTTGGGTTTTTTTTTTTTTTTTTTTCCTCCTCCTCTTCCCTTTCTTCTTCTTCCTCCTTCTTCTTCCTTCTTCTTCTTCTCCTCCTCTTCCTTCTTCATCCTTTTTCTCCTCCTTCTTTTTCCTCCTCCTCTTCCCCCTTCTTCTTCTTCTTCCTTCTTCTTCCCCTTCTTCCTCCTCTCTTATTCTTCCCCTTCCCCATTTTTTTCACTTCTCCTCTTCCTCCTCTTCCTCCTCCTCCTTCTCTTCTTCTTCCTCCTCCTCCTTCTTCCTTCTCTTCCAGTTCTTCTTTTTCCTCTTTCTCCTCCTTCTTCTTCTTTTTCCTCCTCCTCTCTCCATTCTAGAATTCCAGATATACATACGTTTAAATGTTTGATATTGTCACAGAATTATTGAATAGTCTGTTCTGATGCTTTTGTTTTCTTTTCGTTTTTCTCTCTTCGTATTTTAGTCTGAATAATTTCTATAGATCTAGTTTTAAATTCACTGTTTTTTTTCCTCAGATGTGTCAAGTCTATTGATGAGCCTGACAAAGGCATTCTTCATCTTTTTTTTTTTTTTTTTTTTTTTTTTGAGACAGAGTCTTGCTCTGTCGCCCAGGCTGGAGTGCAGTGGCCGGATCTCGGCTCACTGCAAGCTCCGCCTCCCGGGTTCACGCCATTCTCCTGCCTCAGCCTCCCGAGTAGCTGGGACAACAGGCGCCCACCACCTCGCCCGGCTAGTTTTTTGTATTTTTTAGTAGAGACGGGGTTTCACCGTGTTAGCCAGGATGGTCTCGATCTCCTGACCTCGTGATCCGCCCGTCTCGGCCTCCCAAAGTGCTGGGATTACAGGCTTGAGCCACTGCGCCCGGCCTCTTCATCTCTTTTATTGTGTTTTTCATTTCTAGTATTTCCATGTGATGATTTTTATAGTTTTCATTTCCCTACTGAGATTATCTGTCTGCTCTTGCATGTTGTTTGCTTTTTCCATTAGATCCTTTAAAGTATTAGTTATACTTATTTTAAATCCCTGTCAGGTAATTCCAACATTTGTGCCATATTTTATTCTAATCTGATGATTGCTTTGTCTTTGAAGCTGTATTTTTTTTCTTGCTTTTTCATATGCTTCCTAACTTTTTCTACATCCTGAGCATGAGTCTAACTTAACTTTGATATCAAAGTATAAAAGGATCATTCAAGGAAAGAGTACTGCATGCATTACTAAGCATAGTTTTGGAAAACAAAATAAAACAGTGTATAAAAAGAATAATACATCATGATTAAGTTTGGTTTAACACTAAAAATATTACTTAACATAATCCAACACATTAAGAGAGTAAAAGAAAAATCATGTGATTATCACAGTAACTGCATTAAAAAGCATTTGATAGCATTTTAATCCTCTAATAATTTAAAGTAAAAACTATCAGGAAAAATAGGAAAAGGGAACATTCTTAACAAATTTTTAAAGTAATAATTTCAAAAATACATAAACAGAGAGAGAGATCATTATGGCAGATGGGAGGCAGGACTACATTGCAGCTCCAGACAGAACAGCTTTCGGAAGCTCGCAGTGTGAATTTTAGCTCCAGATCGACTGCAAGAACAAACCAGCAATCCTGAGACGACCCACAGACCCTCTGAAGGAAGCAGATGGCTCCTGCAGGACCCAGGAAACACCCCAAATACTGTGAGTGCCTCAAATGCAGAGGTGGGAAAGGGAGACCCTCCTCTCCCAAACACACACTCCCACTGGAGAAGTTGAAGGTCTGTTTGTGGGAGAAGTTTCCGACCTTACCTGAAGCTGAGCCAATTTATAGTCGAGTGAAATACAGGGGTAGAGGAAGCAGCAGAAAGGCCCTGGGCGCTCGCTGGGTCACCTAGCTGGCTATTCCTGCCTAACACCACAGGGTTCCATTGAAAGAGGAGCAGGGGTTACAACTCCACAGGGAGAAGGAAATCTCTAACTGAACTCTCTAACAATTTGAATGGGGCAAGAAGCCTCATGGCCAAAACTCAAGGGAGGGTGCAAATCTGGCATGCAGACTCCACAGGCAGGGGAAGAACCAAGCCCTTTTCTCTGGCAGCTGGGAGGTGGAAAGCCTAGGGCAGGTTTTCAACCCCGTCACACCCTCCATCATGCCCTCTGCCTGGAAACAGACCGGGGCTGTTGGGGGAAGCACAGTGGGAGTGAGACCACTCCTTCATTTTGCATGTGAACTGGGTAAGGCCTGTGACTGCCAGCTTTCCCCCATTTTCCTGACAAATTGCCTGACTCAGCAGACAGCCATAACCCTCCTATGTACACAACTCCAGTGACCTGGGAACATCACTCCCATCCCCCACAGCAGACACAGCAAGATCTACCCAAAGTCCAAGGAGAATCTGAGTTCAATGCCTAGCCCTGCCCCAACCTGATGGTCCTTCCCTATCTACCCTGGTAGCAGAAGATAAAGGGCATATAATCTTCAGAGTTCTAGGACCCCAACCACCATGGATCCCTCTCTATACTACTAAAGCTGATGCTTTCTGGAAAGCTCCACCTACTGGCAGGAGGCCAACCAGCATAAAAATAGAGCATTAAACCACCAAAGCTAAGAACATTCATTGAGTCCATTGCACGCCCCCTGCCACCTCCACCAGAACAGGCACTAGTATCCACAGCTGAGAGACCCATAGACGGTCCACATCACAGGACTCTGTGCAAACAACACCCAGTACCAGTCCAGAGCTGGGTAGACTCACTAGGTGGTTAGACCCAGAAGAAAGACAACAATCACCACAGTTCGGTTCACAGGAAGCCACATCCATAGGAAAGGGGGGAGAGTAATACATCAAGGGAATACCCCGTGGGACAAAAGAATCTGAACAGCAGCCTTCACCCTAGACCTTCCCTCTGACGGAGCCTACCCAAATGAGAAGGAAGCCAAGCCTAGTAATATGACAAAAAAAAAAAGGCTCTTCAAATACATGGAAATTAAATAACCTGCTCCTGAATTAGCAATGGATCAAAAACAAAATCAAGATAGAAATTAAAAAATTCTTCAAACTGAATGATGATGACACAACCTATCAAAACCTCTTTGATACAGCAAAGGTGATGCTAAGAGGAAAGTTCACAGCCCTAAGTACCTGCATCAAAAAGACATCACAAATTGACATTCTAAGGTCACACCTCAAGGAACCAGAGAAACAAGAACAAACCAAACTCAAGTCCAGCAGAAGGAAGGAAATTACTAAGATCAGGGCAGAACTAAATGAAATAAAAACAAAAAAAAAACGTATTTTAAAAAAGATAAATGAAACAAAAAGCTGGTTCTTTGAAAAGATAAATAAAATTGATAGACCACTAGCAAGAATAACCAAGAAAAGAAGAGAGAAAATCCAAATAACCTCACTAAGAAATGAAACAGGAGTTATTACAACTGACAACACTGAAATACAAAAGATCATTCATGGCTACTATGAACACCTTTACACACATAAACTAGAAAACCTAGAAGAGGTGGAAAAATACAACCCTCCTAGCTTAAATCAGGAAGAATTAGACACCCCCCACAGACCAATAACAAGCAGAGAGATTGAAATGGTAATTTTAAAATTACGAACAAAAAAAAGTCCAGGACCAGACAGATTCACAGCAGAATTCTACCAGACATTCAAAGAAGAATTGGTACTAATCCTTTTGACACTATTCCATAAGATAAAGAAAGAAGGAACCCTCTCTAATTCATTTTATGAAGCCAGCATCACCCTAATAACAAAACCCAGAAAGAACATAACCAAATAAAAAAACTATAGGTCAATATTTTTGATGAACATTGATGCTAAAATCCTTAACAAAATACTTGCCAACTGAATCCAACAACATATCAAAAAGATAATCCACCATGATCAAGTAGGTTTCATATCAGGGATACAGGGATGGTTTAACATATACAAGTCAGAAAATGTGATACACCACATAAACACAATTAAAAACAAAAATCACATGATCATCTCAATAGATGCAGAAGAAACATTCAACAAAATACAGCATCCTTTTATGATTAAAACTCTCAGCAAAATCAGCATACAAGGGACATACCTTAATGTAATAAAAGTCATCTAAGACAAACCCATAGCCAACATAATACTGAATGAGGAAAAGTTGAAAGCATTCTCTCTGAGAATTGGGACAAGACAAGGATACCCCTTCTCACCACTCCTCTTCAATATAGTACTAGAAGTCCTAGCCAGAGCAATCAGACAAGAAAAAGAAATAAAGGCATCCAAATCAGCAAACAGGAAGTCAAACTGTCACTGTTTGCTGATGATATGATCGTTTACCTTGAAAACCCTAAGAAATCCTCCAGAAAGCTCCTAGAACTGATAAAACAATTCAGCAAATTTCCAATACAAGATTAATGTCTAACACTCAGTAGCTCTTCTATACACCAGCAGCAACCAAGCAGAGAATCAAATCAAGAACTCAACCCCTTTTACAATAGCTGCAAAAAACAAACAAACAAAAATACTTAGGAATATACCTAACCAAGGAGTCAAAAGACCTCTACAAGGAAAACTATAAAACACAGCTGAAAGAAATTATAGACAACACAAGCAAATGGAAACACATCCCATGCTCATGGATGGGTAGAATCAATACTGTGAAAATGACCATACTGCCAAAAGCTATCTACAAATTCAAGGCAATACCCATCAAAATACCATCATCATTCTTCACAGAATTAGAAAAAAACAATTCTAAAATTCATATGGAACCAAAAAAGAGCCTGCATAGCCAAAGCAAGACTAAGCAAAAAGAACAAATCTGGTGGCATCACACTACCTGATTTCAAACTATACTATAAGGCCATAGTCACCAAAACAGCATGGTATTGGTATAGAAATAGGCATATAGACTAAGAAAACAGAATAGAGAACCCAGAAATAAACCAAATAAACCAAAGCCAACTGATCTTCAATAAATCAAACAAAAACATAAAGTGGGGAAAGGACACCCTTTTCCACAGATAGTGCTGGGATAATTGGCTAGCCACATGTAGGAGAATGAAACTGGATCCTCGTCTCTTATCTTATACAAAAATCAGCTCCAGATGGATTAAGTACTTAAACTTAAGACCTGAAACTATAAAAATTCTAGAAGATAACATTGGAAAAACCTTTCTAAATATTGTTTTAGGCAAGGATTTCATGACCAATAACACAAAAGCAAATGAAACAAAAACCAAGAAAAATAGTTGGGACCTAATTAAACTAAAGAGCTTTTAAACAGCAAAAGGAACAGTCAACAGAGTAAACAGACAACCCACAGAGTGGGAGAAAATCTCCACAATCTACACATCTGACCAAGGACTAATACCCAGAATCTACAACAAACTCAAACAAATGAGCAAAAAAAAAAAAAAACACAAACAAACCCATCAAAAAGTGGGCTAAGGACGTGAATAGACAATTCTCAAAGGAGGATATACAAATGCCCAACAAACATGAAAAAATGCCCAACATCACTAATGATCTGGGAAATGCAAACCAAAACCACCTTACTCCTGTAAGAATGGCCATAATCAAAAAATTTTAAAAAACAGTAGATGTTGGCATGAATGTGGTGAACAGGGAACACTTCTACACTGCTGGTGGGAATGTAAACTAGTACAGCCACTATAGAAAACAGTGTGGAGATTCCTTAAAGAATTAAAAGTAGAACTACCATTTGATCCAGTAATCCCACTACCTGGTATCTACCCAAAGGAAAAGAAGTCATTATTCGAAAAAGATATTTGGACACTCATGTTTATAGTGGCACAATTCACAAAAGCAAAATCCTGGAACCAACCTAAATGCCCAACAAGTAGATAAACTGTGATTTACATATATACACACATATATATATACACACACACACACATATATATACACACACACACACACACACACACATACACACACACATACATACATAATGGAATACTATGCGGCCATAAAAAGGAATGTATTAACAGCATTTGCAGTGACCTGGATGAAACTGCAGACTATTATTCTAAGTGAAGTAACTCACGAATGAAAAACCAAATATCATATGTTCTCACTGATATGTGGGAGCTAAGCTATGAGGATGCGAAGGCATAAGAATGATACAATGGGCTTTGGGGACTTGGGGGGAACCGTGAGGGGGGATGAGGGATAAAAGACTACAAATGTAGTGTAGCGCGTACTGCTCAGGTGATAGGTGCACCAAAATCTCACAAATTACCACAAAGCATTTATTCATGTAACCAAACACTACCTGTACCCCAATAACTTATGGGGAAAATAAATAAATATTTTTTTAAAAAAATACATACTCATATATATATAATATATATTAAGACCCATTTTTAAGAGTAAAATATTAAAAGTATTCCCTTTGTGATTACAAATAAGACAAAAATATCCACTATCACTAATTTTATTCAACAATATACTGGAGATCCTAGACAATACTGCAAAGAAATAAAAAGGATAAAGATTTGGAAAAAATAAAACTGTTGTTCAGATACATAATAGGAATCAAGTTTACCAAGAACATTTGATATAATATTACATATAAAAACTATTACATTTTTATATACTAGCAACAGTTACCTAGAAGGTGACATTTTTAAAACATCATTTATAAAATATGGATTTTCTAGGAAAAAATTTAATAAAATAATTTTAAAAACTCTACGGAAAAAATAACACTGCTTTTAAAGATTTTTAATGTAAATAAATACAAAGTAGACTATACGGGATCAAAAGACTCCAGTAACAAAGATGTCCATTCTCCCTAAATTGATCTACATATTCAACAGAATAAATACCAAAATCTCAACAGTTTGTGGCGTGTGAATGGCACAGGGAGGGTGAAGAGAGAAGTGAGGAAAGAAATGTGCATGTACGTGTATATTGGAGTGCTTTGAAATTGAAAGCTGATTCTAAAATTCATGTGAAACTATTAAAGTGTTGGCTATTCTTGACCAAGATAAGCATGAAGAAGAAAACTGGGGGCAGGGGACTTTGTTCTACTAATTATTAAAAATTATTATAAAGCTACTATTATTAAAACAGCCTGGTATAGGCTAAAAGGTAGAAACAGAAAAAATCAAACAAAACAGAGAACCCAGAACCTCAACAATACATACCAGGACAACTGATATATAATTGAGTTAGCATTGTAGTTCAGTGGAAAAATAACAAAATTTCAAAAGAAAATTGTGCTGTCAGAATCAGGTATTCTTTAGAGAAAAATTAAAATTTACCTTTATCTACATATACATATACAGGTAATCAATCCAGTTATTTAATCCTAAACATCTATATATGAAAAGTAAAGATATAATATTTTAGGTAATATCTTCTTGGTATATAAGAGTTTTTAAATAAGACACAAAAAGTAAACTTTGTAATAAATAAAATGAAAAATTAGACTATACTAAAATTAAGTTTTGTTCATCAAAAGACACCATAAAGATAGTGGGAAGATAACCTCCAACTGGTAGAAAATATTTGCAACTCAAGTAATTAAAGAAGAATGACAATCCAGATTATAGTATAATTTATGCAAATTGCTAAAAAAAAAAAAAAAAGAAGATGAAGAAGAAAAAAAAGAGGAGGAAAGAAGAAGGAGAAGCAAGAAAAACAAATGAACAAAAGACTCGACTTTAAAAAACAAAATTTGAGGCCCAGCACGGTGGCTCACACCTGCTATCCCAGAATTTTGGAAGGCCAAAGAGCAGGTGGATCACAAGGTCAGGAGTTCAAGACCAGCCTGGCCACCAAAGTGAAATCCCATTTCTACCAAAAATACAAAAGTTAGCTGGGCATGGTGGCATGCACCTGTAGTCCCAGCTACTTGAGAGGCTGAGGCAGGATAATCACTTGAACCTGGGAGGCAGAGGTTGCAGTGAGCCAAGATAGCGCCACTGCACTCCAGCACTCCAGCCTGGGCGACAGAGCGAGACTCCATCTCAAAAAATAAAAATTAATTAATTAATTATAAAAAGGAAATTTGAATAGTCAACAAACATGAAAAGGTTCTTGACCTTACTAATAATCAAAGAAATACAAATTAAAAGAACAATTAGCAATTACTACACTGGCATGAGATTTGAAAAAATTATGTTCGCCAGGTGCGGTGGCTCACGCCTGTGGTCTCAGCACTTGAGAGGCCAAGGCGGACGGATCACGAGGTCAGGAGATCGAGACCATCCTGGCCAACATGGGGAAACCCTGCCTCTACTAAAACAAATACAAAAAATTAGCCGGGCATGGTGGCGGATGCCTGTAATCCCAGCTACTCAGGAGGCTGAGGCAGGAGAATGGTGTGAATCCAGGAGGTGGAACTTGCAATGAGCCGAGATCGCTCCACTGCACTCCAGCCTGGATGACAAAGTGAGACTCCGTCTCAAAAAAAAAAAAAAAAAAAATTATGTTTTACAATACCAAGTGCTGGTGAGGATGTGGATGCAATGTCAAAGTTCAAACACTGTTTGTGGAGGTAGATATTTGCAAAACTCCTTTGGAAAAAATTTGACCATGCCTAAAAATGTAGCACCCATGCATGCATTATGACCAAGCAATTCTAGATATATACACCAGAGAAACTCATGCCTTGGAAGGTTTGTACCAGTTGTTCATAGGAACATTGCCTAAAATTGGACACATCCCAAATGTACATCAACAGTAGAATGGAAAAAATAAAGTGTAGCATATTTAAAGTAGAATATATACCACAATAAAATTAAGTACACATCAATAATACGTGTCAATGAATTTCACAAACAAATGAGGAAAAGAAGCAAGTGACAAAACAATATTTACAGTGTCATTCCATTTGTATTAAGTTCAAAAAGAAAAGGAAATGCAATGCAATTTACTGACGTGCATTAGTGGTAACAGTATAAAGTAAACAAGAGAAATGATTACCACAGAAGAGTAGTGTGTAGTATGTTTGAAGGGTAGAGGGAATTATGTCAGAAAGAAACAAAGAAAATTTCTAAAAAAACTAGCAATGTTCCATTTTATAACCTGGGGGCAGGAATTATTTGCTTTAATATTATGTTATTTCAGTTGACATATTAGCAACCACTCTGAATGATTAATATTGGTTACAATTTGTTTTTTTTAATCAAATATTCAGTAGTCCATAACTACTTATTGGTCAGAAAGGTAAGAAGTCTAAAGACAGGAAGTTGTTAAATGAATTAAAACATATTCATATGGATAAACTAGATACTATATAGTATATCCATATGTCCATATTCATATTAATATACTATGCAGCAGTTTAAAAGAATAAGGTATATTTAAACTCATGGCAATATATCACAGACGTACACTAAGTGAAAATGACAAGTTGCACAAATTTCATTTATACAAAAATGGTCAAATCTCAAAAAATATAAAACCATAGCATATTCCCATTTAAACAAATATAAATTTGTAAATGTATTGAATGAGCTCAGAAAAAAAAATAGAAAAAATAAACACCAAACTGGTAATGGTAGTTACCTCTACAGAAAGGACTGATGTAGGGTAGAGGTGACATTGGATGGGGACAGGTGAAGAAATCTAGAGGGAATTGCATTTAACCAGTATTATTTGCCCTTTTTTAAAAAATATAAGGAATGTATTTGTGCATCAATTGCTTCCTTTGTTAAAAGTCTAGGACTTTCACTTCTGCCAATGAAGAATTAACTGCTATGGGAAATGTCTCCGTAAACAACTGAAAATCAGACAAAAAGTATGAAATAGTATTCAGACATGTGCAGCAGATAGCATGGGACTATGATCTGTGAGAGAAAGGAAACAAATGAGATGAGCAGTAAAATTAACCCAAATCACTGCCTAGAGAGAGTTTCCAGGCCTCAGTACAGAAGGGAGAACTCAAACAGGAAGGGAATTCAGTTGACTTTTTCTCACTAAGTTTAGGAAACAAAGATAGGGAGGCCAACGTGTCTAGAATTTGCAGACAAGAGTAAGTAGGGCTGCACAGAGGGTTCCGAATAACTACAGAGGGATGCCCTCAAGTCTCTGAGAAATAATCTGTACATAATATGGCGTGAAACTTTGGAAAGTAATAGATCAAATAATTTTCATAGTTCCTATATGGCTCGGAAGAGTTTATGTTCAAATTCCGAACCACCACAGACGAGGGATCTCATGATACACAGGAAACTGAATAGAGTCCTCAGAATGGGGGTGGTTTCACAGTGAAGCTAAATGATCAGTAGAATAAAGGCTGCTCTGGACATGCCCTAACAAAACTTAAAAGCATGCCTGGAAATGATAAGACTGACATGAAAGTAACATAACTATATGCAGAACAAATTCGACATGCTTTAAAGAATACAGCAAAACCCAGCATTAATGAACATAAAATTCATAATGACTAGAGTCCAATAAAAAGTTATAAGCATGTTTTAAAAAGCAGAAAAATATGATCTATAACTAGGGGAAAATTCAACCAGTCGAAACTGACCCAGAAACAACAGAAATAATTAAATTATTAGAGAAGACTTAAAAACACTATCAAAAATATATTCCATATATTCAAGGATATTTTTCAAAACATAAATGTGACGAGAAAAAAAGTGGAAGATATAAAAAAGAACCATATGAACTTCTAGGGATATGTATTGATAAATACACTGGATAAGATTAACAGCATATTAAACATTGCAAAAACAAAAAGTGAATTTGAAAGCGTAGCAATAAAAAAATTCTATGTAAAGCACAGAGAGAAAAAAAAGAATTTAAAAAATGAACAGAGCAAAACAAGACTTCAGTGAATTTGGGGAAATATCAGCCAGTCTAACACACATTTAATTAAAGTTTTGAAAGGAAAAAAGGACTAGGGATTGAGACAGAAAGAAAAAAAATTTGAAGAAATGATGGCCAAAAAACTTTAAATTTGATGAAAACTGTAAATCCACAAATCCAAGAAACTCAACAAACTTCAGGCAAAATATATAGACACAGAAAATCACACCAAGGCAAATTACCATAAAAGTGCCAAAAAAAGAAAATCTTAAAAGCAGTCAAATAAAAAATGACACATTTAATACAAATAAACAAAAATAAGAATGTCAGCAGACTTCTCCAAAAATATGCATGACAGAAGACAATGGAGAGACATGTTTAAAATACTAAAAGGAAACACTGTCAATGTAGAGTTTTATACTCAGCATACTTACCTTTCAAAACTGAAGACAAGATAAAGATGTTTTGGGAAAAACAAATGCCTAAATAATTCTTTGTCAGCAAACATGCATTACAAAAAAAGGTTAAAATTCCTCGGGCAGAAGGAAAATATCAGATGGAAATTTAGATCTTCACAAAGGGATGAAGAGCAATGGAAATGGCAAGTATAAAAGACTTTAATCTGATTTTTTAATGTCTTTAAAAGATAGTTGACTATCTAAAAAAATAAGAAAATGGTATTCTGCAATTTTGACATATGTGGAGATAAGACTGAACGCTTTCTCCCTAAAATCAGGAACAAGGTCAGGATCTCTGCTCACACCACTTCTATTTAACATCGTACTGATATTCCACCAGTGCAATAAGGGAAGAAAAAAAATTAAAATCATAGAGAGTTAAAATAATGAAGTAAAACTGTCTCTATTTGCAGATGGCCCAATTGTCCACATGAAAAATCCTAAGGAATATACAAATAGCTACCAGAACTAAAAAGTGAGGTTAGCAAGATCACAGAATACAAGATGAATATATAAAAATCAATTGCATTTATATATACTAGCAACAAATAATTGGACGTTTACTTTTAAAATATAAATATACCATTTACAATTGTGTCAAAAATATGAAGAGTTAGAGATTTGTCTAAATATGTGTAATACTGACATACTAAAAACTACAAAATAAAGTATTGCTAAAAGAAATTAAAGAAGATCTGAATAAATAGACATACTATGTTCATGAATGAAAGACTCAAAATTATTAATGCACCAACTTTCCCATATTGATCTAAGGGTTTAATACAATCCCAATCAAAATCACAGCAGTCTTTTTGTAGAAACTGGTAAGCTGATTCTAAATTTTATAGGGAAATGAAATGACCTGAAATTGCTAAAATAAATTTGAAAAAGAAAAAGTTAGAAAGTGTTCACTACCTGATTCAAGACTTACTGTAAAGCTATAATAATTAAGTCAGTATAGTATTTATATGAGGATAGACATACAGATCAGTGGAACAAAAAGGAGTCCAATAATAGATCTACTCAAAGATGTCAAGGTTATTCAATGGGGAAAGATAGTTTTCTCCAACAAATAGTGCTGGAACAATTGGATATCCATTTGGAGAAATAACAAGCCTAGACACTAACCTTTCACAATACATAAAAATTAACTCAAGAAGCATCACATGTCTAAATATAAGAGCTAAAACTATAAAACTTCAAAAAAATCCATAAGAAAAAATATTTGTGATCTTGGCTTAGGAAAATATTTCAAAAATAGGACACAGAAAATACAAAGAAAAGCATGACAAATTAGACTTTGTCAAATTTAAAACTTTTGATCTTTAAAATTGACTATTAATAAGAATACAAGCCACAAAATGGGTGGGAGAAAATGTCTGCAAAATTTGTATCTGATGAAAGACTTGAATCCAGAACATATTAAAAAACACAATTCAATAATAAGACAACTCGATTTTTTAGATGAGCAAAAGATTTGAACAAAGAAAATATGAATGGCAAATAAGCACGTAAAAAGATGTTCAACGTCATTAGTCATTAGAGAAATGCAAATTAAAACCACAATGAAATACCACTATACTCTCTCTGAAATAGCTAGAATTAAAAAGACTGACAATACCTAGGATTGATGAGAATATGGAGCAACTGAAACTCATACATTGCTGGTGGGAATATACAATTATACAGCCATTTTGGAAACCATTTTGGCATACGCTTATCATATCACTCTGCAATTCTACTCATAGTATTTACCCGAGAAATGGAAGCATATTTCTACATAATGTTTTGTGTACAAATGTTCATAGTCACTTTATTAATAATAGTCAACAACTGCAAATAACCCAAATGTCTATCAACTATGAATAAACAAGCATATTCTGGTATATCTATACATTGGGATACTACTCAGCAATATAAAGGAAATAGTTCATGCTACATAAAACAACATGGATGAATCTTAAAAGCAGTTTGCTAAGTGAAAGAAACCCAAGACATACAACTACCTAACTGTATGATTCAATTTATAAGAAATACAGGGAAAGGCAAAACTAAAATGATAGAAAGCCCAACAGTGATTGCCAGGGACTGGAAGGAGGCAGAGGTGATTAAAGGGAAAGAAGCATGCAGTAGATTCTGGGGTGATGGGAATATTCTTTATCGTGAGTATAATGAGGCAGTGATGATAAATATTTGCCAAAACTTAATGAACTGAACACTTAAAAGGGTGAATATAACTGTATGTAAATCACACCTGGGGGAAAACGCTTATTAAAAAAAAGTTTAGGGAGATAAACAGGAAAATGAGGCCAATGATTATAATGTAAATGTCTAATGCAGCAGGAGTAGGCAGCTTCTAGAATCTTTCAACTCTTCTATCTGCTGCAGCTGCTGGATTGGATCATTGGATCTGTTACCAATTAAAGAAGCTTACAAATGCTGAGAAGATATTCTGTAGCTGAAAGCACCACCTTTCCCTATGTAAGGCTACTGGGGAACCTTTAGAAATCTTCTACTCTTGCTAATTGGCCAGGTATGGATTTGCTGAGGTAGGGAGGGGGTAAACTTGCAGGTGATACTGTGCTTTTATGTCTTTCATCTTATTAAACTCTCCCAACAATCTGAAGGTAAGTAGTTATTCCCACTTTGCAGATAAAAAGTGGAAAAGGCCGAGAGAGAAGAATTTGGGTTTTTAACTTTGAAAGGGATCACATCCATATCCAGATACATTCTCATGAATTTTTGGAACAGCAAATCACAGAAAAAAAATCCCAAAAGCATCTAGAAGAAAGAAAAAAAAAAATTAGCTAGCTCCAAGGAACAACATTCTGCCAATAAATGCTCAAGGCGTTTGTAAGAAGAGTCTTTTGTGCGTTTCCCAAAGCTGCATCAGGTAGGATTGAGAGGAAATGGATAGCATCCCCTTTAGGACTGGTAAAGGAAACCAGAGACTTCATAAACAATAGCATGACAAAGAAGCCAAGGAACGTCAAGGGAAGGCCCAGAAGCCAGGGTGACTACAGCAGGACTGAGAAATAGGCCTGGAAGGCCAACTTGGTGTCACACTGCAGAAAACTTTATGGTTGAGAAGAAAGAGTAATGATTCTCCCTGCAGCTCTCTGTCCCATGCCTCATCTTTCTATGACCTTTGAATTTCCTACTCTATCCCCAGAGACCTACTGATCGTCCTAACTAGAGAGTCTAGCACTGGGAAAAGGAAGAGTCCCAAGTATATCCACAACCACTAGTCTGGTAGAAAAGAACAAAGAATCCTCATAAAGATAATGTTGCAAAGGAGAAAAGACGAGGTGTATACAGAGAAAGCACAGGAATTTGTGAAGAATAACGAACAGAGCTAATATCTGCTGGCCTCTGTTTGACTGTCCTGTGCTAATGTCTACGATGTTTCAGGATTTACAGATGATGGTACACTTCTTCCACTCTCCCCTAAACCCTCCTACCCTAGTTGGATTAGAAACTCTTTCTTGTTTTGATCTTCAAGTACACCCTGAGAATATCACCAGCACTACAAGTATAAACAAGTAAAGGCTACTTGAACTCCCCAAATTTTCTGACGTTCTTTCTCCTAGTTTCTTTGCTCCAGAAGTCCCAGACTTTTCCATTCCTGAAATTAATTCTCTTCCTTTAGCTTTGGTGCATCCCTGATCTTGCAAGGTTCAAAGCCTGCCACGTGTTGTAGTCTAAGCTATTCTCTCCCTCTTTTGCTTCTAGAGGAAAGACAAGGGGAGCTTTGGACCCCAGGAGTTGAGGGAGCGGAGGTGGCCCACTCTCTGGCTCAGCTTCCTCTTTTATTTCTTTTGTTCTCCTCAAGTATCTAAAAACAATTTCAGATGCATCTCCCACTGGCATGGGAGAACAATCTCCTGCCAATAACTGCCCATTAGGTCTAGATAAGTGATTCATGCCCAGCTGCACCCTTGGCTAGCATCTGATATAATTTTACTTTATAATCCTAAAAGAAAATTTGCCCCTTCCCAACCTTAAGTCACATTACAAACTCTCTCTCTACCTTGACATTACAATTAGCCCCATTATCCTCTCCCAATTCCTGGAGTTCCATGTGTAAACAAAGAGATAGGAAAAGGAAATTCTGCCACACATCTAACACTTCACCAACTTCTGATTTATTTTAATGCATTCCCAGAAAGCCTCTAGAGGGCAAGCACCAAGCCTTGTTTGTTGTTGTACTCTGCATGTCTGACAAGTACGTGCTACATGGTAGATGCTGAATAAATGAAAAAACGAATACCTCAGAGTTTGCTTAAACTGGAAGAATTATACAAGATTCCTTCATGCACAGACCTGAAGGCAAGTCCATGAAAAGATAGCTCTCTGTCTGGCTTTCAGTATTCCATCCACTTCAAACATGGCTCCGGGTACCAAAAATGCCCTCATATTTTGGTGCAATGCAGAGTCCATACTGGAGGGATGGGCTTTGGTTTTCATGGTAGGATTTAATATGTGGGTTAGACTGTCAAAAAAGGAAAGGAAGGCCAGGCGTGGTGTCTCATGCCTGTAATCCCAGCACTTTGGGAGGCCAACGAGGGCAGATCACCTGAGGTCGGGAGTTCGAGACCAGCCTCACCAACATGGAGAAACCCCGTATCTACTAAAAATACAAAATTAGCCGGGCGTGGTGGTGCATGCCTGTAACCCCAGCTACTCGGGAGGCTGAGGCAGGAGAATCGCTTGAACCTAGGAAGCGGAGGTTGCAGTGAGCCGAGATTGCACCATTGTACTCCAGCCTGGGTAACAAAAGCGAAATTCCATTAAAAAAAAAAAAAAAAAAAAAGGAAGAGAAGAGAAGAGGCAGCAATGAGAAATGTTACCTACAAGATGGCGGAAGACCAGAGGGCATGGTAAAGAGCCACAGGAATGAGAAAAAGAACTAATAATCTGCACTCTCCATGTCCCCCACTCTCACAGCTATCTAGACTTTGAATCCACTGGAGAAGCAGCTTGGTTTCTGCCCTTCCTGAGTTCACGGGCTCAGTCTCCTTGTGCTCCTACCTTTCCAAGTGTTCAGTTCCCTGGCAGACAAAACAGCAAAGTTCTACCATAGTTCTATTTCTGTTGCTCCTACGCCATATGAATTAAAAGCACATCAACGAGAAAATTAACTGGAAGGAATAAAATTTCATGGCCATTTGGCAGCCTCATGGTTCTGTGCTACCAGCGGCCCCTCACCTTTGGCTTTGGGCGCCATGCACAAGCCAGCTCCCGCGAGCCACCAGCCATCACCCACAGTGCTCTTCACAGTCATGGCCTTGATAGAATGATCAGACCACTACATCTGCAAGGAGGGAAATCCAGGTCACCGAATGCCTTCCCTCTCCTCTCCAATCTTCTAGCCTATTTCCTTCTACTCAAAATCTCCAGCTATCAGTGCAATCTCATCCCGCAAATCTTTTCTCAAGGAAGATGAGAGGAAGGCACCCTCCCCGCCCATCTCCACTTTTGAAATGACTCCAGGAGTGCCAGCTGTACAGACTTTTCCAGAAGGGTGTCGGAGGAGAGTGTGGCGCATTCAGAGCACCAAGCCTCCCTGATTATGCAAGGCACACAAGAGCGCCTCTATTCATCACCTCGAGGTAGACTATTAAATCTCTGGAAGCCTTCCACACGGTTTAGTAACGGAGATCCATTATGCCCTCCCTCAGGTTCCATTGAACACCAGCAGACAAACATATGGTGAGTAAGTTCTAATGGAATTCCACACCACATGCAGGCTCTGCGCAGAGCTCTGTGCTGGAAGGAAGCTGGCCCCAAGCAGCCTGTGATGGCAGCTCCTCCAAGTGGTTTCTGCAACAGGATTTTCCTGCTTTCACCATGTAAGGATATGAGGCATGGAGAATTTATTTCTGTTTTCTAGTAGAGCGTTTGGTGACGAGTGTGGACATCTTCTTCTGTCCCCAGCTTGTAGACGAGCTTATTAGCTGACTTTGGGTAGGTCACTTGGCCCCCCCAAACCTTTGGTACCTGTCTGTGTAAAACTGCCACAAACAATACCTGTTGTCTATTTCACAGGTGTTGTAATAATGAAACAGCTCAATGGACATATGATGTTTTGGAAAGCATTTCAGATTTGTATCATTATCACAACCCGCACCCGGATTTCCCGCCTCCAGCCCATGTCTATAGGCTTCATTCCATACAAAAGCCAACTGCATTATCCTTAGGAGAGTTAAAAATAAAACAACAAATCTAGAGTATTGATGACATTGATAACAAGAAAATGAATTTTCTGCAACTCAGTAGTTTTACAGTTCCTTTTTGGAAGCTATACCTTTTAAAATAAAACCTATCTTCTCTCTTTGTCCTCCCCGTCTCTCATCTCCCCGCTCCTCCCCCTCCCCCACCAAAAAGTGATTATGGAGTGAGAGCCATACTGATTATTTTGACTGATCAACTGGAGAAATTTAGATAAATCTGGCTTTTCATTAACTGCAGCTGTTGTTTCTTTCAGTGCTTAAATGTAATTTATCATTTGAATGTGCCGGCTGAGGAACGTTGCTTGAGTTTTCCTTTGCTTTCAATCATTAGTCCTAACAGTATGAATCCAATTTCTTTAGTTAGCCTTTAAAAAGTGTCCCATTTTCTGTCCTTTACGATTGTTCTTATTGAAATATTAAGTTTTAGGATCAGTTCTCTATCACACATACCACTATCAACATACTACTATTCAAATCCAAATCCAGCTTCCATGCCCTGAAATCACAAGTGCGAAAGCCCAAAATCTCTCAAGGCAGCTCTCCGTCTCCCCACCTCAGTCCCAGCCCATCACCATCCCCACCCACCCGCTTACTTAGAACAATGTTTAATTTGGTCACCAGATTCAAATATGCAGAAGTAAGGCCTCACAAACTCAACAAGATTTCCAGCTCCAGTGCACAAAAAGAAAGTTGTGTAGTTCCACATGACTTGACTGTGAATGAGAGCCGTGAAGTGATAAACGACCTCCAAACAATATTGGCTTCTTTAAATTAAACTATTATTCATTTATACAGGATGATGACTCATGATTATCTGGACAGGAAGAGGGAAAAAAATGAAGTAGGAGGAGATAGCCTCAGAACTTGTTTCCTGTTAATGTTCTAAGAGTAACATCATGCTAGTCTTATGTGGTTTCTCATTATTCTTAGCACTTTAGTTACCAATTTAATTATTCTATTGTTTCTCTTGGAAGAGTAGGAGGAGTAGACAGGCTACATTTTCTTTTTTTTCACACCATGATGGATTAAACGTCAAGAATAATTAAATGCCACAGGTTGCTAGCCAACAATTGAACGTTGACATCTTTTAGGAGAACCTACCCAGGAAAGAAGAAAATAGAAATATCCTAACATCTCAGTGTGTTTCCTGACTTCATTTACATAGGCAGGGATCCTAACATCTTAAACTAAAATAAAAAAATAAAATAAATAACAGAGCCTCTCCAAGCTAATAATTATTCTGTGCTTGGAATGAGAGTGTTCAGAAGAACCAGACATTTATGTCGAAACGTTTTACAAAGTAGAAGTGGGGGTTTGCTCCTATGCACTCTGGCGTATGAGAACAAGAAAGAATGTGGATCATCCCAAAGACTTATGGGGCCATTTTCAAAGGTTCTGTTTCTGAGATTTTGCGGGCAAGGAAACAAAGGAAATGTTATTGGTTGATTTATCAATAATTGATAGACTAGGCTGTACTTCCAGTTCCATTTAAGAACCAACTACAAATAAAATTGTTAGCGCATGGCTGAGTAAGAACTATCTGGGGTGGATGAAATTGAGAAATATTCACTGAAACACTAATATTTCGTGAAGACCAGAAGACCAAGGTCAGTTTTGTTATGAAGGACCCTGAGGTTCCAGTTCACTTTGAAATGCTGAAGCCAGGCACTTTCAGGGTGTTCTATTCATTCTGGCAAGTAAAGACATCTTCCAAACACACAGCAGTGACTTTATTCGAGCACAAAAGTTGGCCACTCTGGGAGTAGCAAAATCTAGACAAATGATAACCTAGATAATGTGTTCTTCTCTACAAGCACCCAAGTTTTTGTGAGGAACAGCTTAACTTTTGTGTGTTTACCACAAGAAGACTCTCAACTCTCCACATGGCTTGAATGATACCTGATATCTCTACAATATTATGGCCACACATGTCCCCTCTCTTGTTTGATTTTTTTGGATCTCCTCTTTCCCCAAAGCCCAGTCTTCCTTAATATAAAGAGGTTGGTCTTGAATCTGCATTCTCTGGTTCCTATCCCTTTAGCATCACTCATTTTGAGTGGCCAGTCACTCACTTACAGGGCACGGACAAAGTAACAGACAAACCAAAAGCCCTTCCAAACCAAACAAGGAGGGCCAGGCCAGAAACTATCAGCTCTTTCTGGGATGCTGAGACGGCAGTGCCCCGAGCGATAATGGAACCTGACAGGAACAGAGAGCACAGCCCACTCATCCTAGTTACAAAATATCAAATTCTTAAACACCAACAGATCTTCCTTTTCTTTCTCTATCAAGAGCCACTGGTTAAACACTTGACCACATGATGTGCCCTGACTACACTAAAATCTCAGAATTTAACACTATATATTCATCCATGTAACTAAAAACCACTCTTGCCCTTAAAGTTATTGAAATTTTAAAAATAACAAATAAATTTAAATATAAAAAAATTAAAATTAAAAAAGATGTGCCCTGAATGCCTAGAGCTCTACAACACCCCTGAAATATAACACTTCTGCAGGATCCCAGGAATGTCAAAAAAGGAGAGCTAGAACATAGCTGTATTAGTCCATTTTCACACTGCTGATAAAGACATACCCAAGACTAGGCAATTTACAAAAGAAAGAAATTTAATGGACTTACAGTTCCACATGCCTGTGGAGGCCTCACAATCATGGCAGAAGGCAAGGAAGAGCAAGTCACTTCTTACATGGAGGGCAGCAGGCAAAGAGAAAAGCAGAGCTTCTGCATGGAAACTCCCATTTTTAAAACTATCAGATCTCATGAGACTTATCCACTATCATAAGAACAGCACAGGAAAGACACGCCCCTTTGATTCAATTACCTCCCACCAGGTTCCTCCCATGACGCATGGGAATTGTGGGAGTTACAATTCAAGATGAGATTTGGGTGGGAACACAGCCAAACCATATTAAATGGCCATCTCTCACTTATCTCTTAGACCAAGATCCTTGATCTTGACATGAAAATACCTTGGGAAGCTTTCAGAAGCACCATGCCCAGACTCTACCCAGACACTCTGATTCATTTACTCTGTTGAGGCCCAGCATTCATGCTTTTTTTTTTTTTCTTATTTTTTCTTTGAGATGGATTTTTGCTCTTGTTACCCAGGCTGGAGCAATGGTGCGATCTGGACTCACTCCAACCTCCGCCTCCTGGGTTCAAGCAATTCTTCTGCCTCAGCCTCCCAAGTAGCTGGGATTACAAGCATGCACCACCACACCCAGTTAATGTTGTATTTTAATAGAGATGGGGTTTCGCCATGTTGGTCAGGCTGGTCTTGAACTCCTGACCTCAAGTAATCCACCTGCCTTGGCTTCCCAAAGTGCTGGAATTACAGGCATGAGCCACCATGCCCAGCTATTCATGCTTTTTAAAAGCTCCCCCGGTGATTCAATGTTGAGAACCACTGCTCTACCTAGATCATATTCCAACACACAATGACAGTTTCTCTTTTTCTCTTTCAAAGGCTAAGATGTTTACATTTCCAGTGAACTGACTCTCTGTGAATCTCAGAGTTGAGAGAAGCTCTGAAGCTTCTCAACACAGTAGGTGTCTCAGGATTCTGAGATCATTTACAACCAGCTAACACAAGGCACACTACGTCCAGCCCTCCTTCTCTTTTGCTTTATTCTTGCTAGTCCAGGTCTCTTGGCAAGAACTCCTGAGAAAGTGGTCTGTGGGAGAAGCTCTGACTTAGGCTTGAATTCAGAGATGAAAATTTCCCTTCTTAGGAGTCTTCAGCAGAAATGAAATGAAAGTGAATGATTCTGGGGTCCCAGGATACTTGGAAAAGATCTGTGGTCCAAACAGGGGTTAGGACAGCTGAAAACCAAGCTAACCTACATCACCCTCTCAACCAGCACCTAAGCCTTCAAAAAGAAAATGAAGAATTTGGGCAAAGAGCCAGTAGATCCCAAATATAACACCCGTCAGGAATGATGTCCTTGTCTCTGGACAGGGACTCTGAGACACCCTTCTCTATTTTATTTTATTTTTTTTTTATTTTTATTTCATTTTTCAGAGGCAGGGTCTCTACCTGTGGCCTAGGCTAGAGTATAGTGGGTGATCATAGCTCACTGCAGCCTTAAACTGCTGGGCTCAAGCACTCCTCTCACCCTTAGCCTCCCAAGTAGCTGGGATTACAGGAGTGTGCCACCATGCCAGGCTAATTTTGGTTTGGTTTTGTTTGTTGTTGTTTTTTTTGGTAGAGATGGGGTCTCACTGTTGCCTGGGCTGGTCTCAAACTCCAGGACTCAAGTGATCCTCCCACCTCAGCCTCTCAAGCATCTGGGAGTATAGATGCATACCATCATGCTCAGATAATTTTTTAACGTTTTTGTAGAGATGGGATCTTACTATGCTGCCAAGGCTGGTGTCAAACTTCTTGGCTCAAGCCATCCCCCTACCTGTCTCCCAAAATGCTCGGATTATAGGGGTGAGCCACTGTACCTGGCCTCTTCCCTGTTTCAGATAAAAACACCTAAATGAGCACTTTGGAAGGCCAAGGCGGGCAGATCACTTGAGGTCAGGAGTTCGAGACCAGCGTGGCCAATGTGGTAAAACCCTGTCTGTACTAAAAATACAAAAATTAGCCAGGCGTGACGGCGCGCGCCTGTAGTCCCAGCTACTCAGGAGTCTGAGGCATGAAAATCACTTGAATCCAGGAGGCAGAGGTCGCAGTGAGCTGAGATTGTGCCACTGCACTCCAGCCTAGGTGACAGAGCAAGACTCCGTCTCAAAACACACACACACACACACCCCTAGATGACGTATTTAATGCATTTGGGATATTGGATTTAAGACATTTCTCAAGAAGAGGTAGTATAATTACACATTTCACATTTGTACAACATGGAAAGAAATATTATGGGGGGGATCAAACTGTGGGGGAATGGGCCTGTTCTGTGTTACCGTAATTTTAGGACTTAATATAATATCACATACTAAATATGTGTACAACATGAAAACAAGCAACCAGAGGTCACAGAGTAGCCATTAGCATAGAGTCTAGCCAACAGAGGAAATAAGGAAATCTTTCTGAGATGGATAGAGGATAGATGGATAGATGATTAGATGGATGGATGGATGGATGGATGGATGATCTTGTGAATATCCTTCAAGCTAGTGATCATGAGACTACTGATAAACAAGAAGGAGTGGTACTCTCCATGGCATATTATTGATCTGGGCCCACCGCTACCTTCCATCTATCATTGCAGTTGAACCAGAAAGGTCTGCCTCAGCTCCAGGAGACCTTCTCTAAAGCATGTTTTCATTAGGGCTTTCTCAGTTGCAAATGACAGATCCCTACTTGTAATGGCTTAAGCCACAAACAACAATTGTTGAAAGGATATTGGAATATCTCAGGGAATACAAGGATAGATGCAATTTAGTCTCAGAAACCATTTAGAACAAAAACTAGAATCATGCAGGGAACCAGTTTTTTCTTCTTTCTGTGCATCTGTTTGATTTTTTCCAGTGTATCTGCTCCATTTTCCTCTGCCATATTGTAGAGTCATTCTTCCTATTTGCCAGAAAACATTTTTTATAGCAGAAAACGTTTTTTCAATGGTTCCTGAGTTCTGCATGATACAAATCCTGATACCAAGAAAGAGTCAAAATTGACTCTTAGGACCAATTCCAAATTCCTGGGAAAAGAGGACATTGGCCCAGTTTGGGTCAGCTCTCCACTGCTGGACCAATCAACTATGGCAAGGAGTTAGAATTATGCCATGTACTCTCTTGGCAACCATGAGAATGCGAGGGGAAAGGAAAACATTCTAGAAAGATAGGTGAGCTAGTCATCCAAATCCCTACAAATAGATTGGCACTACTGGCAAAATTCTTGAGCAGCCCTGAAAAAATTGTGACATATGACTCTTCCTCATCTTCCATTATTTCTGCACCCACTCTCAGCCCACACACAAACCTCTGCCATCAAGCATCCAAGGCTTTCAAGCAATCCAAAGCCCCTTTACTTTGAGACCCAACCCATGTGTACATCCCCACCCAAACTCCAGCTTTTCCTTCACAACATAGAGTTTTCAGGATTCAACTAAAGCCCCAGTTACCTGGTTGGCCCCCCAGGAACTTTGAAAATAATCTCAGCACACAGGCCTGATGGATAAAGAGGGAGTAGGGTCGGGCATGCATGGGGGAGACAGGAGCCAAAGATCTCTGTGTTCAAGATCTAGACATAACTCACACCGGCAGAAGACAGTCTTCACAGGGTCCTTCTCTAATGTTCTGTCATTAAAATGAGGCAGCTTCTCTGTGTATGTGTCTCTGTGTTTCTTTAGATTTTTTAACTTCTACTCCTAAACCACTGCCCACCTCTCCTGTTTAAATTCCTGATCGACCCAATATTCCTTTGTGATCAGAGGTCAGCTTACACACTGACTGGATTGGAGTCATGGGCTCGGCCCCTGCAGTCCAGTTAGCTATGTTCAAAAGAGAGAGTCATGTGCTATAAACTCTTGCTACTCCAGATGTGTTTGTGGACCAGCAGCATCCGCATCACCTGAAACCTTATTAGAAATGCAGATTCTCAGGTCCCATGCAGAACCTACTGATTCAGAAACTACATTTTAGAAGTTCCCCTGGGTCATTTGTAGATTCATCAAAGCTTGCAAAGTGCTGGTTTAGAATATGTCCCTTCAAGTTGGGAACTGCCTGAGCTGCTTCACAAGCATAGAACCAGGAACAGTGCTAGAATCTCTGCCTCTTGTCAAGGCCACTAATCCCATTGATAATAGTATTGTCTACTCCTCCTTTTAGAGCCATTTATACCTTTTTTTATAAACTCTAGAAAATCACAAAATCCGCAAAAAGGGAAGGATCTATTGGTGATATTTTAGGCACTGTTAATGGGGTAGTTAAAAAAGTGAGAACTGTTCATTTGTTTTGGAAAAGATTATGGTGGTGTTATGTTTTGTTTTAAAATACAGTCCTTTGCCAGCCTGGACAACATGGCTAAACCCCATCTCTACCCAAACTACAAATAATTAGCCAGGCATGATGGTGCATGCCTGTGGTCCCAGCTACTCAGGAGGCTGAGGTGGGAGGATCACTTGAGCCTGGGAGGCAGAGATTGCAGTGAGCCAAGATGGCAAGCCAGCACTCCAGACTGGATGAGAGAGTGAGACCTTATTTAAAAATAATAATAATAATAATACAGTCCTTTGTCATCCATTAAAGCCTCAAGATAGGCTACTTATTCTGCTTACTAATCTGTCTCTATGTAAAAACAGCCTTGCCCAAGGAAATAGTTCGGATTTCTGCTATAATCAGTTTCTTTTTTTGTTTGTTTGGTTTTTTGTTGTTGTTGTTGTTGTTTTGAAATGGAGTCTCGCTCTGTCACCTGGGCTGGAGTGCAGTGGTGTGATCTCAGCTCACTGCAACCTCTGCCTCCCAGGTTCAAGCGATTCTCCTGCCTCAGCCTCCTGAGTAGCTGGGATTACAGGCACATGCCATCACGTGCAGCTAATTTTTATATTTTTAGTAGAGACGGGGTTTCACCATGTTGGTCAGGCTGGTCTCAAACTCCTGACCTCTTGATCTGCCCACCTCGGCCTCCCAAAGTGCTGGGATTACAGGGATGAGCCACCGTGCCCACCCCCTACAATCAGTTTCTTACCTTAAAACATCATTGTCAATTCCCTACAGAAAGAGTCTTCTAAGATCTTCTGTCCAACATCCTCATTTTACAGATGTGGGAAACTAAGGCTAGAAGAAAGAGATACTGACAAAAGGTCAAAGAGGTGATTTAAGCTTCGACTGATGCCAGATCCCAGGGTTCCTTGCTTCTACTTGAGGGTTTCCTTCACTAAACAGAGCTTCCAGAGGAGAGTCACTCCTGCATGTGGGCCTATTGGGCTGACACGGGAGGGCACAGGGCAAGTACTTCTGAGACAACATGTTGCTGGTGAGAAGTGGAGACAAATATTTGCCAAATTTTGGATGAGGGCCTGGAATCCAAGAGTCTGCCCCACACACCGTCTCTTATAATATGGATACCACAGGACCTTCCAGAACATTCTGAAAAAGCTTTTAAGGAAATAGCAACTACAAAACATGAAAATAACTGCCCCCAGCTGCTCCTGGGGTCACTGTATTCTGACTGCAGCTGTGGAGAATTGTGGAATTCCATTCTCCATGTTGCTCTAAAATCATTTCAAAGAAGTTCAGAGAAAGCCAGGTGCACTTTGGTAAACTGAAAACTATTTGTGACAAACCATCCATCACCATCTCTCTGCATTTACCATCAGAAAGAGGCAGGGGCCACAGGGGCAGAAGGCCAGACCCAAGTCAGAGGGGGACAGTCACATTTCCAGTTGCCCCTGTCTTTCTGGACCACCCTAGAATAAGGCATGTCCCTTTGTGCCCTTACCAAGGATATTTTGGAAAAGAAAGATGAAGAAGCTGCAAATATTTCTGTTTGCCATATACCTGCTTCTCAAGAACTGTAAGAATCTGTGAAGTTAAAATAGAAAGTTCTTCCTGTGAACATTATTTCATAAATGCTAATTATGATGACACCGTATTTACTTTAATACCTGCCCACCCTAATTACCTCCAAGCTGGAGATATTTGTTAAGAATCATTGTTACTTGACTAGTTTTTCTCATTATTCAGTCTTATAATGTAGAAATATTAACATTACTGCAATCCTTCCTCATATTTGTAGAATGCATTTCTTGGGAGAGGAGAGTAATGAGGAAGAAAGAAAGATGATAATGTTTAACAACAAAAAAAGCCAGAATTTATTACTCCATTAATATCAAGTTCAAAACTAGGCAAGACTAAAGTGTAATGTTTAGGGCTGACTGCTAAGGTGACAAACCAGGAAGTGACTGCCACAAACCTTAGGACAGGGGTTAATTTTCCAGGGAGCTGGAGAAGAAAGTGACAGGTAGAAGCATGAGAAGGTAAAGAGAACTTTGAAGTACAGGTCATGTTCTATTTCTTGACCTGGGTGGGAGTTATGTGAGCATTTATTTTGTGGTCCATTTTTGAATAATGAGATTTTGTTTTGTGCACCTTTTCATTTGTTAGTTTATTTCACAATAAATACCATTTAAAAAAAATGGAAGGATGTATCTCAGCCACTAGCCCCTTCTCTTGTATGAAACCATATTTGATCATTTCCCCTGTCAAGTTCCCAGTGACAGAGACAACTCAAAGAAAGGCATTCTGATGCCCATTTGCACAAGTTAGTCTCATGAAGTGCCCCCCAAGTATTAACAAGACCCTTCAAAGGGACACTTAGAAGGAGGTAGCAGTATATAAAACACACAAGTGGGGCTATGCTGGTATAATCAATTGCAGGCCTGGGCCCACTCATCCTGGTTCCTCTTCCAACTCTACTGTATCCCCAAAGGCATTTTTGTGGGCTCTCTTGGGTTCTTTAGAATACAGTTTAAAGCCCGAGATCTAATGAATACCCAGTTGTTACCTACAAATAACCTAGAGGCCAGGAAAGCAGTCAGGGGAACTGGGACACAGGACAGATAAGTCTTAATGTGAGAATTAAGGTCAGGAACATTTGTGTGTCAGGTGGTGAGGGACTTGGCGTGGGACTCAGGGCAGCTGGAGAGCACTGGGTGCCAGCCACTGGGTGAGGGCTGGCGTGCTGAACAGAGACCAATGCCTAAGTCTAAGCTGTGCAAATGAGCGTGAAAATGTGTCCAGTCAGTTAAAGTGAACACAGCTCCCAGAGGTCCCTGAGGAGTCCTGCTAATGGTGGGCGTGGCAGGCACCACAGAAGGCCTGTAGGGAAAAACTTGGGGTCACGCAGACCTTTTTGTAGCTTTCAAATAACAAGTAAACAATGTCTGTCCCATGTCCCAGTGAAACTGAAAAAAACA